>NW_028096448.1:7602076-8958881 GCF_014824575.4 Sturnira hondurensis | reverse complement strand
GTAATTAGCAGGTCCTAGTCCCCTTCAAAATGACATTAAACGGGGTAATGTCGAAGTTCCTGGCTCCACTATGCTCCAACGACCTATCTATTTTCCCTGACAAGAAGACACAAGCTAATACGTTAATCTAACTTATTACACAGCAGCCTGATAATACCCAAGAAATATGATTTTAAAAAACCATCACCTCCTGCATCCAAGTGGCAGTATTTCTTTACAAAGATGCAGTACAACACTGACATCTTATGAAGCTGCTTTTGTTATCAAGATTTATTTCTCACTTTTAACCTTCTAGGTTCCCTCCAATGTATGAGTTGTCTGTCCTATCAAAAATAATACAGGGGGTGGATTACACTCTTCATACCCTAGTCCAGAAGTAGGTATTTCATGCTGGGGTCAGCAGTGCATCCAGCCCTAAGTGCTGCTGAGGCCGGGACAGGACACCTGTATGTGTCAAGCGGGGGCTCCTAATACCACCGAGTGTGAGTCCCTCAGCTTGGGGTGAAATAATTATACTTCACGTGTACCGAGTTTCTGCTGAAAGCTGAGTCGCTTTGCTAAGCAATACTTTTTCATTTTCCCTCAATTTCTGTCACAGATGAAGAAACCTCATGTCAGCCAGAAAGTGGCAAATGTGGACATTTGAAAACAAGTCCCTCTACTACCAATTTACCTCCAAGAGGGAAGAGACAACAAATTCCTCAGCTCTATGAAGCTAATGATTGCAAGATGTAATTGCAATGATGTACCCCGATTTTATAAACAAATGAGGAGGGAGATCAATGGTAAGATGCATACCGACACAGGGGAAAAAAGAAAGTCTTAGAATATGGAGAAAAGATAATCATTTTTGCACAAAAGGAACAATTCACCCTGACCTGCTCCCTACTTGCCACCCTGACTGAAGAGGAACCTGAGGTCAAGGAGTGGAGGGGCCGAGGCAGTTCAGCCAAAAGACAAAAGACTGCAGTGAGCACCTACCATGTGACTGGAACTATGCTGGGCCTGGGTACTCACTCGGTGTGACCCCTGCCCCCAGGGAAGACACATCATCAGAGCACAAGCGCAGCGGCCCGGCCCAGTCCTCCCACACCTCCTCCACCATTCGTGACTCAGGGGGGGACTTCCCAAGACCTTTGGACTGACTTGCAACATTTCTCCAAACTTAATAATAAAATCTTAAGTTGAATGGTTAACAAATGTGTTTTCCCTGTTCTTTTTATTGCTTTCTGATTTTGGCATAATATTCCACTTCCAAGGACTTTGCTTTTGGGTGAGGATATAAACCAGTGGTACGGAACTGTAAGGACGGCACTCACACTGCCTTCCCACATGCTCTCCCAGGTGCAGCTAGAGGCAGGGACTCCCACGCGAAGGGACGGATTTACAACTTGACTTGAGGTGGAAACTGATACTGTCTGAAGGCCCACTAGGGATCATATAGGAAAGGAATGAACTAAGAAACAGACAAACTTTTAATATATCCAAGATATCAACTAAGTCAATCTACCAAAAAGTGGACATCTCAAAGATTTGAGTCGTTTATTTCACAAAGACTGAATTTGTTATGACTCACAAGTAGCTAGTATTAAAAATCTCTTTGTCTAGAAGCAATGTATCGAACCATAAACATATGGTGTGTACCCACAATACACAAGACACCATGGGGAAATTAATATGTAACTTTCATCTCCAAAAAACTTACAATCTAGCTTCGAAAAGTATTCTATCATTTTAAAACCTAACCAATAACAAAATACTTGATAGCAAATTAAAATAAACAAAATGGAACAATTAACTTCCATTTGATGAAAGATATGCAATATATATAAATACAATAACTGTCAAACAATTTCTACAGGCAATATACCTATCAGAATCCACATAGGCCAAGACAATATCTGAAACACTTCAGTTTTCAAGACGTGTTATTTATAACCCCATATGGGATTTGGGCCTGAGAAAGTATGTATTTTGTAAAAAGTGAAAGTATGGGGGAAGTTACGAGTTGAGATGCTGGACACAGCAACTCCATTTAAAGAAAGAGAAGGGATCTATAAAGAGCACATCTGCGGAGAGCGTCACAGAAACAAAAGCAGACATCTTGCCCCTACTGGTGCCGCCCCCTGCCCCCCCCAGTGGTGTGCTCCCAGCTCTACACTGGCCTCTCCCCCACTGCACCCCAAGGCGAATTTGTAAGCAAGCCCAGCTTTCCTCATTGCCAGGCACGTTCATTTCCTTATCTGCCAAAACACACAAATGTCTCAAAGGTTAAATTTTTAAAAATGGCTTTGAGATTTCTATAAAAATAATTATTCAAGAAACCTAAATGTTCACTAAAGGCTTTGTTTATATTGGTCAATGAAAAGAATCACATCCAGACACACACGGTGTGAGAGCATTTCAGAAGAATACTCAACTTTTCTTAACTTATTGTTATTATATAATGATAAAAAGGTATTAAAAAGTTCAATGTTATAGAAACTCAAATAATTCTAAACTCTGCTTTAAAAAATACAAAAGTTACTAAGATGATTGGTAAAACAATATCCGACATGCGAGGAGCCCTTCCTTTGGGTAGGCAACACAAGATGAATTTTTCATTTGGATGAACCTGCAGCTAGAAGATGGTTACTAGGAGAATTAAAAGACTCAAAGGCAGACTGTTTCTGGAGGCAATGAGCTGGCTCCTTTTACAGCAAAGAACACAGAGTGGCCCAGCCTTGACACTGTGGTCACAAGGAGCCTTCCTGCACCTCGTAAACAGCCTTGCACGGCTAACCAGCAACAACTGAACTGAAATGCTCCTTTCCCGACCAAAGCAAACTCACCAAGCAGCAAAAACGGTCATGCAAGGAAGGCCCAGTGATGAATGAGGTCCTGGTGAGCAAATGAGAGTTAGGTGACATCCACAGGTGTCAAAACAAGGGTTTCTGCCTTGTGTGTATGGCTGGTGGAAATGTACAAGGTGCAGCGGCTGTGGAAAAGTCGGGCAGTTCCTCAAAAAACTAAACATAGGATTATCCTGTGATCCGGGCAACACTTCTAGGTGTATAGCCAAAGAAACTGAAAGTGGGAACTCAAACAATACTTCTACACCAACATTCAGACCAGTATTATTCACAACTGTCCAAAGCTGGAAACAACCCAAGAGTCCACCAGCACATAAACAGATAAACCACCAGGGGTATGTATGCAAAATAGTATTACGAAGCCCTAAAAAGGAATGACATTGTGATACATGCTACAACATCGACAAACCTTGGAGATGTGCTAAGTGAAATGGGACAGACTCCCCTTACATGAGAAAACTGGAGTCAACAAATTCACAGACACCGAATAGAAGACTGGCGACCAGGGACCGGACGGGATGGGGCCAGGGGCGTGATGGAGTCACTGTTCAATGGGGCAGAGTTTATGATAGAAATGGACAAAGACAAAATTCTGGAAATGGATAATGGTGATGGTGGCACATTATAAATGTACTTAATGTCACTGAATTCCATACCTACAAATGGTAAACTTTATGTTTTGCATATTTTACCACAATAAAACAAGGGTTTCCAAAGGACACCCTCACTCTCCCTGGTCTGTCCCCACTGGACTCATGGATTGCAGGTCTTCCCGCCCTACCTCTGACCACGTGCTTACACCCCTTCGGAAGATGTCCACTGAAATTGCTGCTGGCCGAAGTAGGCTCAGATCAGCCTGGGAACCAGAGTTTAAGCAAGAGGTTTATGATCCTTACTCTTGATGTCCGACTGTTAGCTCCAGCCTGGGACCTCCCCTGCCAAAGGAAAATAAGTCATTCTTAACGAGTTTTCACAGAGATGGTAAGAAAACTACAGTTTCTCCAGTGGGTTGCAGAGAACAGATTAAATTTAAAGGGCTTTTCTTCACTAACTTCCTACCAAGAAACCCAAGAGAGAAAGGAGACAAAAAGGGGCCAAATTTTCTCCTCTCTTCTTTGGGCTGAAGGATACAATTCTGCCATTATAACTGCCGGGAGAAGAAGCAGGCTGAGGCTCAGTTAAGAATTCACGGCAGCCATTTGTTGTCCTGAATAATTCTGGAAAATGTTCACTGTAAGATACTGTTGACTCTATTAATCAAAGTTATTAAAATTTTTCTGAATTACCAAGTTAAATAACTGTTATGCTTTCTTTGGTAGTAATGTGCCTGTCCCAAAATATGCATAAGTTAGGTATTCATGGAATGAAGAATTAACACAATTCCCTCGAACGAAAGATGAGTTCAAAATGTGTGACAGAGCTCACAGTTCAGTAACACGAGTAAATCCTTGAGACACAGCAATGGGAATCGAAGAAACCGTGAAGGGGCAGGTGGCATGTGACACTGTGATAAGGAGAGGTGACTGCAGGCGACGCAGCAGCACTGGGTAGGGCACCCCGGCTGGGCGGGTGTGCAGAGACTTTCTCCACCAGACTTGATAAACGAAACACAAACATACAGAGAGAAAAGTATCAGTATAGGTCATAAATTTAAGTATTTTCTTTATATATGCTTAAGTAGGATGACATTTGTGAGGTCAGGGACACGTACATTCACCTTTCCTTTCCTTTTTTTTTTTAAAAGGAAAAATAGAAGGAAAACAAACCAGAGAAAGATGGTTGTGGAGGGACACATCATTGAAGGTAAGAGCATGTGGAAAGAACTGCAGTATGGAAATCAGACCCAGGAGAGAAATGAGCAAATAAGTTAGCAAGAAGAATAAAAGCACAAACAAAAAGAAAACATCTGAAAAAGCCTCTTCCTGTCTCCAAAGGGCAGCTTGCTTCATTGACTCGGGCTAAAGGGGGGTTTCAACATTTTGGAACTCAGTTCAAAATTCGAGCAATTCTGCTGCGTCCTGCTTCACATTGACAAAATGATTCTTTGCTGCTACTTATTTATAATTTAACTCCCCTGATAGTTCTAAAAACAAGGGAAGAAATATTTTCAAACAAAAATCATTATTTATACAGCTGGAATTTCCATTTAGTGAGGAAAAGTAGTAGAAAAATGGTCAGAACTTAAGGTAAGTTTTAAATGTTTCACAAAAACTTCATACCATCAACTTCCATATCTCTTTTACTACGTTTAAGTCTTTCCCAAAGTCAACAAGGGAAGCCCCCAAATCAACTAAATTAATGGGTTCTGAATTGGGCCACTCCTTTGGCAAGAGATGGAGGATCTTGGAACCAGCAGCAAAAAATAGCTCAATTAAAATACCATTCTAATATGCAGTTCATTTTTGTTTGAAAATGGAAACCAGCAACTTGCTTGCATGAGTAAACAGAAGACAGTTATTCAGGCTGCGTTCTACAGAGCAAGAGCAAGAGCAAGAGAGACAGCTGGCAATTATCGGGCTAACTTAACCAGATAATTCAGGCCTAAGTAACCACTCTGGTGCCCAAATTTCCCAGATCGACTACATTCACAGAAGAACTAAAGAGTATAATTACCAAATCTCCTTCCAATCTGTGCTGCCAGGGCTGTGTGCCTAGGTGGGTTGTTTTAAACTGATGACCCCATTATAACTCCATTCAACCCTCCACTTCCCCATTGAAGAGCATGCTAGGAATTTCATAATACAAATTTGGATATTTGATTAAGTGCCCCATGACCCTAGAGAAAGCAATTATTATATAGCAAATAAAGTACCCAAAATTTCATGCTATCGTTTCTAGCATAAAGAGTCTAATGAGGAAAAAAAACAGGGTAAAAGCAGAGAATTTTTAAGATATGCCAATTAGAGAAGCCAAGTTTTTAATGCCTTTTTAGCCTATTACCAAATATGTGAAATTAACACCTTTATGTTTATTTAGCATTTTATACTTTTATAAAACCTTTCACAATTTATTTGCACAACTGTGTAAGGTAAATTGGGTGAGAATTATTATCCCCATCTTATGGATTAAGAAAATAGAGCCCTGGCTGGTGTAGCTCAATGGATTGAGCACCAGCCTGTGAACCAAAGGGTGGCTGGTTTGATTTCCAGTCAGGGCACATGCCTGGGTTGCAGGCCAGGTCCCCAGTAGGGGGCGCATGAGAGGTAACCACACATTGATGGCTCTCTCCCTCTCTCCTTCCCTTACCCCTGTCTAAAAATAAATAAGTAAAATCTTTAAAAAAGAAAAAAGGAAACCACACTATTAAAAAAAAAAGGAAGAAAGAAAATAGGGCCCTCAGATTTGCTGAAGCAAAGCTAATGCGATATTCACCGTCTCAAATAGTCTTAGTGTCAACACACGTCCTTAACTAAATGCTGTAACCAAGCTCGGCCTGAGAACACTGATCGCAAGGGAAGGTGGTGATGAAGGCTTCTGTCCACTAGCTCTGTGTGAGATCGGGCAAGGATTTCTCGGAGACCTGATTTCCTAATTAGAAAAGCGAAAGGACTGAGTGGAGAATCTCAAGTCCCTTCAGCATCAAGCTGATTATGAAACTAAGTGGCTTCAGTTTTTTTGTTCCCGCCTCCTTAGAATTCAGAGCGCCAGCCTTCTTCTCCCCACTCTGGATATTCGATGCTTCTCCAAGTTAATGGCCCCTCACTCTCCCCAGCTAAATGAAAACAGGGTTCTAAAGTGTGTTTTACCAACTTTTGCCCAGCTTAACTAAAACAATAGTTAACACTTTAGAACAAACATTTTTACAATTATTTAACTTTCTCTGAAGGTTACAACACTGCTGAGTTCCATTTCCAAACTTGATTTGCATCAGCCAATTTTTTACTTTCCAGATAGATCAAGGGTATTAGAAACCAGAAAAAGAAAGTCATGCCCTAGACACAAAAACCATTCCTTTTATATTGATGCCAATTCAAATGCTGATAATCCTATTCAGAATTACCAATTACCTAACAGATGGCAATAACTGATATTATTTTTTATTTTCAATATAAGCTAGGTTCAACCAAGAGGCTTCTATTTCTCACCTGGAAACAGTGATTTTTGATGTTTTAAAAGGTATGAAAGACTCCCCCACACCCTATATGAACTTAACTGTTCTAGTTTCATAGAGGTTCATATCAGAACTTCACCATAACTCAAAGGCTTAAATCACAGGCAGAATGCTCGCTGGGCCTGCTTTCCTACTCCTGTGGGTAGTTCTGTTTAGGGAGAAAGGAGGAGGGAAAAGGGCCTACTAATGAGGGAAAGCATCTTAAGTATGGAAATCGAGAATCTCCACTCTACCATAATTGGAGATAACGCAAACATTCCTTTTTTCATAAAGACAATTCTGTAGTGTACGATCTTTTGAAGTTCTTCCCACCCCCGCCAGGGTAGCTTGAGAGGGACAAGAAACCAAAGAAAGAAAGAGCTGTAGTAATACTAATTATTATTATTGTTAGTATTCTATAATAACAAAAGGAGGCCATTCTTCTTACCTCCTGTATCCCTTTAATTATGGTATTCAGCAAGTCAATGACTTTTAGTAATGCTCATGGTTCCCTCAATATTTTTAGTTGATAAATTGGCTTGGTCAAGTTTTACAACATTTATTATGCTACAGTGGTACGGTCTCATTGAACCCAAAGAACAAACAATACTTAAATCTCCCTGATATTCAGACGTGAGTATTAATTTCTTACATGACTCTGGGCAAGTTATAACCAATCGAGGTCTCCAGTTCTTCCCCAGCAAATGGATACACTACTAAGCTACTTCAAAGAGCTGCTGCTGGGAAGAGCAAATAAAAACCACCCTGGAATATTTTGAAATGATCCATCAGGACCTCACTCAGGCAGAGCCACACCCATTCACACGTGGGTGCTGAGCCAGCACCTGCGGGCAGGTGCCAACTGTCCTGGCTCAGGCACCATATTCCTGTGGCCTCCTCTCCAAGGCTTGTGCCTGGAACTGGTCACTCCAGATTCCCCACCCACTCTTCACCTGCCATGCTGATTATATGTATGCATGTGCCTTTGCTAATTTTGAAGAGCAGAAGTCATTGGTCCTGCTCAGTGTAGTCCATGGCGTAGTCCCCAGTTCTCATTCATACCAAGGATGGCCACCAGCCATCACAGAGCTTGCAGCAGTAAGTGGAGTGACTGGGCAGGGAAGGGATACTCAGGTACCTGGTTCCCTCCAGGTCCTAAATGAAATAAAGAATTGAAGCTCTACGGCGCAACAGTTAATAAAGGAATCTGGAAGAAGCCTGGGTTTCTCCATACACTTTCTAGAAAGAGCAAGAAGACCACTTCTGGTAATACTGGAAAAATCCACTGATATGTTTAGGCGCTTTTAGTAGGTATTAAGATTCAAGTGGCATAGCAGAAGCCAAACAGATGTATTACTTAAAAATTTTTCTTCTGACACCTTGATATCACAGATTAAACTATATCTAAGTATGTCACAAAGGGCAGTATCTTCAAGTTTGGAGGTTCTTTACATCTTAGTGACTAGTCCACCTCCTAATCACATGGACTGCAAACCATAAGTGACCAGTCTGAGCTCCTTGGCTCCCTTGTGCCAAGTTCGAACTCAAACCTCCGGGTGCCCACCACAGCACTCTCGTCTTTATATCACAACGGGGATTTGCGTGCGGTTATTTTAATAAAGTCTCGCCACCGGTGAATTTCGGCTGTTTTTCATTAAGGTCTTAACCAGATCATTTGAAAAGTGCTGCCCCTCCTAAGGCAGGACAAGCTTGTTCTGACCAGCTGCCCCAAGATTCTTCTGCTCAATCATCAAACCTGCAATACCCTCTCGCAGTCCTGACAAGGTGAGTACCCTTTCCAACCACACCGAAAGAAGCATCCCTCAGAAAAGGTGCATCCTGAAATTTACAAAAGATCCAGAGGCACGGATTCAAAGGGAACCAATAAGCCCAGAGCAGGGGATGGGACCATTTTTGACAGGAATCTCTACCAACACCATTTCAGCTGAGATGACAGGGCCTCTGTTTGAACACAGCTCTGCCAAGGCTTTTTGTGCTGCAGCCCCTCTGGCCCCTGGAGAAGCTGCAGACCCCTTTCTCAGACCAGTGTTTTCATACACCTCGGGGTTGCAAACACTCATGTTTTTATCTCCTTTGTAATAATGGAGATAAAGAAAGTTCTTTATTGAAGTAGAACTATTCAAAATATTAAAAAGCAATCTATGAACAGTGCTCTATGTGCTTTCGATAAAAAAGATCCAGTAGTGGGTGAAAAAATTATTGTAACTGTGAAGTTGTGATGAGCATACGTAATATTTCAAGATAGTCTGCAACGTGTAATGCGGTATGAAAATATCTGGGATTTCTGTGGGTGATAAAGTTGTCGGTACTACCAACATGACTGTGGTTTATTGCCTACACTCCTGATGGGAGGCAATGCTAAATTTCAGTTAGATGGTGGTAAAAAATAAAGAAATAATATCCAGAACTCTATTCAACCAAGAGATTCAGGGACTCAGGTTCAGAACCACACAATGGACTATGACCTCCTTGACGTCTTAGTCATCTTTGATTTTCTGATATCTAATTAGTACTGAGCATGGAACAAAACAGGCACTGAGTGTAAGTTTGAATTGACTCAAAATCAATTTAATGGAATCAATCAAACTCTTGACCTAAAAAAAACCCAAACCAGACCCATCAGGAAGGAGCTGAGAAAGTCTAGGCTGACATTCCAAACCCTCAAAACTCCGCTAAGTCCACTCACTGCCCCACTACTCAGAGTTCTTCACTCATTTAGCAAATATTCACAGAGCACCTAGTGTCAGGAAACATTTTAGGTAATGGTGAACTAACTTCAGATGGCAATTAATGTTAAGAAAATAAAACATGAAAAAACAAGGGGAAAAAACATGAAAACAGGGTAAAATTACTGGTGGAGAAGGAGCATTTTTAGAATGGATGGTGGTAAAAAGAACCTTCTGGAGTTTCAGCTGAGTCAGTTCCAGAAGTGAAGCCGTGGTCGCGTGAGAAGGTGTGGGCCTAGGCCATTCCAGGCAGGGGAACCACTTTGTAAAGGCTCAGAGGCAGGAAGAGGCTGGGCACAGGTCTTGTCTTACCTCATAGTGTATTACACTCTGAAGGGCTGTTGATGCCCCTGGCTCTGCCTTCCCTCCAGCACAGTACTGCCAATACATCCCCCTTAAACACCCTTGCTCTGTGGAGCCCTTGCTGAAACACGTCCCTATCCCTCGATACACCTGACCGTACTACACCTGGTTCAACATTTCCTCCCCGTCTCTCACGTAAACCCTCCAGTCTCTTCTGAAGACCCTGGAAGAGGCTCTACTCCTTTCTCCTATACCCTTCCCATCTTCCCCTCCTCCTATCACGTTTTCAAATACTTCAGGCCACACTGATTCCTCAATCAGAGAATCTCAGGGTGGAGGTTTCATAAATCATCTAATTTATCCATGCCCTTAATAACCTGACCATTCTTTCAGTGATGAGAAACTCAACCCCACTGAAGCAGCAGCGTGTCTCCCCTGAACTTACGGTTTGTGCCGTACAACCTGTCCCAAACAAACCTACACTGTTCTCTGCTGATAAATGTCTAATGGTCTCGACTTCTTGTTTAGACTTTAAGTTCTTTCAAGCTAGCAGCGGCCTTGCCTTGTGAATCTTCTCTGGAATGTGCAGATCAGAAGTAGGCACGCAGAGGCTGCTCTGTACATTCAATCCCCTTCTAAACGCACAGACCCATCTCCCCAAGGCCATATAGTAGACATGATGGGAAAGTTTTGTGAACAGCTACAAACTTGAGACCAAATAATTATGTTGGGGTAGCTTGTATTCTAGACGGAGTTTTTCTTATCCACGCGTGTTATAACATGAATTGTGCCCACCTCAAAAGTCCTAAGTTAAAGTTCTAACCACTACTACCTCAGAATGTGACTGCCTCTGGAGACAGGGCCTTTAAAGAGATGATTTAATTAAGAATAAGGCTCTTGGGGCAGGCCCTAATCCAATCCAACTGGTGTCTTTACAAAAACAGGAGCCTCGGACACACAGAGACAGAATTGGGACTCGAACACATAGGCACTATACAAAGAGAAATCGGGAGGGTGACCCCTGGAAGCCAAGGAGAGAGGTCTCAGAGGAAACCTACCTTGCTGGGCCCTGACTGAACCCAACCTTAATCTTTGACTGCCCAGCCTTTGAAATTGTGAAAAATAAATTTCTGTTGTTTAAATCAGTGCCCCAGCCAGTAGTATTTTGTTGTGGCAAGCCCAGAAAATTAATATAACATGTGTCTAAATTGCAATTATTTCCAGCCCTGGCTGGGTTGCTCAGTTCGCTAGAGCATCACCCTGATACACCAAGGTTGGGGGGTTCGATTGCCCATCAGGGCACATACAATAATCAACCAATGAGTGCACAAATAAGTGGGACAACAAATCAACGTTTCTTGTTCTCTATAAATCAATTCTAAAACTTTAATTTCAGTATTTCCAAAAATGAAGATGGAGTTAAGGACTTGGGTGCAGGTGGTTTACTTGTAAGTGTCTCCAGGCAGAAGAACTGAGGGAACAGGGAGAGGCAGGTGAGTTATTTAAGGGCACATGGCCATGGGTAGCAGGGGCTTAATTCTGCTGGGCCTCCCTGGAAGCATCCAGAAGGTCCCTAACACTGTTCTAGGAGACAGGGACATTTACCCACTCCTTGGCTTTCTTCTACTCCCAAAGAGTGGGGCGATGGCCGCAGGAGACGACTTCCTTGACTTGCAGGTTGCAGCGTGTGGCGCAGAGGCACTAGACCCTCCCTGGGAGAAAGCAAGCGAATGGTTGCCAGCACGGAGGCAAGCAACTGTCAGCAAGGGGTGGGAGTGGGGGTCGGAGGGGGCGGGGAACAGGAACTCCAAGGACACCAAAGCCATGGAGGGGGCCACAGGACATGATGTGGCACCAGAGAGGGATGTGCACTCAGCTGACCACAGTTGATACGATTTGTTCTTTCTCCAGAGGCGGAGACATTGTGGAGGCAGCCAACAGCAGCACGATCCTCTGATGGACCCAGTTTGAGGCCACAAAGATGTACAGATGCTGACATCCTGTGACAGTTGCTTTCCTCCCAAAAGATGAATAGGGGTGTGTCATTAGATAATAAAGGGGGGTGTTGAAGAACACTCACTAGGGCATGATCAGTTTCAGCAGACTCTTGCAAATTCAGTATTTTAAATGAGAGCTTTGGCTGGCCCTTTTTATGATTTTTCCCAACTTACATGAATCCTTTTAGAATCCACCTGATCCAGCTGTTGAAACTGGCCCTTCAGCTCTAAAATGAATTGTACTGCTTATCAACAGCAGAAGTTTAGATATTGTATAATCACCCAACTTAAGTTCTAGGTAATTGCTGGAAGCCAACACATAAAAAAGTAATCTCTCTCCTATCCAGGTTTTACCTCTAGAACTGAGTTTCTAGGTTGAATATATGGTACTATTGACTATCAATTAACAGATTTCTAATGCCAGTTGATTCAAACTGCCCTTACAGATCAATGAATTGGATTAGAGAACAAATTTTCTAAATGACCTTCAGAAAATAATCTCCTTCTTTTGGGCAAGTAATTGTCTAAGATTTATTATTTAACACGTTTGTGAAGTATAGCATCCGAGATGAAGTTATGCAGGAAGATGTCAGACTCAACAGCATTTCCCGGTATTTTCCAATCACTCAAGTCCTATCTTTAGGGCTGCCAGATTTAGCAACGAAAATGCAGAACACTCATCTGCATTATAATTTCAGACAAACAACAAATATATTTTTATTCTACGTATATCCCAAATACTGCACAGGATATACTTATTCTAAAAGTATAATACATGTTATCTGAAATGCAAATTGAACTTGGCATCCCATATTTTATAAGGCAATCCTACTTAATAATGCAGAATGGGAAAAAAAGCAGAATTATAATTTAAAAGGAGAACTTCTACTTAAAATATAAACATCCTGTTTTAACTCCAATAAACCCAGCAGAATGCTCAAAGCATAACTAGTTAGAACAAGCTGCTACTATGACAGGATTCATTTTAGAACTGATGGTTCATTCTAACAATGAGGGTAGCTCCATTTGAAAGAAATAAAAGAATTTAAAAACAAATATTAAATTTCCCCTAGAAATCAAGATGTAAGAACAAAAGCCATGTATTATTTGTATAAAACAAGAATAACTAATATGTAGTAAGAATACATCTTGTTTCCCTAGCTTGCTACTTTTTGCTTAGTGTTTACAAAAGCTAAAACATCAGTGCAGATTATGTGATACTGAGGGGAAAAAAGCCACAACTCCACAAAAAAGAAAGCTGTTGAGGAAATTTCTGACTGGATCTGAAAGCTTTATATACCTCAAGCCATATGGAAGAAATGGCCCTACAGTTTTCAGGATTTTGAAGATTTTTCACACGGAAACCTAATTAGAAAATGAATACACCTGTTTGACTTTGACGGGGAGAGAGCCTGCCAGCAATGGGAACAGGATTACCCGAGAGCATGGGTTGCGAGCTCAGCACTACTGACATTTTGGGCCCAATGATTCTTTGTTGTGAGGGGTCTTTCCCCCAGCAGAGAGACACGGGTACCATTCCTCCCCATCCGCAGTTTCGACATCCAAAATGTCTCCAGACACTGCCGGATGTCCCCTGGGGGGCGGGGGGCGTGCAGAACTGTGCCCAGTTGAGAAGCACTCGCCTCTCCCCTGGCAACTATGGTCCTGAGTTCCCACCCATTTTTAAAAATCTTATTGCAGTGCATCTTAGAATAACAAAAGAGAGAGAAAAAACCATTAACAGTTTCCATCAATCTATGTTGACCGAAATTGCTCTAAGTATACTTACCTGTAATTAAAATAAACAGGTCTATGTAGCTATAAGTATTTCTGATTCTCTTCAGACACAGGAAATTGTGTGTTAATATGGGACTTAGAGCAGAGACCCGTCTGGAGTCCCATCTCTCCATCTGAGCAGCACATCTCTGTACGAGAGCTGAACTCCCTGAACACTTTCCATGCTCCAGACATGCATTCTCATTCAGTCCCTCCCTCCATCAACCCTGAGAGGTAGGTCATTAACTGCCCCATGTCACGGATTAGGAAACTCAGGTCTAGCAAAGTAAAATAAATTACCTGAGGCCCCACCCTGGTTGACATTCTACATCCAAGTAACTTCAAAGTCTAACCCCTTAACCACCAGAAAGGTTTCTCTCATCTTGTGGGGAGAAAAGCCACTCAATGTCTCTGACTTTCATTCTGTTTCCTCACCTATAATTGGAAAGAATGTTTCTCAGAATTTCTCAGAATCACTGCAAGAACTTAAAGGCAGATCAGTGACCTGTTGGAGGGTAAGAACCAAAGTCCTGGCAACCTGCAAACAGTGACAGTCAGATTCTGAGGGACTGTAACATCCTCAAACACCAGAAGAACCACACACTGACTCTGAGATGGACTTAGACTTGAAAATGAACTGGTGCCAACTCACTTTGAAAGAGCACTATCAGGAATGCAAATGTAAACAGTAAACATCATAATTAACCCTTAGGACTTTGAAAAGCCAAGTGAGAGACGTCAAGTCTGGATGGGAAGGGGGATGGCAAGTGGTGGGAGGCAGGCCACTCCCAGTGACACTCCCTCTTTGCACAGGTCTGAGTCACCTCCACTGGTCCTCCCTCCCCCGGGACAGGGTACCTATACACCCTGGGAGTACAGGAAGTCATGGAAGGCCTGAGTGGAAGGGGGTCATAAAGATGACTCACATTTGACAGAAACTGGAGCCAGAGAGGTGAAAGACCTGATCCACCAATCCAGGCTGTGACCCCTGGCCAGGTTCCAGGTGCCCCCGGACTGACTTACACAGCAAATACCGGCTGCTGCCAAGGCCCAGGCCAAGGCCAACCCCTTTGCTAAGCAGCCTCTGGTTCTGGGTAAGAAAGGAACTGCTTGCTGTACAGTCTTGGCCTGCCTCCAGCACAGAGGGTCACATTTGCCGGGTGTGTATCTTGCAGGAGTAGTTTCAGGACCAAATTATTGTTTTTCTAAGAGAAAAAAAGACCAAAACAAAGTGTTTGTATAACTCAGTCCAAGAAGCATAAATGAAATGATTAATCTTTGGGTTACAAAGTCTCATCATAAGGTAAGAAACAGTTGTAGGAGCTAAATAGGGAGGGTTCTTGATTCCTATTACATGATAAGAAATGCAATTAGGTTGAAGTCCATTCAATATGCTTGGGGAAGGCAGGCAGCAATGATGGTGACCATCTCTCTACTACAGATGCAAAGAAATAGCAAACTTTCTGCTCCTTGTACAGAACTCTTCACTCTAAGTCACTTTAAGATGCATATTACGCCCCCGCCCCCAATATCACAGTGGAGAAAGAAGGTACAGGTGGACGATTTGGGATTCCAGGAGACCACTGACTATTTTGAAGAGAAAAATGTCTTACCCATCATTTCATGGAGCCACATTTAGATTCTAGGTCTAATTTCAACAGATATCAGCACAGTGGAGCTACAGTTACAGTGAACAGATCATTTGTCAAGGATGGAAAAAGCCAGGATGCCAGGGCAGGGATGTGTGTGTGTGTGTGTGTGTGTGTGTGTGTGTGTGTGTGAAGGAGAAAAAGCGAAAGTCCATTTTAAAGGAAAAGTGGAGAAGACTGCTACCAGAGTGGGCAGATGGAAGCTGGCGCTCTGGCAGTGAGAGAAAGCCCAGGTCAGCCGAGGCAAAGCCACGGGCGCCAGGGCTACGAGCACCCATGGTTGCTACCAGCACGGCCCCAGCAGGCCAGTCTGTGATCACAATCCCTGAGCGACACTAGGTGGTGATCAGAGAGCCACCAGAAACGAAGAGGCTGGGAATGGAGCAGATGTCCCAGCCATGACTGCAGACATGTGAAACAAAGCTGGGCGTCGTAATAAGTAATAAAGTAACAGAAATAATAAAATAATTACACAGTTACCTTTCAACCTGGAGGGAAACCATGTCGGCTTTCACAAAATGAAGAGTGTGGTCATGCAGTCGAAAGGAAAATTCCTTTTCTGTTTTATAATGCAAGATTCACGCAATGTGGACTGACTAAAGTGAACAAAGTACAACTATGTATTTTTATAAAGGTCTATAGAATTTAATAGCTATTCCTCTATGCTTATACTACTGATTGTTGACGATAAGCTAAACTAAAAGATTTAGGACATGAAAACAAATCTGACCTACTCATTACCAATTTAATTACATGCATTCAAGAAATTCACGAAGCACCTAATCATTAATATTCTGGGGTAGTATTTCTGCACAGCTATTCTATTAGATATTTTAAATTATAATTTCAAATGCGCTCATTGTCACAGGCCTCTGAGTCTATTTTTACACACAAATCAATATACTTCTACTAATAAATAGGATTACTTTTCCAAGGCTCCCAGTGGCAGCTCAGCTAGACTTCTGTTTGGGAGGCCACTTCCAAGTTCTCCAAAGAATATCACCTTCCTGACGTTCACCCTTAAGAGTCAACAGAAAGCACCTGAGAGAAACCAAGTCAAAAGGCAACCACCTGCAGGATGGGAAGGTTTAGACTGGCAGGTAGATCAACTCAGACACAGGGGGAAGCCCCAGTTTAAATGCCCTCCCCCGCAGACCTTTGTTCCTCCACTTGAGAGCTAACATGTGTTGCCTTCTCTTTGAAAAGGTACACACTCCTGGGGGTGTGTACGCCTTTTCCCACAGAATGCCTGGCCTCCAGCATCCAGGGCTATGTCCTCCTCACCTCTGGGGTCCAAACCACAGCCCGACCAGGAGCTCTCAGAGCTGAGGGAGGGCTAGACAGGTGTTGGGCCTAAGAAGCAGCATCTGCTAAATAATTTCTGTCTTCACTTATATTTTACACTGTGGTCCTGTGTAGACTCATGTCCTAAGCTGGAACAAATACTCTTGGCGAGGCTGAATGTTTCACCTCCTGCCACCACGATATGCAGGTCCTTAGGGCAAGTCTGGTTGGGTCTTCCAGGTCACACAATAAACACTGCAAATGCCACTCGCTGACTGCCCGCAGAACACAGAGACACCTCGTAACCACCCTAGACAAAGGCCTGTGAAGAGATTCCTCATGTCTGGGTAGCACCAGTGTTAAATGAGAGTTTGAGATCACGTGGTCTAGAGTCCTGTTTCCGCCACTGTCGTGAAGTGCCGCCTGAAACGAATGGCTTACTTTCCTTGTGAGCAGGTGAGAAAAGGGCGGCGGTATTAGATGAAATAATACACTGAATCTGTGAAATGCTCATTCCTGGGTTACACAACTACCAGTAAGGTAGGCGATTATTATCTTTCTTATTGCCCTACATCCATAGTGGATGGGGGAATCTATACATTTTCAATGAAGTGTGATAAGAAAATAAGAATGAGGAATACATAATGAGGGAAACTAACTTTAATAAAAAAACAAAACAAAACAAAAAACAAGGATAAGATGAAAGGGGGCAGGATTTCCCCTATTGATAGAAAAACACACCACAAAGCTACCGTATTTAAAGTAGTGCACTATTTCCTTAGCGACAAAGGTGTCAACAGAGAGTAGAAGACCCCGACACAGACCCGCGCGGACCCCGGTACCCACACACGCCCCAGCACTGGCTTCCATAGGGTGCAAGTGCATTTCCGATTCAAGGGGGGGGGCGGGGGGGAGGGGTGAGGCGCACTGAACCATTCAATAAACGGCGCCAGTTAATTGGCTATTCATTTGGGAAAAACATAAAATAAGTTCTTTAAAACATACACACCCTTCCAAAGATGTAAAAGGTCAAAATGTTCAAATTTTGAAGCTAGAAGTAGACAATATGGATTATGGTTATAATTTGGGGATAGCCAAGGCTTTTGAAAACCACCAAATGCATAAACTGTAAAGACTATGGCTTTATAGTTTTAAAAAGTGAGCAAAACTTCTGCACAGAGATATACATCTCACAGATAAAATTAAAAGAAAAATGAGAACCCAGGAAAAAAAATATTTACTACACATACACACCAGAGAAAGTCCAATACCTGTAACTCAATAAAAATTCCAATAATGCAATAAGAAAATTATAAACAGCCTTGTAAAACTGATACAGGATTAAATGTACTTATCCATCTCTCATTCTGTGAAATGTGTACAATAATCAAAACAGATTCCGTAAAATAAGGACAACAATCATAATAGATTCACAGGGATGTACAAGTTTAAATCTCATAGAATGTGCTTAAAACAATCCTGGCACATAACAACTGTCCATCAATATTAGCTGATAGCGGTAAGAATAGTACCAGCGGTGTATGAATAGTAGTTAAGTGTTAAAGAAACACAAAATAGAAACCAGGTAATACCATCCAGTATCACTAGCAAAACTGCAAAGAAGACTAATGTTTTTCAGCAGAGGAAAAAGTTGAGAAAGCGGGAATTGGTGGTAGGAGTAAGAATGGGTTTACCCTTTTTGGAGGACAACTTGGCCTCACCAGCCAGCATTCAGCTGCATGTGCTCCATGACAGAAATTCAACATACAGAAATGCAGCCTACAGAGACACTCACGGGCACAAAAACATATGTACAAGGATAGTCACTGTAGTACTGTTTATAACATTGACAGTTACAATGAGAAATAACAATCAAACGGGAAAAGCTAACTGCATTCTGGCATATCAATATCACAGGCGGTAATGCAGCTATTACCAAGAAGAATGAACATCAGTACAAAAATAGGTCTAATTCCTTGCTAAGTACAAACTGCAAGCCGCGATTTGCACTTTCGTATACAATATTACATTTGCAAATGGATATGAAAGGGGAGGCCAAGCTGTCGTGGTGGTTAGCTCTAGGAAGGAAGGCAGAAGTAGCAGGGAGCAAAGGGGGGTATTTTACATTTTACTCCATTGACATATATTCTTTGATTTCTTTAAATAATAAGCATGTACTAAAAATAAGTATTTCCTTAAAAAAAAAAAAAGGTGCTCTGACTGGTGTAGCTAGTGGATTGACTGCTCGGCCTCTGAAATGAAACATCACCTGTCTGTCACCCTCTGGATTCCCAGTCAGGGCACATGGCTGGGTTGCAGGCCAGGTCCCCAGCTGGGGGCCAGCAAGAGGCAACCCATCAATGTATCTCTCCCACACTGATGTTACTCTCCCTCTCCTCCCTCCCTTCTCCTCTCTTTGAAAGGAAGGGAGGGAGGGAGGGAGGGAGGGAGGAAAGGAGGGAATCTTATAAAAAAAGGCAGCTAAGCCAGTGTTTCCTGACAGTCATCACTGGGCCCCTGACTAAATGCCTGTGTCCACCATGCCCCTCAAACAGCCAAAGGGCTGCTGCCTCTGCAGGTGGGCTCCAGAGGTGCTGCCCCAGCTGGAGGGTACTAACTCAGCTCCTCTATTCTGACTCAACTTATGTACTACCAGGAACACAGGGCAACACCGATTTGTGCCACTGCCCCCTTGGCAGGTGTTATTTGTCCAGGTAAATTAGTAAGTCCGAATTCCAGTTCATTGGTCTTCAGAACTCTGATTCACTCAAAATTGTCCCCCTGAGTTCCTAATCATGAAAAGTTGGGGCCTATTTCTATTCCTATTGAAATCTCTTCTCTAAAGGTGCAAAAATAGCAGGAGACCTGCCTTACTTAAAATGGGCGGCCAACTAGAAGGCCATTTCAACAACATTATTCTTATGTCACAGCAAAGGAAAAGCAAGAGTCAGAAGAGCTTAACACCCGGCAACCTGTTACTGTCAATGGTGACAATACACATCTAGAGCCATCTTAACAAATATTTATAAAGCTCAACTACGTGGACAGCATGGCTCTATTCCAATTCCCCTGACTCCTCAAGGCAGAGGGAAGGCTCACTTTCTGGTCTGCAAACCTGGTTTTGGAAAGGATGGCAGTAGCTGAGTCATGCTGGAAATCAGAGGTGGCCCACGTTGAAGGGCCGCACCTTGGTCACCCTTGCTATACAGCACAGCAAACTTGCAAAGTCAGGGACGTAGAAACGCTGATCCTCACCTTCTCAAGCAAGGCAGGAAGCAAGAAATGAATACGCACGCCTTACTCTCCCAACCTCTATAACGCAAACAGCCACAAATGGCAAAGTTAAAACTGCCGCTGTAACCAGAGGTCGTTGCGGCTGAAGGTGCACGGAAAGGAAAAGGAAATGCCTACCACTGGACAGAAGGACATTTTTAGGAGAGGACCACCGAGACAAACCTAGGTCATAAAGCCTTATAATCTTTCACGTGAATTTTCAAAGTTCACTGTCAAAGGAACTGTCAATCCATCCCAAACACTCCCTATAACAGGGCAGTAATTAATTAGCATTTGTAAACTGAAAATGGCTCTTACACTGAGGAGTTACTTTAAAAAGACCCAGGTTTGGGTTAGTGCAAAACTAAAGAATTTCCACCAATCTGATTAAGGTTTTTTCCCCACTACCCATCTTCATGAAAAAACCAGGTGACATCTCTTTTTTTTTGAGTGTTTAAGTTCACTTAATTACCTATAAATTTAATAAAAGTTTTAAATAATCAGAATTTCTGATTCCGTGATTTCAGTTATAATTTATACAATGGTTATTCACACCCACTCAAACTGTGGGTAGTCGAAAGCTCTTCACACAGAGAACTGTGGTACCTATTCAATGACTTTAGTGGTGTTTATGAATCGGGGGTAGGGGGCAGAAATTGCACCACATTTATCTAGTGGCCAGCCGCTCTGTGCCAAACTCCTAGCTGGATGCGTTCCACGGCCTCTCATTTCATTCCCTCCTTACAATATCTTTAAACACCCACATGACCTAAGGAGAGCAGCCATTTCATTTGT
Organism: Sturnira hondurensis; assembly: GCF_014824575.4. NCBI lineage: Eukaryota > Metazoa > Chordata > Mammalia > Chiroptera > Phyllostomidae > Sturnira > Sturnira hondurensis. The sequence goes on along the minus strand of NW_028096448.1, from coordinate 8,938,115 downwards.
ACATCTGGCTGGCAAATTGATTATAGATGCAAAGATTTTTAATCGTGCTGGATAAGAGGGTGATTAAGAAAGGAGGAATTAAAAGAGGGAAAATAACTGTCAAACAAGCAAGTCGAAGTCTCTAGAGAAAAGGGAGGGAAGTGGTCCCGTGCCCTAGATGACGAAGAGCCCAGAGGCAGCCGAGCGCTCGGACCATGACTGAGTTCTGGGCTGCGGGACACGGGACCCTCCCAATTCAAGGAGGCACTGCAGGCCCAGAGTGCGGCTGGTTTTGAACCATCTCCACACACCAAAGACTTTGTTTGGTTGGTGCGTGTGCTTTTGTAAGTGCTGCTGTCACTCCAATGGCCCCGTGTGAGTAACACCTTCCTTGATGTACCACGTTGAACACTGCAGCCCAGCGAAGGCTGCGGGCTTTCCCCAGTCCCTTCTGAGAAAGAATCTTTTCCCAAAGCGTGGCTCTCAAACTTGGTGCACTGGAATGACCTCAGGGGCCTACGACACCCACCCGCTGGGGTCCCACTCCAGAGTTCCTGACTCAATATGTCTAGGGAATGGCCAGAAATTTTGCCTTTCTAACGAGCTCCCAAGCACTGCTGGTCTGAGCCCACTGTTTAAAAACCACTGTTCTAAAAACACAGCCCGGAATCCATCAAAGACAGAAACATCAACAAAAGAAAAAAGCAAACAAAATATAACCAGAGACATTGAAATTAAGAACAATCTAACAGTAACCAGAAGGGGGAAGGGGAGACAGTGGGGAGAAGGGTTCTCAGGAACTACTATAAAGGACACATGGACAAAACCAAGGGGGAGGGTGGAAGCAAGGGAGGGAGGTGGGTTTGGCTGGGGTGGGGGGGAAATGCAGACAACTGTAATTGAACAACAATAAAACAATTTTTTAAAAATTACAAAAAGAAAGAAACAGGATACATGGCAAAACCTTCATCAGTTATGACGCAAGCCACACAAAGGCAGGGAAATTTGTCTGTGTTGAGACTGTTTCCTCAGCACCTACAAGAGGGGCTGGCATACCCCAGGCACCTCATACACATCTGCTAAACAAGTCGAGTGGGTCAGGACACCCCAGGGCAGGGACCGGCCGGCATGCAGACGAATGAGCAGCAGCAAGGAGGTGGCCACTAATGCTGAACTGCCCTGCATGGGAAGCTCGGCCTGCTAATGATGATGGCAGCGGCAACACTAACAGGTTGACAACAAACATTTAGGAGTGTGCAGCACTGACCAGCCTGGGAGCCAGCACTGTACAGGCACTGTGGCATTTAATTTTCACAACAATCCTACGAGGTGGGAACCTGCATTTAACAGGTGAGAAAACAGGTCAGCGGGGAGGTGATATGCCCACATCATCCACTAGCCAAGGTGAAGCTGGGATCAACAACCAAGCTGCGATGTCAGTCCTGAGCAGAGGGCCCCTTTAATTACCCAGTTGAGTAAATGATAAACGCAAAACTTCCTTGGCCTGCCCTGAACTGCAGACTTTGATCCCTTCTCCAACTTACAGAGAAACCTCATTGTGGCCTGTTCATAGAATTCACAATCACAAAACAGGCAGGGTGGGCTTCAGCGGGCTACAAAGAGCAGCTGTGTCATCTAGGAAGAGTGGGACCAGTGAATCACAGCGTTGGGGGTTCCGTGGTTAGGCATGCCAAGGGAAAAGTTCTACTTCAGGTGTTCTCAATGGGAGGAAGGGTGCTTTTGACCCCAGCGGACACCTGGCAATGTCCAGAGACAAATCTGACTGTCGTCACTGGGGGTGCTACTGGCATCTAGTAAGTGAAGGCCAGGATGCTCCCCAATATCCCACCATGCACAGGGCAGCCCCCACTACAAAGAATATCTGGCGAAAACGCCAATGGTGCCAGAAGCCAGCTCGTTTCAAACTTCCTAAACCCTCCTCTGCCAACCCTCCCCCCGCCTCCCCCCAGTTTGGATGCCTAAGACTTCCCCAATATTGTCTCATGGCAATCACTGTCTTTCACCTTGTCTTAAGTTCCTGAAGAACATGTTTCATCTCTCGTCTCTTCCCATAAACTCCTTGAGGGTCAGAGCATCTTAGTCTTCTTCTAACCCCCAGAAAACTGGGAACAGCATTCTGCACAAAGCGGGCATTAAAAAGTGTTTGCCCAATAGTCTCTTCTCCCTGGGGTGGGAAGAAATGCTAAGAATTTAGATTCAACTAAGAGTTCTTCCCCTGGTGGGGGGCACACATGAGTTAGTAGCACACCATAGTAAATTTTTTAATAAACACTATCGCATTTAATTCTCCCAACCACTGGAGGAAACACCGACACTATTTTAGGTAACTACAGCTCACAGACAGTTTGCAAAAGGTCACGGGCTGGTAAGTTACAGAGCACATCTCTGGAGCCAGATCTTTAAGTCCTGTGCTCCCTCCACTCCCCCCACCGTGTCCTAGGGCTGAAAACCGTATCCCCTAAAGCCTGGTCCCAGAATTGGGGCGCCTGAGATGTGAACAAGGAAAAAAGCAACGTAAAAGGTTGGACACTTTATTACTATGATTTATTACCACATTATTACTATGACCATCACCAATTTTGCTAGTCAGTATAGCAACAAAATTAGTCAGTTCAAAGAGTGGTACAAATAGGGTTAAACACAAGTTACAGACTTAAAAATCAATTATAAAGATACTTGGAATTTACATAGCTCTTTCCTGGAGAGGAGTACTCAAAGACTCCCATTTTGAAACTTTAATATGCTACAAATTCAAGGTCTCTTAAAATCAGCCAAATCGGAGAGCAGAGGACATAATGGCCAGAAGAGCCGTCTTAGTTCAAGACGCAAGTATGTGACCTTCCTGTACGCGCAGCGCTCTCCAGCTGGCTCTGTGCTTCCAGGGGCCGCCGACCGCGGGCCTCCTCGGAGCACCCGGGAGGCAGCCCAGACCCGGCGGAGCACGTCAGAAATAACAGCTGACGGCTCATCTCTGGGCACCCTGACAATATTGATCCCCCAAAAGTCAGCCTGATGAATCTGCCTCATTTTCATATGAGAGAGGGAGAAGTGGAAATGATGAAAAGGTTTTCTGTGGCACCAGTATTTTTTTTTAAGCTACAGAGAGCAGTTCTTGGCTTGTGACTGCTCATCCAGACTTCCAGTAAAACCTGTAGGCCAAAGCCACATGTCCACGGCTCAGACCCCGCCTTTTAGAAAGCCCGATGGCCCCTGGTGTCACCCACAAGCAGCTCAGACCAAACGAACCATTCCCTGCACACAGTGCACACCCTGACATAAGAAAAGCTCCACCTCATCCATTCTTCCAGCCACAGCAGTCGATCGTCTCAGGAGCCAAAGCTGTATGTTTCTTTTCTCCCTTAGCCTGTCCCTCACTTCCATCTGCCTTTTCACACCGTCCCTATAGCTGTCCTGCTTCCAGACCCATCAAATCTGTAGCACCCATCCTCTGAATGGTATGCCCTGGTTCTCCTCCCAGGGACATTTCTGGCTCTTCATCCAATTGGTAACCTGTACCAGGCAGGCCCAGACCTGACAGAATGAAAAGGCTGCCTCTAATAGGGTAAAGTATACCCTTTGAGAGCAGGGTGTCCAGACTTATCCCCCTTGTTGGCACCTGGAACGCAGCAACAGTGCTCACGTAAACCTCCGGAGCTAAGATTTTTTACCCATTGGGGACCCCCTTCTTGTTTTACCTCCTTTGGGTTTGGGGTAACCCATTGCTGGACGGCTTGCCTTGGCAAAGACCTGGAAATCCAGATGTTGGAACCACAAGGGTGGCTATGGGGCACCAATGCACCCACCTAGGGCTGTTCTGTCCAACGGAGGAAGCAGTTGGAACAAACAAATGTGCACCAGTTCTGCAGGTGGATCCTGCGTAACCTGGTCATTCCAGCTTCAAGAAACCTTTGCTTGTGCTCAACGACCCACAGCAGTAGCAGCGTCCCCCAGGTGTTCCAGAAGACCCTGGTGCTTCCCTGATTGCGGAAGGCAGAGGTGGAACCTGGAATGGCCACCTGGAACAAGTGCTACAGGCAATTCTACGGCCAGGTGAGCTTAGAAAAACAGTGGGTTACTTCTTTTGGACGAGTATCTTGGGTTCCTACTACGTAATTAATACAATTAGCAGAGAACACAGGGGATAAAAACCAGGAATAAGCTGAGACTTTGGAGCCAGGCTCCTGGGGTTCAATTTCAGGTGGCCCACTCATCAGTGGAGGACCAAGCCAGCCCCTTAACCCCTCAGTGTCTGTTTCTTCTCGTGCAGAACAAGCACGATCATAATACCCACTTCACAGGTTGTTACGTGGATAACGTGCTAATGCGCGTAAAGCACTTGGTTCAGCGCCCTCCGCACACACGGGCACTTGATAAACATTAGCTATTATTATCCGACAGACCAGAGACTGCTGAGTGGCAGTGCTTAAGCTGAATCTGGCCTACAGACCTATTTTTGTTTGGCTTTCACATTTTCCTTTCCAATCAAACCCACATTTAAAAACTGGTAGATTTCTGGCGCTCTAAGGTTGAAAATCTGGCAACAAACGAGGCCTGCCTTGCCCTCTGGCAGCAATGGCCCAGGACGGGGTCCCATGACCCCCTTTTGATAGGGAGTTTCTTCTTTGTTCAAGCACAACCCCCACACCTCTTATCCAAACCCTCCTCCCTAATCCCCACCATTAATTCCCTGCCTGGCCCTAACAGGAAGGCAGTATCTACTGTAGACCAATTTTACCAACATAGCCAAAGCTAGGTCCTAGGATTTCCCGCATATCGACTCTACTCCATCTGGTCTCTGCTCGTGCTAACCCACTTTCTGCCTCCCTGCCCTCACCTTACAATGTCTCCCTACCTCCCCAACTGTCCCTCTCCACCTAGCCCGGTGGTTCCAGTGGTGTGCACTGAAATGATGCGGAGCACTTAAAAAAAACCACCACCCGTGTCTGGCCCCACCCAAAGATTCTAATTAGTCTGGGTGGGGCCCGAGTATTAATAACTTTTTAAATTGTCCAGGTGATTCAACATGTACCCTAATGTGCTCTAAAGTTTACGGCCAGGAAGCCATGGCATCCCCATTCTCATGGCTCAGCTGGCACTTCCTGCTGAAACTGTACAGCCGAGGACTCAAGGAGTCTTGCTTTGCTCCTGACTGTTTAGCCCTGTTTTGGAACCAACTTGTGTTTAAAGCCTGTCTCCCCAAACAGGCGGCGAACTCAGGAGTGGGTGGATCACACCCCATACTTCTTTCGTACTCAGCAGGACAGCTGGAGCACTACACACACCGTAGGTGTCTAATGAAAACGCCTCCACTTAAATATTTGAGAATCTACAATGCAGAAGGCATTGCAAGGACTACATGATGAAAACACTAGGCCGACTGCTCACAACTCGTAGGTTTAAAGGAGTAAGTCAAGAACGCCAGTGGTGAGGACACAAGGCAGACTAGTAAGATGTGGTACAGGAGAGCAGTAATGAGAGGCAAGGAGGGGTCCAAGCCTTGGGGAGTCGGGGAAGGCTCTGTGCAGGTTTCCTTGAAGGATGGCGGCCAGAGACAGGTAGAGTGGGAAGAGAAAGAACCCACGCGCAAACGAACGCACCAGAAGGAAGCCTCAGCCACCTGAACCACTGAGCCATGCCAGCATCCACGTTGGGAAAAATGGGAAGCAAACTATCAAAGACAAGATTTTACCTTACACTGAACACTAGGGAAAAGGCTGCAATCAGCCTAAGTCACGGAAGCAGTCAGTGAAGGCTGCCATTATGGCATCCTTCTAAAAGCCAGGGAGAAGGAAGGTGAAGGGGAGGGGGGAAGAACAGCCTGAACACAAAGAACTAGAAAAGTGGGAGATGAGACTGGGACAGGAAAGCCCAGAGGCAGGTTCCCGAACTCTGGAGAGGAAAACTGCCCTCTCCCAATGGGGTCTCCAGGGCTGCCAGGGTCCAGAGACATCAGACACCCTGATTTCTGCCATTTAGTCTTAAGCCACAGTTTACTACACAGAAGTGAGATCATGTGAACTGTGCAATTCATATTAATAGTGTAACTGTATTGTTCGTATTTAATCGTTAACACACTTAATCATACAAATAAAGACTTTAGTCACAACACTGTTACTGCTGAATAAGTTTATTCTTCTCCTCCTTCTCCCAAGTCAATGGACAGCAGCTTATAAAGACATACAAATATCTTAAAGAATATGTTCGGACAAAACCACCCCATGGTTCACTCCACCCCACCACTGCCATTTTCAGAAAGGTGTTAAAGGTTTCTGTGAACACTAGGGCGAGGTCAGAAAATGACCCACCAAAGGACAGCCTGGCAGAGGGCTGTGAGAGGGCAGGGCGGTTCTACCACTACCCACCTGACACGCACGTCCTCCTCCCACGTGACCGGCACTGGTGTGAGCACTTCCCAAACCCAAACGCCCATCTTCCTAAGCCCAAGGAGGCAGGTTCAATTATTTCATTTCACAGGTGAGGAACTGAGGACACACAGGGCAAATGATTTGCCTCAAGACACAAGGCTAAGCAGTATCAGAACGAGAACCAGGCACTCAGGCTCCAAGGACCATCGTCTGACTCTTCCACGCAGCCAGCCCTCCATGTGACCTTTTTGGCGGAGGGTGCAGGTCGCGCGTCTGTTCCCCTCCTAAGGGATGCCAGACCCAGAAACACTCAGATGTATGGGGCCACAGGGCTGCTGCTCCGGTTATATATTTTTAAAGCCTTAAAACATCAGAAACAGAGAGGGCAAAGCAGGGGTGATACTTTTAGAGGCTTACATCCGATGACCCCAGTATCCAGAGCCACAACCTTCAGGATCCTGAAAACAAGCTGGACACAGCCTTTCTCAGTGGTCAGTCAAAAGCACACTGGAGGTGCCAAAAGGATCTCTGGGACAGCCAGGCAGGAGCTGGCTGGGAGGACCAAGGGCATTTAGCTCCTCCGCTCCCTGAAAGGTAGACTCTGTTCACCAAGAAATCTTCCAGTGGAAACCAGCGTCACCAGTAAATACAGCGCTCATCATTGCTACTGGACTGCTCGCTGGCTGTTAAGACCCAATCTACACGTGGCACCTTCCCGATTTGTGGACCACAGACAAGCCATATATCCCTGCCCCTAATGAGTCGGCGAACTACAGCCACCTTGGATTATATTTCACTTTTAGGCTTCAAGACTTGAAGTGATTCTATTTTTAAGCTTTCTCAGTTCCACAAGTAAAAGAAGACATTTTAAGAAAACTAGTTCTGGCTTTTAGGGGATAGTGGCTGCCTCTGAAAGTTAACAGACCAGGCACTTGGTTAAACCAGAAATCTTGGGGGGACTGGGGACGGAATGGGGGGAAGCACGTTGGTCGGCAGGGTCCAGGGTCCCCTGAAGATACAACACGCAGGATGTGGATGGCCCTGGACAAACCCTCCAATTGCCCAGCTACACTCTGCCTCTGTCCCAGGGAAGTGTTAAACTCTTTTTAGGTTTTATTCTCTGTGAAGTGTATGTTTCACTTTTTCAGCAAAGAAATGTCATTTCTACAGAAGAATATCAAATTTGCATATAACTAATAAATCTTTAAAAAGACTACTATTATGTTACTCTTATAGTCAGTCATTCCTTCCATTTAAAAAAATTCCCTTGCATTTAACATCTAAAGAAGCTTCACTTATTTTGTATCTTTCAGAATGTGTTGTTACTCCAAAATTAACTGCTCAAAGGACCCTTCTGTTTATATTTTTAAAAAATGTAACAACTCCTGAAGGCAATCTAAAATGTATTCTACACATCCCAATTTTCACATATAGGGTGCACGAGACATAGTTAACTTTCTCCTGGTGAACGAGGCTGCTTCTAAGAATTCAAGTCTCCAATTTCAGTTCTGGCTTGGCCACTCGCTAGCTTATGACCTTGGACAAGTAACTTAACTGCAGTGGGCCTTAATTTCCTCTCCCACAAAACTGGGTCAGATGATGACTGTTTCTTTACAGCTCTCAAATGTTATAATCTGAAGACCATTGGTAATATCGATTATTGCCTATGTTAACCTAAATTATTGTTCTTAGGGACTGTCAACTTATGAGAACGTTGCCTGCACACTACGAATGGCCCCAGTTGGTTAAGTAACTGAAAGCAGACTAAAGTCAATTGCTTGTATTCTTTTAATCCTGTCCTATTCCATCCACTGTCAATTCTCACTGACATAAGACCCTGCCTTGGTTTACAAAGCTAAGTGTGGCCTGCTTCACTCAGGTTTTCTAATAAAGCAAAGCACATAGGCTTTGTGATAAAACCTGACAACCACTGGGCTTCATCTCTTCTCAATGCAAGTTTCATTGTAGACTCTTGTGGCCACAGTGGCCACAATACTGACCCCCAGTTAAGGGTGGGGGGAGAATGAGGATATATTACTGTAATTTATGCTTTGAGATATCAAAAGCACACTGCTTTGGGGGAACAGGGTTTGAAGCAAAAGTGAGAACAGAAGATAAACCAATTTCCTTCCTACTAAAGCAAAAACTATATGCCTTATCCCACTATATTAACCCCCACCCACGCCCTCCAAGTTTCCTGTCCCCATCTCAACTGCTGCCTTTTTGCACCATCTGCTGTGTAACTTTTCTTTGTGTAAGATACATTTTCCAAGTCCCTCTTTGGAGCCAAAGAGAAGATCGGAGTAGGAGGAAGGAGATACCACGAGTGGTTTCCTATATTATGACTTTCCCAGTTATCTTACCTTCTTAGTTCTATGAAAATATGGATTAGTAGGGAAAAAACACTTCTTAGCAACTGTAAATATAGTCCCTGAAACACTTTTAAGCGGCTAACAAGCATGAAAATATGCATTAAACAACGTGCTTAGTGCCTCAAAGTAGTCAGGGAAGTTCTCTTTAAAAACTAAAATGAAACAGGTAATCTGGTAAGAACTAAAACCTACCTTCTTTGCCTGGGGTGGTTTCATGGGAATCTATGAGGGACTTAATTCAATGAGCACAGGCAATTCATATTCACGTAGCCTAATTTAAGATGTCAATAGAAAGTGGGTGGTTAAAAGGAATGGGAACTGGTTTAGCCTAGGAAGTGGATGTGCACCAGGCATACAATGGAATATACAGAAATCACATAAAATTGGAAAACCAGTCAGAAAGTTAACTGAACACCCGACGCTTTGCCAAATGGGTCCAAGTCCTTTGAACGGGGGTAAAGGTGTAGATGGTTTACCTATGGGGATGGCAATAAAGACCGAGGAGTTAAAAGGAAAGGACTGCACTATATCTCTGAGAAATGAGAATAAAACAACTTGCCCCCAGCCTTTCCATCCCCAGGTGCTGTTAGTCACGTCTAAACTTAGAGTATTATTTTCTGTTTCAAGTTAAGTTAACACAGCACATTAATCTCAGAATCTACGCTTCCAAGTATTATACAAGGTGATGATATATAGAAAAACAACAGCAACAGAAATCTTTTCCTGTTTGCAAGCTTGGGTTCTTTAGCTCATGGTGCCACATTTAAGGGTGCTTTGTTTCAGAGGAGGACTAAAGTAGCGCCCTTGATACTGACTATGGCACTGAGCTATTTGTACTGCCCAAGTCTGGGCTGCATTGCATTCAAACTTCCATTTCGGGGTGTGTAGTGACTAAAAATTCTCTCCTGGCTTAAACTTAGCACCAACCATGTATCTCAGCAGAAGCAAGATTATTGAGTACTGAACCACAAAAACCCAGCATTTTTCTTCATTTATACTTGCATGGGAAATGAGACCCAACCATAGCAGCTATGGTTCCTCCATTCTTACACAGAAACTCCAAGCTTACATGGGCTCTCCCCCAAGGTACAGCCAGTGGGTTGCTATGACTGGATGACATTAAACCAGATGTGACAGGTCATTGTCTTTTGCATTAATAGAGCCCAAGTTCTCCAGAAGTAGAATGAAATAATTTCAGCTTCTTTTTAGAAAAGGCAGAAAATGACTTTTCTGTTCCAGAAAAGTCTTCCGACTGGCTTCCACTTCCGACTGGTTTCTCTAGAGCTCCTCCATTCCCAAGAGTTCACCAGCTAAAATGGACTTCACTGCATGTCCCTGACTTGGTGACAACTAGGAGTTCAGTTCTCTGAAAGCCACTAAACGCAAACACACTCAAAAGTTGATAGGTCCGTGGGTCATCAGTAGAGGGAAACTTTGGCAACAAAAGTGAGGATGAGGTGCTCTTTGTCAGAAAATAAGCACAAGTTCAGGCTACGGCAGTTCAACACCGCCCAGCTCCATGTAGGCCTGTCACGCTGAAAGGCCCCTATTGTAGCCAGTGCTAGGACAGGCATGTCATACAGATTTAAAAGCCCCTATCAATTAAGTATAAGTAATTACATTTTACTCTAGAAAACTTTTAACCATTGTCTTCATATATGTAAACAAAGGAGCAGTTGGACACGTGGTCTTACACTTTCTCAGTTAAAAAGGTAGTATTCCTGCATACTCAGGCTACTGAGCATCTACTATTTACCAGGCACTGTGCTAAGTGCTTTATGTGTTATCATATTTAAACCTTAAAAAAAAAAACACCTTCAAGTTAGTATTGTTACTGTTCCTGCTTCACAGAAAAGGAAACTGTTTTCAGAGACTTATTGGCCTAAGATCATACAAATGGTAAATGAGAGGCAATTGGCTAGACAGAAAGCACTCACATACGCTTTTTCTCATTTAAAAAAAAGGCAAAGAAGTTGTTCCTGGTTAAGTTCTCAGATGTTCTTGAGACAGAACACGGAATAAAGTGGATCTGCAATTCTGGCCCCTGAACACAAGTTCTCAACCGCTGCATGGACACAAAATGTTTAAAAAGATTCTTTGCTCAGCTATCCTCCAGTTGTCAGTCCACTCAGGGAAAGAATTATCAATTAATTTCAAGTATTAAATAGAAGTCTAATGTAGTTTTGATGAGAACAAAGCAAATCAAACTTTAGACTCAGGGCTCATGACTTTGGAATTATATATTCTCATGGCAAGGAGGACCAAGTTTTGAAATAACTTGGAAGGTGGTGAGGGTAGTTTTTCATACTTTAAAAACTTAAATACAATGAACTACATATAAGTTTGGCTAGACAGTTTTGCAGACCTGGCCCAACAAGCAGGTTAAGATTAAAAAAAAAAAAATCAATGTGGTGGTCTTACAAATTCCTGTTATCAAAACTCCCCTTCCATAAATCTGAATCCAATCCAAGAAGTATGTCAATAGCTGGTTGTTTAAGATTAGGCTTATGATACAGTAACAGAACTGTGTAGTAGGAAAATATGCTTAAAATTATGTCCAAGCATGTTTAGGTCCAGTCAGTAATAATATTTAACATTAATATAAGCATGGAATATTCTTGTGACGGAGAACCCAGAAGATGCACACTCCATGTGTTAAATGGGTACTTGTACTGTTTCCCCCCTGCTGGCTGGCCGTAGTCACTAAAAAAACCCCAAAACCAGAAAACCAATCGCCTTCTTTGAGAATGTATCACACATCCCTAGCAAGTATCTCTGGGGCTGTAAAGCATTTAAGATCCGACAAGGGAAGAAATTGGGAAAAGTAAGGAAATAAAAATTTTCTTTATTCCAAAATGCATCTCATTCTCAAAGTAATGCTTATGCGCCGACTTTCTTAAAGATCCCTCCAAATCTTGACCCTTCAAAAAACAAACCCATTTGGAGCTGAGACCAGGTGAGGTCAACGACTGGTGTTGTCAACCAACCATTTATCTGAGTCTGGTTCATTTCTAGCCTCGTGGTGGCCAAGCCTGACCACGAGGGTGAAGACAGGAGGCATGGAGGAACGGAATGAAGGAGAGAAAAGGAGAAGGGGGTGGGGGGGAGACGGACCGCCGGGCCACAATTCTAGTACCAACAAAAAGAGAAGCCGCATACTGACCTAAATCATCTCTCAAAGGCGCTTTATAAATTACAGGGACAAAGGGAGGGGGTGGCGGGTGGCCTGGGAATCCTACGGACACCCAACCCTCTGACCCGCCCCCTCCCCCTCCAGCACAAGGGAAGGAAGACAGAAAACAGAGCTCAACTCGGCCATTGGCGAGAAGCCCCCTCCGGTTTTCAATTGCCCATCCACAGGCCCCCTAGGAAAAAAATACACGTAAACAGCAAACCAACCCCCTGGGGCAGACACTCGAGCTCAGAGGTCCCCAGAACCGGAGGCCGGGCATTTACTTAGTTAGATTTTTCTTGCTTACTCATTTCCCTCATGCACCCAACCCCCCGTTCCCACTCCAAAATCCCGCTCAACCGCCTACCCTCTCGGTTCCAGCCCCCAACAGAATTCGGTGTCCCCGTGGCGGCAGCAGCCCCCGCGCGGTCCCGGTCACTAACCTGCTGCTGTAAGGGCATTTCCGAAACCAGCCTGGCTCCGGGGGAGGTGGGGGGCCGGCTGGAGAGGGGCCCGGAGGGCCGAGCAGACCAGAGGCGCCGGCAAAGAGCGGGCGTCCGGGGGGGGGGGGGGTAGGAAGAGGAGAGGGAGGGTGGCCGTGCGGGTGCGAGGGCGCCGGGACTGTCCCAAGCCAGGGAGCCGGCGAGCAGGAGGAAGTGGGTGCCCCCTCTCCCCTCCAGCGCCCCCTCCCGCCGCTGCCTCCTCCCCAGTCACAGGCGCGTCCTCCGCGCACGTGTGCGAAACGTCACCGGCGGGTCCCGGGGAGAGGGACAGACCGGGGCTGCGGGACGGGAACCCGGCTGCACCCGCCCTCCGTCGCCTGGGGGCGGGGAGGGGGACAGGGCGGGGAAGGAAGGGGTAAGGGGAGAGGCGGGTCAAGGGCAGGCCCCGGGCCCAGCGAGGAAGGCCCGGACGCTCGGGCCACGCGGGCGCCACCGCCACCACCGCCAGGATGCGCCCAGGCCGGAGCGCCCTCTCGCTAGCCCCTCACCCCAAGACACCCCACGCCCCAGCCTGCACGCGCCTGCCAGTTCCACCGCTTCCCCCAACATGTCCCTCTCTCTTGTCCCCAGCCCTTTTGTTGCCCGGAGTTACAGATCCCAAAATGTGACAAGCGCAGCCCGGCAGAACCTCTGCGCTCTCAGCACGCCGTAGGGACCCCGGGCCGCCAACGTGCCACAGAGGCCGGCGACCCGCCCAATTGTCCCCCGGTTTCCACCCCCCAGAGTCCCCCACTCCTCAGTCCACTACTCCCTCCTCCACCCCCTTCTCCATCCGGGGCGTGACCCCATCCTACGCCCGAGAAAGAGGAAGCTTCGAGTTGGAGGGGAGGGGACAGTGGGGGTAGGGAAAAGTGTACGAAAAGAAGTGGGGGTCATAGAAAGTTTCAGAGTCTCTGACGTGGTTCGCGCTAAGGAGATCCCCACGACCCCGCGCTCATTGCGGAGCCCCCCGACCCGACCGGCGCTGAGGGGAGAGCACAAATCTAACAATAAACCCTCGTTGGAGGGGCAACCCAGAGGCCCACTGCGCTCTCCCGGGACAGCCCGCAGCGCGCCCACCCCCCGCCTGGGCTGGAAACGGTGGGAACAGGAGGGGATTACCGGAGGGCCGCCACCGCCGCTGCCGCCGCGTCCTAGCGCTGGTGCCTGCTGCAGCAGCCCGGCTCTGCTGGAGGGTCCGTGCGGCGTAGTGTAGAGGAGGCTGCCGGCGGTCTGCTCCGCGCCGGGGGCACTGGGGAGGATGGGGCCGGCGGCGACGGCGCCGCTTTGGAGGGAGGAGGAACAGGAGGTGGTGGAAGTGTTCGTGGTGAGGATCTGGATGTACGCGCCTGGGGCGGCGGCAGCAGCGGCGGCGGTGGCGGCGGGGAAGCCGGGGCTGGCTAGCAGTGCCCTTTTGTCCATGGAGGCTGCAGCAGCGGCGGCGACGATAGTCGCCCCCTCCCCACCCCCGGCGGTCACCAGGTACTGCTCCAGGGCGGGCTGGATCCCCCTTCTCATCTCTCGCTCCTGCTCTTTTTATTGCTACGATATATTAATGTATTTTTCAATTTCTTTATTATTTGCAGTCGGAGTTTCCAAGTCTCTCCTTCTCTCCTCCCCGCCCGGCGCTTCCGAGCCCCTTCTCTCTGTTTTCTTTTTATTTTTCGGTACCGCACCGGCCCCGGGGGCCAAAAATAATCGGGGCTCTGGAGAGAGGAGGGTTCCGGCCGCACGGATATCGGGCCCCGAGGGGGGATGGAGGCGTCGGGGGCGGCCGATGCAACGGATTGCGAGGCGGCGGCGGCAGCCCGGGTGCTGCGGCCGGCAGCTGAAAAATGGCTCCAGGAAGCTGCTGCTGACAATGAATGAAGGGATACGGTTTACGCGCCAAGGTCCTCCCGCGAAACTCAGATTTCCCGCCGTCTTTTCAAACCATATTTGCATGTCCCCGCCCCTCAGCCCGCTGAGGACCTTTTCCACAGCCCATTGGGCCTCTATCTCCGTACTTCAGTTCCAATCGTAGGGCACGATCACGACTTGATGGTTTCCATTGGCTGCCGTGCATCATGGTTACCCGGGCGACGTGGGTCCTATTTGCATAGACCGCCTTGATTGGCTAGGGGAGAGCAGGGTTTTTTTAGAAGGTGGAGCAAAGCTTTCCCTACTCTCCCACGGAAGACCACGCCTGGTACAGGGTCCGCCCCAGTCCCCGCCCTCCAGCCGGATGGGCGCTGCTGACCTGGGCAGGGACTCCGCGCCCCGCAGACTCAGTGTTGATCTAATCTAGAGCGCAAGTTTCGCTTTTGGAAATTGTCAAGGTGACTAAGGAGACATCTTCGGGAACTCCCTTTCCTTTGACCAGTCAGTGTAATAGAAGAACAACCGGAGCTTTTCCCAAATATGTGGCAAAGGCAAGTTGGACCATGCGGACGATGCCTGGCAGGTGGAAACTGAGCCCTTTAAAACAGTGGTTTCTCTCTTCCTGAATCCAGCCAACGCCGGGGTGAGAGCTGATCCGGAGGCCGAGACTGATAGAAGCATGTGGGTAGATAGAATCCTGGTGGCAGAAGGTTGGACTGACCTTATAGCGGGCACCATTTGGTTAATGTTCTAGGTCATTCCTGGTGGCTTGAGTATTTGCCTGGGTTGGATTTAAGTGAAAATTTACTCAGCGTTTTGTTGAGTGAAATCCCGAGGCTGGCCCAGAAACACCCAGGTAGTTCATCAGAGCTGGGGGTTTCTAATCCACCAAGCAGTAACCCGAAGTACACGTTTCCCACGATGACGTGTTGCTCCCAACTGGCCCTGCTGCACGCCCGGGCACCAGCACTTTTACAAGCTCGGTTTCCTAGCAGGTACTCTGACTAAAAGCAAACCCGACCACCCAAACATTTCAAAATATTTTAAAAGATTTTTTTTTACTAAACTACAAACTCACCAGAAAAAAATATTAAATTATTATCAAATGACATCTGTATTGGTGCAAGTATTCATGGGTCCTAAAAATTGAAGAATGCTCTGTGAGAGGCAGAGGAAAAGGAACACCTGCAGGAATGTGGGGCATGGTGTACATGTCAAGCAGTCTTATATGCTTCTAATCACTGAATTGTACAAAGTAGGCGCTGCGCTGGTGTGTTCACTGTGTAATGAGGATTGCAATGCTTGAAGCCCTTTCCCAAAGACATTACTATTAATTTCCAAAAACTAATGTACTTAGTCGTTTTTAAATTATTTTATTGTTGTTTAATTACAGTTGTCTGCGTTTACCTACCACCACTTACCCCCACCCCAGCCAAACGCACCTCCCTCAAAAACTAATATACTTAGTCTTATGAGAGACCTGAAAAGATGTGTCAATTCAGGCTCAAACTCCTTAATTTTTCAGTCCTATTGCCTTATCTGAAACAGAATGAGCTAAGCATACTGTTAAATCTTGTATCAGCTGGAGTATTTGGGACTTGCATTCAAGCTACTTGCGGATCCATGGCCTAGTACCCAACCATTTATTGACCCAAATATTTATCATAGACAGAACTGACAATAACTTTGGGACAGATTAGGTAGTATATCAATTCCTGATTGGGGTAGAGCCTAATGTATTATCAACTTCCTTAATATTGTTCCATCAGTGCTGTTTTCCACTATAGGTCACTATGGAGACAACTAGTACTGTAATTACTTTGGTATTACCCCCTGCAAAATATCACTAGCAACATGCTTTTGGTAGTGGTGGTGAGGGTTGTGTGGGGGGGGCGGGGCATGGTACACGGTACAGTCGTTGTAGACCTACATCTTCAGATGAGAGACAAACGTAGGACGTGGGACTGTGTGTAAGATCCCTGCTAGAGCTTCAACACGTGACACACCCTCCGCGGAACAAGTATTCACGTTCCATATCTACACCTGTGATTCTGGTTTAGAAAGGTTTGAAATAGTTGCCATTCTACCTTGTACAAGCTATACTCTTTAATGTAGGGTATTTCGCAGAAAAACAAATGTTTTGACCTTTTATGTCTAGTAAATCCCTGGATGAGAAGGTGGAGGGAAGGGTCCAAAGAGAGAAGAGGTGTTGGAAGACAAAATGCTAATATTTGAGGTAGGCTATTAATATATGGAGAGGTAGCATGTTTTAGTAGAAAGATGGCTTTGGAGCCAGAGTGGTCTGGGTTTAAATTCTGGCTATGCCATTTACTAGCTACATAACTTTAATCTTGAAAATGCTGTTTTTTCTGTCTGTGGCGGGGTAGCTCAGTTGATTGGAGTGCTGTCCCGATACTACAAGTTTCAGGTTTCAATGCAACCAATGAATGCACAGATAAGTGAGACAGCAAATTCTCATTCTCTCTCTCTCTCTACGCCCCTCCACCTCTCCAGTCTCCCTTCCTTTGTCCCTCTAAAATCAAAATAAAAAGCCCTGACCGGTGCGGCTCAGTTGATTGGGTGTCATTCCATAAAGCAAAAGGGTGCCAGTTTGATTCCTGGGCAGGGCACATTCCTGGATTACATGTTCGGTCCCTGGTTACAGTTGGGACATGTACAAGAGGCAAGTGATTGAAGTTTCTCTCCCTTTCCCTTCTCCTCTCTGTAAAAAAATAAATAAATAAAATCTTTTAAAAAAGTTATAAAATCTTGGGTTTTTTCATGTTAAATGGAACCAGGATTGCGGATCCCATCTTGAAAGGTTATGGTGAAAAGAAGGAATAATAAATGAAAGTGCTACGCATAAAACATGCTAAATAAGTGGCAGCTATTTATGATTCTACCTATTTGTGTGGTTGTGCTTTGCCTCCCTTTGTAGTCCAATCTGATTCCTAGCACCTAATCTTCCTGCTGCCCTGGATACCCACTTGCTGTGGCAGCTTGGCTTTGTCTGAGAGTGGGAGCACAGTCGGGTCCTGGTTAGTAGGGACTATAGAATCCTGACTCAGAATTTTGGGGTGATGAAATACAGTCAGCTCTGCTGCTCATCCCACTCTAGCCTTCTCCTGTGTCAGTGGCTGGCTTCTGGGCGGTTCCTGAGTCTGAGCATTCTTGACGTCCAGCACCAGAGCGACTGCTCTTACCAATCACTAGTGCCCTTTCCCTTGCTCTGATGGTGGCCCCAGGCAGCTGGTTGTCCCAGAACTGGTCTGTGTAGTTACCTGAATGGTGCCCCTCTCCCAAATACATCTAAGTCTTAATCTCCAGAACCTGTGATTATGACCTTATTTGGAAAAAGGTCATGTAATAAGTTAAGACTGTCTAGATAAAAATCATTCTGGATTGTCTATATGCAATAAAAGATAAAATATATTGGATGGAAAAGGCAGGTTATCTCAAAGGTGTGTATTTCCTTGCCTTTTTTATTTATTTAAATTTTTATTAGAGGGAGAGAGAAACATTAGTTCGTTGTCCCACCTATTTATGCATTCATTGGTTGATTTAAAAAATACTTAAAAATATATGTTTATTGATTTTGGAAAGAGAGAGATGTGAGAAAGAAACATTGATTGATTGTCTCCCATATGTGCCCAACAGGGGATTGAACCTGCAACCTAGGTATGTGCCCTGACTGAGAATTAAACCCCCAATCTTTTGGTGTACGGGATGATGATCCAACCAACTAAGCCACCCCTGGGCTGATTCTGGGCTGATTCTTTGTTTTTTCTTAATTTTATTTATTGATTTTTTAAAGAGAGGAAGGGAGAGAGAGAGAGAGAAACACTGATTTTTCATTCCATTTATTTATGTATTCATTGGTTGATCCTTTTATATGCCCTGACCAGGGATCAAACCCACAACCTTGGTGTATTGAGATGACACTCTAACCCACTGAGCCATCCAGCCGGGGCCTTTTTCATTTTTTTGCCTTTATGAAACAGATCTTAATTGTAAAAAAATTAAAGACCCAGAAAAGCAAACAAAAGAAATGTATGGATGAATGAATTATTATAAGGTGAACACCCTTGTAACTGCCCTGGTCAAGACAAAACTTGCTCTGAACCCCTTTTCTGTTCCCCATCGTCACCACAACCCCCACCCCCACCCCCACCCCAAGTAACCACCAGCCTGATATTTCTAGTCTTCACTTTTCTGGGGTTTTGTTGTTGGTTTTTTTTTTAGTTTCCTCACCCAGATATACATCTCCAAGAACTTGCCCATTTAGAAAATGTTGATACTTCTTTAAGTTTCTTAATCTATAGTTCCTCATCCGTCCTTTTCACTTACCTTTGAATTTATCATGAAGAATGTAGTGAGTTGAATGGTGGCCCCTCCCGAAATATATGTCCACTGGAAACTGAATTTGACTTTATTTAGGAAAGGGGTCTTTGCAGAATAATTAAGGTAAGGATCTCAAAGTAAAATTTTTCTGGATTAGAGCAGGCCCTAAATCCAAACAGTTATTTTATAAGAGAAGAGAGGAGAAACATAGAGGAGATTGTGTGAAAGCTGAAGCAGAGACTGAAGTGGTGTGCCTACAAACCAAGGGGCACCAAGGGTTGCTTGCAGCCACCAGAAACCTGGAGAAAAACAGAATAGATTTTCTCTGAGAGCCCCTGGATGGAACTAGCCCCGCTGACATCTCAGTTTCGGGCTTCTCACTTCCAGACTGTGAGAGCCACCTAGTTTGCAGTCATTTATTACAGCAGCTGCGTGGGACTCATTTCGAGAATCTGGGCCATTTGACCTCACAGCCTGAATGTGGCAGACTGCACGCTCGCGGTGCAGTTGACCCTTTTCCTCTATCCTCTGTATTTCCTGCAGATTTGCAGCTGAATCCTGTCTGGACCAGACTGGAGTTTTATTCCTCTGACACATCTGAGGCATGTAATGTTCACTTGTTGCTTTTCTGGAATCTGAGCAGTCACTCATGCTCCTTACTTCCTTTTTTTGTTACAATACTTTTATGTGATATTTGTCCTCAATACTTTCTGTTGCTCATTTGTGTGTGAAATTAGTATTCTTGGGCTTCTAGAGTGAGGAGTGTTCAGATAAACCTGTCTGCCTTCATAGAGCTCCATCTTCTATTACCATGAATATGGAAATCTACTCTCTGAGATTTCCTTATCATGCCCTTGCATCCCCTACTTCAGTCTAGCCTAGTTCCCTTTCCTTCACCTCTCTTGTCGCTGTGCTGAACAGTTTTGGTTACATCCCCAGCAGTTCCTCTGTGGTGTCTTGCTGCCTTGTAAGGGGCCCCTGAGGGTCAGTTTTGACAAGAGCATGTGCTAAACTGTTGCAGTCCCTTCAGACCTTCCTACCTGGTCCCTTGCTCTCACCGGCTCTGGGAGGGCAAAACCCTGCTCAGTTTCAGCTGCATTCCCCTCGTCAACCCACTTGTATCGCAGTGAAGATCTGCTGGCTCTTTGCGGCTTCTCCTGTTTGTAGGGCCAACAGGCGCCGCTCAGTTCTTCTTCCTTCCTCGTACCACTTGTGGCAATTGGTGGTTTGCCTTCATTTGGTCATATTTTGGGATTTGTGGGGCTACTCTGTCATTAAGTTGTGTGATAAATCTTGCCTGGGCATTTGGGGGTTTCCTATCTGGATGTTCTTGTTTTCACGTGAGGGTAAGGAGATAGGGAAGGATGCCGCTGCTGTACCACTGTCTTCAGACTTATTTCCCCTCTCCTTTCAATGAATTTTGAACCTACCATACTGGATAGTCACTGAAACAATGCCATGGAGGCAAACATTTCCACAAGCATTAGGGAAAGGAAAGTTATGAGCTATTTTCTTTCCAGTTCTCAGAGAGAACTTGAAAATGAAAGCTGAAGAAATGAAGTCAAGAAATGAAGTCAATTCGCTTAGGCAGTGATTAATTAGAATGAGGAACACAGCTGCCTTTTTTTCATAGTTGGTAGTCTGGTTGTACCTCTTTTTGTGGGTTTTAAGTAGGGAACATTGTTGGCAGCATATTATAAAATGGGCCTGTGGGTAGAAAGTTACATTTTTCTTCTCCACCTCAGTTTCCTTGACAGTACCCCCTCTTGTTTCCTGTCCTTCCCCCTGGCTTTCTGCATCTTTTAAAAATATATAGATACATTTTATTGATTATGCTATTACAGTTGTCCCAATTTTTCTCCCTTTGCCCCTTTCTGCCTAGTAGCCCCATTTTCTCCAGCAATGCCTCCACCTTAGTTCATGTGCATGGGTCGTGCATATAAGTTCTTTGGCTTCTCCATTTCCTATTGCATTCTTAACACCCACGCTATTTTGTACCTGCCAATTATGCTTCTTAATCCCTGCACCTTTGCCTCCATTCTCCCTCTTCCTCCTCCCAGCTGATGACCCTCCAGATGACCTCCATATCTATAATTCTGTGTCTGTTCCTGTTGTTTGCTTCATTTGTTTATTTAGGTTCAGTTGTTGATAGTTGTGAGTTTGTTGCCTTTTTAATGTTTAATGGTTTTGATCTTCTTTTTCTTAAATAAGTCCCTTTAACATTTTATATAATAAGGGCTTGGTGACGATGAACTCATTTAGCTTTACC
The DNA here is from genome assembly GCF_014824575.4 of Sturnira hondurensis. Taxonomy (NCBI): domain Eukaryota; kingdom Metazoa; phylum Chordata; class Mammalia; order Chiroptera; family Phyllostomidae; genus Sturnira; species Sturnira hondurensis. Next base: position 8,917,254 of record NW_028096448.1, on the reverse strand, counting down.
TTTTCTGGGAAGCACTTTATCTGCCCTTCCATTCTAAATGATAACCTTTCTGGATAAAGTAATCTAGGTTGTAGGTCCTTGCTTTTCATCATTTTGAATACTTCCTGACAGCCCCTTCTTGTCTGCAAAGTTTCTTTTGAGAAATCAGCTGATAGTCTTATGGGAACTCCTTGGTAGGCGACTCTCTGCTTTTCTCTTGCTGCTTTTGAGATTCTGTCTTTATCTATAACTTTTGACATTTTAATTATGATGTCTCTTGGTGTGGTCCTCTTTTATTACGTTTTCTTTGGGATCCTCTGTGCTTGCTGGACTTGTATGTCTATTTCCTTTGCCAAATTAGGGATGTTTTCTTTCATTCTTTTTTCTAGTAAGTTTTCAAATTCTTGCTCTTCCTCTTCTCCCTCTGGCATCCCTATGATTCAGATACTGGCATGTGTGGAGATGTCCCAGAGTCTTTTTATCATTCTCATTTTTTAATTCTTGTTTCTTCTTCCTGTTCTGGTTCAATGTTTATTTCTTCTTTGTGTTCTAACTCATTGATTTGAATCCTGGCATCCTTCCTTTCACTGTTGGTTCCCTGTAATTTTTTTTTTTATTTCACTTAACATTATCTTCATTTTTACCTGGGTTTCGTTGAGCATGTGATAACCAGTGTTTCAAACTCTGCATCTGATAGGTTGGTTATCTCTGTTTCATTTAGTTCTTTTTCTGGGGTTTTGTTCTGTTCTTTCATTTGGGCCATATTTCTTTGTCTCCTCAATTTGTCAGCCTCCCTGTGTTTGTTTCTGTGGATTAGGTAGAACTGCTTTGACTCCCTGTCTTAGTAGCATGGCTTATGGTAGAAAATACACTTGTAAATGGTGTAAGGCAGAGACTCAGGTAATCACCAGGGTAGGGCTGCCCATTCACTGCTTTGTGGCTCTGTGTGCAGAGAGGGCTTAGAATGGGGACAATGCCATTTCTTGGCTTCTGGAGGTTTTCCCAGGAGGGAGCTGTCTCCTAGCACTCTCCCTGTTTCCAGTTACTTTGCTTTCCCCTTGTATGTCCCTGGTGCCCTTCCAGCTATTGCCCTGTTGCTGAATTCTAGAGGTAGTGGGTCTGAGTAAGTCCTAAGTCCATTTGGGCCCTTTAAGAGGAGGTTCCTGAAAACCCATCAGTTTCTTCCACTGCCCCAACCCCCACTGGTTTTCACAGTCAGAAATTATGAGGATTTATCTTCCTGGGGCGGGAACCCTAGGTCGTGTGGTTTGGCCTGGGGCTAGGATCCCTTGTTCCTGAGGTATCCTTCCCAAATTTGATCGACCGACCACATGTGAATTTGGGACCGCCTGTTGTACTGCCTCTCTGCACCACACTGCATCTCTGCACCTTTCCACCCATCTCCACATCTCCACCCCTTCACTCCTCCTACCTGTCTGGATGAATGGGGCTTCTTTAAATCTTTGGCTGTTGGACTTCCATACAGCTTAATTTTCTGACAGTTCTGGGTGATACTTGTTTTGTGGTGTAGTTATAATTTTTTCTGTAGTTGTACGAGGAGGCGGACCATGTTTACCTATGCTTCCATCTTGACTGGAACCAGAAAGGTTTGTGTCTTCTTTATGGCTTAATTTTCTTCTTTATTCTTTTAAAAATCTCTTCTTGATCTTATTACTATTATAGTAAAAATACATAGCACCGTATTTATCATTTTAACCGCTAAGTATACATTCACAGTGTTGTGTAACCATTACCAGTATCCCCAACAGAATCTCTGAACCCATTAAACAGTAGCTTCCTATGCCCCATCTGCCCTAGTCCCTGGTAATCACTATTTCACTTTCTGTCTCTATGAATTTGACGACTCTAGGTACCTCATACAAATGGAATTATACAGTATTTATTCTTCTGTGTCTGACTTATTTTACCTAGCATAGTGTTTTCAAAGTCTACCCATGTTGTAAGATATATCAAAATTTCATTTATTTTTATGACTGAATCATATTCTATAAGTATATATTACATTTCATCCACTCATCTGTTGATAGACTCTTGGGTTACTTTCACCTTTGGCTTTTATCAATAATTTTTTCATGACCTCAGTGTACAAATACCTGCACAAGTCCCTGCTTTCAATCCTCCTGGGTGTATCCCCAGCAGTGGAATTTCTGTATCACATGGTAGTGTTATGTTTAATGTTTGGAGTAACTCCCTGAATAATCTTGACCTTAGTTACGACTTCAACTCCAGTTAATATAGTTTTGTCTGATAGAGCTTTCTACAATAATGAAAATGTTCTATAATTCGGCACTGTCAAATACAGGAGCCCCTGGCCACACGGGGCTGGTGATCACATGAACAATAACTAGTGTCACCAATGAATTGAATTTTTGTTCTATTTGTTTACTTATTTCTTGCAATGAAACTTTTAAATTTATTTATTTATTTTTTTTTAGAGAGAGGGAAGGGGTGGAGAAAGAGAGGGAGAGAAACATCAGTGTGTGAGAGAAACATCAATCAGTTGCCTCTTACACGCCCCCAGCTGGGGACCAGGCTGCAACCCAGGTGTGTGCCCTGACCCAGAATCTAACCAGTGACTTTCAGCTCTGCTGGACAATACTCAGCTGAGTCACGGTGGCCAGGGCCAGGATTATTCACTATAGTCACCATGCCGAATCATATCTCCATGACTTATTTCATTTGTAACTGGAAATTTGTAGCTTTTGACCCCCTTCACACATTTAATTAATTTAAAGACAGCATATTATCTATATGTTGTGACTTGTTCTAATTCTGTGTTTCCAACCTGGCAATTTTTTCCTGAGTTTCACATACACACTTCCACTATTTTTCACGAACACTTTCAAAACTCATGTGGTCTTTCTTTCATATATGAACTGTTTCTGCAGACTCCATATTTATTTTCTAATGTGAAATAGACATCCAACTCCAGTCACTCTACTGCCAACATGATCTTGTTTGTTTTATCCCAGGTACTTTCATTGGACAATGAGATCTCCCTCCCTTCTCTTCTCTCTAGAAATAAATACATAAAATCTTAAAAAAGAAACACCTATAAATTCTTGTCAATATTAGAATATTATTTTATTCTAATAAAATATTAAAGACTAGTATTCATCTTCTGAGACCCTGATTAAGGAGTGCCTCTTCCGTGAAGCCCCCTCTGACCACCCTTTCCCAATTCATTTATCCAAGAAATGTTTTTGAGGAACTGCTCTGTGTCAGAAACTGTGGATAAAAGTGAGAAGTAAATAGGCTTAAGGGTGTCCTTAGGGAGAGTAGGCTACCAAATAGGGAATAGCCCCCTATTTAACTATACGTACAGATAGTATAACTATAACTATAACTATATATATATATATATACACACACATGCGCACGCGCACACACGCGCACACACATACAAATAGTATAACTATATGTTATAGTAATAATTATAATACATCAAGTGCTACAGTGTGAGGCAACCCAAAGTGCCATCAAAACACTGTAAAAGGACGCCTAACCCAGGCTTGGGACAGAGTTTAGAGAAGGCTTCCTGGAAGAGGAAATCAGTAGAAGAATGAGTGGAAAGTATTCCGGTAATATAGAATGGGAGCAGGAATGTGAATGCATGGCTTCATGAAGGAAATGAAAAAGGTTCAGCAGGGAATAGCGAAGAATCTTCTAAATAATCATCAAGACATTTGGAATTTATCCCGAAAGCAATAAAGAGCCTTTGTGATCGAGTTGAGACATGATAAGATTTGGTCTTAGAAGGATTCCTCTGGCTGCAGTATGGGGAATGAATTGGAGGGTCAGGACTGTGGCAATCATCTAGGTCAGGAATGGGCAAACTTTGGTCCCTGAGGCAAATCTGACCCACAGTCTGCTTTTGTACAGCCTACAATCAAGAATGATTTTGTACATTTGACATTTTTTAAAATACTGTTATGATTTAGATTTTATTTATTTATTTTAGAGAGAGGGGAAAGGAAGAAGAGAGAGAGGGAGAGAAACATCGATGTGCAAGAGAAACATTGATTGGTTTCCTCTTCCTTGCCCCCAACTGGGACCTGGCCTGCAACCCAGACATGTGCCTTGATGGGGAATTGAACTGGGGACGTTTTGATTCACAGGCTGGCACTCAATCCACTGAGCCACACCAGCTAGGGCTTGACATTTTTGAATGGTTGAAAAAAATCAAAAGAAGAATATATCCCATGATATGTGAACATTAAATGAAATTGAAAGTCTTGGTTTCCATTAATAATGTTTTATTAGATCATGGCCAAGCGTGTTTGTTTCCATATTCTTTATGGAATATGGCTAGTAGGGCAGAGTTGAGTAGTGGTGACAAAGACAGGTAACCCATAAAGCGGAAAATCCTACCTGGCCCTTTACGGAAAGCGCTTACCCACCTCTGCTCTATCTGAGTGAGACATCATAGTGAGTTAGACCAGACGACCTGGGTAGACTTAGATGTCTCCTTCTCTCCCTTTCCTTTACATGTGAATGAAGATGAAACTCTACTGAGTTCTTACTGCTCTCTATTTTTCTCTCTTCCACAAAAGTGTGAACACTTTAAGAGCAGATTTTTTCCCCTCAGTCAATGTTGTCTTTTTGGTGCTTAGCACATAGTACGCGCTTAGTGAGTGTTTGTTGGGTAAATAGATGTACGTGGATTATATAGGTGTGACACTCACCTACATACGGACATAAAGCATCCACTGCTTTTGTTTGCTGTTCTCTTTTCCCACTGCCGGGAACCATGTGATGTAGCTGCGCCTGAGCCATTTTTACCCCTCCTCTAACTGTGGGACTGTGCCCCAGGCCTGGCCAGTAGGTCTTTTCTAGGTCTTTGGTTTTAATTCTTGGAAGCTCAGAGAGCCATCTTTCCCTTCAGTTTGATTTTGCTTAGAGTTAACCTTACTTTCATCCTGGTAAGATATCCACGAGGCAAAGGGAGAGTCTTTAGGTCCTCACCAGTCCTGTTCTTGCATGAAACTTGCTCAACACGTGTACACACACACATAGGAGATAGGAACTACTGTCAAAGGTGGACATGTAGAATAGAACACCCTGTGGGCTCGTAGGAATGCCCTTGAGTGGAGAAGAAGCTCTAAGAGAAACAACAGCAGAAAAGCAGAAGAGCCAATGTGTATGTGGAAGGCAAAAGGCAAAAGGAAGAAAAAGGAAGAGGTAAAATATGGAACTGTGATAGTACTGTGAACAGTTGTCTCCAACGCTTTATTTGCACAAGTGAAATATAAGATGAATGGTAGGTACTTTGGAAGGAATAGTAGTATTTTTAAGATATTGGGTATGATTCATTAAAAGTAATGGTACCTTGCCCTGGCTGGTGTAGCTCAGTGGATTGAGCGCAGGCCTACGAACCAGACAATCGTGGTTCGATTCCCAGTCAGGGCACATGCCTGGGCTGCAGGCCAGTTCCCAGTAGGGGACTCACGAGAAGCAACCATACATTGATATTTCTCTCCTTCTCTCCTTCTCTCCTTCCTTTCCCCTCTAAAGATAAATAAATAAAATCTTTAAAAAAATAAAAGTAATGGTACCTTAATTTGTGAGTACTTTACAGATTATAAAGCCTTATGCTTTTTACATTAAATATTTTAATTTTACTATATATTCTTTTTTTATATATATTTTATTTATTTATTTATCTTTAGAGGGGAAGGAGAGAGGGAGAGAAACATCAATGTATGGTTGCCTTTTGTGTGTCCCCTGCTGGGAGTTGGCCTGCAGGGAACCGGCCTGCAACCCAGGCATGTGCCCTGACTGGAAATCGAACCGCGATCGTCTGGTTCGCAGGCCCGCGCTCAATCCACTGAGCTACACCAGCCAGGGCTTAATTTTACTATATATTCTTGTTTTAAAATTTCTAAAACAATATTCACAGTAAACAACTAGGCTAGGAGATTTTATCCTCCGTAATACAACCTTCTGAAAAACTTAACACAGAGGGTTACAGACATTAAATGCCAAGCTCCAAGTCTCACATCTGCTAGACAGCTGTGCTGAATTTCTAATTCAGATGTTCTTACTCTCAATTCAATGATTACCCTACAATGTATGCCACTCTTCATGGGAGCCCAGTGGCCTATGGATGACACACCCTGAAAATGGATCACTGGTTTCAGCTGAGTAGCCAGCTTTTCCAGACAGCAAGATCTGGTTTCCAACTCATTCTCAAATAAAATTGCAGATCCCAGATGTTATGGGTTGAATTGGGCTCGCCCCAAGACCCCCAAAGATGATATCTCTATGTCCTAAGTACAAGTACCTCAGAATGTGACCTTACTGGAAATAAGGTCATTGCAGACATAATTAATTAAGTTAAATGGTGTCATACTGGAATAGAGTGGGCCCTTAATCTCATATGATTGGCATCCTCATAAGAAGATGGCCACGCAGAGACAGAGATACAAGGATAATGTCATCTGATGATGAAGGCAGAGATTGGAACTTGTAGCGACAAGCCAAGGAATGCTGAAGATTGTCGGCAAACTACCAGATGATAGAAGAGGCAAGAAAAATGTCCCTACAGGTTTAAGAGGGAGCATGGTCCTGACAACACCTTAATTCCAGACTTCTGGCCTCCAGAACTATGAGATAATAAATTCCTGTTGTTTTAAGCCACCGAGTTACAGAAGCCATAGGAGAATAATATGCCAGGTAAATTCTACATAAGAGCTTAGTCAAAAATAATGATCACATTCTTTTGGTCAGATAAAATTTTCTGCTTGTATCTTAAGTTGCTCAAAACAAAACAACAGCAACAAAAGCCAGGAATACTGTGATTTTTATCTTTCAGTTACTCAATGATAGTTTAAGCGTTCAAAAAAATAATATGTTTTTGGTTTAAGAGCCAATGATTGATATTTAAGCCCTATCATTATTTTCCCCAACATTTTATTTAAAAAATGTTTTGAGAAATAAAAGTAAAGGAAAAAAGATAAAAATGTCTTGAACTCTGAGGTTATCTTATTGGAAACATACAGAAAAATATTTACACATTATGGTAGTATGATTTAAGTTTCAGCTTAAACTGCAGTAGAAAATGTATAAAGGGTGAATGTTACCTGAAGTATATATTAATTTTTTCTCTCCTTGCAGAAGAGGGCTTAGAAGAAGGTCACTAAATTTTTTTCACTGAAGTACTTTTGGCTGGAGATGACCTATATGTAATAGTATGTGGTGAAGGTCCCTCCAGTTCTGGTATATCTCCCATCCTTTGTACCCTGGCCAAAAATTCCTTCCCTTAGAGTCATTTCTTTAGGCTAGAGAACAAAGGTCAGGGCATTGTCTTTAGAGGTGGTAATAATTCACAGACTACACCTGAGAGAGGTAGAGGATAAGTGTGTAGCTTTTCTGTGCTCTTTTCCCATTGGCTGAGTAGCATGGGACCATTTACATGACCTGCTAGAATTCACCAACTATGTCAAGGACTCTGGATTGGAGAGGCTATATTTGGTGGTGGAGAAAGTGCAGTAAGATCTTGAAAAGTTGTTGGAGATATTGGTGGACTCCTTACATGGACAATGCTCATTGTTTATCAGGGAAGGGCTTCCTCTCCCTTTGACCAGCCAGCTTTAGGGGGAACATTCTAGGGCAGGGAGGAAGCGAGGTCTGCCCCCAAAGGAGCAGCAGAATCTACCTTGTTAATGAGTGGAGGTCCAGGGTGGGTATGAATGCTGTGTCCTCATGCCTTAGTAAGGAGGCAAGACACAGTGTAGGAGAAACAAAGGAGAAAGATACACTCAAGGAGCCACCTTCCCTTTGGTCGGTTGTATCTAGAGTTAACCTTATTTTCATCCTGCCCAAAGCTGGTGAGCTATCCACCAGGAGCAGTGAAAAATTGATCCCTCTAGGTACCACTAGTCCCTGTTTTGGGCGTCAAACACACACACACAGAATCTAATGTAAAACTGTTCATTCTCAGGCAGTCATTTTTGCTTTGAACTGCATGAAGAAGTAATTTGCCTGTAACCTTTAAGAGTCTTTCTTCTACTCTTCTCAGATTACTGAAAAGAAAGGATAGGCCACAAGTGCCCTTGCTGAGGTGCCCCTCCCAGGAAGCTTGATATGCTTCTTAAGAACGAGAACATTGTTTTCTCTGTTCAGGAATGTCTCCATAGATGTTTGTTGATTGATTGCTTATGCTGCCCATCAAATCATATCTACCCAAAGTATGTACATGTAAACATCCTGCTCCAAGACATATTTCCCACATACCATAGTGAATATAAAACAAAAGAAAACGAAACAGGGGAACAAGCCTGTGTCACACAGACTCACGTGTTTTACTGCACTGCCTAGGTCAGAACCAAAGGCAGAAATAGGGAGGGACTAATACAGTTCAAATGACCAAGTGTTAAAATCTGTGTTTGTGACTAAGTAGAAATGGCTTTCTGGAGGGACAAAAGAGTGGCAGGAAAGGGGTGGGGTGAGAAAGAATGTGTGGAATGATGGAAAGAACATCTGGTTCAGTCAAAGAGTAAAACCTAAAAAATGACAAAAGCTGGAGGCCTGGTTGTCCAGTTTATGTTGGTGATAGTTTCGTAAGAGCTGGGACTTTGTTGTTTTCACTGCTAAGACCCTAGGGCCACGATAGGCATACAATAAATGTTTGTTAAATGAATAGATGGATGAATGAATGAAACTTTAGAAATAGTATCCTGCCTGTGAGAAAACTGGTTTTTCAAAGTCAAAGGTTTATTTTATTTTATTTTATTTTAGATGTTGAATTCTCTGTTCAAACAAAATATTGCTGAAGGTAAATCAGGGCACATCTATCTACACTGGTGCAAGTTCAAACAGGAGGTCCAGTGCTGTCATCAGATCACCTCCACCTGTCTACCCGCTTTATTCCAGGTGCTCCCATTCACTGGACCTGGGAGAGGCACTCCACCAGAGTGTTCATAGGAGGCTTCTCAGATGACTCTGATGCAGAGCCAGGCTTGGACACTGCAATGCCAGGCTCTCCAGGACATGAGAGCAGGGCATCTGCAGTTGTGTCCCTCATGACGAGATGGCCACGTTCACCCTGGGCCCCAGCACTGTTTTCCCTCCTTCCACTCCTGCACTTGCCTGTTTGTGGTCTTCTAAGCTACCCCCAGAGCTGACTTGGGAGTTAAAATAGATACTCTGTGAATATCTGCTGGTTTCATCTAGCTTTCTCGGATAATTTGGGGAGAGGGAAGTAAGATATTTTCCTTTCTTCAGCCGAGATAGGGTTTTTCTCCTTTGAAACGTCATTCTCTGACAGTTTTCTTCCGGGCATCCTAGTGGGTGGGGAAGACAGAAAATTTTATTTTTATTTTATAGATGCGGAAACCGAGGACTAGGAGTATTTATTCTTCCTTGCCAAAAAGACAATTCAAAGCAGAGCCAAAACTAGCTTCCCTGGGCGTATTTACAGTGATTTGCTCTCCTTAGGCGACAAAGGGGAAGGCCTTTTCTCAGGAGAGTAAATTAGAACAAACTCTTATATAAATGTCTTCTTGCTTAGCAGAAAACTGGTAATGTTTGATTACAATACAATTTCATGATTTTGTTGAGCGACAACACAATTTCGTATTTTATTTTCAAGATGATAAACTTTACAATTTTTAAACACTTGGGGTCCCTAAGCCCCTTTCAAAGTGTGACTTAGAATCTTCTTCATTAGCAGCATTTGTACATTGCATTTCTGATTTATTTTCTTTTTAAAGTTTTTATTATTTTAACAGATTTTGTCCATTTGCTTTTTAGAGAGAGGGGAAGGGAGCGAGGAAGAATGGGAGAGAAACACTGATGTGAGAGAGATACGTTGATTGGTTGTCTCTCCCATGCCCCCAGCTGGGGAACCTGCCTAGCAACCCAGGCATGTGTGCCGACTGGGAATCAAACCGGCGACTTCTTTTTCACAGGCTGGTGCTCAGTCCACTGAGCCACACCAGCCAGGGTGTATCTGCATTGAGACTGTTCTCCCAAAGATTCGAATAAGCTTCCTTTGTAAGTGAACTCCTCCACTTCTTCCCCAGCACCTGTGACAAAACAGACCCTCTCTGAAAAGCACAACAGTTAACAGATTCTCTTGCATTTTGATTCTCAGACTTTCTGAGGTTACCTTGAAAGAGCATCAGTTCTGTGGCATTCTCTAGTGAATACGCACGTTTTGACCCAAACCATGACAGGCGTTCCTTTGGAAGTCATCCCAGATTTGGGTCCGCAGATCATAAGAATGAGTTTATTTATGGACAGTGATTATGTGAAATCTTCTGTAAAAATACAGAGAAATTCTAATCATTGCCTTACTCTTGGGCATCTCTCCTCAGTCTGAGCATAATTTCTTTCAGTTTTGATCATGATGTGTGATGCATAACTAATGGGCTTCCCACTGCCATCTGGCAGACAGTGTGAGTTCACAGCTCTTGCTACAGCAGAGGCAAGACCACAGGCCAAATTTAAAGTAAACGTGGGCTACAGGACAGCTAGACTTGTACGAATGAACTTTCATTCAGCTCTGTAAATTGTTTTTGGTGGGACCACCACCTTTAACTATTTGTGAATCTCTGTAGGCTCTCAGACAGGACACTTCACCTGCTCTGACAAAGATGAATCTGAGTTACCAAAGTGTTTTGTTAACAAAGAAAATTTGCTTATTTGTGGAATTTCAAAGCTCTCTGTTTTCTCCCTGGCTGGTGTGGACCCAGTGGGCTGAACACTGGCCTGCAAACCAGAAGGTCACCAGTTTGATTCCCAGTCAGGGCACACGCCTGGGTTTCAGGCTGGGTCCCTGGTTGCACGAGAGGCAACTGACTGATGTTTCTTTTCCCCTCTTCTTCCTCCCTCCCTTCCCCTCTCTCTAAAAAGTAAATAAAATGGTTTTTTAAAAGCTTTCTTTTTTCTTTTTTCAAGGCTTTCTTTGCTTTGAATCATTCTTTTATTACCAATTATTTTAATACAACTTAATTATAGTAGGAGAATGGATTTTAGCTAAATCTTGAGAAGATGTTCATGTACATTAACCAATACTCAAAATTATGTTTAAATTTGATGATTATAGGAAAATATCTTAATTCTCTTGCTTGAAACTATTGTTACTGTCATTAATTCTTCACCTCAAAATGGGTCACTAGAGTGGTTCCGAGTAATATGGGAGCAAGTAAGAATACTGGCAATCACAATTAGTTTAAGTAATTTATGCTGTTTCATAATTTTTGCAGGAAATAATTCATCCCTGAGGAAACACTGCAGTGTCTTTTCATATGATCCCACTCCCAGGCTGGAGCCGATCTTTGCTTCATACTCACATCTGTGAGTCCATCGTGCATTAGCTGCTCCTGTGGCTGTAAGTCAAGCCAGCCCACTTGAATTCACTTAGACTCCGAGGAGGAGTTGAATAACAACTCTACTTTGCTAATTTTAAAAATTTGCATTATGATTTTATGGTGAGGATGTGCAGAAACATGAACCTTCCTCCACTGTTTGTGGAATTGTAAATTAGTACTACGAGAAACAGTAAGGAGAGTCTTCAAAAAATTAAAAACAGAGCTGTCACATAATCCAGCAATTCCACTTCTGGCTACTTATCTGAAGGAAACAAAAAACACTAATTTGAAAAGACATATGTACCCCCTATGTTCATTGCTGCCAAGTAATAGTCAAGATATAGAAGCAACTTAGATGTCTGTCAACATAACTTCAGTGGATTAAGAGGTGGTATACATACAATGGACTATTATTCAGCATTAAAAAAGAATGAAATCTTGCCATTTGTGACAACATATGTGGTCCTAGAGGGTATCACGCTAAGTAAAATAAATCAGGCAGAGAAACACAAATACCATACAATTTAACTTATGTGCGAAATCCCACCCCCCAAAAACCCCAAACAAATGAATGAACAAAACAAAATAGAAACAGACCCATATATAAAGAGAACGAGCTGATGGGAGCCAGCAGTGAGTGAGAGGATGGGGATTTAAACAAGTTAGTTGGCATTAGAAAACCAAGCAAAACAAAAATAACTAAGTTAAATTTGCATTACAATCCAAAAACTATCTCTGAAATAAAATTAGTAACAATTCATAGCCTGTTATAATTCAGTTGCAAGTATATTTACATAAAATACATATATAACTAGTGTTGCATCTTTCAGTTGACGGTGTCTTAAACTTGATCAGGTGTGGGAAGGCACGAGAGGATGTAAGGCAGCAGGAACTCAAGGACTGTTGGAACCAGAACATTAAACACGACCAGAACTTTCTCTCCATGACCATGCTTCCCTCACTTGGAGTGGCTTCATTTCTATCTGTCACTGCTGACTGGCTTCCTCTGCAGGCCAGTGCTCAGCCCACTGAGTCCACATCAGAGGAAGGGGCTACCAACAGTTCTTCAGTTTCATGTCTTATGGGTTCCACACCTGTGAGTGAGTCACAAATTCAACACTACTCGTAAAGGCACTTGCTGCCTTAGCTGGGATCAGGTGCCTTCACCCAGATTGGTCACCTTTGGCTGGGGAGATGTAGTGGTGCAAAAATGATAAAGAGCATAAATAATTAAGGAAGGTCTCATAGCAGCCATGTAGGTGGGAGTGGTGGTCTAGAGTAACTTCTCAGAGCAGAGAAGTTCATGCTGCAGGCACAATGCTGTGACCCCCACCATTGTTACATCCATACCAACAGGGGGTCAGTTACCTTGGGAGTGTTGAATCTTTACAACTTTCTAGATCTGGGCTTTGCTCTTGTCACAGCTGGAGCACCAGTTCCCCCTTGTATCCCTGCCCCCATTTGTAGGACAAGTTGCAAGAGGGCCAGTTTAGCAGAAATAAAGATACATACAGATCATATGTATCTATGTATTTTAATCATTCAGAGGACAAAATTTTATTGAATCTTTATAGAAAAAGTATTTGTGTATAGTAGTCCCTCCTTATTCACGCTTCTTCTCTGTGTGGTTTCAGTTACCAATGGTCAACCAATGGCCAAAAAGTATAAAATGGAAAATTCCAGAAATATATAATTCATCAGTTTTAAATTGTGTGCCATTCTGGGTAGTGCAATGCAGTCTCTCGAGGTCCTCCCAGAGACGTGAGTCATCCCTTTGTCCAGTGTCTCCATGCTGCAGACTCTCCTGTTAGTCTCTTTGGAGCCGGCTAGGTTACCAGATGGACCGCCCTAGTGTGATAGTGCTTGTGTTCAGGTCATCCTTATTTTCCCGGATAATGGCCCCAGACCTCAAGAGTAGTGAGGTGAGCAATTTGGATACTCCGAAGAAAAGCTGTAAAGTGCTCCCTCTGAGTGAAAAGGTGAAAGTTCTCAACTTAATAAGGAAAGAAAAGAAATTGTATGCTGAGATTGCTAAGATCTACAGTAAGAAATACTGTAAGTCTTATAAAAAATCTTATATCAATGAAATTGTGAAGGTCAAAAAAAGCTGTGCTAGTTTCGCTGTTGTACCTCAAACTGTAAAACTTATGGTCACAGTTCATGATAAGTGCTTAGGTAAGGTAGAAATGGCATTAAATTTGTGGGTGAAAGACATGAACACAATATGTGTTCTGAGTGACAGGCTACGTGTTGCACCAGAAAGCAAGGGCCCTCGCTGGGTGGCTCCGTGGTTGGAGCATTGTCCCGTACACCAAAAGGCTGCAGGTTATATCCCTGGTTGGGGCATGTATGGGAGGCAACTGATCAATGTCTCTCTCTCTCTCCCTCGCTCTCCCTCCCTTCCTCTCTCTCTAAAATCAATAAACAAATCCTTGGGTGAGGATTTTTTAAAAAGACTTGAGCAAGGGATCCCCTGAGATGAGTGACCACATTCGCATAATTTTGTTACAGTATATTGTCATAATTTTTCTTTTATTAGTTATTGTTGTTAATATCTTATTGTACCTATCTTATAAATTTACCTTTATCATATGTAGGTATATATATAAAAACAGTATATGCTGGGTTCAGTACTATCCGTGATGTCAGACATCCACTAAGGGGTCTTGGGACATATCTCCAGGGATGAGGGGGGACCGCTGTACTTGAAGTGGGATTGACCCGTGTGTAGAACTCACTCCAAGCCCTTCTCAAGTGTACCTCAGAGGTAGGAAGCAAAAATCTTTCTCAGACTCCTTTGCAAGTGGCATCCACAGCAAACTGGGAAGGTGAGGAGAACAATATGAGCTGGCTGTCTGTGGGGAGACAGGACCCTCCCAGGGCAGCTGGATGGTGGCACAACTGACTGGGGGCCAGCGGCCTCAGCAGCAGTGGAAGGGCTTCCTGGTGTCAGACAGGCTCCTGGTGCCGCTGGGCGTTTCTCCTGGCAGCCTTGCTCCTGGCTGTGTGGCCACGAAACTTGGTTCTGACCTCCTTGGAAATTCTGCAAACTTAGATAACAATGTATTGGGTTGACCCAAAAGTCCAGAGTTTTTTCCATAAGTAGAAGGCACATCTTTCATTTCCACCAATAACTTTATTGATTTGGATATTTTGAGTATGTCGGTTATCTTGCACGTGGTATAATGGTGATTGTTCTCAATTAATGTCTCCATTTGATCACTATCAGCCTCATCTGGTCTACCTGACCGTGGAGCATCATCCAGGAAGAAATTTCCAGCACGAAACTTCGCAAACCACTTTTGACATGTTTGATAAGTTACAGCACCTTCTCCATTCATTTTGCAAATCTTATTTTGCATTTTGCATTTTCAGTTGCATGTTACCTTTCTTAAAATAATAAAGTGTAATATGCTGAAAATGTGTATTTTCTTCCATATTCAATATTAAAATGGCTACACAAAAATTCACCAATTTTGAAAAGTTTTTTAAATAATGCACACTGATATGACAGCTGCCACAATATAATCTAACAAAATTGTTTCAAATGAAGTTAAAGAAAACTCAGCACTACTAGAGCCATCTTAGAGAAAGAGACCAATTTTTTGGCCAACCTAATAAATCCTTTTGAGTTGAAACTAGCTAGCTACAGTGGATTCTGCTGCCTTCAACTCACGTCCCCAACTGATACTCTCACATTGTTATCAAGAACATTAGAACTTTTTGTTTAGTCACAAAAAGTGACTAAAAAATCTGTGTGCACTGGAGAAGTAGTCACATGGAGTCAACTTTCTAATCTTTGATCCTTCACATGCACTTTGGGCAGCCAGTTGATATATTATGTTCACCCAAATTGTTGACAAAATGCATAAATGCTTATTATTAATGAAAATGTGGGGAAATAGATGCCTTCCTTAG
This sequence comes from Sturnira hondurensis, assembly GCF_014824575.4. Taxonomy (NCBI): domain Eukaryota; kingdom Metazoa; phylum Chordata; class Mammalia; order Chiroptera; family Phyllostomidae; genus Sturnira; species Sturnira hondurensis. Next base: position 8,902,021 of record NW_028096448.1, on the reverse strand, counting down.
AGAGGCACATGGTTAAGCTCCTATGCTCTGGTATCCAGTTTACTATCCCATGATTCTGGTTAAATTATTTGATTTGTCTATACTTCAGTTTCTAAACACTATGTAAAATGAAGACAAAAAGAGTTACCTGAAAGGGCTGTTTGAAGGAAAAAATTGATCAACCCATGCAGAATAGCTGGGAAGATGCTTTGGGTACAATAAACTCTTAATCAACATTGGCTCTCACATCACTTACATTTTCTAGGAGTGTACAAGTATGTTGGTGACACCTTTGTGGGGACAACTTGGCAATATCTATCAAACTGTCTACATACTTTGGCTCAGCAGTTGTGCTTTGTATCTAATCTATAGAAATGCACTTGCTGAAATGTTCATTAGTAGGGAAATAGTTAGAGTATATCAGGTGATGGAGTTCTGTGCAGCCAAATAAAAGAATAATGGAAATCTGTATGTTCTGTGTGGAAAGATCACCCATATATTGTTCACTTATAAAACAGACATTTATTGAGGACTTACTTCAGCCTTACTGCTCCAGGTGCTAAAAGTTAAACTAATAAATTATGGCATAGTGTATGTAGTATGACCAATAAGTGACGAACAATATTCTGCACCTGTGTTCAAAGGTAAGTTGGACTGGGTCCCCTCTGTCCAGGCAGTAGAGCAGTCTCAGGCTGGCTTCCCTCAGGCTACCCCATACGGGTGCTGGGGTTTGCTTCCCCACATCACCACTTCTCATGGATCCCGGCTTCACCCTCCACCTTAGAGGCCTATAAAATGGCCTGGGCATTGAAACGGGCGAAGTTCTGGGGCATGAACAGACATCTGCTGGACAGCCGATGGCAGCCAGAAGAATGGTCCCTTGGCTCTTCCTTCCCATGGCTGCTGGACCCCCTGCAGACACAGCTTTGGGCCCCTGGTGGCTCTTAGCTGCTCACAGAAAGGAAGATGGCATCTCCTTCAATAGGTGTGGTTGCTTCATGTCCCGCCTGTCATCCTGATCCACACAGATCCCCCCACCCGGACCCCCATCACATTCTGTCTCTTCCACCACTCCACTTTTTGTCTAGTTTCTGGTGTCTAAAAGATGGACTCTTCATCCATGCTACTGGTTGCGCCATGAGCTTTTAGCCCAAAATATTTCAGGGTTTTACTTTGATTCATAACATCAAAATTTGGGAACTGAGAACTTTCCTTTGGGTCTTTGGAATCAAAGCTCTGGCCATTAGTCATCTTGATGCCTGCCATGTCCCTGCCTTTAGCATCCTCCTTTAATGGCGTGTGTATGTGAGAAGTGTGACGGAAAGAATCAACCAATAAGGAAGAGTTACCCCCCAAATTATTAACAACACACATATTGAAGACAAACTATTCTGGTTAGTATACCAAAATGTTATTTGACCACACATAAAAGAAAATCTGGGATAACTGCCTAGCTCTTAGCAGGCTTTATGCCTGAGGAATGGAAGGGGCTGATACTGAGGTAAAATCAGACTTTCTATTTTTATCCTGAACACCTCTTTTGGTTTCTTTGAAATTTTATAGACATGCTTTAATGCTTTTTTTGTACTTAAAATTAATGATAAAAACATCAGTGTTTCCTAAGCAGGTCATAGTGTTCGAATGTTGGGCCTGAGGTTGGGTGGAGGGTCCCATGCTCTTCTCCACCTTGACCTTGTCTTCTGCTCACTGTACTTGGAAGTCTAGACTGCCCTTCTTCACCTGGTTGACTCTTAGGGTATCTCAGAGAGCTCACCTCCTCAGGAGATCTGTCTGGACTTCTTCCCCGTTCTCTCCCCAAGGCTGGGGTAGATTACCTTTCTTACTGGCACTCCCCACATACCATAATGCCAGGTGGCTTTGAAATGCTCTGTTTATGTGTCTGTCTTCCTGTCTCTAATGTGAACTTTTCAAGGATAGAAATTGTGTCTCACTCATTGCTGTGTCCCCAGATCCTATCACGATCCCTGGCATGTGGGAGCANCACCTTGACCTTGTCTTCTGCTCACTGTACTTGGAAGTCTAGACTGCCCTTCTTCACCTGGTTGACTCTTAGGGTATCTCAGAGAGCTCACCTCCTCAGGAGATCTGTCCGGACTTCTTCCCCGTTCTCTCCCCAAGGCTGGGGTAGATTACCTTTCTTACTGGCACTCCCCACATACCATAATGCCAGGTGGCTTTGAAATGCTCTGTTTACGTGTCTGTCTTCCTGTCTCTAATGTGAACTTTTCAAGGATAGAAATTGTGTCTCACTCATTGCTGTGTCCCCAGATCCTATCACGATCCCTGGCATGTGGGAGCATTCAATAGAATGTTTATTTGAATTCTGCTCCTGCATTCGAGTCAGAGAATTGCTGCCCTGGTATGCTATAAACATATGCAAATGCAAAAAAAAAATGCTACCATCCACTCAGCTTTTTTCTGCTAATTGATCATTCTTTTTTCTGCATCTTCCCCATCTCATCTCTTACATCAGTTGCTTCAACCTTCTTCTCACCCCAAAGGTGAACTTCTTCTGAATCTACCAGGAAGATCCAGACTGTCCCCAATTTTTCTAATCCTAACCAATTCTGAGTGTCCCTGTGGAGACTAATCCCCTGTCTCTGCTTTTGGAAGCATCTCTTTGTATCTCCTGTGGAAGCTAAGTTTAATTAGTTCACTAATTACCACCACTTTCTGGTTTTGTTTTGTTTTCTTAAGATTTCCTTTGTAGCAAGAGAAAACAAAAGAGAGAGAAACATCAGTTTGTTGTTGCACTTCTTTGTGCATTTAGTGGTTGATTCTCGTATGTTGCCTGACCAAGGATTGAACCCACAGTTTTGGTGTACTGGGGACAATGCTCCAACCAACGGGGCTACCCAGCTGGAGCGCTACCCCGTTCTGTTATCTCAGACATTGTCGGCCATGATTTGGCAAACTTCAGCAGGATGATTCATTTCTTCATTATTCATCCAACCATCATTAAGCACGTAATATATGCCAACCACTATGCTGGAGGTGAGGCTCCAGAGGTGAGTGAGAAACCATCTTTGCCCTTGTTAGGGTCCCAGCGGAAAACAAATGGCACTTCAAATTGGTTTATTTGAGGAGAATGTAGACAGAGTTTAAGGAAACCATATGGGATAGTGTCAGGCTAGTAATAGTGGAAATTACCATCCTTAGGCCAGGGGGGATGGGAGGTATAGCTACTGAAACATGGGAAGTAAAGAGGAGTACCAGCAAACTACGTAGAGATGTTTCTTGATAGGAAGTGGCCTTTAGCCAACAGCACACTTAGCAAACAGCAACCTAGCAAGGAGGGAACTGGGGAATAAATACTGTGACCTCACTCTTCCTACCCTGTGGTGCCCCTTCCAAACCAATCGAAGTGTGTGGGGGCAGAAGCCACTTGAAGCAAAGCATGAAGGAGAAGGAAAGAGTGGATCTTGTATCCTGCAAGACCTCAAGAGATCAGTATCTAACAGAAATAAAAACAGGCTCTTATAATACAATATGGGGTGTAATGGAGTAGCTGTGTAAAGTGCACTGGAGTGATTATTGTATGCCAGGACCTAAAGAATTCCAACAATGTACGACGTATTGGGGAGAAAACTAGCCTGAAAGGATCAGATAAGCTTTGTGGAGAAAGCAAAATGGAGATGAGTCTTAGAGTATGAGAGTGAGATGGTCAGGCTAGTCTGGGTTTAGGGAGGGAGTAAGTAAGAGCAGACTTACAGAGGAACAAAAAAGCATCATGTGTAAGTAGAAACTCATGAAGTTCATTGTCATGGAGTTTGGGAAGAAGCACTGAGAGGAGACTGAAGAGGGAGGCAGGGACTGGATGATGAAGGGCCCATTGAGATTTTATCTAATGGTTACTGGGCAACAAATGAATTTTTAAAAAAAGTATAGAGATATAATTGACATAGAATATTATATTAGTTTTAAGTGTACAACAAAATGATTTGATATTTGTATGTATGGTGAAATAATCACTACAATAAGTGTAGTTAACATCCATACCATACACAGTTACATTTTTTTTTCTTGTGATGAGAAATTTTAAGGTCTATTCTCCAACAGCTTTCAAATATGCAATACAGTATTGTTAAATACTGTGCTGCACAGTACCGCTCCATGCCTTGTTTATTTTATACCTGGAAGTCTGTGCCTCTGAACATTGACACTCATTTTGCCCACTCCCCACCCCCGCCTCTGGCAATCATCCAATCTCTTCTCTATATCAGTAAACTTGTTTTTTTTATTCCACATATAAGTGAGATCATATGTTGTTTCTCCTTATCTATCTGACTTATTTAACTTTGCATAATGCCCTCAAGGTCCGTGCATGTTGTCCCAAAGGGCAAGATTTCTTTGTGCGTGTTTTATGACTGGGTAGCATTCCAGTGTACATACATACCACATTTTCTTTACTTGTTCTTTCAATGATGGATATGCAGGTTGTTCCACAGTGTCATGGATAATGGGCAGCAAATGGACAGTTTTCAACCGGGTGGGGGGGAGGAAATGGTGAGCTTTGCGATTAGGTGACTGTATGAATGAGGGACTCATAGCTTTGAGGGAGGCAGGTCTCCCAGAGATGGGGAGACCTATAACAGAAGACCACAGTGGTGGTAAAGGGGAGAAATGATGTGGCTAAAACTCAGGCTGGAGAAGGGGTGGTGATTTTCAGAAATACTTAGGAGCCAAAAGTGGCAGGCCTTAGGATTAGAAATGAGGGTTGATGGAGAAGAGGTTACCAGGTTGGGTAATTCTTGGCTAATGATGAATCCACCTAAGAGGTGCAGACTAAAGAGAAGAATGAAGACTTGGCTGAATCTGTGGGACAAGCAGGTAAAAATGCTTAGCAACAATAAAAAAGTAAAAAAAAATGAGTAAAATGAAATAAAATACTCAGCAAATATGGGCGTATCTCATTTTACTGTGCTTCACTTTATTGTGCCTCATGGATGTTGCGTTTTTTACTAACTGAAGACAAGACTCTCCACAGCCATGTGATTATGACCCACGTTGTTGGGAGACTCGCTTTATTGTGGTGGTCTGGGTCCAAACCAGCAAGGTTCCTGACGTATGCTTATAGTTGAAAAAAATGGGCCTAAACCGCAGAGGGAGGTCTAGGCAGGAGGAACAGTTTGGGGAGTTTTCAGGCTGTAGAAGGGGAGTGGCCAAACCAATAAAAGCAGATTGGATCACTCGGTGATGGGTCGGGGAGTGAGCAAAGGTCTGAGAACTCTTTTGAGGAAGAGCGTGTGTGGTTGGACAGTAGTTGCAGAGAGATACGTAGGAGAATATGTAGAACCCAGAAAAACCCTTTTTCTAAGGAGTAAAAGCTTTCAAGAAGCCTAATATTTGAGCAGCTTTACCTCTCCCCTTTCTTCTTCAAACTGCCCACTTTTCTTGGCTTCTGTGAAATTGTTTTTTCTGGTCCTTCTTCTCTTGCTATTCTTCCACTGGTGTACTTCCTTCTTCGTTCCTTAAACATGTGTCCACTCAACATACTTATATCCTCAAGGTGTTTCTAAGAAATAGTAGTTCTGACTGACTTGTTCTGCATTGAATCTACACCCACAGTTGCCTCAGGGGTGTCCCCAGACTTTCTCAAGATGTGAGATCACTTTCTGCAGTAAGCCTCCCTGGAGAGGGGTTTTACCTGTGCCATTCTAGCTCTCAGCCGTTATCCGCCCCATTAGGTCAGTTGTACTCCCCACTTCTTACCTTCGCAATTACCATCTTCACATGTGCCAGCAGGTGGGTGTACCACAGAGAAAGCAATAATAACATCATGCATGATAAATAGCTATAAAGAGTAGATCACTGGAGGCAGAGCCATAATCAACCTCTTCTACGCCTCCTGTTCTAACAATGCTGTCTTTGCGGAACAACGCTGAATCTTCACAGTGCTGTCTGACCACACACACATCAAAACTTCTAGAGAAAGACCAGGGGACAGTTAGGATAGAGGGGGCTCACTAGGGAGGCAAGTATGACATTTGGGCCAAACGCTTTCTTTGTCCTTTGTAGGCATTTCATGTGCCCTCAAGTTCCTGAGCCGAGCCTCCTGGCTTTGTGGCTCTTTCTGATTTCTGATTTGAGGAATTTGAAACAATTAAGGTACTTACTTGATGTTATCGAAATTCATCACCACTCACATGTGGGAGTTACAGCGAATAGCTCTAGAACACAAGCTACTGAGTCCACAGGGAATGTGTCTAGAGCCACTGGTTTGCAGATGCCTCTCTGGAATCAACATTTGGGCTTACCATTGAGCTTGTTGTTAATTGGTGGGATATTACTCTCCCCACAGTGGACTGGCTTCAGGAATTCATTACAACAAATGGCCTATCCTGCCTTCTGTTACCGTAACTCCAGTCCATTATGCATCACGTTAGCGCTGCTCTAGTGAAAATGGATGTCATCCGTGCTTATGCACCTTCTGGTGGAGTGCTTTTTTTTTTTTTTTTTTGGTTGAGTGCTTTCTGCTCCAGCCATGTGTATTTATGACTCATGATTCTGTCTGTGTCAAAACACTGCTGCAAGCTGTGTGTACCTGTGTGGGTGTTTTATGTAGGGGTGTAGTCTTCAGCCTGGGAAGCTAAACCTGTTGGTGAAGGGATTTTCATCCACCTAAAAGAAAGATCTTAATGCTTAATAAAGATCAGATTAATTTCAACGGATTGTTTACATGCAAAATAAGGCTTGTTAGCAAAAAAAAGTGTAACCAAGTGGCAGATGCATTCCTCTTTCCCAGCTACTAAGGATAAGAGTGGGGAGGAGAATCAAAGAAATATTAATTTCTCTGAGGCTAGGCAGTCTGGTGAGTCCTCCTGTTTACCTCATAAACCCTACGGGCTCCTCCAACACTGGAGGAAGATTAAACCTTTTGAGTCAAGGAGAGCCCAGGTACTCTAATGGGTAAGAGGACAGAGTCTGGATCCACCCACTGTGTGGCCTAGGGCAAAAGTTGCTTTATCTGTAAAACAGAATGGTACTAGTGTGTATCTATCTCTTGGATTGCAGTAAGGATGACATCAGCTAGTACAGGAAAAGAGCGTGGTTCCTGATACACAGTGTGGCTCAAATAGCCATCTTCTTTCTGTAGGGTTTAGGAACGGTCCTAAAGCTGGGGCTGGTTCACTCTGTGGATGTAAGAGACGTCCAAACCTGTAGATAAACTTTAGTAGTGTATTTGAGACAAAACTGATGACACTTGCCAGGAACCAAGATCTCAAGTTTTTCTCTTATGTATTTGGAATTAAGGAAATAAGTAGGGAAAGCACAGAAGACTGCAAGAAGGTGGAAGAAAGCAAGTAGGGGATTGTTTAATAAGATTATGTGCTCTTTAAAGGGTGGTTTCATTTATTTCAAAGGTTCGTTAACCTAGATGTACAGAAACAATAGATAAGTGAACTAAAGGCTAATATAAAAAATACAATAATGATTAAATATAAAAGAAAAACAACCGATAAGACTTTCTTAAAGCAAAGATAAACCCTTTAGTAAAAAAGCTATACGCCTGAGGCATCAGTATCCACAAAGACCTGCCGGGCTGAAACTTTTGATTAGCTCACCCTGTGAGGCTACTTCCTGTAAACCCCCCACTTCCCCGCTCCCCTGCCCCACCCTGTCTACAACTCCCTAGAGTCAAACAAAGGAATCCTGTCTCAGACCTCCCGGTCTGGGCTGTAAGAGGTTGTCTCCGGTGAGAATACTCTTGTTGACCTTCTTCTTCTCTTTAATCTCTACTCTTTATGGTAGTCCTCTCCTGAAGCTCCCAGTCACCTGGTGGTTCTGCTTGTCCTTGAAAGTCTGCTAAGGGCAGTTTCTTTTTCCCTACAGTTAAATTGTCCTGCAGGCTGCAGTGCATGTTGGTCTTTTGTTCCAGTCTGTTCCTCCTCCCCCCCAACTCCCAGCCCCGCAGGCACTGGTGCCTCCTTGCCAGGGCTGATTCTTTTCATCTCGCTCACGAGGGAGCAGCTCTGTCGAACCCCTTGTTTGCTCTGAAGGAGTGTGGGTGACTTTGTGACTGCCTTGCACTTTACTCAGACAAAGTTTGTTTCCCCCTAAGTGGCATAACTGGCAGGCTCTATGTCTCCAGTTTTTGCACCCTGCATGGTAGTGGGGTTGAGCTGAGGCTGTGTGTGCTCTTCGCTAGAAACCCTAAGCTCTGGGCTTACTTCTCTCTGAGAATTTATTCCACCTGGTGCACTCCATTTCCACAGGCTTTGGATCCCTCCTCATACTAAGAGGGCAGGCCCACAGCTGTCCCATCCATGTGCTTCCAGTTGACTGTTTCACCCAGTTTTGCCTCAGCAGCCGGTTGCATTCACTGCAATTAGAGAACAAGAGATAAGGATAACTGCATAGACTGGCTCTTTGCAGATCTTAGTATTGATGGGAATGCTTAGGATTTTATGACTTAAGAGAGGACAAGTCGGGGCTGGCAGCCCTACCAAGATGCTGCTGTGCTTGGCTCCCAAATCTTGCGTCCTTCCTGGACTATCTTTTCGAGGTTTCTGTTGTAGAGGGTGTCCTTTCCTCATTTGATTCCTGCTGGTGTATTTTTCAAGGATTTGCTTTTGCTTCCCCCCCCCCCATTATTTCCTTAGGAATTAGCTATGAGGCCGCTCCATTCCTCCATAGTAATCCAGACATTCAATTTTTCCCCTTTTAATATGAATAAGACCCTACTCCATATATTGTAGAGTCTGATTAGCGTGACCTTGTTGGGCGATACTACATTTTCCTCTTTTATGGTCTGGCTTTTTCTTTATAAGGCTCCACATATAAACCAGCAATACTTCTACTTGAGCCATCTGGTAAAATGGCTCCATACATTATCTCCAGCACTCAAATATTTCCCAAATAACTGGGGAGGGGGACGGGGTAATGGTGGACCAGATGCTCTCAATTTCCCCAGAAATCAGTCTCCTTCAAGAGCAGTGATGTTGTAGAGCGATTATGAGCCTGGGCTTTGCAGCCAGACTGCTTGGTGTCTACTACTTACTAGTTAACTACGTAAACTTGAACAAGTTACTTAGTTTTCTGTGCCTCTATGTCCTCATCTGTAAAATGGGATGATGATAACTATAATTTTACCTACCTTTTAGGATTCCTAGGAAGTTTAAATGCATTATTATGATGTATGACATGTTTAAAATAGCCTTCAGCTTCTTGTAACTATTTTATATGTAGTTGCTAATATCTTATTTCCTTTTTTATTGATTGATTTGAAAGAGAGAGAAACATCAACTTGTTTTTCCACTTATTTATGCATTCATTGGTCGATTCTTGTATGTGCTTAATGGGGGATCGAACCTGCAACCTCGGTGTATTGAAACGATGCTCTTAGCAACTGCACTACCTGGAGGCCACGGCCTAATATCTTACTTTCACACCCTGTTGGTGTTTGTTGGCTGATCTACTTTATTTTGCTGTGTATAATGTGCTCCTGTGTATAGTGTGCACCCATGTTTTTGGCCTAAACTTTGAGGAAAAAAAATGCCCTTTTAAAATTCAGTTATTTATTTATTTATATTTAGAAACAAAACCAATTGTTATATTCCAGGGTATTATTTTGCTTATGGACATCATTGTTGTTTTCTAAAGTTACACTTTTATTGCATAAGTGTAAATAAAAGAATTTAAAACATTTATATAGGTACAAAATTAGCACTGCCCATGTATAATGCACATCCTTATTTTACCCTCAAAAATTGGGGCAAAAAATTGTGCAGTATACATGGCAAAATACGGTAGCTACTTCTGGCCAGTCCTGGTCTTCATTGACCCATGGGAGCAAACATATTTTTATTTAAGAAGAGTAATATAGAAATAAAAAGCTCTGATGATAGAAAAGAGCAGACAGGAGTAGGAAAGGGAGGAGAGGGAATAAAAGTGGGAATTATCGAAGCGGGGTGATAGGTGCACGGTCCTTTGTTCATTTGGTCTGTCCAGAAAGTATCCAGCCATGCCATAGGAAAAATAGGACATTTGTTGAAGAAGATACAAGAAACATTGCACATAGGATAATGACGCCTCACCCACCTTCAAACTAGGCACCTTGGGACCTATTTTGGATTTAATGGCACTGATTTGAATCAAGGCATTAGCAATTACAGCACAATGTTTCTTCTGCTCTGGTAGCAGAAGCCATGCAACCACTTTTGCCACATGTTTCATGCCAACATCCCAAGTCAAAGTCTCGGACGCAGTAGTTTTTGGAACCCCCCAGATCAGCTTCTAGTTCTCACGCTGTCAGTTGCCCATCTTTGTTGATTGAACAAAGATGAACAGCCCATACACGTTCAACATTCTCAGGTGTTCTGCTTGTTGCAGGCCTTCTGGAACATGGATCACTTTCAACAGATTCTCAACCATCTTCAGAGTGTTTGCGCCACACTTTTATTTCAGCTTCACTCATTACATTGTCCCTGACAGCCTTCAGAGTCATACGAATACTTCCCGTGGAGGAATGTTCAAGCTTAACGCAAAATTGGATGCAGATCCATTGCTCTACTCGCTCAGTCATTTTGAATGTGACGACCACATAGTGCATGAGCTCACTCAAGGGCATCTACCACCCCCACTGACTAGTACAGTGAAGTCGTCATTGTTCATGCATGCTCATTCCAGTCCACTTTCCTTGGCTGCCAGGTTACATTGATGTCACATGAACTGTTCTCCTTACATTAAGAATGGCTGGACTTTTTCTGGACAGACCTCATATACTATTTCCTCACACTTACGGGTATTCATTTTCCATATTAAAATGCTTTTTAAATTAAACAAGAGGTGAACTCTGAAATGTGTCAGTGTGGATAAAGTGCAGTGAGATGGGAGCTCTCATATGTTCTAGAAGGAAGGCCAAATTGTTAAAAACTGCCTAGAAAACAACTTGCCAGGATATGTTAAGAGCCTTAAAAAATGTTTGTTCCTACTTACCATTGCTACATGAAAGTTACCCAGAAACTCGGCTTCAAACTCCATTTTATTAAGTGCATACATTCTCTGACTCAGGAATGCAAACAGAGGAGATGGCTGGTTTGTTCAATGCCATGTGGTGCCTCAGTTGGTAAGATGTGAAGGTTGGGGGTAAATTCTTGCTTGGGGGCTGGGGTCTTCTGAAGCTTTGCTCATTTACAAGTTTGGGGCCTAGACAGTGTGATACAAAGACTACGACTGTCCCCTGGAGAGTCTTACTTGGCCACCGTGTGGATTGGCTTCTTCACAGCATGGTGGCCTTGGGGTAGTCAGGGTGTTTATAAGGTGGCTCAAGTGTGAATTCTCCAAGCCACCAAAGTTTGGAAGTCATATTACATCAGCTCTGCTTACTCTGCTGGTTGAAGTTGTCACAAATCTGCCCAGATTCAAGGAGAGGGGAACTAGACCCCAGCTCTCCCTGCGAGGAGAGTCAAAGAATTTTGAGGTCATGTTTTAAAACTGCCTCCATATTTTTGTCTTTTGACCCAGTTATTTCATTTTTAGAAATTTCTGTTCATGAAATAATTCAAAATGTGGACAAAGGGTTATGTTCAAATATACATATGCAGTATATACATTTTAGTATAAGTTATAATAATAAAACATTAGAAATGAACTTAATGACTAACAGTAGAAAAATGAATAAATAAGTGTTGGTGAACCACTAAGGGGAGGGGGTAAAGCCATTAAAACAGTGACAGAGTTTTTAAATATGTAGACGAATGTTCATATTTTAATTTAATAACATAAATGTAGACTTCACATTGTATATAACATAGAATCTAAAGTTTTTTTGAAAGCCTAATTTGTTAAAAATTGTACAGACAGAGACAAGAAGGAAATACAGCAAATACTAACAGTACCATCTCCAGACAGTGAGATTACCAGTACTTACATTTTTTTCTCTATCCTCTGCTTTTCCAATAATTCCCCAAATTTTCACGTACTACTTTTATAATTAGAAAAAATGTTTAAAAAATTCCAATATATTTGAGGCATTTGGAAAATAATAACGGCTCTTAATTATTTTGCGTGTTATAGTGAACTGAATAAATAAATACTTGCTGACTTGATTAAAACTTGCATTCGTATAATCAAACCCTCTGGACTTCGAAAGGAAGACAGACTAACTGAACAGGAGCAGAATTGGCTTCATTTTTCTGAATCCCAGTTTGGCCTCATCAATGCCTTTTCCCTCAGCCTGTCCCTCTTTTTCTAGGATTGGGAGGTTTTCTCCTCTCCCCTCTGCATGGGTGAGGTCTGGCAAAAGAGTACGTGCTCGACACAGGGCATGTTACCATTCCTATCTGGGCAGTGAACGGAAGACAGAATCAGGAAGCTAAATGCCAGCTCTGTACCCACTAGCTGAGAGTTTTCCTCTGTAATGAACTTTCATTCTTTGCTAAGTCTCTATTTCCCAGCAAACATCCTCTGCCACCCCAAGTGCAGAAGTCCTTCCCGGCCCAGACCCCAGTGTGCCTTTCTGTGGGTCTCAGGTTGTTCCTGCTGTACCCTTCATTGGCTCAGCTTCCCTTCCTGAGAGCTGCAGCCTCTTGTTTCTGAAGTCCCATCATTTGTCCCCATTCACTCTTCCCATGCCAGATGCATTTTTACCAGTGAGTTGATGCGGTGGTTATAAGACAGTATTTGTGTCTAGTCTCAACAGAGGTCATTCCTAGAAATCAATAGCTTCCAGTAGGACTTAGTTGGCTACCTTTGCTTCTGTCTCAGCTGCCACCTGAGACATGTGATCGTACACTGTGGTTCCACTGGTACTCAACCTTTTTTTTGCTCAGGTGCCCTCTGATGATGACCTATTCCATCTTTCTCTTCCCACAGGCCACGATCTCTCGGGACCAGTCAGTAAATGTACCAGATTGTTACACCTTAGACACACCATGTAGTGGCTACAGATGTGTTTTTTAAAAAATATTCTATATAATATATTACTTTTAGAAAAGCTTCTAATGTTTAATCAGTTAATACATTCAGTAGGCAACCCTTGAAATAAACTGGTTCCAAAGCTACATATTATTATTGGTCTTATCTTCATAATAGTTTCCTAGTCAGACTCACTGATGATCATGTTCTAATATTAATTCAGTTCCTCAAGATAATTTTAAAAACTGCTTAAATAATTAAAACTATTCATATTTTGTTTTAGATCATGTAGAATGAATAACACTGAGCTTTTTAGGATATCACAAAATCATCTTCTGTGTGAGTTACCAGCACCAGCTCACTCTCTGGTTTGTGCGACTTTGTATGAACAGAGGATTTGGGGGAGGGACAAAGTGTAGTTTGAGATAGAAATGGAAATGGTCTGGTTAAATCGTTTGATCCTCTTATAGGATTTGCAAATCGAGAAAGATTTTATTCTCCATTTCAACCCAGTATCTACTACTAAATTATTTGTAAACTCAACAAATCAAATGTCATCTTTGCCACATGCCACTCACAAATATTGTAATTTTTCTGTGGACATGATAGGGTCACATGGAAGGATTGCTGCTTTGGACTTAGCTTGGCTATGGGACTTGCTGTGGTCAATGAACGGTGAGTGGAAGTAGAAAAAGGCAACGCGTCTGGGTGCGAAAGCTTTGCGAACCGGGGTGCACTTTGCCGTGTTCTGGCCCCTCCTGGGCTGAGATGGAGCTTCAATTTCCCTGGTTCCCAAGTGCCTAAATGGAAAGAGCTTCCCCAGTCTACACTGGACATGTGAGAAATGCACTTATTCAGCTAGGGGTGTTTCAGAGTTGTTTACTGGCACATAACTTAGCCCATCATGACTGGTAAAGTAGACAGCTAGGTAGATGTTAGGTAGGCGTGTTCATAGGTAGACAGATATAGAGAGGTAGAGCTTCAGATACACAGTAGTGGTTTTTCATGGGTAGGAGTATAGGTCTAGGAATCGTGACTCCCAAATTCCTACTCTGATATTGAGTCTATTGGTCACTGTCTTTGATGAAAATTCGAGCCTCTTTACCATGAATAAAAAATTATATTTCTCTTTTATTTGAAACCTGCATATTTTGTTAACCAGTGTCACCTCAATAAGTTCAACAAAAAGGAAAAAATTACCTTTCAATCCTGTTGCTATTTATATAGAGTTTTTAAAAGATACTTTAAGTAAAAAGGAACAAATTACAATGCAGTATATGCAATATGACTCAATTTTTGCAAGGAAAAAATATATGACTAGAGAAATATTTAGAAGGCTATATACCAAATATGAACTGTGGTGGGAATACAGGTGATTTTATTTTATTTTTTTTCTGTATACTTATCTTTTATTAAAAAAAATTATACGTGTCATAAACATCTATTACTTTTGTTCTAATCAGTGTTCATTCCTTCAAGCAGCTGCCTTGCCTTCGGTCATGTAATTCTGTATGTCCTGCACGTCTCCTCACTGCTCATTTCCCCCCTCCCGCTCCCCCGAACATAAAAGTGAGTGTATATCATTGCAAGTTGGCCAGTCAACTACTCTTTGAACCTGAATCTTAGTACAGACTTATAGGAATGGGTAGTTTTTGGAGTCAAATATGTTGGCATTGTCAAAAGAGATCCCTGGGACTTCCCTTGGTTCCCATCTTTCTTGAAGTTTTAGGAGTTACTTTGCTTTTTAGACTTATTCAGTTTCTTTGTCTTTGGTTTAAGATAGCCTATGGGGATAGATATGGGGATTTGCAACCAATTATCTTTACTGACATAACACACATTACTGGTTTAAAATATTAACAAAATAAAGTATAAAGAAGGATTTATTTTGTCTTCTTGCCTTTGAAGAGTTAAATCATGGAAAATTTCAGTGTTTTTATTTTTGCTTTTTTCAAGGTGGTAGTGATTATTACCAAGCTTCTTTGAAGAATAAGTAAGACATTTATAATCAGCTAGTGCTGGGTGTATGTGTGTGCGTGTTTATGAGTACACAGAGTGTATTGTGATTATTGGAAATTAAGCTGGTCCATATGCAAATTCAGACACACTATGTGGGAGGGGTGTGAGTCAAAGCTGTATCACTTTGGGTGTATGATAATGAGACTAGGGGGTCTATATCTTTGCATTCTTGCTAGCCACCCACTATTTCACTTATACCTCCTAGTTATATTGTATGGACTTGTTATTTCTGGAGTGCCCCAAGCAGGTCGCCACCCTTCCTAGCATTTTGGTTCTATGGTCTCTAGTCTACACTACTTTTTGTTATCATCATCATTATCATTATTATTATTTTGAGAGTATATTATTGAAGCTGGCGACAGTGAAACAAGGAAGGGCTTAGGATAGAAGAAGCAGCAGGAGAGGGGCTGCTTTGGCTCTGTAGAAGCATGGTAGGAAAGAAATGAGTTGAGGTGGGGCTGCTTTGGCTCACTGGGAAGTCAGAGAAAAGGAGAAATGGAGATGGGTTCAGGGGTTAGCATGGGATGAGCTGCCACTGCCCTTTGCTCCCCTGGTTGCTAGTGTCATAGGAACCCTTAGAGTGTAGGAGATGCACGTCTGTCAGGGAAGAGAAAAAAAAGGGAAAGGCATAGTCGTGCTCCTGGGTGGGGAAACCGCAGTATAGTAGTTTTTATATAATAGCTGTTCCAGGGATTGTATTCCCTGTCTCATTCCCCATTTAATAAATATCTGCTGAGTAACTGCCATGTGCCAAGAGATATGCCAGGTGCTGGGGATTCAATGTACGTAAGACAAGATTTTGCCTTTAAGGAGCCTGCAGGCTCATAAGGTCCATGGAAAACATGCCTAGACCCTTTAAGAAACTAAACAAGATGACTCTGGACACTGCTGAAATCTGAAGTCCCCTCTCCACCCCCGACTTAATTAATTAATTAATTAACTTAAACTTTGTTGTATTTTTTCCATTAACTTTTAGTCTCCTTATATCTCCCTCCCCCCAGTAATTACCAGACTGCTGTCCACGTCCATGAGTCCTTTTTCCTTTTTTGCTCAATCCCTTCACCCCTAATCTCCTCCTCCAGCTCTCATCCCACCTCTCACTTTATGCATTAGTGCTATTCCCCATATTTAAAGTTTTCTTCCTTCAGGCCACATGGTAGAATTGCACTTTCATCCTCCTTGAAGTTAAGTAGAGCCACAGCACTTGCTTTGTCAGTGAGATGTGAGTAGAAGTAACATAGGCCACTTCTGAGAGAGTGTATGGTGTGCCATGTGAGTGACTGGCCATGTTCTGGAGGGCGAGATTCTATTAGCCTGGGTCCCATGATAAAGGTAGCTTGGAGAAGAGCCCCCTGCATGAAACCAAGATAGACAATGATGTAAGTATGAAAAAAGTTGTTTCACATTACTAACATTTGGGAGTGTTTGTTACCTCAGCATAACGTAGACTTTCCAGACAGATACAATGGACCTGGAAGATCTTTCAGACCTGGCAAGAGTTTTTGTGGCCCTGGATAAGGCTATATAGTCTGAGTTATAACTGGTGGTCCTGGGTAAACTGCAACATTAAGTAAATAAAGATAACATTGAACTTTGCCTAGCTGGAATTCCCAGAATAAACAGCCCTTCAAGTTTTGAGTAATTTTCTTCTTAGCCTCAAAGGGGCTGCCTCACCATGCCAGAAAGTCTTTGCAATAGCAAAACCTAAAGGAAGACCTACTTTGTCAACAGTAGGTTTATACCTGGTGAAAGCAAAGAGACCACCCTGAGAACCAAGATTAGAATTGTCTTAAAAAAAACTTTTATAAGAGTTCATTTGAGCCAAACTGATGCACCAGAATCCCTACCACCTTTGGAGATTCATCCTAAGTCAACAATTGAGCTTATGTGCAAAAGCTCAGGTAAAAATGAGATTTATTCTCATGTGAAAGTTGAAAATAAACTAAATAATGGTTGGCTAAAGAAATTACAAGTCATCTATACAATCAAATAATATGGAGCCATTAAAATATTACATATAAGAATATGCATTGATGTAGAAAAACATTCATTTAAAAATTAATGTATAAGACAAGGAAATGATTGCTAGTGCATACAATCACAGCTTTCCCCTCTCTTTACCTGCAAAGGAGAATTCCAGTTCTGCCCAGTGGGTTTACGCCTTTCCTCATTCTCTGTGGAAGGACTGCCTTGCCAGATGAACTCCCTTTGGGCTGTTCTGCTGAGAACTGAGAAGAAAGAAAAAGGGGTAGGAGGAGTGTAGGCACCCTGGCCAGGGCTAGGGCCACGTTTTCTGATGGGTCTGAAAAGTGAGAGGTGAGCTGTTGTTTGTGGGACAGAGGGTGGGAGATAAAAAAGGTTTTTTGTTTGTTTTTTTTTAAATATGCCTGTGGACCATACGCCTCTTCAAGAGATTTAGGCTGAAATTATTTCAAGCTGCTGCAATGTGCAGGCATTGAATCTTTTGGTCTCTCAATAATGGATACAGAAATGGGTCCTGATGATATATATTGAATACCCAGAAGTTTTACTGGCTTTTATTCTGGGCGGGTAGAATTCCATTATCTGCTTTTGGTTTTCTGCTAATATTTCTCCATTTGTAATTTTTAAAAATACTAATATTTATTCTATCAGCGGTTGCTGAGCCCAGCTAATCAAAGCAGAGGCATAAATTCATGCTAGCTTTTTGACTTAGCACTGGGAGAGGTAAGGGCATAGGAGGTAATTTTCTGCCTTCACTGCTCCTAACGCACAGCAACACATTCCAGGCTGCTGGAAATAACCATCTGCTACACCCCAGGCTCTGAGCCAGTTAGAGTAAGGTCAGGTGGTGCCTGTCAGTAGTTCCCCGCCCACGGGGGGAGAGGATGAGAGAGGTAATAGTCTGCTGCTTTATTTCTGGGGGAGATGGAACCGTGGTCATCCCATGGACATCCGTTGCATCTGTCTCTATCCAAAGGCACACTCACCATATGTGGCCCATGCACTGTCTCCACTCCTAGTTTTTATTCTTAGTGGGACTGACCCTTAGCCCCGCTGTCTGGAGACTGGATCATCACCTATATCGAGGAGGGGAATGAAGGCTGACTCAGGAATTCCTGATCTGTAGTTATGGCACAAACCTAATGGCTTGAAAATGACAGCTTTGCAGAACATTCTCTTGTTCCCCTTGTTCACCTCAAGGAGTGTCTATGGAGGTTCTGATAATCTTGACACAGAAAGGAAAAAGAGAATGGTGTTTCGTTTTTCCACATCAGTGAGAGTTGATGAAATCACTTCCTTGATCCCTTTTTACTTATCTACGTCTTCAAGAGACATCCTGAGGTGTTCAGGGCAGTATGTAAAGAGTATGGCAACCAAGGTCATTTTTTAAAAAATTTCTTCACTTTAAGGTCCTTTCATATATAGAGGAAACTTTTGTTTTTAACAGATTTTATTTATTTATTTTTAGAGAGACAGAGAGGGAAGGGGAAAGAGAGGGACAGCACTGTCAATGTGTGAGAGATACATCAATCAGTTACCTCCTGTACACCCCCAGCTGGGAACCTGGCCTGCAGCCCTGGCATGTGCCCTGACTGGGAACTGAACTGGCGACCTTGTGGTTTGCAAGCTGGTGCTCTATCCACTGAGCCACACTAGCCAGGGCCAGAGGAACCTTTCTAATCAGCTGTACCTTTTAAAAGACTTTGTATTAATGCTTTTCCCCATTAAGTGTGGACAAGAGATTGACCTGGAGCTTATGCTGTAGGCACAGTTGTAGTTCTGGGGTAAATGGAAAGGATGGATAAGAGAATTTATAATTACTATGGAAAGAATATTTCAGCTGGTGATATGGAAGGTATTAGTCAGCAGTGGGCCACTAAGCTGCCCCATTATCTAGGTGACATGTGGTATAATTTTTGAGGAACCAACTCACGGGCATCTCGGCCATTTCACCACAGTGCTGCAGGTGCTGAGCATAGGATGCTTTGGCTTGAGTTTTAATAAGAAGCTGCCAGGAATCTAACTACATTTGCCATCATCTGGCCCAGGACTCCATTGGGCTGGAAAATTTCCCAGATGGAAAAGACCACTGTCTTCATGGCCACTTGAGGACATGTTTGTATGACAATATGCTCCAATTTTAAAGTCAGAGGAATATAGTGTCCTTAAGACAAAAATCCACTGGTAATAAAGGTCTCTCATTTTCTTCAGGCAAACTTCTTAGAAGACTAAGCTAAAATTGCTATTTCTACTTCTATTTTGATCAGTCTTTGACATTTTCAAAATTAAATTTTACTCCCAACAAGTACACCAAATCTTACCAGTAGGGGTCAATTGTATCAGTTAAGGATGCTTCTAACTGTAAGTATGAAATAATCTAGCATACAATGGCATCAACAAACAAGAGCATATTTGTTTTTCTCATATCCCAAGAGGTCTGGGGTTGGACAGTTGTGGGTGTTGGTTTGGCAGATCTACAACGTCAAAGCCAACATCATGTGTTCACCACATGTTCTTAAGATTTCCCCAACTTCCACTCTGCTCAGCTACTAGAATCAAGGCTGGAAGAAGACAGAAAGTCATATCAACATCCCAGATGTAAAATAAATCACCCCAAAGCTAAGAAGCATAAAAATAACCATCTTATTATGCTCACAGATTCTGTGGCATAGGAATTTGTGTAGAGCACAGTGGGAAAAGGTTGTCTCTGTTCCACAACATTTGGGGCCTCAGTGAGGAAGACGTGATGGCTGGGCATGACTCAGTGATGGGGTCTGTAGTATGTCCTCACTCACCTGTCTTGTGGTGGGTGCTTACTGTTGACTGGGACCTCCTCCATATTGACAAGCAAAACATCAAAACATGGTCTCTCCATGTGGTCTCTCAACGGAAGCTAGTTGGGCTTCCTCACAGCATGGGTGCTGGCTTCGAGAAGCAAGTAAACCAAAAGAACAAAGTTGAAATTCATGACAATTTTATGATCTGGCTGTCAGGTGTCACAGTATCATTTCCACTGTACTCTGCTGGCTAAGACAGTCACTAAGCTCACTCCAGGATTAAGGAAGAGAGGACATGGGCCCCATTTCTTAGTGGGAGGATTAAGATCACATTGTCAGAAGAGCACATGAGGTGGGAGGTATTGTTACGGCCATGTTTGAAAATGGCCATCTGTCATGAACCCTTTTATTAAGGAAGAACTTTCCTAGAAACCGCCCAGCAAATTCATGCATTTTTCATTGAGCACGTCCATATCACATGCGTGCTTAGAAGCTAGGGAGGGTGAGAAAAGGGGTCTTTTGCTTTTAAGTCTATTCAGTAGGAGGTGATGTGGAGGAAGAGGAAAGAATGATTGTTAGGTAATCAGCAGAGTTTGTCATACTCCCTGCCCACAGCTAGGCTCAACCCCTCCCTCCTCTGCTCTGTGTCTTCTCCATACATGCTTCTATATAGCACCTATGAAATTTTATCATATGTATTTGCTTGAGGTCCTTTTCATTTTGTTGCTATAATCCAAGCCCTTTATAAGCAGGGACTCTGAATTATTTGTCTCAGCATCTCCAATATCCATTGCTGTGCCTGGACTAGAGAAATATTGAATAAAACACTTGTTGAATAAATGGCTGATAAGGTGCCAGAATTTCCTGAGTAGAATAACTTCTGGCCTTACATGTTTTGGGTCCCAGATTATAAGTAATTGTAGTGGGAAGACAAAGAAGGCCACGTTCAATGCCCACAATAGCTAGGAGGGTCTATAGATAGCGAAGCACCCAGAGGTCTAGAAGACGCTTTTGAATGGAGTCATGCCCATGCGATTGCACTCCAGTCAATGAAGGAGCCCTTATGACGGTGGTCCCATAAGATCAAAATGGAGCTGAGTAATTCTTATCACCTAGTGACTTCATAGCCATTGTCACATCTCAGAGTGACACATTCCTCACGTATTTGTGGTGATGCTGGTGTAAACAAACCTACTGCACTGCCAGTTGTGTAAAAGTACAGCACATGCAATTATGTACAGTGCACACTACTTGATAATGGTAATACATGTCTATGTTACTGGTTTGTGTAGTTACTATACCATACGTTTGATCACGACTCTAGAGCGTACCCTTTATACTTATAAAAAATAGCTCTAAAACGGAGTGTCACATTACCCTGGCTGCAGCCTTATACGTCTTGTGTCTACCATGTCTCTCTGTTCTAACGTTTCTCTCGTGCTTGGTTTAATCTCTATTTTATAGTGACATACTGTATACTGTTTGTGCAGTTATGTGCTGTACATGTTTGCAGCCCAGGAGCAACAGGCTCCAGCACACAGCCTAGGTGTGCAGTGGGCTATGACATGTGGGTCTGTGTGAGTGCGCTCTGTTGCTCCCACGGTGACGGAATTGCCTAATGATATGTGTCTCCGAAGGTATCACCCATGTATTCCCATTATTAAGTGGGGCATGACTGGTAAATCACAACTGCCTTGTTTTATATAATGTAGTTTTATCGACATGATTCTATTTGTTCCTCAAACCACTTAGAAAGTTCAGAAGGGCAGATATTATCACTCCCATTTTGTAAAAATAACTGAGATTTAGGTTCAGCGACTTGCTTAAGCTAATACATGGAGGAAAAGCATGGAAATCTTTTTCTAAATTAAGCACCCATACAGTTTAAATCTGGATGTGTGTGTGACACAATCAAAGCACTGACTGCCTCATTGCAGTCTGCTCTAATTGCAGGTGCAGTTTCTGAAAATAACCATGAAGTTGGAAATTACAAGTTTACACATACACACACCTGTATATATGCATTACGATAAACACACACACACAACAGGTTCTCAAATAATAACGCTGTGTTGTTCAATGTTTTTTTGTTTTAACAATGTAAGAACCTAACTCTTGTTTATATCAATTAGCCTATGGTGAAATTGGTTTAGCTATGTCATTTCACTTAAAGTTACAGAACCTATGGACACTGTCAAGTGAGGACTTACTGTGTATGTAGTAGGGACACCCACACACAATCAAGTATCACATTCTAGAGAAATAGCTATGATTTTCCTTGAACATAATTTTGTCTCAAAAGTTGGGCTACAGTGATATCTTTGAAGTTTGGTTTCATCCAATTCTTGAATGCCTGGCTTAGACCTTTGGCAGTGGTAGGGACAGGTGAGCACAATATTCTACCTCTGAAGAGGAAGAGTGGGGAGGAGTTGGGAAGGGTGTTAGCTGAGCACCACACAAACTTTGCTGAGACCCAGGGAGAGTCCTCTGGAAGGGAGAGCCACAAGGGGAATGTTAAAACTTACTGGGTAACATGCTGTGAATTATTGGACTTGGAAGTCGAGTAATAAGAATGTGAGAAAGGAATTTTGCAACTTAAGAAACAAGTCATCCTCAAAATGTTCCTGGGTTTTCCTAGGAGATGTACCACACTGATTTTGTGTGAGTTCAAACAAAAGCTCCGGAAGTGGAGGGACAAGAATGATGGTGACTGAAAAAATGTGTCTGGGTTAATTACAAAGGAAATGACTCGGGTACATAATACCAAATTAGTCAGTATCCTTCTTACTCTGTTTAAAGAACAAGTCATTTAGATTTTTACCATTTCAGCCCAATAATCAATGGTAAACTTTGTGATCAAGTTGGTACAAAAGAACTGTTGGTACAGTTCTTTTACAGTATTTGTCTTAGGTCTTCTCCGTGAGAGTATATGTACACAAACCCTAACTTCCAAGACTGTGGACTGCTGACTGACAGGGACTATGTATTGTTTCTCTTTGTGTCAAGCAAAGGCCCAGCACAGGGCTTGTATTTATTAGTAGCTTAGTAAATGCTGCTTGAATTGAGTAGTTCTGTGGAGAAGCTGCTGAGGCAGATAACAGAGAGCAAACCTTTGACTTAATTAGATTCAATCAATATATCATAAAATTTCCAGGAAAATTCAATTACAGATCCAGGCCAGGAAGGTAAGAACAACATGTAAAACAGCTAGGATTATTACCTATCCCTTTTGGCATTCAGAAGAAGTGGACCTCCACACCCTGATGCCTATGGGAGGGTGAAAAGGATCTGGCTGTGAACATAAGGGAGACCATTCTATGCTACAGCTTGAAATGCATTTCTAAGAATGCTTTGTACCTTTGGCAGCTTTTTAGATATTGCAATATCCAGCAAAGACGTATATTTCCCACAGAGCTTTTCACCTGACAAGACTTTGATACGACATAAAACGGAACCACCAGGACCCAGAAGTCAGATACGTCACGTGCAGAGTATCTTTCTGCCTCGGACTGATGCTTATGATAATGTTGCAGGACAACAGTGATAAGGGTGAGTGAACTTTGAACCGGCTGGCAAATAAAAACTTACTTTCAGTTTTGTGAAAGCTATGGATAGATGACAATGTCTCAGATTCACGTTTTCTTTATCTGAGTATTATGATCCCTGACACCTGAGTGTTAGGCCAAAGGTTATTACTCCAAAGGTTAAAGGTTCCAGTCTACTTAACTGGGAACTACTTCCTATTACTGTGGAACCCGGCTGATGGCAGATCAAACTGTCATCCTTGCGGCTGTCCCATTTATCATGGCTTCAACAGCCACCTGTGCAAGTAGGCTATGAACTCCAGGGTCTTTATCTCCAGCAGGAATCTTCTGGCTGAGATGACTCTCATTTAGTAATTCATTTCAAATTTATGTATTAAGAATCTACTCGGTGTAATTGGTGCTCGAGACATAATAAGACACAATGTCTTTCCTTAAGAAGTTCACAGACTGTTAGGGAGATAGAAAAGCCAACAATCGTGACACAGGGTCATCAGGGCTACAGTAAAGGCATAACCAGAGGACCCTGGGGGCACCAGAGTTGGGAAGGGGAATTTCCACAGGAGGTGATCTTTCAAGTGGCCGTTCCCACTTACTCAAGGCTCAACACTTCAAGTAAAAAAATAATATTTTCTCTCCCAAACTCTCACTGCTTTCTAATATGTCCATTCCTATAAATAGTATTACTATTTATTTTCCCCAGTGATTCAGGTTTAAGCCAGGTGTTTCTGTTTTATTCATTCCCTAGGCAGGGGTTTCTGTTTTATTCATTCGCTAGGCATCCCCACAGCCTGCAGGCCACGTGTGGCCCAGGATGTCTATGAATGCGGCCCAACACAAAACTGTAAATTTACTTAAAGCATTATGAGATTATTTTTGTTTTTGCTTGTATATGTGTGTTTAATGCATGGCCCAAGAGAACTCTTTTTCCATTGTGGCCCAGAGACACCAAAATGTTGGACAGTCCTGCCTAGAGCCACTCAGCCACCAAGTCTTATCAATTTTTTTCTTGCATTTCAGGTCCCCAAATCCTGGGTACCATAATGCCCAGAACCTTTGTTTTCTCCCTCTAGTCATACAATTCCAAGCATTTAGTGTTGTCAGACTTACAAAAACAAAACACCAAAAAGCAGCCTCACTAACTCAAACCATCTACTAGTCACCTCACTCAGGGAATACTGAACCAGCCTCCTCCCTAGCCCAGACTCAAACTCCATTTCTCCTGCACACTGCAGACTCCACCTGGAGTCTGGCTGGCTTGAGCATGTGGCTTTAAGATGAAGAGAGCAAGAGCAAAACCAAAATACTTTTCTAAACCTGTGAAACTAGTATCCAATAAACATGAGTAGGTATAATGTCAAGAAAGGTTAGAGAACAGGAAATATCTAGCAAGTCACCAGGAAAGGCCAGAGGGAAGCAATGATGACCTGAAGGGACAAGATATCAAGGTCAAGGGAAAGACAATTGTACTAGTTTCTTGTGGCTGTTGTAACAAATTCCCACAAATTTGGAAGGTTAAATCAACATAAATGTATTCTCTTACTGCTCTGGAGATCCAGAAATCCTAAACCAGTACCACTGGTTTCAAGGTGTTAACACCTTGAAATCAAGGTCTTAACAGGGCCACACTCTCCCCAGAGGCTTTAGGGGAGAATTTGATTCTTGCCACTTTCCGGTTTTGGTGGCTGCTGGTGTTCCTTGATTTGTAGACTTATCACTCTAATGTCTGCCTTCCCTTCTCTGTCTGCATTTTCTCCTCATTTCTCCCTTATGAAGACACATGTAATTACATTTAGGACATACCCAGATAATCCAGGATAACTTCCCCATGTCCAGATCCTTGATTTAGTCATATGTACAAAGTCCTTTTTTGCCATATAAAGTAATATCCCCAGATTCTAGAGGTAAGGATGTAGATATCTTACAGGGGCAGTCGGTAAAGGGTGATGTTATTCAGCCTATTGTAGTAACAAGAAAAGTAAGTTTCAAATCATGATTCAGGCCTATCAATTTGGCCTCATGTTTATCTTACATGTAGGGCTGGGTTTTAGGTGTAGATAAGGCACAGGACATTTCTTTCCTGGGCAATAGCATGAGTCAAGGCCCAGGGGCGACTGTGAGGATAAGGAAAAGAGAACAGAGACTAGCCCAACTGTGACATTTTGTTGTAGTGCGAGATCAGACAGGCTGCATAATTAGAGGGGGACGGATAACAGGGGACATCTTCAAATGGGACGCTCCCAGCAGAAGGAGAAAGCTGTTGCTTCTTGCAAAGGAAATAGCATCTTAGAACCCCCACTCTAGGAGGATCAGTCCACTCCATTCCTACCTTCAGCCAGAAGCTTTGTGCAGAATCTTAAGCGAATGGTCTAGAAAGCCAAATTACATGTCTGGACACCGCCTCAGATATTCCTCTCAACTTGCTACTAACATGTCTAGCCTTAGACAAAAGTGTGAACAGTAGCTAAAGTCCACCATACTCCCCAGGTTCTTTATGATTTGTTCTCCAGATACCTCTTGAACATCATCTCTTGTCATGTGTCTCATTACCCCTGGTCTCCTTTGAATTCTTTGAAGATATCAAAGTCATCCTTGCTTTAGGACCTCTGAATGTCTTATTTTTTCCTTACAGAATAGTCTTCTTCAACCACATACAAGTCTGGTCCTATTTCCTCCAGATCTCAAACTAAATGTCATTTCTGTCGGAAGATCCATTTTGACCACCTATTTAAAGTAGGTTCCCCCCCACAGCACCTGTTGGCTTCTTCACAGCACTCATCACACCAATAATAATAAGTATTTATTCTTTCACGTTTTTTTATCTGCCTCCTATAATAATAGTCTTCACGAAGGAAAACCATTTCTTTTTTTAGAGGAAGCCACTTTATTTATTTATTTATAATTCCAGAGAGAAGAATGTTGGGGGGAGGGAGAAACATCAATATGAGGGAAACATTGGTCGCTTGCCTCACGCCAGAGACTGAACCCACAACCTAGGCATGTGCCCAACTGGGAATAGAATCAGTGACCTTTCAGTTCATGGGATGATGTTCCCAACCACCTGAGCCATACCAGCAATGGCAAGGAATGCCATTTATTTGCCTTCGTGTATTCAGCAAGTATTTATTGAGCACTTACAATATGCTGAGTGCTGTACCAGATACTGGGAGGCAGCTGTGAACTGAAGGATGTACTCCCTGTTGTCAGAGAGCTCACATTCTAACACGAGGCAGGCAATCAGCGGGCAAGAGAATATACAACCTATCAGGTGGTGATGAGTGGCAGTAAAGTAATTAAGCAGGATAAGAGGATGATGGAAAGGCATGATGCAGGGTACTGCTTTTTAAGAGGTGGTTAGAGAAGGCATCTTGGAGATGGGGACATCTGAGCAGAGACCTGAAGGAAGTAAGAAAGAAAGCCATGCAGATATTGGGGAGGAGAGTTTTCTAGGTAGAGACAACAGCAAATTCGACATCTCTGAAACGGGTGTAGCTGGCTTGGCTGGTATATTTGAGGAAAACAAGGAGTCCTGAGCAGCTGAGTTGAAGATAGAAAGGGGGGAGTATGGTGGGCCTGGTAGATGCAGCAAATACTGTGTATTCCACTTAGAGAGAGAGGCAAGTTGTTGGGGGATTCTGAGCAGGGGAATGACATGCTAGAATGTATGTTTTTTGAGGATCGCTCTAGCTTTTGACTGAAGAATAGACTATATAGCAATGTGAGGATAATAGGAAGACCAATTAGGAATGGTTACAATAACCCCCGTGCTCAATGACAGTGGCTTAACCAAAGGGAGCAAGTGTTGAGATGGAGAAAATGGTCAGATATAAATAGATTTTGAGTAGAACTGACAGGATTTTCTCTCCAATGTGAGAGAAAGAGGAGACAAGGATGACCCCAAGACTTTTTTTTTAACCTAAACAACTGGGAGAATGCATTGTCAATATACAAAACTGGAGCAGATTTTGGAGGAGAAACCAGCATTTCACTTTGGATATATTTCATTGGAGATGCCCAGTGGACATGCAAGTGGAAGTGCTGAGGAGGGAGCTGGATGTGTGAGTCTAGGGTCCAAGAGGGAGGCTGGAATCAGGCATTGGTGATAGAGAAAATGAGGTATTGTCAGAGTATATTTATGTGCATTGGAACAGAAGGACAACTTGGGGGGTTCGCAATGATAAAAAGGATGATGCCTAAAGACGGAAGGAACTCCGATATCAAAGATCAGGGCAATTAGGAACTAGTTAAGGAGATGGTGGAGTGGACAGTGAAATAGGAAGAATTAAGATAAAGGGATAGCTAGGAACTACTCAAAACCAGTTTTTCAAGAAGGAAAGAGTGATGGACTCATTAGATGCTGCTGGTAGTCAGATGTCTGCTTTGTTATCTCTTCTTTTCAATGCTGAGCAGGTAGTAGGTGTGACACGAATATGTATTAAATGAATGAAGAAATGAGGTGAGGCTTGTGTCCCTATTAATTCAATAAAGAACAAATGTCCTGGTTTCAGAGGAAGAGCTTGAGCAGCTTTTTTGATCTAGATGAGAGGGTGTTAACACAGTCCTGAGTTACCCCAGATAGAAAAGCATAAGATGCTTTAAAGTAGACCCTGTTCTCCGAAGTACCAGCTAGTGTACAAGAGAGTTTAGAGTCTCTGTTTCCCATTATAGGTAAGAACTGTAGGGTGGTGGTGGCAGCGAAGGGCTAGGACAGATTCTCAACTGCCTAAGTGACCTTTGTGTCTGAAAAGAAGCAAGTCAGCACTTCCCTAACGGATCCCAACCTAGGGTTAAGGGAATGTTCATTTATCCTTGGCTGTCTGCAATCACCACCCTCCATCTCAACAGAACAGTTTACCCCTCTGTGACTGGGTAGAGGTCAAGTCCCCACCAGAGTGACAAATTAAAATGTGGGTGCCCAGACCTTCAAGGGCTGGGGCTGCTCAGGCAAAACCAACTCATCAGTTTGTTTAAAACTGTGCTGTCCAATAAGAATCTAATGCAAATCACTTGTAAAATGCCAATTTCTAGTAGTTACTTTAAAAAGTGGGATTAAGCCCTGGCTGGTGTAGCTCAGTGGATTGAGTGTGGGCCTGCAAACCACACGATCGCGGTTCAATTCCCAGTCAGGGCACATGCCTGGGTTGCAGGCCAGTTCCCAGCGGGGGACTTATGAGAGGCAGCCATACATTGATATTTCTCTCCTTCCCTTCCCCTCTAAGGCTAAACAAATAAAATTTTTTAAAAAGTGGGAATAATTTTATTTTTTCTTTTTCAACTTTTAAAAAATATGTATTTTATTGATTAAACTATTACAGTTGTCCCAATTTTTCCCCCTTTGCACCCTTCTGCCCACTACCTTCATTCCCTCCAGCAGTCCCCTCCAGTTCATGTCCATGGGTCATGCATATAAGTTCTTTGGCTTCTCCCTTTCCTATACTATTCTTAACCTCCCCCTATTTTGTACCTACCAATTATGCGTCTTAAACCCTTCATCTTTTCCTCCATTCTTCCCCTTCCCCCCGCAGCTGATAACCCTCGAAATGATCTCTATATCTACAATTCTGTTCCTATTCTGGTTGTTTACTTACTTCGTTTTTTTACGTTCAGTTTTTGATAGTTGTGAATTTGTTGCCCTTTTAGTGTTCACAGTTTTGATCTTCTTCTTTTTCTTAAATAAGTCAATTTAACATTCCCTGTAATAATGGCTTGGTGGTGATGAACACCTTTTGCTTTACCTTGTTTGGGAAGCATTTTATCTGCCCTTTCACTTTAAATGACAGCTTTACTGGACAGAGTAATCTACGTTGTAGGTTCTTGCCTTTTATCACTTTGAATACTTCTTGCCAGTCCCTTCTTGCCTGAAACATTTCTTTTGAGAAATCAGCTGACAATCTTATGAGAACTCCTTTGTAGGTAACTCTCTGCTCTTCTCTGGCTGCTTTTAAGATTCTCTCTATTGTTCACCTGTGGCATTTTAATTATGTGTCTTGGTGTGGTCTTCTTTGGGTCCAACTTGTTTGGGATGCTCTGTGATTTCTGGATTTGTATGTCTATTTCCTTTGTCAAATTAAGGGAGTTTTCTTTCATTATTTTTTCGAATAAGTTTTCAATCTCTTGCTCTTCTTCTCCTGACATCCTCGTGATTCAGTTGTTGGTTCGTTTAAAGTTGTCCCACAGGTTCCTAAGTTTATCCTCATTGTTTTGAATTCTTTTTTCTTCCTGCTTTTTTTTTTTTATGCTTTTTCCTTCCTTGTGTTCCAAATCATTGATTTGATTCCCGGTTTCATCCTCTCCACTGTTGGTTCCCTTTTTTAAAAAGTTTCATTTACTGTAAACTTTATGTCTTCCCTTAGTTGTTGCCATACTGGGTGAGTTCTTTGAACATCCTGATTACCAGTGTTTTGAACTATGTATCTGATAAGTTGGTTATCTCCATTTTGTTTAGTTCTTTTTCTGAAGTTCTTGATCTTGATCTCTTCTTTCATTCAGGCCCTGTTTCTTTGTCTCTTCAGTTTGGCAGCCTCCCTATGTTTGTTTCTGTGTATTAGGTAGAGCTGCTTTGACTCCTTGTAAAACACACCTGTCTGGATGAATGTGGCTTTTTAAAATCCTTGATGGTTGGATTTCCATACAGCTCAACTTTCGGACAGTTCTGGTTGTTATTTATTTTGAGAAATAGTTGTAATTCTCTCTGTGGTTGTGTGAGGAGGCAAAATGTGTCTACCTTTGCCTCTGCCTGGACCGGAACTCCACATTGCTCAACTGTCCTTACTCCCGTCCTCAGAAGATGGCCCCCACCAGAGGAAGAAACCTCACCATGTCACAGACTTTGCTCATTTGCAGGTGCCATTTTCTGCTTCACCTAAAAAGTGGAATTAATTTTAATGATATATTTTATTTAATCCAACACATCCCAAGAGTTGTCATTTTAACTAGTAATCAATGTGCAAAATTATTAAAGAGATGTTTTACATTGTTTTTTCCTTTTTTGTAAGGGGTCTTTGAAATCCAATGTATATTTATACCTATAGCTCATCTCAATTTGCATCAGCCACATTTTAAGGGTTAGTGAACCACATGTGGTTTGGGCTACTGTATATTGCACAGCACAAGTCAAAAAGTTAACCTGTGCAAGACAATCACATCACATACATGCATTTCTAAAAGTAGCTTTGGTGCCTAAATTCAAACCTGCCTCAACCAGTTTAATGTCCATGCCTTACAAGTATGAACTTCTTCAGGGGAAGTCTGGAGACCAGAGGAAGAAGGTCCCATTAAGAGGTTTGGGCCCCGAGGTAATGAAATTGTACCTTTTTGGACCCTCTTCCCTAGGACCTGATGCCTGCAGTCCTCATGCTGCTTAGGACAGGCATCTGTCCTATGGACAGGGACTCCTCTATTTCACAAAAAGAACTGAATGTGTAAACTAGATCCCATGGAATCCTGTTCTGAGCAGGAAATAGAGAGCACTGTGTGAGCATCCATCTTTATCCAATCTTTTTCCCAAGACTTCATAGATACTTCCTCTTCTACCCTGGTGCTGGCTGCTCTATATCCGAGGAAGGTCAGTGACCACATGAATCCTCTGGGGGAATTACAGGCATCTCAGCAGATGGAGGTCTGGATACATGAACTGTGAGTGACTCAGTGTGTTCCACATCCTATACTGCTTACATTTGGAAAATTATGCCTGGGGAGAAGAAGAGTTAGTTCACAGAAGTGAACATATAACGGTGGTTTTCTAGGTAACATTGGTCCTGAACAAGGAGTGTGGGTGTAGAGGGTTGGATGACAGGGTGCACTGGCTCTTAGGGCAATGAGCTGTTCGATTGTCTAATCCCATGCCCCTTCCCTCTTTCTGCAGAGGTTGTGGGAACCCTGCCTACAGGCTCAGTGACCCTTGTGCTGGAAATGGAGGCCTGTAACTCAGTACCTCACAGCTGTTCCTTCTCTGAATCTGAACTCCTTTCTGTTCTTAGAAAACTGGCCCTTGCTCTTTCCATAGGATCAAGCCCACACCTAGTCCATGCCTACTCATCTCCATTGAACTTTAAATCTCCAGGCTAGACATCATCCATTTCCTTTGGTGATCTGAACCAGCCTGGCAGTGTATTAAAAGCTCTATTTGCCTCCCTTCCAATAGGCGTGGAGTGTATTTAGACTTAATGATAGTAATAGTTCTGTTTGTGGAGCTTCTATAATGGTGCAAGGCTCCAAGCTTGGTGTGTCATGCAAATTACATCACTGACCCCTCACAGCAACCATGTCAAGTACATGTTGTTATCCCCATCTTAAAGATGAAGTAACCACAACTCAGAGATGTTAATTAACCAGCTGACAGTCTCACAGCCAGCACATGGTAGAATCATTAAAACCCCAATTAGTCTGAGTCCAGAGCATAGACCAAATTCTACCACCCCACAGTCTTGCTACTCCCAGTCAATTTCTGGTAGGCCTGGGGCAGGTCTAACATGCTCCCATCTCAGTCACGTGTGTGTACCTTTTCTGTGTGATTGTGCTTCTTTCCTGGACCCTGACTTCTACTCTTGGACTGAGGCCTCACCCTGACCCCCAGTCTACTTTGTTGAGGCCCTCGCACCTGCCTCAGGCCTTGACTACCTCCTGTGCTGGAGGTCTGCACCTGTTCCCTCCAGATGCTGGATGCAATGTTGTGCTCAGGTGTTCGGATTCTCCTGGAACCATGAACCTCCCTCCTGCTTGACAGCACGCATGATCTCTACCTGGAGATGGTTGTTGCCATCAGAGCACCACCAGCTCTTCTCTCAATGGCTCAAGCACATTTATGTCAGCCCATGTTGGGACTGCTATATACCAGGCTACCATAGAGGTTTGTACTTGGTCATGAAATTGACAAAAACTGGGAGGTGTCCTATGTGCTCTGACCCTCTACCCTTTACCCTTTTTTTTCTAGTTTTATCATCTCCCTTTGAGCTCTTTAACTCAAAGACTGTTGTCATTCAAGCTCCTGTTTTATGATGCAGTTTCAGATCAGCTAAGATCTGTCATAATTCCCAGTCAGTCTCTACCTTTAGCTTCACCCACTGTAACTATTGCCTTGGGGAGGAGGTGCCATGTCCAGTGACCTCTCTAACTTGCGGCGGGACTTGCCCTAGTGGTTTTGCTGCACTTCTGCCTAACAGGAGAGATGAGGATTGGGCTCCTGCTGGCCAATTTGAGCACTGGCACCAACCCATGTCAGATCCTATTCTGTGGTTTGGACAGCTGGCTCCTCCCCTTGGGGCCACGCCCAAGAGCAAATTAATCCCTCTTGCTTGGTCACTGCCAATTTTCAGCTCATTCTTTGAGTGCTCACCCACCATTGAGATCCCAGTGTGCCTTGTAACCAAGTCAGCCCAAATTACAGCATCCAATTTCCCCCACATTTCAGAAAGTTCCTGCCTAAACTGTTGTGCTTGCTTCTTGCCTCAGGACTCCCATTCTCCAGGGCTGGAGGCTGCCTGGGGTTGCCAGGACCCAATGCGGAGCTTTCCCCTGCCATTCTGTCCCCACTGCTGTTGGTGCATCCACATATGGACCTTGCTGACACCAGCTGCCTGTCTGGATTGCTGCCGATGGCTTCACTCTGTGGAGCAATGCCAGCCAGCTGGACATCTAAGCAGGCCCACTCTCTGCCTCCCTGTTACTCACAACCTTGTGACCCCTGTTGCTACAATCTCTTGTTTCTTGTGGTGGTCTGTCTGGTGTCTGGTCCTGGTCATTCCTCATCTGGCCTCAGGCCTGGGCGCTCATGTTCAGAATCTAATGTACTGTAAGGGGATTGCCTGCTTGCAGTACAGAGAGGACACAGTGTCTGCCTGCGTCCCTTCTTGTTTGTTTCATCATTTATCCTCCTACACCACACACTGGTATGTGTTGATTTTTAGGAGCTTCATATGTGTAAGTCATCTCCTTGATTAGATTTTGAGCTCCTTTAGGTCAATAAACATGTATTATTCTCAATTAATGTAATACAAATTGAATCCTTACTATGTCCTCATCCCTATGCTGGGCCCTAGGATGGGAGTGGGTGGGTTAGGGTGAAGCACAAGCATAGCATCATGTATCAAAAAGAAGGCTTAGCCCTTGCTGGTTCAGTTTGTTGGAACATCATCCCATAAACCAAAAGGTCATGGGTTCGATTCCCAGTCAGGGCACATTCCTAGGTTGCAGGTTCAGTCCCTGATCAGATCATGTATAGGAGGCAGCTTATCAATCTCTCTCTCTCTCTCTCTCTCTCTCCCTGACTTCCCCTCTCTTTGGAATAAAAAGGAAAAAAGCAGCCTTGTATCTGGTGAGGTAATAAGCCTCACCCAAATTGGGAGGCTTTTGAGAGTGCCTTAAGAGTAATTAAGTTAATGGTGTACAGCATGTGTAAACCAGGACTACTTTGGGAGACTGGGAAGCATGGTCACATTTCTTGTATACTGTCCAGTTCAGCTTTTGCAGGCCCAACACACTGAGGGGCTCATGTGTAAGGTCTGGCTAGTGGCTGTGTCAGGCCCAGAACCTCCACCTCCGGGCTCCCATCCCTTGCTGTTTCCGTTGCCTTTCATTTGAATCTCTGTCCTTTAGGAATTTGTAACCTAGTTAGCAAATCTATAAGAATCTAGAAAACCCTAAGACAGGATGCTAAGGAACTGCCAAGTCAATGATATCGGCGAGCATTTTTCACATGGTTTTCTCTGGCAGCCCAGGCTTCCTCGGGCATAGGGCATGACATCTCCACGTCCACAGCCCTGCTGGTCTCCATATTGGCGTCCGCTGAAGTCGTCCTCAAGAAAAGGTTTTATGGCTTTAAAAAGTATAAAACCTTATGGTAGACAATAAATACAATGGAAGGTCAGGGGAGGGAGAGATTCTTCTTGTGCTGGTAGGCTTTTAGGAGCCATGGTACTTAAGTTAGGCCTTGAAAGATGGTTGGAGTTTAGATACTTCTAATGTACTTCCAACCACATCTAACTCAATATTGTGATCTAAGCTGTTGCTTAATAGATACTAGTTGACTTTTTTGGGCCTCATATACACACAAGTATATTTTATAAAAGTTTTTTTTTAAAGTACAATAATAACAGCTAACCAACATTACCTTGTGCTTATTTCTCTGATTCCTGCTTCCCAAATCATTCCACATCCCCACTCTTCCTACCTTATTCCTAATGCACACTTACCATGGCTGTTCCCCGTGATGATGTGAGGTTCTCCTTCTAGAAGGACTGCTCGCCTCCCCAACATGAAGGCATCCTATTGCTTTGCTTCCTGGGGGTGGTGACAGCCCACAGGGTGTGACAGTGCTGGTGGTCTACAGGCAGGCCACCTAGTGGAGGTCAGTGGCTTACAGGTGGCGTGGTCTGACTGGAGCTGATTCCTGTCAGTAGAACACCATGGCCTTGGCCTCATTCACACAGGAAATGGAGGTGCTAATGAGCTCCATCCATGCTGTGAGCACCAGCTATTTGATCAGCAGGGAATCCACAGGGCTCTATCCACCTGTAACAGCCTAAAGGAAAGAGTTGAAGGCTCCCAAATAAAGCCCTGCTAGTGCAGCCACTGGTCACTCCAGTGGCCTTGTTCATTGTGAAGAAGTGCAGATGGGTCACGGGGCTTTCCTGTATGTTTGTAAAATACACCAGACAGAAAAGGAGATGGAAGAGAAACTAGGTTTGGGTTGTATCCGAGCTCTGGTGGCTCAGCTGCCTTATGGCCACAGCAGGGTCAAAAGACACATAATAAGCCCCAGCTCAAGTCCAGTTTTTGCCTTAACCTTGGAGCTTCAAATTAGCACATTTGCAGAGATAGTTTAATTCTATCACATCTACAAAGATTTTCTATTTGAGAATAGGTGACCAGCACAGTTCTCTAACCTTCCAGGATATGCCACTACCTTTCTGTGACCCTGGCGGAAGTGAAAGGAACTTTGTCTTGCTTCTCTTTCTACAGACAGAAAATCAATTCTCTCGTTTCTTATGAAAGCATGAAGTTCTACCACACATAGATCAAAGAGCCGACGGTTCATTCCCATTCAGGTTGTAAACGGACAACTAAGATTCACCACGTTGGGCCTGATTTAGACCAATACATATACGGTGGACACAAAAGGATGTGGGGCTCTAGTTATCACCAAGCACCAGTGACGAATCACTGTGAACACTCTCATACACACAAGAGCAGCTAAAAGCGTTACTTATTTTTAAATATACCCTCAAATAATTGCACTTGAGTATAATAAGCACTTTACATACATTATCTCACTTCAGCTTCACCTGGACGCTAAGACGTGAGTATCATTAGGTTTTATAGGTGAGGAGACAGGCACGGGAAACCAAGTGATCACCAAGGCAGCAGAGCTGAGCTTTGAGTCCGCATCTGTCTGCTGCCCATGTTGTGATCAATATGCTCTGCCCTCCTACCAAAGGCCTAATCAAATATTGATTCTTTACTGTCTGTACTTAATTTCCAATAATACATTTTCAATTAGGGAGACAATGCCTTGAAAACCCTGCAATCTAGAAGGCAATTAATGCTAAATAAATGCTTTCCCTCTGAAGGCTGCAGTATCTGTGAGGGCAAATGTCACCAGATATGATCAAGAAAGAGTTTAGTATTTAGTGCAAGCCATAAGAAGCATTCTGAACATGTTACTTATTGCCTGTCAAAAGCATATAAGAAACCCTGAAGGTTCAAGTTTTTTGTTGTTTAACCACGACAGACATTGCAAAGACATTTTACTATAACCCCTAAGGGAAGTTATAGTCCTGGGAAATGAGTAGTTATTTCAAACTGGCTGAAAAAAATGAATTTGTCAAATTTAGACTTACATCAGGGAAGGGCAGACATATGCCTCCTGGAAATCAGTGTTAAATAGCATAAAACTTGTACACTGGGTGCCTATAAATCATTTTTTGTTTGTTTTTACAACAATTCATGCTCCACTTAACAACTTAACTGAATTTCAATGTATGTCACAAGGATTTTGGCTCATGTCTTTTAGCTGGTAAAGTAAATGCACTCATGAACTTCAGGAACACAAACAGGAACTTGATTTATACTAAGAGAAAATAATAATCAGAAAAAAATGTCCTGGTGTCAGGAAGAGAATTGACACCTGGGAAGAAATTAAGCCCAGGATTTAAAGGAAGACAGAGACAACAACAGTTTCAGGATAAAGGTTAATACCAAGCTGGGTGGGTCTTAGCATTTAAAAATAGGAGTAGGTGAAGTTCTGGAGTGTCTGGTAATTAAGAGTAGATTTGAATCCCAGTGTTATCTCTGATATATGAGACTTTGAGAAACACAGTTATTCTGTGCCTCAGTTCCTTTACCTGTAAAATGGAGACACTGACCACTTACTCAACTCCCCTTGTGGTTATAAAGATAACCAAGATAAGGATTATCAAATGCTATGAAGCAGTACACTGCAGAGATATGGAATGCAGCTCTTAATTATAAGTTTTGCTGTATTTTATTTTCAGTTTTCTCTGACTAGAGTATACTACTAATCAAAGTTCCTGGTCTTGGATGATTACTTTCTTACTCTTTTTCACAAGATCTAATTTGGAATGCATAAGAAATCAAATGTATATTAGTTACTGCAAGCTTCATATATGATGCCTGAACTGGAATACATAGCTACATTTAGTGTCTTAAATTACAGTGTTATTTAAAAGACATGGGTGGTAAGACCTAGTGGACAGCTACAGACTACATTGGAGCATCACCAACCTCCCTCTGCACAGCTGATCCTCCATGGTGTGTGGAGGTTGGTGGTCAGTGGTCATAGCCAGTCCTTGTAGATAACTGGCCTGGAAAAATCCTTCCCATTGACCTG
Organism: Sturnira hondurensis; assembly: GCF_014824575.4. Classification (NCBI taxonomy): domain Eukaryota; kingdom Metazoa; phylum Chordata; class Mammalia; order Chiroptera; family Phyllostomidae; genus Sturnira; species Sturnira hondurensis. The sequence goes on along the minus strand of NW_028096448.1, from coordinate 8,864,996 downwards.
CCAACAGCAACCAATGCTCAACCACAAGAAGAGGGTGTATTTAGCCCACATGCAGGGTGCACCTCAAATACCTAGCTTGGGTGGTAGGGGAGGCTGTGATACTGGACCCCACAGGACACCTACTACATTAGGCCACACTACCAAGATGCAGAGTCAGAGAAGCCCTGCCTAATACATAGAAACAAACACAGGCAGACTGCCAAAGGGAGGAGACAAAGAAGCATGGTCCAAATGAAAGAACAGATCAAAACTCCAGAAAAAGAGCTAAATGAAATGAAGATAAGCAATCTATCAGATGCAGAGTTCAAAAAACTGGTTATAAGAATGATCGAGGAACTTAGTGAGGACCTCAGCAGCATAAAAAAGACCCAGTCAGAAATAAAGGATACACTAATTGAAATGAAGAACAATTTTCTCTGTTCTGAAGAACAGAGAAACTACAACAGTAGAGTTGAGCGGGTGAAGCCAAGAATCAGATCAATGATTTGGAACAGAAGGAAGCCAAAAAACAACCAATCGGAACAACAAGAAGAAAAAAGAATACAAAAAAATTGAGGATAGTGTAAGCAGCCTCTGGGACAACTTCAAGAGGTCCAACATTCACATCATAAAGGTGCCAGAAGGAAGAGAGAAAGAGCAAGAAATTGAAAATCTATCTGAAAAAATTGTGAAAAAACTCCCCTAATTTGGTGAAAGAGATAGACAAGAAAGTCCAGGGAGCACAGAGAATTCCAAACAAGATGGATGAAAAGAAGCCACTCCAAGCCACATCATAATTAAAATGCCAAAGTGTAAAATCAGCAAGAGATAATCACTTAGTTATCTACAGGGAAGTTCCGTAAGATTGTCAGCTGATTTCTCAAAAGAAACTTTGCAGGCTAGAAGGGATTGGCAAGAAATGTTCAAGGTCATGAAAAGCAGGGACCTACCACCAAGATTGCTCTACCCAGTAAAGCTATCATTTAGAATCAAAGGGCAGATAAAGAGCTTCCCAGAGAAGAAAAAACTAAAGGAGTTCATCATCACCGAATCGGTATTATATTAAATGTTAAAGAGACTTATTTAAGAAAAATAAGAAGATCAAAACTATGAACAATAAGATGGCAATAAATACATACCTATCAGCAATTAAATCTGAAAGTGAAAGAACAAATTTAAGCAAATAAGAACCAAGACAAAATCGTGGATATGGAGAGCATTTTGGTGGTTGCCAGATGGGAGGGGGCCTTGGGGGACTGGATGAAGAGGTGAGATTGAAAAGTACAAATAGGTAGTTGTAGAATAGCCATGGGGATGTAAAGTACAGTATAGGAAATAAAGTAGTCAAAGAACATATAGGCATGACCCATGGACATGAACAATGAAGGGGGATTGCCTGAGTGAGTAGGGGGTGCTGGGTAGAGGGGGGAAATGGCAGAAAAATCAGGACAACTCTAACAGCACAGTAGATAAAATATAATTTAAAAATAAAAAATAAAAGATATGGGAGGTTAAAATAAATTGAATTTTTATCTTCTGGAGCACAATTTTATGATTAATTTAATCATTGTTATATACAATGTAAAATTTTTTAAAATTTATTTATTTATTTATCTTTAGAGGGGACGGGAAGGGGAGAGGGAGAGAAATATCAATGTATGGTTGCCTCTCATGCGTACCCCGCTGGGAACTGGCCTGCAACCCAGGCATGTGCCCTGACTGGGAATCGAATCTGCAATCCTTTAGTTCGCAGGCCTGTGCTCAATCCACTGAGCTACGCCAGCCAGGGCCTACTATGTAAATTTTAAAATGAGTACATAGATTAGTAAGAAAGGTAGGAAAAATTACTGTAGGAAAACAAAGAGGATTACTAGCATCCTGTTATGCTGACTTAACATATCAGTTTTATAATATAAGATGATCGACTCAGGTCCAAGTCCTTTGGGAGTAATAGAAGACTGCTTCCAAAATCACAGCAACCTGAGAGTGAATGTATCTTTTCACAAATGGTATACAGGGTTTAGCTATTGACTTGCTGTTTCAAGGACAAAAATATTTCCTGGCCAATTAGTAAAATGCTTTGAGATGGTACTTGACTAGTGCATCTGTAACTTTTTAGACATGAACTGTTACCACTGTTACCACTGGATTACTATCAGGATATCACCTTAGATTCACTGTGGAAAAGAGACCATAGGTTGCTTGGGAGGAGGATGGAATGGAGGTTCCAGAGAATAGAATCCCAATCCTGGCATTCCTTTACTCCTTGTCCTTCATCCCGGTGTAGCAATGCACCCAGCCCAATTGGTGGCTCACCTGGACAGCTCAGGTCCAGTTGAGTGGTGTAGACCTGGAAGGGAGGAAACACAGGCCTTGCCTTCTAAAGAGCTTTTACCTTGATGGAAATTGGGTACACCGGTCGTAATTAAAAATAGAAGGCATGCTGTGAAACAGAGGAAATGATCCAGGATCAAATGCAGTTTACCAGGCTGGAGTAAGAACTCACAGGAGAGGAGCCAAGGGAAAAGAAAGCCAAAATGGACATCACTTACCAATATCACAGGGCGCCTGAGGCAGGGCACCACCCCAAGCATAGGTCTGCACTGGCAGCATCTCCTCCTTCAACAATAAACTGAATAAAAATTCCTGAGCTCCTATAGTGCACCAAGCAGTATGTTGGCCGGTGAGGATACTGCAGGAACAGTGTGTTTTTGGTTGTTTGCTATCCACTCACCTATTCTTCTAATAAGAAATATATGATTTTCTCTTAGGGACCTACTGCCACCCATCCTCACAAAGTCCACATTTGTTTAGGGTCTTGGCCCCAACAGGGTTGGAACATGTGCCTTGATGCTGGCTGACCACCATCCTGAATCCCCCTGCTTAGTGATTGGTTCAGAGGTGGCCTGAGTCAGTCAGTTTCCTCCAATCAGATCTAGGAGGGAAGCATCAGGAAGATAGATTTTTCCTGGGATTACTAACAGTAAGAATGAAGTGAGCCTGCAATTGCTACCACCTTGTGGATTGCAGAGCTAAGATGGTGAGAAATGAAATTCTGAAGATATCTTTAGAGCCTCTGAATCCAGGCTAAGTCAGCCTGGCACTGGCCCTGAACATTCCAATTTTATGAGCCAACAGACTTCCTTTCTTTTTTTTAACATGCCTCTGCTTAAACTACTTGAATTTGTTTTTATGTCCTTTGCATGGATGCTGAAAGTTTTGATACAGAGACATTGATGAGAAAACATCACTGCTAATCCTGAGGCAGCAGATGTGTGATAAATGTGAATTTAGAGAGATGTGTGCAGTGTGATGGGGTAGAGTGGGGAGGGAGCCACCGATTCTGTCTGGGGGAGTAAGTTTCCTCAGCCTGGGAAGGATGACAGTTGGTGACAAGCCTACACTCCTACTGACCATAAGACATATGATCTCCTTTCCTGCATGCCTCAGACTAATTAGTTCTAGGAGGATCCAGTGGTCTAGAAAAAAATTTCTGGCAACTCCTTTCTTTCTCCAGTTTCCCCTGGTCTGTACATTTCCATTAACTGGTGGATATTGCTGAGGACCCTGCAGTCTTATATTGAGTAGGTGAAAATATGCAGAGAAATAAATATTTTTCTCTCTTAAGGGAAGCAGTAATTGGCATTAAAGCCCCTACATGATGAGAATGGTTTATGCAAATCACAAAAAAAGGGCAACTTATTGCACTGCAACTATTTCTTGTGGCTGGATATACTCTTGAGAGAAATACTGCTGAAAAAAAACCCCATTAAATTCCTGCATTCATATGACTCCTGTTCTCTCCCAGCTGAGCAGCCTACTTCAGCTTTCAGCAACATGGGAATGACTGCTGTGGCTGTGTTTTGAATTTGCAGGGCTTGCTTGATAAAGACTGGCAATTTTCTGTGGGATGTACTGTCTTCAGCTGTAGGCCAGCATAGAAGAAGCAGAACAATGAGGTGGAAAGAGCATGACCTTAGAGTCAGATAGATCTATTTTGATTTCTTTCTCTACCCAATCAAGATAATTAACTTCTCTGAATATTGATCTTTTTGTAAAATTGAAGATAATAGTACCTCACTTCCAGGATTTCTGTGAAAAGTGAATAAGACCCAGGGCCTTGCACATTGCTGTTCACATTTCTATTTTACTATAAAAGAATGGTTACAATCAGTGTGTGTGTGTGTGTGTGTGTGTATATATATATATATATATTAAGATTTTATTTATTTGTCTTTAGAGAGGAAAGGAAGGAGAGAAGGAGAGAAATATCAATGTATGGTTGCTTCTTGTGAGTCCCCTGCTGGGAACTGGCCTGCAACCCAGGCATGTGCCCTGACTGGGAATCGAACTGTGATCGTGTGGTTCGCAGACCCACGCTCAATTCACTGAGCTACACCAGCCAGGCCACAATAAGTGTATATTTTAATTGACTCTAAAAACCAAGATCTTCTAAATATTTAGCCAGTCCTTTACTTTCCCTTCTCCAAGCTCAGTGTACCCCAGCTTACTCTCTTCCGTTCCCAGAGAAGAGCATGAAGACTGGTGTTTCCATCCGCAACTTGCAAAGTCATGGGGAAACTGGTGAGCCTCCTATCCGGCTGGGACCAAGTGGGGAGGAAAGATTAGAGACTGACAGCTGGCCTGAGAGAAAAGAGAAACCCTCCCTAAAAGGATCAGGAGCTCTAGTCCAGGCTGCAGAGCCTTCATGGCTAAGGTCAGATTTCTTCTCCATTTTTTCACCTGCACAGTTGCCACCACTAGGCTGGTTCTGTAACACAGCTTGACTTCTGTGCAGAGACCCCACTAGAGTGCATGCTCCTTGAGGGGACACACTTGGCCTTTCGTTCACTGCAGAGCCTTGGGCCTCGAGGCCTAATCCATGCCAGGCCTGCATTCCGCATAGACTGACTATTCAGGAAGCACTGCATAAACGGTGAGTCCAGAGCCTGACTGCCATTCCTTCCTTGCTCTTTCCCCAGGGCTGTGTGCGCCTGGATTTGTGAAAATGAAAACACGGATTTAACCCTCTTGCCAGATAATAGGGCTGTCCTTTCCCCGCCTGGCCTTGACTACACAGACAAGCATCCAGAGACCTTAAACTGACTCCAAAGGGAGAGGGAGATAACTTCTGATGATTCAAAGGAGATTAGACTGGGCAGGTGAAATAGCCACATTGGCCCTAAAAAACAAGCAAAGACTTTAATTTCCAGCTGTATATTGTGTTACATTATATTATTAAGGAACTGAGACCCCCCCCAAATATGAGTAGCTTAAGCAAGACAATTGTATTTCCTTCTCACATGAGAAGGCTGGAGGCTGCTGAGACAGCAGTACAGTGGCGTCGGTACCCAGCCTCCCCGGCTTTCTTCTCTGCCGTGCTTAGCATATGGCTTCCACCTTCACAGAAGCCACTGGTGCTGAGAACCTCACATCCAGGTTGGAAGAGGAGGACGAGGGCATGCCTGCCAGCTGAGTAGCCCCCTTTAAAAAGCTTTCTCAGAAGTCCTGCCCAAAGTCTCCTATTTCACCTCCTGGGCCATTCATTCTGCAAGGAATGGAAGTAGAGCATATGTTTTCAGAGCCTGGCATATTTACACCTCCCAAATATAGAAGTTAGTGAAGAAGAAACTGGGTAGGCAATTAACAGTTTCTGACCAATTATCATATCACTCAAGATGAGTAAATGAAGATAACAGAAGTCACCCTGTAAATTATGGAGAAATAGTGGAGAGGATGCAAGAGCAGACTTGATGAGGCTGTGCTGGAGGGGAAACCCGAGAACCACACAGCAGGACCGGCCAGCTGTGCGCCAACCAGGAGGCCACTGCTCTCAGAATAACTGAGTGTCTCCACCACAGAGCTTGGGGCAAAACCCCTCTCCCTGTGCACGGCTTCCTCCTTACGTGGCTCCACTCCTTGCAATCTGGCAAGGACTACGCTCTCATGTGGAAACATGAGAACAGCATGGGAGTCTAGGAAATGCAGTTTTTAGCCTTTGAGTCTGTGTGATATATAAAGCAGGTTAGAATGAATGTTGAGTAAATCAGTTGGCATTATTTGCCCCAGTATCTTAACTCAATCATACAATACACGAATTTGCCATTTTCAGTAACTATATGTTCCTTCCTTTATAAATTCATTCATTTACTTAGCAAACATTTACTAAGTGCATGCTTTGTGTAAGGTACCATGCTAGGTGCTCTGTATAAAAGACAACGTTAAGGTCTGCACCGGAGGTGAGAAGATGAAGGCTGACGGTGAAGTGATTTGCGCAGAACGGCAAGGTGCTGGCGGCCTCTTCTCATTGCCACGTGTCTGCTTCCGTGAAGGATCGAATCTCATCGTTGTCAGACCGCCCCGCATATCAGGAGAAGCCAGAATCAGAACTTTCAAGTGACCTCTTCACGTTGTTAAAATCAATGATTTTTAAACACCAGCTGTACATTACAATAACTTAGGGATCTTTCAAAAGTACTGCTGCCTACCCTGCTCCAATCATGAGAAAAACATCAAACGATCTCCATGTAAGGGACATTCCACAAATACCTGACCAAAAAGAAGGCAAGTGAGAGAAACTGACAACTAAGAGTAGCCTGAGGGGACCTAGCAAGTAGGTGTAATGTAACCTGGATGGGACCCTGGGACAGGAAAACAAATGAGAGAAAAGCCACAAAAGTCTGTGTAAAGTATGACATTAGTTAATGACAATGTATCTCTATGGTTAATGAAGGGACACATGTGCCACAGAGATGCCAGTGTCACGGTGGGAAACTGGGTGGGGGCATAAGGAAATCCTCAGTGCCACGATCGCAGGTATAGGTTAACCGTTCTAGAATTAAAAAGTTTCTCCAAAACAAACAGTGGTGATCAAAAGTACTCAACACATGTTAGGTATGTTGTACATGACTGCACAATTTTATACGAATATTTTGTGGGAAAGATAAGATAATAAACTGATGATAGGGAACACAGTGAATTAAGGGCTCAAGTTTTTTGGGGGGGTCATCTTTTTGTTCTTATTGTTATTGCTGTTTTTAGCTTTATAGACTGACTACATATTGATAGTAACTTCATTTATTTAGGTAGATCTTGAAGAGGTATAGATTTACTTGTGAAAAATAATAAAATTTGTACTTATAATACTGAAAACAAAAATAAATAGTGATGTCAAGACCCCTCCCAGACAAAGCAAAATCACTAAGAGGGTAGGACTCCAGCACTGACTTTTTTGGAAAGTTCTCCAGGTGATTTTAATGTGCATTTGAGACTGAGAACCTGCGCTTTGCATTTGGCAGCCAATTCGTGTATTTTAAAAACACTGTGAGGGTAACACAAAACATCTGTGGGGCCATATGCAGCCTGTCACCACCAGTTGGGGGATGCTGTTCGACACTTTCAAGGCAATTGTAGTATAGTTAGGGAGAAAGACATATAATCAAATACAGGAGCAATGGCTGACATTTGTATCGCGTCTGAGGAGTTTCAGAGAAGCAGCGGGGTTCCAGCGGGAGAGAGAAAGGCGCTGGTGGTCAGTGTGACTGCGATATTTATGGAATACCTCCTGACATCTCTTCTCATTGTTACCTAGTTTCTTTCCCTGTACTTGTCAGCTCTTATTGTCCCAGGAAACTGGAGTAGGGGAAGCAAATAAAACCCAGGGAAAGAGAATGGATCAACCTTATTTCTCAAAGAGGGGTCTTGATCTGCCTGGTTGGTGGCACCTGGGAGCTTGTTAGAAATGCAGACTCTCAGACCCCATTTCAGAGCTATCCAGTTAGGGCTTGCATTTTAATAGTATCCCCCGGTGATTTATATTCACATCATCTTTTAAGAAGCACTGATATAAAATAGAACTAAGCAGAAGGTGCTTAGGAGAAGGTACTGAGGAGAGAGGAGGAGAAGGCAAGAGTTTAGTCATGCATGTTGGAAACGATGTAAAAACAGCCAGGTAGTTTTGCAGCAGCCAAGAATGTTGGGACAGTTCCTTGATTTGGGAGGTATTATTCAGGATCAATTCACCACTTCGTTGCATCCAGGATGACAGAAGGCCAGTGGAATAGCATTGGCTGAGGAGGGGTCTAACTTTGAGTCTGAGATGATGCTGCAGGTGCCTGCAGCCTGCACCTGGCACTGAGGACATCCAGAGGCTCCATGCATCTCAGCGCATGGCTGTTAAATAACAAACACGAGGAGACTGGAAAGGTCCCTGGGCTTGGAACAAGGCTGTTTCCTCACTGGGGTGATGCCAGATGTCACAAATTTTTGCAGTTGGCGTCATCGTAATGTCCAAACAACCGAGTTGGACAAGCCATGTCTCGGCAGCCACCAGTGTGTACCTTCAGAAAGCTCATAAGGCAAATAGCATCTCAGCAATCCAGGGAGGAGACTGAGGCATGTCACCCCACCTCAGTGAAGACATGTATTTCTGGGTACCCAGGTGCCTTCCCGGGAAACGTGGGGGTGGTGCATGAGATCCTCTGAAGGGGAAGAAATCGTGTCGTGAAGAGTTGGAACCTCCCCTATCTTCCTGAAAGCACCAATTTTAAATCCAAAGGCAGTGAATTGCCTTTAGTTGGCAAATTGGGGTGCCCCCCATGCCACAGTCCCTATCATTAAGGAAGAATAATATAATATAGAGAAAATAAATGTAGTAGTATGTTTTTTTCATGTCTGAGGTGAAGAGCACGCACTTCAACCCTGCTATGTTCGGAGCAATTGATGAGGAAGTGAAGTATGAGTTAGGTTAAGAGATGAGGCGTGTTTGGCAGGAGGACAGGAGGGTAGACGAGGGCGTTTTAGGCAAAGGTGCAGGGTCGTCAACAGCATGATGGATTTGAGCTGAAAACTGTCCAGACGTTTCAGGAATAGGATGTGTGTGGGATTGGGGGGGTGGGGTGAAAAATAAAGTGGTAGGTAGGGCCAGATCTGGGAGGACACTGGATGACAGGCTGCTTGGATTTTATGTTTGTGGGCAATTGTGGAGAGGAACATGGACATGACAGGGTTTCAGGTAGATTCAAGTTTCAGAACTGGCACCCAGGCACCACTGCAGAAAATGGGTTGGAGAAAATTGACATTGGAGGCCAAAACCATTTAGGAAGTGAATGATGGAGGAAGGGCTAGAATATGGTGCAGAAAGAAGCTCCTACCCTTTGGAACATCATGGATGGAACTGGGAAGCATTATGCTGAGCAAAATAAGCCAGGCGGTGAAAGACTAATGCCATATAATATCACCGTTAACAGGAATCTAAACAATAAAATAAACAAGCAAGCAAAATATGACCAAAGACACTGAAACACAGAACAGGCTGACAGGGACCAGAGGGGAGAGGGGAGAGAATCATAGGGGAAAAGGGGAAGGACTCACATGAACCAGTATAAAGGACACATGGACAATAAGTAAGGTGGGGGGCGGAAATGGAAGGGAGGTGGAGAGCAGGGGGTGGCAGGGCTGGGAATATGACAGAAAACTACTTGAACAAGAATTAAATTTTAAAAATCAAAAGAAAAAAGAAGCCTTAGGTTTCTGATGGGTTACTGTGCCGTGGTGCTGTCGTTCCCTGAGAGGGCGTGAGTGGGGAGGAAGGTGCTCCACAAGACGTCCTCCTCATCTGGGGAAGCCTCTATTTATTAGTGGGCTTTGGGCTGTTTTTAACATCTTGCTGTTAAAGTGTTGCCATTAAACATTCATGTATAACTTGATATTTTGATAATTTGGAATTTTGAGGGGAATGAGATTATATCTACAAGTTATGACTATTTTGTTAACATGCAAAACAATTTAATAATGTTTTTAAATATTGCTGGATGGCTTTCTGAACAGATGCACTGCTCATAGCTTACTGCCTGTTGTTAGTGCAGGGGTCTGTACACCCTCCCAGTGTACTGGGTTTTGATCATATAAATCAATTTTAGTTCATTTAAAAGATGGATCCTAGAGTTATTTACATATTGATTTCCATAATGAATGGTTAGCCTGTGTATTTTGTGTGTGTTCTTTTGCTGTATTTTTCATGCTACTTTGATATTTTTGATTGACAGTAGTGACGACCAACCTTCCACGCTGTAACACTCTCATACTTTCAAGCTTTTACCATGGGCTTTATTTCGTTGTACAATACAAGGTAAGAATTCACATAGTTCTTGATATTGATATCTCGTTATCCCAATAACATTCATTAAACAGCGAACCCTTTCCTGATTGGTATTCTTTTGGGTTACTGTTGTTTTCTGGTTTCAAGAACAAACATCTGCTACATCTGCTTCATTGGTTGTTTTTAAGGTATGTCACTAATTTATAGCAATTCCATGAAAATGTGTGGATCTATGCTTTTCCTGTGTCTAGCACAGCCATGGCTCATGGTCCCAAGAAGTATCTGAAGCACATGGCATCTCCAAAGCACTGATGCTGGATAAACTGACCGGTGTGTTTGCCCCCTGGCCACCGACTAGTCACCACAAGCTGAAAGAATGTGTCTCTCTCATCATTTTCTCAAGGAACAGACTTAAGTATGCCCTAACAGGAGATGAAGTAAAGAAGAGGTGCACACAACAGTTTATTAAGACTGATGGCATGGCCCAAAGCTATATAACCTCCCTTGCTGGCCTTATGGATGTGATCAGCATTGACAAGACCAGAGAGAATTTCTGTCTGATCTGTAACGCACCAAGGGTTGCTTTGCTGTTCATCGGATTACACCTGAGTAGGACAGGTACAAGTTGTACAAAGTGAGGAAGATCTTAGTGGACACAAAAGGAATCCCTCATCTGCAAACCCATGATGCTTGCCCCATACCCTGAGCCCCTCATCAAGGTGAATGACACTATTTAGACTGGAGACTAGCAAAATTACTGATTTCATCAAGTTTGACACTGGTAACCTGTGTGGTGACTGGAAATGCTAACCTGGGAAGAACTAGCACGATCACCAAAAAAGACCAACACCCTGGTTCTTTTGATGCAGTTCATGTGACAATGCCAATGGCAACAGGTTTGCCACCTGGCTCTCCAACACTTTTGTTGTTGGCAAAGGCAGCAGACCTTGGATTTCCCTTTGCTGTGGCAAGGGTATTGGGGCAAACAGAGCAGTGGGTGAAGTGAGTGAGGGGTGAGGGGGCACGATTGGAAGTCTTTGAACTCAATTAAAGACAATACAGCATGATCAACTGCCTTTTGGGGAAGAGGGAGCAAGGTTTTTGGTTTGGTTTTGTTTTAATTTACAGTTTCCTGCTATTCTTCTTTATAACATATAAAGCAAGCAATCTTAATAACTAAGTCAAAAATAAATGAATAAAATGTATGGATCTTCCTTATAACCAACTCCTTTGTGAAATTCATTAATATTTTGTAATAGGTCATATTATGTTTTCTTTTTTCTGTATTTGCTTCTCTTTGATTTTTTTTTCTTAAATGACAATGGACAACCTTCCTAGATGATAAGTAGAATCAATGACAAAGGGAAATTTGACATATGCCTATTTTTAAGCTGAACATTTTGAATGTTATTGCTAAGTGTGAATCACTATCAGCTTTAAAAATGCACACTCTTTACCAAATTAAGAAAGAAAAATTCCTAGAGTTTTAAGCAAGAAAATATTTTGCATTCAACTAAATGTATTTTTATACTTATTCATATAATTATATGACCTCTACTCTTTCCTGTTAACATGATAAATCATCTTCATAATTTTTATGTGTTATATTAACCTTGCATTCCTGAAGTAAGCCTAACTTGTTTATCAGTGATCATTTGTATTTAGATGTTAGAAATAATTTCACTTTTTTCTTCTTTTCTGCCTTTGCTACCTTACATCTTACCTTCCACTTTTCCCTCCCTCTCTTTTCTCTCCTCTTTTCTCTCTTTTTTCCTTTGCATCTATGCTGATAATTACAATTTACTATTTTGATGTTGGCCTTAGGCTTGGGAAACAAATCTATGATTAAATATAAAATTAGTTCAGAAAACATATCGTCTTTTCCACTTTTTTGAAACAACATGTAACAGAATAATTTATTTGAAAGAGCTGCCAATTCAGCAGGGCCAGCTACCTTTTTTCTCCTCTTCCTTTCTTTTTATGTTGAAATCGCTTTTTCTATTTTTTTCTATTTAGTTCTGTTGGCTTTTTCCTCTCTACTATAATAAGCCTATTGAAATAAACTATCTCTCGTGGTTAATTTTTTTGCTCAAGGGTGGAATAACAGAGGTGATTGGTGCTTGTGGACTATTTTTTTAAATCCTCATTTGAGAATACTTTTAAAATTGAATTTGGAGAGAGAGTAAGGGAGAGATAGGGAGAGAGAGAAAGAAACATCAATGTGAGAGAGAAACATCAATTGGTTGCCTCCAATACGTGCCTCAGCCAACATCAAACCCAGAACCTAGGCACATGCTCTGACCATGAATCCAACCCACAACCCTTTGGTGCATGGAATGGTGCTCCAACCAACAGAGCCACCTGGCCAGGGCTAGACTTCTTTTTAAAAAAATTCTTGCCCTGGCTGGTGTGGCTCAGTGGATTGAGTGCTGGCCTGGGAACTGAAAGGTTGCTGGTTTGATTCCTGGTCAAGGCATATGCCTGGGTTGTGGGCCGGGTCCCCAGTTGGGGGCGTGCGAGAGGCAACCAGTTGATGTTTCTCTTGCACATCGATGTTTCTTTCTTTCTTCTCCTTTCTCCTATGTCTAAAAATAAGTAAATAAAATATTTAAAAAATAAGTTCTCAGTAAATCTTGTAAGATGTTCTTTAGGAAGCTACACCAATAAGAATGAGACTTTGTATTTGTGCAGCTTCTGTTAACTTTTATAGTTCATGTTTTTGAAAACTCATTCATTTCATTTTGGTTAACAAGTGTTTTATTATGTAATTGAAAATAATATTTCTCCATTTCAGTAAGTTAAAATGTTTTATTTGAATTATAATAGCTTTATTCTGTTACTAAGTGTGAGTTTTCCTCTTATTTTAATGATTAATACTTTTCAAAAATGTCAAAGAACATCTCTGGCTGGATAGCTCAGTTGATTAGAGCATCGTTGCAATACACCAAAGTTGTGGGTGTGATCCTCAGTCAGGGCACATTGGAGAATCAAACAATAAATGTGTAGATAAATAGAACAACACATTGATGTTTTCCTGTCTCTCTCCCTCTTCTTCTTTAAATCAATAAATAAAAAACTGAAAAAATTTCAAAGAACCTCTTGTTATAGATACTACAACTTTTTCTACTTTATTTATGCTTAGTTTATTAGTTCTCCTTTTCCTAGTTTCTCTTGATGATTTTCTTCCTTTTAAAAAAGTTTAGAAAATTTATAAAATAAGAAAAATTAGGACCCATCTCCTAACCCAAAGATAATTTTGATTCATTTACTTACATATTATTTACATAATTATGTCAGCCATATGTATAGTTTTATATATTGTTGCACGTATGTGTGTACAGTATGAATAGATTATTTTAAATATATTAGAATTATGGAGCATATTTCTTTTCTGATGAAGGCTATTATTTAAGAGATTAGTTTTAAAAATTAAATTAATTCTATTGTTCTTTATTTCAAATTGCACTCTTTTTTACTTCGGAAATATGGTTAAGTATTGTAGAATCTGTTTCCTTTTTCTTCACACAATTTGTGCCTTTCTTTGTGGATATTTTTTTAAAATATTTTATTTATTTATCTTTAGAGGGGAAGGGAAGGAGAGAGGAAGGAAATATCAATGTATGGTTGCTTCTCGTGCATCCCCTGCAGGGAACTGGCTCCTGCTGGAAACTGGCCTGCAACCCAAGCATGTGCCCTGACTGGGAATCGAACCGCGATTGTCTGGTTCACAGGCCTGCGCTCAATTCACTGAGCTACACCAGCCAGGGCTGGATATTTTTGATAACCCTTTACACTAAAAAAGTGTCTGCTAATTCTACCTAATTTATTATGCCAATCAATTCCACACTTCATTAAATCTGGACCCACCCGATTTGTCTGGTAGGACACTGACGTTTGAAACTTCAGTACTATTTCTGCCTACTTTTTCCTCTCATGGTGGTCTGGTGTTCTCAGGCCTTGTTGTGTATTGTATCTTTTATTATTATAAAATGAGTTTATTTATTTCATCTTGAGGTAGCCACTCTTACTTTTTTTATAATCAAACAAGCATGCCATGTCCACCCTTCCTCTGTGGTCCCCAAACATGTTCCTCGGTATATGAGCTGGTTTACTGGGACTGCTATAACAGGGTGCCACATGCTGGGGGTTTAACCAAGGGAAATCTATTGTCTTGTAGTTCTGGAAGCTGGCAATCCAAGATCAAGGTGCTGGCAGGTTGGTTCCTTCTGAGGGCTGTGAGGGAAGGATCCAGGCCTGTCTCCTTGGCCAGTAGATGACCATCTTCTCCCTAATATCTCTTCATATTGTCTTCCTTCCATGTGTGAATCTGTTTCAAAATTTCCCCTCTTTATAAGGACACCAGTCATATTGGATTCAGGCTCATACTAATGACTTCATTTTAACTGGATTATCTCTGTAAGGATCCTGTCTCCAAATCAGGTCACTTTCTGAGGCACTGGGAGTTGGGACTTCAACATATGAATTAAGAAGTTAAACATTCAGTATATAATATTTTGAGGGGATATTTAATTCGATTCCATTTAATTCAATTCAATTTCACAAATCTTTATTAAGCACTCAACATGCATTGCGTTCAATAATTGAGTTAGTCATACTCTTTTTTTTGCATCTCTTTGTAAAATGTATCTTTATTTTTGCTACTTTTCTTTCATTCATAGGATATTTTGAAAAATTGATTTGAAAGAGAGGAATGAGAATCATCGATTTGTTGTTCCACTTATTTATGCATTCATTAGTTGATTCTTTTTTTAATATTCTTTACTGATCATGCTATTACAGTTGTCCCATTTCTCTCCCTTCACTCCCCTCCACCCTGCACACCCCCTCCCACCCACATTCCCCCCTTTAGTTCATGTCCATGCGTCATACTTATAAGTTCTTTAGCTTCTACATTTCCCATACTATTCTCACCCTGCCCTGGTCTATTTTCTTCCTACCATCCATGCTACTTATTCTCTATACATTTTCCCCCTCTCTCCTTCTCCCACTCCCCTATTGCTATCCCTCCATGTGATCTCCATTTCTGTAGTTCTGTTCCTGTTCTAGTTGTTTGCTTAGTTTGTTTTTGCTTTAGGTGTTGTTGGTAATAATTGCGAGTTTGCTGTCATTTTACTGTAGATGTTCTTTATCTTCTTTTTCTTAGATAAGTCCCTTTAACATTTCATATAATAAAGCCTTGGTGATGATGAACTCCTTTGACTTGACTTTATCTGAGAAGCACTTTATCCGCCTTTCTATTCTAAATGAAAGCTTTGCTGGATAGAGCAATCTTGGATGTAGGTCTATGGATTTCATGAGTTGGAATACTTCTTTCCAGCCCCTTCTTGCCTGCAAGGTCTCTTTTGAGAAATCAGCTGACAGTCTGATGGGAATTCCTGTGTAGGTAACTGTCTCCTATCTCTTGCTGCTTCTAGGATTCTCTCCTTCATTTTAATCTTGGCTAATGTAATATGATCTGCCTTGGTGTGTTCCTCCTTGAGTCCAACTTCTTTGGGACTCTCTGAGCTTCCTGGATTTCCTGGAAGTCTATTACCTTTGCCAGCTTGGGGAAGTTCTCCTTTATTATTTGGTCAAATAAGTTTGCCTCTTGTTGCTATTCCTCTTCCCCTTCTGGTACCCCTATAATTCGAATGTTGGAACGTTTAGAGGTTCTTAAACCTCTCCTCATTTTTTTGAATTCTTGTTTCTTCCTTCTTTTCTGTTTGGTTGTTTCTTTCTTCCTTCTGATCTACTCCACTGATTTGAGTCCCAGTTTCCTTTCCATCACTATTGGTGGGAATGTTTTCCTTTATTTCACTTAGCATAGCCTTCATTTTTTCACTTAATTTGTGACCAAATTCAACCAATTCTTTGAGCATCCTGATTACTAGTGCTTTGAACTGTGCATCTGATAGGCTGACTATTTCTTCGTTGCTTAGTTGTATTATTTCTGGAACTTTGATCTGTTCTTCTATTTGAGCCATTTTTTGTCTGGTTGCACCTGTTACGTAGTGTGGGGTGAAGCCTTAGGTGTTCACCAGGGCAGGGTAACCCCCATTACTGGGTTGTGACACTGTATGTGGGGGCAGAGTCAGAGAGGGAACAATGGCNTTCTTTCTTCCTTCTGATCTACTCCACTGATTTGAGTCCCAGTTTCCTTTCCATCACTATTGGTGGGAATGTTTTCCTTTATTTCACTTAGCATAGCCTTCATTTTTTCACTTAATTTGTGACCAAATTCAACCAATTCTTTGAGCATCCTGATTACTAGTGCTTTGAACTGTGCATCTGATAGGTTGACTATTTCTTCGTTGCTTAGTTGTATTATTTCTGGAACTTTGATCTGTTCTTCTATTTGAGCCATTTTTTGTCTGGTTGCACCTGTTATGTAGTGTGGGGTGAAGCCTTAGGTGTTCACCAGGGCAGGGGGCAGAGTCAGAGAGGGAACAATGGCGCTTGTTCTGCTCTCTCTCAGATTTCAGTCTTCTCTGCCACTTCCCACAAGCAAATTGGGCCCTTCTGTTGCTGGTTCCTGGATGGGTGGGCTTGTGTACATTCTAGGATCCTGTGGGTCTCTCCAAGGAACTCTCCTGTGAGGATGGGAGTCTCTCCCATCCCCTCCACCCCCACAGGTGTTTTCAATAGGTGTTTTGAAGTTTTAGTTCCCCACCCTGGGACCCTGGGTTGCTTGGTCTGTCTTGCTCTCATTTCACCTGGTTTATCTGCATGTGAATGTGGGACCACCAGGTCCTCCAGCCACCTTGTGTGCTGCACCCCTCCATCTGCTGCCTTGCTGGGTCCTCCCGCTGCCACCTTGCACACCTGGGGTCTGCAAGCCACCACTTTTTTGGCCGAGACCCCTCTCTGCCTGGCCACCCAACTCCACCCTTTTTACCGGTCTGGATGAACGTGTCTAACTCCTTGGTTGTCAGACTTCCATACAGTTCAATTTTCTGTCAGTACTGGTTGTTTTTTTGTTTGTTTGTTTCTAAATATTTGTTGTCCTTATTTTGGTTGTACAAGGAGGCACAGTATGTCTGCCTATGCCTCCATTTTGGCCAGAAGTCTCCATTGGTTGATTCTTATAGAAGAATGTTCATGTTCATTTCCTGGTTGGGAAATGAACATGAACCCTTGGCATATGGGGATGGCGTTCTAATTAGCTGAGCTAACTGCCCAGGGCCTCAGTCATTAGGTTTTGAAAATCTGCTTTAAATTCTGTCTTTTTGAGATAATAATTATCTTATCTAATTTGTTTACTTTTCTAACATTTTAAAACATTACTTATTTAACACAGTGGTAACTGTTTACCCCTATAGCTTTCTCAGATTGATGAGCTTTTTCTTCTGGGGGTGGGTGATAAGGAGTTCAAGATTTTCTGTGAAAGTGCTTCTGGGACAGAGGCACAGGCAGACCCATCTACCAGCTGTGTGTATGTATGTGTGTGTGTGTGTGTGTGTGTGTTCCTTATATCCATTAGGATTCCAGGTAAGTTTTCTTTAAGGAAAACCATCAGTTTTCTAGATTCAGTTTACCAAGCTTAATGCACCCCTCCCTCAGCGCTCTGAACATTGGCTGCCTACGACCCACGGCTGCCCTCTTGTTCAAAGAATTGCCCTCAGCATCAGCCTCCTTAGAAGTAACAACCCCACTCCTCATTCTCAGCCAAATTGCAACTGATGGAACAAAGGCTGCCCTCCAGCCAGAGGCAATGACTCTGTTTTCCACTCGTGGCTTTTTCTTTTCCCCTTCTGGTACCCCTACAATTTGGATGTTGGAACGTTTAAAGATGTCCTGGAGGTCCCTAAGCCTCTCCTCATTTTTTTGAATTCTTGTAACTTTACTTTTTCCTGTTTGGTCATTTCTTTCTTCCTTCTGGTCCACCCCCTTGATTTGAGTCCCACTTTCCTTTCCATCACTCTTGGTCTCCTGTGCATTTCCCTTCATTTCAATTAGTGTAGCCTTCATATGTTCCTCTAATTTGTGACTATAATCAACCAGTTCTGTGAGCATCCTGATCACCAGTGTCTTGAATTGTGCATCTGAGAGTTTCGCTATTTCCTGGTCACTTCGAGTTATGGGCTCTGGGGCTTTGAGTTCTTCTTGAGCCATATTTTAGATTGTTCGTGTGAGGAGCAGAGCCTAGGTGTTCACCAGGGCCCGGCGACCCAGTCGATGGGTTGTGACGCTGTATGTGGGGGCAGGGCCAAAGGAAGGCCATGGCGGGCACCCTCTGCTTCCTCCTATGACCACCGCGGGCTGCGCGATTCGTCCCACTGCTCGAGAATGTGCGACCGAGGTCAGCCGCTGCTGGGTTCATTGCTGGGGGCTGCGCGGTCCGTCTCACTTCTCACTCCGGCAGNCCATATTTTGGATTGTTCGTGTGAGGAGCAGAGCCTAGGTGTTCACCAGGGCCCGGCGACCCAGTCGCTGGGTTGTGACGCTGTATGTGGGGGCAGGGCCAAAGGAAGGCCATGGCGGGCACCCTCTGCTTCCTCCTATGACCACCGCGGGCTGCGCGATTCGTCCCACTCCTCGAGAATGTGCGACCGAGGTCAGCCGCTGCTGGGTTCGTTGCTGGGGGCTGCGCGGTCCGTCTCACTTCTCACTCCGGCAGTCCCAAGCCCTCACTGGGTCTGCCGGCGCTACCCCGGATGCCTGGGCCCCTGGGGTCGGGGTATCCTTCCTGCCCGACCCTGCTCCATTGCTGGCTCCGCCCTTCTTATCTGTTCGGTAGAACACTTCGTTGTTGTTGGACTTCCGTATAGTTCAATTTTGTGTTCCTTGGCTGTGTCTTTGTTCTTCAAACCTTTGTTGTATTCAAACTTGGTTGTGGGAGAAGGCACAGTGTTTCCACCTACGCCTCCATCTTGGCAGAAGTTCTGAAAATCATTTTTAATAAGCCAGTTTAAGATGAATACTTAACCATTATTTTGGGAATGCTCCAAATGAGTGGACATCATTCAACTGAAGTCCCAGAGTCTGTTATTAAATTGTTGATATCGCCCCGGCTGTTTGGCTCAGTTGGTTGGAGCATGGTCCGCTACGCCAAAAGGTTGCAGGTTCATGGCACATACTTAGATTTTTGGTTTCAGTCCCCAACTGGGATGTGTACGATCTCAGGCCGAGGGGCCTACGGAGGGCAACTGAGTGATTTTTCTTTTGCATGTGGATGTTTCTCTCCCTTTCTCTCTCTCTCTTAAAATCAATAAACATATCCTCCGGTGTGGATGAAGAATAAAATATTTTAAAATTATATTGTTAAATATCTTCTCTAGGAAGTATTATATTATTAATCTTTGTTGCCTATGTTTTTTTTAATCCTCACCTGAGGACATATTTTCATTGCTTTTTCAAGAGAGAGAGGGAGGGAGAAAGAGGAACATCAATTGGTTGCAGCGCATACCGGGGATTGAACCCACTACCTGGATATGTGCCCGGACCAGGAGCCAAACTCGCAACTCTTGGTTATGGGACGGTGTTCCAATAAACTGAGCCACACTGGCCAGGGCTGTTTTTATTTCTATTTGCTTCCTTTGGTGGGAATTGGAGACCTGAGTTTGGGAGGCCTTGGGCTCAGGAGACAGAGAATGAGGACAAGGAGATAGATGAGCAGGAGAGAGGGGGTGGCAGGTGGTGGAGAGAATTATCTCCAACTGGCCATCCTGCAGGTCCCTCAAATTCAATCTGTGCAAAACAGAAGCATCTCGTCCCTAAATCATACCTGCTCTTCTCCCCTGTCCAGTAGATGGTGTGACCATCTATCTGTCTGCACCTTCTGGTCTCCTTCCAGACTGTTATCCTTTTATTCTAGTCTTCTTCATACCTCTCTCTCCTCAGAAGCCCATCTCACATTATTCTCTGTTGTATCTTCTAAATATTTCTCAAATACATTCACTTTCCTCCACCACCCTGTGCTACCAATTCTGTGTATACCACCATCACGTCGTGTTGGAGTATGCGATAAACTCGTACCTTACATCCCCAAACCGTTCTCCATACAGAGGCCACAGTGTCTTCTGAACCACAAATCTGAACACGCCATCCTCCTGCTTACAGTCCTTTCAAAGACCCTCCGTTTGCCTCAGGATGAAGTCTAAAATCCTGACAATGGCCCAGATGACCACACTTCATTTGGCCTCTGCCAATGAACATATCTTCTATTTCTTTTTACCATTTTAAAATCTCCCTCTCCACATTCAGTCTTGCCTCAGTCGAAGCATGTTCCTTTCATTCCCCCCACCCTCTTCCTGTCGTGCTCTTCCTCCCGACCCCTTTCCCTTCACTCACCTAAGGCCCACTCACCATTCAGGTCTCTGACTCACCAGGTAGTTCTCTGACTCACCATGTCAGCCTCTCCTGACCATTTCCCCACCCCCTAATGTTAAGCGCTCTTGTCTTACATTCCCGGAGCCTCCACATGCTCCCTCACACTCATCATCACAATGCATTGTTTGCCATCTTTCACACTCACCAGACCTCAAGAAGCATGTCTGTCTTCCTTTCTGCCATTTGCCCAGTGCCAGGGCTGCCCTTGCTACACAACAAACCTTTGCACAAATCAGAACAAGGATCCTTTCCAGGCAGATGTGTTGTAAAATGTTCCTCTCTTACCTTTTTAGAGGCAACTGCAGGCCTCATTTGCCCCACTCGGTCAGGTGCTCTTCTGAAAAGTACAAGCCACACAGCAATACACAGTGGCCTTGAAAAGCCCAGCCAAGCACTTTGTGGAATGTAGAAAAAGATGCGGACATCTTTAGTAGATCTGGTCTAGTCACCGAGATAAATGTAAAAGGTTTGTTTATTGTCCCTCCATAGTGAAATGCAGCAGGAGAGACTGGAGAATCCTTCAGAATAGATGAAATGGCAAAGCAAAAGGGTCATCAACTAAAATAAAGGATTTTATTTTCTGATAGGACTATCATGGCATTGTGTTACAGTATAATTGGCAACATCTTATTCTTAGTAAGTTGTGCACAAAATAAAGGTGCATCTTACAATCTGCAGCATCCTAGATTTGATAATATATCATGTGAACATCAGTTAGCAATTATGTTCAACTGCATGTGAGAGAAACTGAGCTCAGTGGCATAATCAAATACAGTTAATTTTACTCCTGTGTGAGGAAGCATGGAAGCAGGGCAGACGGGGGCTGGGCTACCAGTTGATGATGTCATCAATCATGTTTCCCATCAGTCACCAGGTGCCTTCTATTTTTCACTTTGTTCCTTAACCTGAGGCGTTTCCCTTCAGCGCACTTAGTGCTCACAGGTGCGGCCATGGCAGGGGCAGCTGGCAGTGTCTGGCCAGCCGTGGTTTTTCCATTATGGCCTTATCTGTTTGCTTAAGTTCTATTACCCTTGAGTCGGAATTTCTTATTCTTTACTTTTAGGTTGCCATTTAGTTTTCTATTCTTATCAACTGTGTGCTGTTTAGCTGTGATTTTCATTTTCTAAGTGCACCATTGATACTTCATTAACTGTATTCTTTGCAATTGCATGGGTTAATTTAGTTGTATCACAGTACTCACATGTTTATTGAAATTTGCCTGCCTTGCTGCACGTTCTCATTTCCCAGTCACATTTATCACTCAGAACCTAGTTAATATCAGGTGGTTCCTCTTGTCTTGGAGTCTTTGGGGAGTACAGGCATGCCTCCTTGTATTGCCTCCACAGAGGTAGCATTTTGTACAAATTGAAGACAAGAGGCTCCACCAGCAAAAAGATCATGACGGGCTCCAACACCGTAGTCTGGGACGGGCCTGCGACACCTCTCTGGTAGGCCTGTACTGCCGGCTCTACCGCTGCGCGGAACTTCTCTGATCGCGCTTTCCTCTTTAGGTTTGCAGTTCCTTTATTACTTTCTGG
This sequence comes from Sturnira hondurensis, assembly GCF_014824575.4. Taxonomy (NCBI): domain Eukaryota; kingdom Metazoa; phylum Chordata; class Mammalia; order Chiroptera; family Phyllostomidae; genus Sturnira; species Sturnira hondurensis. The sequence continues at coordinate 8,843,051 of NW_028096448.1, read as the reverse complement.
AATGAAAACATCTAGATTTGAAAGCTTGCCTTTTTTTTGTCTTTGTTGTTACTGTGTTTTTCTCCACCCCCCTCGCCAAAGTGCAACTATGTGTGTTTTAGTAAAGGATTTTATTTTCAGAAATGACCTGTACTATTGTTCATAGAATTCATATGGATATCTAACATGAAATTGTGTGAACACATACAGACATCTCAGGAAAGACTGGATTCTTTAATTCTTTCTCTTTTTCTCATCTATTATACTAATTATCTTAATTAAAAGTATTGTGTTTGTTACTAGAGATTTATCACTTATGGATCATATACTAGAGTAAAATTATGGCCAGTGGACAAAGTTGGCTTGTTACCTGTTTCAGTGAGTAAAGTTTTGTGGGAACAGAGCCGTGCCCATTCATTGAAACATAATCTACGGCTGCTTTTGTGTGACAAGGGCAAAGGTGAGTAGTTGTGACGAAGACCTAGCTCACAAAGCCTAAAATATTTGCTATCTTACCCTAAAATAAGTTTGCTGACTCCTGTACTCGGGCCTCATTTAGTTCTATAGCAGCCTTGTAAGACAGGTGACCGCACTGTTTAAGCTCTGAGAGGTTGCAGAATTTACTCAAAGCAGCATAACTAGTAAGCAACCGTGTCCAGATCTGGTCCCCAGTCGAGGGGTCCACTTCACTATTTATGCCAGGCCTCTTCCACGTATATATTGGGTTGGCCAAAGAGTCCACACGATCTTTTTCCATAAGATAAAGGACAGCTTTTTTTCTTTCCACTAATAATTTATTGCTTTGGATAGTTTGAGTACGTTGGCTGTCTCCCATGTGGTGTTTAACATTGGTTGTTCTCAATTAACGTCTCGATTTGATCGCCATCAACTTCAACTGATCTAACTGACTGCAGAGCATCGTCCAGCGACGAATCTGCAGCATGACGCTTCACAAATCACTTTTGACATGTTCGATCAGTCACAGCACCTTCTTCACACACTGCACAAGTCTTTTTTTGCATTTCAGTGGAGTTTTAACCTATCTTGAAATAATAATGCATCATATGCCAAGAGTGTCATTTATTTTCTTCTGTCTCAGTATTAAAATGGTTGAACAAAAGTCATTAATTTGATCTATATGTTTTAAAATGCACATTGATATACCAGCTGTTACAATACAATCTAACAAAATTGTTTCGAATGAAGTTAAAGGCAACTAAGTGCTACTACAGTCATCTCATGAAAAAAAAAACAAGTGAACTTTTTTGGCCAATTCAATACAATACCTTTTAAACATCTCAGTAATCCTTTCATTCCTCTTCTTCAGATGTAGAAATTGAGGCTTAGTAATCTGTTCAAGTTCATACAGCTGGTGAGTAACAGCCGTGATTTGAACCATGATCTGAAGCCAAATTGCTCAGCCCTTTGTACTTGGAAACACTGCTTCTAAATATTATATTGTTGAATGTATTACTTCTCAGAGATTGTTTGACAAGCAATGATTCGACCCCAGCTTTAAAAAACTGGTCACAAAATTAATAGTGAGTCCAGTCCCCTTCACAAGTAAAAGTCAGGGAAACTGCTGGCAGTGTTGACATTGTTGACAGACCCACTTTTGTCCTTCAGCTGGAGGCTCCTCTAATCCTCAAAGCATCTGAGGGGGTCGTTCCCTAACAAAGGCACTGCAGGGACGTGGTAAGCCCAGCTAATTCATTGCATTAGGGCACTGTACTTCCCCCCTGCTCTCCCTGTGTCCCCTCCGACAGTTCAGTTTAGCAGGTAATAGATGCAAAATCACTTCTTAGGTAAGTTCACTATGTAATCCCATTAGATTGAGAGGAAACATACAATTTTAAAAAGATTCCCCCTCCTATACTTCTTTTTGACCTTTGAACATGCAAACTAGAATGGAGTCATCATTTTATGACGTTCAAAGATTCTCATTGTATCAAAGTGCGGATAGGATGTATAGGACAAGTGGGTAACCCACATTCAAACTGTGCAGTGTTGGGTTGTAATTCCATCTGGCTTTGTGGGAAGGAATTGGCAGCCTGCTGGGAGTTAGCTGAACTACAGAGAAGGCAGCAGCAGCAGGAATAGGAAAAGAGGCTGCGATAAAGGCAGAGAGAAACAGAAATTCCGTTGTAGATTTCCAAGTGGCCTTGCAGACAGCAGGCAAGTAAAGTGAAACAGACATAGACAGTGACATGGCTGCAGGGCCAATCCTCCTGGCATGCTCAGTGTGTGAGGTTAGCATTGTGCTTGTTTCACACCTGGAAGAACACAGGCCTCCTGTGAAGTCTCGCCCAGGGATAGAAAGGGAGAGAAGGGCACAGAGCAGGACTGGTTAACAGGACTGGATGTGTTTGAGCACCTGCCAGCACGTGACAGAAGCAGCCTCTAAGATGAAATCTTCCATCTGTGATTTCATATACCTGGCAATGCATCTGCTTTACATGTTGGTTTGTTTTTATCTCATAAGAATGAGCATCATGGGTTTGTTCTTCATCACAGGCAAGAATGCATTTGCTTGTTAGGCTTCTTCTAAGAGGTAGCCTGTTTAGGCTGGGAGCCCATTCTCCAGAGAGCAGGAAAGAAATAGAAAAATTCTCATGGGACAAGAGGTCCCCTTCTAATTATCTTTCTGCAAGTCTCCTGTCATCCTGAGTCAAGCCCGGGCTTACTAACAAGTGGCAGATGAAATTCACACCAGGCAGTATGTGAGGCTGGGAACTGACACCAATAATTTCCAGTGGGCTATTTTTGCAAAAGTGTAAAGTTGATTTTCTTGTATTACTTTGAACCTAGTTCCTTGGATTTTAGAGGCTCTTTTAGCAGCACCCGAAAGATCTGGCAGAAGGTCTGAGTGGAGACGGTGACTATAAGGACTCCTGAAATTAGTTGTGACGTCAGCCCTAAGTGACCCACACATGGCTATTGTGATTGTTACACTTTCCTTCATACCACCGCAACAGGACAAATACTCGATTGCCTCCTCCACCAGCTTCCACATACCGCTGAAAAAAATAATTGGCAGAATTAGTGGGGGAGCCTAATGATGCATTTAATTAGAGAACAATCAGGTGGTGTTTTATTGGGGTTGAACAGAATAAACAAAGAAATTCATTCATGAAATGAAAATACAGACTAGGTCACAGTAGAGAACCTTCATGCTCTGAGAGACAAGCCAGTGACCCTTAGTGACACGGGGGAGAGCTACTGATTTAGAGGGAAGTTGCCCAAGGGGTTGCTTTCCTGGCTTGTTTTGACAGAAAGTTTTGCCTGAGTGTGGGTCCAGTGATGTGGCTTGGTCGGCTGGCTGGGTAAGCGTCTAGGATTTCCACCACAGCGAGCCCTGACACCACTTTCTAACGTATATGATCGGCGAAATAGATGATTTGGTTTAAGAAATAGATGGTAGTAGGAAGACAACGAAATGCATACGGATTATATTTATTTTTATTTTGTTATTTTTAAGCGCTGGAGTAATCAGAGTGTCTTCCAGGGGTGAGAATGCAGAGGCTCCCTAACGAGGGCAGGCTGGGGTTGGTATGGCCACAGAATGTCTCCCAGCAGCCTGTCACTGGTGCCCAAAATAGTACCATCTGGTTAATTCCTTTGGATTCAGGGTGGTTTTTAAAGGGCCAGTGCTCAGACGACATAAAAACCCGAGTCTAGGCTAACTTATTTGTGAGGTGCCACTTTCTCCAATTGTGGCAGATGATTGGCTGAGTCACGTGCATAGAGACTTCCCCGGGGGTGGCTTTGGGCAGGAAGAGAGTTACCAGGTGGCAGCCGGGAGAAGGGCAAGCAATGAGGATGCTAAGGGATGATCTAACAGAGCCAGGAAGGGCCAACCTCACCTGTTTCACAGTGTTTCATGGGCTGGTGGTAAATTAAAGGAGGCTGACAAAATACTGCTCAGGCACCTGCCCACCTATTTCCTGCAAAGGTGGAGAACCAAGGAAATGCCTCTGGATTTCGAAGGCCTGCTATCTCCAGTGTTATTTTTAAGAGTGGGAGGAAAACCACAGAGGATCTAAGAGACAACCATTGTTGGCAAGATCTTGACTTTTGAATTGACTAACATTTGTCGATCAGGGAGCTCTGGACTCAGTGTGGTAGAACAGATTGAACTGTGAACTTTGCAGAATGTTGGATGTGGGGAAAGCTAGCAGATGGTTTACAGTGATGTGGCCAAGGCACTGGTAGCAATAGAGCCCAGAGCTTGCAAGTGCTTAGTCAGCCGAGGCCCTGCACACTGTGCCGATGAAGGGTGGGCTGTTCCAGGGTCATGTAAGGACGCGAGTGGAGTCTGAACCCCTGCCACACGGAGCAGATTTCCCCTAATCTCCTCAGCACTTGGTCACAAATTCTCCGAAAGTGTCTAATGGTTTGTATAACTTCACGCTCCTAGGATAACTTCTGAAATCTTTTGGTGATATTTGGAATTTACTAAATTTGAAAAGTTTTTGTGTGTATGGAAGCTGTTTTCAGATACCAGTTCCCTAGGTCCTTTTTCTTTCATAGTTGACTGTGGCTGTGAAAAAGAGGTAAAACTGGATGGATTAAGAAAACCTTATAAAAGTAGTTCCTCATTGGGAAAGGAGGTGTAGGAGAAACTTGAAGTGTGTGTGTGTGTGTGTGTGTGTGCGCGTGCGCGCGTGCATGTACCAAACTGGGCCCAACCCACAAATATTCTAATAGGCTTCATCCCACTCCCCAACTCTTTCACCTTCAGTTATTCCACCGGTGTTTTGGTTACAATCTTATTTGGATGTGAGAAACAGAAAACAAACCCACAGTGGTTTAAACAAAAAGAATAATTTTCTTACACAGCAAGAAACCTGGAGTTGGTGCGTTTGGCTCAGCAGTTAGACCACGGCAGGGCCTGCGTCATGGGATCCCCTGGCCTTTTTCTTCATAAACGCACGGTAGCTGCTGCAGCTCAAGCCGGCCCTCCCATCTGTAAGGGGGAAAGGGGAAGGGGGGAAAGGGGTTAGTCCAGCAGCTGCCTGGGGAGACTTTGATCTCCTGGCTCTTAGATGGGTCGGGCAACTACTTCCAGCAGCTATAAGGAAGGACCCAGAGCAGAAGGGGGCAAGAAGAGAGGTTGGGAAGGCTTTGGGGTAGCCATTCAAAGAACTGCCACCATGGGTTTCGGCAATGGCCAGAAAAATCACTAGCTCTGGCTGTTTGACCCTCACAATTGAAATGTACTTTATCCTGAAGATTTCCACTGCTGGGAGCAGTCACTAAACTTTGGTTCCTAGGGACACAGTCTAAATGCTTTTCCATGATGTAAAGAGACTCAGTCAAGAAGACCTTTGGGAGGTACCCAAGTCTAGACTTGAAGTCAAGGAGGCAGAAATGGCTGTGCTTTTTGGGATGTGAAATTTGAACATGGCTTGGAGGTCATATCTTTATTTTCAGGCAGTTTCACTACACATTCAACAGTGAGTTAAATCTTGCTGAAAAGCAAGATGAGCGAGAACCTCAGTGTCTGACAACAGCTTCCCTGGGTGGAACAGATGGGTGACGGCAGGATATCCGGGTGGCTTTGCACTCAGTGGAAGGCAGTGCAGTCGTGACGCGCAGTTCTGAAGGAGTCCTTCCAAGGAGAGACCAATACAGAAATCAAAGCCCTGTGCTCACAGTTAGGAGCTACTTAGAACCCGAGCGAGAGATCCAGACTCCCACTCTGACTGTCCGACTCAGGCAGGTCAGTAGTGTCCGGGGTGGGGCGGGGAGGGGGTTTCTTCTATGCATGTAAAGTTGTAAAGTTGGAGTAGGAAGGCTCTTTTAAATATAAAGGATAGTAATGTTCCTGCAGAAGCTAAACACTAATTTGTGTGTTTAATTACATGACAGAATATATGGCTTGAGGATTGGATATCCTTGTTAAAATTGACCCAGTTGCAGTGAAAAAAAAAGAGTAACATCACTGTACTTTCAATATTTTTTAAACAGAAGTTTCACTTTCTATATTCCATACAGTTTTTAAAACATGGCCAGCTTGACTGACAGTGAAAGCCCTTGAGTCTGAAATTAATTGGCAGCCTTGAATATGTACAGTTCAAGTACTTATTCAGAAAGTCTAACATCCAACTAACTGCTGCTTGAGAGGTATCAAAATCGCCAGTAAGATGATGTTTGTGAACTGCTAAATCTACATTTCTGGTCCCGGTCTCTTGGACGCACTCCCTCACTGCTCACTGAGCATCCCTGTGGGGAGAATCCATTCAGTGAGTTTAAAACTGAGTTCGCCTCCATTCACAGATCCTCCTCCGCCGGAGCGTTCTGGCGCAGTGAAGGAACTCTCCATCCGGCCTCCTGATTCTCGCTAAGTAGCTATCCATGCCTAAATCTCTCTGAGCCTCACTGCCACTCTCCTGGCCACCTCTATTGCTGGTGTGACTTCTATAGCAGCCACCCAGCTGGTCTCTCCTCGCCTAGGCTTCAACCGCAATCCATTTTCACAATCTTTTACAACGCAAAGGTAATTATTCTTCATTCAGTAATTACTCATATTCCCAGCACTGTGCCAGTCACTGGGGATTCAGTAGTGTACAAAACATGGAACGTACATGGCAGGAGAGACAGACAGTAAACAAATTAATGAACAGATACACAAAAGCTCCTTGAATTACAGTTTACATTATGAATTCAAAATATCGTAAGTCAAAGATGCCCTAGTGAATATCACAGCTTAGCTTCGCCTACCTGAATCATGCTCAGAACACACTATACAAGAAACTACAGTGACACTAACATTTACCTGCAGCTGAGTGGGAGCTGTGACCTGCTGCCACTGCCCAGCAACACGAAGGAGTATCTTACCATGTATGGCCAGCCTGGGAAAAGGTCACAATTAAAACACAAAGTGTGGCCCTGGTTGGTGTGGCTCAGTAGACTGAGTGTCAGCGACCGAAAGGTCGCTGGTTCAATTCCCAGTTAGGGCACATGAGTGGGTTGTGGGTCAGGTACCCAGTTGGGGGCGTGCGGGAGGCTACCGATGAACGTTTCTCACACATTTACATTGCTCACATATTGATGTTGCTCTTCTCCTCTTCCCCTTCCCTAAAAACAAATACATAAAATCTAAAAAACAAAACACAAAGTATGGTTTCTATTGAATGTGTATTGTGTTTGCATTGTCATAAAGTAAAAGAAAAATTGTAAGTCAAACCATTTTAATTTGGGGACCATCGGTATATTAAAATAATGGATGGGGTAAATGCTATAAAGAAAAGTAGGAGGAAGTGTTTTGGGATTGGGTGGTGAAGAAAAGTGCCTGTGGGGTAATGTGGAACGGAATGAATGGAGGAAGCAAACTGGGGAATACCAGGGGAAAGAACGTGCAGGGTGAAAAAGCCCCGAAGTGGGATCTTGCTCAGTGCGTTCAAAGAGCAGCAGAGGGGCCAGTGGGGCTGTAGTGGAGCAGAGGAAGCCAGGGAGGCGATGAGGGGCCAGATGACTCGGAGACCACCGGTCAATGGAAGCAAGAAAGTGGCATGACCTCACTCGTATTTCAAAACCACCACTCTCCCTGCTGTGTAGAAACTGAAACGTGAGCGATGAAGGACAGTTGCTGTGAGACATTTAGGAAGCTTGTGCAACATTTCAGGGAAGTGTTAGGGGGTTTATTTTATTTCCTTGTGATAAAATACACATCACATAAAATTGACCATTTTAATCACCTTGAAGTGTACAACTCAATGGCATTAAATACACTGTTGTGCAACCATCACCACCACCCATTTCCAGAATTTTTAGCATCTTCTCGAACTGAAACTGTCCCCATTCAATAGTAACCCCCCATCGCCCCATGCCCCAACTCTGGCCCACCACCATTCTACTTTCTTTTTCTGTGAATTTGACTCTTGCAGGTACCTCGTGTAAGTGGGCCTGTATATTTGTCTTCTGTCTCGGACATTCACTTAGTATAATGTTCTCAAGGTTTAGCCACGTTGAAGCATGTGACACTATTTTCTCCAGCTTTAAGGCCGAGTAGCATCCGTTGTATGTACAGACCACGTTTGGTTTAGCCATTGGTGCGTCGGTGGACACTTGTGTTGTATCTACCTCCAGGCTGTTGTGAATGCTGCTCCTGTAAACCTGGGTGTGCAAATATGGTGTGTAAACATGGGTGTTGGAGTACCTGCTTCCAAGTCATTTGTGTATACACCCAGAAGTGGTGTTGCTGAGTCATATGTTAGTTCTGGTGGATTTATTTTGAATGTAGAGATGAGAAGAATTTACTCCTCTGCTTAAAAATTTTCAGTGCTTTTCTACTGCCCTCAAGACAAAGTCCAAAGTCAGTTTAACAGAGCTCAAACATCCTGCATGATCTCAGTCTTGCCAATCTTTAACAATCACCCACCCACACACCCTATATTCTAGGAAATTGCTTTCACTCTCAGAACAAGCCATGCTGTTTCCTCTTCTGAGAGCTGCCCCAGCCCAGCAGTCTTGTACTTATTCTTAGTTCTCCCTGACAGAGCCCTTGTCTGTCCCAGCAAGTACAGGTTAGGTTTTCTCACGGCCCATCCTGTGCGCTTTCTGCAGACCTTGCTTTCTCCCGCTGCGGGTATCTCGTACCCTGAAGGGCTGGCCTAGATCGGTCAGTGCCAGCCTTGAGGGGGTGAGTGCTTCGTCTGACGCAGACCTGTTATCTCTCATGTAGAATACTGAGTAAAGGAACGAAGGAAGACAAACAATAATATTATGACCTATTCATTCCTTGAGACATGGTACTTTAGAACATGAGTTCAAAAAAATACCTCTGGGAGTTGCATAAACTAAATTCGTGACACAGAGAAGCGGGGTGATTAATAAAGCAGAGAGCCCTGGCTGGTGTGGCTTAGTGGATTGAGCGCCAGCCTGCAAACTGAAAGGTCACCAATTCGATTCCCTGTCAGGGCACATGCCTGGGTCATGGCCCAGGTCATTTGTGAGAGGCAACCACCTGATGTTTCTCTTGCACATTGATGTTTCTCTCTCTACCCCCCCTCACTTCTCCTCTCTCCAAATAAAAATAAAATCTTAAAAGAAAAGAAAATGGTGGAGCCTGGCCTTCTAGACCTGTACTCTGCAGTGGTGTTGCCATACATGACTGTTTAAATTAAAATTAGTAAAAATTAAAAAAAAATTCAGTGTCTCCATCAGACTAGCCACATGTACTCAGTAGGTAACCCCACACGACCCTGGACACTGCAGCTAGAGAGCAATTTCATCACTGCAGAACATTTTATTTGATAGGGCCTATCTAAGAAGTGCATATGTTTTAAAAAAAATTAAGCACAATGATGGCAAAGCAAAATCCTCTGTCATCCCAGTTTCTCACCCCTGCTCTCAAAAATGAGTCTTCTGACAAAGCCAGACCCTCAGAGATTGCGGCTCAGGGACGCCTCTTTGGGGAATGGGAGTCAGTCCTGGGCATGAGAGAAGGGCATCGGGAGGTCACTTGTCACCCACTGTACATGGTGGCCTCTTTCTGAAGATCCTGGGGGGAATAATCTCTCTGGTTTTAGTGGCAGGAAGAGTTGTGTGTTTTAACACCACAGTTTACTTATGTAACTGATCAGCTTTCCCACTGGCTTTTGCACTAGCTACTGCAGGTGCAGAGCCAGCAGTGAGCCAAACCTGATTCTGTGCATAAAACCCTGAGCTTAATCTTGTTTTCCTACTCTACCTCCCTTTAAAAAAATCCTGCAGCATGCCTTTTGTTAATCCGTTTTCCGGCTTTTATTTGTTTTGGTGCTATACTTTTGCTCTCCATCCCTCCATTGCACTGGGGTCGTTTCCACTTCCCCTAACACAAACAACGCAAATGGCCATCCCTGCGCATGTATGTTTGCCCCAGCGTGAGAGTGCACTGAGAAATGGAACTTTTGGGTTGTAGAGTGTGCTTATTCTGACTTTTAGATGTTGCCAAATGGCCCTCCAGAGCTGTTGTACCAATTTGTTTTCCCACCAGTTATGTATGAGGTCTTCACTCTCACATCCTGCTCTCATTTGGAATGCTATAGTTTTTGCCAATATAATGAGTTTGTGATGTTGTGATGTTTTGCATCTCATTGTTGTGAAGTTTTGCATTTTCCACAACCACCCTTCATGCTGTGTGTGTTTTCACCCTTATTTGCCTAACTATGGTTCCTTCTCTGCAAGTTTCCAACACACATCTTTTGCCTGTTTTCTTTTGGATTGCTTATCACCTTATTATCATTTGATGGGAACTATGAAAATACGTTTTTTTTTAAAAAAAACCAGCTTTACTGGGATGTAATGCACATAACCATAAAATTTACCCTTTTAAAGTGTACACTTCAATGGTTTCTAGTATAGTTATGCAGCCATCCCCACAACCTAATTTTAAAGAGTTTTCATTACCCCAGAAGGAAACTTTGTACCCACTAGCAGCCATTTCCATCCTCCCTACCCCCATCTCCCAGCCCGAGGCAACCACCGTCTACTTTCTGTCTGTTCGGTTTTACTTATTTTAGACAGTTCATGTAAATGAAATTACATAATAAGAGCAATTTTGAAATAAGATGGGGGTATAAATAAATAGATATTTTAATGTTATAGGATAATTTTGCACTTTTGAGTTTTGTAAGTGGCCCTCCTATGCTTAGATGCTTTTTATTTACATCTAACTTTTTTCCTAACATATATTATGAATGACAAATATATATATATTTTAATATCCTGCCTTCCTGATCCCTCCATCTTCCACCTTCAAGGATTCCCAGAGATCAAAATCTTCCCTTTGAAAAGCACAGGCCCAGCAAATCATAGTCTAAACACAGCTCTTGGAAGAGCAGAGCTAAAATTCTGTTTTGTTTACATTTGGCTGAACTGAAATGGGTCACTTCAAGAAGGAGTCAAGGACTAGAGAAGGAAATGGCCTGAAATGAGCCTANTTTTTTCCTAACATATATTATGAATGACAAATATATATATATTTTAATATCCTGCCTTCCTGATCCCTCCATCTTCCACCTTCAAGGATTCCCAGAGATCAAAATCTTCCCTTTGAAAAGCACAGGCCCAGCAAATCATAGTCTAAACACAGCTCTTGGAAGAGCAGAGTTAAAATTCTGTTTTGTTTACATTTGGCTGAACTGAAATGGGTCACTTCAAGGAGTCAAGGACTAGAGAAGGAAATGGCCTGAAATGAGCCTAAAAGATTTAATGCTTAAAAAACTGGAGAACTCTAAGTTAACTTTCAGCTATTATCAACTGCACGATTTAAAAGGAACCAGGTGTCAGGATGACCAGCTAAATAAAAGAAAGCTCTTTGAGGACAGATGTCGCAGTTGTATTTACATGCATATGCACCACCGTGTGCTGTGTGGAAATGGAGACACAGACACGGCCGTCCTCGAGGAAATGCAGTCCTTGAGAGTGGACGCGGAGGGTAGGGAAAGGGTGATCCACATTGAATGAAAGCCTTAAAATCAGAATTTTTCAGCCCACAAGACAGAAAAGATTGGTTAAATGGAAATGAAAGTTAAATCTAATCAGTAAGTCAAAAATATAGTGTTCATGTATATTTTACTAATATTTCCAAAGCAAACAATAGTGATGGGTAATTGATTCTTTTTGCATATTCTGATAGGCAAAATGGTGTTTATAATTTTGTGGATTTAGAGTTCAATATTGTGTTATTTTCAGTGGGAGTACTCTTCCAATTTTTTAATGGGTTTTAGGAATACAAGTTATTCGAATATGTCTTTCAATGTTAATGTGGTGTTATAGTTTCCCCCTAAAACATAAACTCTTAAAGTCTTACAGAAGCTTTGTAACACACCCAGCATTCCACACATGCCCACAGGGCTTAACAAATGGTATTTGCTGCCAGACACAGATAATAACCTTGGGTGCTGTTGTACAGGCTGCACCTTCTCCCAGGAAATGTGTGTATAGCAAGATCCTTGGGTCTGTGCTAGGTCTAAGCATCAGTGGGACCATAAACCAAAAAGCAAGGTATTTTTTTGACTTGAAACTTCCATGTATTTCTCACTGGCTAGCTTCTTCTATTTATGCTGCTTTTAAGGAGAAAAATCGCCAAATCCCCCTGTGGTTTTCTGAAGCAAGAATAAGGAGATCTATGAACCACAGACTGTAACACTTCGGTAACCTCAGCTAACTGTGGGAGCACAATCTAAACCTGAGAACGTTTTCAGAGAACTGTGGTTTATGACTTTCAGGCGCACACATAAACTGAAGCTGCAGGCAGGGCATTTCCAAGCCCAGGGCCTCTGGGGCTGTGGATAAGGCTCATTGGTGATGGAGAGCACAGACGCCAACACAGTGCATGGCACACGTAAAGTGGATTGTTTGGGCAGGTAGCCTTGAAATATGATCAACCTCTCATTTTCTTTATGAATGTGCACATCAAGATTTTTAAAAAAACATAAGCAATAGTCCAGCTTCTTTTGTAGACACACACTTCAAAGTGTTTAAATGATCAAGGTTCAGTTAATAATAGCAAAGGTTTGCACCCCAGGCACTTGCCAGAGAACTCAGATCTTAATTGGCTGCCACAAGTGCAGCGGAAGCAATTACTATCAAGAGAAGCAGTTTAAAGGACATGTTAATTATTCATTTTCATAAATCTCTCCATTTTTGTTTCTGCATTATTACATGACCTAAAAGCAAACATAATTTTCTATAGGCCAGCAATTTTCAACCCGTTTCATCTCATGGCACGTATAAGCTAATTCCCAAAATTCTGCTGTACACCAAAAAATATTTTTTGCCAATCTGACAATAATTTTGATTTATTCACACCGGACGGCTAGTGTTGTGTTGGCTGTTGTCACTTTTTCATTTGACAATCTAAGGTCAGGAGCAGAGGTCACAAACAGGGCACAAACAGAGGTCAGGGCCCCTAAGTCAGGTGTTGCATGTTTTAAAAACTTTTGTGGTACACCTGTGTGCTGTAGCAGGTTGAAAATAGCTTCTATAGATGTGTCTCTCCAACTTTGATGTGTCCAATTCTAGGGCCATGTCCTCCCAAGCTGTGATTTAGTTGGTCCAGGGTAGGTCTTAGGAATATGTGTGTGTATTTGGTTGCCCCATGTGATTTTGACCAAAAAGATACCATTGACCCCGTTTGAGAAATGGGACGTGAACACATTGTATTTTCCCATATGTGATGTTCTGATAGATTAGGCTGAAGATGGATACAGTGCAATTTCCTGTGAAGGGATTTTTTGCATCTCTTGCAAAACCTGTTTTCATGATGTTATTCAATATTTTTTTAATATAAGAGACTACATGACAAATTTACCTGAGAATTTAGTGATAGGAAAAAGTTTTCCTTTCCTGGAAAACCAGTTTTTCTCCAATTAGCAACCAACAAAAATTCTCTTTGCCTTGCAATATATGTGATCTGCCTGGAAAAAGTTGAGCCATTATTAATATAACAAGAATGATTTGTGTAGCATTAGTGTAACCTGGCCCCCAAGGAGAGTGGACTGGAGTGCACATGAATGAACGAGGATGACTTCACTGTACTAGTCAGTGGGGGCGGTAGATGCCATTGAGTGAGCATGTGTGCTGTGTGGCCATCATATTCAAAATGACTGAGCATGTAGAGCAATGAATCTGCATCAAATTTTGTGCTAAGCTTGAACATTCCTCCATGGAAACTATTCAGATGATTCAGAAGGCTGCAGCTATGGGCAACTGGTGATTGGCAGCTTTATCACAGAAATGCAGTTGATCATGCATCATGTCTCACACAGGGTTTTTGGGCAAAACATGAGATCACCTAGGTTACTCAGCCCCCATACAGCCCAGATTTGGTGCCCTGTGACTTCTGGCTTTTTTGAAAACTAAAATCACCTCTGAAAGGAAGAGATTTCAGACCATTGATGAGATTCAGGAAAATATCAGGATTTTCCAATGAGATTCAGGGCAGCTGATGGTGATTGGGAGAACTGTGTGAGATCCCAAGGTGCCTACTTTGAAGGGGACCCAGGCATCATTGTCCTATGTATAATGTTTCTTGTATTTTGTATCTTCTTAAATAACTGTCTCTATTTTTCATATTACATGGCTGGATACCTTCTGGACAGACCTCATATATTGGAAGCTTAGGGAACAAATAAGCATCTCATTTTAAGGTTCCCAGTTGAATTTTTTCTTGCTTCTTCCTCAGTATGGCTTCTGAGATTTCTGATTTAGGTTTTAGCTGTTCTGGTACAAATAGCTTTTTATTATTATAATGCTTTCTGAGAGGTGAGGAGGAGAAATTATAAAAATGTAAATGACATACTCAATATGGTTGTACCCTCATAATGTTGCCAATAGTTCAATTTCACTTCCTGCATTCATCTGCAAGCAAGAGTTCTGGGCTGACCTAGGCTGCCCTTCTGGGTTATGGTGCCTGCCCCCGACACTGATTTTTTTTATTATTTTAAAAAATTTATTTAGTTATTTTTCAAGTACAGTTTTCTGTCTATTAATCCCATCCCACCCCATCCCCTGTGCTCCCCTCCTCCCTCCCATTTCCACCCTTCTCAGTTGTTGTCCATGTATCCTTTATATTTGTTCCTCTAAATCCCTCCCCTATTTCCCCTGAAATTCCCTCCCCTCTCCCCTCTGGTCACTGTCAGCCTGTTCTCTATTTCAGTGTCTTTGGTTATATTTTGCTTGCTTGTTTGCTTTGTTGTTTAGCTTCCTGTTAGAGGTGAGATCATATGGTATTTGTCCTTCAACACCTGGCTTATTTCACTCAGCATAATGCTTTCCAGTTCCATCCATGTTGTTGCAAAAGGTAGGAGCTCCTTCTTTCTTTCTGCAGCATAAAATTCCATTGTGTATATGTACCATAGTTTTTTGATCCATTCATTTACTGACGGGCACCTAGGTTGCTTCCAACTCTTGGCTATTGTAAATTGTGCTGCTATGAACATTGGGGTGCATAGGTTCTTTGGGATTGGTGTTTTAGGGTTCTTAGGATACAATCCCAGCAGTGGAATTGCTGGGTCAAAAGGCAGGTCCAATTTTAGTTTTCTGAGAAAATTCCATACTGTTTTCCATAATGGTTGTACCAGTCTGCAATCCCACCAACACTGGACCAGAGTCCCCTTTTCCCCACACCCTCTCCAACATTTGTTGGTTATTGCTTGGTTTATGATAGCCATTCTCACCGGTGTAAAGTGGTATCTCATTGTGGTTTTAATTTGCATCTCTCTGATAGCAAGCGATATTGAGCATCTCTTCATGTGTCTCTGGATCCTCTGTCTGACATTGATTTTTGGTTCCTCTCACTCACCGGGGGTCTGTTATCCTGACTGAGGTGAGCTTTCTCTGCAGTTTCCTGAAAGCCCTTCTCCACTGCCTTTCTCAACAGCGCTGCTTGAATCTGTTGTCTTCAACACTGTCTAATTTTTGTGTTGATTCATTGAGAGAATTGTACTTTGTTTTCCAAAAATCTTCATTGACAAAACCTGGAAACTAATGCCCTTTAGTGAGTAACTTGATAAATCGGTGGTGGTCTGTCCATGCAATAGCCTGCTGCTCAGCATTGTGCCGTGGGAAGGAAGCCAGTTTCAAAAGATCACCTACTATATGATTTCATTCATTTGAGATACTGAGAAAGGCAAAACTATAGGAATGGAGAAAATGTTATCAGAGGTTAGGGTGGGAGGGAGCTCTGGCCAAAGCAGGGACATGAGGGAATTCTTTAGAATACTAGAACAGTCTGCATATTGTTTGTGGTGGTAGTTACAAGAATCTATGCAGGCAGCCCTGACTGGTATGGCTCAGTGGGTTGGGCATTGTCCCAGAAACCAGAAGGTCTCAGTTTGATTCCTGATCAGGGCACATGCCTGGGTTGCTGGCCAGGTCCGCAGCTGGAGACATACAAGAAGCAACTGACTGATGTTTCTCTCCTTCTCCTCCTCTCTTTCTAAAACAATAAATAAAATATTTAAAAGAAAAGAATTTATGCAGGTGTTAAAACTTACAGGTTGTACACCAATGTGAACTCTACAGCATGTAATTTTTTTTAAAAAAAGACAATTCATAGACTAGGAGAAAATGTTTGCAAAACATATATTTGTTAGAATATTTGTATACAGAATTACAAAGAATTCTCAAAACTCAATATATCAGAAAACAAACAAAGCAATTAAAAATGAGAAAAGATTTGAATAGACATTTTACCAAGGAACACATACATATGGTAAGTATGCACATGGGAAGATGCTCAACATTGTCATCAGGAAAATGCAAATCAGAACCACAAAGAACTATACTGATTAGAATTGGGAAAATAATTTAAAAAAAGAAGAAGAAGAAATTGACAATATCAAGTGCTGGTGAGAACCTGTAACAACTGGAATGTCCTGCCTTGCCGGTAGGAATGTAAAATGCTTAGAGCCACTTTGGAAAATAGTTTGGCATTTCCTTAAAAAGCTAAGCATAACATATGCTCCACCACTTTTATGTATTTATTCAAGAAAATGAAAACATATGTTCACACAAAAACCTGTCCATGAATGATTACAGCAGCTTTATTCATAATTGCCCCTAATTGGAAACAATCTTAATGTTCTTCAGCTGCTAAATTGATAAATAAACTGGTCCCTCCATGCAGTGGAAAAAGGAACAAACTATTGATATATGCAACAAAGAGGGTAAATCTCAAGTATATTATGCTAAGTGAAAGGCACTAGCCTCAAAAGGTTAGGCACTGGATGATTCCATTTATATGACATGCAGAGAAGGGAAAACTACCCCATGGGAACAGAAAGCAAATCAGTGGTTGCTGGGTTCAGAGGAGGGCAACTACAGAGGGACATAAGGGCACGTTGTAGACCACTGACCTTTCTAAATCTTGATTATGGGCACGGTTACATAACCATATACACTTGTCAAAACTCAGAAATTTGTACACTATAAAGAGTAAATCTTACTGTATGTAAATTATACGTTGATAAAGCCAACTTGAAAAAAAAACACAACGATATGGTCCTCAGAGCTGGAAGAACTTGGTTCTCTGCAAATTTCACTCTTTCTCTTCTCTTTTCTTTCAATTTCTTTTTCTTTCCAAGTCAATTCAACAACTGTTGAAGGCCTACGTGTATCCTTCACCACACTAGGCATTTCTTGGGCTACAACAGAAGCTTAAGATGGGGGGTTTTACCTTGGGTTATTCATAATCATGAGGACAGGCATTTCAATCTTGACCTTTCTAGTAAGTGATAAATAAATGGTCATCGCAAGCCTGTAAGTGGACAGATGACTAATGAAGGCCTCATCTGAGGAAGGTCAGTCGGACGGTTTTGTGTTGTGTGGATTGGAGCTGGGAGGTCCTGAGGAGGAGACGAGTTAAGATACCACTGAACTAATTTAGAAGTGGGGCTAGGCTATACCATGGCTGTTTTGGAGGCCTGGAAGGCAGACTAAGCACATGCTCAGGCAGCAGAAATTGAGAAATCCTTACCTTTCATAATGTTTTACAAACCACTGCAGCTTAAAGAAGGGCACCACACATGTTCTAGTCTTAGTGCCAAACCTTAATCTGTCTCTGTGTCGCGACAGCAGAGGTGGCAAGAAGAGGATAAATCCAAAGATGGAAGGAAGGAAGGAAGGAAGGAAGGAGGGAAGGAAGGAAGGAAAAGAAAGGTGGGTGTCAAGAAGGAATAAAAGTATGACTTCTAAGTTATGATGTTGGAAGAATTTAACATTAATAAAGGAGGAAAATATGGCAGGAGGTTTGAAAGGGGGAAGACACCATGTTTTGTTTTAGACCTCGTGTAGTCTGATGTGAGAATGGGTCATCCAGGCTGGAGATTTTCTCTCTAGTCTGGCCATCCTGGGCTCTTTTCCTGTTCTGGAACAAGCCAGGGACATTTCTGTGGCAGAGTCCTTTGCCTAAAAGCCCTCCTCCCCACAACCCATGTATCTCCCATACCTTCTCCAATACTTACTTAAGCTCCTCAATGAGGCCTGACCACCCTGTTTAAACTGTAATGGCCTTCTCTTGTCTTTACCTCCTGCACTCCTTCCTTTGTTTTTCGTATCACATATCATCTTGGGCCGTCTAGCATAGTCTATTTACTGAGAATGTCTGCTGTTTACTGTCTGCCTTCCCTTGCTGGAGTGCAAGACACAATGGCAGGGATCATTTGCAGTTTTGTCTATGGGTGCATCACAAGCACCTAGAATACATAGTACCTGGCACACCATAGGGGCTCATTAAATATCTGTGCATATTCTTGGAATAAGCACTGTACTCACTCTATATTATTTATCTAATTGAATCTTTACAGTAGCTCTCTGGGGGTAGGTACTATTATTATTTCCATTTTATTGATAAGGAAACAGGGGCTTGGGCAGGTTAAAAGACTAACCCAAGGTTATACATAGGTAGTAAGAAGTGGAGGCAGGTTCAAACCCAGAAATGCCTACCCCTTAAGCACACACATACACCTCCTCCTGGCTGGTAGGTACCTGGAAGCCCAGGAGATTCTTCATTGACAGATCAGATCTACAGGATCTGAGTTATTGGAGAGAAATTCTTTAGCATTGATATGGAGAGACAATAAGGCTGAGTCAGCTGCTGTGCACAGTTTTGAAAGATAGTAAAACTGGAATCTGAACGCAAGTTTTTCATTTTTCAATAGTTTTCTCTTTTTTCACATCTTCCTTTCTTAAAGGGAAATGCAGGCTGAACCTATTGTATTCTCCAATTTTTTTGGTGAAGTCCACCTAAAAATCATTTAATGCTGATGCTTACTAGAATTGTTTTAACGTGCGCAATTCATTGGGTTTCCGTTTTACCTTACAGACAGGAAAATTTGTTATTCTTTAATACAGTATCTCTAAGAACTCATCTTAGAAACGGAATTGACAACACACAAAAGTTACTGGAGAAAAAATCTTAATTTGCGTCGTAGTTTTACCAGTTCTAGCAGCGGCGCGTGATCATAAAAATATGCCCCACGGGTCAGACACGGATTTACTCTTCCGGTGCACATTTGGGGCAGCGTGACCTTTCACTCCTTTTGATCGGCGCCCTCTTGTGGTGAATCGTGAGCAAGTGCGTCTCCATCTTGCTCCCTGGTTCTTTGTGAGACCAGGCGGGGTTTTGTCTTGAGCACACTCTGATATTGCCTGGTGAAGAGAAGCACCACTTCTTGAGTAGTCTCTGGTGTTCTTGAAACATAAGGGAAATATGCTGCTTTTATTTCTAGACTTTATTTTTCACTGTATATTTTATATGCCACCTGCTGTGACTGTGACCCATTTCAGTTATAACTATTTTCTTTCTGTTTTATGGAGGATAATTGGTGAATGAGAGAAGAAACATAATTTAAATAGGTTTAAAAGGGCTTTACATTTTAAAGTCTAAATTCATTCCTCCCTGAAACAACTCTGTATTTTTAGTGTCAAAAGCATAAGCTGAGTTTAAGGCTAAGAAGTATCAGAATGTTTTGGGATTGTGAGTTCATCTCGTTTCAAAGCCATTTCCCATGACCAGGGAGAATATGAACACCGTGTCAACCCTTAGACTGTGTCTCCCGGCGTGGACACTGGATCATAGGCCTCCTGGAAAATGACAGTGGTATGGGTTGATCCCTAGTCCTGATGTTAATTTTATAGAATGGCTGCCATTTTGAGTTCACTTATTCAATAGGCAATGTCTTATGCTTATTTCAAGATCCCTTGAAGAGATCTTGGATCTTTGGAGTTAGACAGAACTTGATCTGAATCCAAACTCTGATGCTTAGCATTGTGCCTTCGGGCGAATTCCTAAACCAGTTCCCACTTGGGGCAGTTGTGTAGGTCGTGGGAGGCCTGCCTCGGACCTTTCCCTGACGCCGCCCTGCCTGGCAGCGCCCACTGACCACTGCCTTGCTGTGCTCTGGTTGGGACGACGAGACACACACCGAAACACCAGACGGCCAGGGATCATAAATAGAAAATGATTCGGTGTATACAGTAAATTTTCCTCACTGTACTATCAGTTTTTCTTTATGTTTGGAGGCTGTCTCAGTAAGAGTATATGAATTTAGGCTTGCTGCATCTTCCTCATTAATCAACGCTTTTAAAACATCATTATTGGTAACACCTAATAAGGTGGCATGCCTCCGAACATACTTTTGTTTGATATTGCCACAGGAATATCAAATAGAACTGTCACCAAATCTTTCGGCTATTTGTCCGGTTCATGTCTGTAATTCCATGTCTGTGGTTCTGAAAGCCAAAGAGTTCTAAAAACAGTGTTTTTCTTCCAATTCATTTGGCAGCCAACCTGATCTGCGCTGATACGAAACTATTTAGAGTCTTGATTTATTCTACTTAGTGTGAATATTTATGTGTTCCTTTCAGGAATATTACTGTGTTTGTTTATGAGGCACTGCCTCAGACTCCACTGGGGGTGTTAACTAATATATAACATGTACCCTGTATTAATTTCTGAAGTTAAAATTAATCTGAATTTGGAAACACTTTTGATTCCAGGGTTTGGGTTAAGGGTATGTGTGTGCGCTTCATGTGTGTATATTCTCCCCACTGTGTTCTTATGTCTTAGATGTATACTGGGAAGCAGCATGCAGCTGGATTTATTTTTACTCTTATAGAATAATCTGTCTTTTAAATGGAAGATTTTTCTATTTCTATCTATTCCTGATATATTTCAATTTTTCCTATCCTTTTATTTTTTTTCTAATTATCCCACATTATCTATACTTTCCTCTTTTTCAGCATTCTACTGGATGAGTTGAGCTTCCCTCACTCCTTTTTTCAAATTTTTGCTCAGTTAGCTAGGAAGTGATGCCTGTTTTATTTTTAAATTGTTCTTTTTGAAATATCTTCAAAAATATTTAATTTATAAAGTTCCAAGTTAATCAGTATCTTTAGCCTATGCCTCAAAAATTCTAAGACAATGTTACTGCTCTAACTAAACACATTCTCCCAGTTTACATGTGATTATCCACCTTTTTGTCTTATTTGTTTTTAACCCCCCAAATTAGATGTTATTTAATAAAAGTGTTTATTTAGATTTATGCCCCATTGCCATTTGTTTGCTCATCAATTGTTTACCCAGCACACATTTTTTTGAATGCCTCTACAGGTCTGGGGACTCAACGAGTTAACAAAACAAAGTTCCTTACCTTCGAGGTCTTAACTTCCAGCTCATATGAACCATTTCTGCCTACACCTCAGATCTTTCTTTAGGGATTATGTTCCTCTTTTTTCCTGCACATGTTTTAGAAGTTCCTTTATTAGGGTTTGTTCAGTCAATTCTTTTTGATTTTTGGATAGCTTTTTTGAGCTATAATTCATGTGTCAGATAATTCTCCCATTTAAAGTATGTAATTAAACAGTTTGTAGTATATCCACAGAAATGTGCAGCCATCTCTACAGTCATTTTTAGGACAATTTCAAAAAGAAAAGCTGTACATGTTAGCGGTCACTCCTTATAGTGGGTTTAATAGTGTCCCCTTAAAATTCCTGCCTGTTTGTGAGCTCTGGCTGGGCAGCTCGGTGGGTTAGAGCGCTGTCCCGCTATGCCAAGTTTGTGGGTTCAATCCCAGGTCAGGGCACATGCAAGAATCAACCAATGAAGGTTATAAATAAGTGGAACAACAAATCAGTGTTTCTCTTTCCCTTCCTCTCTCTCTAAAAATCAACATATAAAAAAAAACATTCATGCCTTTCTGGAGCCTCAGAATATGGCCATGTTTAGGAATAAGATCTTTGCCCATGCAGTTAGGTAAGATGCGGTCATACTGAGTTAGCCTGTGCCCTAGATCCAATGTGAAGCAATACTTTGAAAACTACCATATTGCTTGTCTTTTGTTAAACTTGTTCCTAAGTGTTTCGTTCTCTTTGAAGCTCTTATACACAGAATTGTACTTTAATAACATTTTCAGATTGTTCATTGGGAAAGCATAGATATATAATTGATTTTTGTATATTAATCATACATTCTTTGCTGAACTCATTTATTATTTTAATAAGTTTTTGGTGGTGGAGAGAAGTGTCTAGATGGTTGATAGATTTAGCTCATGAGCCATTTATCTCCTGGATAAACTCCTTTTACCTTTTGAGTTTTATCACAAAAACTTTTTTTTTTTGTAAAGCTTTTACCAACTTTCTGAACTGAATTCCATTCGACCTACATGTAGTGAGTGTTCTGTGTACACCTGGCTCTTCCCTAGAGGCTTAGGACAGAGTGTTGAACAGAGTTTCTGTTGGAGTAGAGAACACAGTTTAGGCAGCTCTAGGCACAGATTCTCCTGATGTTACTTTCAGCTGTAAACCTCCACCACAGTAATTATTCTCTTACTAGAATAACACATGTGTGCTTTTCTTCCTCATCAGCCAATCCCATTTGTTCTACCTTCGAGATATAACCAACATCCAGCCACTTCTCAAGATTCTCAAAACTACCTCCACCTTCTGCTTGGGTTACATAATGGCCTCACCTAATCTCCTGGCTCCTGTCTTTGTCACTCCCAAAATAGTCTCCTCAGTGCAACGGATAAAGTGATTCTGCCAAAAGGTAAACCAGCTCCTGTCAGTCTTGTGCTTAGAACCTGTATAACACAAAGTCCACCGAGCCCTTCCCTGCGTGCCCCCAGGACCTGGCCTGCTCCTCCTCCCCACCCACTGTCTCACTCCCAAGGCCCCAGCCATCCTGAGTCCCTACTGATTCTGCAACATTCCTGGCATACTCTGGCCTGCAGGCCTTTGCTTTTGTGGTTTCCTCCAGCCGAACCTTCCTACCCCCAGGATCCCATATTCACATGCTTTGACTCCTATTTCTAGTAGGCCCATCTTTAATAAAAAATGAAAGAAACAAATACAATAGGAAAAATAAATAAATAAAGAACAATGTGAAGAATAGCACACACAAACTTACTCCCTGTTTCCCTTATCCTAGTTAATTTTTCTCTACAACGCTTACCAGCATCAGACTATTATGGATTTTTTCTATCTACCACCACTAGATTATAAGCTCCTTGAAGGACAGAAACTTGGATTATTCCCTGCTATTTCACCATTGCCTATAGCAGTGCCTACTACATGGTGGGTACCCAAGGTATACTTGTGAAATCAATAAATGTGTGCACGTAGGAATGGACTGGCATGTCTAGGAATGAATGAACAGCATAAAACCACTGCTGACAATAGACAAAGATGGGGTGCCGAGGGGGAAAGAAAGGAAGAGGGCAGACTCATTTTTCCCATTTTGCAATTTCCCTCGGAGTCTTTGGGGTCGCGGATCCCTTTGGTGCTGGCCGCCTCTGCTGTCTTTGGCATCTGTTTCCTTCCTGATGGTCCCAAAGGTAAAAACTCTCAGTAAAAACTTCTTGACTAACAGCTTCAGTTATTATAAGAGGTTTTTTCCTGTATAACCCAGAACATGGAGTCACTTTCCAGATTGCTTTGGTGGGCAGGCTTGTCCTCAGAGCTACCGGGAGGGGAAGGACAGGGGACTTCCTGGGCGTACGTGGAGAACCCTGGAAGTTGATCTAACGGGGCAGTGGTCTGTCAGGAGAAGGCTGCCACTGGTTCATTACGGGCGAAGCCATGTAAGAAAATCAAAACCAAAAGGGATGGAACCCAAGATTTAGCTCAATTCAAAACTACTGGAAGAAATAATACTGTTCAAATAAATTAAATCTCTTCCTGGCTGTCATCTTTGATTCGCTAATTTATACTTTCGAGGACTTCAATGTTTGCGTATGTATTTAGGGTCAGTGTTGTCTGCAAGAATGTAGACCGGGGCAGAGAAGGCTTGCCTGTCTATTAACTGGCTGTAGCACAGGCAAAAAAAAAGTGTTATGCTGTGTCTCACAAGTGGTGGAGATGAAACAGTTAAAAAAAACAAACTGTGAAGAGGAAGGAAGTAGCCAATTTTTAAGCCCAGATGTCACAACCAGAGATGACCAAAGGGACAGGCTTCTAGAAAAAGTTTTTGCAGCCTGTACTTTACCTGTATGTTACTCACTTTCTTCTTAAGGACAAGGATGAAAGCTTTCCATCATTGGAAAGAAAAATGTACCCAAATTTGCTAACACTTTCTATACTTGTGCATTTCCTTAGAATTGTGCAATATCAATAAGAATGGGGATATGTAAAGAAATGACAGTTGGAATAGAGAACCTATGTGCCTGCAGAGCTAGACTCTAGAATAGTAGGGATAAGTGACTGAAATTGCCGAGGCACACGGACCGGGATGCAGACACCGTGGCGTGGACAGGCGCGAATCAGCACAGGGCGTGGGCTGGCCTGGCAGGTGGGCCGTGTGGGGTCCAGGGGCACCGCACCGCTGACCGAGAACCGGCACGGGGCTGATGGAGTTGCGTGATGAGCAAAGAGCGTTCAGACAGGAGACTGAGCAGTGAGTGACAGGAAAGCGACCCAAACGAGGTTAAACAGAAAGAAGGATTGATCTGAAGGGCGGAGAGATAGCTTAAAGGACCATCAGCAGAGCCCAGAGCCATTCTGGGGTCCTGTGGACTGGAACCAGGAACCCCAACGCTGTTAGAGCTCTCTCAATCTCGCTCTCCCCCTCCCCTCCCCCACCCCTTTCCCCAAGCATTCTTTCTGTATATCAGTTTTCCTGTTTATAAAATGAAACTATTAATAGTACCAACTTCATGGGTTATTGATAGGATGAAATGACCTGTATGTAAAGCCCTTAGAAGAAGCCTAGAAAATGAGAGCTTAGTTGTCACTATTACTAACATATATGTCACTAGAGTAAAACCATAAAGACAACCCACCAAATAAGGACACTTTCATGCTATCTTCCAGTCCCTGCACAGATCCTGTGGCCTGTGAAGTTACTTTCTATTTATCACCTTCGCTCACTGGCAGCCTTCCGGGGTCTCCCTGACGGCACTCACTGCGGCTCCAAGGCCCTCTGCGTCTTTCCGAGCCCTCACCCCGGGGTTAGTGTCTGTCTTCTTTCGTGATCTGAAACAATTTATTTCTCAGATAAATAAACTGTTATCATAGAGTTCCTTTATGGCTTCAGAGAAAGCCTCACTCAAAGGCTGACAATGGGCAAAGCTGTGTAACTGTGGATTAGCTTGTCTGACCTGGTCAGCTCTGCCTTTCTGAGCAGCCTCCCCCGGCTCTGCGGCAGTGGTTTCTCCTGCCCTTGGCTTCATGTCAATCAGTTTGCCATCAGATACTCTTTTACCCATCAGAGCCTGTTTCTAATAGTGCATTTCTAAAGCCTAGATTTACTTTCCCTCGGCGTTGCTTTTTTTTTTTGTCGTTGTTAAATATAAATCTTTCTCTTTGTTTCAGTACACAGGGACATTTTATGTCCCTGTCTTGGTCCAACTAAATTCAGCAAATACTGTTTGTGGTTCTACTGGGTACCAATTACAGTGCTTTGTATCACTCATTTCATTTCCTTTGCCTTTTCTCTGCCTTTAATTCGCTCTTTCTAAGTCTCCTTGATAGAGGGAATCACAACTGTTACCGCACAGCTTTTTAATACGTAAAATAAAATTATCTTAGTGGCTAAAAACACATTAAAAATAAACGTTCATATATTGGAACTTTGTGTGAGAGCAAGTCTCCATTGGGCAGGGGTTGTATGCACTTGATGGTGTGTCTGTAGCGAGTACACTGGGTTGTGTTCATTCCATAGTGTGGGTCCATTATTCTCAATCTTTTTGCTGAATTTACAAAGTCCTAAGTTTTGAAGTAATTCTTCATATACCTTTAATGAGAAGTAGCTGAATCAGATAGACATGTCAACATTTATGGTCTCTATGTGGTTGCTGAAGTTGGTTAAATCAGTCAAGAACGGACTGATTAGTTGTCAGTAACCCTAGTTGAATGCATTACTATGCAACTAAAGAGAGGCAAGTTTTAAGTAATTTGTCGTATAATCATGATCAATGGAAAGGCAAGGATCCGCATATAGATAGGATGTTTGTAGACATTCACTTAATTTTATTGCCTTACATTCTTTTCAGAGAGAATATTAGAATTCTGAGTCAATTTCTGTATAGTAGTTATTTTCTTGGATGACGTGTTTGGTCTTCTGCAAAATCAGAAGAGAGATGATTGAGGAAAATGGTGAGGGGTCCACAACCTGAATCATCTATTCAAAAGTCACATTCACTATTCATTCATTCATCAATCATTTATCGTTTATCTGCTTAGTGTCCAATACCATGCTGTGTGCTGAGGACTCAGATTGATAAAATAAGGCTGTGCCCTTGAAAAGTTGACTGTCTGTTGGAGGGGATTTACCCATGAATGAACAATCCTGTGTGGTAAGTACTGAGAGACAAATACACAAATGCTGTGAGAGCAGGAAGAAATGAATGACTAACTGTGTTTGCTGGGGTGTCAGGAACATGTTCATTCAGGAAGCCTAAGGGATTCATGTCTCGATGAGAAGATAGAAGGCTAGAGAAGGGCATTTCTAGAAAAGAAAATATGTGCAAAAAATCAAGTGGTTTGAAAAGAGTGTGGAGCATTCAGAAGGTAGAGGGGCAGGAGCTCATGAGACACACAGGTGGGATTGTGAGAGAGGAAAACCTGGGAGCAAAGCTGAAGAGGTAGGTAACAGACTGGGAAAGGCTCTGTACTTCATGCTAAGGATTTTAGACTTTTTCTTGGAACAAGTGATTTGATTATGTTAAATGGGGGGAATGATTTGATCAGACTCCAACGGGAAATCATAGAACTACTTGGTGAATAAGGCACCAGACCTCCAGAGATAATTGACCAGTGGCCTCTTGGAGTGGCTTTTTGGGATGCTCATTTTAAAAAAGAATTTTCAAATAATTTTGAGTAGAACTACCTACATACTCAATTCTCTCTCAGAGACACATTATAAACCAGAATTTATTAGTGGTTGTTGAAGACCAGCATAAAAGATAGTTGTTTAACTCGGTATTTCCCAGGCCTATATGGCAATGAACTATGGCTGCCAGATGAAGTACTGGACGGCCAGCTCAAAGGTGAATTTGAGATAGACAACAAACGATTTTGTAACACTAGCAAGGGACACTGCATGGGACACGGTGTGTGGAATTAGAATTCCGAGGAACTCTCGCACGACACTTGAAACCTCAGAGAGATTTATGATGTGTCTCTGATAAGACAAACGCAGGACTCTACTCCCCAGAGCATCCTTACAAGGTCTGTTTGATGTGACTGAAACATTTTTGTATTAATTCTGGTAGGTGCTGAATAGTTGTTGCTATTTTTTTTTTGTAATGAGACTTTAAAATCTGCTCTATTAGCAGCTTTCGAATACATCGTAGAGTATGACTCCCTGTGGTCCCCACGCTCCATACCACATCCCCATGACTCATCCGTTTGGGAAGCGGAAGTTTGGGGCGTTCAACCACCATCACCAGCGTTGCCCCTCCTCAGCCCCTGCATCTGGCGACCACCAATCTGTGCTCTGTATCTCTGAGTTTTGTTTTGTTTCGATTATACCTATGTATGACATCATACTGTATTTATTTTTTTCTGTCTGACTGGCTGCCTTCACTTAGCAAATGCCCCCAAGGTGGATCCATGTTGTCGCAAATGGCAGTAGTCCCTTGCTTTTGTGGCTGAATTATATTTTATTGTATATACGTAGTGTACCACGTTACTGTATCTTTAGTTTAAAATGTCTTTTGCTTTTTACTTTATTTTTCTTTATTCCTCAGTAACTAAATGCTAGTGCAAATAAAAGCTGCCCTTGTCACTGATAAAAAAGTATTCCCCTACCAGCCATAGGGCTTAATTAATCGATTAATTAAACACTCAACACACATCTGTTGAGAGGCCACCATGGACCAGGCACTGAGGATGCAAAACTCTACAAGGAAGCCGTGTCCGCTGCCCTTCGCAGCGTTTCCAATACAGCGAGCAGCCTAAGCCAGTCTGTGCTCCCAGCTTCCTTCTGTCCTCGCCACCACCTGCTGCAGACCACTCGTGTAGCCCCACCTCCCACCAGCCCCCAACCTGCACCTTTCTCTAGCAGCGCCTGCAGTCCCAGGACATACAAGATTCTGTATATCCGTGCGTTTGTACCTAAGGCCTCTCCCCAGAATGACCCTGCTCTCTCCTCCCCTCTGTATTTTCTCTGTATCATACTTGGCCTTCAAGATTCCATCTAAGTATGAGTCCTAGAAGCATTTCCTGACACCATATCCCTGGCGCCCACCAAATCTGACTGGAAGCCTTTTTTTTTTTTGTACTCCAAATGGTCTTCCCTATTCAAGTATAAGTCTAGCATATCACTTACTAAATAAACTTACTGTAATTGCTGGTTCGTTTAAGTCTTTCTCCCATGTTAAACTATTAACTACTTGAGACATTTTATGTCACTTTATTTTTACCCCCAACACCACCGCAGCTACATATTCCATAAGTGTTTTTTGAATGATAAATTGAGGGTCAGTACTTTTGTGTCCTATATCATTGGAATCTCACCCCTTCTCTTCTGCTGGCATCATGATACTAAATTATTCTGAAATGAATTGTCAGTAAGAAAATGCCACTGTTTTCCATCTTGTGAACTATGGTACGCCAAGTAGAAAGACGAAAGAAAAACTTCAAGCACCCTCTGGAAAAACTGTTAAATAGTACTACTTAATGGTGGCTAAAAACTGTAGCCAAGGCCATGCCTAAGGGAGTTAGGAGGAGGGTCTCTGACACACGGAGGTTCTTTGTCACAGTGGCCAATTTATAAATAATCATGATGGTTCTGCAGAAGGCAGCTGTGGCCCCAAAGCAAAGGGGCGTATTGACATCTCCACAGAGGGCAACACGGCCGGGCTTGCCTTGGTGGGCCCAGTCACCGCCCACGCTCAGATGAGAATGGTTCTGAGTAGTAGCACCTGCGAATGCCAGATGCCAGAAGGAAAGCTAGAACTATCCTGTTAGAAGATAATGGGGTTCTAATTTATTTAATTATGACTTTATTCAAACAAGAGATAAGAATGAACATGTAAGCACACCTCTTATATGTCTTATTCTTCTACTCCATTTCTACAGTACCCATCTCTCCTAATCTCGTTTTTACCACCCAACAAACACAGGGGAGTAAACCCAATGGGGCGTTACTTCGAAGGCTGAAGCCCTTAGAATGGAGTGAGTGAATTCCACGGCAGGCAGGGAGCTTCTGCTGTGACAGGAACGTGCTTCCCCCAAATTCCCCTAATTTTCAGTAGTTGCTTTAAAACCTCAGCTACTAAGATTAAAGTGCAACCCGGCCATCCAAAACAACCTGTATGTGGCCTAGGAGGCTTGGCCTGGAGACCTGGGTGGTAACTGGGTTTCCCATTGGTCACAATTTTGGATTGTTGGGCTGGGAAGGTGAGTGAAGGCTGGAAAAGAGTGTCTGTAGGCACACACTGTAGTGTTGAAAAAAATGCCTGTACAATTTTTACACTAAGCTTTTGAGGTTCAATTCAGTTTAAGGAACATTTATAGGACATCCATGGTGTAGCAAGACCAGGTGCTAGAGATACAATAGTTTACAAGGTGGATACAATCCCTTCCCTCATAACACTTGTGGGCAAGTAAATACAAGGAGGTACAGACACGTGTTGCAGTAAGGGGCTTAGGAAATGCTAAAAGACCATCCTGAAGGAGAGGCTATAACAGCCTGCTAATCAGAGAAAACAATTGGAACTGCCCAGCCCTTTTGTAGAGAAGCATAGACAGCCACCTCGACTCATCCTGCTCTGGTGAAAGACGATGTTGGGGACCTGCACTGTGCGCAGCAGAAAATCTGTAGCTCAAGTGGCCCTTCTTTTCTCAGCTTCCCCAAGGAACTAAGAGAGTGAGAGAGCAAGCAGAGCCCCCGGTGGTGGACCCAGCGGTGGCAGGGGTCACAACCATGACTGTGCCCCAGCCTGTTAGGAAGTAAAGGCCAGCTTGGTGCTGTACCGGAAAGGCAAGGCGATGAGCAGCTAAGAGGCTGCAGAGAGAGTGAGAGCAGCCTGGCACCACAGAGGAAGGAACAGCAGCCCGAATAATGCCCGGGGGTCTGTGAAAGGATTTGCGGGGGAGACACATGCACTGATTGGAAGGGGAGAAATGAAGGAGGATGTGTCCCTTTCTTCTGGAGACTTTGGATGGGGCTGTGGATGTTCGTCTCTGGGAAGGAATTGTCCTCAGAAGGTTGGGTCTCATCTTGTGTGAGTGAACTCGTTCTCTTTAAGAGGTTCTTTGTTGTTTTTTTTTTAAAGATTTTATTTATTTATTTTTAGGGGAAGGGAGGGAGAAAGAGAGGGAGAGAGACACATCAATGTGTGGTTGCTTCTTGTAAGTCCCTGACTGGTGACCTGGCTCACAACCCAGGCATGTGCCCTGCCTGGGAATCGAACTAGCAACACTTTGGTTCCCAGGCCAGCACTCAATCCACCAAGCCACACCAGCCAGGGCTCTTCAACATGTTCTTATCCCTTTATACTTTGAGTGACCAAATGAATAAGGCAATATGATTTCGTATCTATTTTAAAACATTTGTTGAATGCACAAAGCCCCAATTTGGTGAAGACTTTCAAAACATCTGTATTTGTAGTAATGGGGGTTTTACAATGATGCAGTTCCCCAAGACTGCTGATAGGACCAAGCACGAGATGATCCTATGCCAATGAGGTTCCCTGCCAACCTGGCCCCTTAAACAATGTTGCAGACATAGTATAAAACAGGATTCTGTCTTGTGCCAGGCTGCATTTAATAGGACTTTGGTGTCTGTTTGTGTTCTTATGACTCGTAGGGCAGCAAGGCAAGAAAGCATGGCAGCCCAAGATAGTTACTGCAGTAGTAACACATTTTGGGATCTACTAAACATTTATTAGACTTAAAGATGCTTAAACATTTTGATAGTGCTTGCTCTAAAATAAACTGAAACATAGAGAATTCATTAATTTGCTAAATACTCAGACCCCACAATGTCCTATCATAAAGATGCTTAGATAAAAGTGTCTAGAAAGTTAAATAAAATGAGGAGCTGTCACTAGAGTTACTTCTAGAAATCATAATCCAACCTGACACCTTCGTTTTCCTTTACACTAAAAACTACAGTCCTTCTCCTGGTGTTGTCATAAATTATTGGCATTAGGTTGGAAATTGGTCTAGAATTGGAGCATAACAGTCTCTTTTACAGATTGAAAAATTGGTATGGGTCAAAGAAATGACCCTTCCCTATTGACTAAATTCAAGTCACCTGTCATCGTAAAAGCAATAAATAACCAATCTTAGATTGAAGTACATGGTGTACTCACCCCACTTCCAACATTTGCAAAGCACAGGCAGGAATACAAATGGAGGCCTGCATGTCAGAGGTCTACAATTCATAAAGCAAGCTAACAACTTGCTAAACAAAATGTGTTCTGTCTTCCTATATTGATTAATATACTTTCATGATCGGAAGTCAAGGCCAAATTTAGAACTCTTGGACCAGCTGATGTTGTACTCCTGCAATCTCCCAGGCCACCCCTCCTCTCTTCTCACTACCAGCTTCATCCGGTAGTGTGTGGACCCCCTAGCCTTGTACCTACAAGCTTTTTCCGTCCCCTGCCACCTCCATGCAGCTGTTCATGGCCACGCACAGGCTGGGAGTGGGTATACTGTCTGTTCTGTATGCCCTTGGGCCTGATGCAGAGAATAGACCAGCACAGGCCCTGGAAGAGGGCTCAGGGTTGTTTTGGGAAGGGAATTCCAGGGTCTTGGATACCTGGAGCGTGATCTAGAAGAGAGGTCCGGAGCTCCAGGTTGGTGTGTCCCTTTGGCCATGGAGGGAGGGCATGGCCAGAGAAGAGCAAGAGTGAGTTCTCTAATAATGTATGGGTCCAGGGCAGGGGCCTTTTTATGCTGACAGCGTATGAAGGGTATCAGGTAAATTCCTCACACTTGACTAAGGGCTGAAACTATCCCACTCCCTTTTAACAATGTTGTACTTTCCCAGAGTGTCTTGTTTACTTCTGCAGCATAATTGCTTTTATGGGTTTCTGGATAAATACCAGGATATGCCATTATCTGTGGGAAAATAACCCAGAAGAAGGCAGCTTGGCTTTCAGTTACTACTGGAAGTTTGGGCTGCAGAGAGGCCACTGCAAGCAGGCAACAGACGCCGAAACCACCTATTCACCTTTCAGGGTCCTTCTTCAAAAGAAGGCCGACTTTCTCTAGACCCCTGCCCAACGCTGCCTGTGCATCTTTCTCCTTTGCCCTGTCTCCCCCTTTAAAGCATGGTACAGGGCTGGTTGGGCTATATCATCTTCACCTCTCTCTAATAGGCATCTCTTAGCTCTTGCCGTCAGAATCTCCTGGCCTGACATCACAGTTTCTTGGTGGGTCAAGGCCTAACCTGGATCTCCTAAAACCCAGTATGTGTTTTTCGCCCACATACTGTCAGTTCATCTTTGTCTCTTCCCTGCTGTTGAGTGACTCATCTGGGGGTGGAATGGGGCGCCAGACACACCTGAAAATGTGCCTTTTGGGTCCTGGAGATGTAATTACTCTGTACTTTGCATTTAAATTTGCTATTTTAACAAGTGTAATCGAAGTGATGAGAATGAAGCTGCTTGTTGACACTTTCTCATTTCATCCTGGAATTAGAAGATGAAAAGAACTGTCTTCCCTTCTGGTAGGGGCATCTCCCTTTCACTTGCACTGTGATCCTTAGCTCATTTCCTGCTGGGGCAATTTCAGGTTCAACTTGTTTTTTAAAGTTATGAATCATATCAGTGACTCAAAGCCAATTTTAAGAGAAAAAAAAGCTAAGCTGTCTGTCTATAAAGAATCAAACCTAGCAGCAAATATGAATTGTTATTCTTGGAACTTTTGGCAAACACCCACTAATATATTAGCCATTCATTCATTTAGAATGTTGGACAATGCAAAAATATATGAAAGCAAAAGTATGTTCAGTTGATTGTATGATAGATAAAGGCAATTAAATTCTATTTTCTGAAAGATGCACAGGGTTTTTTTAAGTTGGATTCTTATTTTCTCATGGGGAAAACAAAACTTAGAAGTAGTTATTACACATTTGTCAACTGTGTTGCTAAAAAAAAAGAGAAAATATGAAGTTCCTCAACCCAGACGTACTTTGATAGTGAACTGATACATTTAAGATTTATTTTCTAAATCACGGAGCTGGGAAAACACTCAAAGATCTCAGTAATGAGAAACAGGAAGTGCCAGAGGGGGTGAGTGCCTTGCTGGAGGTCACACACTTGGTTGGCCTGTGGCAGAGCCAGGCCTGGAGTTGGATCGTCCATCTCTCTATGAGCAAGGCGCTTTCTCTGATGCTGTATTACCTAATATTCATACACCTTTGTAACACAGATGTTGTTTTCTTTACTTTAGGAAAAGGGAAAGCAAGGTTAAGAGAAATTTTCACTTGGCCAATGACTTCCTAACTGGCTAATAGCAGAGATAGGATAAGAAAAGGCAAGAATCTGATGCTCCAGGTCACATTCTTTCCACACTGAGTGTCATTTCACCTTTCACCACACTGCCATGGAGAGTCTTCTTATGGTTGTCACCTTTCTTTATATAACCAAGACCAAATAGAGATGAATAAGAATCTATCACCAAATCGATATGTTTGTCTATTTGGTCACCTGACCTTTCATTCCTTCTTCTCTGTCTGAAGCACTGCGTTAAGTGCTATGGAGGGTGCAGAGAATGGGTTAGATTCCTTCTTCTCCGCATCCTTGCCAGCACTTTCTTGTTGATTTGTTTATGATGGCCATTCTGACGGTCATTTGCATCTCTCTGATGGCTAGTGATGTTGAGCACCTTTTCACAGATCTCTGGACTCTCTGTATGTCTTCCTTGGAGAAGTGTCTATTCAGGTCCTTTGCCCATTTTTAATTGGGTTGTTTGTTATCCTAGTGTTGAGTCATATGAGTTCTTCATATATTTTGGAGATCAAACCCTTGTCGGAGGTATCATTGGCAAATATGTTCTCCCATAAGGTCAGCGTCCTTTAAATTTTGTTGATAGCTCCTTTAGCCAAGCCAATTTTTAGTTTGATGTAGTCCCATTTGTTTATTTTTTCCTTTATTTCCCTTGCCCTAGGAGATATATTGGCAAAAATATTGCTACATGAGATACCTGAAATTTTACTGCCTATGTTTTCCTCTAGGATGTTTGTGGTGTCATGACTTATATTTAATTCTTACCCATTTTTAGTTTATTCTGGTGTATGGTATAAGTTGGTGGTATAATTTCATTTTTTTTGCATGTATCAGTCCAGTTCTCCCAACACCATTTGTTGAAGAGCCCATTTTTACTCCATTGTATGCTCCTGCCCCCTTCGTCAAATATTGACCATAGAGACATGGGTTTATTTCTGAGCTATCTATTCTGTTCCACTGATGTATGTATCTGTTCTTATGCTAGTACAGACTGTTTTGATTACAGTGGCCTTATAGTATAGTTTGATATCTGGTAGTGTGATCCCTCCTACTTTGTTCTACTTTCTCAAGATTACTGAAGCTATTCAGGGTCTTTTTTGGTTCCATATAAATTTTTGAAATATTTGTTTTAGATTTGTGAAATACGCCATTGGTATTTTAATAGGAATTGTGTTGAATCTATAGATTGTGTTGGTGAGAATGCAGACTGGTGCAACCACTGTGGAAAACAGTATGGAATTTCCTCAAAAAATGAAAAATAGAACTGCCTTTTGACCCAGCAATTCCACTGCTGGGAATATACCTAAGAATCCCAAATCACCAACTGAAAAGAGTTTATGCACCTCTCTGTTCATAGCAGCATTATTTACAACAGCCAAGTGCTGGAAATAGCCTAAGTACTTGTCAGTAAACTGGTATATTTACACAATGGAATATTATGCTGCAGAAAGAAGGATGGAACTCTTACCTTTTGTGACAATATGACTGGAACTGGAGAATATTATGCTAAGTGAAATAGGCCAGGTTGCAAAAGACAAATACCATGTAATCTTACCTATAAGAGGAATCTAGTAAAAAAAAATAAACTAAAGAACAAAATAGAACCACAAGCATGGAAACATGGAACAGACTGAAAGTGACTGGGGGGTGGGGGATAATGGTGGAAAGAAGGGGACAAAGAACATGTATGAATGACCCATGGGCATGGACAACAGTGTGGGGATGAACTGTGGGAGCAGGGGGTGGGGTGGGTGAAGGAAGACAAAGGGTGAAAAATGGAAACAACTGTAATGGAATAACAATAAAAATGATTCAAAATAATAATAATAAAAAATGGGTAAGATATGAACCTGCTCCTTGAGATATCCAATGTCTACAAGGAGATAAAGGATTTGCTCACAAATAACCATAGTAGAAGACAGAATGTAGTAACAAATTAAAAGAAGCAGGAAGTGTTTCAGGAATTCCTTGGGTGGAACAAGGTAAGATAAGTCTGTACCGTTTAGAGGGTTTGAGAACTGCAGAGTAAAATTCTTGGAGAGATTGTGAGTTGTACTTTGACCTGTAGGTGGGGAAAGTGAGCACTTGCTTGACCAGATTCCCTTTGAAAATGGGCTTAAACATTTTATCACCCTCTTGCAAACAGTCCCCTCCTCTCTCCTCTACTTTTACCATTGAAGGAAGGTGAAAGAGGGTTCTTGAGTCAAAGAACATATATGAAGGACCTATGGACAAGGATAAAGGTGTAGGGATTGACTATGGAAGTGAGGGGGTGGGCTGTGCAGAAGAGGGCGAAAGGGGAAAAATTGGGACAACTGTAACAGCATAAATAATAAAAAAATAAAAACACTTTACCAAAGAATAATTTGAATTGACGAACTTAAGGGAAAGATAAAGAAATATGAATTTTCCAAATGGATCCTTGGAAAAGAACAAAAAGCTTCTCAACTTCCAGTCAGTGCAGTCCTCTAAGACGTAAAAATTTAGATGCTGTCTAAGCTTTAGCTTTGACTATAAACACACAGTTATTGTATTTGCTAGGCTCTTATCCTGAGTTCTGTAAATTTGAGTGAATTGGTTTATAAGTAAACATTTAGGTTTTGATACAAAATCCGTTTAATAGGAAGAGATTCAGTTGGGAAAGAGCTGCATTCAATTATTATTGCTGAGATTTTTTAAAATTGAATTTTTGGGTGTGACATTGGCTAATAAAATTATATAGGTTTCAGATGTACAGTTCTTTAACAAATCATCTGTGTGTTGTACTGTATGTTCACCAACTCAAGTAAGGCCTCCTTCCATCACCATCTACCCCCACTTTACCCTCTTCAACCTCCTGCCACATGGTTTTCTCTCTGATAATCGTCATACTGTTGTCTGTATCTATGAGTTTTGTGGGGGTTTTTTTGCTTAACCCCTTCACCTTTTTTACTCTGACCCCCAACCCCAGCCCCCTGTGATAGCTTTCAGTCTTTTTTCTGTATTTTGAGTCTGTTTCTTAGTTCATCTTGCTTATTAAATTCCACATATAAGTGAGAGCATATGGTACTTGCCTTTGACTGGCTTATTTCGCTTAGCACAATGCTCTTCAGGTCCATCCATGCAGTTACAAAGGGAAAGATTTCCTTTTGTATTATTCTATTGCATATCACAACTTTAAAAAAATATCTTATTTATTTTTAGAGAGAGTGAAAGGGAGGGAGAAAGAGAAGGAAACATTGTTCAGTTGCCTTTTACAGGCCCCCAACCTGGCCTGCAACCCAGGCATGTGCCCTGAACCAGCAAGCTTTTGGTTTGCAGACTAGTGCTCAATCCACTGAGCCACACCAGCCGGGGCTGTACCACAGCTTCTTATTCACTCATTTACTGATGGGCACTGGGGCTGCATCCAAATCTTGGCCATTGCGAATAACGCTGCAGTGAACATTGGGTGCATATATTCTTTCAAATTAGTGATTCAAGTTACTTTAGATATATTCCCAGAAGTAGGATTGCTGGGTCATAAAGCAATTCCATTTTTCATTTTTTAAAAATCCTCACTCAAGGATACTTGTATTGCTTATAGAGAGAGGAAGGGAAGGACGGAGGGAGGGAGAGAGAGAGAGAGAAAGGCAGAGAAAGAGACATTGATGTGAGAGAGAAGCATTGACTGGCTGCCTCCCATAAGCATAAACCAAAAATCAAACCCACTACCTAGGTATGTGCCCTGACAGGGGATGGAACCCAGAACCTTTTGGTGTGTGGGATGATGTTCCAATCAACTGAGCCAACCAGCCAGGGCCATTTTTAATTTTTTGAGGTAACTCCACAGTGCTTTCCACAGTGGCTGCACCAATCAGCATTCCCACAAACAGTTCACTAGGGTTCCCTTTATTCCACATCCTCTCTAACACTTGTTTGTGGATTTATTGATGATAGACATTCTAAAAGGAGTGAGATAATATCTCATTGTGGTTTTAACTTGCATTTCTCTGATGATAAGTGACATTGAGCATCTTTTCATATGTCTATTGGACATCTGTAGATTCTCCTTGGAAAAGCATGTATTCAGGTTGTTTGCCCATTTTTAAATTGGATTATTTGTTTGTTTTTGGTGTTGAGTTGTGTAAGTTCTTTATAAATTTTGGATATTAGCCTCTTATCAGATGAATCATTGGTGAACATGTGCCGTCATTCAGTGGACTGTCTTCATTTTATTGATGGTTTCCTTTGCTGTTCAAAATCTCTTTAGTTTGATGTAGTCCCATTTGTTTCCCTTGCCCAAAAGCATACACCAGAAAAAAATATTGCTATGAGAAATGTCTGAGATTTAACTGCCTATGTTTTCCTTTAGGGTTTTTATGGTGTCAATCCTCACATTTTTGTCTTTAGTCCATTTTGAGTTTATTCCTGTGTATAGTATAACAAGGTGGTCTAGTTTCATATTTTTGCATGCATCTTATTTTTCCACACCATTTATTGAACAGGCTGTCTTTATCCCGTTGTATACTTTTGCCTCCTTTGCCAAATATTTATTGACCATAAAGGTGTGGGTTTATTTCTGGGTTCTCTATTCTATTCCATTGATCTCAATATCTGTTTTAAGCTAGTACCATGCTGTTTTAACTACTATGGCCTTGTACTATAGTTTTATACCATGTAGCATGATTCCTCCAAATTTGTCCTTATTTCTCAAGATTGTTGTGGCTATTCAGAAACTTTAGTGCTTCTATATAAATTTTGAAATATTTGTTTTAGTGAAATATGACATGAGTATCTTGATAGAAATTGCCTTGAATCTATAGGTTGCTTTGGGTAGTATGGACATTTTAATGATATTAATTCTTCCTATCCATGAACACACTATATACTTCCCTTTATTTGTATGTCCTTCAATTTCTTTTTTTTTGTGTGGTTGCAAATGGCAAGATTTTATTCTTTTTTTTTAAATATATTTTATTGATTATACCATTACAGTTGTTCTATTTTCCCCTTCATTCCCCTCCACCCGCACACTCCCTTCCCCACCATTCCCCCCCCCCTTAGTTTATAACCACGTGTCTCAAGTTCCTTAGATTCTATATTTCCCCCACTATTCTCGCCCTCCCCCTATCTATTTTCTACCTACCATCTATGCTATTTTCTGTGCCTTCTCCCCCCTTCTCCTCCTCCCACCCCCCTGTTTCTAACCCTCCATGTGTTCTTCATTTCTATGGTTCCACTCCTGATCTAGCTGTCCTCTTGGTTTGCTTTTGTTTTAGATGTGGTTGTTAATAACTGTGTGTTTGCTGTCCTTTCACTGTTCATATTTTTCATCTTCTTTTTCTTATATAAGTCCCTTTAGCATTTCATATAATAAGGGCTTGGTGATGATGAACTCCTTGAACTTGATCTTACCTGAGAAGCACTTTATCTGTCCTTCCATTCTAAATGAAAGTTTTGCTGGATAAAGCAATCTTGGCTGTAGGTCTTTGGAATACTTCTTTCCAGCCCCTTCCTGCCTATAAGGTCTCTTTTGAGAAATCTGCTGACAGTCTAATGGGTACTCCTTTGTAGGTGACTGTCCCCTTATCTCTTGCTGCTTCTAGGATTCTCTCCTTCATTTTAGTCTTGGCTAATATAATCATGATGTGCCTTGGTGTGTTCCTTCTTGGGTCCAACTTCTTTGGCACTCTCTGAGCTTCCTGGATTTCCTGGAAGTCTATTTCCTTTGCCAGACTGGGGAAGTTCTCCTTTATTATTTGTTCAAGTAAGTTTTCCTCTTGTGGCTGTTTCTTTCCCCCTTCTGGTACCCCTATAATTTGGATGTTGGAATGTTTAAAGATGTCCTGGAGGTTCCTAAGCCTCTCCTCATTTTTTTGAATTCTCATTTCTTTATTCCTTTCTGGTCAGATGTTTAGTTCTTCCTTCTGCTCCATTCCATTGATTTGAGTCCCAGTTTCCTTTCCATCACTATTGGTTTCCTGGACATCTCCCTTCATTTCAATTAGTTTAGCCTTCATATGTTCCTCTAATTTGTGACTATACTCAACCAGTTCTGTTAGCATCCTGATAAACAGTGTCTTGAATTGTGCTCTGAGAGGCTGGCAATTTCTCAGTTGCTTAGAGTTATTGGCTCTGGGACTTTGAGTTCTTCTTGCGCCATCTTTTGGGCTGTTCGTGCCTGTTCCATAGCAGGATCGGAGCCCTAAAGTGTTCATTAGAGCAGGGCAAGTAAGTCGCTGGGTTTTGACATT
This sequence comes from Sturnira hondurensis, assembly GCF_014824575.4. Lineage (NCBI taxonomy): Eukaryota > Metazoa > Chordata > Mammalia > Chiroptera > Phyllostomidae > Sturnira > Sturnira hondurensis. Next base: position 8,803,462 of record NW_028096448.1, on the reverse strand, counting down.
GTATGTGGGAGCGGGGTCAAAGAGGGACAATGGCTTCCCGTCTGCCCCCTGCCACTGTGGTCCCCACAGCCCCCACCGGCACTGCAGCCACCGCCGTCACCAGGCCCAAGTGTTTCGTTCCACTGCACGCGAGTGTGCCACCACCGTCAGCCCTCCACCACTGGGTTTGCCCCCTGGGGCCTGCGTGGTCCATCTCACTGTGCGCGAATGTGCAACCGCGGTCAGTCTGCCCCACACCCCAACTGGTTCCAGGCTGCCTGCGCGCCTAGGTCGGGGGATCTGTCCTGCCCGACCTTGCTCCGCTGCTGTCTCGGCCTCTCTTACCGTCCCCGTTGAATGGTTCGTAGTTGTCAGACTTCCGTATAATTGAATTTTCTGGTCTTTGGGTGTGTCCTTGTTCTCCAAACCTTTGTTGTACTCAAACTTGGCTGTGGGAGAAGGCACAGTGTTTTCACCTATTCCTCCATCTTGGTGGAAGTCCTGTATCTCCTTCAATTTCTTTCTTCATTGTCTTATAATTTTCCAAGTACAGGTCTTTTACATCCTTGGTTAAATTTATTCCTAGGTATTTTATTTTTTTTTTGATGCAATTTTAGATGGGATTGTTTTCTTCATTTCCCTTTTTGATAGTTCATTATTTGTATATAATATTTTGCTTAGATTTTTGCAATAACAAATGGTTACTCTGTGGGGGGAAAATGTAAAATTAAATATCTGAACCTGTGAAAATACACAATATCTTCATGATGCCTTTGGGCACATTTAACTTTAATAACATAGACTGAAGTTCAGTAGAAATTCCAAAGTAAATTTAGATCTGTTCTTTTTATTTAAAACCCAGTAGCACAATGAATTCTAATTCTGCTCTTGAGACCCTTTGAAAAATGAAAAAGAAAGCACTATAAACAGGAAGAAAAGCATGCCCTAAAATGAGCTGACTTAATGCCCATAGCAATATGAGAACAAAAATTTCACTTTGCCTTTGAATGCTATTACTACCATGCTTCCAATCTAGTATTTAAGGTTAAAATTAAAAGAATAACAGCAATAGCTGCAACTTCAAGAAGAGGTATAAAGAAGACTTCAACTACATCTGTGATATTTCATTTCCTTATAAATATCTAGGGTGAACATGGGGGAGATGAGAGCAATCTGGATGGGGGTGACTGAAGGCCTATTATTTTGTTCTCCTTCCTTCATGGTCTGTTTGAAGTGTTCATAATACAACACCTGCTCACAGGCTTTGTGAATACTGATCATTTTTGTAAGTCATCAAATCATTCTGCACACCCACGCTTATATCGTAAGTGTTTTGATTTGCCGCAGGGGGAAATTACACCACAAAAATTACAGTAAAAAGTGACTAGAACTTCTAACCAATTAGCGGAGGTAGGGAATGTGACTGGTAGAAAAATGGGGTCTTTGTAGAGGCAACAACTTGTTTGTTCTTGAGGACTCCCAGAGCCTAGGGGTGGTGGTGTGGGGAGGCGTGTGGTGGGGGCAGGGCAGGGAGGGATGTTTGGTCATCTTCCCTCAGAGCAAGGTCCCTCACTGCTGGGCACTGGCTGGGCTTATTCGGAGTGGATTTGGCAGAGGACCAAAGAATGCCTGTTTCCAGGGAAGGTGTCCAACACACAAAACTTGGAGAACCTCTCACGGGCTTTGTGAAATGTCACATTGAGTTTAGATTTTCAGAGATACAGGGAAGAAAGGCCAAATGTATGGTACCAAACTAGGATACTTGACCATCTTCTTCTTATAATTTGTCCTCTTTCTGTCTTGTGGTATGGTTTTGGTGTGAGGGCAAAAGATTTAGCTATAAAGAGCCTTACCTAAAACCACGGCGGTCAAGGGAAAGCAGTTTGGAAAAAGTCCAAATCTCTCATGATGCTCTCTTTCCACCATTAGTACTCTGCCATTTGACGGTTATGCTGAGTATGATTTATCATATTCTAGGCTTGGGGGTTCCTTATAGGCATTAGGGAGAGTTTCAGGCAACTTTGTAAAATAGGTGAGGAGTGCCCTTAATATCTGATGTGAGACTGAGTGCTTCTAATGAGATGATTACTGTGCTAAGCATTTCTTCCTGTGCATTTATCTTATTTAACTCTCATACCATTCTTTAAGGTAGGGAGTTTCTTTCCGATTTTAATTTTGAAGAAATAGGCTCAGAAATTCAAAGAACTTGACAAAAGTCACTTAGTAAAAAGGTAGAACTCAGGATTTGAACCCAGGCCCATCTGATGCCACTGGTTATGCTCTTTTAAAATATCCTACACCACCTCCCCTTCCTTCACAATCCTCTTTGGAGACCAAGCTAGCCTTCGGTAATATTTGAAAGAGAGAGAGACGGGGGATGGATGGAGATTTGGAAGTGGAGTAGAGGGCGTGGTGACAGCTTTAGGGCTGCAGTAAAGTGTTCCTCCTCCTCCGGTGTCTGGTCCCTCCCCATCCTATGTCCTCCTACCTCTTTGGCACACTGTCCATCATTGTGCGGTACCCACTGGCCACCTACATCAACGACATCCCCTCAGGATACAATGTGTGCAAGTGTCTGTGGTCACTGGAGAGGCTCCCCTGTGTTCCCTTTTAACTACCACCCAACACAGTCACTCCTGGGTGTGTGTGGCTGGTGAGCACTTAACGTGTGGCCAGTGTTACTGAGAAACTCCATTTTACATTTTATTTAATTTTAATTAATTTTTACTTTAACTTCAAAAAAAACAAAGCAGTGTGAAATATTTCTTATTAAACACAACACTACCATTCTGGTAGAATTGTATTTCATTTCAACCCTTGTAAGGTACACTTGTACTGTGGTGTGTGTGACATGTGTGTGATCTAATATTAAACATAAATACATCACCTATCTGATTGATAAATGGATTAGCTGTTTGAATTACATTTTTACATGTGCCAATATAACACTGTACTCTGTTTATTGGAACATTTTATGCAGAGATTACAAGTTAGTGGTACCTCTGATGTGAATCATAATTGATAAATACATTTAAATATTATTATTTTAATATCTTTATTTTTTAAAATTCATCTTAGAGAGAGAAAGGGAGAGAAAGAAGGATGCAGGAAGGGAGAGAGGGAGGGAGGGAGGGATGGAGAGAGAGAGATTTGCTGTTCCACTTATTGATGCATCCATTGGTCGATTCTTGTATGTGCCCTGATGGAGGATCAAACCTGCAACCCTGGCATATCAGGATGATGGTCGTATTGCTACAGTGTAACCTACTGAGCTACCTGTCTAGGGCCATAATTAAAATACCTTTAAACCCTTTTTAGTAGGCTATCTTACAGTTATTTATGAATAAGTCTTTTTAAGGCTTAATAAGTCTTTTATATTCTATTGACTTATGCTATTATGGTTGTCCCGATTTTACTCCCTTTGGCCCTCCTCCACCCAGTACACTGTGCTTCCTCAGGCAATCCCCACACCATTGTTCATGTTCATGGGTCATGCAGGTAAGTTCTTTGGCTACTCCATTTCCTATATTGTACTTTACATCCCCGTGGCTATTCTGTAACTACTTCTTTGTACTTCTTAATCCTCCTACCTCTTTACCCACTTCCCAACATTCCCCTCCTGTCTGACAACCATCAAAATACTGTCTGTATCCATGATTCTGTCTCTGTTCTTGTTTGCTTAGTTTGTTTTTTAGATTCAATTGTTGATAGATTTGTAGTCTGCCATTTTATTGTTCATAGTTTTTATTTCCTTTTTCTTAAATAAGACCCTTTAACATTTCATATAATAACGATTTGGTGATGATGGACTTCTTTGGTTTTTTCTTGTTGGAAGCTCTTTATCAGCCCTCCAATTCTAAATGATAGCTTTACTGGGTAGAGCAGTCTTGGCTGTAGGTTCCTGGTTTTCGTGACTTTGAATATTTCTTGCCAGTCCCTTCTAGCCTGCAAAGTTTCTTTTGAGAAAGCAGCTGACGGTCTTATGGGAACTCCTCTGTAGGTACCTAACTGCTTTTATCTTGCTACTTTTAAGATTCTCTCTTTATCTTTCACCTTTTGCATTTTAATGATGATGTATCTTGTAGTGGACCTCTTTGCATCCATCTTGTTTGGGATTCTCTGTGCTTCCTTGACTTTCATGTCTATTTTCTTCACCAAATTAGGGAAATTTTCTTTCATTATTTGTTCAGATAGATTTCCTATTTCTTGCTCTTTCTCTTCTCCTTCTGGCACCTCTATGATGCAAATGTTGGACCTCTTGAGGTTGTTCCAGAGGCTGCCTACACTATCATCTCTCTCTCTCTCTTTTTTTGTATTCTTACTTCTTGTTGTTGTCCTGTATGGTTGGGTTTTTTTCTTCCTTATGTTCCAAATTATTGCTTTGATCTTGGCTTCATCCACTCTACTGTTGTTTCCCTGTAAATTTTCTTTATTTCAATTAGTGTATACTTTGTTTCTGACTGGATATTTTGTATGCCGCTGAGGCCTTCCTTCACTGAGTTCCTCGAGCATCATTATAACCAGTGTTTCGAACTCTGCAACTGATAGATTGCTTATTTCCATTTCATTTAGCTCTTTTATGGAGTTTTTTTAATACTTAATTTATTTATTTTTAGAGAGATGGAAAAGGAGGGAGAAAGAGAGGGAGAGGACATCAATGTGTGGTTTCCTCTCATGTGCCCCTAGGTGGGGACCTGGCCCACAACCCAGGCATATATCCTGACTGGGAATTGAACTTGTGACCTTTTGGGTTGCAGGCTGGCACTCAATCCACTGAGGCACGCCAGCCAGAGCTTTTCCTGGAGTTTTAATCTGTTCTTTCGTTTGGGCCGTGTTTCTTGGTCTCCTTGTTTTGGCAGCCTCCTTGTGTTTTTTTCTGTGTATTAGGTACAGCTGCTTTGACTCCCAGTCTTGGTAGAGTGGCCTGATGTAGTAGGCATCCTGTAGAGTCCAGTGGCACAGCCTCCCCTATCCCCCAACCTGGGTACTTGAGATGCACCCTTTGTGTGGGCTGAGTATATGCTCCTCTTGTAGTTGAACCTTGCTTGATATTGGCAGGTCAATGGGATAGATTGACCTAGGCTGGTTAGCTGGAAGAATTGGCTGTGACCACTTAGCACCAACCCCCACCCTCTGTGGAGGATCCAGTGTAAGGGCAGTATGGTGAGGTTCCTATGTGGTTTGCAGCTGTCCACTGGTGTGCTGGCCTTGGGGTTTCCTGAGTCATGCAGGCCAAGGTCAGCCCCTGCCTGTGTTTTACCTGGGGCCACCCTGCATGAGCTGTAAAGAAGTCTGAGAAGGCTGCTACTTATGCTGAGCTTTGAGATTCCCAGACAAAGCCAAGCTGGGAATCTAGGCTGGCTGCTGCTAGTGCCAGGCTGTGGTTCACTGAGGGCGGCTGTTGCTTGTTTGAGAGGATTTAGGAAGTTGTGAAGCATGAGCCAACACCAGCCTTTCATATAAAACAGCATCTTGGGTGGGTCTGTAAGCTGGGTGTGTCGGAGCCTCTGGGGATCTCCAAGGCAGGTCAAACACTGTTAGCCAGGTTGATGGATTTTCGGATATGTCACCAGCTTGCTGGCTCTGTGGGGGGAGGTTTCAGAAAAGGGACAATAGCCTCTGCTCTCCTTGATGATAGAGACCTCAGTTCCTCCCTGTGTACCATTGGTGCCTTTCAAGCTGCTACCCCAGTGCTGGAGCTCAGAGGGAGTGAGTCTGAGTAGGTGAGTCCATGTGTGTGTTCTTTAAGAGGAACGGCTTAAGACTCCTGAAGTTTTTTCCACTGACTCAATCCCCAGTGATTTTTGCAGCCAGAAGTTGTGGGGACTTATATTCTTGGCAATGGAATCCTGGGCTGGGGGGCCTGGTGTGGGTCTGGGACTCTTGCTCCCCAAATCTCCCTCCTGAGTTTTTATCTGCCACACATGGGTGTGGGACCAGCCCTTTATCGTCTTTGCCCCTCCTACCAGTCTGGATGGACGTGGTTTCTTTAATTTGGTAGTTGTCAGACTTCCATTCAACCTAATTTTTGACTGTTCTGAGTGATGGTAGTTCTCTGTTTTAGTTGTAATTCTGATGTGTTTGTGTGAAGAGGTGAGCCATATCCGCCTATGCCAAAAGTTGAGAATAAGTCTTATATCCTCTATTAACCACTGAAAATCGTAAGGGGCAAATCTATAAGTATGGAAAAAATTTAAATTTAAAATGAAGGCATACTACTGATGCAGAGCAGAGATGTAGAAGCCAGTACTAGACCTGGAATAGTGACAGTAAAAACTGAAAATAGGTGTGTAACAAATTTCACAATCAGCAATAACTGCAATTTGCTGTAACAGAACAAATGAAAAACTTGCTATGTAAAAAACATGCACACACATTGTGCAGATCATGTGCTTGTTGAACCGTATTTTCTAAAGTGAATTCTAAAGACCATTAATTGGGAAAGATGTTCACAAAATGAAAGAAAGTGTTTGTGTTCAAATACGTCTTGGAAGGGGTGAAGAGTTTATTCCTCTATTATAGATCCACAGTGTTGCTTAGCATAGTAAAAGCATTGTGATCTCTGCTAAAAAGGAAATTTTTGAAGCTTGATTTTACTTGGTTTTCCCTATAGCCATGTTACCATTATGTCACACATTTTATCTTATATCTTCTGGTCACCGACTGGAGAATGACACTACCACTGCAGGAAAGTTCAACGACCCCTGTTCTCACAAGGTACCAAAAGCCCCGGGCGGGGAGGTCTTGGCTTGTGCCCTGGCCGGAAGCGGGGCTTGCCCTTTTCTGGATAATGCAGGCAGAATTCTCTAACCTTTGATGTGATATATACAGAAGAATAAATACAACTGAAGTGAAATAAATAAAGCTTCAGGACATCGAAAATATGGCAGTTGCTTTTGGTAATGTCACTTTGAGGGGACAGTCATTCTGGAGGGAAGCCAGTCAAGAGGTAACCTGAATCACGGAGAGGATCAAACATTTCGACCCAGTGGCAATTCATGCATCTATGGAAATAGTCCCAGGTAGTTTTTTAAGCCTCCATGTTCAAATATAATTACAGCAGGGATAGAGAAAGCAGGGAAATTTTTAGTTAACTCAAATGTTTAAGAGGAGGGGAAAGCTTAAGCAAGTGGATATGATTTCTCCATGAGCTGCTCTGTAGTGTTCAAAAGTGATAATCCTGAAGACTATGTTGTTATGTGGAAAAAAGTGTGTATGACCTGGATCCTCATTTCCCCCTTAACTTCATGGGCTCCCAGTTTCAGATATGTGACATCTGAGCCCCAAACATGGCATCTCTGTATTTCCTCAAAACCATTCTATTATATCCAAAAGATTATTGGGCAACATAGGAATTTCCTGACAATCTTGGAAAAAGTAAAACTAAATGCTTGCTTCTCCAATTCTTATTTTATATTTTATTCTCCACTGTAGAGGAAACGACACAACATTTATTGTGTATTCTTCCACATCTTTTCCATGCATGTACAAACATATTTATTTATTTTTTTACATAAATTGCTTATGTTACACACAGTACTCTGTAATTTGCTTTTTCCATGTAATGATATATCATAGAGACTTTGGATATAGGCTGGGGCAAAAGGTTTACAGGTGTTCATATGGAAAATGATACAATAATCAATAAATAATAGTATAAGAATGAACTCTGTTGTACATACTCAGAACTGGAAACCTACTGTTGTGGACCGCTCTGCCTGGCTTTAGGAATTGTAACTCTATCCCCTGTGGCTAAGGATGAGCAAGTGACCTCTGGAATGTGAGCCACAGGAGACAAAGCTTGTCTCTGGTAGCAAATGCTGCCTCAGTTTCCTCCCTGCACCCAAAGCATGGTAAGAAGTCCTTGACAGGTAAGACCCCTCAGAGGAGGGGCAACCTAGGCCAGACACGATCACTTGGGAGGCTATCATGGAAGGACCCCGGGGGGCTGCAACAAAGAGCAATGGACTCTTGCCCCCCAGCTTTGACATAGCCCAAGTCCCCATGTCCTCTGGGAGAAGTGCTTCCTGGCTCTAATCCCCTTAAGCCTGAATACCTGATGGGGAGGGGTGTAGCTCCTTGCCTTGCTAGAGCGTGTCCAGGGGGAAAATATGGCATCACAAAGAATTCCTGAAAAACCTATGAAATCTGCTTTGCTAAGAGTGCTTTCATTCATATGTTAAGGGTTTGAGCAGGAAACCCTAAAAACTCTCTTCCTGACAGACTTGGACTCAGACTCAGACTAAGCCCTCAGATTTCTTTGACATGTTATCTACTGTTTGATCCTTGCTGCCCTGTATTCCTGTGTATTACAACCCAATAAAAGTCCTTGGAGGAGGGGGCTCAATGCCTTTTTCCCCTGAGAAACTGGCCACTGCTCAAGGCCTTTTTCCTCTGGGAAACTGGCCACCTCTCCTCCCTAAGCAGATCGCATCATGTCTCTGTCATGTTTACTTTCACTTGTGTTGGACTGGGGGACATGTGGGAAAAGTCGCCCCCAACAACCTACTTTTGCCCCATTCTGTATTTAGAGAACTGTTTCCTTTTAACATCTGCTTGTTCATTCATGAGGTGACTTACTGTACAGTGATTGTACAGTGATTTATTCAATGATGGGTATAGATGGACATTTAATTATTTCCAACTTTAATAGTTTAAACAATGACACATACACTGATCCCTGACATCAGCATCAGCCCAGTGACCAGGCAGGATGAAAAGGAGGTGCTGAGAAAATTGGAACACTTGGTGACACATGCATGCCTTGGAGGGCAAAGAGTAAACCTATGCAACCTAATAGCTCTGTGTGCTGGAGGTGTCAGTGATCGAAAGCATTGCAGTGTGGGTTTTATGTCAAGCCCTGGGTGGGAGAATCACAAAGAGGCCTCTGGGGTTCTGACCTAAGGCTATGCCACTGACACAGAAAACTATGTGCCTTCTGAGAAACGGTTCCTGGCATATGAGGGGGTCCAGGTAGAGATGGGACACTTGCTCGTGGTGTACCAGACAACTTTGTAACCAGAACTTCCAATAAGTCAGACAGGCCCAGCTGCAGTCCATCATGATACTGAAGTAGTGCACCTGATTGAACCTGAGCAGCACTAGAGGGAATGAGTAGGCTCAGAAGCAAGTAGCCTCAACCTCTTTCACCTGCCACAATTTCACTAGGGCTGTCCCCAGCTCCAACCATATGGTAGGTTCTATGTAGCCAATTTAAAGAAAAGGAATAAAGCCCAAGATTGATCTGTAGGTGATGGGCTCTGCGTGTGGGCCTACCTGAGAATGAAGAGAACTTGCATTATAGCCATACTGAGGTTAGCCTTGAAAGGTAGCAGGCAGAGGAGATCTTAAATGGGCAAAGTCTGTCATCTATTTTGTACAGAAGGAGAAGTAGCTCTATGTGACTGTTCAGAGATTCCTGGGTCATGGTCAATGGTGTGGCTAGACAGTCAGGAGTCTGCAAGGAGAAAAACTGAAAGATCAGAGACAAGGAGGTCTGGGTTTTAAAAGCATGTGGATGGATAGAAAATGTGAAGGTTTTGTATCACATATCAGGAACTATCAACCATGGCAGATATTAAACAACCAAGGAGGCAAAATGACTCAGGCTTGTTGACATTAGAAGGACTCCATCATTGGCCATCACAGGACTGGGCACATGAGTGGTGTGGCCATAACAACAGGGATGGAGACCATGCATGTGCCCACCATTATGGGCTTTAGTTTGCCAACTGAGACACTGTGTCTCCTCTGTGTGTCCAACTTTGTTGTCTCTAAAAGTTGCTTGTGCTGTTTTAGATCCTTTGAGCTTCCATATTAGTTTTTTAAAGATTGTAAATTTCAACAAAAAGGCCTACATTTAGGTGGAAATTTTGTTGAAGCTATAGAGCGATTTGGGAAGAATTGCCATGTTAATAGTATTTGTGGGTCTTTCAATCCATGAATGAGGTATAATCTCTCCATTTATTTAGGTCTTAATTTTTTCTTTGTTTCTATACATATTTTTTAGTTTTCAGTGTAAGTACCCCAGACAATTTGGATCAATTTTTATATATCTTTTCTCTTCATTTTTCCATTTTAGATAACCAGGAAAAATAATTCTCAGAAAATAACTGGGCATCTCTGCAGCCTGCAAAGTATAGGTCCCATAAGTATAATAAAATGCTGTGGGTAGAGCAGAAGCAGAATTTAAGTAGCAAGTAAAATATATAATTTTTATGTATATATTTATGACCATAATTGGATGAATGTTTACAAAAATAAATAATGGGAAGAATGCAAGAGGGAAGGATGGCAGCAGTGGCGAAGTTTTTGGAGCTCTCTGAATTCCCACGCGAAAACAGAGAGAACACAGGGGCCAACCTCAAAGAGCTCCAAGTGGTCAGGACTGCAGCAATGTGAGTAACATAACAAATGAAAAAGTACTAGATTATAATCCCGAGTATAAAATAAATACATGAGTCAAAATGGCACAAATAAATGGTTGAATAAATAAGTGGGAAAGAAGAGACAAATCTCCCTTACAAAAGAATTTCAAATAATATGAATAGATACTTCCTTCTCCCACCCCCACCTAAGGTGAGACTTAATTCCTGCCATTCTTCCCTTTAGAGTGAACAGGAATTAATGAGAATAGAGTATGCAATGGGAAAAATAGAAGCTTTACAATGGAGAAACCTGACTCACGTTAATCAAGTGATTAAGGTTAGCATCACAGTGAGGTCACATGGGTGTCATGTACCTCCTGATGCTGTGTGACGAAGGGCTCTTCATCTCTGTGATATTCTTTCCCCAAACCCATAAACCTAGTCTAATAATGTGCAAAATCTCAGACAGACTCAGATTGGAGGATGTTCTATGAGATATCTGGCCAGTTTTCCTCGATATTCCCAAGGTCATGACCATAAAAAAAAAACTTGAAACCATCCCATCACAAATCTGATAAGAATGTAGAGACATGGCAACTAAACATGTATAAATCCTGAATCAGAAAGATGACATTAATAGAAAAACGATGAAATCTAAATAAAGTTGGGGGTTTAACTAAGAGTAATGTACTATGGTTATTTTCTTAGTTTTGACAAAGGTAAGGTGACAATGTAAGACATTAACAAGGGAGAAACTAGGTAAGTGGTATACTGGAATTTTCTATACTACCTTTGCTGTAAGTATAAAATTATTCCAAAATAAAGAAGTTTGTATGTTTAAAAAAAGATAGAGAAACAAGATATCAAATAAACAAGCAAACAATAAACCCCATGGTCAGCATTTACACTAGAACTAAATGACAACTTATCTTCACAAATTCTAAAATATAAGTGAATGAAGTCAAAACATCGACACCAATACCAAATACTAGATCTTTATGCTATCAACAACTGTGTAAAAAAAAAGCGGTAGAGAGTGCTAGTTTACCTAGTGAACCTGAGAACAGAGAACATCAAAATAGACAGGAGCTGAAGCCAGCAGAGATTTTTACGTAATTCAAAAGTAAATGAATGCAAGGGTCCTGCAAAAAGGTCTGAAGGGACTGGAGATGTGTGATCTCTCAAAATTAGCACACCAACATTCCTTTCCAAGAGATCACTCCACATTGAAGAAAATATGCTATTGGTGGAGAAAAACAAGGGAGAGTGTGAAAAGAGAAAATCCAGGTAAAAATCAGGGAGGACACACTCAAGAAATCCTAGAAAGCCATTTTATATTTGAACACTATGTCCATTACCTTCTGTTGCTTGTAAGTCCTAAGAAGTTAGGAAAGCTACCCTGAATCATGACTCCTTCTGAAAGTTCAGGAGAGTAGCTTCGCATAAAATTACCTGGAGAAATTTATAGCTATTAGATTCTATACAAAGTAATTATTTTTAAAAAAGGTAATAAAAATATTATTTCTAGAGACAATGAAGGCATGGCAGAAAGACATGACCATGGAGCACACCAAAATGTAACCTTCTACTTCAGAATGAACTAAAAGTTGATATGAACATGATACGCAGGTGAAAAAACAACATAAATCAAAATCAGAAAAACTCAGAATGTGCTCACACATTTAAGTGAAGGATTATAAATTTAAAAAATACTTTCTTAAGTGAAAACTAAACTAGAAGAGCAAGTGCCTGAAAATAAATCAGTGAAGAAATAAAGATGATGAAAAGAAGAAAAAATCAAAAGTCAAAAAATAAAGAAATATATTAAAAAGCTTTGACAGAAATGAAAATATATTGAACAGTGGCAAAGAAGTTTAAAAAAAAGGAATCCTAAAGAAAAATACAAACTAGGGAACAGAACACATATTTACAAATTCCAGTCTCAGAAAACTTTCTGAAATAAAAAAGATTAAAAGTTCTGTATTAAAAAGAGCACATTGTATACTTGATGAAACCGATTCAGAATGGCTGACACCAAGACATAGTCTACTAAAAAATACTAGACTTTAGAGAAAAAATTCCTCAGGACATCTAGCCAAAATGAACATGCTACTTATAAAGGGAAGAGATTTAGATTATCATCAGATTTTTCAACAACACTTTATACCAGAAAAGAATCAAGTAACATTTTATATTTTTTAAGATTTTATTTATTTTCAGGACTTCTGATTAAGATGGAGGCATAGGTAGACATACTTCACCTCCTCATGCTGCCACCAAAAATATTACAACTAAATCTCAAAACAAATATAACACAAAATTGTCAGAAAATTTAACTGTATGGAAGTCTAACAACCAAGGATTTAAAGAAGCCGCATTCACTCAGATAGGTAGGAGGGGCAGACCATGAAGATGGGTGGAGAGGCAAGGAGACAGGGTATGGTACAGATAGGCAGTGGTGGTGGCAAAACAAGCAAGGGCGATCTCACATTCACATGTGGTGGATAAAAATGGGGTGGAATACTTTGGAAGCCAGTGATCCCAGCCCCAGGCCAGACTGCACAGCCCAGGGTTTCAGTGCCAGGGAGATATATCCCCTTAACTTCTGGCTATAAAAACCACTGGGGGTTGGGGTGGCAGAAGAAACTGCCAGATTTTCAGGAAATGCTGTTTAAGGCGCCCCACTGTCTTTAAAATTACAGACACACCCACTCTGGGATTCAGCAGCAAGGTGTAGCTGGAAGGGCACCAATTGCACATGGGGAGTGAATAAAGTAAACGGAAATGGGGTGAGTGCCAAGCAAACCTTCAAAAAGCAGGCAGCAGCATAATTCCTTCTCTGAATCTTCCCCCCAACATAGAACCACAGAATAATGAAGCAGGTTGCCCCACCCTGGTAATTACCTAAGGTTCCACCCCACACAATTTACAGGTGCCTTTTCTATAATAGGTTACACTACTAAGACATGGAGTCAAAGCAGTTCTACCTAATACATAGAAACAAGCACAGAAAGGCTGCCAAGTTGAGGTGACAAAGAAATATGGTCCAAATGAAGGAACAGAACAAAACCCCAGGAAAGGAACTAAACAAAGTACAGATGACCAGCCTATCAGGTGCAGAGTTCAAAACACTGGTGATAAGGATGCTCAGAAAACTCACTGGGTATGACAACAATATAAAGGAAGAAATGAAGGTTACACTAAGTGAAATAAAGAAAAATCCATAGGGAACCAACAATAAAGAGAAGGAAGCTGGGGTTCAAATCAATGATTTGGAACATAAGGAAGAAATAAACACTCAACCAGAACAGAAAGATGAACTAAAAATTAAGAAATAATGAGGAGAGTATAATAAGTGTCTGGGACAACTCCAAACATGCCAACATCTGAATCACAGGGATGCTAGAAGGAGAAGAAGAAGAGCAAGAAATTGAAAACTTATTTGAAAAAATAACTTTTCTAATTTGGCAAAGTGTATAGACATACAAGTCCAGGAAGCACAGAGAGTCCCAAACAAGTTGGATCCAAAGAGGAACACATCAAGACACATCATAATTAAAATACCAAAGTTAAAGAGAGAATCTTAAAAGCAGCAACAGAAGAGCAGAGAGTTACCTACAAAGGAGTTCCCATAAGACTGATGGCTGCTTTCTCAAAAGAAACTTTGCAGGCAAGAAGAAACTGGCAAGAAGTATTCAAAGTGGTGAAAAGCAAGGACCTACAACCTAGATTATCCTATCCAGCAAAGCTATCATTTAGAATGGAAGGGCAGGTAAAGTGTTTCCCAGACAAGGTAAAGCTAAAGGAGGTCATCATCACCAAGTCATTATTATGTGAAATGTTAAAGGGACTCATCTAAGAAAAAGAAGAAGATAAAAACCACTAAATATTAAAAAAGCAACATATTCACAACTATCAACAATTGAATTCAAAAGAAAAAAACAAACTAAGCACACACCCAGAACAGGAACAGAATCCTAGGTATGGAGATCATTTGGAGGGTTATGAGTTGGGAGGGTGAAGGGGGGAAATGGGGGAAAAGGTGCAGGGATTAAGAAGCTAATTGGTAGGTACAGAATAGATGGAGGGAGGTTATGAATAGTATAGGAAATGGAGAAGCCAAAGAACTTATACGTATGACCCATGGACACAAACTAAGGGGGGGGGGCGGGAATTGCTGGATGGAAAGGGAATACTGGCCTGGGGAGCAATGGGGGAAAATTGGGATAACTGTAATAGAATAATCAATAAAATATACTAAAAATAAAATAAAATAAAGATTTTGTTTATTTTCAGAAAGAGGGGAAGGGAGGAAGAGAGTCAGAGAGAAACAGTGATGTGTGAGAGAAACATTGATCAGTTTCTCTCACAGGCCCCCAACTGGGGACATGGCCTGCAACCCAGGCATCTGCCCTGACCAGAAATAGAACCAGCAACATTCCAGTTTGTGGGCTGGTGCTCAATCCACTGAGCCACACCACCAAGGCTCATGTAACATTTTAAATTCACAAAATAAGAACAGGAGAACCAAGGATTTTATTATGTACAGGAAAGCCGAATTTCAAGTGTGAAGGGCACAGCCAATCTGTTTTCAACCTGTAAAGATTCAGAGAATATTATTTTCATGAACCCTTACTAAGGAATCTACTGGAAAACAATCTTCAAAGGGTCAAAGTGACTAGGGAGACATTGACCTTGAAACCGACGGGGAACATTAAACAAGTAGTTGTAGACTGACAGGTGAGGGCTGAATTGGAGAGAGTGTGGAATGTAATGACTATACACTGAGACTGGGTAGGTATAGCACAACCACAAAAAAAGGAAGATTGTTATTCTGAGATCAGCCTGTGTGTGCTATGGGACAAACAAATGGGCGATTGTGGAATATTCTAATCTTGTCCCTGGTGACCTTAAGGACCAAAATTCTCAGTGTGGAAGAGAGAAGACACAGAGAAGATGGTAAGTAAACACCTTATAGTCCTGAATTTGAATAGGAAGTATCAGTATGAACCTGTGAGTTTTTACCTTAAAAGCATGAAAAAACCCAAACTACCCTCCTTTTGACTGGTGACGATGCCTTAGAAACAGCAATCAGCACAGTAGCAATGAATCTCCTTAATGCCCAGATTACAGTCTTGAAATGCCCGTTTCCCTCGGAAAGAAAACCGGGAATTTCTGATTTAGGGATAATTGAGGAGATAAGGTTTGCTTAGATGAATCAATGGCGAGAGAAGATATTGGAGGAAGTGCACACCACCACATACAGAGCACAGGGTATGTGAGGGTTTCTGTTGGGTTTGGCTAGAGCAAGGAAACAAAGGTGCGGTGTGTGTAGCCGTCTCCCCACGTTGGTTTGTTTGGTCACCGACAACTGACTTAGAAACATGCTCTCCGATGCCTTAAGCCTGGCGGTTTTATTTTTGGAGGTGTGCAAACTCCTCCCAGAATCACCTTTCTGGTTTGGATGGTCCCGGGTATGGAACAGTAAAGTTTCTCTGTTTGGCCATGGTAAGGAGAGAGGGTCAAACACACATTGGGCGATAAAGTTATCTTCTTAAACTGAGAAATTGCTTAGATATAATTAAGAACTGTAGAAAAATCTGAAATGTTTTAAAAACAATAAAGTAACTGCAAAATGTGTACATCACTTGTTTTTAAGAATGCTTTTTTGTTGCTCACATTTCCTTAAATGTCGTTCCCAAAGGCGTTTCACCCAGAACCTAGCAGGCATCTCTAGGGAGACTGGCAAAAACACCGTGAGAGGAGGCAGAGGAAGGAGAAGAAAGCAGCCTTCCAGGGAAAGATCAGCCTTCAGTTTAAAGGTCAGTTTTAAGCAGGTAGGTTCAAGTGGAGTCTGGAGAGGGAAGCTGAGTGGTGGATGAGGGTGCTCCACACCCCAGTCAGGTGTAATGAAGTCTGGTCCATGATTCTCCATGGTTAGAGATGAATTTCTTGGGTGCATTTCAACTCAGCATCCAAATGGCTGGCTGTCCATTTCTTAATAAGCTCAGTCCTAGTAGCTGCTAACTTGGATTTAATAAGACTCTTTATCTCTTCTTCATGTCTGCCTTCCTTGGAGAAGACTGTTCTTCATCAAACTTGGACACTTCAGGTTCTGGTCCATCGGTCTGATCTGTGTATCTATCTCTCAACAAGAGTCCTTGGCCATTCCAAGTTGGCCACAACCACTGCCATCATACCTGCCCCCTCCCCTGCTTCTGAGCTACCTCATCTTGAATGGGTTTAGCTTCTGTGAGTTGGATTTCCCAGAGTTCCACTTTGTTTGCTTCTCTTTATCATCAGCCCCAGTTTGTGATGACCTTAAACCTCCCAGAGGGCCTCAGGAGCTTCCTGAGCCTCATCTAGTTTCTGCAGGGTGGCTGCCAAGCACTTATGAGCTTTCAAGATAGGTGTATGGCATGTAATAAATAAGCAGTATTTTTTTCTTGTAATGCTTTACCTGAAGCATCTACAGTAATATTCCAGGGATGCTGCCACAGTTCCAAATTGTTTTGGATTCTCCTTTTGGGTCTGGAATATTCTTTGGAAATCTTTCAACAGTAAAAGACCATTGCTGGTGGACAGGCATAATTTTTAGAACAAAAATTACTTTGAGCCCAGTATGGTAAATAAAGTTGGTATAAAAGTGGATCAGATGCACAACAATAATTTATAAACAATAAAATGAGACATATCATGGGCTGTGCCACGCTGCCCCTAGCCTTCATTGTGAGAGGATCCCCAGTGCTGGGCCCATGCGTTAGAGGGCCCTGCATATGTCACAAACACCCTAAAAAATAACGACTGCAGAGAACGTCTATCACTCAAGGTCTAGTGTCCAGCACTGGTGCAGTGCAACTCGTCCCTAAAACTTCTGCCCTCATGATTAACGCTGTTCCGGCCCTGGGAGACGACTTCTCAGCAGTTCCTACGCGATACCCTAGGTCAGTGACTTTCAGCTGCTGTGCTGCGGCACACTGGTGCACCAGAATTTATAAAACATGTGACACCTGATTATTTATTCAGGGGCACTGGCCTCTTTTCCCTTAGACGTCACATAATAAAAAAAAAGGACAACAGCCACCACAACAATAGCCATCTGGTATGAATGAATCAAAATTATACCTATTTTTTGTCAGGCCAGCAAAAAATATATAGTATATTTTTTAGTGTGCTGCATAACTTTAGTTATTGGTTTATATGCGCCATGAGATGGGGGTGAAAATCGCTGCCCCGCATATCCTTAAAACAGAAGACAAGTGTTTGGACGCTGTGAGGCTGTGCCTCTGCTGACACTGCTTTGGAGAGCCAGGCCATTTGGAGATGTAGATGTGCTTAATTTATATTTTTATTTGTAAATATAAGTTCTTATATTTATAAACTATAAATTAATTAGTGAGATACAGTTTCTTAGAGTGCTGAATGCAGTAGACATTTATTTAAGGGAGTATCATTTCTCAGTTAGTGTCCACTGTCCATTTTCACCCTTCATGTTACAATTGGTGACTGCAGAAGCAGCTAACAAGAATTGCACATGGTGGCTGGAAAAGATTTTGCAACATTAAACAATTTGTCGTATTATGAAATAGATCTATAGGTCTAGATGTAATATGTATGAAGTTTGCCTCTAATTCTTTTCATTAGCTCCTAGGTGGATATTGAAGATTAAAATCGTGAGTAGCTGTCTTTGTACAAATGTTTAATAAAGTGTAACTAGCCCTGGCTGGTGTGGCTGAGTGAATTTAGTTGGGGGCCTGCAAACCAAAGGGTCGCTGGTTGGATTCCTGGTCAGGGCACATGCTTGGATGGGCAGGCCAGGTCTCCAGTAGGGGACGCACTAGAGGCAACCACAAATTGATGTTTCCCTCACTTTCTCCCTCCATTCCCCTCTCTAAAAATAAATAAATAAAATCTTTTAAAAATAAAGTATAATTAAAGCCTCAAAAATACAAAAATTCAACTTTAAATAATTTTTAAAAAATATATTTTATTGATTATGCCTATTCCCCCCCTTCATTCCTCTCTACCCTGCACACCCCCTTCCCCACCATTCCTCCCCTTTAGTTTATGTCCATGTGTCCGAAGTTCTTTAGATTCTATATTTCCCATACTATTCTTGCCACCCCATCTATTTTCTACCTACTGTCTATGCTACTTATTTTCTGTACCTTCTCCCCCCTTCTCCTCCTCCCACTCCCCTGTTGCTAACCCTCCATGTGATCTCCATTTCTATGGTTCTGCTCCTGATCTAGCTGTCCACTTAGTTTGCTTTTGTTTTAGGTGTGGTTGTTAATAACTGTGAGTTTGCTGTCCTTTCACTGTTTGTATTTTTTACCTTCTTTTTCTTAGATAAGTCCCTTTAGCATTTCATATAATAAGGGCTTGGTGATGATGAATTCCTTGAATTTGATCTTATCTGAGAAGCACTTCATCTGCCCTTCCATTCTAAATGAAAGCTTTGCTGGATAGAGCAATCTTGGATGTAGGTTTGGATTTCATGACTTGGAATACTTCCTTCCAGCTCCTTCTTGCCTGTAAGGTCTCTTTTGAGAAATCAGCTGACAGTCTGATGGGAACTCCTTTGTAGGTGACTGTCCCCTTATCTCTTGCTGCTTCTAGGATTCTCTCCTTCATTTTAACCTTGGCTAATGTAATTATGATGTGCCTTGGTGTGTTCCTTCTTGGGTCCAACTTCTTTGGGACTCTCTGAGCTTCCTGGACTTCCTGGAAGTCTATTTCCTTTGCCAGACTGGGGAAGTTCTCCTTTATTATTTGTTCAAATAAATTTTCCACTCATGGCTGTTTCTTTTCCCCTTCTGGTACCCCTTTAATTTGGATGTTGGAACGTTTAAAGATGTCCTGGAGGTTCCTAAACCTCTCCTCATTTTTTTGAATTCTTGTTTCTTCTTTTCTGTTTGGTTGTTTCTTCCTTCCTTTTGGTCCACTCCCTTGATTTGAGTCCCAGTTTCCTTTCTATCACTATTGGTTTCCTGTGCATTTCCCTTCATTTCAATCAGTTTAGCCTTCATTTGTTCCTCTAATTTGTGACTAAAATCAACCAGTTCTGTGAGCATCCTGATCACCAGTGTGTTTGAACTGTGCATCTGAGAGATTGGCTATTTCTTGGTTTCTTGATTGGCCAAATTTTGGTCTGTTCGCACCTGTTACATATGAGGAGTGGAGCCCTAGGTGTTCACCAGGGCGGGGCCACTCAGTGGCTGGGTGTGATGCTGTATGTGGGGGCAGGGTCAAAGAGGGGCTATGGCGGTCCCCTCTGCTGCTTCTCGTTGCTGGGGCCTGCGCGGTCTGTCTCACTGCTTGCTCCTTTGCTGGTTTATCTGCACGCAAATGTGTGACCCCGGTCAGCCTGCCGCCTTGCACCCTCACTGGGTCCGCGCATCACAACCCCACACCTGGGATTTGCCCACAGCTGCCTGCGCACCTTGGTCCGGGGATCCTTCCTGCCAGACCATGCTCAGCTCCTGGCTCTGCCCCTCTTACTGGTCCAGTTGAATGGTTCGTTGCTGTCAGACTTCCATATAGTTCAATTTTCTGTGTTTTGGCTGGGTTTTTGTTTACTAAAATTTTGTTTTCTCTAAACTTAGTTGTGGGAGAAGGCACAGTGTTTCCACCCACGCCTCCATCTTGGTGGAAGTCCCCCTCAATTTTAAATAATTTAAGTTATATTCATTAATTATAATTTGTAATCTGCCACTTTTAATAGATGATTTTAAAAGACTGAAAGAGAAATGACTTTTTTGGAAAGTCTACATATATATATATGTAGACTTTCCAATTACATATATATATATATGTAATTTTAGATTTTGACTTTTAATGGTTATAATTTTATGAAAATGCATTTGAATGATATATACTTGGATTACAAATACATTTTGTTTTTTCATCCTTTAAATCATTACCATCAATAGAATACAAATTATGTGAAGATCTTAATTAGTACAACATAACTGGTGGTTTTTACTGATAGAAAAGAAACAATTATTGTGAAATAATTAATTTATAAAGTATATATCAATCTTTTTACTCATACAAGTTTGCCTACCCATCAGCAAGCTATCCAGACTAACTCAGTTGCTTTTGATACTTTGCTGTATTTCCATCACATAAAAACCACTGCTTTAATGTCGTTTTTTCCCCTCTTTTGTTATGAAGGCATTCTTGTCAAGTGAGAAGGATGGAACATATTTTAACTGTTAGTTTGATTTATAACTTTGAATTATTTAGACATATGATATGACATGTGGGTCTTAGTTTGCACTCCCGCTCCAGTCTCTCAGAACGACAGGGGTGGGTCTGGAGCCTTCCAGCAAACAAGTTGTTGTACTGTTTTGAGTGCCACCAGCACACCGGTACTGTGTCCAACCATGACCACTAAGAACAGCACTCACCTGCAGACGTACATCTATCTAGAAACCACTCGTTTCCCTTTCTAGCAAAATCTCCGTATCACTGTTGTGTGCTTAAGCATGAACAATGAACATATGTGTTCCTGGAAGGTAATGTGTATCTTAGATTTCTTGAGTGATTTATAGGGCTCGCTATTTGAAAGACTGCTAGGGATCAATTTTATAACCTAGAGCAAAGATTCTTTTATAAAGGAAGTTATCATCTTCTTTTCTTTTTAATGAATTTACATTTTTAAAAATATTTTATTTATTTATTTTTAGAGAGAGGGGAAGAGAGGGAGAAAGAGGTAGAGATATATCAATGTGTGGTTGCCTCTCAAGCGCCCCCTACTGGGGACCTGACCCACAACCCAGGCCTGTGCCTTGACTGGGAATCGAAGTAGCAGTCCTTTGGTTTGCAGGCTGGCACTGAATCCACTGAGCCACACCAGGTAGGGGTCACCTTCTTAACTTGTGTATTTTTTTGAAATCTGTGCTTACTTAAAACAGTGGTTAAACCCTGAAAGCACATTAGCATGATCTGGAGAGGGTGTAAAAAATATTGATGTCCTGCCCCACCCCAGGACATTTTCCTCTCATTGTTATGGGATAGGACTCAGGCAACAGTATTCTATTAGTGTTTTTTACATATGTTCATGTATGTGTGTGTGTGTGTGTTTCCATGCAACTTTCCCACAAGTGTAGATTCTTGTAACCATCATCACAATCAACATGCAGAACTGCGCATGACCTAAAGGCTCCCTTACGCCATCTCCCATCTCTGACCCCTGGCCACCACTAATCTGTTCTCCATCCCTCTACTTTGGTATTTCAAGAATGTCGTGCAAATGGGGTCATGCAGTGTGTAACATTTTGAGATTGTTTTTTTCACTCAGCATAATTCCCTTGAAATTCATTTAAATTGTTTCATATATCAACTTGTGTAGTATTACATGGTATGGATCTATGATGCTTTATTTAATCATTCACCTATTGAAGGATATTGAGTAATTTCCAATTTGAGGCTGTTACGAACAAAGATGCTATAAATGTTTTTGTACAAATATTTGTTTGAACCTCAGTTTTCATTTCTCTAGGATAAATGGCCAAGTATGGAATTGCTGGGTCATAAGGTACGTGTGCACTTAGTTTCACAAGAAGCTGCCGGACTATTTTCCACAGTGGCCATACCATTTTGCATACCCACCAGTTTCTTCCCATCCTTGCCAGCATTTGGTGGCTTCATTACTTTTTGTCAGCCATTGCAACGGATGTGTAGTGATAGTTCATGCTTTTAATTTGTTTTTGTCGTTTTCTTTTTTATTGAATTTATTGAGGTGACACTGGTTAACAAAATTACACAGGTTTCAGCCGCACAGTTCCACAACACATCGTCTGTGCACTGTGTTGTGTGTTCACCACCCCAAGTCGAGTCTTCATCCATCACCATTTCTCCCCCTGCACCCTCCCTCCTTCCCTCCATTCTCCCTCCCCCTGGCGATTAACGTACTGTTGTCCATGCCCTGAGTTTTCCCTCTCTCTCTTTTTTTTAACTCAGTGGTTCTAATTTGCAATTCCCTTATCACTAAGGATGTTGAACATTTTTCATGTGCTGTTTCATCACCTGTATATCCCCTCAGGTGAAATGTGCCTTCATGAATTTTGCCCATTTTTAAATGGATTCTTTGCTTTCTACCATGAGTTTTAAGAGCTCTTTATATTTTCTAGAAATGACCCTTTTGTTGGCTATATAGTTTGTAAATATTTTCCCACTCTGTAGTTGTATTTTTATCCTCTTATAAGCATCTTCTACAGAGTAAAAGTTTTAATTTCAATGAGATCCAAATTTTCCATTTTTCCTTTTATGGATCATGGTTTTAGCATGAAGTCTAAGAACTCTTTTAGCCCTAGGTCCTGACAATTTCCTCCTATGTTTTTTCCTAAAAGACTTATAGTTTTATATTTTATATTTGTCTGAGATCCATTTTGCATTAATTTTTGAATAAGATGTGTGGTTTAATCTGAGATTCATTTTTGCCTCTACACATTCAATTGTTCCAGCATGGTTGCTCGAAAAGACTATTTTTTCTCAATTACATTATTCTTCCATCTTTTGTCAAAAATAGGCTGGGCATGCTTATGTGGTTCTATTTCTAGATTCTTTGTTTTGTCCCATCGATCTGTGTATCTGTCCCTACCACACTGTCTTGATTACTGTAGTGATAGCACCTTAATGTCAGGTAAAGTGACTCCTTCCTCTTCTTTTTCAAACTGTCTGAGTTATTCTAGGTCCTTTGCCTTTTAATACAGATTTTAGAATATGCTTGTCTGTCTTTCTAGGGATCCCGTTAGGAGGTTTTGGTTTAAGTGGCCTGGAATAGAGCCCTGGTATCAATAATTTATAGAAGTCCCCCAGGTGGTTCTGGTGTTTAGCCAAGGTTGTGAACTTTGGTGTAAAGCTAGACACAGCTAAACAAAAATTGCCCTCGGAGACTACATGACTCAAGCATTGGCTTGAAAGTTTGAAGAATAGTTGGACTCTTCTAAGAAAATGGACCATGAAATGAAATTTCAAAAAGTGAAAGGAAAGAGAAATAGCAATTTCTGAGTGGTCCCGTGGTCTGCATCACACGCCCGACTAAGGAGGGGGAGTCTAGGCTTTAAAAAATGTGTCTCAGCTTTTCTTGAGAAAGAAATTGCCACAAAAATGAAACAATTGTTCTCTAGCCACAGGATTCTCGCTTGGCCTGAGCACACAGAAGACTTAGGTGGAGCCTCAGCCACACCTGTTAGAGGCAAATACTCTTGAGAGGTGTGGTGCAATTTAGTAACACGAAGGCCTTTGTTCCTCTGTGTAGAAGATGATAAAAAGAAGTGTTGGAAGTTTAAAGGATTTTAAAAGGTGGGTCAGGTCAGCAAAAAGTTTTGAATCCTGAGCCCCATTCAGAAGCTCCACGGGAATAAAATCAATAATGGCAACATGTAGGATGTATAAATGTCAGATGTTAGCACAGGCTTATACTCTCTTAAATGCAATAGATATCTGTTTCAACAGAACAATATTTTTTTTAACTTTTAAGTTGGTTTTATAGAGATATATGCAAAGTGAAGTCTTCAGGCATACACTTGCAAGGAGAAAATACGTAAGGACTGATTTTATATACTGTTCATCACCATTTCAGTTCTGGTGTTTAATGTTGAGCAAGTAAGTATGTGAAATATAGATAAAATAATTGTGGCATATAGAATAAATAAATACATAACCCTAACCTTAAAAGAGACCTTTTTGTGTATAAATAAAACTTGAGCTCCTGATTTAAAAAAATGGCAGGTATAATAGTACATTTACTATTTTGTTTCTTTTCTTTTTTTTTTTAATGCCTTTTCTTGGATCAGAAGGCATCAATGTCATTACTTTCTTCACAATTTCCTACAATTTATAGCAGCCATTGGTGAATACAAGATTGAGGGTGATCTACGCCCTTTAAATGCTGTGCATAGTCTTCCTTTCACTGCAATTAATACATGTTCTTCTCATTGCTATAGAAAAGACAAGGCGATTAAAATAATGCCATTGCAGGCAGAACAAAATACCGTCCTTTTTAGCTGACACCACAGAAGTTTGGGTTTGAAAAGAGTGTAAGGAGCCTGAGTGTTTGTGGCAACCACATCTACATGTCTCAGTGCTGCTTTCTGCAGTGGCCGTGGTGCTAGGAACACACCTTTCTTCACAGTTTCTTCCTCTTGTCCCGGTTCACTGACCTTTACCTGATGGTATTAATTTACTGTGGATGAACAAGAGGTGTTCTGTGGAAAGTAACCTCACAGGGCGACCTGATCATGAATTCCTGCCTCAGCAGGTGGTGGAGGGTAGTTCCCCTGGTGGTCTGTGACTCCGGAGGCGAAAGGCTGTCAGCCAGCCCTGTCCATTGTTCCTGTGTATCTGGACTGACACACCTTTGAAATGGCAGGGGTAATACTCCTCAAAGGGGAATTAACCCTCAAGAGAGCCCCTAATCTTGTTAACTCTCCTGTAATCCAATCCCCACCTTGCTTTCTCCAGTCTTTCCTCGGGTTTCCTTCTGAAGTTACGGAGGAAATGTAATGGGTGAAAGAAGCTGCAGCGCTGGCCGGTGTGGCTCAGTCCGTTGGAGTGTCATCCTCTGGACCAAAGGACCACGGGTTTGATTCCCTGGCAGGGCACATAACCAGGCTGCAGGCTGGATTCCCAGCGGGGGCACGTACAAGAAGGCGACCAATCGATATTTCTCTCTCACACTGATGTTTCTCTTTCCCTACAACTCTTTCCTCTCCTCTCTCTCTGAAAGCATTGGAAAAATATCTTCAGGTGTGGACTGGAGAGAGAGAAAGAGAGAGAGAGAAAGAGAGAAACCCTGGCCAGTGTGGTTCAGTTGGTTGAAGCATTGTCCCATAAACCAACAGGTCTCTGGTTCAATTGCTGGGTTTGCTTCCCAGTCAAGGCATATGCCTGGGTTGAGGGTTTGGTCCCCAGTCAGGGTGCGTACAAGAGGCAGCACACTGATGTTTCTCTCCCTCTCTCCCTTTCTGCCCCTCTCTCTATAATCAATAAGCATGTCTTTGAGTGAGGGGGCTAAAAAGAAGCGGCAAAACTGTTATTCTCAGGAATATTTAATGTCTTGTTTCCTGGCATATGTTGACAGTTTGGCTCAAACCAACTCATAAAAATCCTTTACCGGTCGGGACGTTTCCTATGCTGACGCTATTTGCAGTGGCCTCTCTCACAGAGCTTCCTCGACTCTCAATTGTATTCCCTTGAAGAATCTAGCCAATCTGACTCGGTAGGTCTGGCATGGAGGCCCCCACATGCGTAGTTTTAACACATACCTTAGATAATGCTGTTACTGGCAGTGTCTGGGGCTGGCAGCAGCAGAGTGCTGGTTAGGATAAAGATGCTCTTAAAATACGCCTGGTTTGGGAATGCAGAATGACAACCAGGACTGGAAGAGGCTTCAGGGAGCAGCTCTCCGGCTGTGCATGTCGGAGCTCCCCCTCCCAGTGTGTCCCAGGGCAGGCTGTCTCCTCTCCTCTCAGCAGCCACAGCAATCCTCTTCCTTCAGCTCTCATGGCGTCATTGTGAATTTGACTGATGCCTTTGCTCTCCCTGGATATCCCCCTTTTCTAGACTTGCTCCCGCCACAGTGAGTGAAGCAGCAGCCTGCTGAGAGTGTGCTTCTCATCCACAATCTCATCAGAGGGTCCCAGGCTCTGGCCTGTCCGTGAGGCATCTGTACTGAAAAACGGTTCTTCCCCTTGAGACATCTCATGATGCCACCTCTTCTGTCCTCTGCACAGTCCCTCTCCTTTGGTTGCCATCCCTGGGCCTTCCCTGCCTCTGTGACTTCGCCCTGCCACTTCCCCCTCAGCACATGTCCCCTTTCACCTGCCATGGGGACACCCCTTTCTCTGCGCTGCCCAACCCCCAAATCAGTTCCAGGTCCTCCCAATTTGCACTCAAGAAATTAAAACATTGTTTTTTTTATGAGCAGAGCAGTGATGGGACTAACAATCAGTGCTAGGTTTTCACAGCCAGAGATGTAAACTGAGGTCTAGTTGTTGTGTCTATTATGGCTGTGTCACTTGCACGGCCAACCCAGGGGGACACTTTACATGGGCTAATCTTGCCACCCCAACTTCACTCCTGAAGAGTAGAGGCCATGTTTTCTAGTTTCCCCCCACATTTTGTGTAAGCCTCATGGAGCACGGAAAAGGATTTTAGAGATGCAGTGAGAAGGAATTGAGCCATAAAGAAAAGAACAGGGGCCGTGGAGTCTGGGCGGGGAGAATAATGGCCCCACAAAGATGTCCACATCCTAATTCCTGGGACCCGTGAACGTGTTAGGTTACTTAGCAAGCGGGAGTTAAGGTTGCAGATGGATTAAGGCAGTTCGTTGGCTGACCTGAAAGTAAGGATATTACGCAATATAATCATTAGGATTGTTAAAGACAAAAGGGGGAGGCAGAAGAGTCGGTATCAAAGTCCTGTGATGTGAGAAAGATATGACCACTTAAAGATGGAAGGGCCTGTAGGCCAGGGTGGACAGAAAACCAGTTACGGAGTGTGGGCAGCCTTTAGAAGAGGGAAAAATTAAGAAAATAGATTTCCCTCTAGAGTCTCCAGAAAGGAGTGTGGCCCAGTTGACACCTTGGTTTGGGCCCATCGTGGACTTCTGACCTACAGAACCAGCTGTAAGATAAAAAACTTCTGCTGTTTGAAGGTGCGGAGTCTGTGGTGGTTGATGACAGTGCAATAGGAAAGGAATAGAGTCTGGCAATCTCTTCACTGCCACTCATCAGCTCCATGGGAATTTGGATAAGTACTTGAGCACCCCCTCTTTAAAATAGGGGTAATGACACAGCCTTTGATGGATTCTTATTAGGATTCAGTGAGATAATAGTGCTGAACAAGGTGTTTGCTGCCACTGGTCAGAAAATTGTTGCCCTGGAGGCAGGAACCTGCGGCCTCTGGGAGGTGAATGGCGCCCCTCAGACGCAGCCCTGGTGCGGTGCGCTGTTTACGCATCTCACCTCAGCGCCTGTCAACGACCACTGATGGACACAGTGCTCTGCATTGGCACAGGTTCTCCCAAAAGTGGTCTGATTTGCTCTTCACAATAATTCATAAAACAGCTGAATACAATGATCTTAATTTTATGGGTGAGTCCACTGAGGTGCAAATTCTTTATCAAATGCCAAAGATCACATAGCAAGGTAGGAGGAAACCTCTCTGATTTCCCACTTTCATCTAATATACAAATACTTCCTATTCCTCTGTTTCATATCATTTGTGATATTAGGTGAATGTCACCATGATTTTAGACAAATCATTTATTAAAAACTTGTATAAGGTCAGGCCCATTGGAGAAGGAAGGGGAATCTTTTGAGTGACTGCTTGATGCCCACAGCTTTATTTAATGTAAGCCATTCTCCTGAGGAAAAATCATTACATCGATTTCAAAGATCGAGAAATAGACTCAGATGGGTAAGTTGCTCAGATTCCCAAAGCCAGTAAATAGTAAGTGCAGAAATAGCCTTTATACCCAATTTTCTTTTTTTAGAAAGAGAGGGCAAGGGAGGGAGAAAGGGGGAGAAATATCAATGTGAGGGAGACACATTGATTGGTTACCTCTTGCATGCCCCTCTACCAGAAACCGAACCGACAACCCAGGCATGTGACCTTTGGCTTTGTAGGATGACACCCAACCAACTGAGCCACCCTGAGCAGGGCTACACCCAATTCTTTCTGAATTGGAGGCCCCTGTCTTCCTTCTCTATACCTTGCCACATTTTCCAAGGCAAGTGTCAGTAATTCTGGATTTTGGACTTCCTGTTATTTCTTATAGGTCAATGTCATATTTTGCTGATTCTTGGTTGTTTTCTTCCTTCCATCTTTCTTTAATATGTTTTTAAAAATCTGAGTTAAGTAGGGCCTGCAATTGAAACTATTTCTTTAGGTCCCCACTTACCCCTTCTATTTTGGTGATCATTTGCCATTTTGAAATTGGAATTCCTCTCTTGAATACTTCCCAGGAGCTTTTTTCCATTTAGCGGAGTGCTTGCTGATTAATTGATAATAGGCACTCAATGAGTATTTTTAGAATTTAATTTAGGGATTCCCAGGGACATAGCATACTTGATAAACCTTATAGTCACAGGAATTCTAATTTTATCATTGCTTTCATTTGAGAATATATTTCATTTTTAGCTGAAATAGCTTTATTTTTAAGGCATAACACAAAGATTTAAGATTTGTACATTTGCTTGCCTTTCTCTTCGTGACATTTTTTAAATCACAAAAGCCTTTCAATTCATGATGGCTTTCAGAATAAACATGCAATGAATGTTCAATATTTCTAATAATTTCAGAGTAAATGCATTGAAAAAAACAAAAGCATCCATGCATACACTGTGGAGAACACTCCAGAAATGCACAGACTTAGAAAGTCGACCATCTGCAGTTCTTATCTGAATGAGTTACAAAAAAAAGTGCATTTCAGCAGAACAAACCTAACACACAGAACACTGACATTTATTTGTTTCAAAAAGAAACAAGAAATCCTGGGGGGGAATGCACAAAAGTCACATACAGATAATCCTGTTCCTTAAAGATGAAATACAAATGAGCAAGAAACAAAAGGCTCAACTCCGTCAGTAATGGGGGAATCAAGTTGAAACAAAGAAATACAATTTTTTACTCATGGGAGGAACAGACTCCTTGTATCAAATACTGGTGGTGATGTAAAAACATGGGGAGTCTTACTGATTTTTTTAGCGTAAATTTTTATAGCTACTCCGCAGTACAGGTTTGGCAGTGTCTGTTAGAATGAAACACATACACAAGCCATGGCTCAGCAACTCTGTGTCCGTCTCTATGTGGCCAGTACCGGCATTCTCCCTGCGGCAGCGCTGGTAGCAGGCAGGACTGGAAGCGTCAGCACCGGGATAAATGCACCGCCGCGTATCCAGACGGGGGCGCACGCCAGGAAACGGCAGAGACCGGTGTGTGCAAGTGTGGAAAGGTCTTCGAAGGATACGATTAGGTGACAAAAATACAATTTGCAGAACAGGAAATAAAGTATAACAAGATTTGGGTATAAAATCAACCCTTCCTACATTTAAAACACACGGAGAAATAGACATAGACACACACACACACACACACATACAGGTTTAAATCTCAAAGTAAAGACGTGTTTGGATACATAGCAAACAGGTGAGTCTTTTTGTCTAGAAAGGAGACTCAGATCTTGGGTGGTGCCAAAGGAAACTTCACCTTGTACATTTGACATATTTTTAAAAATGAGAATATGTTTTTATTTTACTTTTGAATTAAAAAGTAAATATTTTAAAAGGTGTAATCCAGTCTCATGATAGAAAACTGAAGGGGAAAAAAAGGAAAAAAAAACCTCTAATCCTTCCACATGGAGAATGTATTTTAAAGTCCTGTTTTCCTCCACTCACTTAACCTATATACCATGAAATGAGGGAATTAAGAGTGAAAATAGCTTTAGTGATTAGTTCACTTCCTTCTCTCCTTCATTTTACAGAGTAAATAAACTCAAAGTGTTAAACGTTTAAACCAATGCTATGCTGCTGGTAGTGAGGATGTCAACACTAGAATTAGAATGTTGGGTTCAATTTAATAGGGATAAATATGCCTGAAATTTTAGAGCTGAAGTGGACATGTGTTTTTACTGAAAACCAGACAACCACTCCCCCTTCTTTTGATAACAGAAACTCCTTTTTTTCCTTGTAAAATCACTCCGCCCCCACATTCAGCCAACGGGCATCTGGTTAGAGACCTGGCCAACCAGTGACTGCTTCAGAGCTGGGCCCATGACCTATCCAGAGCCAGTGAGCTTCAATCCTGAGGTGTGTAATGGGAGGACAGCGTCTCTGCTTGTGGAAAGGATAGGACATCAGCTGGAATCGCCGCGGCCATGCTGCCATCTTAAGGGAGCACTCCCCGAGAACGAAAGGACCACAGGGGGAACCCAAAGCCTGGAGATGGCAAGAAACCGATCTTGAAAACCTAGAGACCCTGGGTCTAGCGGCATCTGAAGTGCAGGTACTCTTGAACTTTTCAGGGATCTGACTAGTTACGCAAACCAGTAAATCTCTGCCTGTTAAACAATTGTTCTAAGGATACTTTAATGGGATTTGTTATTTGCAATTGAAAGAAACAATAAAAACATGATCATTATAGGATTGAAGAGACATAGCCCAAAGCCTATTCCTAAAAGGCTCTTAGTAGAAATTCTTACTGTTTAAGTTCAAATCTGATTTCTTGAACTACCTAACAGTAGGTCTTAGTCCTACACCACTGGCACTGAACGAACTAATGTAAATTTACTTCTTTGTGGCACGGATATTTTTAAGTTCTAGAAATAGCAGAGGATAGTCTCTATCTATGTTGTTCATCTGACCATTTCTGGATTGGGAGATTATTTTCAGTTGTACATAATGGTTTTTGAGAGAGACAGGGCCAAACAATAGGATCTCAGGAAGAGTGTGGCCAGGATAATACAGGGTCCTAAAATCATACTGTTATTGAAGGAATGGAAGTTTACCCAAGAAAAGTGAAGGCTTAGAAGAGAGAAAGAGAGAAGAAAACGAAACTTTGGGTGGTGAGCACACAGTGGAGCATACAGATGTTATATTATAAAGTTTATACCTGAAGTTTATATAATATTAATCAGTGTTACCCCAATACATTTAATTTTTAAAAAGGGAGAGAAAAAAGATGTTTTTACAGATTTCACCTGCTGTCAGTGGGAAGAAATACATTTTATTTTCATCATTTTTTCTTATTTGGCAGGACTCGGAGTTGTGCGTGGTTAAGAGTTTTCGAAAGGCAGCTTTCTGCTCAGTGTGAGCTCGGTGGTTCCCCATACGCTCTCTCTGCAGTGTCTGCCGTGGATTATGTGTGGGTGCTCTTCAGTGGTTGTTATTTTGGAAGAACCTGTTGACACAAAAACGTTTCACTGTTTAAACATGGTCCATTCCCTTCCCCCGGTTAATGACTGAGAGCTGCGTTTGTACCTCATTGTATCTGTATGGTCTGGACAATGTCTGGTAAAGCCATTGTCCTTAATGTGGACCTACATTCAGTAGGTTCTACATTCAATAAAAGTATTAATAAAATGATCAATGCTTTTAAAATCTATCTTCTCACTTCAAAGCAATGTTCTATCTGTCTTAAAACTTGGTAAATGCTTATCTAATTATCTTCAAATAGCAAAATGTTATTTTATGATTTTAAGCTATAATGATAAACCCATGGCAGGAACTGATCTCTGTCTTCTAAGGAGGAATTAAATGTGGCCTCAGTTTTTACACAGTTTCTAGAACTGATTCCTAAGTCCCGTCACACTGTGTCGTATAGATGTATTTAGTTTCCCCAATAAAGCATTCAAGAGGACTATGTCTTATCCAACTCCATATGAAAATACAAGAGGTTTTAGCCATCTTAATAGGGTAAGAAAAGGAAACAGAAATGTAAGGATTAGAAAGGAGGACATAAACTGTAATCTTTTAAATAAAGTGGTATGACTTTAAACTTAGAAATCTCCAAGGAATCTATATATAAATAAATACAATTAATAATACAAATTTAAAAGACTGCTACATGTAAGATAGATTGCTTTAAAAAGTAAAGCACAATGAAGACATATAATGTGAAAAACCAAAGAATAAAAAATATAATGTACCTGGAATAAATCTAATAAAAATGGTCATGCCATTTAGTATGCAGAAAATGATAAGCATTTCTTAAAAATCTAAAGATCTGGATACATAGAGAGAAATACTGTCCTCATGGGGCGAAGTTCTCTATAAGGACTTCAGTTCACTACAAAGTCAGAATTTCTCCACAGATTAAGAAGTAGATTAAATGTAACTCTCCCAAACTCAGTGGAGTGTTTTCTGGACCCAAAAAACTGGTTTTCAAATTTATATGGAAAAGAAGGTCCCAGATTAGCCAACATGCTCTTGAAAAACTATACAGTGGACCATGCCCTGCCAGGTACCAAGACTTGTAACACCTGTATTGTAATTGTGACACTGTGGTGTCAGCCCAGGGTGGACAGAAAACCAGTAGAATAAAACAGTGGGCTTAGAAACAGGTTGCTGCAAAAATAAAAACTTGATATATGACAGCTGGATCAGTGAGGGAAAGAAAGAAAGGTTAATAAAAGGTTCTGGAAAATCTGATAATCCATATGGGGAAAAAAATGAACACTGAATTCTATTTCACATCATACCCAGGAATTAATTTCAGATGAGACAGGTACTTTAGTACAAAACCAAACTTTAGAAAGTTTCAGGCACCCAAGGTGTCCTTCAGTAGGTGAAATGTATAAGCAACGGTAGTGCATCCATCCAAGGGAATATTATTCAGTGTGGAAATGAGTTGTCAAGCCATGAAAAAACATAAAGGAAACTATAAAGCATATTGAAAATGAAAAGGGCTTATCTGAAAAAATTACACAGTGCATGATTTCAGCTATATGACATTCTGGAGCAGTCAAAACCACAGAGAGGCCCAGGATGGGGGAGTGGCAGGGAGGGAGGGGTGAAGAAGTGGAGCACAGAATACATTTGGAATAGTGTGAAACTATACCGTTTGATACAGTGATGATGGATACATTTCATTATACATTTATCAAAACTCATAGAATATACAACAAAGAGTGAATTCTAATGTATACTGTGAACTTTAGTTAACAGTAACACAGCAATATTGGCTCATCGATTCTAACAAATGTACCACACTAATACAAGATGTAAGTCATAGAGGAAAATGTGAGGGTGGGGGTGTGGAGTAAATCTTTGTATTTTGCGATAAAATTTTCTGTAAACCTAAAACTGCTCAAAAAATAAATCTGTTTTTTTTTTTTAAATTAGGAGACAATAGAAAAATTTTATCTGTGAATTCCAGGTAAGATAGATTTCTTTCCTTTTTTTTTCTTTTACTTTTGTTCAGTTACAGCTGTCCCTCTTTTTCCTGGTTGCTCTCCCCTGCCCCACCCACCCCCTTGTCCCCACAGTCAACCCCCACCCTGTTGTCCTTGCCCAGGGTCCTTTATATCTATTCCTTGACTTGCCCCTTCCCCTTCTTTCCTCCATTATCCCCCTCACCCCACCTCAGTCATTGTCAGTTTGTTAGATAGATTTCTTTTTTAAGATTTTATTTATTTATCTTTAGAGGGGAAGGGAAGGAGAGAAGGAGAGAAATATCAATGTATGGTTGCCTCTCATGAGTCCCCTGCTGGGAACTGGCCTGCAACCCAGGCATGTGCCCTGACTGGGAATCGAACCGTGATCGTCTGGTTCGCAGGCTGGTGCTCAATCCACTGAGCTACACCAGCTAGGGCTGTTAGATTTCTTAAGTAGGATGCAGCAATAAAGAGAAAAGATAGATAAATGTGGCTCAATTTATATTAAGATGAGTTATTTAAAATACTGTAAAGACAGGGAAACACAGACTATAGCCTGGGAGAAGATATTTACTACAATTATGACTGATAAATATTCAATACTAGCTTCCAGAACATATGCCATACTCCTAAAAATAAAAGTGAAATAGATGAACCAAAAAAATGACAGAGAGATAGGCAAACGGCATGAATAGATATTTTAGAAAAGAGGAGACATAAATGGCCCCCAGACAGATGAAAACACACTCAACTTAATTACTAACAGACAAAACAATGAAAGTACCTCACCCTCACCAGTCTGAGAAAAAACTGAGAAGGCTGCCAATGCCCAGTGTGGTGGCACAGCCACTTGGGGAACCTGCTCGGCTTTACCTTGGACTGCTGAAGGCTCACTCAGCGTGTGAGCCTACAGTGCTTACTCCCAAGTCTACAGAACAGGGAACATCTTTTATGTGTTTGCCAGAGGTCAAGTGCATTCATAAACATCCTACATTGGTATTTTTAAAGGCAAAAACCTGAAATAAATTGTTTCCAGATGTCAAGTGGACCAGATAATTGTTAGATGAATCGTGGTCCATTTTATGCAAATGAATACTACACAGCAGTGAAAATGAAGAAGCTGTTTTAACATGTCTCTAAATGAATGAATATCAAAAACATACTACTGAGTGAAACAGCACCCAAGGATGAGGAGATTCCTATAGAGCTTAAAACCAGCTAAACCTAACAATATATGCTTGGAGATGTATACATATGTCGTAAAGCTGCTAAAAGGAGCAAGTACATACCTAACATTCAAAAAATTGCTATCTTTCTGAGATGGTGAAGCATTGAGAAGGGTCACATAGAACTTCTTAAGGCAAATATTTTCTTCACCTATTCCCTTAAAAATTTGGAAAAAACATGTATTTGCTTCTACATTTAAACTTAACATCAAAATTTTTTATTGTAAGTTGAAATAGTTGCAAAGAATGTAATTTCTAGCATGTTATAAATATTGACACTTAAAAATGATACTGTGGATGACAGAGGCATAGATGGAAATACTGTACCTCCTCACACAACCAAATTTAAGGACAACAAAGATTTAGGAAAAAAATACAACAAAAACAGACAGAAAATTGAACTGTACCAAAGTCAGACCACAATGAACTGTTCATCCAGACTGGTAAGAGGGGCAGAGTCTGCTGGTGGAGAGGGGTCCTGGCAAGAGGAGGTGGTGATTGGCAACCCCAGTGGGCACAGGACAAAAACCCAGTAAGGCTCGAAAAGCGGCTGGCTTACCTCAAACACACATTCACATGCAGATAAACCAGGCAGGTTTAAAAATGGTCAGTGAGACAGACTGAGCAACCCAGGGCCCCAGTGATGAGAAATAAAGCCTGAAAGCACTGATTGGAAAAACTTTCGGAGCTTGAGGTGCCAGGAGAGGTTCCCAGGCTCACAGTAGAGTTCACTGGGGAGACCCACAGGATCCTGGAGGGTGCACAAGGCCACCCACCCGGGAACCAGCACCAGAAGGGCCCAATCTGCTTGTGGGAAGTGGCAAGGGGACTGAAATCTGAGAGAGAGTGGAACAAACACCATTGTTCCCTCTCTTACCCCACCCCAGTCACAACCCAGCAACTGGGCTGACCTGCCCCGGAGAACACCTAAGCTTTTGCCCCTCATATGTAACAGGCGTGAACAGACCAAAACATTATGGCTCAAAAAGAAGAACAGCTCAAAGCCCCAGAGCCAATACTTCTAAGCTACCAAGTCATAGCCAACCTATCAGATGTACAGTTCAAAACACTGGTGATGAGGATGCTCACAGAACTGGTTGATTTTAGTCACAAATTAGATGAACAAATGAAGGCCAGACTAAGTGAAATGAAGGAAAATGCACAGGAAACCAATAGTGATGGGAAGGAAACTGGGACTCAAATCAATGGAGTGGACCATGAGGAAGAAAGAAATGACCAAATAGAAAAGAATGAAGAATCAAGAATTCGAAAAATGAGGAGAGGTTTAGGAACCTTCAGGATATCTTTAAACATTCTAATATTCAAATTATAGGGGTACCAGAAAAGGAAGAGGAAAGCAACAAATGGAAAACTTATTCGAACAAATAACAAAGAAGAACTTCCCCAATCTGGCAAAGGAAATAGACTTCCAGGAAGTCCAGGAAGTTCAGAGAGTCTCAAAGAAGGTGGACCCAAGGAGGAACACATGAAGGCACATCGTAATTGCGTTACCCAAGATTAAAATGAGGGAGAGAATTCTAGAAGCAGCAATAGATAAGGGGACAGTCACCTACAAAGGAGTTCCCATCAGACTGTCAGCTGATTTCTCAAAAGAGACCTTATAGGCAAGAAGGGGCTGGAAAGAAGTATTCCAAGTCATGAAATCCATAGACCTACGTCCAAGACTGCTCTATCTAGCAAAGCTTTCATTTAGAATGGAAAGGCAGATAAAGTGCTTCTCAGATAAGGTCAAGTTCAAGGAGTTCATCATCACCAATCCCTTATTATATGAAATGTTAAAGGGACATATCTAAGAAAAAGAAGGTAAAAAATACAAACAGTGAAAGGACAGCAAACTCACAGTTATTAACAACCACACCTAAAATAAAACAAAAGCAAACTAAGTGGACAGCTAGATCAGGAGCAGAACCATAGAAATGGAGACCACATGGAGGGTTAGCAACAGGAGAGTGGGAGGAGGAGAAGGGGGGAGAAGGTACAGAGAATAAGTAGCATAGACAGTAGGTAGAAAATCGACAGGGGGAGGGCAAGAGTAGTGTGGGAAACGTAGAAGCTAAAGAACTTGTGACATATGGGCATGAACTAAAAGGGGGGGTGGGGGAGGGGTGTGCAGGGTGGAGGGGAATGAAGGGGGGAATGGCACAACTGTAATGGCATAATCAATAAAATATATATATATAAATAATACTGTGATACATTGATTTTAAAAGTATTTAACAGAACATATTATAAATTTTGATACTGTCACCAACCAACCACTTAGAACATATACCAACAAGCTTTTCCACATGAAAATATGTAAATCTCGAATAATATTTCTATTCTATTTCCCTTATATAGTTTTGTCCTTATAGATTGTTATGCTTGAAAGTGATCTATTGGTTACTGTATCATTCTTATCCCAAACAAAATATGCATATAAATGTAATTCTTCTTTTAAGTATATTTTATTGATTACGCTACTAAGCTGTCCCATTTTTCTCCCCTTTAGTCCCCTCTGCCCTAAACTGGAAGCAGCTTGGCAGGCCTGCAAATTTCGTGGTGCAGGGTCTCAGGGAATCACCAGGGAGGGCAGACAGTGGTATCCAGGTTGATGGCACCTGCCTGCTGCCTCTGTCGGGGGAGCGCTTATCACACAAACCATGGCCTCTGCTAGCGTTTCTTTCTGTCTGGGAGAAAGCTGTCCAGCTCTTGCCCTAATGCCAGGCATTTCAGTACCTCCCCATGTGCCTCTGGTGCCTTTCATGCTGCTGCCCTAGTGCTGCAACTCAGAGTTGGCGAGTCAGAGGAAGTCTGTGTGTGGGTCCTTTAAGAGGAACTGCCTAGACTTCAGAAGCACTATCTCCCTCAGCCACAATCCTTCTGGCTTTTATGGCCAGAAGTTATGGGGACTCCTCTTCCTGGCACTGGAACCCTGGGATGGGGAACCAGGTGTGGGTCTGGGACTCCTCACTCTTCAGGAGGACCCACGGCCGAGATATCCCTCCTGATTTTTATCCACTACACATGGGTGTAGGACCAGCCTGTTCCACATATCTGTCCCTCCTACCAGTGCCCATGTGACTTCTTTAAATCTCTATTTGTGGGACTTCCGTTCAGCTAGATTTAGGGCAGTTCCGAATGATGGTTGTTCTGTAGTTTAGTTGTAATTGTGACGTGGTTGTGGGAGGATGTGAGTACCGCCACATCCTCCACTGCCATCTTGACTGGAAGTCTGGGACTACATTCTTTGCAGGAAGAATCATGATCTCCTATGTCTTTTTATAAAGAGAAATATTTATATTGGTAAGAATGGTGGGACTAGCAGATCATTTAGACTTTTCTTTATTAGTAGCAAAACTGGTTAGCATTTTAGAGGAAGAAAAAAGATGAGAAATCTATAATTACAAAGAAAATTTACAATTGTTAAAATAGGTTTTAATTACTACACTGAATACTACATACCACATGAAATAATTTACGTGAAAATTTTATCTTTGGGTTTTGTACCAATCATGCTAAGCATTTTGGCAGTCCCAGAAAACATTCCAGTTTTATTGAAAAGAGTTAGAATAATTCTGCTTCTTCATCTCAAAATGTTTTTATTTCCAGCAAATGACATACCCTAGGAAACAGTCTTGAGACTAGTTCAATGGAAATGCTTCATTTTAAATGTATGAAAAAAGCTCAGGTTTCTAGTGTTGAGTATTTTTCACCCATGTTCTTCTTGGCTCGCTCCCCCAGGTCTCTTCCTCATTCTTTGAAAATGAACTGGAGAATAAAGAGGTGAAAATGACCATAGCCACCCCCACTCCTTATCATCACTGTAGATCTAACTTCAGAACATCTGAATAGGAGCCAAAATACTTGATGGTGAGATTCATGCTTTACTCTTAACAGAAATATGTATAAAATGAGAAACAAAGGAAGCCCTGTGGATATGTGATGCCTTGCTTAACCCTTCAGGAGGCCTGGCCCATCTGGAGATGAGAGGGTGCACTCCCCAGGACCTGGTCCTCTGCGATATTTGCTGTGGGTGCTTTGGTTGAATAGAAGGAGGACAATCGTGAACTCAAGTGTTCAGGCAAATTTGGTTTAGGAAGAGTATATATGAAATTTGGGCCTATAAAATAGATTTCCTTACACTGGTGGATATGTATGTCCCCCCGGGAAAGTTTTTACGCACGTGAGCAGGGGCAGGAAAGGTGAGGGCTGAGAGCCTCAGTGTGAAGAGCACTGTCGATGGGATTTCTGATACTGTCTTTCTTAAAATGGGTTGTGGGAACGTGCATATCTGTTTCATT
Organism: Sturnira hondurensis; assembly: GCF_014824575.4. NCBI lineage: Eukaryota > Metazoa > Chordata > Mammalia > Chiroptera > Phyllostomidae > Sturnira > Sturnira hondurensis. Next base: position 8,764,701 of record NW_028096448.1, on the reverse strand, counting down.
TAACTAGTTTTCTTTAAATTATATATATTACTACACTTTACACATACGGAGCATCTCTCAGTAAATATAGTTTTTCAAATCTACAGTTTGCGGGGCAGTTTTATTCCTCCCCCCTCCCCCCCAAACACACTCATGGAAACTGCAGCCCAGAGAGACTGCATTCACAGGCGTGTCAGCTGGGGGACAACATGAAAATCTTCACATCTGACAAAATTCCTCTCTGGCAGAAAGCTGTCTTAGGTAGGAAAATGGTAAACCCTATTACATATTAGACTTTAAAGAGGTAATAAACAAAAGGACAGTTTAGTGGTTTAACATTAAAGATGAAGGAATTTGGACCAACCCTCCCACATGTGGCCAACGCATGGTCCATGATCTTTGGCATGTATCAAGATTACTCAATGGGAAAAGGACAGTCTGCTCAACAAATGGTGTTTGGAAAACCAAACACCACACGCAGAAGATGCAGTTGGACCCTTGTCTTACACCATATCTAAAAATTAACTCAAAAGGGATTGGCTATGATGGCGCTCTGCCTGTGAGATCTGTCCCTCATTGGCGGCCAGGGTTGATTCGGCTGATCTGGCTGGCTAGGCGGATGTCCCCTCCCTCCCTCACCACTCCACATGTGTCCCTCCAGAAACAGCGCTCTTGGTGGAGGGGACAACCTTCCTTGGTAGAGGAGAGGACCATGCGTCAGTGAAGGATACATGAATAGCTCCCTGCTAGAAACTCCAAACAAGCTCTCAAGGTCCATAAAAATGTAACAACTCAAAAGAGATTAAAGACTAAACACCTAAACATAAAACTGAAAACAGGAGACCTCTTAGAAGAAAACACAGGGGGGATGTTTCGTGATATTGGATTGGCAATAATTTCTTGTATATGACCAAAAGCACAGTCAACAAAAGTGAAGAAAGGAAAGTGGGAACTACATCAAACAAAACTTTGGTGCACTGAAAGACACAATCAACAAAGAGAAAAGGCAGCTTATGGAATGAGAGAAAGTACCTGCATATCATATGTCCACTAAGGGGTTAATATCCCCTACATAAGAGAACTCCTACAACATAATAGTTTTAAAAAAGCCAATAATCTGACTAGAAAATGGGCAAAAGACTTGAATAGAAACTTCTCTAAAGATGATATAAAGTGTATGAAAAGTTGCTTAACATCACTAATCATAAAAGAAATGCAAATCAATACCCCAATGAGAGATTACCACATACCCATTTGGATGCTATAATGAACAAACAAACTGAAAAGAAGTGTTGGCCAGGACGTGGAGAAACTGGAATCGCTCACTGTTGCTGAGATTGTAAAATGTCACAACTGTTGTGGAAAACAGTACAATGGTTCTTCAAAATATTAGAATTAGAAGTACCCTACGATCTAATAAGCCCCCAAAGAATTGAAAGTAGGGTCGCAAAGACATATATGCACATCCATTTTTATAGCAGCACTACTCATAATAGCAAAGAGGTGTAAGCAACCCAAGTGTACATCAACAGAAAAATTGACAAAAAAATTGAAAAAAATACAATGGAATATTGTGTAGCTTTAAAACAGAAGGAAATCCTAACACATGGTATATGTATGAAACTGGAGGACATTATGCCATGTGAAATTAGCCAGTAACCAAAAGACAGAATTACTGTATGATTCCACTTTTATGAGGTATCTAAAAATAGTTGAATTCAGCCCTGGCTGGTGTAGCTCAGTGGATTGAGTGTGGGCCTGCGAACCACATACATGATCGCGGTTCGATTCCCAGTCAGGGCACATGCTTGGGTTGCAGGCCAGTTCCCAGCAGGGGACTCACGAGAGGCAACCATACATTGATATTTCTCTCCTTCTCTCCTTCCCTTCCCCGCTAAAGATAAATAAATAAAATCTTAAAAAAATAAAATAGTTGAATTCATAGAAGCAGAATGGCGCTTACCAGGGGCTGCAGGGATAGAAAAAGCCGAGTAGTGGTTTAAAGAGCACAGGCACTCCTCTGTGCAAATTCCTGCAGTGACTCTTCACTACCCTCCATCAGAGGGGCAGCCAAAGTTGTTACAAGGGCCCCTGAGGTCCCTGTAGCCTGCTCCCCACAGCCCCTTTCTCACAGCCCCTTCCTCCCTGGCTCGTTTCCTCCCTCCCTCCCCTCATCCACTCTGCTCCAGCCTTCCTGGCCAGCCTGAAGTTTCTCTACCCTTCCAGGCCTATTTCTGTCTTAGGGCCTTTGCTCTAGTTAGTTCCTCTTTCTAAAATGTTCTTTGTCCAGAAATCTGCTCCATTAACTCCTTAGTTTTCTTCAGGTCTTTGTTCAAGTACGACCTCAATGAGGCCTCTCCTGACCACCCTATTAAACACCGCAACATAGGTATCCTGCCCCCATTCACCTTTCACCTTGCTGCACCTTCCTTCTATTCTATGCACTTACCATCTTTGACATGTTAATATGACTTTTTTGGTTTATTCCTTCTCTTATTAGTGTGTAAGCTCCAGCAGAGGAGGGATTTTTGTCTGTTTGAAGTTGATGTGTCTCCCAAGCACCTGGAAGAATGCTTTATAAATAATAGCTCTTCAATATATATTTGCTGAATGTTGAGTCAACCTTCATGAGCAAAGACACTGTTTCCCCAAGTGGATCTGGGGAATGCTAATTCTAAAGGATGCACACTATGCACGCAAAAAATCCCATGTGGTCAAATGGTGACGGAAGGAGACCCGGCTTGGGGTGGTGAACACACAGTACAGTATACAGAGGATGTGTTATAGAATCGTACACCTGAAACCTATGTAATTTTATTAACCAGTGTTACCCCAATAAATCTAATAAAAAAGTTTAAAAAATGCCTTGTGGTCAACTAAGGGTGATGCCCTTTTCTTGGAGACTGACAATTGACAGTACCTGCTATGTTGCAGAAATAGCACATTAGCTAGAGTATGGGCAAAGAACCCAGGCAACGGGCAAATACCTACTTTGGTCCTGTAAGTCACAGACTGTGTACTCAGCATTTGGGGCTCCCCAGTGCAATGTGCTGACTGAAGTCCACGCAGGCTCTGAACAACAATCTGGATCATGAGGACTTCAGTGAGAAAAGAAGAGACAGTCACGCGTCCCATTGGCTGCGCTGTTTGCCAGGAAACCATCCACCCATTCATTCTGAAATACTGTTGTGTTTGGCACTTTCACTGGGCCAGGGTGCAGAATGGAGGGTGAGGAGTGGGGTTAAAAATACAAAAGTCGAGGGACATTCCAAGTCGCCTCCAAAATGAATATATGGTCTGGAGTAAAGGGTTATTGCTATGGCGCTCCCAGAAGCGGAAGGTGACAGTGGCCTCAGCAGCAATGCCCGTGGTATGGGAGGGGTGGAGGGTGGAGGGGGGTGGCCCTGGATACCTGAGTCTCCAGGGATATCAGGCTAGACCCTCTCTCTCTCTCTCTCTCAACACCAGCTCCCCACCGCAGCCAACCAGAAAATCCTGGCAGCGTAGGCAGATAGGATTTTGCCTATCTCTGTATTCTCCAATATTATCTTCAATCACACTTTATTATATGGGACACTTCTTTGGCAAGGGTAACTATGTATTTGGAACCCAGCCAAAGAAACAGGAAGTAAAGGAAAAACAGCTTCTGAATATCCAAGATAGCATAGTGTTTACTTAAAATTGAAGTACTTCACTTCTTTAAGAACTCCTTAGGCACTCAGCTTTCAAAGCCTAGTGATTCTACAGTAATCTGTAGAGTTCCCCAGATCACAGAACAAAAGTAGGAGGCAAGACAGTGACAACTGAAATATGAGGGCAAAAGACTGAAAACTAGAAAGTAGACACAGTAATTGAGAAAGCTTACCTCTTTGGGGGTAGTTCACTGCAAGGGCAGACTCTTGACCATCAATGGAGAGTCTGTGCTTTATTATTGCAGGATGGTCCTTGTTTGCAATAATGTCCATCTCATCACTAGAAGTTCAGTTATGAGCACTAATTCCACTTAAGTATGTGGGGATATATTTTAGGAAGATCTACTTCCCAAAAGACCAAAATTAACCATAGAGTCAGCCCTGGCTGGGTGGCTCAGTTGGTTGGAGCATCATCCCCAAACAACGAAAGGCTGAAGTTTGGATCCCCTGTCAAGGCACATATCTCGGTTGCAGGTTCGATCCCTGGGTGGGGCATGAACTGAGGCAAGGGATTGATGTCTCTCTTTCATGTGCGCTCTCTCACTCTCTCCCCCCTTTCTCTCTCTTTAAAATCAATAAACATATCCTTGGGTGAGGGTCAAAAAATAAAATAAAATGTTAGTTCCTAAAGAGTAGGCTTTAGCTATGCTGTTAATATATTTTGCACAATTACTTTGTGATAGGTTATTTCATATGTAACCTTTCCTTCAGTTCTTATGCCAGCCCCAAGAGATCATAATCCTTATTCCCATTTTATAGAGGAGAAAATTGGGATTTGAGGAAGTTAATTGATTCACTCAGAGTCACAATGCCAGTCAGTAAAAGGCAGCATTAACTTGCAGATCCTTTTGTTTTGCTCTGAAGGCTGGGTTCTTTGTATTTTCACTATCTGTTCCTCTTCTACGTTTTAGGCTCTGGTCCTCACCGCTTAGAAGTTGTACACAATCGTATTTATATATATCGTTTTTAGTATTTTTAATTAAAGGAGTTTTGTTAGCACACTTTATTGCTGCATTCAGTTAGCAGTGACTGATTTCTGCTTTGCATTTCTCATAACTGGTTTCTTTCAGAGGTTGGTGTATTATCTTTGATTCTCTTGTCTTTATTTTATTATTTTTAAAGATTTTATTTATTTATATATCTTTAGAGGGGAAGGAGAGAGGGAGAGAAACATCAATGTATGGTTGCCTTTCGTGCGTCCCTTGCTGGGAGTTGGCCTGCAGGGAACTGGCCTGCAACCCAGGCATGTGCCCTGACTGGGAATCGAACCGCGATCCTCTGGTTTGCAGGCCTGTGCTCAATTCACTGAGCTACGCCAGCCAGGGCTGATTCTCTTGTCTTTAGACACATCAGCATTTCCTTGATGTATGTACGTAAGTTAGGATGCTGAGCTGATTTGGGGTTGATTTATGTTGAATGACCAAGTGATGGATATTCTTAGGAAAACATGCTATTACTCAGCAGTAATAACTAACTCTGGCTGGTGTTCAGTTATATTTCTTCATTTCCAGAACATGTACAAATATAAAAACAATGATCTCGACCTTAAAAAATGTTATGCAGGTAGGTGGCAATATATGTTCCAAGCAAATGCAAAGTGGTCGGGCTAAAATGTTAAAAAACTGAGCACTGACTGCAAAATCTATATTCCCTAAGGTTCTGTGGATAATGCTTAAAGACAGTGCTTAAAAAGCAAGAGTGATACCTACTGTGGACCAATTTAGAACATTCTGCAGATCAGCTCTCAGATGTTAAGCATGGAATTTAATGTCCTATGCAGACAACAATTTCTGCAGCTTTCCTGAAGGTGGACTCCTAGCATAATAAAAAGATTTCTGTATAATACAAACAAAAATGGAATAGCCAAATCTGAATCCTACTTTTGCTGTTTACTAGCTATATAAGCTAGCTGCACATTACCAGAAATTAGTATTCTAATGCATAAAAATGGAGAGAATGGCTCTGGTTGGTGTGGCTTAGTGGATTGAGTTCCAGCCAGAGAACCAAAGGTTGTCAGTTCTATTCCCAGTCAGGGCACATGTCTGGGTTGCAGCCCAGGTCTCTGGGGTGGGGGTGGAGGTGGGGAGGAGTGTCAGAGGCAACCACACATTGATGTTTCTTTCCCTCTCTCCCTGCTTTCCCCTCTCTAAAAGTAAATAAAAAATTTTAAATGGAGAGAATGATGGCATGATAATAAAATGATGACACCTGCCCTTCCAACCTCAGAGAGTTGTTGACTCTCAGAATCAAAAGGATGGTCTAAATGAATACACTCTGTGAGCATATAGTTTCAACACATACACATTTGGTATTATTAAAATGGCAATTCCATTTTTACATGGGTCATATCATTGTTGATGGTTTTGTAGTGATTATTTTTGGTTGCATCTAGACAGACTGTATCATTACAATTTTATCTTTTTGAGGGGTTCTGCCTTTGGAAACTTTGAGGACTGCTTTAATTCAGTTTTGCTGTTTAGGGCCTGGTCTGGCATGTGACTGGTGTTGAGGATTTATCCATCCATGGTGTCATGCTGCCTTCCTGAAACAGGCCAGAAGCTTTTCCAGATCTTTTTGTCTGGCCTTTAATTTTAGACCAGTCATCAGGATGAGCACTGGATCTTCTGGATGACTTCGCCTTCTGAGCGTCGTTCAGTCTCCCAGAAGGAAGATTAAAGACCTGACTTTGATATCAAGTCTGAGTCTACTGCAGATAGAAAACAGATGAGACCCAGTGCCTCTGGCATCCTGCTGCCACCTCGTTTTGAACCGTGAACATAGTGCCTGTCCACTGCAATGACAGGCCCACGTCAGGTATGTGGGTGGGCCTCTTGATAAAGAGAGCAGTGCTTTGTTTTAGAGGAGGCAAAGCATTGTAACGACTCAGAGCCCAGGCGCGGGAATCAGATGTGTTTTACTGAACCTCCCTAAATAAACCCAAGTTTCTCAACTGTACAAGCTCCAGGTTTCTTATCTGGAGAGATTATAACTACCACCTGGGTGATTGTCACTGGTACATGAAACAACACTAACAAAGTTTTATCTAGCATATAATAATTATGATGATGAATCTGCAATTTAATGAGGATGGAAACAGGGATGAAGGGGAAGGAAAAGAGAGCCTTGTGTTCATGGTGCATCTCTTACGAATCTTCAGAACAGATCCAGTTCTCCAGGAGCCTATTTAAATAATCTACAGTGTAACTTATCTATTCTCTTGACACTGTGCCATCTAATAGTTCTTTTCATGTTAATTGTCCTACAGTATCAGTAGAACTTTTCTTGTGGCAATTTACATCTGTGCTGATTTTTTTTTAAACAGTGCTTTCAAGCCCCTGCTTCCTCAAACACTCCGCTCAAGCTGTTATCTTGCTCAAGATAAGAGGACCAGTGCTTCAATTCTGGTCAGTTTCTACACCCGGTGGTGCCTAGTGAGCCTGTGTAGTATAATTAATTTTCAATCATATACCTGTGTGTGTCTGTGTGTGTGTGGTGAGATTGTCATCTGGTGATGGTGGCGCCCTTTAAAATCTCCACGGTGACAAGGGGTGGTGGTAGGAACTGCTTTTGCCCCTCGATAGGGGACATAGGTTGAGAAACTCCGGTCTGACCATTTAAAGTTCAGTGCAGTTTGTTGGTGATGAAACTCAAGAAAGAGGGCGAGTCTGGGGTGCTGGGGCCCTGGCTCGCTGCGCGGGGTTCTCCCTGGGCTCCAGCCACTGGCATGTTAACCCTTTGCAGCAAGGACTGCGAGGGAGAAAAAGCTTGAAAGGAAAGCGCAGGAAATCCTACCGGGAGACTGAACGGGGAGCAGGGCGAGTGAGTAAATAGGGAGGGGCGGGGATTTAGCCACAAAGGCGGCCGTCAGGGTGCTGTGGGTGGAGGGCATGACGTTCTGCGAAGCGAGGGGACAGTGAGCTCCGCGGAGGACAGGCGCCTCCCGCTCCCCGGCGGCGCGCCAGCAGCGCGCCCGCGGGCATCGCTTTCCCACTCCCTGCGGCTCGGGTCGGGGCTGGGCTGGGCGGGCGGGGCGGCGCTCCGGGCCGGACTCCGCGTCCCTACTTTCCTGCGTCCCTCCCTCCTCCCCGGCGGCCCCCAAAGCCAAGCCAATGAGCGCCGAGAGGAGGGAGCGGGAAGCGGCGTGCTCGGCGCGGCCCTCCTACGGCGCCCTGGCCGTGGCGCCAACGCTAAGTTTGCGCCCCGGGAGTTGGCGTCCGATCGAGTCCCTCGGCCTCGCCGCTAGATCCCCGCGAGCGAGGAGGTCGCTTGCCCCTCGGGCGGCCACCCAGGAGCACTCCGGCGGGAGGGCGCGGAGTGGTGTGGCGTGTGCCGGGGCTGGGGCAGCCGCCTCCCGAAGATGCGGGATGGCAGCCGAGCTGCCGTCCAGCCTCTCCTACCGCACCACAGGCTCCACCTGCCTGCACCCGCTCAGCCAGCTCCTGGGCATCCCACTGGACCAGGTGAGTGCGGCGCGGGGCGCGAGTCCCCTCCCCGAGTCGGTGCGAGCGTGGAGTCTGTGCGGGTTATGTTATCCCCCTCTGTCCCCGCCGCATAGCAGACTTTACAGCTACAAACCAGACAGGTGGGCAGTTCTTTTGAGTTTGTTTTTCTCCTGTAAATGTGAAAAATATTGATGTACTCTGCACGGCAGTTCCGAAAGAACTTATAAAAAAGTTTTGGGTTGCCTTGTTTCCTGTTACCAAGTTCTAAAGTCTTTTGATAGGTGAATTACTTGTTTCTCCCATCAGTGAAGTCATTATTTTTAGTGTAGATGATTCTACATAAAATTTACACTTGGTTAATTTAGAGGCTAGCCTCTCAATTTTGAATGAGAGAACTAAGTTTTAAACTTCAGCAGTGAGACTTATTAAATCAAGATGACAGTTATTTTGTACCATATGTGATGTCCATCCGACAGGGTGGAAGGATGCAGGACACTGGCTTCCCCAGGGCTCCCGAGTTGGACAGGTTAGTGGGAGAAGAAGGGGCGCGGCTGAAGTTACTTGGACTTTTGTATATCATCTGGGACCATGAAAATTGAAAGTGGCAATAAAGAACCGCAGTTCCTGGTAGGAAATCTTCCAGAGGGTTGTGATTGACGTATTCATTTTTCTTGTCTGCTTTAGGCATTAGAGGCTAGATCCACCATGGGCTTAGTATTGAGTCAACAGGTGTTTGTTGATTTAAATGGAATCGGGTGGGGCTGCTGGAGTAGGGCCCACTGCACTCCTGCCTGTTTTGTTCCATGCTGAGTATTTGGCCGGGGTTCTTCCTCTGTCTTTCACTAGTGATTTTTTTTTCCCAACAAGAGCACACCTGCCGCCCTTTCCACTCACATTCTTTCAGCTATGAGGAAGTGAGAGCCGGCTGGTTGCCTTACTCAGATACTATTTATTGACCCACCTTCTACCTGGTTTCCTCTGAAGACCTGATTCAGAACCTTATCTGATCTCACCATTGCTTTCTTATCAGTTGCAAAGTCCAAGTGAATTTAGAACACGGGAGAGGTATCAAATCCTACCTTGTGCTGTTGTGAATTACTCCTCCGTGTGTAGTGAGGGTGGAGGGACCTAGCGACCTAGGCAAAGGCAGAAATAACAGCAGTCTTTAGCCCTGAAATGAATATAACTGATAGCTGAATTTCCTTATGGGGAGTTTGTTTTGTACTTATCTGCCCCCCCCACCCCATCAGAATTTATTTTAATTGCATTTTCTGTGTTAAGCTATTCTGCACAGGTGCAGAGAGGAATCCACTGAGGCCTAGTGTGTGGAAAGAGACTTGTTAATGGAACCTGGCCAGTTATGACTGGGAGGTGCCAGTATGATGTTATTCAGTGCTTTTTAACTGCATGCACCCCCATCTCCAAATGCCCTAAGTTTCTGCCAAGAACCCTGTTGTTAATTTATAAAAAAATATATAGGGCCTTATGGGGGTTTAATGGATGTTTAAGGATTTCTGGGATGATTGAAGGAAGAATGTGGGCATTGGGCAAGGAAGGAGCACCTGTGGTCTCTTGGATCTTAGGATAGCCCCTTCTCCCTCCAGCAGGGTCCAATCGGAATGACTTGGTGACAGAAGCTCTTCTAGGGCAGTGCCCCAGCTAGCTTATTTTAGACTCAGGGAAACATTCCAAATCATAAACAGTGTGATTTGAGGATATATGGTGGCTTGAGAGTTTGCAAGCGTGATGTCTTCTTCACACTTTCAAGGGCTTTTTAATGATCATAAATGTCAGACTGATCTGGGTGTAATTCCTGCTGCATCAGCAAACTTCCTGTGTGACCACATCTTAGAGCCTCAGTATCCTCGTGTGTAAAGTGGGAGATGCAATAAGACCTACATTTTGGAGGTGAGAAATTTTATGTAGATATAAAATTTCCTATGTGAGGAAAGTCCTTGTATCAGACAGGGTCCTGGCAGGAAACAAAATTCAACTCACCGGGTTGCTATGGAGAAACGTGAATGAATTACTTAGAGGAGTGTGGACAGTTTTAGGGAAACTGAGAAAGGATGTTCAGGTACCAAGACAGGGGAGCTGTAGGGCAAAGGGAAGGAAGTCCTGTTGTCACTGCCCAGGGAGAGCCGCACCCAACCCCTGCCAGGATGGGGTGGGGAGCAGATGGAGAACCTCAGCCCTTCTCCCCTTCCACCCTCCCACCCAGGGTGGCTGGGTCTGCAGGGGTCCCTCCCTGGGCACAGAGTGGGGCAAAGAAAGGGAGGGCCTGATCTGGAGGGCAGTTCAGGAGCACAGTCCTTGATCAGTGTTTGCTCCTGTTGCATTAAAGAGTGACTTTTATTGGCCTGCGATATGGTAAAAAAATGATAAAACATACACCTCAAATTACCCAAATTGTTCTTCATACGCCTCTTAAGGACACTGATTTCCCCTCCCCCCCCTCCCCCAGTAAATGACTTCACATCACACATGTACCTTTATAATTTCTGAATTGAATGCACTTCTGAGAACTTCTTTGGCTTTGGGTGTTCCTTTGTCAAGTGGTTTAGTATTTGCAAAAATTGAAATATCTGTTGAGCATTCTACTATGTGAGTGACAACCGCTGTTATTATTATTTTTTCTGATTCTTCCATTTACCTGTTCTGTTGACTCCTGGGGAAAGCCTGTGTGCACTTGTGGCCACATGGAGGAAAAAAGTCTGTGACTTTGGTTTCCAGAGACTTTTATTAGCCTGACACCCTCTTCTAGGTGTTCAATGTAAAATCGTCTTATTTAATGAGAACGAGTAGAGCACAGCACTTCAGGCAGAGCGTAGGAAATGAGTGATGACTTAGGGTCTCCCGGAGGTACCTCTCCAACGAGTGTGTTGAGAGCTGATTTCTAAATAGTGAGTCCCTGCCTGTCCAGCAAGGACGGAGCTGTGGCCGTTTGTACCGTTAGTCAGATATAAAGCTTTACTTACGCAAGGTAGGGTATGAAAAGAAAGAACCTTTCTTTCCAATTTAGGGGGAATCAAGGGGTGGAGGATGAGTGTTTTTATTTCTTGTTTAAATCATCTGCGCATGTTACCCTGGCCGGGTAGCTTAGTTGGTTAGGGCATCATCCTCCTATGCCAAGGCTGCATAGGCCGAGGTAATAGATTATATACCAGACAGGGCACATACAAGAATCAACCAATGAATGCACAAACAACTGGAACATGGCAATGTTTATTTCTTTCACTCTCAAATCAATACATAAAAGTTTAAAAAACTTCAAAAATAAATCATCTGTTCATGTCCTGTCCACTTCGTTTTGGTTGTGGAGTGTGACACGATCTGACTTTAACCAAAGCCTTCTAAGTCTGCAGGACGGACTTGGGGTAGATGAGATGCTGACCTCATTAATCTGTGTGGTGCGTGGCACTATTAGGAGCTGTGGAAGCTGAAACTCGTTTCCTGGTTTTGAGGAATTTCCACTTTGGTGGGGGAGTTCTGGGTGCCAAGGCTATTTTTGTTGCCTGGTACCCCCAAACTTTGTGTTTGTATAAAGTATCAAGTCAGTGTTAAATTAGGAGTTTTTTGGTTTGCTTGTTTACGCCTCCCTCCCTTGCTAAGTTAATCAGCAGAAAAAGGGACATGAGAAAAATAGACCAGGACATAATGTAGAAAACGATATTGAGATAAAAGCAGCAAAGTTTTAGGACTATTAAGGGTAAGCTTGTGTTACAATTTAAAAGGCAGGGTGAGTGAAGACCAGCTCTAAAAACCTGGCCCTCTGGATAGGTGAGAGACCCACAGGAGGTTGGTGGATTATTTCATGCGTGGGCTGGAGGTGGGCGTGGCTGTGACCACAGAGTTCCTTTACTTGCCTGGAACTTTTAATCACCCTAGTGGTTCCCTTGCACATTCTTGGAAAGCCCAGCCTTCAACTCTTTTCATATCTAAGTCTTGCCCTTCCTTAAATGCTCAGCTCACATTCCATAGTCATTGTTAACTCAATTAAATATTTATTTGACGTTGCTAGTGCCAGGTACCTGGCCAGGTTGTAAAGTCCAAGGATAAAAAAAAAAAGTCGAGATCAGATCATTCCTGTCTGGAAGAGCTTCCACACCAGTAGGGGGGACAGAGGACCCGTGTAAGTGTACAACGCAGTACAGCCGCAGAGCAGTGCAGGTGCTGACGGAGGTTTGTAGATGGCACTCGGGTGGAACAGAGAAGGGAAAGCCGTCGGACACATAGGATGCCTGTGGCTCACTGTTTACCTCTGACATTTGATTGTCAAACCATGCCTGTGGTTTACATTTGGTTTAGTGGTTGGTGCCTTATGTTGTTAGTTATCTTGCTGGGTTTATATGCTGAATTTCAAACTTATTTAAAGTCTTTATGAGGTGGACGTTTTATCCTTTCTTGTATTCAAAGGAAATAGTAGGCTCTCAATAAATGTTTATCATTAGTAACAGTATATGCCAGTATTACTGATACCCATTATAAAACTTCATTAAATAGAGCCTTTTAAAAAATGATTTTATTTATTTTCAAAGAGCGGGGAAGGGAGGGAAAAAGAGAGGCAGAGAAACATCGACATGCAAGACAAACATCAGTTGGTTGCCTCTCGTGTGCCCCCAACATGGGACCTGGTCCGGAACCCAGACATGTGCCCTGACTGGGAATTGAACAGGCAACCCTTTGGTTCAATCCACTGAGCCACACCAGCCAGGGCAGTGTGACTGATTGAACATGTTAAACGTGGCTTATGAAGTTTCTTGGTATGATTTGACATTTTGGCCAAATAAGTCTTTGCTGAGGCTGCCTTATACATTGGAAGATGTTGAGCAGTGCCCTGGCCTCTGTTCACTAGAAGCCAGTAGCAGGAGACAGCCGACATACTCAAAATATACAAATCAATAAAGTTATTGGTGATAATGAAAAATGTATCTTTTATTTTATGGAAGAAACCATACAGACTTTTTGGCATACCCACTGCATTCTCTGCCTGGTGTCCCCATCTGAAGCTCTGGAGACAGACCCAGCTGGTGATGATTTAACGACGTGCCTGAAAGTTTGAGAACCATTGCTGTACCAGGGGCGTCCAGCCTTTTGGCTTCTGTGGGCCTCACAGGTAGAAGGAAAGTTTTCTTAGGCTACATAGTAAATATACAAATACTAATGAAAACAAAAAAAATCTCAAATTTAAGTAAATTTACAATCTTGTGTCGGGCTGCATTCAGAGCCATCCTGGGCCACGTGCAGCCCGAGGCCCGCAGGTTGGACACCCCTGCTGGGTGGATAACTGGGGTACAAGTCAATCAAGCACAGCTGAAAGAGATGAGGCATGGTTCACACAGCATCTCTCAGGTGAGGAGGAGCAGCACTTGGGTCCTGAAGGGTGAAGACCCAAGTTTCCAGGTAAACAAATTGCCAGATCTGTCAGGCAAACTGGTGAAAAAGAACAGCGCATGCAGAGGCATGGAGTATGGAATTGTGTGTGTGCTCCGTTCCAGGAACCGAGGACCCACGCAGCGGGCGGTGGCTGCAGTCATGGGACCACAGGACTCTAGGTCGGAGGGGTAAGCAGGACTCACGTCACCGGGAAGCTGAAATGCTCTGGTGAGGGGTTTACACGGTATCCCACAGGCCAGGGGCCAGTGAACTTTTTCTGAAGGGCTAGACAGTAAATATTTTTGACTTTGCAGGCCCTATAGTCTTTGTCACAACCACTCAGCTCTGCCAGGTAAGATGTAAATAATGGGGCACGGCTGTGAGCTCCTAGAACTGTTTATGGACACTGAAATTTGGATTTCATATCATTTTCAGGTGTTGTGGAATTTTCTTCACTTGTTTTATTTTAACCTTTTACACGTATAAGACACATTTTTAGCATGCAGGCCACACCAAAACAGGCAGCTGGTGGGATTTGGCCCAAGGGCCAGACTTTGCAGACCTGTGCTGTAGACTAATTTTTTTCAAAGTGTGGTGTGTGGACTACCATTCATCAGAATCTATTGTCATGTGTGTTTTGGGCGTCTTCTCCAGACCTAATGAATCCGAGTATCAGAGTGAAGGGGCACCGCAGGTTCGTCTCACACCAGCTGAAGTTTAGAGCCACCGCTTCCCACCAGAGGGAGGGTGTTGGAGGGCTTAGTCTGTGCGAGGATTTCCATTCTGCAGTGTGCTGCAGGGGTGTGGCCGGAGCATGCAGGCATGGGGGGAGCAGGGGCTTGAGGGTGAGTGAGGGTTTAGAGTGGTCTTTCTGGCTGAGTGGAGGAAGAACTGACCAGAGGCAGTTTAATGGGTGTAATCAACCCACTGAAAGCCATAGATTTTTAGACGCAGGAATTTGTGTCAGCATGTAACCTTTGTCACTCAGCAGCTTCTTTGAGGAGCGAAAGTAATACACATAGTTGGATATTTCCAGAGAAGGCTGTTGGAAAGTTAAGAAGTAAGGGTGTCGAAAGAAAGATCCTGGCAAATAGTTGGAAATGATGAAAGTGAAAATAGAACTATCCAGAGATTGAAGGACTTTGAGGAGCAGGTGCAGAGGGAGGGAGGGAGCTGGAGGCTGGGATGCTGGAGGAGAAGATTCACAGTGAAGCTTTTCTGGGCCACAGCGAAAAGTCAGGGTAGGCATATGGGAGCTGGGGTGCCAGTCAGCTTGGTTTAGCCCGGGGAAATGGGGTTTGATGAATTGTCCTATTAAACAGTGATGCTGCCCAGCTGAATCCGGGGAGGTGAAGTGGAGAAGACAACACAGGACCCAAACTCTCTAGGGTGGTGGAGGTTGGTAGAGTCAGACAGTGTAAAGAAGGACCAGAGAGGGTAGGGCCTGCTCTGCCCTCAGACAGACAGACAGACAGACAGCTGCTTTGTGGACAGCATCTCATTTAATATAAGGAGTCTGGGTAGAGTTTGAGGGGAGGAAAGATTTTGTATAAAGATGGTGGAAGAGAAATGGTCCGAAGAAATGAGGTTCTTTTCCATACTTGCCCCCCCCCCCCATTGTAGTGGTAAAATGACAGAAAATGCCTGCAGGCTGATGATTCTCCAGCTCAGTGAAAGGCAAAGGGGGAGAGCTGAGCAGATGGAGGTTTTGGGTGGAGCTGAGGGAGAGCTGAGAGAAGGAGGTCAGCAGTGGAAAAGGAGGGAGGTCACAGTGGGAACATTAGTAGTCTAGGAGGAGGAGGAGGAAGCCCAGGAGGAAGCTGAGGAAGTCAGGCGTAGCCCACAGCTTCAAGTTGGGAAGTGGAACTTGCTTGCTGGGCATGAGGGTCCGGGATGAGTGGGAGGGTCCTAGGCAGGCAGCAGTGCCCCCTCTGGGGTCCCAGAGATGTGATAAGGCTAGTGGCTGACCCTGAGCATTTTGATCTTTCCTGGAACCACACTGCAGGTGTGGTAGAACGTTCCTTGTGGTTCTGAAGAGATTGCTGTTGGGAGGTGGAGGGTGGTTTGCAGAACAGCCCCGGAACATCAAAGGGTAAGATGTGTTCAGGGCAGTACTGTGAGGTATAAACCCCCAGTTCCACAGAACTGAAAGGATAGGGCTGGTGGAGGGGGAATTGCACTCAGAACAGTGGGGTGAGCAGTTTCTGCTGTAGGGACTTGGCGAGTCCAGTCAGGCTGGTGTCACAGTCTGGTGGCTTGCTTTGACAATAATTGAAAGGAAGACAGGTAGGGTGAAGGTGCAGCCATGTACTTGCTGGCATTTCAAGGAGAGACCTGGTGGGTCCTGGAGCTTTCGCTTTCCTGTTGTGGAACAAGAGGTGTTCTTCACAACTTGACCTTGGTTTGCCTTTCTGGCCAATGACACCAAAACCTCTGTGTATGGAATGGTTATGCTGATAGGCACGCAGCCGACTGCTCTGCCTTTGTTATCTCAGCCACCACCCTGTGTCACGTGACTTTTCAGTCAACCACCTCGTCCCATAGACGATGATAAAGCTGAAAAATTCTCAAGGCCTAGTGACTTTGTAGCAATTGTAACGTCATAGTGTAATGCATTCCTCACGTGTAAACAATGCTGGTGTAAACAAACCTGCTGTGCTGCCAGGCGTATAAAATACAGCACATACAGTTTTGTACAGTGCATGTTACTTGATGATGCACTGCACAATGACTATGTTACTGGTTTATATATTTGCTATGACATACTTTCTGTCGTTATTTTGGAGTGCACTCTTTCTACTTGTAAAAAAACTTGCTGCCCTGGCTGGGTGACTCAGTTCGTTTGGAGCATCATCCCCTGGACCACAGGGTTGCAGGTTGGATTCCCAGTTCAGGCACATACCCAGGTGGTGGGTTCAATCCCTGGTTGGGGTGCATATGGCAGTCAAGCAATGGATATTTCTTTCTCACACTGGTGCTTCTCTCTTTTTCTCACTCACTCTCGCTCTCTTGTTCCTCTCTCTCTAAAATCAATTTAAAAACATATTGGGTGAAAATTTAAAAAAATTTTAAAGTTTGCTGTAGAACATTGTGCCTCATACATCTCATGTTTATTGCATATTTTCATTGCATCATTTTTCTTGTGCTTGATTTAATCCCGTGTTGTTTTGTACCATAACATGCTGTATAGTCTTATAGCCTGGGAGCAGCAGGCTATCCCATATAGCCTGAGTGAATAGTAGGCTATACCATCAAGGTCTGTCTGGGTGAACTCTATGATGTTCACACAATGGCAAAATCACCTAACAACACATTTCTCGGAATGGATTCCTGTCTGTAAACGGCACGGGACTGTATTTGCTTTTTGAGGGCTGTAGGCCAAATATTGGGCTACAATGAGGATGTAGAGATTAATGAGGACCTGAGCCTTCTGGGAGGCAAGCCTGGAAGTACTTGTTACTACCGTTTTACCCGGAAACCTGGTAATACATGTACTTGACGCTCCTGGGGCCGTGTGCAGGTGCCGTTGCCGGAGAACACAGGGCCTCGGCACCTGTGGGGCTCTCCTGAGAAGGTGCTGGGATGACTTCCTGGGAGCTGCTGCTTTTGAAGGAGAAGGAGGAAGCGAAGGTGCTGGGGAGGGGCCCGGTGGGACAGACAGAATACTCTAGGAAGAAGAAGCTGTTTGAGCAGAAATGCCGAGACTGGAGGAAAGGTGAACATTCTCTGTGGGTGGTGAATCTTAGTCATCTCGGTGTGTTTGGTATGGAGTAGGAACTAAATTAATGTTTGTTGGATTGAAGTAGAATTTGATTTACATTCTTGCATTGGAAGGAGTGACTAAGTTAAGAAAAAATTGGGAGCCAGTTATTTTTACCAACCGGTTAGGTCCGTTTATTACTTGGAACCTACACTTCAGATGGAATAGGCCTAATTTCTGATTTGAAAGTTAAATCGTGGCCAAATTTCGGACAGCTAGATGTTTATCTTGGGTTGTTTAAATATTAAATACTCCATTCCTGTTTTCATTATGTGAGGTTGATGTATGTATCCCATGCGATTACATATGCAGATATTAATATCATTTTTTGGACCAGTCATCTCAGGTTTGCTTGAACAACATGTGGAAGTTCCCTTTAGCAGTTGGGAGCCCCACGTATAAAAGGTGCCGTATACCCACGTGCTCCAAGCATTGGGCCTGCCTGGCCTCAAAATTCCACATATAAAGAAAAATTTCGTGGAGCGATTATATCTAAGGAAATGCAATCTGGAAATATCTGTTGTAGCAGCAACTGGTAAAAAGAAATCAAGATGTATAATTTACTAACAGTGGTTGTGTGCTTCTCAGAAGCTTTCTATTTTAAGTAAGTCCAGCCTTTCAGTAAACAAGATAAAGGGAGAACTTGCTGCCGTCTTATTGATGGCAGTTTCCAGTGGTGTTTCAGGGCAGTGGGAGGGTGAGGAGGAATCAGTGGGAAAAGCAACTTCAAGTCATTTACTCTGGTTAGACACGTGCTTTACTAATAGGCCACTAATCGGGAAACGTGACCACCTGCCACAAGGTGACCTCATTAACCCTTTTGTAATGTGTGTTTTTTTTTAATACAAGAACTATGCATTTGGTCAATCATTTACTGACTTCTTTGTAATGGGGAAATTCTGCTGTAACTTTTAAAAATTATCAGTGGTTAGTCTTTTCTGCATTAGAAGCACTGATCTGATTTGCAGTAATGGTTCTGGAAGTTCACAGCAGCATGGAAGTGGTTTTCAATGTTAAATGAAGATACCTGGGCTGATAGTGCTGGGGGTTTCCCAGCCGTCACGTTATCACAGGCACTCCCCTCCCTGGTTAGTTACCAAATCACAGTAGAAGTTCAGGTTATAGTCTAAGTTGAAAGAGAGCAGGGGTACATTTGAACGAAGTTTTTTATTCAGGTGGTTCTAAATTCTTATTTCTAACAAGGAATAAAAAAAAGACTGGTTTGTTCCCTCACCCCAATCCAGGCCCCCCTTTGTCTCACTCATCATTCTGTACCTCCAAGTTGAGACAGGATCAGCAAAGGCGTACAGCTGCAGCAGGTTGCTAAGGCCCGCAGGAAGTTGCTAAATTCAGAAGTCGCTTTGTGAAATTTCATGAAGTAGTTTAGCAGCGAGTGTCACTGGGTTGAGGCATCTTTGTTCCCAAGACAAAATTTTCTCCCTGGCATTGTCTTTGCTTTGTGTTGTTGTGTGTATTTTACTTATTTTAAATATTTATTTATTTTAATTGAAAAACTAAAAAAATAATTTTTTTGTTTTTATTTTATATAGATACAGTTTAAAAATTCGTTTTCTAACTAGGTAGCGTATGTACTTAGTGTCAACGGCACAAGGCAGAAAGGGGATGTGATGAGAGGCTGGTGTCCCCAGCCCCTCTTTTCCAGCTGCCCAGACCCCGCCCCACTGGCAGCCACGGCGCCCTCTCAGAGACAGGCTGTGGCATAGGCAACCAGAATCCTTTTGTCTGTTTTCTGACACAAGTGTTGTATGTGTACAGTTCTTCCACTCGTGTCTTTAAAATTTTTTTTATGATAACAGTGACTCTTAGAGGTTGATCCATATCTGCATATGCAGAGCTCTTGTGACATCCGACTTCCTTTCTGCCTTCTCTGAGACTTCTGTTTCTGTGCTTCCAGGAACTGACTTGTCGCTTAGCTGTGGCTAAATGTGCTGCTGGTGATGGAGGTGGGGGGTGAGGGACCTGGGGAGGGGTCTTCCCACCTTGGTACCACCTGCTCTGGTCACATTCTCCGGGCATATGGAGAGCAGTGAGGGCCACTCACCATGGCACATGGGGTGGGGAGCACGGAGCTCGCAGGAGGCAGAGACTGGTGTTCCAGTTTCCCCCCAGTTGGAGAGACACACACGTTGGGTTTAGGCAGGAGGGCATTGAAGATTCTCCGTCCCCTGTGTTTTGGGTAAAAACGGCTCTGTTCTGCCTAGCCTGGTCTCCAGGAGTCTTGGTATTCCCCTGCTGGAAATGATTCTCTTTCAGTCCTACTTAGCTCTTAAATTCTCCGATTCCAGGATCTTCAACAGTAGGAAGGCTTGGTTTAGATAGTAAAGAACACTTTTGGAGGGTAAAGGCCAGAAACCAAGACTCTTTATTTTCTGCTTTTTAGTGGATATGGCTAACATAGCTAAAAGGATTGCACCTGTATATTTTTCTTTCTTATTTCTTCCAACGAGGCAGTGTGCATTTCGGTGCAGTGTAGCGGAAGTGAATTGAACTTCGAAGCTCTGGAGTCTTCTCTTTTCCTTTACTTTCTTATTGGAGTAGGGTCAGAATGCCTTAAGGTTTGGGTACTTTACTCTGACAAAAAGACTGCATAGAGAAGATCTGCCATATTTTTAGGCCTATAAGATGCACTGGACCATAGATGCACCAAGGTTTTAGAGGAAGAAAATAGGAAAAAAAAATTTGAAGCAAAAAGTGTGGTAAAATATTTAATAACTTGTAACCCCACTCCACCACCGCCCCCTCCCCATGAGCCAGGTAACTTACATTCGGACTATAATATGTACCCCCATTTCCTCCCAAATTTGGGGAAAGGTGTGTCTTATAGTCTGAAAAATATGGTATGTCTTGTGTGTTAGGGATGTTGAACTGTTTTTACATCCTTCTGTAAAAGATAATTTTGCCCATTCTTCTCAAAACAATGTGTTAACTTACCTGTAGGCCATTTTGCAAAAAGGAAGCAATTTTTTTTAATGTTTAAATTTAAAAATTTAAAAAGGTTTTAAATTTTTTAAAAATATGAGGCCTGGACGTGGGAGTTTACAAAAAAGGTATTGCAGAAGACTATCTTAACATTTATTTTTGTAACCTGAGATGTACTGAGTTAACATTTACCTCACTTTGATAGTTACCTTTACTAAGTTGCAAAAGTTAAATTGAATTATGTGTAAATTATCCTCAAACTGAGGGATTTAGACTGTCCTTGGACATATCTTTATCTAGTTGCCAGTTGTGTTATCTGAGTTTGAAAGAAGGGCAAAATGTAAAATTGAAAAAGAATAATTTCATCAAGATTTAGGGTGGGGCCCTGTTTCATCATAATAACGGGTAATGTTCCACGACTGTGCGTCTCAGCCGAAATTGCAGAGGGAAGCCGGAGGCAGATAGCGGGCTGTGAAACGGTTTGTGAGAGCTGCGGGAAAGTCAGCCAGCTCTTGTGAGCTTGGCAACGCCGAAACGTTAATGAGAGTAATCTGTATCTAGATTTGGTTCTCTGTTGCCAATTGCTAGAATTGGAGAAGTTAAAAAAGAACCAGAAAAATGGTGATGAGAACAGCTAGACTGAAGATTGCTTAACAAAAGGAAGTGCACTTGGGTGAAAGAATTGACTCGAGATGGCAAAAGCCACACATCATGCCGTAGCCCCCCATGAAGACCTTAAAATGCTGGTATGTCACTGTAAATGGGGCACACCACTTTCAGAAAAAAACACGCACAGCTTTTAAAAACTGCCCTTTGCTTCACAGTAGATGTCTCACATTCTTTGATAATTAAGAAAAAAACCTTTGTTTAAAATTTGGGAATATTTTAGATTTACTGTTGTAATGATAGTACAAAGAATTACGTTTTTTTTAATCCTCACCTGAGCAAATTTTTTTCATTGCTTTGAGAGAGAGAGAGAGAGAGCTTCCCCCACCTTGTGCCCTGCCCTCTGCTCCCGCCACCCTTCTGTTCCTGGGGCGACACTCCAACTAGCTGAGCCACACCGGCCAGGGCAGTACGGAGTGTTTATACACGCCTCACCCATTTCTTCCAGTGTTGACATCCTACGTTA
This sequence comes from Sturnira hondurensis, assembly GCF_014824575.4. Lineage (NCBI taxonomy): Eukaryota > Metazoa > Chordata > Mammalia > Chiroptera > Phyllostomidae > Sturnira > Sturnira hondurensis. The sequence continues at coordinate 8,743,380 of NW_028096448.1, read as the reverse complement.
CTGTGGTGCATTTGTCAAAGCTGACAAATCAACAATGATCTGTAACTATTAGATACATTCTAGACTTTTTGAATTTCATCCTTTTTTTCCAGTAATGTCCTCTTTCTATTCCAGGATCCTGTGTGTTAAACTGTACAATTCAGTGTTTTTTAGTCTATTTACAATGTTGTGTGACCTTTGTTGCAATCTCATTTTAGCACATTTCGTCCCCCCGAAAGAAACTGGATATCGCTAGCAATTCCCACTTTTTCCCAAATCCTGCCTCCTGCCTCCTCCCTGAAACCCGGCGACCACTGACCTACTTTCACTCTCTGTGCACTGGCCTGTTCTGGCTACTTCATGTAAATGGAATCATATGTGTTTTTGTGGCGGGTTTCCTTCATTTTCAAGGGCCTTTGGTGCTTTTTTGATTGGTGGTGCTCATGCTCCGTTGTACTTTATCTGTGGGAATATTTAGAGGCCAGGATTTAAAGCACACATCTTTGGAGAGATTTTGTGGTGTCTGCTGCTGGGGCACCTGGGAGCAAACCCCAGCCAGCCCCGCTGAAATTCTATTTACTGCCTTGGATTTATTTCTTCTTTTCTTTTATCTCTTTCTTTTTTTTCCATATAGGGCATGCGAACTCAGGCCTCTAAACTCGAGTTCTCAAGGGAGTCTTTGTACATTTTGTCTCGCTGCCCGGGCCAAGACCCATACAACACACACCCCACTGTCTTTGTGGGGAGGGCCTTTTCCCCTGTGAGGTGCCACCTTTCAGAAATTTAGGCGGGATCCTGCCTTCAAGACGTGTCTTTGTTTTATGCAACTTACCCAGTTCTTCCTTTCACTTCTCTTTTCTCTGCCTGCTTTGTGCCTGGTGCCCAAGCCCTGGGTTACCTGGATGGGTGTGTGTCCTGGGGCAAAGGCCAGCTCCAGGGGTGCTTGCATTTCTCATTTCTGCTTTCTGGAATTTCTGGCTTCTGAAGAATTCTCTTCCTTTCCCACTACTTCAGCTGTGCATGAAACAAATCGAGCACATCAATATGAACTCATGTTTAGCTTAATACAGATGTAGATGGTTACATGTAGGAATATTTGCGGATGTGTGTGTATTCAAGGGTTTGTTTATACACATGTGTTTACCTGATCTGTGAGCCAAGAGGGTCCACAAGGAGTGATACTTCATTAGCAATGAGTGCACCTACCTTTAGATTTAGGTCTTGGCTTCTAATACCTTCACACAATAAGAGGAACCAGGGATCCTTGGAGATATGGCTGGTTCTGGGACTGGGGCAGGAAATATTCCAAATGAGGCTACAGTATCTTGTAGTGCCAGCAAGTAAAGAACTACCAAAACAAAAATGAGCTCATAATGTGGAGAGTGTGTCAGATGGACATAAGAACCACCTGAAAGAACTTCCAATGGTCAAAGCTGAAACAATTCGAGCAACAGAATAAAGGAGTATTAGATTATAGAAGTATAAATAAAAAGTATAATTATTGATCAGTAATCTATAGGTTATTATAAACCAGAGTATAAAGAAACATCTATGAGTTCATACCGATATAAATAAATGATTGAATAAGTAAATAAGTGGAAGGAAATAGAAAAATCTACCTGCAGAAGAATTCAAAATAGTTCATGTAGATACCCTTCCCTCAAGGAGTGGAAGCATGACCCTTCACCTGCTATGCGTGGGCTGTGCTTGTGACATCCTCCCGAAGAGATCAGTGTGGAAAGGGAAGGGGAGGAGTATAATGGAGGAACCTCACAAATATGACCTTGGCCAAGTGATCAAGTTCAACACTGATACTGGTAATTATGTCGATGTTATGTTACCCTTAATATGATGTGGTGATAAAGAGACTTAACTTCTGTGATCTTCCACTCCAAAACCCTAATCTCTGTCTGACATTGAGAAAACATTGGGCAAATCTCAGTGGAGTCTACAAAATACCTGAACAGTTCTCCTCAAAACTGTCAAGACCATCAGAAATGAGAAACCATCATAACCAAGAGGAGCCTGAGGAGACATGACGACGAAATGTAAGGTGGAATCCTGGATGGGTTCCTGGCACAGAAAAAGGGCATCAGGTGAAAACTAAGGAAATATGAGGGAAGGCCGGGCTTTAGTTAGTACTAGCATGTCGACACTGGTCCGTCAGCTGTGACAGATGTGCCGTAAGCTGTAAGGTGCTAATAGAGAAAACTGGTTGTGGCATATGTATGGGAACTCTCTCTGCAAGATGTATGTAAATCTGAAATTGTTCTAACGAGTAAAGTTTATTTAAAAAACTGATGCTGTTTATTTTTAATCTAGACTCATTAGTTGTGCTGTACCTGTGAATACTGAGCTCACCACATTGTCAGAAATGGAAGTTGGGATCGATCTGTTTTTTGAGAATTTTCTAGTCAGAGGAATTGAAAGAAAACAGGCAGTTACATAGGTATGTGTTTGTACTTTAGATTTACCTTTTGCTTGAGAGTTAGGTCTGTTAAAATCTTTGCACACGTTTAAGTCACTTTCAGTGAAGATGCAAACCTGTACTCTACCCTGTGTCCTCAGACTCCTCACCATGCAGTTTTCACGAGTGAGCAGTTGTTTAATAAGATGACTGTGTTTCCCCTCGTAATACCACACAACAGGACCACTGCCAAACCGAACTTTCCGTTCATTTACCGTCGCACACTCAGATGCTTTCGCATTCAAGTTTTGACTTGGAAATGCTCTTTAGCTCTCAGCTCTCCATTCAACAAAAGCATTCTAAGTACATAATGTTGAATCCACAGGAATTCATGAACAAAATCTGCTCATAAGGGAAAGTAGACCGGATTGTAGACCCAGGGTGTGTGATCTGTGTCTGGGTTTCTGCATTCTGCCCTGCGATTTTCCTTGCTCTCAGGTAGTGGGTAGAGTGGTGGGGTGGGACTGTGAAAAGGTGAGTTCTAGGCTTCGAGCCAGTGTTTGGTAGAAGTGTGATCTTGGGCAAGCCATTTGGACTTCAGGAGCCTCATTCCTTGTTTGTAAAATGAGCTAATAATACCTACATTTGAAGGGGTGGTTGTGAATATCAGTGGGGTGGTGGATCCATGAAGAAGGTTTTAGCAAACTATTTAGTCAGCGTGTAGATGTCGTTGCTGTTATTTCCCCATCGTCAGCCCTATCCTGTTTTTGAGCCAGTAGGGAAAAAGGCCCTGTTGTTACAGCACCGAACTTAAGAAATGTGTACACATTTCCTGTCTTGTAGGAGTTTCTTTTCTAGTGGTCTAAGCTGAACAACTGTCTTACTCCATTGAAATGTCTTAGATTTCAGTATGTCTTTGGGACTATCTTAATGAATGGATAGGATACCTAGGCAGTGAGCCCTGTGTGGGTCGAAGGGATTTAGGCCACTTCAAGGCAAAAGATGAGGCAGAAGGAGGAAGTGAGTAAAGATATGGACACAGACGGAAAGAAAGTTTTCTTTTGACTGCAGTGAAATGTGAGGGTGGAGATCTAAGCTGAAATGCAAGTAAGTTTAGTGCACACAGGAAATGGCTTTTTTTAATCAGGTAAACAAACATTTCTTTAAAAAAAGATTTTATTTATTTACTTTTAGAGAGGAGAAGGGAGGGAGAATGAGAGGAAGAAGGACATCACTGTGTGGTTGCCTCTCACAATCCCCAACCAGGGACCTGGCCTGCAACCCAGGCATGTGCCCTGACCCAGAATCGAACCAGCGACCCTTCGGTTTGCAGGAGGACAGTGCTCAATCCGCTGACCCACGTCAGCCAGGGCAACAAACATTATTGCTTATCATGTGTTTTCAATAAGAGGAAGTTTTTTACTTAGCCAGTTGGAGTTATGGACACACACACACACACACACACCCCTTTCTCTCTCTATATATATGAGACATAATTTCTTTCTTTCTCTTCCACTGAAGAGGAGAATACAACTTAATTCTTGAGGAGGTGTGGGCCATAGGTGTTCCTATTTATTCTATCTTATGGCAACATTTCTACCTTTAACTTCTGGTCATAGTGCTGATCAAGTTATAAATTAAAATTTCTGCAATAAATGCTTCCTATATAATGTGCCGAACATTTCACATGAATCACATAAGCCACACAACAACCCTGTGTGGAAAAAAATAATGTGCCCCATAAAAATCTGGGAGGCTCAGTCACTTGTGTAAGACCCATGGCTGGTCAGCAGTAGACCAGGATTTGGACCCAGGCGGTTTGGGTTCCCACCCTAGACTCTTATCCACTTGTGTATGTTACGCCAAAAGGCATCAGGTACAGCCTCAAAGCAGGAGGATTCTGAGACTATTTGGGTTAATCTGGTAATGAACCAGTATGCAAAGCAGTTGTTCGTCTGCCCTGTTTGGATTGTCCAGAGTGGTACAGTGACCCCGGGGACACATTTTGCTCTCCTGTCCAAGGAGGTGATATTGTGGAAGGGCAGGTGGCCACAGCAGTCCACTCTGCTGGCCAGTTCGTGCCTCCCCAGGTGTTCAGTGCTGAGTGTCAGCTTTTGAGAGGGACATGGGCAAACTGAGGAATAGTGGAAGAGGAGCAGCAGAGTGTGCAGCCTCGGACCCAGTGCACGTCAGGAGAGATTGCTGAAGGGAGAGGAGGTGTGTAACTTAAAGAAGAAAAACCTTAGGGTGATATGATAGCAGTGTTCAGGTATCTGAAGAGTATAACTACGCTGTGTCCTCAGCAGAAGTAAACTCCAGGGGCAGAAACTCTAGGGAGTTAGGTTTCAATCCATCATAAACTTCTTATTAACAAGAGCCACAGAGATAGAAGCATTGATTGCCATTGGTGTTCCCGAGTCCCCCATCCCTGGTGGTTTTCAGGCGGAAGCTGTGTGGCGATGGTTCCCATTGTTAGGAACTGCCCTTTTCTGCCCTGATGTCTCTCCCCGCGGGCCCTGCATTCTCTTCTCTGTCCAGCAGCCAGTCCAATTGATTTTCATTTTAGTGTTAATTGACAGGTCAGTGGTTTAAGGAGTGACCTTTGTTAATGACCATTTAAAGATAGAAAGATCCCTAAATGGTAAGCGATAGAGGAATAGTTAGACTAAATTATGGTGTATTCACACTATGGAATCATATGTAAGTATTAGAGAGCAGAAGGTCATTTGAAAGATGTACATCACGTTGAGTGAAAAGAGCAGATTGCAGAATTTAAATTTACATGATCCTATTTAAATTTAATAAATGCTCTGTTTATCTATCTAGTTATGGAACAATAATCACCAAAGTGTAGCCAGAGGTCAGAGTGGCCTCAACCCTTCCAACAATCACCCAGATTACTGGGGAGTATGAGAGAAATTTTAACTTTTTAGTTTTTACATCTGTATTTAAAAAACAAACAAACATAGTATTTTACTGTTTAAAACACAAAAAGGAGAGAACTCCAAGACCAAAAAAAAAGTAATTGTGCAGAATAGTAGGTGGTGTGGGGCTATCCAGTCATAAAGCCAATAGGGGTGTGGGGGGAGGTGTGTGGAGAGAGAAAAGATACAGAGTTGTCACAGACGTGGAGTCCTGAGAATCTTGGCAAGTGGGACTTTTGACGGGAATGGAGAAACTGGAAATGGAGGTTGAGTAACGAGGTGAAGTGATGACATCTGCTTGAGCCACGTTCAGATGAGAGCAGGATTTAAAAAAAAATGCCCTGAAAGCAGTGTGCAACTTGAGAGAGCAGAGCTGGGGAGAGGGGGAACTGGAAGTCACGGGCATCCCGGGGTGAATGAAACCAGGAAAAGGGTGGACTCACTGAGGGAGGAGATGGGCTGGGGTCACAGCAGAGGCTCATGCTGGCGAACGCACCCCACTGAGTGTGTGTGGAGGGGCCCAGTTAGGAAGGTAATTCAGTAGCATGGACACGGGTGGGAGGGGTGTTGCAGGACCCTGAAGGGAGGGAGAGGGTTGACTTTTTTTGAGAAGAGAGTTGTTGGAGGTGGTGGAGAACGCAGCTTCAGAGAAGAAGTGGCAAAGAGGGCACACGGCAGAGTCTGGAAGGGAGTGAGGTGGGGGGAAACGGACGTATGTGTAGCCAGCTCATGAGAGAAACCAGATGACTTCAAAGAAGAGAGATGACAAGGCACAATGGCAGGAAGGGCTGTGGGGAGTCTCGCTTTTGTTTTTGAAGGTAGAGGAGAGTTATCTGCATTTGAAGACGGAAGTAAAGAAATCACAAAATCTGTGGAGAAGAAGCTGACAGAGACTTACTTGTTGGTGCAGAATGGATTAAATGGGACAGGGGACAGGATCCAGCACTTAGTCAACTGAGGACATCAGGAGAAGGTTCCCTCTCCACCTGGAAGGATGGGGGCGGGCCTGATTCACTTCCAGGTGGAGACATAAAGAAGTGTGGGGTGCTCCTGCTATAGGGCCTTGGCTTTGGGTTTTCATTCAACTGAAGAATGCCTTGGTGAAAAGAAGAAAATTAATTTATTCACATTTATTCTTCAGAAAGAGCCAGGTAGATGGGAGCAGTCAAAAGGTGGGGTGGGCTCAACATGTCCTAGGGTCCTAAGGCATCCCAAGGTGGGTGCAAGTGTCCTCGGTTTATAGCACTCATTCCCAAAGAGCGGTCTCCGTCACAGTCACCTGGGCAGCTTTTTAAACGCAGGGCTTCCTGTGCCCAGCCCCGATCTTTCTGGGTCAGAATTTCCAGGTGTCCCAGTCTAAGACTCTCAGGGAATCTAAAGAATCAACCTCCCCTTCAGGAGCTGCCTGGGATATGCGGCAGGGGACTTGCACAGGAGGTTAGGCTGTCTAGAGCATGAAAACTCTGCGTACTGGGTGAAGGTTTGTCTGAACTTCTGTTTCTTTAGGGACTTGTTCTAAATTTTTGCTCACTTGGGAATTTCAAGTTTCCCATGGTGATCAGGCGACTTGTTATTTCCAAGGCTGAGCCAGCCTTTGTTTCTGTGGGTACGTGTTTTGTCGTTTACCATTTTTAGCCTTCTGTGTCTTGTTCCTGTGAGGACTGAGGCATGGCTGAGTACCCGGGAGTCTTTTTCTCGGCGTGCTGTTCCAGCTCACAGGGCTGCGTCTTACTCCTGCTGCATATGGTGTTTCCATTGTGCTTTTATACTTCAGTAGGCAACTGGTGTTTTGTTAAATTTCTCCGTTTTTTGGTCTGATCGATGGAATTATTATTTCTCTACTTACTTTTTTGTATTAATGAATCCACAGGTCTCAGTGACATGGTGCTCTTGCGCACTTTCTCTCTCTCTGTTGAAGATGGAGGTTGCTGGGTCTCTTCTGGCTTCACCAGTTGTTTTAAATCTGTGAATTAAGACTTTGGAACTATTTTCACTAGGGCAGTAGGAAGAAGAAAGTGAGATCTGTGGGACCATCACAGAGACTTGCCCTGGAGAACACTCCCCATAAAATGCACGCGAAACAGCCATGTGGATGCTTGTGCTGGATGTGTTACAGGCATTTTCATATAGACCTTTCAGAATTATGCCAACAATATTGCTCCCTTCACATTGTATAGACAAGGTCTTAGGCTCCTGGAGATGAGATCACTTGTTCGAGAACACACAGTGAGTGGTGGAATTGCTGTGTGACACCAAAGCCCATGCTCTTTCCCTTGTGGCGTGCTGACTCCTTTGCTCAGATCTTCAGGATTAGTCCAGTGTGGCCATAGTAGGAGGGCTGGGTGGTTAGTGCAGATGGAGTTGCCGTGGGTCAGCGTTCAAACACTCCGGGCAGCTCAGGAGTCGTCGCTCCTGGGGAGGACTGGCGATTAATATCTGAAGGAGCAGGTTCTGGTGTTCAAAGATGTTTTAGAGGAATAAACATTCTATTTTTATCCCAAAGAGGTTTAAGTTTGAAATAAATGTTTCCAACCAACTCGGTAAACAGTTTTATGGTCTTATGGTCATATTTACAGGCTACAGGTTTTGCTTAAAGCTGAATGGCTTGTGGTTTACTTTCCGCATGTCATTGTGGAACTTGTTAAATTAACTAGAAATTGATCACTGGGAGTGATCCAAGGCATTGCGGGTTTTCTTCCAAATTTCTGGTTAGTTTACTTACTTTCAGAAGTAGATGTTTTCTTATGTGGTTTTTCTTAAGCCCCAGGCACAGGTATGATTGTTACCCATTTATGTTGTTCAAGGTGTGCCTTTGAGAATGCTCCTGTTTGCATTTCTTCTTCACAGGCTCCCTAGAACTCTGCCCCCAAGTGAGGTCTTTTCATGCTGACCTCGCTGACTGGACAGATTTAGATCCAGAGGCCAGCCAGGGAAGACTTGCCCGGTGAACTCGTGTCAAGCAGCATGTTCTTATCCCTTTCACATAGGACCACATGCTGTCACTTCTCTTTCTGTCTCTCAGTCCTTCACCCTGGGCTTTAGGAGCTGAAACTTGGAACACATGGGTTTTTAAGGGCTTGGACCTGGAGAGGGAGGGTACAGGGAATAAGTATGCCAGAAACATCCTCGAAGGCGGAATACCTGTCAGGACAGACATTGTGGAAACTGGTACAGAGGTTCCTCAAAAAACTAAAATTAGAACCACTGTATGATCCAGCGGCCACACTTCTGGATTCATACGAAGGAACTGACGTTACGGCCTTGAAGAGACACCTGCTTCCCCATGTTCACCGCAGCATTATCCACAGTAGCCAAGGTAGGGAAGCCACCTAAATGTTCAGTGATGGACGAACTGATAAAGAAAGTGTGGTACATACCGACAATGGGATTTTATTCAGCCGAATTTGACACACCTTGAGGGCATTCTGCTAAGTGAAGTAAATCAGAGAAAGACAAACACTGATACTGGGTGACATCACTTGTGTGTGGGATCTAGAAAAGCCGAACTCAAGGAAACAGTCAAACATGGTGGCTGCCAGGAGGCAGGGGTGGGAGAAGTGGGGAGACGCTGGTCAGAGGGGAGAAGCTGGGCGTCACGGAATGAAGGGGTTCCGGGGTCTGATGTGCATGCAGCCTGGTGGCTCTAGTTAGCAGCGCTGTATTGCACGTGCACTTGGAAGTTGCTAAGACAGTAGATCTTAACTATATCGCCCACAAAATAAAGGTGAGTGAGTATGGGAGGTGATGGATGTGTTACCTAACCTTATTGTGGTAATCACTTCACACCATATATGCATATCAAATCATCCCTTGTAACCTTAAACTTACACAACATTAGATGTCAGTTGTATCTCAGTAGAGCTGGGAAGCAGAAGATTGTTGGGATGTGTGGAAAAGCCAGGCTCTTGTTTCCAGGGGAGAAAACAGGTGGGATGCCTGCAGATGAGACATAACTGAGGCTTTCAGCAAATTTCAGCCCCCTTCCCAACCATTTCCTTCTTCCCAATAATTTATTTCTTTAAAAACATTTTATTTATTTATCTTTAGAGAGGAAGGGAAGGAGAAAGGAAGGGAAACATCAATGTATGGTTGCTTCTCATGCATCCCCTGCTGGGAACTGGCCCCTGCCAGGAACTGGCCTGCAACCCAGGCATGTGCCCTGACTGGGAATCGAACTGCGATCGTCTGGTTCGCAGGCCCGCGCCAATAATTTATTGATGCGAAGCCATCGTTATAGGTGGCAGTTCAGGTGGAGATGCTGTTAAGTACCTGCAAGGCCCTGGGAAAGTCACTGACTCTCTGGGTTTCAGTCTTCATCTGCTAAGTGGACATAGTAATACCTGCCTCGTAGATTTGTTGAGAGGAGGCGATGAAAAAATACAGAATGCTTGGAGCATAGAGAATAAAATTAGTTTATCTTCTTCTGTGTTGGGCAGCGTTCTGGGCGTGAGGCTTACATAGGTGAGTAAAACTTGTTCTCTGCCTATAGAGAACTCAGACGTAGCTAGAATATAGATACACACACACAGTAATTCTGTTATGTGTGGCAATTCGAATGTCAGGTATGTGTAGGTAGTACAGAGGTCGTAAAGAGGCGGATGCCTAGCCGGGCATGTGTGTATGCCCAGGGGAGGGAGTAAGGGGACGGTGTCTGAGGGGACAGTGGTAGGTAGGGAGTGGAGGTCGGAAAATGGCAGGGGGTAGGAGTGTAGCTGAGGGGTTTTTAAGCTCGCAAGAAACGTGACCGGATTGTGTTCTCCATGCTTGATTCGGTGCAGGATGGTTCGAGGGGTACAGATGAATCTCCACAAAATTTGGACCGTCTAGACATGCAGGGGCTAGTCTTCCTTCCAGGGATGGAGGCCCAACTCTCAGCCTTTGCTTAGTGATCAGGGCCCTGCTTTCCAAGGGTGGCTGCCCTTCCTTGTCTGTCAGGTGGGCTTCCAGTATTGTCCAGTCTACGCTGGTTGTTACCAACTGTTCTCTGTCCACCGGTTGTCCATGGCATCAACACAGACAGTGTCCCCTTCTCTTCCTTCCCACCCACTCCATCTGCTCAGTGACCAGGGACACTGTGATCATCAGAGCTGGTTTTTCTGGCCAGGCTGAACTTCCCCGTCAGCACCCGCACCTGCACGGTCCCCACGTGCTCCCTTCATGGGTGGCTCTGATGCGGAGTCCCTGCCTCTTCCTGCCCATTGTACCGTGAGTCACTGGCTGGAGACCCCTGTATTGCTTAAATACTGTTCAATCACCGGGGAAGCAATGTCAAAAAGTTTGGAGTTGGGTAGTGGGCCTTTTGGGCCAGGCATGGCCGAGAGCAGTAACTTCGAGGGATCACAACTGTTCAGGATCCTGTTTCTTAGCTTTGCTAATTAGCCCTGAATCTTGCTTTTTTGTCAGTGGACTGATGCTGGATGGTGTTCCTGGATGAGTGCCAACCAACAGAATGTCGTTCTATCCATTCACTGTGACTCATACCCCTGATAAGCAGGATGGAAATACCGATGGTGGGTAGTCATAGTCATTTATGTTCTCTATAGGGATCCACAGGGTCCGGCACAAATAACGCCCCCTTTTTTCTATTACAAAATCATAAGCGTGTAATTCTGTAACATAACAATATCATGCTCCTGCACACCACATGCCATTTTAGGTGAAATGTTCAAATTAAATCTATAAATTATTACACCCATGTTATTTCCCTACCAACCACACTCAGGTAGGCATTACTTCTGCCGAACCCTGTATTTCTCAACTGCTAATTCACAGTCTACTGAGAAGTAAAGGGCATCAGTGGGGTGGGCATCACGGTCATGGTGAGTGAGCCGTGCTGGGCAGGTGGACCCGCCTGCATCATACTGCTGTACCTGGGTTAGCCAGTGGTGGCACCTGTTCACCTGCAGACAGGGTGCTTACAGACTCCACTTTTTTCCCTTTTTTGTTTAGTAGAATCCTTGTGGACCTCCCCCTTCTAAACACATTATCATTTCCAGGTGGATCACAGAGCCATGGATTGGATTACAGCTTATTGTAGTTACATTCCAGCCTCGAGGACAAGGCGGCCTGCCAGGCGCCCTGGGTGAGAGAGGAATGGGGAGCGGAGGACAGGGAGTTCTCTCTGGCTGCCGTGACAGCCTCGCCTCTCGAGCAGAGCGAGAGATAAGGTGGAGAGATTTCCAGTGTCAGAAGAGCATTGTATATCAACTTGTTCTTTTTATAACTGTAATACCAGTCCTTTCCATTGTGTTTGCTGAATTTTTCTCCCTCAGTGGGAGTCTCCATCATTTTTTTTAAAGATTTTATTTTTTTATCTTTTAGAGGGGAAGGGAAGGAGAGAAATACCAATGTGTGGTTGCCTCTCGTGAGTCCCCTGCTGGGAACTGGCCTGCAACCCAGGCATGTGCCCTGACTGGGAATCGAACCTCGGTTGTGTGGTTCACAGGCCTGCACTCAATCCACTGAGCTATGCCAGCCAGGGCCTTCCATCATTTTCTATAGTCACAATAACTGTCAGGGTTTGAGGGTTCCATTTTCACCAGCTCCTACCGATCAGTGAGTGCATCAGTTGAGAAACATGCACAGGCCTCAGCTAGGCTTCCAGCTCTGAGCTCTGGTACTGGGAAAGCTAGGAAGGAAGATGTCAGTGTGGGGTTGGAGTAGGAGCCGCTGCCCTGCCGCCGGAATGGACTGAGCCGATTTGTCTCTGTGGCGGGTGGAGCAGCTGCACTGGGAGCTGTTCCCTCGTCGGAGGAGTGGCGGGGGAGACCGGCAGCCTTTGGGCAGGCTTCTCAGGAGAGAGGGCTGGATTTCAGACTCTGCGTCATTCCCTTCCCCTGGAGGAAGGAAGGGCCACCCAGTGGCAGTCGTAGCTTCTTCCCTCAGGCCAACAGAGTGCGGGAAGGATAAAATGGAGGAGGGTTCTTCCCAGTGTTCCCAAGATGAGAAGTCCTTGATTATGTGGGACCAGGAAGAAAGATGAACAGTTTGTAAAGTTTGAGTCATCTTTTCTTTGCATAACAAGGTATCACTCAAATTCTCCTAAAAACTCTGGAAGTAGGCACTATACTCCCATTTGATAACAGGAATTTGAGTAGCTTGTCCAGGGTCACCCAGATCTGTGCAGGAGAGCAGGGACTGACTCCCTGACCCAAGTGCCCTGACTCCAAAGCCCAGGCCACCTATGAGCCCAGCACACACCTATGTGTGTGCTGTTGTCCCTTCCTTACATTTACTATAGGTGCAAAATACTCTCTTGGGAATCTGAGGCGCTAAATAGTAAATATACATACCACGCCACTTAATTATGCTCTACACTAGAAGCATGGTCTCACCTAGGGTGATCTCTCCTTCATCACCTGGTCCCCATGCAGAGGTGAACACTCTCCTCCTGACGCCCACGGGCCCTGACTCCTCCACGTGAAGACTGAGGAGGCCCCATGGTTAGTCGTCCGTTGTGCTAGATTTACCCTGTTCCCTACAAGGTGGGTGGCCCAGCGCCTGTCCTTTTTGTTCATAGTAGTGTGTACCTGTAGCACAATGCCTGAACTCAGGCTCTCTGGGAATAAAGTGGGAGCCAAAAGAAGGAGAAGGCCGAAGAGTGATGTTAATCAGAAGGTGAGAGAGAAGAGATTTTAAAAGGGAGAAAAAAGGAGAGGTCACAGCAGGCGCTGGAGTGGCTCAGGATGTGGAGGTTCCTCCTCCCTCTGAGATGGTCCTACCGCTTTTGAGTGGCTCTCGCTACCCTTGTCTTGTGGTGCTTGGTGAGGGTGTCACCACAGTGACGGCCAGTGTGGCCTCTTCTGTGGCCACAGTGTCATTCATAACTCATCTTTCCTCATGGCAGCGACCAAGAAGGGAAAGGCAAGAACTTCTGCAGCTGAGAAGTAGGTGAGATGAAAGCATCTGGTTCCTATTTTTGGCCCGCCGTTTGTGCTGTCTAAAATTGATTTGTTCGCAGCAGTCCTTTGCTACTATTTCTATTTTAATTATATGTCTTGTTAAACTCAATTTGGGCCAAGTCAAACTCATTTTTGGTCCTTTCACTTTCTTTAATTCTTAAATTTCAAGTTCTAATTAAGAACTTAAAATATCTGCACCGCCAATTTGAAAACATTTTACAGGTTTACGTAAGAGATGTCATTCATTAAATCAAAGTTTTCATTAAATTCACTTATCCGTGGATACATGGTATGTGTTTAAATAAAAAAACCCAAATAACTGGTATTTGTTAAGTGGTAGAAAGGAGAGTGAGTGTCGCATTTAAAGGCCAGAAATTCAAATAATGTTTAGGGCATGTCAAAACTGACATTTTATGGTTAGGCTGACTAAGTGCACACAGCTCTTGAGTTTAGTCAGTAGAAAGAGCAGCTGATTCTGTGAGGGTCAGAGAGGGAGGACTAGGGCATCCAGGACTGCTGGCGTTCACCAGAGCAAAGGTGGTGTTAGCGAGCGGGCCGGGAGGCTTGTGTGAGACTGCACACTGGGGAGCTGTGGGAGGTGGTGGAGCGAGTCAAGGGTGGATAATGCCAGGGCCAGTGCGGGGACGGTAGGCAGGACCCTCGGGGAATGTATGAAAATGGCAAGTAGTGGTTGGAAAAAGGCATGAGCAGAGATTAAAGCAGTCTAGAGGACATCAAGCTACCTTGGAGGTTTGTTGAAAAGAACACAAGAATTGCTACTTTCTGAGTCGTGCGAAGCTCAGCTAGGCAAGGTCCCTTTTTGCAAGGAAGGTGCAGTCTGGTGCTGGAGGTGACCTGTACTGGGACACTTAGGGTATGAGATGGTATACGGCAGGTGCAGTAGGCTGGCAGAGCCCGTTCCAAGAGTCGCCAAAGGCAGGGAGAGATTCAGTGCTTGCCTTCTCCCCAGTTCTTTGAAGAAAGGTGTTGTTTTGTCTTGTTTGAAATCCAGTTTTTGGAAGTCCTTGACACTACGTACATATCCAGTTGGGTGAGCTGAACTTTGAACGAGAGGCCATTTGGTGCAATAACCTTGCTCCCCTGTTATGTTGGGGCCAGTGCAAGGTATTTACTTCCCATGGTGTCTTGTAGTCATCAGTGGCTTCACGAAGTGAATCGATTGATCCTTAGCTGTCAGATGGAGGTCAGCCTGCTCCCTGAAGCTGAGGCGCTTCATCCCAGCCGAGCATTAAATACAGTTAGAAGAAATTTGGGGTCTGAAAGGATTTTGTGGGTCATTGGTGGATCTCCCGATTTCCCCAGTTACAAAACAGCCCTCAGGGGTTAGATAAGTTGTCTGATGTTTAGTTCAAAACAGGAGTGGAGTGCAGCCCACGTGCAGCCCGCCTCTGAGTTCGTCAGTGTCCGGTCGGGGTTAGGGGCCGGATGTCTTCACTCTGACTCCAGGTGTACTTGGATGGGCCATCATATCTAAGACCACTGTTAATTTTTAAATGTTTATTTCCCACAATTCTGCAGTACTGTTTTCATACCCTGGTATGTTCCTGTGGCATTGGCTGCTTGATAAAGATTACAAATGGAATCTTTATAGGGAGGTAGCCATAGCAAGTTTAGCATTTGCTGTAAAGGGAAATGGTGTCACGCGAGGCAGCCTGGACGTCCTTTCACTGAATAAACAAGTCAGAACTGTGTGCACATTGCGCACAAATTATAGGACTTTCCTGTTTCCTTCTGTGCAGGTGCCCCTCTGCCTTCTCCATCCTCTTCCCCATAGAATTTACATTCCTGGGAACTAGTAGGGCAGGTAGTAACTTCGGCCTTATTCTGGGGAGTGGTCCAATTCACATGTAAAACAAAACAAAACAAAACAAAAAACACAAGGGGGGAGGGATTTGCACCTTTACTTAGTGTGGTTCTGGAGTGAGTAGATTTTTAAAAAATGTTTTACACCACTGAAAAAATGACATTATATACTCTCTCTATAAAATGCAAAGGACTTTCCCCCCATGCTGAGATAGAGTGGCTTTCATGCGCAATAGCAAGTCTGAGATCTTCTAGACAGCTGGAGGGCGTGAGTCTAGGGGGTGGTACTCAATGCCAGCTGATCTGCCCAGCTGCCCATCATTCTGCCTTCAGGTACTGCCTTCAGGGAATTAGAGAAACTGGCATCAGAGTATAGGAGGGCCAGAAGTGAGGTGGTAGAGGTGGTGGCAGGCAGGCCGAGCTTTAGGGGTGAAAAACAAAAGTGAGAAAATAAATGTGAAACTTTAGAGAAAGCAGCCGTTGTAGGATAATACCTCAGAAGCAGTTGCCAATTTTCGTGAGAAATCACAGTGCTGTGCCTCACTTTTTGTCCATACCTGCATATCTTGGTGGATTTTTTACTCGAAGTATTTGTTACTATAGCATCCCCAAGGCAGGCCAGAGCCCTTCTGTTTGCTGCTTGAGATAATGCAGCAGAAGTAAATTCCTGAAGGTCAAAGGTCAACTCACTGCTGGAGGGTGAGGGTGACTAAGCACTAGCCTAATTTACACTTCAGGAGAGAAGTGTAAATTCCTGAAGGTCAAAGGTCAACTCACTGGTGAGGGTGACTAAGCACCAGCCTAATTTGTTTTTATTGTTGAAAGACCAGCAATTCAGGTCTTTTCTAGTGCTTTCCTCTGGGTAGAGACTGGAGCAGGTAATTCTTGGCGGGAGATTAGACTGTTACACAATTTTAGTGTTTCTAATATGTATGAAAACTGTTCAGTTCTACCCAGCTTTATAATTAGTGATTTTGAGGTTAGACCACTTATTATCTTTGAGGTGAAGTAAAAACTGGTAGTAAATGACATAATTTCCTCTGGGTCTAACTTTATGACTTGTATAGCTTCATCTTGAAAAAAGTGAACTACTTCTGAAGTAAAAATAATTTTTAATAATGATAAATAATTAGAGAGTCCTTTGCTGGCATGATTTTAAATATTAATATTTTACACATATTCATTAAAACCTCGCAACCACCCTGAGGGGTGGGGCTGTTGTCTGTTTTATAGATGAAGAAGGAGAGTGGTGGGCAGGTCCACGCTTTGGATTTGTGCAGGCTCCAGATTTGTGCTTTTAACCAGCACACCTCGCAGTGTTAGACGAAACCGAAAACACACCCTCCCCCTCAGGCTCTAACTAGCTCTTTGCAGACAACCCTATGGCGCTGTTGGGCTGCTCCGTGTGCACTGCAGTTGTATGTGTCTTTTTCAAGTGGTCATAGTATTTTCTTGAATTTTTCTTTAGAGAAAATTAGAAATTTCTCTTAAGAAGCTAAGCTTAAAAATCTCTACTTAAGAAAAAGCATTGTGTATGTTAAAGATAATTTCTCTCCTTGGGCCTTTCTGGCTGTATTATTATTATTATTATTTTTAATCTTTTAAAAATATTTATCTTTAGAGGGGAAGGGAAGGAGAGAGGGACAGAAATATCAGTGTATGGTTGCCTCTCGTGCGTCCCCTGCTGGGAAACGGCCTACAACCCAGGAATGTGCCCTGACTGGGAATCAAACCGCAATCCTCTGGTTCACAGGCCCGTGCTCAATCCACTGAGCTACACGAGCCAGGGCTTGGCTGTATTATTTTCATTACAATTTTTTTGAGGGCTTTGATGGGAAGGACTATGTTTTGATGCTTCTCTGTTTCATCAGCTTGCCCCCAGAAGTTTTCATTCTGCATTTTGAGCGTATCAATACAGTGGCTGTGCTTTCGATTCTTGTTTCTTGACTCTCTCATTAAATGATATGTCTATGGTGAATTAATTTGGCTTTCATGGGTGTCACTGTCCATCTTCTGGATTGTACTCAAAATGTCAGATGTGAAAATAGAAAGTAAAAGGATTTAAAAAAATAGTAATTTACATTTTGCTTTGAAAATTCTTCTCTGTAATTGGTTATTTGGTAGCATTTTTACTCTGCAGATCCTGTGAGTGGAACCATTTTCAGGAACTTGATTTCCTGAAGCTACTTGAAACAGGCAGCTTCTTTCTTGGGCCCCGACGCTGCCCTGTGGCCCCCCGTGCAGTTGCGCACAGCCGCGCAGGTTTTCCTGTGTGTCTCCAGGAGCGGCCACCTGGAGTCCCGTGGTGTGGCCTTGCCACACACCCTGCTGTTGATTGGTAACCTGGGCACCTGATCTTTTTGTTCCCCTTAGATGTCTGTTTCTCCCTACAGAGCACTAAAGAATTAACCGTATCATGAGGCTCAGTTTTAACTGAGAGAAAAGCCAGTGCAGCCTCCACACTGGGAAGGTGAGCAGAGGGCCCACTGACACCTGTGTTCGTTGTCCCTGTATGTTTTCCTTGGACCAGGATGAGTCTGGAGTGCACCACAAAAATTGTGATTAGAACCATTACCGATCTGATTAGTTAGCATGCTGTCATTTTTAGGATTTCTTCAATACCCTTTTTTTATGTAAAACATGTAAACATGCAGAAGACCTGATAGTTATTATTAGCTCTGTTTTTCCTTTGAGTCCAGAGGCCCCAGGAAGTGGCAGGTCAAGGCCATTCGGGGCAGCCAGGTAGCCTGTGGAGTCTGGCTTGCAGGGTGGAGAGGGGGCTGCTGCCCCTCAGCCTGGTCCACACCGGATTTGTGTAGGACTGGTCCCTTGGACACTGAGAAGAGGAAGGTAGAGTGGTGAGAACCTCAGGTTAACATTTGCCTTCACTGCTCAACTCTAGAGAACAAAGAAAAGCAGCCTTCTCGTCAGTAAGGCCTGACTGGTTGGCTGGTGGCCCGCTGTGAAGAAAGGAGACAGAGGAACCAGCTGGGGTCATTCTTCAGAGCCACCAGCTGTAGGCCCTGATATCTGTTGTTCACCATCTTAGTCTTCCGTTTTCTCTCCTGGTTTTCTTTAGCTTCCCACTTAATGCCTTTCCCCAGGCATTCATCCTGCAGAGATTAAACACCGTGTGCCAGGCACCACGCTAGATGTCACAGATCGGAGGGTAATAAGCCTCTGGGGTTTTGTTCATGGACCCTCAAATTCTACAGGAAAAACAGGCTTTGTCAAGTTTTTATGATTTCTGCTGCTCTATCAGTTCTGAGACCTCATCTGAGGTTTGTATTAGTTTTTGTAAGATGCAGTAGACACCAAGTCCCTTTTGTCTTTTCCATTCCTATGTACCTTCCCCAATGTTTTTGTCTTTATCCCTTTTCTGCAGTTTGAACTCAGGATTCCTAAATATTTACTGGCACTGCCTCGCTCTGCATGTAGTACTCAGATTTTAACAGTTGTCTGATTTCTGGTTTATCTCTCACTAAGTCAAACAAAATTTTAAGTCTCCCTATTCACAAACAACCAAACGTATTTTGCCTCTGTCTAAGGTATTTTCCAAAATGAGTCATCAGTCATTTCTGATTAAATGTTTCCATTAAATTGTGGTATCTTTTAAAAACGTTTTAATTGCTTAAACTTGTTTTGTAAATGTTAAGATTTGAATCTTAGATTAAGCTTCAGAAGTTTTTCTTTTATGGGCGTAGAGGTCTAGAAAATGCCAGTATCTCTTACTCAGAAACCCCAGAGCTCCCCTTGTGTGTGACCTGGGTGAGGACTCCCCTTTTCTTCATCGGGTCCATCCAGGGAAGCCGAACCACGTTCATAGGCTTCTGCATTTTTGCCTTTTCTTCCCCACGTTTTTATGCATTCTGTCATGTTGAAGTGTTTACTAAACATAATGTGGGTGATCTCTAGACCCATGTCAAGGTTAAATATGCATGCACATACTTGACATTTATGTGTTTGTAGGGCTTTTCACTGTAGTTCTCCTGGGAATTTCCTTTTCTTGGAACAAAAACGTGGGGCATTTGCTATATACAGTTTGGAAAGGCAAAAGGACAACTGTACATTCTGTTTGGTATTAAAAGCAAGAGCTGAGAGGGTAGGGCAGAGCGCCTCCTTCGATTTTATAGGTATAAGAAAATGTACCCAGTGCTGCAAATCTGTTTTTCGTGGCACTTTATACTACAGTATTTGTTATCTCCTCTTGTTTTCCTGTTGTTAAAGAATGTAACAGCTTTTCCTGCTGACCGTGGTGCTGCTGGGGTTGGAATAATGGTATTAACTGTTTCGGTTCTCCGTTGACGTTGGGAGTGAGGGTTACATTGGAAAGAGATCATCAGATTTGGTTTGTATTAATTATTCCTACATAGGTGTACATGAAATGACTTCGAAAATTAAAAAATGTGACACTTGCAAGTCAAAGAAAAACACTTTTGGTGAAGTAAAAACGGTCCATTCTTGCACACCAGCCTTTTGGTAAATACTTTCTGAAGGCGCAGCAAAAGCCTGAACTGTAGCCCTTAAGACAGAATAAAGAGTAAGCGTCTTCAGTGCCCTCTGGGACCTGATGGCTGCCCTGCCTTTTCTTTATTTATCTTTTCTTATTCACAGAACATGCTGACCAACCTCCCTTGCTCTTGAATATACCATTCATTCATTTATTAGTCATTCATTCATTCATTCCAGTATTGAGAACCAAATACATGGTAGGCACTAGGGATACATTGATGAAAAATACAGACCCGGCCTCTGCTTTTTTGAAACTATTTGTCCAGGTAGTGAGATCATTACAACAGTGTGAGAAGAGCTGTGATCACAGAAGCCGAGAATGCTGTGGGAGCAGCAGAAGGGAAGGCTTCCTGGAGGAGGTGACTTCTGAGCTGAGATGAGAAGGACTGAGAGGAAGGTGAAGGAGAGGGTTGGGCAAGGTCAGAGCCAGGGAGATTAATTAAAAGCCCTTGAAGTTGTCCAGATGAAATGAATGGTGACCTGAATTAGGTAGATGAAGAGAGGGAAGTAAATGGGTTTAAGATAGACCTGGGAGATAGCATTAATAAATTGAGATTGATTCTGTTTAGCTGGGTGTAAGTAAAAGATGCACTTCTGGTTTGGGACCTGAACAGTTGGGTTGTTGAAGGGCCCCACACTTAGTTAGATAAGAGAGGAATAGGTGAGGGGGAAGATGACAAGCTTGGTTATGGGCATAATGAAATTTAGGTGTCTGTGGTTTATACAAATGAGGATTCCAGTAAGCCTGAGGGGATATGTTTGGAATTCAGGAGAGACATCTGGGCTGGAGCAAAAGCTTTGGAAGTCATGAGCTGGTATTTGGAGGCGCAGGAGTAAGAGAGATCCCTTGGTACATAATAGGCAAGAGAAGAGAAGCTGGCAGGGAATTCCTCCCTCCCCCACCCAGGGTGGGCAGCAGCGGGGCAGCTCTCAGAGGCAAGGGTGGAGGAGTGATCAGAAAGGTAAAGACAACCCAGAAAATGTGTTGTCAGAGTCAAGAGGAAAGAGCGGAGAAAGATGCACGTGTCAGGTGTTGCCGAGAGCTCACGGCAAGCAAAGACTGCAAGTGGTTCATTGACTTCAGCCAACAAGGAGCCGGCTGGCCACTGGGACAGAGCAGCTGTTGTCGAGTGTCGGGGTTATGTCGTGGTTTGTGGCATAGCAGGGAGGCTAAGAAATGGAGTATGATTTTAGGCATTCTTTGGAATTGAATTTTTAAAGAACAGTTCCTGTCCCCTTCCCTTTCTTCTATGACTGTGTAGGTGGGCGAATGAATAGACACCAAAGGAGGGCTTGCTTACTACTTGAAATTTTTTTTAACCTATAGTTGGCAGTTTGCTTCCTGCCTTTGAAAACCATTGTCTACTTTGCTCTTGAGAAGGCTAAGATTTTTATTAATCAGGGATGCACGGTTACTTGGACTCCACATCAGAGTTTCCCTTTTATTATAACATATATTTTAGAGAAGGCAATTACATAATAAAAGCTGAAAATAGCTTAGTTCCTAGGGAGCAGGAAGAAGCCCGTATATTCAATCCTGTTTTGACGGTCCCTGGAATACAGCACCGCCACCCTCAGGTGTCTCCACTCCTGGAGTCGTCACACCATCTGGCTCCACACATCTNTTTATTAATCAGGGATGCACGGTTACTTGGACTCCACATCAGAGTTTCCCTTTTATTATAACATATATTTTAGAGAAGGCAATTACATAATAAAAGCTGAAAATAGCTTAGTTCCTAGGGAGCAGGAAGAAGCCCGTATATTCAATCCTGTTTTGACGGTCCCTGGAATACAGCACCGCCACCCTCAGGTGTCTCCACTCCTGGAGTCATCACACCATCTGGCTCCACAACATCTCTGTTTTCTAAAAGCTAAAGGGTGTTGTGTTTTAGTCTTAACTTAAACTGAATGAAAATTAATTCTGTTTTGAGGCTTTTGACAATTTCATAACTCCCTGTGAGATAGTTGGACACACCCTGGGGTATTGTGTAAGGAAACAGAGCCCTGGTTCTGCGTCTTCCATTGTCCCCAAAGCCCTCACTCACAGTTGCATCTTAAATAGCAGCAGAATTACTGGCAGGGAAGTGTATGTGTCTGTGGAGGGCACTTTCTTTGGAGTGGAGCGGTTTTACTAGGTCCTCTAGGAAAGAGCTTGTTCAGTGGGTTTTTTTGTTTAGGAGGCAACGTAGGTTGTTGGGGAAAGAGGCGACTTGGGAGTCTGTTTTCCCTCTCTCCCATTAAATAACCTCATTTAACCTCTCCATTTTGCCCACTGGGAAAACATATGATGTTTATATTTACTGCCTCCTTAGTGATATGAAACAACAAATAGAGTATGTGTAGTTATTTTTTATAAGAAAGATGACACTATAGTATAATTGACTTATGCACCATGCTTGTTGGGCTTTATTTCTTGATTAATTCTTTAATTTCAAATATATATGCCTAAAAACTTTAACATAAGTAAAATTTAAAAAATGCTAGAGTAATAATTGCGGCCTCTTTAAAGTACAGTCATAAACTCAGATCTCATTTGTGAAAGAAGATGGCTAATTATATTTTTACATGTAGGACAGGTCTTTGTGTAGGAGTTCATTGTACATTTGGTAGGAAATTCTTTTTTTTTAATATTTTTCTCCCCTGGGGAATGGGGTTGAAATTATTTTACATTTATGGAAATCTAAGAAGTGTCTTTCCCATGTTATGGAATATCATGCAACTTTACAAGTCTACAAGGTCTGTCAAGTGGATATGCAGCCATATAATACGAAAGATAGAGACATTTACTGAACAAGATACAAGAGACATTGTACATAGGACGGTGACCCCTCAGTCTCCTTCAAACTGTTTCACCTTGGGACCTCACACTGTTCTACCAATTGCCATCAGCTACCCTGTCATATTTCCCTGAATCTCATCGATGGTCTGAAATCTCTTCTCTCTCTCTCTTTTTTTAATATTTAGAGGGGAAGGGCAGGAGAGAGGGAGAGAAATATCAGTGGTTGCCTCTCATGTGTCCCCTGCTGGGAACTGGCCCGCAACCCATGCATGTGCCCTGACTGGGAATCGAACCGTGGTTGTTTGGTTCCCAGGCCCACGCTCAGTCTACTGAACTATACCAGCCAGGGCTGAAACCTCTTCTTTTTCAAAGGTGATTTTAGTTTAGGGAAAAGCCAGAAGTCACAGGGCACCAAATCTGAGCTGTAGGGGGTGCTGAGTCTCCTGGGTGATTTGATGTTCCACTAAAAAACTCTGCATGAGATGTTATATATGAGCAGGTACATTGTTGTCATGAAGCTGCCAGTCACCAGTTGCCTGTAGCTGCAGCCTTCTGAATCATCTGAATAGTTTCTGTGGAGGAATGTTCAAGCTTAATGCAAAATTTGATGCAAATTTGTTGTGCTACTTGCTCACTTATTTTGAATGCAAAGCCCACACAGTACACATGCTCCCTCAATGCTATCTACCACCCCCACTGACTAGTACAGTGAAGTCATCATTGTTCACACATGTGTATTCCAGTCCAGTCTCTTTAGCTGCCAGGTTACATTGATGTCATGCAAACCTTATTATATTAACAATGAATGGAATTTTTTTGACGTACCTCATGAATGAGCTAAGTGTGAATAAACACAAAAAGATATCTATCATATTTTACTATATAAAAAATCAAGTTACAGAATAACTTTTATGCCGCGATTATGTTAAAGAAAAGGAGAAACCAATGTGTATGGGCATATTTTTATAAACATGAACAAAAGTATCAAAACTTTTTTTTTTTGCTAAGAAGAATGGTAGGTGGTGTGTTTAGAAGGTTGGGATGGGGACACTATTTCCTTTTTCTCACTGCACCTCTCTATTGTTCAGTTTGTTAAAATGAGCATTTATTAGTTTTGTAATAAAGAGGACATTAGGTGAAAAAATAAATAAAACCTCAGTGGCTCTTTTTGATTGACTCCTTTTAGGTATAGTTTTACTAGATGCTGGGAAGAAGAACCTGAAACTGTTTTTAATATGTTTTCATCAGTCCTGGGAATATAGAATAATAGTTTGATTAGCTTGTGTGACATTGTCCTGTTCCATATGAGCCAGTTTGTTCCCCCGTTTATTTTTAAACCTTCTGTGAGAAGTTAGGGATGCAGTGTGCTACACCTTTTCATAGCTCTTCTGAGTTCACAAAGCAGGTGTGATGGAGTGAATGTTAGGGAGAAAAAATGCAGTCAGTCAGTCAGTGTGTATATCAGAAAAGACTCAATGAAGACGTGAGAGTCTGCTGTGGGCATGAAGTCTTGACTCCATTCATTTATAAGGTGGAAGCAGACGTGCCTGGAGTTGGGAGAGTTTCGGCCATCGTCTCCCCATGACTTCCCTCTATGGAGCTGTTCTTCTTATCCACAAAATGAGGGGCTTGGACCAGAATATTGCTAATAGTCCACGATTCTCTCATCTACTTTATGCCTGATTCAAAAATCTTTTAAATATCCTCATCAAACTGCCTTTTCCCTCCCAGTTAGCAGAATGTGAAGTTGAAGCTGCAGTCTCAGCCGTGCATTACAATCTCTCGGGGACCGTGGGGAGGAAGATGCCTGGCCTCCCCCTAACTTCCCTCCAAATCAAAGGGGAGCCCTAGGATCAGTCCTTTTTATTTTTGATTTTTTTGTAGTTCCCTGGTTGATTCTAGTGTTCACTGCCTTAGTGGGTCCTGCACAATGGCCAGCTAGTGGGCAGTGCTGCCTTGAGTGGTCAGCGAGGCTGCTGGTTAGCTGACTGCCAGCGTGCAGCTAACCTAACACAGTATGTCCTCACTTAATGTCATTGCTGGGTTCTGCGACTTTCAGCAAAACAGCGTATAACAAAACCAGTTTTACCATAGGCTAATGCACATGAATAAGGGTGAAGTTCCTATGTTACCATGACATGACCGGGACAGGATGGTGCTATCGAAGGTCCTGCTGTACTCGTGGAGTTCTGTAGTTTACAAAGCACTTTCACAGTCCGCTTAGCGCCCATAGTGGTCTTGTGGAGGAAATGTTGTCATTCTCCCACGTAACCTCAGAAGTGGTGGGAGACTCTTAGCTGAGATCACTTTCCACTGTGGAACCAGCCTGAGCAAGGGTGGCTTCAGGCCTAGCTGGGTAGACTTGGGTTACATGAAAAATTTTACACACACACACACACACACCTGCTGCCGGTGGTGATCTCCATCTGTGTGTATAAGCCGACATACCCAGGCCCTGGTCAAGATGATAAAGTTACCCCCAAACTTTGCGCCTCCGTGTTCAGTGATGTTTCCTGTAACAGTGTGCCCTTCTCTCTCTTTGGCAGCCCAGGGTTCACTGCTCAGACAGACCTTATTTCCAGATGGGCCTGACTCCCTGCGCTCTGTTTTACTTCCATCCCATGTCCAAAGCTGGTGGGGCAATTGTAGGAAGGTGGGCTCTATGTACCAGAATCATAACACCTTACCGAGGTGTCCAACCTGCGGCCCATGGGCTGCATGTAGCCCAGGATGGCTATGAATGTGGCCCAACAGAAAATTGTAAATTTACTTGAAACAGTATGAGTTTTTCTATGATGATGTATTGCAATGTGATTACATGTTGCAATGTATTTAATGTGTGGCCCAAGACAAGTGTTCTACCAGTATGTTCTAGAGACGCCAAAAGGTGGGACCCCCTGAGGGGTTCTAGTCCCAAGTCTCGCACTCAGTGGCTGTGTGGGCCAGTTGGGTCATTGACAGTCTCCACGCTCCCCTTTCCTCGTCTGGAAGGTGAGAGGTTGAAGTTACCTGAGAAGGTTGAGTTGAATGAAACATTGTGTAGTCGCGAAGCAGATGGACTCTGGAACCTCAGACTCCCTGAGTTTAAATTCCAGTGTTTCCACTTACTAGGTGTGTGATTGAGGGGAAATTTTCTTAACCTTTATGTGACTTAATTTACTCAATTATAAGATGAATGCTTCAGAGAGCCTCAAAGAGTTGTGACTCTTAAAGGGGTTACGTAGGCAAAAGGATTTAGAGCCGTGCCTGGGGTGTCGGGGAGCACCCTAAATGCTGCTGCTGCTGCTGCTGCTGCTGTTGTTATTAAACATTTTGACTGGCTAAGAATGGAATTAATAAATGGGGAAATTGTGTCTTCATAGGCTTGGTGGTGGATAGGGTTTTTCAGGACCCCTTGAATAGTTGTGAATTCCATTCGGTATTCCCTGCCGCCTGGACGAGGATTGTAAGGATGTGACTGACGGAGGCAGGGGGAGGCAGTCTGGAGGCAGATCCTTAAAAGATACCATACTTCGAATACTGCATGTTTCAAGATTTTTTTGGTCCTGGCTAAAGAGACAGGGTAAACATTCCCCCCATTATATCCAGTGGAATCAGTTGTTAAAAGGCTTTTGATTCTAAATCATAACTAATGTGTGACGTGATATTACAGAATAAGGTAAGCCACATGCCTTCCAGTACAATGTAAACTCTAACCAACTATATAGAATTCATTTCTCAGAATTGAGAGGCATTATCTCGCTCCAGAGGGACTGGATAACCTATTCTGAGATGGTGGAAGGGGCTTGTTATGTGAGTTGTCACACTCTAGGACGTTTGTGCAAGCCTCAAAGAAGAACAGTTGGGAAGGACTTTGAACCTGACAGTTACATTCAAGTCTCTCCCTGTATAAGACAGACCTTGATTAAGCCTCTCTGTGTAGCTAGCGGAGCGCCCGAGAGCTGAGTGTTTAGGGCCCTTCACTCTGTGTCTCCATTCTCTCAGTGGGACATTGAGGGTATTGGGAAGATTAAATGAGATAATAGATGTGAATCATTTAGAAAAATAGCCAACGTTTGTTGGGTTTAATAAATGTACATGTTCGATGAATGCTGATTGTTATTACTTTAAACTTGTGTGTTTGAGACAGAGGCTAAGGAATGATGAACTTTCGCAGCATTGATAAACCCATTCATTATGGGCTAAGGAGCTTTCGACATAGGCTGGAGCAGGGCGGCAGGGGCAGAAGCTGGGGAGACCCCCTCAGGAGCTGTTGGTAGTGAGCAAGCAGGAGGCTCCAACTTACGCTAAAGACTCAGCTTCCCTCACAGCCCTTCGTTGGGGGCTTGCTTATTTTCCATCCATAGGAGCAAGGAAATAAAGAGTGTTTTCATTTCATGCCTTTGAGTAGTGGATTTTTATTGGGCAATGTTGTGGGCTGAATTGTATTTCTCCCAGATTCATGTGCTGAAGTCCTAATCCTCAGTACCTCAGAGTATAACTATTTGGAGATAGTCTCTTTAAAGAGGTAATCCAGTTAAAATGAGACCATTAGAGTGGGCCCTAATCCGGTATGACTGGTGTCTGTATAGAAAGAGGAAATTTGAACATAGTCGTGTGCGATGGGGAGACCACCGGAAGACACAGGGAGAAGACGGCCATCTGCAAGCCAAGGAGAGGGGCCTCAAAAGAAACCAACCCCACTGGCACCTTGAGTTCAGGCGGGCAGCCTCTAGAACTGTGAGACAATAAACTTCTGTTGTTTAAGCCCCCGGGCTGTGTTGCCTTATTATGGCAACCTGAGCAAATTCGTATGGGCAGCTACTAAATTCTCCTTGAAGGTAGCATTTCTGGGGAGAATGTTAGGGGGTTGAGGGGAAGCATCACAATGTAATGAGTGAGAACTCAGGCCAGGTTTTAAACCCCAGCTGACTAGATTTATGAAGTCAGTCACTGTACTTGCCTGTTTTTTAAAAAAAATTAATTAAATTTGTTGGGGGTACCTTTGGTTAATAAAATTATATAGGTTTTAAGTGTACAATTCCATGCTATATCATCTGTATATTGCATTGTGTGTTTACCACTCGAGGTCAGATCTCCTTCTGTCACTGGTTATTTGACCCCCTTTGGCCTTTGCTCCCCTCGCCCTGCTTGTCTCTGGTAATCACATCCTGTCCTATGTGAGTTTTTGTTTGTCTTACATGTTCATTTTGTGGTTTCTCTATGTATCAGTTTTGTGTTCATTTTCCTCATATGTAAAGGGATAGTAAGTTGTTTCATTAAGTTGTAAGGCTTAAATTGAATCTCTCATGGGATTGTGTCACTGCATGACCCATGGTGAACACTCAGTAAATGCAGTTATTGTTGGGATGTGAAATATCAGTTAGGAGTTTGGTTATAAATTACACACACTGATTATCGATCTTAAATAATATTTGCTTGTCTACCAGCTTGGAAAAAAATGGGCTCATTGCAGACTTAAAGCTTTTCTTGCTGACATTCCTAAGAGTTTGGAATGAAAGTGTAACAAGGATCTCTTTGAGAATACACAGTAGCTAAAGAGTCTGGTACAAACACCTTTTGTTTCATGGTACAGAAAGGAGTAGCATTTTTTGTACTCTTCCCCGGCCGCATTCATTTGTAGGGGGCGATGCAAAAGAGCACTGTTGGCGGGGGAGGAATGGCTTGCCTTTAAACAAGGAATTGTTTAATGAGATGGGTTTTGTTTTGGTGCATATAAGGCCGTGTTGCGGAGGAAAGCATTCCAGGCCTGGACCGTCGCCTGCACCTCTGTGGCGAGCCATTGGTAAATCGCCGTAGTAGAGGAAATCATTCTGGGCTATTAATATTTGCTCTTTGTTAAAAATAGACTGCTTGTATTTCTTCATTAGGAGGAAGGTAATGCTTTTTGCTCCTGGCAAAGTTCATTGTTTCGTTGGAAGAATAGGAAGGCCATAGAACAGAAATCCCCGAATAATGCCTTTCTGCAGTACGTGAGGGCAGAAAGACTAAAAGACTTACGTCAGAGAACTGCAGCACCGTGCGACTGTACTTTGGTGACATAGGAAGCCAAGCCCTTGGGCATGGGAGTTTTTTGTTTTGTTTTTATGGAATAGACTAGGCCTTTATTTTTAAGATTTTATTTTTTAATTACAGTTGAATTCAATATTATTTTATATTAGTTTCAGGTGTATGGTATGGTGGTTAGACAATGAATTTCAGCGGTAATTACATAATTACATAAATTACATAATTTACAGAGTGACCCCCCAATATTTCAAGTACCCACCTGGCACCCCACACAGTTATTACAGTATTATTGACTGTATTCCCTGGGCTATACTTTACATCCCCATGGCTGTTTAGAAACTACCAATTTGTACTTCTTTATCCTTGGACACATGTTTCATTTCCTTGTAGTTACTTTAAAATTTTGCAAGAGCTGTGGAAATTGAGCTCTGGCTGAGTCTGAGTTACATCCGTCTTGCCCGTTTTTAAGAGTCTGATCAGAATAGCTGTGTGCTCTGCTGGGTCCTTCGCATAAGGCCCTTGAACTGTGAGCGTATGCTGTTGGGGTCACAGGTGAAAGCCCAGCTTTCTTTGATGCTTTGGAGGGAGCAGATCAGTAGAAAAGACGAGACTTCACACATGTTTCTTTCACATGTGAAGGATTTATCTAAGAGCATCAGTCACAGTATATGTTTTCATTCTCTGTTTTTTTATCATATTTATTTTTATTTTTTCCCATAATTAATTTTAATTTTTATTGAATTCTTGTTCAAGTACAGTTTTGTCTTATATTCCCAGCCCTGCCCACCCCCCAGTGCTCCCCACCTCCCTCCCATCTCCGCCCCCCACCTTAGTTTTTGTCCATGTATCCTTTATACTTGTTCATGGGAGTCCATCCCCTTTTCTCCTATGATTCTCTCCCCTCTGGACCCTGTCAGCCTGTTCCGTATTTGAGTGTCATTGGTCATATTTTGCTTGTTTGTTTTGTTGTTTAGATTCCTGTTAACAGTGATATCATATGGTATCTTTGGCCATTCATGCTGTTACTGTCGACATTGTGCTGCTTTTTCTTTCTGATGAAACTTTTTACAGGTTGGCTTCTTCCGTGTGTGCCTAACTCCTTCCTAAACTTTATGTAGGTGCTAATAAGTGCAGCTGTGAGGACAGAGGAAGCAGAATTAAATACGGATTTTGAAGAGTTTCTTAGAGTACTTTGATTGTGTGTGTGTGTGTGTGTGTGTGTATGGAAAATTCCACATGGAATTTACAATGACAGATTGTAAAAAAATTACAAAAAATTTGCCTAGATTTCCATCATCCTGAGATCAAAGATCTCAGGCTAAGATCAAAGTTTTACTTTTGATCTATGAAGACAAGTTTTTAGAATTGAAAAGAAAAATATGTCTTTCCTACATTTCCAGAGACTGCTTTAACTTTCAGATTTACCTGCGCTTTAGAGGAAGTCTCTGAAACTCCACTTAGGAGCTGGAAAACTCAGAGATTGGCTCTTTGTCCCGACTGCATTGCCCCTCTCTGGGGAAGAAGGACACATGGGAAAGTCCGGCAGCGGTCTGAAGGTGGGCCGGGAAGGGGGTCAGTGTGAGGGTGGCCGGCAGGAGACAGGAAGCCAGTTCTCAACAGCTCTACCCTCGTCACTGCATATGGAGATTATTCTGTGCACAACTTGTATATCAATTTAGTAGATATAGAATTATATTCATAGCAAGTGCTAATTAATGGCAGGCACGGATCAAGTGGCCTTAATATATTAACTTCTTTAGTTCTCATAACAACACTATGGGGTAGTACTACTGTTATTGCCTCCAACACGCACACCAGGAGCCAAGCCACAGTGAGCTTCTGCAGTTCTTCACCGTGAGTGGTGGGGCGGGGTCTCGCAGCTGCCGGTCTGGCTCTGTCCACTCTGCGGGTAACTACGGGTCTGTTGCTGGTCATGGGATGGGAAGGTCCTAGTACTTTGTTTGATAATTAAAGGTAGGTCTTAACCACACCTAAAACAAAAGCAAACCANTTTGTCCCGACTGCATTGCCCCTCTCTGGGGAAGAAGGACACATGGGAAAGTCAGGCAGCGGTCTGAAGGTGGGCCGGGAAGGGGGTCAGTGTGAGGGTGGCCGGCAGGAGACAGGAAGCCAGTTCTCAACAGCTCTACCCTCGTCACTGCATATGGAGATTATTCTGTGCACAACTTGTATATCAATTTAGTAGATATAGAATTATATTAATAGCAAGTGCTAATCAATGGCAGGCACGGATCAAGTGGCCTTAATATATTAACTTCTTTAGTTCTCATAACAACACTATGAGGTAGTACTACTGTTATTGCCTCCAACACGCACACCAGGAGCCAAGCCACACTGAGCTTCTGCAGTTCTTCACCGTGAGTGGTGGGGCGGGGTCTCGCAGCTGCCGTCTGGCTCTGTCCACTCTGCGGGTAACTACGGGTCTGTTGCTGGTCATGGGATGGGAAGGTCCTAATACTTTGTTTGATAATTAAAGGCAGGTCTTAACCGCACCTAAAACAAAAGCAAACCAAGAGGACAGCTAGATCAGGAGTGGAACCATAGAAATGAAGATCACATGGAGGGTTAGCAACAGGGGGGTTGGAGGAGGAGAAGGGGGGAGAAGGCACAGAAAATAGCATAGATGGTAGGTAGAAAATAGATAGGGGGAGGGCATGAATAGTGGGGGAAATATAGAATCTAAAGAACTTGAGACGTGGTTATAAATTAAGAGGGGGAGAATGGTGGGGGAGGAAGTGTGAGGGTGGAGGGGAATGAAGGAGGGGGAATAGAACAACTATAATGGTATAATCAATAAAATATATAAAAAAATAAAAAAAATTAAAGGTCTTTTCTCTTGTCATTGTTATAATTTGATTCTCTTCTTATGGAAGTTTGATCATTTCATAAAAGGTGGTTTTATTTCTATTTAGGAAGAAATGGTCTCTTTATTGTTTGGTGTGTTTCTGTGCTCATATGTTATCTCCCTCAGGTGTTTCTGTGATGTGGGTAAAGAGGTTAATATCCGTATCATCTCAGGCCAGCGATTTGCTGTCTTCCTAGAGTTGTATAACTTTAAAAACCTGTTTATTATGGGAGCATTCAAACATACACAGAAGTGAACTTTCATGTGCCCAGCACTTACCTTCAGCAGTTTTCAACTTGTGTCCAGCTTGGTTCATCCATGCCAGGACTTCTTAACCTCAGCACTCCTGACACTTCGGGCTGGAAAGTGCTTTGCTGTGGGAGGCTCTCCTGTGCCTTTCACAGTGTTTATCAGTGTCCTTGGCCTCTACCATTGGATGCCAGTAGCCTCCCCTGCCTCTTTCTGGTTCTGGCAACCAAAAATGTCCCCTGCGAGACCAGCCATCCCCAGTTGAGAACCACTGGTTTACGCTCATTCTCTCCATCCTTCACCATTATTTGGAAGCAAACCTCATACATCAAACCAAACCCATTTCGGGTTGTATTTCTAAAAGATAACGCCTCCAACTTTGCCGGCCCTTAGAGAGAGGAAGGGAGCGAAGATGCAGCTCTGTTCCTGTGTGAGTTGTTGCTGTGGCAGCTGGCCGCCCACGGCTACAGAGACAGTCGTGGTTTCTGTTAGCGGCTAGAGTTCACGTGGGCTAGCAAACACAAAGAAGTTGGTGTCACTGTACAGCCTGCACTTAAAACATTTTTTTGGTAAAATATACACAGGTTAAAGTGGAAAGTTTTACACCGTTTTAAGCATATGGTTCAGAGGCATCAAGTACATCCACAGTGTTGTGCAGTCGTCGCCACCATCCACCTCCAGGACTCTTCACCTGTACAGCTGAAACTCTGCACCTGTTAAATCATGACCCTGTCCCCCCACCCATTCTACTGGAGGCCACCATTCTCCTCTCAGTCTCTGTAAATTTCACTACTTTAGGTGCCTCATGTAAGTGGAATTCCACACTGTTTGTCCTTTTGTGACTGGCTTGTTTCCCTTAGCAAAGTGCCTTCACGGTTCCTCCATGTTGTAGCACGTGCCAGGATTCTGCTCATTGTAAGGCTGAATAATATTCTACTGTGTGTATTTACCACATTTTGGTTATCCGTTCATCTGTCAATGGGCATCTGGGGTGCCTCCCTCTTTTGGCTGTTGTGAACAGTGCTGCTAAGAACATGGGTGTACAAATACGTAAGATCCTGTTTTTGATTTATGTGGGTATATACCCGGAAGTGGGATTGCTAGATCATAGGCAATTATATTTTTCATTTTTTAAAAAAAACTGCCATACTGTTTTCCAAAGTGGCTGTACCATTTTACATTCCCACCAACAGGAATGATAGAACCCTTCTGTTAGGGTGCAGTGGTGCTATGGCCTGTTTCTACTTTGGCCTTGGAACAGTTCACTGTGGCACATTGAGCTAGCCACCCATACCTCGCTCCGGGGTAGAGGGTGGTGCAGAGGGTTGTGTCTGTGCGTAGGGGGAAGCTTTTAATCCATAACAAAATCTTGGGTTTGGGCATTTGCCATGAACAGTTAAAGGAAAGGATTTGAGTTGGGTATAGAATCATAGACCCTCTGAGCTGGAAGAGACATTAGAGACCAGTTCTCACAAAGATACACTTTTCATGCAAAAAAAAAAAAAAAAAAAGAAAGAAAAAGAAAAGAAAAGAAAAAAGAAAAGAGAGAAGAAGAAAGGATGGAATTGAACTGAAACCCAGAGCATGCAAGTCTTCTCTCCTTGCCTTAAGGTAGTGACCGTGTCTTGCTCACTGCCCTCAGCCCCCAGCATCTGGTATATAGAGTCAAACAGTAGATGTTTGCAGAATTAATCAGTGAATCACCGAGGAATGCCCAGCTGACATCTTAATGTCAGAACTAGGGCATTCAGTTGGCTACACATTACATTATGATGACTAAAAAATGGCAGATTGCTTCACTGACCCAGTGACTCTTCCTTTCCCTCTTCCGTCTCTGGGGTTATGAGATTAGGTGTAGTCTTCCCATGGTAAGGCTGTCTCTTCCTCGGAGGTAGGTCTAAAGGGGTCTTACAGAAGGCAGACGCAGCTTGGGGGACTCTCAGGATGCCGAAGCAGTCTGAGCTGGCTGAGTGATGGCCTTCAGGCTTTGCTCACTCCTGAATTTGTTTCATCTCATCCCACCCCCAAAGCTTTCACAGTGCAATCCCCCCTGTCCTTTATTTGTGATTTTCCTCATTCTGGGAAAGCCCACTTCCTTGTGGGTGCCTCTGTAGGTCTGTCTTCAAACTTCTGAACTAGGAGGTCTCCATCTTGGCTACGTAGTAGAATCAGCTGAACGTGTTGAAGAGTCCCAATGTCAGGCCTGTTGAGTCAGAAATATTGTGGGTAGGACCCAGGCAGCAGTATTTTTTGTGTCTTTAACTCCCCCTCAATTTTTATCTGTTTCAACAGTATTTCTTATTGTCCTCCTGAGTCTTATCCCTCCTTATACTTAGAATCTAAAGGACATACAGTGTAGCAAGTTCACACAATGTTATTGTCATATTAATTTATAATCACTTGTGTTCTTTCTCCAGTTAGAGCACATGGTCCTGATGGCAGGGACACGCTTTCTTTCTCTTCTATTCCAGTGCTTCTCAAACTTGAGTGTACATTGCAGTTACTTGGGGGAGTGCTGTTAAAACAGATAGTTGCACCTGTCCTTGGGATGTCTAATTTAGTTGGTCTTAGGTGGGTCCTGGAAATTTGCATTTCTACCAGACATGTTTCCAGGTGGATGCTCCTGCTGGTGGTCCAGGGACTATCATCCTCTTGAGAATCACCACTCTATAATCAGGTTTAGGGATGGTCAGTAATTACCGGCCACCCAAGAGGGCTGGAGCCAATTTTCCCTTGGTACTTTCCTTGGTAACTGTATTCTGCCTGACTGCAGGCTGGACCTGGGGTGAGAGCATGAAAGAATATCTGATTGATGACCTGCAGAAGGCCGTTACTTTGCCTTGCCATTTGCCAATTCCTTTACATTTTGAAACTGCTAAGATGGTTATTTTTCTATTTTTTTGTGTGTGTTCATGGTTGTGCCTTTAGGCTATATAAAAAGACATGACTAATATTATGCAGGATAGGATCATAGCTCAACTCCTCTGTGCCTTTCAGGGTATAAAGTGGGGGTGGGCAGTAGGGGAAATAGGTTTTGGGGAAGACTGATGAAGCGCGAGCTCCAAATGGAGGGGAAACACAGCACAACCCATTTTTTAAAAAAGAACAAAAAATTCTTGGAAAGTATTATTTTCTATGAATTAGAAGGGGTGCAAAGTATTCTTGTTTTTTTTGGGGGGAAACCAAAATGACCTCAGGGGAGGTGGTATCTGCCACCTCTGGTGCTGCCTCGGAGCCCAGCCCTTGTGAATTTTACAGCTGTAGCTTTCTATAGCATGGAAAACTGCCCAGGCTGAGGCCGAGGGTCTATTCAGATATTCTCAATCTCTTTTCAATTAAGTGGCCCCTAAAAGCAAATTGATACTGAAGTTTTCATTCGGAATACTCTGAAAAGATTAAACAGCTTTTCCAGATTTCATTGACTGTGATATCACTTAATGTATTTTGATTTTGTGTTAAGTCAGCTGGTCTTTTTATAGGTGTCAGGGAATTATTTTATATTTTCTTTTAGGGGAAATTTTTTTTAAAGATTTTTTAAAATTTATTTATCTTTAGAGGGGAAGGGAAGGAGAGAGGGAGAGAAATATCAATGTGTGGTTGCTTCTCGTGCGCCCTCTGCTGGGAACTTGCCTGCAACCCAGGCATGTGCCCTGACTGGGAATCGAACTGCAATCATCTGCTTCGCAGGCCCGCATTCAATCCACTGAGCTATACCAGCCAGGGCTGAAATATTTTTGAGAGATAGATCACTGGGTTTTTCTAAGGAAGTCTGGTCCTACTTGGCACAATTGGACAGCATTGACATTGAAAGTATGATACAGGGCTGTTGCTTTTTTGATCTTTAGTACCCCACCTTGACTTTGAACACTGCTCTTGCTTGTTGGCTATTAATTTAAAATGAGAAAAATTAGAGTCATAGGACAGGTGATGATTACTTTGAAGAAGTATTTGATTTCTTAGGGACCAGATGAAGGAAGCCTCTTTTATCTGATTCATTTGCATCTCTAAATGAACATATTCTTTATTTTAGGATGGTGCTGGTGGTGGTGGGAAGAGACCCAGCAAACTGACCTCACAGTCACCTAAATGATTTACATTTATGTTAACTAACATTTTGTGGGTGGGAAGGCAACCTTGGCCAGTCTTGGAGAATTGAAAAAGAAACCACAGGAGATATTTCAGGTTTGGTTCTGGACCACTGTAAGAACACGAGTATGGCAATAAAGTGAGGCATGATTTTTTGCTGGTGGAGGGTCTTACCTTCAGTTTGCAAAAAATGAGGCCCTGTGAAGCTCAATAAAACGAGGTCTGCCGTTTTGGGCTGCTCACTTCTTGAAGCAGGCAAGGCGGGCACAGTTCTCCGCTCCTCCCCCAGGTGAACACTCTACTGCGGAAAGGTCCTGGTCTGAGACGCACCTTGATGTGGGAATCTGAAAAATGTCGAGAACATTCTCATACAGGCCAAACAGTAAAGGTTTGTTTCTCTCTCCCTTTTCCCTTACAGGTGAATTTTGTGGCATGCCAGCTCGTGGCCTTATGTGCTGCTTTCTGGTTTCGCATCTACTTAAGTCCTGGTAAAACCAGTCCCTTGGCCCGGCACACGGTTGCCACCATTTTTGGCATCTATTTTGTCATCTTTTGTTTTGGCTGGTGAGTAGGAGCCTCCTAAATTCTAACAGTTATCATCTGGGTGTTTTGTGGCAGTATTCTTAGCATTTCCTAGGTTCTAAGGAAAGAAATATATATGTACTGAAAATAATGGGGATGTTGAAGAAATTTACAGTTACTGTAAGAACCTGGAATCAATAAATTTGACTACCCGTTTAAAGTCAATTTGGTGAATATTTCTTGAAGTTGCACTGTTTTGGTTTCCTGGATCATATAAATGGATCTTTAAAAAGATTTTATTTATTTATCTTTAGAGGGGAAGAGAAAGAGAGAGGGAGAGAAACATCAATGTATGGTTGTCCCTCGTGCGTCCCCTGTTCGACCTGGCCTGCAACCCATGCATGTGCCCTGACTGGGAATCGAACCACGGTCCCTTAGTTCACAGGCCCGTGCTCAATCCACTGAGCTACACCAGCCAGGGCAGAATGGATTGTTGTAAGGTTTCATTTTCCTGACAAGGAAGCATCCCTAAATGTTGTGGACACAGGGTTTGTTCTTGTGTCACTGCTGGAGGCGTTGGTGTGTGTCCCACACGTGGAGTGAAGCAGTAGTTTCAGTGCTGCTCTCCAGGCACTGGAGTCATTCTTGAACAAAGCAGGCATGCGGGTTAGACCTTTCTCTGCTAGGTAAGTGGGTTAGGACCTTGGGAGTGGCGCTCCTTGAGGAAGAAGCTTTAAAAACTCGTATTTCTAGAAGTACAGCTTAAGGAAATCTGTGGATTTGTTCAGGGCACCAGAATGCTGCTCTTATTCTTTCAAATAAAATTTGAGCAAGATTGATGGATATTTTGAGTCAGTCACCAAGACAGGTAAAAGTCATGGTATCTGGGACAGCTTAGTGGTCCTGGTACTTTAAAATTGAAAAAAAAGAAAAAAAGTCCTGAAGAAGGAAAGAACTCTCTTCTGGGCTCAGTTGTGTCCCTGAAGAAGCATAAGCACCTGTGTGTGATTCCTAACTTTACTGGTGCTGCAGCTGGCAGACTGTGCCATGGCTTCCTCGTATCATTTCAAGCTTAAGTTTTTAATTCTACAGAACAAAAATGCTTGATTTATTTCCTTTTACATAAACATGAGTTAACTAATCACTTGCTTTTTGGTGGGGTGGAGGTGGAGTATCAGTATGGGTACTCAATAAGTATGTTAGTATGAAACACATTCACTGTTTTTCCTCCCCCTCACATGTCTTACAGGTACTCTGCACATCTGTTTGTGCTGGTGTTGATGTGCTATGGAATCATGGTCACTGCAAGTGTATCCAGTGTTCACAGGTGAGACCATGGGAATGAATAGTGCAAGGGGCGGTTATTCATGACCTCTAAAATGTGTTTCCAGGGGGAGGAGTACCCTTTCCATATGCCACACGTGGCAAACCCTAGGTTCTCTGGGATATCAGGAGAGGCAAGGAGCTGTAAATGTTGGGAGTCTGTAAAGAAAGCTTTGCAAAAAAGGTGGGGTGCAATTTGGGTCTCAGGTGAAAGACACTGAATTAGGCAGCTAATTCAGAATTAAATTATCAGAATTAGGCAGCTCTATTTCTGTTAGTTCTAGACTGTAAATAACCCAAATGGTCCCCACCAGGCAGTACCACTTAGCAACAAAAAGGAATGAGTGATTGACCCACACAATGACATGGATGAATCTCAAATAAATATGCTGAGTGAAGGAAGCCACACAAATTGTGTTCTTCAAAAGGCAAACTAATCTATAGTGACAGAAATCAGATCAGAAGTTCCCAGGGGCGGAATGGTGCGGGGGTTGTGACCGGGATCCCAAAGAGACAGGAAGACACTTGGGGGTGATGGACATGTATGTCTTATCTGGAATTTGGCTGTGATTTTCTTTGTGCATATGTAACCGTCAGAACTTTGTCTACTTTAACTGTATGTACTGAAACTGTTACAGAAAGAAGAAACATTTTTATTGTGATATTTTGATTTCAAAGTACAGAAGTAATTTCATTCCACCTTGAGGCTACGTGCTTAGACCATCAGTTAAGGTAGCTGGGGCGTCTCTTCTGCATTGGCTCTGTCTCCAGGGTCTTTCTGAAACTGCAGCCCTAGTTCTGCCGGTCGGTGACTCTGGAATGTGAACTCTGTGAAAACACAGACCTTTCTCTCTCACTCACTGTTGTACCCTTGGAGCCTGGAACAAAGCCTGGCACAAGTAGAGCCTCAATAAATATTTATGGAATGAATGACTAAGACTTTTCTGACAGTGTCTGAAAAAGCAGATGCCTCGTTTGGACTTCGGAAAGCTCTTTGGTTAGTAAGATTATTAGCACAATGGTTTTCCTTCTTAAAGTCATCAAAATTTAACCTTTCAGTGCATGGTCTTGTAATGACTTCAGATAAATTTCTGATTTTCAAGGGAAAATATTTTTTCATGCTTTAAATTTATAGTTATTCAAATTAGTATCCAAATGAACTCTGAAAATTTGAATCCTAATCATCTCTCTTCTCAGTGCCCTCCTAGAGGGAGAGCATGTCATTTGTTTGGAGGGGAAATAGGAAACCCATATTTCTAATTTGGAAAGAATGGGTTTTGGACATGCTTTGTATTATGACAAAATGCTTTTTTTAAAAAAGTAGGGTGAAAATAGCTGGCTTTTTCCAAACTGGATTTTGGAAACAGTGAAATGATTAATAAAAACTGTTGTTCCATCTCTACAGGACATTTCCTTACAAACTGTAATTTGTCAGCTCTGCCCACACTTGTGAGATGCTGATGGGGTGTGGTCCATTCTTCAGAGGGAAAAGAACTTACGTGCACACTGATCCTGTGCCAGGCCCCCTCAGGGGCTCTGTGTGAGTCTCCAGCCAGGAATGGGCGACTCAGCCTTGGCAGAGTGGAGCTTTACAGAGGCGGCAATATTGTGGTAGCAGAGGGCTGTGTCATAAGACCAAAAAGAAAGGATGCCAGAAAAAGATTTTCTCTCTTTCTTTGCTTGTGTGGCTGCCAGTACTGCTGAAGCAGGGAGTGGTTCAGTTCTCAGAGGATAGAGTTGTTTCCTATTGATGCGGGAAAGAGCAGGAGACCGCAGTCAGGAAACCCTGCTCTTTCTGGCTGTGTGAGTTCAGGCGGGTGACACAGCCTCTCTGCGCCTCAGATTTCCTTCCTATCAAATGTGGAGTTCGTGGTAGTTCGCACTGAAGTTCTCTTCAAGACCAGGATTTCATGATTTTTTGTGAATTGTCCTCTTCTCTTTACTGAGCCAGTTTTAACAGTTCTGTCATATGGCTGGGACGCAGAGGGGGAGGTTCGTGTTTGTGCTGCCACGTGGAATGAATCCATTTCTGGACTGACCGTTGTTATTCAGGATTTGTCTGGAGAATCCCTGGGGTATCACCTGTTTCCTTCCCAGACCGCCATGTTGGGCAGAAGTCCTGGGCGTTCATGTACCACATAGGAACCAAGGGGAGCAGGATGTAGTTGGTGTCTCCCAGGACAGAGGCCAGTTGCAGAGTACCTGCTTTGTGCCGCATGCCAGGCCAAGATCTTTTAGATGTATTAGGTTTCATTATTTTTAATATGTAAACTCTTATTTAGTGTATCATTTATTTTTATTTCTTTTCTTTTTGTTTTCGTCGTTGTTTGATTACAGTTGTCCCCATTTTTTCCCCTGCCCCACTCACCCCTGTCTCCCACACTCAATCCTCCCCCTCACCCCGTTGTCTTCACACATGGGTCCTTTATACATGTTCCCTGATACCCTTCCCCTTCTTTCCCCCATTGTCCCCTCCCCCCCTAATTACTGCCAGTTTGTTTTTTATTTTAATGTCTCTGGTTCTATTTTACTTGCTTGTTTATAGGTTTCACTTATAGGTGAGACCATAGGTAGTCGGCTTTCAGTG
This sequence comes from Sturnira hondurensis, assembly GCF_014824575.4. Taxonomy (NCBI): domain Eukaryota; kingdom Metazoa; phylum Chordata; class Mammalia; order Chiroptera; family Phyllostomidae; genus Sturnira; species Sturnira hondurensis. The sequence goes on along the minus strand of NW_028096448.1, from coordinate 8,703,409 downwards.
CCTGGCTCATTTCACTTAGCATAATGCTCTCCAGTTCCAAAAGACCTAAAAAGATGGAAAGCGAAGGGTTGGAAACAAATTTTCAGCAAATGAACAGGAAAAAGGAAAGCTGGGATAGCAATATTTTGATCAGACAAAATAGACTTCAAATCAGGGGCCATAAACTGAGACCCAGAAGGTCACTACATAATACTCAATGGAGGAATCCATCAAGAAGACATAACCATTGCAAACATATATACACCCAATGCAGGAGCCCCCACATACATAAAGAAAATCTTGGAGGACTTCAAGAAAGATATTGACAGCAACACATTTATAGTAGGGGATTTTAACACCTCATTGTCAACAATGGACAGATCTTCCAAACAAAGAACCAACAAGGATATTGTGGCTTTGACAGATGCCCTAGGTGAAATGGACTTCACTGATAGACAGAACCTTTCATCCCAAAGAAGCAAATAACATTCTTTTCAAATGCACATGGAACATTTTAAGAGCTAGATCACATGATAGGACACAAAACAAGCCTCAACAAATTCAAGAAAATTGAAATCATATCAAGTATTATTTAGTGTATCATTTAATATATTATTATATTTAATATTTATCATTATTGCAAATGTGTTCTTTCTAGGACAACACAATGGGACATAGAGTTTTCCCCCTGAGATGGGGAAATGAGACTCGGAGAGGTAAATGGGTGTACACTTTGATGAGTTTTCACAGTGAATATACTCGCACACTCACAGCCAGGTTGGAAAGGGGATGTCACTGTGACACTGGCCCAGTCGTTACCACAGCCCTCCTTACTAAAATAACTGCTGTCCTGACATTTCACACCACAGATTAGTTTTGCCAGGGTTGGGATTTGAACCCATGTTCATGTGTTTCCAGAGTACATGCTCTCTCTACCATTTCTGGACTCCTTAGAATTTTCAGGTTTGTCCAGGGCTTGAATGCATTGCCCTATTTATTGGGGCACAGTACTTGGCACCGTCCTTGATAGGTGGCTCTTATTATGACACTTGCACAGAACTTGCTTTTCGTTCTGAGGGGAAAGAGGAAGCAGCAGGCATGGCCGCATTTGAAAGGGCCCTGGAAGAACCTGGCTTTTGAATATGCTCTGTTGCTTCTGCCTTGACCCTCACAAACTGGCTGTGAAAGGGAACGTGTGCTGGAGGCCAACTGGCCTGACTCCTATTTCAGCTTCTGCATCAGCTCTGAAGGGAGTTTTGTTTTTTTCTTAGTTGTTTGCTTTGTTCACCACCTTCTGGTTTGGAAAGGGTTAAGGATGAACCCAGGGTAGGGGGGAATCTTTGATTGCAAATGATGGGAAAGAGAGTCAAAGTTTTATATAGTGTGTTAGCATGTGTAGAACTTCTTTGCATTCCTTATCTGGCTCCCCTTGCTACCAGATGGATTTTTATTATTCCTACTATTTACTCTTCCTTACACCGATCTAGCCTTCATGAGTTCTGTTGATGTGAATTTGTGTATTTCAAGATAATTTAACATCAGAATATACATGTTTAAAATTTACACCTTCTGAATGCATGTTTCTGATGGGTTCCTGAATCTTTAAAATGTTTAATGTATTCATTTTAGTTTATTTCAACTAACAGTCACTTAACCTCTCATGTGTTAGGTCAAAGGTTGGGATGTTCAAGGTCACAGTAAGTTGGGGAAATTAACAATTATAGTTTTCATATTATTATTATATATGCCTTATGTAGCACTAGAAAAATACAGGCAATGGAGCAATGACTTGTGCTGGGAGTGGGGACGGCATGAATGGATGGAGCAAGACCAAGCCAGGTGGCATTGGAGCTGAGACTTGACTTATAGAGAGACAGTCCCCAGATAGATGCTAGGATGGAGAAAGGAGTTGCAGGCAGAGGAAGGAGCTTGCAGAAAGATATCTGACCTGAAAATGCAGGATGTAGTTGTGGGGTGAGAGCAATCTGGTGTGGTTGGAACACATGGTGGATGCGGAGAGTGGCCGGAGACGAGAGCAAAAAGGCCAGGTAGTGCTATGTGTGGGAAGCACCTTGCATGCTGAGTTCAGGAGTTTTCATGTGACTAGACAGTGAGACCCTTTGGAGACTTTTAAGACAAGTAACTGTCAGTTAACTGTTCTTTCAACACACAGTAGGTGGCTATAATAAACAAAGCACATATGTCATCCTTGCCTCCATGGAGTTTTCAGTCCAGCAAGGGAGACAGTTAATGAGATTATCACATCTCTGTAATTACACATGAACGTATGTTCTGAGTGGCAGGTGTGTGTGTGTGTGTGTGTGTGTGTGTGTGTGTGTGGCTGGTTATACCATAGGGTGGCCATATGGAGTGATATGGAGTAGGTGGTAAATCTCAGGCATGGACGGGAAGAGCGCTAGGAATGTTAACACCTAAGGAATAGGTGGAAAAAGGTAGGCTGATCAAGAGCCTTGGAAGAATTAACCAAAGAGGTGTGAAGAAAACAAGGAGAATCGAAGTCAAGAGAACAAAGTGTTTCAGGAAGAGTGGTGGGCACACAGTGATGATTTTTATTTACAAAGGTCATTGTGTAAATGTGGTTTGTGAAGGGAAGCGCTGAGGGCAAGACTTCACAGGCGAGTGGTTTAGCAGCTCTGGCTGCAGTCAGAGTCCCACCCGCTCTGTGCACACTGTGCTGATTAAACCTGAGTATCTGGCGTGGGGCCCTGACATCCATGGTTTGTTATGATTCCCCACCTGATTCTACCAATGTTGAGAACTGCAGGGGTCCAGGTGGGACAAGATGAAGGGCTCAGAGCAGTGGGGGACTGGGGAGGACTGGGACATACACAGACCAGACAGGACCTTGTGACATTGCGAATGAGGGGGTGAGAGGGAGGAAGAAGAGAAAATTGATTAAGTACATTCTTGTAATGCATAATAATCAGATCTTGTGCATTTTTGGTTTCAGATACTCCTTTTTTGTAGCAATGGGATACCTGACGATGTGCCACATCAGCAGAATATACATCTTTCACTATGGGATTCTCACTACGGATTTTTCTGGGTGAGTATCTTAATTTGTGGGGAGCATTCTGACTGCTGGCTTTGACTCCCTGACTTGGGGTCTGTAAGAACCAAGCATGCACATCAGAACCATGGGGGCCCAATTCAGTCTGTTTGCAAGACGGTCCTACTGAGGTGAGAGTGAAGACTTGGTTGCTCTGTGGGACTGTGAGCCCCACTGTGTGTCAGGCAGGGGCTGCAGACCATGGCCCGTGGGCAGTATCTGGCCCCCCACCTGCTTTTGTAGTTGTTGGAACACAGCCAGGCACTCACTCACTTGCATTGTCTCTGGCTGCTTTTGCATGATGATGGTAGAGTTGAGTGGTCATGACAAACCATATGAGCCACAGAGCCTAAAATCTTTGCTGTCTTGCTTTTTACAGTAGAAGTTTGCTGACCCCCTAGGCTAAGGCCTTTAGCGTGGAGTTGGTGTTTACCTCTCCTAGTTACTAATACAGAAATTTTTCAATGCTAGCAGGTAAATAGCCGCTGCCTTACCCTCCTGAGTGTCCCCCGGCTGCCCCAGCCTCTCCCTACTGGGCCCATCAGACTTGCAGCAGCTAGAAGTGCCTGACACAGTGGGAGGTCTCCACAGTAGTTGTGAAAATGCTGTGTCACCCGGCCTTTACCTGGTGGGCCCTCCTTCCCCTGATTGGTCACCTGGTGAAGACGATAGATGGATCGGTGAAAATTCTATGCTCTCTTGGTGTTCATTCAGTAACAGCTTCTCATGAGTCCTGAGGAATGGACACCTAAGGCACAGGGACACCTCGTTGCACTCTGTGTTATCCATGTTACTTCTGAGGAGCTGGTTCTGTTCCCTGCGGGCAGTCTGAGGTCAGAGAGAACTCGAGGTCTTCCCTCGGGTCGAACTGAATTTCACTTGATGAGTTACTGGGGAATAGGCAGTGAAATAAGGGGGATATAACTCACAGGTCCTTTCTGCGAGCTTTGCAGATCAGGCATCTAACCCGTCCCATTGTGAAGAGGCGTAGGAGGGCAGGGTTGTTGCTTTGGGACACAAAGGCTGTGGCACTGACATTTCCACGGCTGTGGTTTGGTCTCTTTTCATGCATCAGTTTTTCTTACCCTCAGGCCTTTACTTTGGGTTTTACCAGTTTCTCTTTGAGTTGTCTTCTCTCTGTATTCCTTTTCCTCCAGATTATGGAACAGTTTTTCGATTTTTTCTGAAACAAGCCCACAAATTTCTTTGTATTTTTATTGGTGTGTATTGCTAGCCAAATATGGAAAATATGGGAACAAGAAAGATAACATTATAGTTGGGAAGTTATAGCATTAAAAGTAACTTTTAAATGGTGATCATAACTCTCCCTGGTGTTTAATTAACAAACTTCACTTTTTTGGTTTCACCCCAGAACCATGACCTCACCCCTCCAATACTTAGAAGAGTTTGTGGCTCTTAATAGTTGTTCAATAAACGAATGAGTTAAATACCCTACCTAGCATTTGTCAGTCCCTTCTTCAATATGTCCGGAAGCCTCAATTAAATACCCGCCTAGCCATTTGGTTGGGATATTGAATAAAAAACTTTTACTTTAGCCCAAAGTGGATTATTACCTGTTTCTCACCTACCTCACTTTTTCTTTTCAAGGCACAAAGCGTACATTCATTCATTTTTTCTGCAGCTGTTTGTGGGTTCCCAGGACACTAGGCACAGTGCCAGGGCCTGCAGACGCTCAGGCGGGAGGAAGGGCGTGCCGGGCAGAGGAGACAGCTCTGCAGGAGCACAGGGATGTCAGACAGGTGCCTGTGGAGGTCCCAGAAAACCATCTCCCCTACCCTTAGCCTCCACGACCCTGTGTCCCCGAGTCCTATCAGGTCGGCAGCCTGGCTGTCTCTCGGCTCCATTCGCTGCTCTGCAGGCCCATGGGGCCACCCGTGTCTGCAGGTTTCCCAACTGGCCGTCTCTCCTACCACCCTGCCCCTTCTCTAGTTTGTGTTCTTTGCACGAACCAGTGAGGTTCCAGAGTACCAAGCAGCTGATGAGACAGCCCTGCCTCCTCTCTGGCCACCTCCACCTTCTGTGTGCACTGCAGATGGCAGCAATGCCCACGGTCTGCAGGCACGCTGTTAATCCGTGCCTCTGCGCCTCTGCCTTGCGCGTTCTGCCGATTAGAGGAATATTTATCATCCCTGTTTGTGTGGAGATCTTTTCCCCAAACCCAGTTCAAAGATCACTGTTTTACAAAGCTTTCCCTGATTGCCGCTGCTATCCCCCCTTGGTCCCTTCCCCCACCAGTCAGTCACTCACTGCATTTTGGACCTTGCACCTGGCTTTCAGTGGCCGGTGCTGCCTGTGGCCCTTAAACCATACCCACAGAGACCCCGGGGCCTGGAGTGTTTGCATCTGGCACTCCCGGGCTCTGCTGCTTTCATCAGTTGCTGTGTATGCTTATCTAGTGTCATCTGTGTTTATTCTAAAATTCATTTATTCCAGTTCATACTTACATATAAGCTGATTATATATGGAAGGAGAGAACACAATTTCTTTAAATCTAAGTAGGGTCTTTGGAAAGTCACCAAAGAAAGTTTAGTATATAAAAGTAATGGCTATTGAATTCATTGTGGGTGACAATGGGTAAAGGGTGTGGGGAAGATTATACAAAGTAGGGATCCTGCACTCAGATTTCTTTGAGAGCATCTTTACCTTCTTTTAGAACCTTCTTGGCCTGTGTTAGAGGAAATGACTCCGGAGGTGTGGATGGGGGTTTATGTAAGAGGCAGATGCCGTCATTCAGCAGGTCCACATGCCAGGGAAAGGACCCTGGTCCTGCATCTGAAGGTTCATCTCTTCATCATTCAGCAGACACTGATGGAGAACCTGCAAATGCAGGCACAGTTATTGGAGACAGCAGTGAGCGAGGACAGTGGAGTGAATGTCCAGTTATCTATTTCAAGTTTATATAGGAAGTTCAGATGTGAGCATATCATTGTGTTCTGGGTTGGTTAGTGTCCCCCCAAATCCATGTATACCCAGAAGCTCAGAATATGCCCTTATTTGGAGATAGGATCTTTGTAGACATAACTAGTTAAGATGAAGACCCACTGGATTAAGCAGGGCCCTGAATTCATCATGGTTGTGTCTCTGTATGAAGTCCATGAGAGGTGCAGCTCACAGACACGCAGAGGGAAGGAGGCATGTGAAGGTGGAGGCAGAGATGAGAGCCACGCAGCTGCAAGCCAGGGAACTGCAGGGACTGCTGTCCGCTGCTGGAAGCTGGGAAAAAGCATGGAACAGATTCTCCCTCACGGCCTCCAGGGGGAACCAGTTCTGCCAGCACCTTGATGTGGGACTTTCAGATTCCAGACTCCAGACAGTGGTTCTGGTTTTAAATCACCCAACCTGCGGTAATCTGTTATGGTGGCTCTAGGAAATGAATACACATTGCTTTGTGATTTCATACACCTTTTGCTGAGCTAACAAATGCACCACCACCACCGGCCCCCATGCCCAGCCCCAGTCATGCAGGTAAGAGAGTGACTCTACTGTCCTCATCTCTTCCTGCTCTTGCCATATGTCTCCCCCTCTACTGGTGTCATGCATAAAACCATAAGCTCTTGAATGATTGTTACATAATTTTAGCATCATCAGAATTGTGGAAAGTTACCACAAGAACAAATAAAGGGTATTTATGGGAAACAGTAATGTGTTTGTGAGATGCTGTGGATTTGGTCTTTGGCAGCAGGGCGGGAATGGAAATGAGCTCCTGTCAACTTGACTTTCAGCAGCATAGCCGTGATAAGTTTCCTCAAGTGAAACTTATCAAGTTGTTTTCTGGAAGGTTGCATCTCTGGATTTCCTTGTATTAAGACATCTCAGACATTACCTAGAAGACTGCAAAATGTTTGAACTGGAAAGAACTATTGTTAGGGAAAGGGTAAAAAACATGTCTTCCACCTGTAAGTGCATGCAACTTAGTTTTCTGTTTGCTGAGTGGTCATATTATCCAATTCTTAAGGTATGTCTTTAAAAAAAATTATAGTGCATTATTACCCAGCATTCCTCATACCACCTCCCTCCCCCACCACCATAAATGTACAATGCCTCGCTGACATGAATTCATCTTCTTGGATAATGTCAGTTAATGTAAAGGGAGAGGTACATACCAACCTAAAGTGGACAAGATATTTTAAATTACTGGGTCCCAACCGTTTTGGCACCAGGGACTGATTTTGTGGAAGACGAATTTCCATGGACTGGGGTTGGGGGTGGGGGTTGGTTTCGGGATGATCCAGGTGCATTATATTCGAGCTCACCTCCTGCTGTGTGGCCCAGGTCCTAATAGGCCTGGACCAGTACCTGTCGCAGCCCAGAGGTTGGGGACCCTTGTTTTAGATCACAAATTGTCACCAATTTGTTCTCTTCATGACCTTGCAAGCAACCACACTTTTTCCTTCTGAATGGAATTAAACACTGTTATTTCAGTTTAAAAATCTTATTTACAATTCTGTCAAGGAATAAAGTCGTGTTCCAAAGTTGAGCCTGGCTGTTTAAAGCAGTCCGATGTGGTAGCTGCCCTCTTCTGAGCACACGTACAAACCCAAGTGTCTCGCACCCTTTGTTACACCTGTAGCGAAAGAGCACAGGCAGGAGTGGAATGGGACTGGATTCGACTGGTGTTTGTGTCAAACAGTGTATGTTTTTAGTTCGGGGACACATAAACTTGCTGTATTTTAGAGTATCTGGTGCTTGAAATTTTATTTATCATTCGGAAAGTCATAAGAGTTTTCATGGGCCAGACTGATGTTAATGGTGAGGATAACACACGATACACTCTTATTAGTGCTGCTAATCCAGTGTAGATCAACGCACGCAGTGGCGAGAGTCCTCTGTGCTTTCTCTGTGAACGTGGGTGATTACAGACCCTAACACGTTTACTGTTCTTCTTGGGGGAAGCTCAGCAATTGCTTGTAATAGAGCTGTTTCTTGATTCCCTTTTAAGTTTGTGATAATGAACTGATTCTTCTCTGTTGCTCACATAAGGGTGCAAACTGGGTTGTCTTCTGAGGGAAGCAGCAAGAAGAATTCTCTTTTCTTTGTGGGGCAGGCCAGATTCAGGCAGATTATTGCCCGCCCACCATGTTGGCAATCTGAGTTGCTCATGTGCTTCTGAGAATATTATGAAAGGAGAACTCTTCTTCATTACCAGTGGGAGTATAAATTTATACAACCCTTCTGAAAGGCAATTTAGCCGTAAATTTCAAGCAAGAATTTTTAAAGCGTTCATATCCTCTAATAGGATAAATTCCTAGAAATTGAATTACATTATTAAGGAAACCAGATCTATTCATAAGCATGTTCAACTGTTGTCAATAATAATGAAAAATAGAAAGTAGCCAAATGGTCCAAAGAGGTGAATGATTAAATGATGGTACTAAATGTATCCATTGAAAACGATGTCTTCATGGTATGTTAGTGATACTGGCAAATGATTAAAAGATAATGGAAAATAAAAACCTAAAAACAATGTATTAAGATGCCATTTTTATGAATATGGACATGTGTAGAAAAAAGTAGGAGGAAATAAAATGCTGAGACAGTGATTCTGTAGGGGGTATGCTTTATTGGTGATTTTTAATAATTGTTTTATTCTTTTATATGATTATAATAATGAGACACCCTAAATGTTATTTAAATATATTTGCATGCATGTTACAATGAACTGTCGCCTACAGGAGTAGAACTAGGGCTGTTTGTGTTCCCTGTTGCCCTATTATGTGTCTTGTAACCCGAAGTAGCGTGTCACTCACCTGCCTTCCTCCGGGTGGAGGTCACTTGCCCTGTTGTTCCGTGGGAGATGTTTTCCTCTGTTGTGACATCCTCATCACTCTGTCGGGTGGCTCAGCATGTGCAAATCATTGGGTTCGCTCTGATTGTAAAAAGAACACATTTGTGAAGAGATTTCAGTATTTGATTATTTCATGTTTCTCCATCAGGCTGCTGCCAGCTTTTCAATAATTAGCACAGTCACTTGGAATTTAATTCCGAAGACATGAGTTCCTAGGTTATATGAAGTACATTTGGTGGGTTCCTGTTACAATGGAGAACTGGTGATTTTGTTGTGGTTGAGTGCCAGAGTATAGATATGAAATCTTTGAAAAGATGAGTGGAAAGAGTATAAGCCCACTTTGCTCTCATTGATGTAGGATAATTCTAAACAGATACCACGAACTCTGAGTCCAGAGGAGTTCCCGCTACCTTAAGCTACAAACCTAGGAGGCCCAATGGAGCTGTGCTCATTCTTTGCTGTGACTCCAGGAATCCCTTATTTTCTTCCACAATGTTGGCACATTTGAAAGGCATGTAGGAGCCTTCCTCTAAAGCCATGATAGCATCGATAGCCTCCTTAGTAAGTAATCCAGGGAGCAGGGGGCACAGGCAGGGCAGAAGCAGCAGGGACACGAGGAGGGAGGTACCGTCTGAGCCTCCTCTGCTCCCCAGCTGCTGGGTCCAGGCGCAGTTTGCATTGTACCTGGGCACCTCTGGTTGTTCACGTTGGCAGTCCTGGCCTGGGTTACAGCCGCTTGGAAGTTTGCTGTACTCGTGTTTTCCAGCCCTGTCGAACTTCTCGCTTGCCTGACTCCTTGCTTTCCTAGTATATAAGTGTTCTATGTGGATTTGTATTATAAACAAAGAAGTAATACAGATTTTAGTATATGTGCTGCTGAAGCGAGCACAAAAAGGAATAAAAATGTAAAGGATAACTTTTTAGGTCTAAAATGACCTGTTGGGGAAGATCAGAAAGACCCTTCAGGTCGGATCCAGCTAGATGCTGGCTAGCCAGCTGTGTGTCTGACTGGCTCTTTTGCTGAGTACATTGCCTCATTGTTCCTTCCTAGCTTTACCAGGGCAGGAAACTTAACCACTTTAGGTACGAAGATTAAGGTAAAACAGGAGGGTTTTATTGGATTTTGCTCAAAGTGGAGTTTTGTTGAATGTTTTAAAGACAGGTTATTTTTGTTGGGAGTTGATATAGGACATGCAAATGGGTGAATGGGTACCACGTCTGGTAAGTTGCCTACAATCTGTATGAGCAGGCCTTGATGTTATGTTTATGGGGAGGGAGAGGTGGATGGCATTGTTTCCTTGCTTTTCACTCGAAACACATCTCTAACTGCCTGCTTTCCTTTACTCAATTTCCCCCTATATTTCCTTATCCCAGTTTGACTAATAATCTTAAATTTGGGAAGAAAACATTGGTTTTCTTTAGCTTTCTTTTTAATCATGGAAAAAATTCATGGGACAACAAAACAAGTGGCCCCAGCCCAACCGTGCTGGACTCAGACGCTGACTTCAGATTGGTCAGATGGTTCCCATGGATTCAAGTGCAGGGCACATGACTGACAGGTGTATACAAATCAAAGGACAGGGCATGCTTTTCAGGGGCTGGAAAACCTGAGTGCAGCTCAAGTTCTAAGGCGTCATTGTCCCGTTCCTTGGCTGTATCAAAGAGCCTTTTTATGTCCTTCCTGTGCTTGTAGTATGTGCTTGTGGGTTCTGGGTTTTGCAATTTTTTGCAAAAAAAGAAAGCATGAGTTCCAACCACAAAGCAACGGACATGTCTTAGATTCTGTTATGTTTTGATTGGAATGCACCATAGATGGTATTTGAGTTTTGTTTTAAATTAGTAACTTCATGGGTTTGACGTTCAAGTTTCAGTAACTTGTGCATTTTGAGTTCGACACTTGATCCACCCATAAGTTTAAATAAATTCGTCAATGAAAAATTGCTCAGAGAGGACGCTCCCGGAGCAAGAGCATATGGTGCTCTTCCTTATCCCCATGGCAGAGTAGGAATGTAGGAGGATTCTAAATTCATTCCTTCCAGTGAACAGGTTGTAGTCTGAGGATGTTGGGTCTGCTTTTCACAAGTTATCAGTATGTTCTATTATAATCAGTGATCACATGTGTGAGTTGTTTTTTAATACAGTTGCTAGAAAATTCTTCAGATGTTTAAAACAGAAGGAGTACATTGTGGACAGTATAGTCTGGATGATCTGCAACAACATTTGATCCGTAGCTTCTCCAGGGTTTTTTTTTAAAGGGACACTGTTTTCTAGAGAAGGACAACAATATGTTTTCTACATAGACCTACCAATGTAGATTTAATATTGAGTAATTCTTAGTTATTGACATTGATCTAGATATTCAGTATTGTGTGTTGTGTTAGTTTGGGTTCTCTGATAAGTAGATGCTGAGATAGGATCAGAAGTATAAGAGGTTGTATGGGTGAAATGCCTGTGAGGGAAACTGGGGAGGCCAGTGGATGAGGCTGGGAGAGCCTCGGATTGAAAGGCATGTCTGACCCCTGAGATGAGAGGGGCACAGGAGGAAGAGTCGTCTGTGGCTACAGTTCTAAGACAACTTTGGCAAGTTCCATGGGAAGTCCTTGGGCTTAAATTCCTGAGGGCAGAGGAGTACTGTGCCTTGTGGAGAGGGGCCTGCCTGGGTCTGGAGGCGTGGGTTTAGAACAGACTAGGAGGCAGAATCAAGGCACAGCTGGAGCCAGTCAGCTGTACTGCTCCAGCAGCTGATCTGAGAGGCGAGTTTGCTTGGCCACTGCTTATGTAACTACTAAATGCTGTGCTCAGTGTGTGCGTAACGATGGAATACATTAAATCTAACCCCAGATAGAGCAAGAAGAATGCTATATTTCTATAGAGACAGAAAGGTAGGCTAATTCCATGACATATTTACTGTGTTGATATATCTATTTTAAGACCCTTAAATATATATATATATATATATTGCTTGAATGAAATCAAATGTAGGAATTTACTTGATTTGCAAATTGCATAGTCACCAGAGAGTGTGTCTCAAATTTTAAAAAATTTCATTGGGATTTGTATAAAAAAAACCAGGGAGCTTAGTTCCTACTAGTGATTCCTAGGACTTTCAATCTTGCTGGTAGGAAAGATGACAAAAAGGCTTTGGAAAGAAAACTGTACTGCTTTGAACATCATTTATGACACTACCTTGAGTATGATGCTTACAGTGAATCTCTTTGAAGAAAGACAGCTCTCAGCATCTGTTATACGCTGTGGGTCAGAGGCTTTGTTGAATATCAGGCAGTGAGCTGCGAGATTATAATGGTCTTTAAGATGAATTTGATCTGGTAGAAACCTTCCATCTGGCCTTTATTTGTGGATCCAAACATCAGCATTCTGGAATAGCAGAGGGTTTTTTGGTTTTTTGTTTTTCATTATGAAAGAGCGTGGTCGCAGTAGTGTTAGCTGTGAGCACATCTTGCTGCCTTAACATGACCACGTCGCCGGCCGCTGGCTGCCACACCTTCCCACCAGGTGCAGCAGAGCACAGGCATCCTCCCCGCTGCAGCCAGACTCTCTCTCCTCTTAGCCTCCTACACAACAGTCAGAATCTTGTTTCAAGCGATGGCCACTGGCTGCCGGGCTTTTGCAAGTAAGATATAAAGTTGGGTGCAGGCGTTAACATTTCAAAGTGTATTCGTTGGTACTTTTTTGAAATGCTTTATCTTGCTAGTTTATATTAATACAGTAGTTGAAAGTATTACATGCTTATTATGTTAAAGAGATGGAAAGTAGGGAAAGTGGGGATTAGAATGAGGAGAGTTAAAGAGGAAATGGACTTGCAGAGAAGTGGCTAAGTGCAGTTGACACACATCGCACTTGGCCTGAGAGTAGTTTGTGTTCAGGTCCATCGTCCCACACATCTGAGCCTGGTCTGAGCTCCAGGCACAGAGGCTGTGGGCCTCCCAGGGTCAGGCCAGGGACACTGCTGAAGGACAGAGATCTTTGCCCAGTGTGCCCCTGCACAGCGGTGTGTCACAAGAATTTTTAAACATGCAACACCTGGCTGTTCAGTCAGGGGCACCGACCTTTTCCCCCTTAGATTGTCAAGTCAAGAAATGACAGCAACCAACACAATAGCCATCTGGTGTGACTGAGTCAAAGTTATACCTAGTTTTTTTCCAGATCAGTGAAAAGTATGTTTTTTTGATGTGCCACAGAATTTTGGTAGTTTGCGTGTGCCATGGGATGGGAAGGTTGGAAATCCTTGCTGCCGGACACTCATCAGAGCCTCAGCATTCCGTATAGATGAGCATCGGTCTGTAGGGTCAGAGACAGCAGTTGCAGCGAGAAGCCGAAAGAATGGATATCAGAAAGCTAGGATAAACAAAGAAGGTTTGAAAGAAAGGATGGTAGTTAGAGCAGTGGGATTTTATCTTGTACTGTCGAGCAAGAATAGAGCTACTAAAAGTACCAAACTAGGGTGGATGATTGGAAAAGCAGATGCATTTAAAAAATTGCAACCTGGTTGGGATAGACAGTTCACACACCATACAATTCACCCATTTAAAGGATACAGTTCAGTGGCTTTTTTAACATATTCACAAAGTAAATCTACAGAGTACAGCCATTCATGGCAGTTAATTTCACAACGTTTTCATGACTCTTGAAAGAAACCCGTATGTATTCCCTGTCACCCCTAATTCCTCTCGGTTTCCCCAGCCTAGGCACCCAGCAGTCTACGTCATTTCTCTGTGGATCTGCCTGTTCTAGACACTTCATATACATCATAGAATCATACAATATGTGTTTTTTTGTGTCTGCTTCTTTTAGAACATTTTCAAGTTCCATGAAAGACAAAACCTCAAGGCTCAAGGCTTAGGGAATGGAGTTGCTTGGCCATACGGTAGCTCCATGTTTAGCCATTCGAGATGCTGCCCACTGTTTTTAAAGCAGCCCTTTAGGTCTCTGAGGCATTCAGTATTCCCACCAGCAGTGCACCAGCATCCCAGCTCCCCAGCTCCTGGCCGACACTTGTTATCTGTCTTTTCGGTTCTAGTCCTTCCATCGCTTGAGAAGTGGTATCTCATTGTGGTTTTGATTTGCATTTCTCTCGTAAGTAATTACTGTTGAACATCTTTTCATGTACTCCTTCACCATTTGTGTATCTTTTTTGGAGGAATGTCCATTCAGATCCTTGGGCCATTTTTTAATTCAGTTGTCATTTTTTTCCCAAGAAAACAATGTTAATATTTTAGTGTATGTCTTAGTACTTTTTCCATGCATGTATGTACATTTTTCTTTACAAAAATGATATCATACACTGTTTTATAGCCTGCTTCCTCACACTGTAAGGATTGTTCTACTTCAATAAATGTTTTTTACAAAATTATTTTTAATGACTGCAGAGTATTCCGTATCTGTACCATTATTTATTTTTATAACTCATTATTGTTTGGCATTTGAATTATTCCAGTAAATGAACATGCATTTCTGCTTTTTTTCTAGAATTTTCATTCTTAGTCAGAAAGTGATCGCATAAGTTTTTGATACATACGTACAGTCTCAGTTAACCAGGTAATGGAGAGACAAAGAAGTCAAATGCCCAAACCCACGTTCAAACAAGACCATAGTCAGTTCTTAAATACCTTGTTCAGATTTACTGTGGATAAGACGCTGCAGTAACCTGCAACTGTCCCTTGCTCGGTAATTGGGACACTGGTTACTCACTCTGACTGCTGCCCCTTGCATCCCAGAGCTGGAGGGGTTGTCTTTTAATTATTGAGTTGTAGGAGTTCTTTATACAGTCTAGTACCAACCTTACAAGTATATGATTTACACATTTTTTTGTTTTTCATTTTTTAATTTTGTTGTTCAAGTACAGTTTTCTTTTACCCCGACCCCAGCCCACCCCCAAGCCCTCCTCACCTCCCTCCCATTTCCAACCCTCCTGTTATTGTCCATGTGTCCTTTATACTTGTTCCTGCAAACCGTTCACCCTTTTCCCCCGAAATTTCCCTCCCCTCTGGTCATTGTCAGCCTGCTCTCTATTTCAGTGCCTTTGGTTATATTTTGCTTGTTTGTTTGTTTTGTTGATTAGGTTCCTGTTAAAGGTGAGATAATAATGGTATTTGTCTTTCACCACCTTGTTTATTTCACTTAGCATAATGCTTTCCAGTTCCATCCATCCTGTAGAAAAGGGTAGGAGCTCCTTTCTTTCTGCTGCATAGAATTCCATTGTGTAAAAGTACCATAGTTTTTTGATCCATTCATTTACTGATGGGCACTTAGGTTGCTTCCAACTCTTGGCTATTGTAAATTGTGCTGCTATGAACATTGGGGTGCATAGATTCTTTTGAATTGGTGTTTCAGGGTTCTTAGGATATAATCCTGGCAGTGGAATTGCTAGGTCAAAAGGCAGATCCATTTTTAGTTTTCTTAGAAAATTCCCTACTGTTTTCCATAATGGTTGTACCAGTCTGCAATCCCACCAACAGTGCACTAGGGATCCCTTTTCTCCACATCCTCTCCAATACTTATTTGTTGCTTTGTTTATGATGGCCATTCTGACCAGTGGTATCTCATTATGATTTTAATTTGCATCTCTCTGTTAGGTATTGATACTGAGCATCTTTTCATGTGTCTCTGGAGCCTCTGTATGTCCTCTTTGGAGAAGTGTCTATTCAAGTCCTTTGCTCATTTTTTTAATTGGGTTGTTTGTCTTCTTAGAGTGGAGTCATGTGAGTTCTTTATATATTTTGGAGATTAAACCCTTGTCTGAGATATCATTGGCAAATATGTTTTCCCATATTTGGTTGGTTCTCTGATTTACACATTTTCATCCTCCTGTGAAATGCCTTTTTACTTTCTTGATGGGCACATTCTTTGCGGTACAATGATTTTAAGTTTTAATGATATCCTTTAATGTATTATTTATTTCTTTCATTAAGAAATCATTGCCAAATCTAAGGTCATGAAGATTTACATCTGTGTACATCTCTTGATCTAGTTCAATTACTTTCTGTATTCTTTTTAAGTGGATGTCTAGGTGTGCCACTGCCACTAGTCGGAACATCTGTTCTGTCCTCCGTTGAATCGTCTTGGCACCCTAGTTGACATGGGTGGCACTGCTGGGGCAAGTTTTTATTTTATGGCTGTCTTCAAGTTGAGATTGGTGTTACTTTTTGTTAGTAACAACTAACAAGTTGAGATTGGTGTTACTTAAATGGTTTATTTATAGGTAGCTCCATTTTACAAATGCATCTTTTACTACATGTGCACGGAAGGATAGCCTTTCATAGAATAAAGCATATTAGAATGTGTTAGGATGGAGAAGCCAAACTATGCCTTATCCAGGGGGGACCAGGGCACTGGATTATGTGTCCTGAACCAGTGCTGCTTCCACTTGAATGTGCATTTGCACGCCCTGGAGATCTTGTTAAAAATGCAGATTCTCATTTTCTGGTTCTGGAATAGAGTGTGAGATTCTGCATTTCCAGCCAGCTCCAGGCCATGCTGGCGACCCTGGGCATGGAACTTGCACTTTGAGTAATAAATAGCTCGAAAGGGACTTCTAGTGGGGTCTTGTTCAGCATCGTGAGAGCTACTTATGTACAGTGATTCAGAAGGGGGCAATAAAAAGTGTTTATTTTGAATTCAGTGCCCTTGTATTTTATTTACCAATCTTGAAGATGAAAAACCACCACACAGAGAAATAGAATAAAAGTTCCAGGGGTATTTTTGCTCATCCTGACTATTCTCTGTCTTCCTTTCAGGCCTCTCATGATCGTCACTCAGAAGATCACAACCTTGGCATTCCAAGTTCACGATGGTAAGAAAAACAGCCCTTTTTTTCTCACTAAAGTCCCCCTGATGTTTTTTATACTCTGTACACAGCCCCAAGTTCAGACAAGTGCTGGCCGATCTCGCTATACCTTGTCAACACTTTGTACGCCTCTTTACTCATAGCTTTTAACCTTCCCAGCTGTTATTTACCATTTCTCTCCTGAATTGGTAGCCTAAATTTGCTGAAATATTGACATTAAGAACAGCGGGTTTTCTGTTTACTTATTACAATGCTTTAAATTTAACTTAACTTATGGTACTCTCTGCTCTTCATTTCCAAATCTGTTAAGAAAAAATGGCATTGTGTTTTTATGGTTTAATCTCTGAGGTGGCCATGAGGTAATATAAGACTAAGTAGCATTGGCTGGTTAACCACTTTTTAATGTTAGATTTCTTTTTTTTTCTTGGAAAATTATCTAATAAAATGAGCCTCTCTAAAAAGCTGAGAGAAGACAGAGTCTTCTGTTTGTATAGAAACCGGACATTTTCTTTACTCAGATTCTTTCTGAAAATGGCCAGAAAATGCAATTTCCACTGTTCAACCCGGGCTCCAAGGGAGGAGAACAGCACTTTAATCCGAAGGGAGATGGGGCTAATCCATGTCAGGGGCAAGTAGCAAACATGCGTTCGGAGGACTTACCCTCCAGCGAAGGCCTCCTGACTGCTGAACCTGCACTGTGTGTTGAGGAAGGGTCCAGTCTCCGCTGGGCTGCTTGTTCCTCCTCAAAGCTGGGAAACTAATTTAGTTTCACATCAACGCTGTGTGTTTGTAGTTCATACTGGTGACTTAGTCATTCTGTACAGAACTGGGTAATTTTATACCCAGGATGGCATCTTTCTAGAGTGACCAACTGCCCCAGTTTGCCCAGGACTGAGTTTTTTCCAGGATATGAGACTTTTAGTACCCAAAGCAACACAGTCCTGGGTGAACCAGGGTGAGTTGGTCAGCGTTTGTGTACCTGAAAATCTACTTGGAGGTGATTATGGATTGACATCAGCAACATAAATCAATACTTAAAATCAATTTAATTTCTGGGATTGCCAGAGATATATTTGATGAAGTCTTAGAAACATGAGTGTGATTTTTCAAACACTGCTTCTTGTGGGTTTTTTAAAAATTATTTTTGGTTGGTTTGTTTTTTTACATAGACTCTTTGCCTAGATTTACTTTTGTACGCGTTCACAGTTTACCCTGTTTTCTGAAACATCCCTCACACGCTGCAAAATGTTTGCCTATGGCTTTTTTTTCTTGTGTGTGGGAGGAAGAAGTAAATTCCGGAACCACTCTGCCTTCTCTTCGGCATATTTTTGGGTTGTCTTTAGTGTTTAGCGACCATATTGGTCTTAACTGATGTTATGGTTTTAAAGTTGACTTCTGATGCTTATGAGATGACACTTCAGTTTCTTTGACACTAACTTAACATATACATCTTGTGGGAAGCACAAGTGTAATTTATTTGGGAGTTTTTCCAGCATGGATGAGTTTTAAAGGAAGTAACATCTCCTGATAATTCTTTCGTGTTTCCCCTGCCTTTGGAGTTAGGTTTCCTGTGTTTGGGAAGAGGAAAGTCCCTATTGCTTTCCCCCTTACAGTGCACCCATGCTCTCAGCTCGTACCGGGTGTTTTCATTCGGTATATCAGAGAGGCATTTATGCTGGTGCAGGCTGCAAAGGCAGACTTATTTCTCTCATGTGGCAACAAAGACACATAGAGCGTGCTGAGCAGTGCAGGAGGCGTGGAGGGTTCTCGGATCTATGTCATGCTGTGGGAGTTAACTTGGAGTACCCCCCGAATTCCCCCCTCTTCATAGAACCTATAGAGACTCTTCCTTACACGTAGACCTATGGGTAGTCCTTTGATCCAGGGTATTTTTAAAAAATGGAAAACTTTGATTTATGAAACAAATTAATCACTTTTTCAAATGAGTTTTATAAGCCTCTTTTAAGATTAGTTATCTACTTCACTTCAAACACTCCTCTAAGTTTTTTCTTTTTCACAGGACTCGGTCGAAGAGCTGAAGACCTGTCTGCTGAGCAACATCGACTTGCTATAAGGTAAGTTTAACAATATATTCCCGAGTGCTTTGTATATCAGTCATTATCTAGAGAGCTTCATTTAAAAATATTTGCATGAGATTTATGTGGATGTATACTGTTTATTTAATGAATCTGCTATTGATGGACACTTGTGTGCCTACCAGTCTTTAGCTTTTGCAAATGGTAAATGATGAGTAACCTTGTCCATAGGTCACTTCAGATGGGTTTGGGTAGAGCTGTAGGATTCCCAGGAGTGAGATTGCTGGGTCAGAAAGCAAGTGGATCTGTAATTGTATTAGTTCTGCAGGATTCTCCTTGACTGGGGGTAGATCTGTTCCAGAATTACTGGGCATATGTCTTTGGGTCCTCAAGAAACAGTTATCAGTGCCCATCAGGATGATTAAATGCTGGCATGAAACAAGGTAGGAAGTAAAGCTGGAGCAGTGGATACCGGCTGGGGACAGGCGGAAGGTCGAAGGTGGACTTCGGTTGGTGTTGCCGTGTCGTAGAAAGGGGGTGGGTGCTGGAGAGCAATGGAGGTCATGCAAAGCAGGAGGCTGTCATATGGGAGTAGAAATGACCAGTGGGGTAGCATGTTGGGGATGGTGGCGCAGCCACGGCCGAGAGTTCCTGCTAGTAGGTAGTAGGAGACGATTGGGAGAAGGGAGAGGGGCCCGTGTGGTAACGGGTGGGAGAGCTTCATTTTTTTCACCAAGGGTTTGGGACTTGGGAACCAATGGAGAATCACTGGACGAGTCTAACGTGTCAGGTTCTTTGCCAAGCATGTGGGAGTGTAAGTGCTGTAGGCGTAACTCCAGGGACTGGTCACCACTGGCCTTTTAGGAAGCCTTTTCCCACGATTCCACCCTGCTGGAAGAGCATGCCCCCTCACATGCCATTAAAACACTAAACAAAATGGCTCCTATGGAATTTTTTCCCGGCCACTACCCTTGTCTACTGACCTGGTGCCTGATGCCAAAGCAGATGAGAGACTGTTACAGGGTAGTTTTGTGTGGCTTCTTCCAAGTGGAAACTGGTTCCACCTATCATCTGTTTTGTATTTATTTTGGCAGTCGGGAGAGAGTTTTCCCATTTCACAGCATCTCAGTCAACTAACAGTAGAGCTGATTCTTCTGACTGCCTTATGTTTATTACCTTCATTTTCTCCTGTAGAGGGCTAAGGTTAATGAGAAAGCATTTCCCAGCCCCAGAGTTGCCTTTGCCCTCCACCCCACCCCGTGTTTATAGTAGTGGTCAGTCAGCAGAGGGCGCCACAGAGCGCTGCATTTTCTTTGAGCCACTCACCTCACTAACTTGAACAAGATTTCTCTCTGAGGTGGATTTTTAGAGAAACAGAACAAAGGAAAGATCCTGTTATGTTTATTAAACTATAAAGGTAACACCTGTGTTTATGATGTGATTATTTGCAAATATGAAAAAAATAAGGACTGAAGGCTTTTCCATTTCTTTATTTTCCCAGAGTAAAACCCTCTTTTTTGGAATACTTAAGCTACCTTCTGAACTTCATGAGTGTCATAGCTGGACCTTGTAACAATTTCAAGGACTACATAGCCTTCATTGAGGGGAGGCATATACACATGAAGTTGCTGGAAGTGAACTGGAAGGAAAAAGGTCTCCACAGCCTGCCAGAACCTTCTCCCACTGTAAGTTTTAGCCCAAGCTTCTACCCAGGGGTCTGGAATTTGTAGAGTTTTGCTGCTAGAGCAGACTGTCACCAATAACTGTTCTAATTGAAAAGCCGAACAGTTTATTGGAAAGTTTGGCCAATAACTGTTCCCTCCATTTGCTTAAAATACTGATATTGGTATTTATTTTCCGTTCTCTGTGTTGGAGAAACAGATGTTTATTTACACAGAGGAGCCCACTGGCTGAGAATATTGAAGCAATCCGTCCAATGGTTAGGCAGCCAGTGTTTAGTGCCTGCCATGGGCTCAGCACTGTACTAGTTAACGCATTCAGATTTATGGGTGTCCTGCCTTTATGAATGAATAGAAACGAACACACAGCTGAAGGATACTATGTCAGTAAAAGGTGGAGGGAGAGGAAGTGGGGACCAGAGTAATGGTCATATTGCAGAACCCGCTTGTTGCCAGGGAAACCAGTTTCACACTCCCCAAAGCTTGGTTTTACTGACTTTGAGAGAGTTTAAGGTGGTTTTTAAAAATAATGTTTTAATTTTAATCCAAATTTTATTAATGTCAAATTAGTCTACAGAAGGAAAAGTTATCAAACTTCACAAATAAGCTAAGCTTCTTTGGATAAAATATCCTATGTTTAAGGGAAATTTTTCATTAATTGAAGGAATGGGGAACATTGGATAAGGAGAAATTGAGGATAAATATTTCATAAATGCTAAGGTCTAGGCAAAATTAAGTATTTGAATTTTTAAGTGATTTGTGAATTAAGCAGGAATGTTTAGATAGTCTTGACACAGCTGGCTCCTCAGTACTTTGTTGTTAGCCAGATGTCTCCACTCCGACTCATAACAAACAGTCTAGGGGTGAAGTCACCGTGGCTATGAGACATCAGAGTGGCCGTAGGTGTGTCCCCGCAGTGTCTGTCACCGAAGTGCTTTTGTGGTTCACATGCTTTTATTTAGAAAATAATGTTATCATTGAGTCTTAATTAACATCACTCTCCACGAAGACTCTTGCATTTTTGTGCACAGAACACATGAAGTGGGGGGGTTGCACTTGGGCTACAGACACATTGGTGGGAAGGGGCTGCCCACTGCCTGACCACTGGCTAAGCACGGTGAGCATTCAGATGGGAGCCAGACACTGTTCTTGGTCCCTATGTTCATCACTTAAACCCCAGCCTACCCTCTGGGGGTGGTACGATTGCTACCCCTGTGTTACAGATAAAAGTAGTCCATGTTTCTAAAGTTGGGAACTATAATTGTGTTGGTATTAAATGGCATTCCCTGGAATGCCAGGGAAACTGGGAAAAATCACTCTACCCAGAGGAATTTTAAATGTCAGTACACCTCAAGCCCCGAGCAGACTGCATTTATCCATCCTGGGAAGTTGCTAAAGCTTTCTATTACCGGCCGTGTCCTGGTGCAGGCATTTAATCCCCTGCACAGAATCCTTCCTAACGAAGGCCTAGCTTGCCCGCTGGCGTTTCAGACCCATTTCCTTGGCTCTGCGGCTGCAGGAGTGGAAGGCAGCAGTTCTGTCTCTCTGATGGAAGACTGCCACTCCGTAGTATGTGTTTCCCTTATGTGCTGGGTAGTGAAACCATCTATCTTTGTTGGTAGAATTTTCTTCCATTTTCGATACATTCAGTCTGCAAATGTCAGAAGTATGTCCTGCATCTAAATAGAACATCTGTGCCCACCCTGCCCTTTGTGCCATGAGGAAGAGTGCCTGTTGCCACTCCTTCTAGGGACGGTGGCCAGAGCAGCTATTAGAACAGCTTTGCTCTTCGTGGGCCCTTGCCAGAATTGTCGTCCTCATGCAGAAGTCTTTGGAGTAGTTTCACTGATCTTTTCCCCCTACTTTCAGGGAGCTGTGATACGCAAGTTGTGCATGACCTTGGTGTCTCTCCTTTTGTTTTTGACTCTCACGAAGACCTTCCCTGTCACCTGCCTGGTCGATGACTGGTTTGTTCATAAAGCAAACTTTCTGACTCGACTGTGCTACTTGTATGTTGTCATGCAAGCCTCAAAGCCCAAGTATTATTTTGCCTGGACATTAGGTAAGTGTGTTGGAGTGGCCGTAAATGAATGAGGAAAACATGGTACTCCTTGGGCGGCTTAGCCAGAACATCACTTTGGGTCACCAAGCCACAAACAGTCCGAAACATAATGGAAAGCAGTTGAGCCAGGGTCATTTTTTACTCTGCAGTGAAGCGCTCCCCTTCCCGGCCATCCGCACACTCAGTTACACTCCATGATGAGGAAAAAAGCAATCCCAGCGGCTGTTTAAACCCGATGTTATTAACGGATGTCCAGCCTTGGAAGCTTCTTCCACCAGTCAAACAGCCATTTAGTGTGGTGGAAAGTTCGGGAGAAAGTCCAGAATGATCTGGCTGTCTTGTAATTTTTCTTGGTTATACAAAATACAGCATGCACATTAATTTTACCAACATGTGCAAATGTAGGTTATACTTTTAAAGAAATTGTTGGTTAAATTTGATGTCTTAGAAAGAAGCTGACTTCAAGTGTTTTTTTTTTTAAGGTAGAAAGTTCAACTTAGTTTTTTATGTACTTTCCCCCCCTTTGTGAGGTAACTTTTGATAAGGCACAGCAGCGTTATGAATTTGGACCCTTTCAGGAATGGCCATGTGACATCTCGGCAGAAAGTGACCTGGGCCCAATGTCCGAGAGCAGTGACCGTGTACGAAGCTGTGCAGATTATTAAACTCGGACCCCAGTGCTTAGCCCGTATTTCGTGAGTGAGGGCATAGCACTTATGGAGTTCTTCTTTTCTCATTTAATGCTTTGAGGTTTCAGCCCCAACTTAAAGTGTGTAGCTACTAAATTATTTTTTATTGTGGTAAAAGTACACCTAACATAAGACTTAACCATTTTAACTACTGTCCGAGTGTACATCTCAGGGGCATTGAGTTCACTTACCTGGTCATGCGGCCATTGCTACCTCCACACCCACCCAACAGGAACCCTGCACCCATTCCAGCCTCTCCCCAGCTCTGGGTCCAAATTGGTCAGGGATAAGTTTGGTCCAAAGTAGTATTTATGTAACATTTGGCCAGAGAGATCTGACTTAGAGCTTTAAAAAATTTTTCAGTGCAGGAAATTGTGTCTCTTGTCACGTTCAGTTTCATTCAAGGCGCTTCTGCGGAGTGCCAGGTTCCGTGCTGTAAGGCATTCAGAAGGAGGACATCTCCTCTGCACTCGAGATTGCCGCCCTCCATGGGACACAGGCACGCACTCCAGCCGCACGGCCCACCACGGGCTGTCCCCAGGGGAGGCGAGGAGGTGACAGACATGGACTGCTCATTGGGAAGCCCCCTTGTATCTTACCCTCTTTCCTGCCGTTGCTTCATTATTTAAAGATAATTTCCTTAGTACGTAGGCATTATACTTACTCTGGACGCCAAGCTATTTTTCCTGTGTGAAATAGGATTTTCACTTTGCTCTAACATAAGAGAGGGAGAGAGTGAGTGAGGTTCACAGAGAATCTCTCACTCCCGTTACTGCCTTATATTTCCTCACTTACCCTCCTTCTCTCTCCCCACCCCTCCACTCCCATATCCTGTGTTCCAGGGTTTGGGGGCTGGCTTGTGGACTAAATCAGCTCCTGATTTAAGGAGGAAAGAAAGGCCGTTCCGTGGCCTTATAGGGAAAGTCTAACACCCGGAGGGTTGTGCTGGTGGGGTCTGAGTGGGGAGGGGTCACAGGGAGTGGGGGTGTCTGGCACGGTTCTACTCTTTGAGGCGTTCCCCAGCTATTTGCACTGCAGGAGTAACCCCTTTTGTGGATCCCTTTCTCTGTGGACTTAGCTCTTTTCTTTTTGGGGGGTAGCTTCCGTCGAAACACTTCATTAATTTGTATGGCCTCAATTTGAAGTTTGTTACCGTTTAGATTACATGGGTTGGCTGATCTGCAATTAACCTGTGTAATATTTATGAATAACGGAGCAGTGAATAGTATAACAGGGAATATTTAAACTACTTAACTGAATAATTGTTTTTATTCAGCTGCTTAAAACACCATTTACATATAATTGATGTACTAATTATACGTGATTATAAATTTGATCCCTAAAGCTGGCCTCCTGATGAATCTCGGCTGAGCTACACTGTGTTAGCCTAGTTCTAGTTACTGTTTAGATTGAAATAATACAGCTATTTCCTTTGGACCTAGTGTGTCCTTCTGGTTGTTTTTTCCCTACTAATTAGTGACACTGAACTTTAGCCCAGGTGGTATTCTAAAATCACAAACTCTGAAATATATGTGCTCAAATTAATTTATCTGTAATAATATGTTAGAGCCATACACAATATAAGTAAAGGCAATTTTGGACTGTATTTTTTTTTAAATTGATCTTAGGGAGAGAGGAAGGGTGGGTGAAGACAGACAGATGGACATTGATTGGTCACCTCCCATAGGCACCCTGAGGACCCACAGCCGTTTGGTGGACTGGGTGGCACTGCAACCCTCTGAGCCACCCAGCCAGGGCTGTACTGTTTGAATCCTTTCCACATCCCTCCAAAATAGGTGCCGTTATTACAGCCATTTTATGTGCAAGAGAACAGGCCTCCTGACGCTAGGCAACTCTCCCAAGGCCATGTGTTTACTCTGTTGCTGAAGTGGAGCTAGGGGCCCAGGGGATCTGCCTTCAGAGCCCACCTGGAGCATCGAATGAGAATGTAATGTATAGAACCTAAAAGATGGCGACTGTGCATGTGTCTGTGTGTGTGCACTTGCCAGATCTGAGGCAGGAGGTGGAGAAGGAATTCCGAGGTTGCTATGCCCGGCCCAGCACGGTCTGTCCAGCCCTGTGTTTAGTTGTCAACACCGACGTCAAGGGCCCTTCTTCTCCCAGTGTAGTTTATCTCTTTAAGATTTTATTTGTTTATTCTTAGAGAGAGGGGAAAGGAGGGAGAGAAACATCAGTGTGAGGTTGCCTCTTATTTGCCTGCAACCCAGGCATGAGCCCTGACTGAGGATTGAACCAGCGACCCTTTGATTCACAGGCCGGTGCTCAATCCACTGAGCCACACCAGCCAGAGCTAGAACTAGTAGTTTCTTAACTGGCACACTCTTGCTTTGTTTTTCCCTTCCACTGAGCTGCCATCCAGTTGGCTTGGGAGAATGACATAGCCGGACTCAGCACTTTTCACCTTTTCTTCTCAAAGAAACCAGATCGTTTTACAGTGAAGCCAGGAGTAAGACAAGCAACGTTAAATCATCAGTTATGCCCAAACCGAAGGAGACAAACATAGAACAGGCCGTTTTTCTTTAGAGGAGCCCTTCCAAAGTCTGGCTGGAGTCGGGCTTGAGTTCTAGAAGCAGAATTCCAGAGCTCCAGGAGAGGAAGATTTCTCTAAGATCGCCTCTAGATCTAAGACTTTGCTGTGATCTAATTAGTTTTACTGCAGTGTTTTCTTTATTGTAGTAAAAAATAATTAATGAACTTAAAAGGAGAAAACTATCCTCTTGGTTATCGTAGTAAAAGTGTATTGATTTCATCGAGTCTCTATTTGTTTCTAAAAACCATTAAGGAGTTGATGAGAAATGTGTACTCACTGCAGGGGGACATTTTCTTAGAGTTCGGGGACGTCACATGAATACGGTAGCAGGGGCTTTAGGATGACTTGACAGATAGGACAGTGTTGGTACTGTGTCCTCACGAGGCCTCTATGGTAGCCGGCCCCACCTTCTTGTCTCTAGCTCTCCCCCTT
The DNA here is from genome assembly GCF_014824575.4 of Sturnira hondurensis. Classification (NCBI taxonomy): domain Eukaryota; kingdom Metazoa; phylum Chordata; class Mammalia; order Chiroptera; family Phyllostomidae; genus Sturnira; species Sturnira hondurensis. Next base: position 8,677,301 of record NW_028096448.1, on the reverse strand, counting down.
TTCTCGTATTCCAAACTTTACTAATTGCACCTTGGCAGGTCCAGCTGATACACAACTGGCACGTGGTGCCTAATATGTTCAGAGCGAACTCCCGTTTCTCTCCAGAGCTCCGTCTCCTGACTTAATGCTGTCTTCCCAGTTCAGGTCCTGCCGCCTGTGATGGCAGCTCTTGGACCTCAGCGGGGCCTCTCGTTGCTTCTGGTCTCTGCTTCTGAGCTCAGGTGCACTTTCACCTTTTCCCCTTTGTCCTCTTATATCAAGCTGGTCACGCAATCCTCCTCACTGCTTTGTTTTGATTCTTCCTTTCTCTCCTTTTCTCATGTTGCCTTCTGTGAACACCTAGTGCCTCTCTTCCCACTTAGCAGGTGCTCACTAAACGCTAGTGAATGGATAAAAAAGAGTGAATAAAAATCGAGGTCAACAAAAAGCCAAAACCGTTTCTCAGATTCACAGTGGTACCAGGTCCTTTAAATTTGAGGGGTTGTCCATTCCAAGGAAACTGCTGTGTATCAGTCTTAAAGCTGGACAGACATTGGTATCTAACTTTTAAAGTGGCAGTGTGACTTTTGTTCCACATCCTAATGTGTTGTTTTAAAAACCATAGCTGATGCAGTGAATAACGCAGCTGGCTTTGGGTTCAGCGGAGTGGATAAGAATGGACATTTCTCTTGGGATCTGCTTTCTAACCTGAACATCTGGAAAATCGAGGTGAGTCTCTCATGCTTCTGAATGAAGCTGCCACAGTGAATACGCAGTGGTTTGCGGTGAACTCGGTGCCCGAGGAGAAGCTGCTCTTAGAATAGGCAGGTCCAGCAGCTCCTGCACATTTTGTGTCTTGGAAATTTTTCCTACTTGCCTTTTTCTTTTTAAAAGATACTATGTGATAGGTTTAATGTTTCAAGGAATAATAACACAAAAATATCTGAAAGGGAGCCAGGAAAAATCTCTTTGCTATTTACTTTCCTGTTCTTTCTCCTAGAAAGTACAGGAGCCATTTTCTCTGGTTCATCTTCTACTCTCTTCAGTCGAGAACCCAGACTGGAAGTGTCTGCATTTAGATTTCAATGTTGCAAGTGCTCTCTGTGTTTCCTTTGGAAACACTGATAATATATTTGTGTTTATGAAGAATTTGTCATGGCACACAGCTTTTAGGCCACTGCAAACTGTGTGGTTTTTCTTCTCTTTAGCTGGCTTTGTTCTAGGACCACAGTTCTCCATATGTCTTCATCGAGACAGATGGTCTCCTTGGGGGCCACGTCACTCTTGGCCTTGTCAGCAGTCAGAGCTGATAGGAATACCAAGTCTCAGACCCTTTCGCTGTTGCAGCGGGATGGGAGTAAGGGCATGGTTCTCAGCGTACACAGTGTTAGCTGTGCAGCCAGGTGACTCGTGTTTGTGATTGGTTGGAGTTGTCCACCCATCACAGGGAGGCAGAGTGCCATTGGAGAATCTGGGCAGAAGGGGATATGCATGGAGAGCAAGAAGCCAGGGGTGCAGGGACTGACCAACCATCTGCTACCCATGTTAGGTGGACACTACAGTGGATACCCTCCACTTACTTGATGCCTGAGGCTTCTCTTCATCTTAAATGGACAAGTTCTAGCCTCTAGAAAAACCTTTCTCATTTTTGGAAAAACAATGTAGATAATTGACAGGCTCCTCTTTTCTATACAGATGATGTCAGGGAGGGTCCAAGTGTGTTATGGCTTTTTTCCCCCTTTTCTACTAAAGTTTTTTCCTCAGTACTCTTGGACCACTGCTGGCTTTTGTGGGTAGATGTCTTTTATAGTGGCTCCCCTTGACCTTCAGTGGCACACCAGTCTCCTCAGTTCTGTACCAAAAGACAGAGTCATTTCACTGGGGGGTGTGTGTTCAGGGAAAGGGCTAACTTACTAGGTTATGTATTCATTCTAAAGGAAAACAAGAAGGAGAAAGTTTGTATTTTTTTAAAACATTTTTATTTATTTTTAGAGAGAGGGGATGGGAAGGAGAAGGAGTGGGAGAGAAACATCAATGTGTGGTTGCCTCTCATGTGTCCCCTGCTGGGGACCTGGCCCACACCCAGACATGTGCCCTGACTGGGAATCAAACAGTGACCCTCTGATTCACGGGCCCGCGCTCAATCCACTGAGCCACACCAGCCAGGGGAAAGTTTGTATTTTTAATTGAGTTGATATGGAGCAAGTTGCTGAGGAAACCAAGGCAGTTTGGTTAATGCTGCGTGTATAACGTGTTGTTAGCCACAGAAGAGATGGATAGATAGGACTCCCTAGGGTTTTGAAATACGAACTCCTGATGCCGAATCTGTCTGTATATATCTATCGATGATCTCTCTTCTTCCCAAACATATTACATGAGTCCAGTGTGTGACCTATTTCCGATTTTCTTAGGGTTGAAACAAAAATGTGGCACTTATACTTTCCACCATCACTAGGCATTCCGGTTCTCGAGTGTATGTTTCATGCTTTCTCCCACCAGTCTTTAATAAGACTTTTAATTACTTCATTTATCTTTGAATGAGGAGATCCAGTTGACTGAGGGCTTATTTTGGAATGTGTCTTCCTCAGCGATTGATGTACTTGTGCCGTTGCCAGTTTGGTGATATTTCTTTGTTTTCTTTTCTGTATTGTGATTCCTTCATGCATAAAATCTTACTGTTCTAGATGCAATAGGAAGCATTTGAACACATGCAGCTGTTTGTAGAAGAACGTAACGAGACTGACCTAGTTTATAGATGGCCACATGGTAAAATGATGACAATTAAATTCAAGTTGTCTCCATAAAGACAATAAATTTCCTATGACAAATCCCCTTTTAGGGTATTGAGTTTTAAAATTCAGATGACTTAAACAATTTGTTTTAAATCAGAGAGGAAGGAAAACCCACAAAACATTCCTTCAGTTTTCCTATAATTTGAGAAAAATTGAGACTTCGCAAGCCAAGTTTTAGTGAATGTTATAAACATCAGCATTTGACTGCACTCGGGTGGAACAGCTGATACACTCCCGACTGCGGAATCTCTACTGAAATAGCACGTCGAATCTGCTGCCAGGGAGATTCTGGGGAGGCGTTTCCATTACTTGGGGTGTTTTTAAAGCTCATGTTAGGTGTTATTTTCTTCTTTCTAGACTGCTACAAGTTTCAAAATGTACCTAGGAAACTGGAATATTCAGACAGCTACTTGGCTAAAGCGGTAAGAAGTGACCTCATTACGCGTGGCACTGGGGTGTGTGTCGATGGGAGGTGTTGGGTGAACGGCAGTCGTCTGCCAGTAGTAATGTCATTGGTCACTGTTATTTTATATGAACATTTATGCCCTGTATGTGAAGAAGTAGAAATATAGTGACTTGAGGTCACAATATAGAAAATTGCTTTTCATGGATCAAGCACATAATCCCGCCGCTCCTGGGCACCAGACACTCATTGAATCCTCGTATCAGCCCTACGAGATGTTGGTAGTCATTATCCTCACTTTGCAGAAGAGCAAAGTGAGGCGCAGAGAGGCTGTGTAACTGGCCCAAAGTCTTACAACTCATGAGGAAAGAATGAGAGGCCTCTAGCCCAGAGGAGAGGCTGTGGATCAGCCCTCAGAGAGGGCCACTGTCAGTGTCCCGGCACCGAAGGTCGCTGTGTTTGCCCCTGGCATTAAAAGCTCCCCGTAGATGTTTATGCTTCTGACACTTTGCATTTTTGTTGATACTTCTGTTTCCCTGCACATTCCAAAATTAGAAACATTCCTTAGTGTGGAACTGATCATATGCTATCTGGGAATGATGTGCTGTCTTTGAGACTCCAGCTAGTAAATATTCTGATCATGTAAGTGCAGGGAGAGCATAAAAATACTGAGCTTTAGATTCTGTTTCTGACATGTAGCCTTTTTCTTAGGTGAAAACTAGGGTAGAAGAAGAGACAAAGTAAGCTCATACAATGTTGTCTGAAAATTGACCTGAACATGCAGTTTTTAGAAATTTGCTGTTAATTTTGCATAATTTTAGCAGAAATCCCTCTTTGTGTATTTTGAGTGACCCCAATGTACCAAGAGTCCTACAGTCTCTATTCAGACTTCTAAGATGATTTGAACACACATATGGGCACATAAGAAATGAAAAAAACATTTTGAAAAATAAAATACTTGATTTATAAAAAAAGATACAGAGGGTCAGTAACAAGTGCGTCTGCAAACTAGTTCTCATTCTAAAAGAAACCTTGCAAATGGGGTTGCAGTCCTTTGTTTTTTCACCCAAATGCATTCATTCCTACGTGGAGGGAGCCACACACCTTACTTGGGATTTAAGTGCAGGGTTGGTGTTGACTGTGTTTCTAGCTTATCTTCTGTTCGGGTCCAGTCTTTTAGTAAAACCGTGTAGCACTTCCTTACAGTGCCGTGGCAACCCTGGACTCCATTTGGGAGAAAGTCCCCCATCACTTTGTTTTACTAATCAACAGCGAAGCCAAAGGTCTCCAGGGTATTTTGCTGACAATTTCTAGATCCACATAATATCCCTCCCTAAGTCAGATCCGTGGGGTGGAAGCCTGACAGGCAAGTGAGAACTGAAAGGTCATACAGCCGACACATTGATGTGTGGAGTCACTGCCACAAGTGATGGAAAGGGTCGCAGAGTTGATTAGTTAGACGGCCCCGGGACTAGGTTGAAAATGTAAATTAATTTTGACTAAATGAAAATATCCATTTCTAAAGACCCTTATACTGATTCCAAAATTGTTGGTGCCCGTGGCCTTATTTACCCCAAATTATTCCTGGTGGCTTAGGCCACTGGGAGAAAGAGCTGGGCAGAGACTGAGCACTGGATTTTTACTGCTATAGGGCGATGGTGTCCAGGCCATTTAGTGTGCACATTCTGTGCCCATTAAAAGTTTCTACTTCTCAAAATACTGCACGTGAATTGCCTACCTGGTGGTGTTCAAGAGAACTCGAGGTCTCGCGCTGCTTGGGTTGCACTGCGAGACCCCGAATGGGGTGAGGCAGGCCATCAGGAACGCAGCGCAGGATTTCTGTGGATCTAACTCAGGGAGATGCCAGTGTAGCTGGAAGTTTCTGGTGTGCTTGACCTGTGGCTGGTCACACCTGCCTGTCTTTACAGAGTATGCTACGAGCGAGTCCCCTGGTACCCCACGGTGTTCACCTTCATCCTGTCTGCCCTGTGGCATGGTGTCTACCCAGGGTACTATTTCACCTTCCTGACTGGAGTCCTTGTCACAGTAGCAGCCAGAACGGTAAGCTTTGGTCGTGGAGTCTTTTCCTCAGTGATCGGATGCCTGTGTGTTTGTTGTCACTTAGTCCTAGTGGGAGACAGGGGATCAGGGGTAGGAGTGATGTCTTGAAGAATTAAACAGAAGTCTTCCCATTAGAGAAATGCTTCAGTATATAGGAACTTGTGGCCGTAAAATGGTTAACTGTTTTATCTTCATAATATTTACAGAAGGTGTTTGCCAAACAAAAGGAATTTTAGGAGCAATGTTTAATAACTTAAGAGATGAAAACATTTTTAATCCTTAAAGGCTATGAAGGTATGCAGTCTACTAATCAGAAGTCACAACGATCGGTAATTAACGTAGGCTTTGTAAGCCTTCATTTTACTTAAACTTCATTTCTTATTTCATTATCCTACGCCTAGAAATAATTCTAGGCGTAGGATTATTTCTGAGTAGCCGGTAAAATTGCAGCCACAGGGACTGTGTTCTGTCAGATCACTCTAACCTCTCATGTCTGATTCAATTAAATTAGTTTGTGTAAAATTCTTTCTGAATTTTGTAAGTCTGCTTCTCCAGGTTTTTTTGGCACTTTGTTCTAGACTGTTCCTGCTATTTGCTGGCTGTGGAGCAGGAAAATAAAAGAATAAAAAATATTTAAATATATATAAACTAAAAAATAAAAATAAAAAATATGCCGTTCCCTCAAAGAATGAGATGAATTTGTATACAAGTAAATTACAATTCAATGTACTCTAATTGTCAAAGACAGAATTTCGTATTTGATTTTATTCAGTCTTCGATAATGATTGTGGCCTTTGTACTGAGATGTCAACAGCCTTTAATGACAGTTGTTGAACTGTATTTTGGATATGTTTGTTGGAGCCCCAGCATAGCTGTTCACTTCTCTGTTCTCTGAATGTGTCAGGAGTTTTACTGTGTGTAGTCAGGGTCCTAGGTGCCAGGCTACTGTAGTAAATAAAGTCAAGAGACATATCCCCCCACCATGGAACTTTTAGTTTAGTTAGATGAAGGTGTGTTGGAATGTATCTGTAAACAAGGTGGATAATTTTTATTTATGTTAGATTTTTCTTTTTTAAAAGATTTTATTGTTGTTCAAGTACAGTTGTCTGCATTTACCCTCCACTACTCCCTCCCCTGTTCCCACCCCCCCACCATTGGTTTTGTCCATGTGTCCTTTATAGTTGTGCCTGAAATCCCTTCCCCGCATTGGATAATTGATTGCTATTCATGCTGATTAGCACACTTTAAAAATAAAATATGTATATACCTATTTGTGCATAGAAAATGGAGGATATTTTCTCTTCTCCAATTTACATACCTACTTGAATTATGAAAGAAAACTGGGAGACTGAGGCCACAACAAAAATAAAAGCTAGGGCTTGGTTTGTTATCAAGAATATACTGAGAGTATTATTTCTTACAATATCTTTGGTTTAGCTGATCTCAACTGTCCCAACAGCAGCGATTTGAGTGAAGCATTTCTTCTGGGTGCCTTGGAAACACTTGTCACAAATTAGTAAGGTAGGGATGGAGAGGAGAGGGTTGATAGAAAGGTATTTCCTTTTTTTTTCTGAACTGAGAATGAAATCAAGCCGTCACGAAGTGTCTTAGACCCGAGCAATCACCTGATATAATCTCCTACATGCTTTCCAATATTGCCCGTGCGGCCCCGCCCCCACCATGGGTGGACCTGCAGCTTCTGTCCGATGAGGAGAGGAGTCAGCTTCCTGGCAGCGCTGGGAGGCCTTCCCTGCTTTGAAGGCTGACCTACCTACAAGCCAGCCTGTTTCAGCTCTGCCTTTGCTTCTTAGATCTGGAAATCAGGTGTCTTTCTAGAGGCAAATCTAGTCACATGTGTCAGAAGACCTACAAATGAATACACCCTTTGACCCAGCATTTTCCACTTCAGAGACTCTGTTTCCTTATCTGTCAAATGGGCATAATGAGCATGCCATGCTGACATGACAGGCTTGTTGGGAGAATCAACAGACATGATACAGGTAGAGCATCAGCACAGGCTTGGCATGCAGTGAGCACCAAAAAATGGTAGCTGCTCTCATCACTATTAATGGTGGTATTACTTTATTCCTGTTCTTCAAAGAAAATAATTAGGAAACGGTGCAGAGATTCATTTACCGCAGAAGCATCCCAGTGTTGTTTGCTGTAGCAGGGGGTGGGAGACAAGCTAACTTTTCCATAAATAATTTAAAATTGAGCCCTGGCTGGTGTAGCTCAGTGGATTGAGCACAAGCCTGCGAACCAGAGGATCGCGGTTCGAGTCCCAGTCAGGGCACATGCCTGGGTTGCAGGCCGGTTCCCTGCAGGCCAACTCCCAGCAGGGGATGCACAAAAGGCAACCATACATTGATGTTTCTCTCCCTCTCTCCTTCCCCTCTAAAGATAAATAAATAAATAAATAAAATAATTTAAAATTGCATTTGGGGTTAATACTTAGTGATGTGGGGGAAAAACCCCATGACATATTAACTAAATGAAAAAACAGACTAAAATATATTGATGCCATTGAAAATGTAAGTGTGGGTATCTGTGAATAAAATAAGCCTTGGAAGGATCTGTGCCTTATTTGTAAACAGTGCTTTCCTCTGGGAGATGTTAAAGACAAAGAAAGTTGTTTTTGCTTAGTTCTTTAAATAATTTTCCACAGTGAGCATGTATTTTTTCACAACAAAAACCTTGGTGGCACTATTTTAGTTGAAAATAGAACTGAGGTGGTTTCGATCCTTTGTGTTCATAAACTGTCCTTGCTGGCAGAGTAGAAGTTGGTTTTTACTGTTTACCCTCCCCTTTGCCTCCCTTGGTTTGCAGGTGAGGAACAACTGTAGACATCACTTCCTTTCCTCAAAAGCCCTCAAGGCCATCTATGACGTGGTCACCTGGGCTGCCACGCAGCTGGCCGTCTCGTACACAGTGGCACCCTTCGTTCTGTTGGCAGTGGAACCAACCATCAGTTTATACAAGTAAGTTCCGTTGTTCTCAGTTGCTCTTCAGTAAACTTGTGCATGTTTTCTGCGTCTGACTTAGGAGTTGGTAAATGGAATCAACCAGTACTATTTCTAAGTTTGACTTCAATGTAAAAATGTCCATAGAAAGATTTAGGTCCTGGAAATACTAGCACACATACCAGTACAGATGAGCAGAGTAGATGGGAAGCCCTTCAGCCGGCCATAACATAATTAGGGGGCGCTTAAAAGCAGTCAGTTTTGAAGGAGCAGGTCTGAATTACAAACTCAGAGGGTGAATTTGCTGCCCTCGCCTTTTTTCCCCTGGGGTTAGGCTCTGTTGGTGTCTGTGGGCCATTCTGAGATAAGGACTGAGTGGGGAAGTGTGGGGCGCTGCCCGCTGCTGGGGAGCTGACTTGGGTGTTCTGCAGGAGACCTCTGTGTGCTGCGGAGATGGCAGTTCCGGTGGGTGGGCCTGAGGATTTACGTGGCCAGTTGCATGTGGTGGAGGAGGAGGTTCACACAAGAGCCTGGAGGTCTTTAGGGAAGCGTGTAGGTCCTTATATTCAAATGCCAGTGCTCCAGCTGAACTGCAAACCTGTTCTTGCTTACTTTCATTATTTCCTTCTTATGTTGAATTAGTTGCATTTTTTCACTCTTCAAATGGGTTATGTGACCTCTGGCAAATTACCAACCTCTTTCGCCTTTTATTTCTTCAACTCTAAAATGAGGCTAAGAATAGAATCCATCTCAAAGCACATTGGTTAGAACTGAGGCAGATGTGGAAAGGGCTCAGCCCGTGCCTGGCATACAGTCTGTTTTCAATAAATGCTAACTTGTATTATCTAATGGCTTGTACATTATATAATGCAGTGTCATAAACCTTGGAGCGTAGCGGTGGTCAGAGAAGTAACTTAGAAATAAGCAATGCAAACATGCCTTATTTGTAGGTTGGAGATTTCCTGTAGTTGATTCATTGGTCAGGAAGGATCAAAGACACTTTTACTGCTCACAGTAGCTACACAGGGTGGCTTTCTCAGGTTATAGGAAAAGAAGGTAGAGGGAGCTATATGCACTCATCAATAAAATTTATTTCTATAACAAGTATTAGATCATAGGAGTTACATAAGTATAATATGGAAGTTGAGTTGATTTTGACTAATATACATAGTTTTCTAGAGGACAGCTTGTTGGAAGCGAGATTGTACGTACTCTGAGCAGGTGGTACAAAGATCTAAGAGAGCAGGTAACAGGAATCTGACTCAGACGGGGCCTCAAGGGTGGCTTTTAGGGGGAAGTGGCATTTGAGCTAAGGCCTGAAAGCTGCACAGTAGGAGTGAGGCAGGCACAGTGCGTGTGAGGGTGGTGGGTGAGGTGGGGCACTGTGGGCCGAGCTCTAAATGTGGGGAACAGCAGAGAGAAGCCCCCTTGTGATGGAGAAGGCTCTGTGCACTGAAGACTCCAGAAACACGGGGGTGTGCAGAACACAGGACCCAAGGCAGAGAGTGGTGAGCTGAGAAGAGAGAGGTAGTCAGGGCTCAGAGGTGAGTAACATTAACAAAACTCACACAGCAAGGCAGTGCTAGACCAGAGTTCTTTTCACAGCAAGATCACAGTTATTAAAAATATCTTCCCTGGCTGGTGTAGCTCAGTGGATTGAGCACGGGCCTGCGAACCACACGATTGCGGTTCGATTCCCCGTCAGGGCACATGCCTGGGTTGCAGGCCAGTTCCTGGCAGGGGACACATGAGAGGCAACCATACATTGATATTTCTCTCCTTCTCTCCTTCCCTTCCCCTCTAAAAATAAATAAATAAAATCTTTAAAAAAATTTCTTTAGGAGAAGTTACTTTGGAAGAAAAATTACTGCTTCGGGATCCCACTAAGTGGTGATTTATTTGGGATGACATGCATTGAAACAACTAAGTTTGCTAATTCCTACACTGAGGTAGGGCTGTAGGGTAAGAATTAAAGAGTTATTAATCCAGATGACTCTCAGGTAGATTTCCATTTCTTTTTAAAACCAGTATAGAGTATTAGGAGAAAAACTCCTTTGTTTCGGGTGAAACTGACATTTCTGTTACTTTTGTGAATTCGGATGATTCATCCTAATGTGTTACCTTATTATCACAGTCACTCACACCTCATTTAATTGTGCTTCTCAGATATTGCGTATTTTATAAATTGAAGATAAGACTCTCCCAGCAGAAATTATGACTTGCTGAAGGCTCAGATAAAGTATATTGAAATTAAGGTACATACATTGTTTTTTAGACATAATGTTGTTGCATACTTAATTTACTATAGTATAGCATAGATATAACTTTTAAATGCAGTGGGAAATGAAAAATGTGTGTGACTCACTTTATGGAACTGTTTACTTACTGTGGAGGTACAAACTGAACCCACAGTGTGTCCGGGGCGTGCCTGTGTGTATCGTTTACATTCCGTATCTAGACCAGCTGTTTAACAGAAGCTTTTACAGTGGCAGGAATGCTGTCCAGTACATCGACCACCAGCACGTGACCACTGAGCATTTGAAACCTGCCCAGTGTGACTGCAAAACTGAAACATCTCGTCTAATTTTAGTTAATTTGAATTTAAGCAGCCACATAATGTCAGCAGTTATTGTAGACTGTGTCCCCAAACAGTGTTTTCAGAGTCTTTTAACAGAATCACTGTATCTGGTAAAAGAAGGCAAACTGCATGGTCTTAGCGGAGGTGGGCTGGTTGCATTCCAGATCTTTTCCTGCCTTGGGCTAATTTCAGTAACTGGCAATAAACCAGTTTTATGTGCATCCATTTCTCAGTATATCCTTCACTGCTTCCCATTTAAATTTCAGATTTGTTTCATTGTTATGTCTGGTCAGTTTTCAATCTGTACTGACTTCAAATCTCCACTTTAAATTTCTCAGTCTAATTATTTTCCTTAACTTGTAAATGAGCCCCAACTGAAGTCTTACATATACAGTAATCCCCCTTTGTCTACGAGGGACACATTCCAAGACCCCAAGGGGATGCCTGAAACCATGGATAGCACCAAACCCTGTATATGCTATGCTTTCCCCCTGTATATACGTAACTTTTCACTTAAAGGAAGCACTTTACAGCTTCCTTAGGCATATCTGAGTGATCAGAACCGCATTCCTGTGCTTTGGGGCCATTATTGAGTGTCATAAGGTGACTTGAACACAAGCGCTGCAACACTGTGGCCGTCAGTCTGACTCGGAGAAGGCTGCTCACGTGCAGGGGGTGTCTGCAGTGTGGAGACTCTGGGCAAAGGCGTGCAGCACAGCCCAGGCAGGACGGAGTGGGATGGTACAAGATTTCATCACACTGCTCAGGACAGTGTGCAATTTAAACCTTGTGAATTATTTATTTCTGAAATTTTCCATTTAATATTTTCAGACCACTGTAGACCGTGGGTAACTGAAGCTCTGGAACAAGGAGGGGGGTGCTACTATATTATGAAAGAACCTGTCTTAGCTCGGGCTGCTATGACTGAACACTATGGACTGGACAACCTACACGAGACGTTGATTTCTCACACTTGGTGAGAGCTCTCTTCTGGCTTGCAGAAGGCTGCCTTCTCACCATGTCCTCATATGGCAGAGGGAGAGAGAATGAGAGACAGGGTGGGCATCACAGAGAGAGAGGATAAGGAGGAAAAGATGTAGAGAGAAACAGGGTGAAGGAGAGCAGGAGAGAGGGGAGGGAGAACAAATAAGAGCAGAGGGAGAACAAATAAGAGCAGAGAGACAGTGAGGAAGAGATAAAGACCAAGATAGCCTGAGTCAAAGAGAGAGAGGAAGAAGAGACAGAGCTTGTGAGTACTTTGGTTTCTTTCTCTTCATGTACAGGCACTAACCCTGTCGTGGGGGCCCTGTTCTATTGGCCTCATCAAACCATGTTAGCTCCCAGAGGCTGCTTTTCCAAGTACTGTACTCTCACATTGGGAGTTAGGACTTCAAAGTGAATTTTAGGGGAAAACAAGCATGCAGTCCATAGCGGAACCGTTATGTGAAACAGTTGTGTAAAACAAGTCTTCACACAACTAGATAACACTTTTTAAACTTCAGTGTGTAAGAATGTTAGAATTTGTGTAGAAATTGTGGAAGGCTGCAAACTCCCTGAGTGCAGGGACAGTGCCTTATTCATCTGTGTACCTGGGCTACTCCGTTCAGTCCCTAGACTGCCCGATAAGTGTGGAGCTTTTCCATAATAAAAAGATGAAGCACTCTTTAAAATTTTAGAGAAATGTGTCAGAACATTTACTATGTCAGAGTAAGAGAATGTCAGAATAAGTTACTAAATTTCACTAGGGGACTGAAGTTTTTTTCTCTTTATTACCAAAATATTTGGCTTTAATCTAACCTAATTGCTCCAGTGTAATTTGGCCACATATATATAATTAAGGAAAAATGCAAAAATAAAGTGTATTTTAGTTGAACAGACTTTGAAAGCTGGAGTTACCGTATCTGTGTGGAGGGTGTGCCTCTGAGAGTCCCAGTTTACACCTGTTGAGCAAGTGTGCTTACCTGTGGAGCTCTTTCTTACTCAGTGAAGTCCTGATTTACACAGTACATTAGATGGCCACTTCCTGTGGGCCTTCGAAGGGTAGCCTTCACCCACAGGAACTGACCATCTAATGTCCGCTGGTTACATTACTGTTACTCCTCTGAAGACTTCTGGTTAAGATGGTAAAGTAAGTAAATGCTGTGCTCATGCCCTCCCATGACCACATCAAAATGACAACCAAATTGTAGAACCACCATCATTAAGAACCAACTGAAGACTAGCTGAACAGAACATAAATAAGGATATAAAAAGCCACTAGGAGAGAGGTCGGAGGAGCAGAGATGTGGAACAGGCAGGCCCCATGCCCATGGTGTGGCAGTTAAGAATCAGGAAAGATATCTCAGCTGTGGAGGTCCTCACTGAGGATCCAGGGGACCAGGTGCCCCAGTCAGGGTACCAGTGCCAGGAAAGGAGTCCCCATGATCTGACTGAAAACTAATGGGGTTACATCTGAGTGGTAATGGTGGCCTGCTGGAGTCCCAGGTGTTCTTCTTGAGGGTCCCATGCATGGACTCACTCACTCATAGACTCACTTGCTCTTTGCTTCAGTGTAAGTCAGCAACTTGAAATGCACCAGGGACATACAATGGTGGAACTGAATTGACAAGCTTCAGAGCGAGGACTGGAAGGGTAGCTCTCTCCAGGGATAGAAGTGCTGGCAGGTGCCGTGTTGACTTGTAGAGTTCCCCTTTTACCACCCAGCTGGCCTGGTGCAAATCTGAGCTCTTTATGAATGTGGCTAACACTGTTTGCCCTGCCCTGATGATTCCCTGAGACCTTGACCCACGCAGTTTGCATACCTAGCCTAAGCCTCTTCCAGTGGCTTTTCCATAGGGGTGGACTACCTCAGTTCCTGATGTTGACTTTTCTAAAATCTCTTCAAAGGTCCACAAACCCCAGAGAAGTAGGGGCTCACTCTGGTGTGCCATGTACATTTTCTTAAGCACCCCAGGCCTGAAACCAGCAGACACTGGTCTCAACTTTCATTGGAACATAGCATCAGCTAAGTGTCCACAAGCCTGGCACAAGAGGCAGCTGGCATTAGCTCACATGGCAGTGTTCACCAAAGGGTCCAAGCCCAGTACTAGTAGAAGTTGATCTCAGTTCAAAGCATAGCCTCTACACTAAGTGCCTCTGGCCCAGCATAAGTAGCCATCAACTGCAGGCCATTGTACCTCCCAAAAAGCAGCCCAAACATGGGCACAAATAGTAGCTGACTTGGCCTGCACCAGAGTCCCTCATAAAAGGCTGCAGAACCAACACACCTGGTGGCCAGCCTGAGACCACATGAGAGCATCACCCAGCCAGCTCCACAAATGACATATGTGAAGGTCAGGCTCAACTGGCAATCAGAGTCCCACTAAAACGACTCCTGTTCCATACAGTCAGTCCCCATGTAACAACTTGTCTGCTATAGTCATGGCCAGCCCTCAGAGCCCACCAGCCTGAGGGCCATTCCCACTCACTGATGTGCCACAGCAATCAAAGCTCAACAAAAAAAGAGCACACACAAGGGACACCCCTGGAGCGCATGGCTTATGTGACAACAAAGACTGTGCTACTGGACAATAGGGGATACCTACTACCTAAGGCCACTCTGTGAAGACTGAGCGATGTAGCCAGTCTACACCTAACACACAGAAATAAACATAGGGAGCCAGCCAGTATGAGGAGACAAAGAACCATGTTCCAAATGAAAGGACAGGACAAAAAAAAAAAGTACCAGAAAAAAATAACCAAATTAAATGGAGGCAAGCAATCTCCAAGATACAGAGTTAAAAAACAGTGCTTGTAAGATGCTCAGTTAACTTAGGGGAGACAGGTGAACTCAGTGAGAACTTCCACAAAGAAATAGAAAACACAAAAGACCCAGTTTGAAATGAATACTTTAGAGAGACTCGGTAGCAGATGAGATGAAGCAGAGGATAAAAGCAGCAATCTGGAAGCCAAGGTAGCAGACAATAACCAATCAGGACAGCAAAAAAGAAAAAAAAGTGAGGATAGTTTTAAGGGACCACTGGGATAACATCATCCATAACAACACTCACATTGTAGGGGTACCAGAGGAGGAGAAAGGGGAAGGGATTGAAAATGTATTTGAAGAAATAATGACTGAAAACTTCCCTACCCTTGTGAAGGAAATAGATATATAAATCCAGGGAATGGAGAGAGTCCCATACAGAATATACCCATAGAGGCCCAAGACACATCATAGTTAAAATGCCAAATGTTAAAGACAAAGAATCTTAAAAGCAACAGAGAAAAGCAGTAAGTTACGTGCAAGGGAGCTTCCAAAAACTATCAACTGTTTTGTCAATGGAAACATTTCAGACTAGAAGGAAGTGGCAGCAAATACACAAAGTGATGAAAGGCTAAGACCTAAAACCAAAATAACTCCTTCCAGGAAGGCTGTCATTTAGAATCGAAGGAGATAAGGAGTTTCCCAGACAAGAAAAAGCTGAAGTTGTTCATCACCAATAAATTGGCTTTATAAGAAATGATAAAGAGGCTTTTTTTAAGTAGAAAAGATAAGATTAAAAATATGAATAAGGTAATACAGAAGAGAGAAAAAATTCTCACTGACAAAGGCAAACAGTAAAGCAGTGGATCAGCCAACTATAAAATCACTACAACTTTGTACTTGTAATAAAATTATTACAACTTTAATAAGTAAAGCAGGCAAAAGTAGGAAAATCATGTGTAATTATAATAAATTAAGGAATACACACAAACACATAAAAGAAGTAAAGAAATAATGACAAACACAAATGTAGGGGGGTGGGTAAAAACTAGTGATTTTAGAATGTGTTGGAACTTAAGTGGCCATGAACTTAAAATTGATTGCTATAAATATAACTTAGCTTATAGGAACCATATGGTAACCAAAAATAAAAAATTTACAATAGGTACACAAGAAATAGAGAAATGAATCTAAACACAGCACCAGAGAAAGTCACACGAGAGAGAGCAAGAGAATATAAAGGGTAACAGGGGAGAACTACAAAAACAATCAGAAAAAGTGTCAATAACTAATACCTACCAATAATTAGTTATAGTTGGTTGATCCACTGCTTTACTGTTTGCCTTTGTCAGTGAGAATTTTTTCTCTCTCCTGTAAATGAACTAAACGCTACAATAAAAATGTATAAGGTGGCTAAATGGATTTAAAAAAGGCTCATACACTGGTGCCTATAAAAGATCCACTTTAGATCAAAAGACACACAGACTGAAAGTAAAGGAATGGAAAAAGATAGTTCATGACAAAAGAAAAAGAACTAAGGTAGCAATACATACAATAGCAATACATATATCAGGTGAAGCAGACATCAAATTAGGGCTGTAACAAGAGACAAAGAAGGGCAGGCATTTCATAGTGATACACAGACCAATCCAACAAGAGGATATAACTCTTGTGAACATCTATGCTCCCCATGTAGGAGCACCTAAATTACGAAGCAAATGTTGATGGGCATAGAGAAATCAACAGTAATGCAGTCATAGTAGAGGATGTTAACAGCTCATTGACATCAGTGTATTAATAGATCAACCAGAGTATCAACAAGGCAGTAGTGGCCTTAAAGGACACATGTTAGACCAGATGGACTTAACTGATATTTTCAGGACATTTCACCCCAAAGCAGAAGAATATACATTCTTTTAAGGGCACATGGAACATTTTCTTGGGCAAACCACATGTTAGGCCCAAAACAAGTCTCAATAAATTTAAGAAAATGAAAGAACAAACACGATGACCCTAGAGCTATCGGATACAGCCAAAGCAGCGCTCAGAGGGATTTTGTAGCAATACAGGCCTACCTCAAGAAACAAGAGAATATCAAATGAACAGTCTAACTAGTCACCCCAGGAACTAGAAAAGCAAGAATGAACAAAGCCCAAAGTAAATAGAAGGAAGTAATAAAGATCAAGTGGAAATAAAATAGAATGCAAATATCAAAAAAGGTCACTGAACCAAGAGCTGACCTGTTGAAAAGAAATAAAATTGCAGGACTTTAGCCAGACTCCATAGGATTTTTGTTGATGCATAATCTGCATAGAGGCAAAATCCTCAACAAAATATTAACAAACCAAATTCAGTAGTGCATTAAAACTCTTATATACTATGTTCAAGTGGGATTTGCCCCTAGGAGGCAAGGTTGGCTCAGTGATGCAAATCACTTAATGTGAGACACCACATATACACATAATGAAGGGTAAAAATTATACGATCGTATCAACAGGTGAATTAAAAAGCAAAGTGGGGATTCAAGGAACATACAGTAACATAGTAAAAACTATATATGACAAATCCACAGCTAATATCATATTCAACAGTGAAAGGCTGAAAGCTTTTTCTTTAAGATCAGGAACAAGACAAGGATGCCCACTTTTGCCATTTTTATTCAACATAGCATTGGAAGTCCCAGTCACATTTATCAGATGGGAAAAAAAAAGAAAGAAAAATGAATGAAAGGCATCCTAATTGGAAAGGAAGAAGTGAAACATTATTTGCAGATGACTTGATACAACAGGGTGGGGGAATTGGGTTTATAATTATTTATATGAAAAAGAACACAATAATAAATAATAATACAAGAATAAATACTGTTTTGCATACTCACAACTGTAAAGCTACTGTTGTTCTATCCTATATATAGAAGGAACCTTAAAAATGCCCCCCCAAACTAGAACTGATACATGAATTTAATAAATGACCAGGATACAGAATTAAATTTAGAAATTGGTTGCGTTTTTATACACCAATAATGAACTATCAGAAAATTTTAAAAAACAATTCCATTTATAATTGCATCAAAAAGACTTAGGAAAACCATGACATTGAAGAGGATACGAATAAGTGGACAGATAGATATACCATGCTCATGCATAGGAAGAATTAACAATCTGAAAATGTCCAGCCATTGAAAGCAATTGACGGGTTTAATGCAGTCTCTATCAAAAAACCAATGGCATTTTTTACAGAACTAGAATAAATAAATCGAAAATTTATACAAAACCACAAAAGACCCCGAAGAGCCAAAGCAATCTTGACATGAAAGAACAATGTTGGAGGCAGCACGCTACCCGATACCAAACTATACTGTAGGGCTAAGTGTACATGTGAGCATGGTATTGGCATAAATGCCAACACACAGGTCAGCAAAACAACATTAAGAGCCTAGAAATAAACCTGTGCCCATATGGTCAATTAATCTATGACAAAGGAGGCCAGAATATACAACGTGGTGAAGACAGTCTCTTCAATAAATGGTATTGGGAAATCCAGAGAGACACATGCAAAAGAATGAAACTGCGTTTGTTTTTTATACTATATACTGCAATAAACTGAAAATGTATTAAAAACTAAAATGTAAGACCTAAAACCATAAAAATCCTAGAAGAAAACATAAGCAATAGATGCTCTGACATTGCTCTTAGTTATTTTGGTGATGGCTCCTTGGGCAAGGGAAAAAAACAAGTGGGATTACATCACTAAAAATTTTTGAATAGGAAGGGGAATTAGAAAAAAACAGGAGACAACCTACTGAATGGGAGAAGATATTTGCCAGTGATATATTCAAAAAGGGGTTAATAGAGAAAACACAGTATCTGGCACAAATAATTCCCCTTTATTATTACAGTGTTTTTTAAAAGATTTTTTTTAAAAAGATTTTATTTATTTTTAGAGAGAGGGGAAGGGAAGGAGAAAGAGAGGGAGAGAAACATCAATGTGCGGTTGCCTCTCACATGCCTCCCAACTGGGGACCTGGCCTGCAACCCAGTCATGTGCCCTCACTGGGAATTGAACCAGCAACCCTGTGGTTCGCAGGCTGGTGCTCAATCCACTGGGCTATACCAGCCAGGGCTACATAGTCTGTAATTACAAATTCATAAGCATGTTCTTCTGTAGCATAACAATATCACACTCAGGCACACCATATGACACTTTAGGTGAAATGTTCAAATTAAAGCTATAAATTATTACACTCATTATTACCCTACCAACTACACTGAAGCAGGCATTACTTCTGCCAGACCCTACATATAGGGAAATGATACAACTCAACACCAAGAAAACTCCCCAAACAACACAATTTTTAAAAAATGGACAAGGGGCCTGCATAGACACTTCTCCAAAGAGGACATGCAGAGGGCCCGTAGACCTGTGAAAAGATGCTCAATATCACTGATCAGAGAGATGCAAATCAAAACCACAGTGAGATACCACTTCACATCTGTCAGAATGGCTATTGTCAATAAATGAACAAACAACGAGTTTTGCTGAGAATATGGAGAAAAAGAAATCCTAATGTATTATTGGTGGGAATGTAGATTGATGCAGCTCTATGGAAAACAGTATGGAGGGTTTTTTTCAAAAATTAAAAATGGAATTACCATATGACCCAGCAATTCCATTTTGAGGTATTTGTCTGAAGAAATTGAAAACGGTATTTTGAAGAGATTTATGCACTCCTATGTTCATTTCAGTGCCATGTATAATAGTCAAGCTATGGAAGCAACCTAAGAGTCTGTCAGAAGATGAATGGTAAAGAAGTGTGATACATATACACAATGGAATATTACCCATAAAAAAGAGTGAAATCTTGCCGTTTGTGACAACATGGATGGACTTAGAGGGTATTTTGCTAAGTGAAATAAGTCATACAGAGAAAGACAAATACCATATTTCACTTATATGTGGGATCTAAAAAAAATAAATGAACAAAACAGAAACAAACTCATAGATTCAGAGACTTGGCGATTGTCAGACTAGAGTGGGTGTTGAGGGAAAGGGTGTAAACGTGAAAGGATTAAGAAGTGCAAATTGCCTGTTATAAATACAGTCATGGGGATGAGAAGTACAGCATAGGGAATGTAATTGATAATATTGTAATAACTATGTGTAGTGTCTGGATGGTACTAGACTTCTGGATTGGTCACTTCGTAGGTAATATAAATATCTGATCACTGTTTTACACCTGAAACTAACATGCACGTCAACTGTAGCTGAAAAGTAAAAGAAAAATAAAATAAAATATAGCACTGAAGAGAAATGGGAAGCCAGCTTTGAGAGGTCGCACAGAATGCCCAGTGAGGCATCATTTTAATAATTATGTCAGCTACCTTGTCTATATGGGTAAGTACGTAACCTTTGAGTAGATTTTTCTCATGGGAGGTGATACAAGGTGACTCATTAACCATTGTCCTTGGGCAGTTTTGATAGCTTCATTTATTTGAGCTGCTCCTTTTCATTATCTCTTGGTATGCATGGGAGTATTGAAACAAATTTGTTCAAGATACAATATTTGAAGAACCCAGACTTTATGAGGCTAAAATTTTCAATGTTTTAAGAACAAAATACTGATATTTTTATCACTGTCCTCAAATATCAAAAGCTTTGTCACTGTGGACCAGCAGGGTGTCTGAAAAAAAGAAAGGGCCCCCACGTGGAACTCACCTAAGCCAGGGGTGTGAATCTGAGTTGTTGACTTGTGTCAGAACTGGGAGCTTTGTGGCTTCTGGAAAAGACTGTGGTTAAGTTTGCATCCATTCAGGACCCACCATGGTGACCTGTGTGTACAGTTCAGGGAAATGTCTGCGTGTGGTGATGGGAGCCCAGGGAGCCACAACATGGAGCGGGACCCCGTGGGCACCTGTGACCTGTGCTGCGGGCCTGGATCCGCACTGGCATCAGCGCAGGGTGAACAGGCACCTGGGCCTCTCTCCAGCAGGCACGTCAAGGGCCGTCAGAAGCCACATCTAGCTTTTCTGGGGGAAATGATTCTCTTTCAACTGAATCTGTTTCTGGGATGAACAATCTCTACGGGAAACTGGTAGAAGCTGCCTCGATGCCTGCGTTCAGGAACCCTTCTCAGTCTTCCACGTACATCAGTCTAACCTCTGATTCCATCGTCACATCCTTTTCTCAGGAAGACTCCTCCTGTACATTTTTTGTTAAGTTTTGTTGTTTATGCTATTACAGTTTTCCCAGTATTTCCCCCTTTGCCCTCCTCTACATAGCCCACCCCGCCTCCCGTCATCAACCCCCATCCCATTGTCTGTGTCCACGGTTCATCTATGTTCTTCCACTAATCCCTTCACCTTCTTTCAACCAGTCCCCGCCTCCTCCCTCCCCTCTTACGGCTGTCAGTCTGTTTCATGTCTCTGCACCTCTAGCCCGATTTTGCTCCTTAGTTTATTTTGTTCGTTACATTCCACTTATAAGTGAGATTGTTTGGTATTTGTTTTTCGTCAACTGGCTTATGTCACTTAGCATAATAGTCTCCATTTCCATCCATACTGTCCCAAAAGGGAAGAATTCCTTCTTTTTTACTGCTGCATAATAAGTTGTGATACCATAAAAAAATCTTACAGGATAACATAGGCAGTAAAATTTCAGATATCTCATGCAGCAATATTTTTGCCAATAAATCTAGAGCAAGGGAATTAAAGGAAAAAATAAACAAATGGAACTACATGAAACTAAAAAGCTGCTGCACAGCTACAGAAACCATCATCAAAATGAACAGGGAACTGTGTGGGAGAACATATTTGCCAATGATGCATTGGACAAGGGTGTAATCTCCAAAATATATAAAGAACTCACACAACTCAATACTAAGAAGACAATCCTATTTTAAAAAGTGGCCAAAGGACCTGAACAGGCACTTCAAGGAGGACATATGAAGGGCCTATAGACTCATGAAAAATGCTCAACATCACTAGCTATCAGAGAGATCCAAATTAAAACCACAATGAGATATCACCTCACACCAGCCAAAACAGCTATCATCAGTAAATTAACAACAAGTGCTGGTGAGGATGTGGAGAAAAGGGAACCCTAGTGCACTGTTGGTGGGAATGCAGACTGGTGCAGCCACTGTGGAAAACAGTGTGGAATTTCCTTAAAAAACTAAAAGTGGAACTGCCTTTGACCCAGTGATGCCACTGCTGGAATATATCCTAAGAATCCCAAATCACCAATTGAGAAGACTATATGCACCACTGTGTTCACTGCAGCATTATTTATAATAGCAAAGATTTGGAAACAGCCTAAGTGCCTGTAAGCAGATGAGTGGATAAAAGAAACCGTGGTACATTTACGCAGTGAAATTGTCCCATATACTTCTTGTAAGGGGATTATACCAGGCCCACCCAATAATCCACAGTGATCTTTCCTTTTTAAGATGCTATACTTGTTGCATCTGCAAAGTCCCTTATACCATAAAAGGCCGTAAAGTCACATGTTCTGAGGATTAGTGTGTGGATATCTTTAAAGGGGCATTGTCCAACCTACCACAGTGTCTGTGTAGTGGCTAATAGAATATAAGAGAATAACAACAATAAATGTTTGTTGAACATCAGAAAAAATACTCTTACTCCTGTACTTGTTTTCCATTCCTGAGGGATGGGGCGGCGGCTTTGCCTTTTTGTGGATCCTAGTTTAATGCTTTGATACATTCTAAACGGTAAAACCTGGTTGAAAGAATGAAAGGTGAAGATATGTTTGCTTCTGCTAGAGATCTTGGCTATTTTGTAGATATTTTCAGGGAGGCCTTTCTCTTGCCAAAGGGTGGGGAACTTTAGGGTGGGATACGTGAGCTATCTGATTCTAATCCTAACGTTGTGATCACAGAAGCCGAGGAATCATACATAAATCAGCTGTGAGATTTTCCTCCCCTTGTAACATTTTCCTTTGATCTTCAAAAAGCATTAGAGAAAGTATAAGAGTTCAACCTTTCCAAGTGGATATGTGACAGTTACACAGATGCAACCTGCTTCTAATTTCTTGCATTGATTGATATGTCCAGTATTTATTGAGTGTCTACATTGTACCCACTGTGCCGAATACCACATTTAATATAAAAAGTCCATGACCTTAAAGTAAAACTTGTTTGTTAGTTTGGATGAAAGTTATTTTCAGAGCTAAAGAGTAAATTTTCAAAATTTGGATTCTTCTGGCCCCTAATACCCTCAAGATCACTTCGGTAGATAAAGCACATCAGTGAGAGTGTTGGTTGTGTTTGTGTGTGGGGAACATAGTGCAGTGTTTGAATTTGGCCCTGCGCTTCCTTGTACATTAACTGTTGGGGGGTTCTGGCCTTTGTGGGGTTCATTCTCTTAAGTCTTGTTCCATTGACAGGACATCATACTGCATGTCTGTCTGCAGAATGGCTGCTGGGTTTGCTCTGCCTGGTTTTGTAGTTTTGGTCCCACTCCCCAACCAAAGACAGTGCCTGTAGAGTGGACCAGGAGGAGCCTGAGTTCAAACACGCCCACTTCTCTGGAAGCAGAGCCTTCCGTCTCCAGCTACAGATGATGCAGTTACGTTCATGTGGCGTTTCCCATTGGGGTCCTTGTTTGAAATATAACTTTGTGTGTTTTTATTCCTAGGTCCATGTACTTTTATTTACACATTGTAAGTCTCCTGATAATACTATTTTTGCCAATGAGACCACAATCTTCTATTCAACGGCAGCCTCAGAACTCCGTTAATAAGAAAAAAACAGATTGATACCTCCAGGAAAAGCTGGATCCGGAAAACTGCAACACTTTGGAAAGAGGAGATGAAAAGGCTCAAGTGTTCTTCAGTGACATAGAGGCAATGTTTACATGCATTTTTAAAAATAAAAGTGCAGGAGTATTTTTGTAAAGCCTTTTTGTACCAGAAAATCAGCCATGTCCAGTTGATCTGTTTTAGTGTTTTCTAGGACATTTGAGTGGTGTGGATGGAGGTGTGTGGGGAACCTGCCAGAGTTGCAGGAATGGTGCATCTGGGTAGCTGGGTCTCTGCTTTCCCGACAGGGATTCCAGCCACTGAAATGCAGATGCTGAGACCTGGACATCTGCTCCAGAAGGTAGAAGGTGATTGCTGAGGAGACTTGTCATAGGTTTCTTAAACTAGAACATACCCACACATGGTTGTTCCTCGGGAAGCCCCAAATCCTTCGACTTGTGACATTACTGTTTCAAACGCTGAAACAGTGACTCCATCAGAAGACCACAAGGAGCAGGGTCTGGGGGGTGTTTTTCAGGGTACTGAACGCTGTGAGCTAGGAGGACTAGCTGTGAACACTTGAATAGACCAAAAGTCAGCCATGCCCTACAGTAGGCTGCCTTTTTTCCAAGGTGCATCTCTTCCCATTTTTCTTCTGAACTGAGCCAAGATTGTAAATCAGAAAGTCTTGTGTGCTTGTATACCGGGAGTCTGGGCAGGGCTGCTGTTTTCCAGATTTTTTTCCATTTCACGTGCACCATCTGCTTCCCCAGGACAGCCCTGAGAAAACACCTGAGGTCACACCATCCAAGGCAGAAGAATGTCTTCTAAAGAAATAATTTTGAAGTAATTTAAAGTTATATACAAGTTGATAAGAAATTATGCTCTTTTCTCCCCTTTTATAGTGGTGTTAATATTCATGGCTATGATGGGCTGACTTATTTTTCCAGTCTCAGAGCCGATTAATTCTGACTTTGTATTAGTTGAACTATCATATTGGAAAGCAAAAACTGAAAGACAGTTTTCTAGCTTCGTTATGAACATGCTGTGGCTCCTATTGGTTAATACTCTATGTGGGGGGAGGAAACATGGTATTAAATGTTGTGGATAATAATAATGATGATAATAATAAATTATATGCTACAGTGGTGTGCCCTCAATCACATCCCTTGGGAGAAGCAAATTTGTTCAAATCAGATGTTTGGAAGTTAGTTTCTTACTGAATAAAAACTGTTTCTATGTAAAAAATATTTCTGAACAGAAGAATTGCTTTTTGTTTGTGTCAGTAGAGACTGGATATTCGGAAGTATGTGTGTGTTTCAACAAATGTGTAGAAGCTTAAGGTTTTACTTGTTGAAAGCCTGAGCAGTATAACATGTTCAGTTTGTCCTCTATGTCGGGCACTTGGATGTTTTCTTTTTTGGTGTACTTCCTGACCTTCATTCCCAGCCTCGCAGATCATGCGCTCCTGTTTTGCAGGGAGGTGTTTGCTGGCTGCATCCACAGTTAGACTTAGAGGTAGAGCTGAAATCCAAATCCATGGCTGCCCTGAGAAAGTGATAGGCTGTGCCAGCTGGTGCTTCTTTTAGGTCAGTGAAATGTGAAACAATGTGCTTGTCTCTGAAACGGAACTCTCATTCTTATGTGAGATAGTGACAGTTGGCCCAAAGTAGCACATTTGGGCCAGAGTATGAGGCTTACCCCAATTTTACCAGGAATTCTTTGGGCAACCCTATTTTGCTCTCCCAGAAGGAATATTAGATAGTGGGTAAGAGAGGGGGGGCATGCAGGTGTCCAAAATGTGTCAGGGTCTGTCTCCAACAGGAATATTTTGAGGCATAAGACCAAAAATACATATCTTGTACACCAGCAAAAATAGTAGATATCCCCATTGATGTGGCATTATCCATATCACAACATAGCGTTTGGACTTGCAGTATGGTTTATGGCCAGGTTTCACTGTAAGGAACCAGCTTCACTTCTGGGAGAAGAACTTTGGTAGAGAGAGTAGAGGTGATCACTAGAGTGACCAGTCATCTTGTTTTGCCAGGGACTCTGCTGAACCCTCAGACCTGGGAAGACTGAGACCTTTGGTCCCCCTAGTGACCACCTGGAATCAGATAATCTTTATGGAATGGAGTTGAAGACACGTCTCTGGAATCTGGGCTGATTGATGTCAGACTTAGTGCTGGGCCTGAGCACTTGGGCATGATTTTCTTATTGTGGGTCTTTACTCAGTACTGAAGGGAGCACCTTTCCCCCGCTGAGGACATTTACCCACAGAAGTACCCAAGTTTAGATAGAAGGTTAGGACTGCTTCTAAGCATGAGATCTAAGTTGTCCTAAATGTAATATTCATTCAGTAAATATGTATTTATTAAATCGATGAGATGTTGGTTTACAAGAAATAGTTTGTGGTTTTGTGTTTGAAAAAGCCAAATTTAAAATATTCTATTTTAGTGTTTTTGATTTTTTTACTGGTTAAGGTAACCATAAGGAACAGAAACATTATTTGGTAGATGCAAAAAGCAATACATAATTTAGTCTGAGATTTTGAATGGGAGGTGGAACGAGAGTTGGTGGGTGGTCTCCAGAACTAGGGTGTGGGCTCTGGGTGGTCAGCAATGGCCCTACTGAGTGGCAGCCCTTCTCCACCCCACATGCACATTTAGGACCACAAAGGAAAAATTTTTATTGATTCATGCCAGCCCTTTGAAGGATCACATCTCATTTCACTTCTTGTCTCTAGCTCTTGGCACAGTGCCTGGCATGTAATGAAGATTTAGGAAATATTTATTGAATGAATGAAGGATGAAATGAATTAGTTTAATGCATCATTGTACTTGACAGTTGTGATGGAGTCATTTTTGCTCTGGGAATCTTCTGCTTTTCAGAATTATATTTTGAA
This sequence comes from Sturnira hondurensis, assembly GCF_014824575.4. Lineage (NCBI taxonomy): Eukaryota > Metazoa > Chordata > Mammalia > Chiroptera > Phyllostomidae > Sturnira > Sturnira hondurensis. Next base: position 8,651,124 of record NW_028096448.1, on the reverse strand, counting down.
AGAAAGGCTTGTGTTTTGAAAGCACATTATGTGAAATAACCACTCAGTCAGTCAGTTTACATACTCTGAACTGCACTGGTCTGTCCAACCATTAAGTAACACTTCACTTATCTATCTGATGCTGTCATGTCTGAGGGTGAGCCTGGCACTCTGTTACACAGTGCAGGTAAAAGATAACACAGACTCATTCTGTGCCATCAATGTGCTCACAGTGTCATTACAAAGACCTGATCCAGACTGTGCTGTAGGAATGCCCAGGAGAACCCTGGCATCAGAATTACACAGTAATTGGGTGGCATATCCTCGTTTTCCTGTAAGTTTGCAAATCTCTCATTTCATGGTGTTGGCAGGTCAGTCAGGAGAGCAACATCACAGCTCTCCAGCCTCCTGTCCAAGACTCATGTCCAATAGTTTTAGAGCTAAGCCTACCCTTGTCCTGAAATTGGATGCTGACTTTGCAACATATCAGTTGCAAAGGAGCAAGCTGTGTTTTCATGGGTGGCCCATAGAGGTAGTCAGGGAGCTGGTTCTCCTTCCAGAAGGATCTGTAGTGAAGGTTCCAAGCTCAGTGAATGACTTCATGAGGCCCATAGGTATTTTCAGGAGAAGGCCCAACCCACATGAACTTGGTCTACCTTCCTAAACTTATGGAAGGGTACCTACCAGATACTAAGGCAAATAAAACTAGCTGTCATTGACTAATGGTTTCATATGTATAGCCAAATAGTGAACTTGGTACTACTATTCATTTCATGCGAATGTGGAAGCCAAGGCTCAGAGGCTTTAACTTTCCCAAGATCACCCAGCTAGCCGTGGTGGAACTTTGAATCTTGGTCTGACAAACTCCAAGGTCCATCTCATTGCCTTTTGTTTTCAGAGAGATAAAGTTTTACTCATTTTGTCCCACACACAAACTGGCTGGCCTTGTCACTTGGGGAGCCTATTGAAGATGCATGGAGTGGGGAAAGAGATCTGCTGTTGAAAATGCTGACCGTTGCTCTGTCCGTCCTGTAAGGGCAGCAGAAGTCCTATCGATGGAGGGCAGTGGTGACCTTGTTCTTACCCTGCCTGGTGAGAAGGGAAAACGTGGGATGGGAGCTAAGCTCAATTTTGGAATCTGTTCAAAGGGAGGTATTTAGAAGCTGCCGTCAGTGGCTGTACTCCTAGAAGACCTTTTGTATAGTATGATGCTTAGCACCCTGTGACATATGCAAAGGTTGGGCTAGACTGTCAGTACTTGTTTGTGTTAGGGGGACAAATTGATTTGCTAGGGAAATGCGCAGGACCTTTGGGGAATTAGGCATACCTACTCAGGAGACAGCAGAAATTGATGGCCTGAGGAGGTTAATTCCCAGAAAGTGGACTCGTCAGAATGATTTTTAAGAATAGAAAGATGTAGGGTGCTGTAGGGAGACTTTTGGTCAAGATGGGAAAGTAGGTAAGCTGTGCTTGACCCTCACATGATCACATCACAGTTACACTAAGTTATAGAAAAGCCATCATTGAGAACCACTTGAAGACTAGCAGAAGTCCTATAATTAAGGATATAAAAAGATAAGAAGGAAACTGACAGGAATGGCAGAGATGCAAAACAGGCTGGCCCCACACCCACAGTGTGGTAATTAAGAATCTGAAGGACTATCACACCTCTGGAGGACTCCCTGAAGAGTGATGGGTACCAGCTACACACTAGGGTCCCCAGCCTGGGGCACTATGGCTGGAAACAGAAGTCCCTGAAACATTTGGCTGTGAAAACCCATGAGGATAGCAATTGAGATGGAGGGCTACTAGAGTCCTGGGTATTTGTCTTGAGGGGCCCTCACATGGATTTGCACGTTCAGAGCTCACTCACTCTGGGCTCCAGTGCAGGGGCAGCAGCTCAAAATGTGACAGGAACATAAAGGGAGGAACTGAATTGTCTAGCTTCAGGGTGAGGGCTGGAGCTGGGGATGGAGCAGCTGCCCCCAGACAGAAATGTCAGCAGGCATGTTTCTTTGTTGATCTCTCCCCCTACTCAGTCTTACAGAAGAAGGAGGGCATCAAACCTGTGATTTCTATTAACCCAGCTAGTAGTTCACCTTGACCCTGATGATTCCCTGAGACCCTGCAGCATCCAACTCATTCACTGGCCCAAGCCACTTCCAATGGCTTTTACCACACAGCCTGCCTGGGCTTCCTCTGTGGACTTTCCTAAAACCTCTCAAAGGCCCACACACCCCAAACAAGCAGTGGCTGGCCTCATTGTGTCCTATACCTCTTGCTAAGTAGCCCCAAGCCAGTTCAAGCATTGACTGGTCTTAATTTGCATTGTAAATTCCATCACGTAGCCCCACACCTATCATAAGCTGTGGCCAGTGTTGGCTTAGAACATAGCTTCAATTGAGTGGCCAGAAGCCTGGCACAAGTGGCGCATGCCTCAGCTCATGTTGTGGTGCCCAAGTCTAGCACTAGTGGCAGCTGGCGTCTATTCTGAGCATAGCCTCTCCCAAGTGCTTCTAAGCCCAGCACGAGTGGCAGCCAACTATAAATCACTTTGTAGCTCCAACCAGGCCACCCGACGCGGAGCAAAAATGGTGGCCAACTTTCACTTGCACTAGAGCCCCTTTCAAGAGTCTCCAGAATCAACACATCAGGCGGCCTGCTTCAGACCACACTAGAGAACCACCCAATAAGCACTACAAATGACACACAGGAAGAGTGGACTCCGCTGGCACTAAAGCCCCACTAAAGTGACTCCTATTTTGTGGGGTTAAGCCCCCCAAACAGCTTATCCACTAGGCCAGCCCTCATAACCAGTCAGCCTAAGGGCAGGTCCTATCCACTGATGTGCCAATAGACATCAAGGCTTAGCTACAAGAAGGCACACACAACTGACACAAGGGATACTGTTGCAGCACCTGGCTTAGGTGACCAGGAACATAGCTCCACTTGGTCTCATAGGATACCTACTACATAAGGTCACTCAGCCAAGACGGGCAGATGTAGCTAATGTACCTAACACACAGAAACAATCACAGAGAGTGAGCCACAATGAGGAAACACACACACCTTTCTCAAATAAAAGAATGAAAAACTCCAGAAAAAGAGCTAAATATAATAAAAGCAAGCAATCATGTAAAGAGTTCAAAACTGGTTATAATGATAGTTAATACACTTTGTTAGAACTTCAACAATGCAATAGAAAACATAAACATTTTTAAAAATCCAGTTAGAAGTGAAGACTACAACAGCTGAAATAAAGAATACATTTGAAGGAACCAACAGCAGATTAGATGGAACAGAGAGTTGAGTCAGGAATCTGGGAAACAAGGAAGCAGGAAACACCCAATTGAGATAAAAGAAAAAAAATTTAAAAAGGAAGAGTTAAAGGGGCCTCTGAGACAACATCAAGCATACCAACATTTACATCATAGGGGTACCAGAAGGAGGAGAGAGAGAGCAAGTACTGAAAACCTATTTAGAGAAATAAAACATTCCTAACTCGGTGAAGGAAATAGACAAGTTCAGGAACTGTGGAGACCCAAACAAGATGAAGGCATAAGAAGCCCACTCCAAGACACATCATAATTAAAATGACAAAGTTAAAGATAAAAGATTTTTAAAAGTAGCAAGAGAAAAGCAGCTAGTTACCTACAAGGGAGCTCCCATAGGACTGTCAGCTGATTTCTCAACAGAAACTTTGCAGGCCAGAAGGGAGTAACACAAAATATTCAAAGTGATAAAAAGCAAAGATCTTCAGCCAAGATTGCTCTACAAAGCAGGGGTATCATTTAGAATAGTAGTTTCCAAGACAAGAAATAGCTAAAGAAATTCATTACCATTAAATCAGTATTATAAGAAATGTTTAAGGGACATCTTTAAATAGCAAAGAAAATAACAAAAGTATGAATAAGAAAACATAGGAAAGAAACATTTTTCAATGGTAATGGCAAACAGTAAAATCAGTGGATTAACCAAGTATAAAGGTATAATTACAAATGTTAAAATGGCAAAGGTAGGAAAGCGATGTGTAATCACAACAATAAGGGAGACACACAAGCACTCACACAAAAGAAGTAAAAAATAATAAAAACAATATGGAGGGGTGAGTAAATAGTGTAGTGATTCTACAATATGTTTAAATTTAAGACCATCAACTTAATATAGACTGCTATAAACATAGCTTGGTGTAAAGGAAGCACATGATAAATACAAACCAAAAAATCAGCAAGATATATACAAGAAATAAAGAGAAACACATGCCCATCTCAGGAACCAAGAAAAAGCTCAAACAGTCTAAATTCAGAAACTTCAAAAAGAACAACAATCAAAGCCCTAAGTGAGTAAATGAAGGAAATAATAAAGATCAGAGCAGAAACAAAATAGTGTCTCAATAAATTATACAAAAGATCAGTGAATCCAAGAGCTGGTTTATTGAAAGGATAATCAAGACCAATAAACCTTTAACCAAACTCATCAAGAAAAAGAGAGAGATAAGGCCCAAATAAATCAGAAATGAAAGAGTAGTAACACCAAGAACTACAAAAAAATTGTAAAAAAATATTACGAACAACTATCTGCCAACAAACTGGACAATCTAGATGAAATGATACATTACTAGAAACATACAATTTTCCAAAACTAAATAAGGAAGAGTCAGAGAATCTGGATAGACAGATGTAGCATAGTTAAAACAGTAATCAAAACACTTCCCCAAAACAAAAGCCCTGGAATGAATGGCTTCACAGGTAAATTTTACCAAACCTTCTGAGAAGAAATACCACCTCTCCTTCTCAAACTATTCCAAAATATTCAAGAGGAGGGATGACTCCCAAGCTTAATTTTACAAAGACAGCATTATCTTTATTCCAGAACCAGATAAAGACACTACAAATAAAATTATAGGCCAGTATCCCTGATGAACATAGATGCTAAAATCCTCAGCAAAATATTAGCAAACTGAATACAGCAATACATCAAAAAGATTATACACCATGATCAAGATGGATTTATTCTGGGGATGTAAGTTTGGTACAATATTCACAAGTCAATAAATGTGATACACCACACAAAAATGAATGATAAAACCATGTGATTATATCAATAGATATCAAAAAAAGCATTTGATAAAATATAGCATCCATTTACAATAAAAACTCCAGGCACAGTGGAATAGAGGGACAATACCTGAATGTAATAAAGGACATATATGACAAATCCACCGCGAGCATCATACTCAAGGGTAAAATCCACAAGTGTTCCACTTAAACGGGAACAAGATGCTAATGTATATGTTCATCTTTTATTCAATATAGTAGTGAATGTGCTAGACCCAGCATTCATACAAGAAGAGGAAATTAAAGCATCCAAATTGGAAAGGAAGAAGTAAAATTATCCTTATTTGGAGATGATGTGATACTATACAGAGAGAACCCTAAAGATTCCAGCACAGAGGCAGGACTCAAAATTAATATCCAACAATCAGTTGTATTTTTATATAACAATAGTGAACTATCAGAAAGGGAAATTGAGAAAGCCATCCCATTTACAGTTGAGTCAATAAGATAATAAATAAGATACCCAGGAATATGGTTAACCAAGGTAGTAAAATACCAGTACTTGGAAGATTATAAGACATTGAAAGTAATTAAAGAAAATACTTCAATTACTTTCCACAAATGAGTGGAAGTACACACCATGTTTATGGATAGGAATAATTAACATCATTGAAATGTGCATGCTATACCCAAAGCAATCTATAGATTTAACATAGTTCCCATCAAGATTCCAATGATGTACTTCACAAAACTAGAAGAAATATTTCAGAATTTTACATGAACCACCAAGGGCCTTGCATGGCAACAGCAATCCTGAGAAAGAAGAACAAAGTTGGAGGAATCATGCTACCTAGTATCAAACTATACTGTAACACCATAGTAATCAAAACAGCATGGTACTGGCATAGAAACAGACACATATATCAACAGGAAAGAATAGAGAGCCCAGAACTAAACCCACACTTGTATAGTCAATTAATATTTGACAGAGGAAGCAAGCACATACAATGGGCTAAAGATAGTTGATTCAATAAATGGTGTTGGGGAAATTGGACAGATACATGCAGAAACATGAAACTAGGTCACCTTCTCACACCACTCACAAAAACACATTCAAATGGATTAAAGACTTAAACAGCCCAAAATCATAAAAATCCTAGAAGAAAACCTAGGCAGTAAAATCTCGGACATTGCTTGTAGTAATATTTTATCTGATATATTGCTTTAGGCAAGGGAAACAAAAGAAAAAATAAACAAATGGTACTATATGAAATTAAAGTTTTTTCTTGCAAAGGAAACCAACAAAATTAGAAGACAGCCCACTGAAACAAGGAACATAATCACCAATATCTGATAAAAGGCTAATATTAAAAATTTATAAAGAACTTATAAAACTCAACACCAATAAAACAAACAATTCAGTTTAAAAATGGGCAAAGGATCTGAATAGACACTTCTCCAAAGACAACATACATGGCCTGTACACACATGAAACAGTGCTCCACATCACTAATCATTAGAGACATAAAAATTAAAACCACCATGAGATATCAACTCACACCTCTCAGGAAGGATATCATCAAAAATCAACAAACAAATGCTGGTGAGAATATGGGGAAAAGGGAACCTTCATGCACTGTTGGTGGGACTGATAATTGGTGCAGTCACCCTAGAAAGCTGGATAAAGTTACCTCAAAAAATTAAAAATGGAACTGCCTTATGACCTACCAATTTCACTTCTGGGTATATTTCTGAAGAAACCTGAAACATGAATTTAAAAGAATATTCCCTGGCTGGCGTAGCTCAGTGGATTAAGTGCGGGCCTGTGAACCACACAATTGCGGTTTAATTCCCAGTCAGGGCACATGCCTGGGTTGCGGGCCAGTTCCCAGCAGGGGACTCACGAGAGGCAACCATACATTGATTCTTCTCTCCTTCCCTTCCCGTCTAAAGATAAATAAATTAAATTAAAAAAAAAAAAAGAATATAAGCACCCCTATGTTCGTTTCAGTGTCATTTACAAAACCCAAGATTTGGAAGCAGCTATGGTATATTTGGAATATGGCCTGGACACACACACACACACACACACACACACACACACACACACACAAAGACTTTACCCTTTGCAACAGCCTGGATGGACCTGGGGAACATTATGCTAAGTGAAATAAGCCAGTCAGAGAAAGACTATTACCATATGAATTCACCTACAGGTGGAATTTAGTGGACAAACTGAACTAATAAGTGAAATACAAACACTCAGAGAGCAGGCTGACAGCTCTGAGGTGGGGGATTTGGGGAGTGGGGATCGAGCAAAAAAGAATAAAGACTTGTGCACACAGTGCAGTGATTGTGAGAGACAGGGATGGGTGGAGGTAGAAGAAGGTATAACCTGAATAACATAATGGAAAAGGTACAATAAAAAAACTATTAAAAAAGAAAGCAGAGAATCCAAACACAACCTTACAGATAGAAAGTCGTCAATGTATAAGACAAGAGAGTAAGTGAATACAAAAGGAATAGAAAAGAACTGCAAGAACTATCACACACAATAAAATCACAATTAACTATCAATATTCACTTTAAATGTAAATAGACTAAATGCTTTAGTGAAAAGATGTAGGTAATTGTAGGGATTAAAAAAGAGCCATATGTGGACTTCTGCCAAGATGGAGGCATAGGTGGAAACACTGTGCCTTCTCCCACAACCAAGTTTGAATACAACAAAGGTTTGGAGAACAAAGACACAGCCAAAGGACAGAAAATTGAATTATACGGAAGTCTGACTACAACTAACCGTTCAATCGGACGGTAAGAGGGGCGGAGCCAGCAGCGGAACAGGGTCAGGCAGGACAGATCCCCCGACCTAGGCATGCAAGTGGCCCAGACCCAGTCAGGGTGTGGGGCAGACTGACCGTGGTCTCACATTCGTGCACAGCGAGATGGACCACGCAGGCCCCAGGGGGCGAGGGCTGATGGCGGTGGCACACTCGAGTGCAGTGGGACAAAACGCGTGGGCCCGGTGATGGCAGCAGCTGCAGCACTGGTGAGAGCCGCTGCGGCAGGCGGCAGGAGGGACGCCATTGTTCCTCTTTGACCCCGCCCCCACATACAATGTCACAACCCAGTGACTTAGTTGCCCTGCTCTGGTGAACACCTAGGGCTCCGATCCTGCTATGTAACAGGCAGGAACAGCCCAAAAGATGGCACAAGAACTCAGAGTCCCAGAGCCCATAACTCTAAGTGACCAAGAGATTGCCAGCCTCTCAGAAGCACAGTTCAAGACACTTTATCAGGATGCTCACAGAACTGGTTGATTATAGTCACAAATTAGAGGAACATATGAAGGCTAAACTAATTGAAATGAAAGGANTAGGCACTATCTAATTTATATAATATTTTGTGTCAACAGTAATTGAAAAATAAGACATCATTTAAAGTTAAAAAGGATATCCAAATTCCAAGTCATGAAATCCAAAGACCTACAGCCAAGATTGCTTTATCCAGCAAAACTTTCATTTAGAATGGAAGGACAGATAAAGTGCTTCTCAGATAAGGTCAAGTTCAAGGAGTTCATCATCACCAAGGCCTTATTATATGAAATGCTAAAGGGACTTATATAAGAAAAAGAAGATGAAAAATATGAACAGTGAAAGGACAACAAACTCACAGTTATTAACAACCACACCTAAAACAAAAGCAAACCAAGAGGACAGCTAGATCAGGAGTGGAACCATAGAAATGAAGAACACATGGAGGGTTAGCAACAGGGGACTGGGAGGAGGAGAAGGAGGGAGAATGTACAGAAAATAGCATAGAAGGTAGGTAGAAAATAGATAGGGGGAGGGCAAGAATAGTAGGGGAAATATAGAATCTAAAGAACTTGAGACACGTGGTTATAAACTAAGGGGGGGAGAATGGTGGGGGAGGGAGTGTGCGGGTGGATGGGAATGAAGGGGGGGAATAGAACAACTGTAATGGTATAATCAATAAAATATATCTAAAAAAAGAACCATATGTGTACTCCATATAAGAGATCCATTTTAGATTGAAAGACACACACAGACTGAAAGTAAAAAGATGAAAAAAGATATTCTATGCAAATGAAAATTTAAAAATAGTGTGGCAATGCTTATATTAGACAAAATGGACCTTAACTAAAGGGCAGTAACAAGAGACAAAGCAGGGCATTTCATAATAATAAAGAGATTGGTCCAGCAAGAGGATGTAACTCTCATGAACATCTAGGCAGCTGTGGGGGTGACTTTGCCCTCAAGTCCTCCCAACTGCCACGGATGAAAGTAAACACTACCAAGACATGATCTACTTGGGGAAGAGAGGTGGCCAGGGGAAAAAGACCTCAGGGGAAAAAGGCCTCAAGCCCCTTCCTCCAGGGGGTTTTATTGGGTTGTAATACGCAGGAATACAGGGCAGCAAGGATCAAACAGTAGATAACATTTCAAAGAAACCTGAGGGCTTAGTGTGAGTGTCTGTCAGGAAAGGGGGTTTGCAGAAACTTTGGGAGACATACTTATTTCCTGCTCAGACCCTTAACATATGAATGAAAGCACTTTAGCAAAGCAGGTTTCACAGGAAGAATTCTTTAAAGAATTCTTTCTTACACCAGATTTCCCCGGATTCGCTTTAGCAAGGCAAGGAGCTGCACCCATCCCCATCAGGTTTTTAGGCTTAAGTGGATTCGAGTCAGGAAGTGCTTCTCCCAGAGAACATGGGGACTTGAGCTATGTCACATAGCTGGGGGGCAAGTGTCCATTGCTCCTTCTTTGTTGCAGCCCCCCCCCCGACTCCTTCCATGGTGGCCTCCCAAGTGATTGAGTCTGGCTTAGGTTGCCCCTTGCTGTGAGGAGTCTTACCTGGCATCAACATCAACCATGCTTTGGGGGCAAGGGGAGGAAATCGAGGCAGCATTTCCTCAGTTTCCTCAGCACACTGGTAATCAGGATGCTCACAGAAATAATTGAGTATGGTCACAAAATAAAGGAAGAAGTTAAGGCTATGCAAAATGAAATAAAGAAAAACATACAGGGAACCAACAATGAAGAGAAGGATGCTGGAACCCAAATCAACAATTTGGAACAGAAGGAATAAACAAGCATTCAACCAAAACAGAATGAAGAAAAAAGAACTCAAAAAAATGAGGAGAGGCTTAGGAACCCTTGGGACAACTTTAAATGCTTCAATATCCAAATCATGGGGTGCCAAAGGAGAGTAGGAAGAGCAAGAAATTGAAAACTTATTTGAAAAAATAATGGAGAACTTCCCCAGTATGGCAAAGGAAATAGACATCCAAGTCCAGGAAGCTCAGAGAGTCCCAAAGAAGTTGGACTCAAGGAGGAACACACCATAATTAAATTACATCATAATTAAATCACTCAAGATTAGAGATAAGGAGAGAATCTTAAAAGCAGCCAGAGAAAAGGAGAAAATATACAAAGGACCCCCCATATGACTGTCAGCTGATTTCTCAAAAGAAACCTCGCAGGCAAGAAGGGGCTGGAAAGAAGTATTTCAAGTCAGGAAAGGCAAGGACCTACATCCAAGATTGCTCTATCCAGCAAAGTTATCATTTATAATGGAAGGGTGAATAAATTGCTTCCCAGATAAGGTAAAATTAAGGGACTTCATCATCACCAAGCTCATTTTATTATATGAAATTTAAATGGGACTTAGAAAAAGAAGACCAAAACTATGAACAGTAAAATGACAATAAAATCATAATGATCAATAACTGAACCTAAAAAACAAAAACAAACTAAGCCAACAACTACAACAGAAACAGAATCACAGAAATGGAGATCAAATGGAGGGTTATAAACAGTGAGGGGGAAGGGGGGAATGGGGGAAAAGGTACAGGGAATAAGAAGCATAATTGGTAGGCACAAAACAGACAGGAGGAGGTTAAGAATGGTATGGGAAGGAGAAGCCAAAGAATTTATATTCAGGACCCATGGACATGAACTAAGGTGGGGGTGATGCTGGTGGGAAGTGGGGTGCAGGTTGGAGGGGGATAAATGGGAGAATAAAAGAGAGACAACTATAGTAGCATAATCAATAAAATATACTTCAAAAAGGAAAAAAGTTGGTTCAATGTCTGTAAATCAATTAACATGATACACCATTAAACAAAATGACAATAAAAATCATATGATCACATTACATAGATACACGAAAAACACTTTGCAAAATTCAACACCCATTTATGATAAAAACTCTCAGCAAAGTAAGTATAGAAGGAACATACCTCAACTTAATGAAGGCCATTTATGATAAACACACAACNGTGGGGGCGATGCTGGTGGGAAGTGGGGTGCAGGTTGGAGGGGGATAAATGGGAGAATAAAAGAGAGACAACTATAGTAGCATAATCAATAAAATATACTTCAAAAAAGGAAAAAAGTTGGTTCAATGTCTGTAAATCAATTAACATGATACACCATTAAACAAAATGACAATAAACATCATATGATCACATTACATAGATACACGAAAAACATTTTGCAAAATTCAACACCCATTTATGATAAAAACTCTCAGCAAAGTAAGTATAGAAGGAACATACCTCAACTTAATGAAGGCCATTTATGATAAACACACAACTAACTTCATAATGGGGAAAAGAAAACTCCTTTTATTAATATCAGAAAGAAGACGAGGATGTCCATTTTCACCACTTTTACTCAACATAGTACTGGACATCCAAGCTATAGCAATCATAATAGAAAAAGAAATAAAAGCCATCAAATTGAAAAGGGAAGAAATAAAACTGTCATTATTCATAGATAATATGATAGTATCTATAGAGAACCTTAAAGATTCCACCAAAAATTATTAGAACTTATAAATGAATTCAATAAAATAGGACATAAAATTAATATTCAGAAATCAGTATATATCAATAACAAAGTACCAGAAAGAGAAATTAAGGAAAAAATTCTATCTTCACTTTCATCAAAAGGAATAAAATGCCTAGGAATAAATTTAACCAAGGAGTTAAAAGACCTGTGCTCAAAAAACTATAAGACACTGAAGAAAGAAATTGAAGACACAAATAAATGAAAGTATATACTGTGCTCATTGATAGGAAGAATTAATATCATTAAAATGCATGTACTACTAAAAACAATCTATAGATTCAATGCAATCCCTATCAAGATTCCAATTAAAATTTTTTACAGAACTAGAACAAATGGTCCTAAAATTTATATGAAACCATAAAAGACCCCAAATAGTCAGAGCAATCTTGAGAAAGAACAAAGTTGGAGTGATCACACTACCTGATATGAAACTATTTCAAGGCTGTATAATTATAACAGCATGGTACTGACATAAAACAGACACAAGATGCTCAATATTCCTAATTATTAGGGAAATACAAATTAAAACAACAACGAGATGTCACTTCACACCTGTCAGAATGGCTGTTATCAATAAATCAACAAATAACAAGCGTTGACAAAGATGTGGAGAAAAGGGAACCCTGGTTCACTGTTGGTGGGAATGCAGACTGGTGCGGCCACTGTGGAAAAGTGTATGAAGTTTCTTCAAAAAATAAAAAATAGAACTGTAATACAACCTAGCAATTCCACTTCTAGATGTTTATCTCAAAATTCCAAAACAATAATTAAAAAAGACACACACCCCTATGTTCATTGCAGCATTGTTTACAATAGCCAAGATATGACAGGAACCTAAGTGTCCATTGATAGATGAATGGATAAAGAAGTACATATACATAATGGAATATTACTTAGCCATATAAAAGAATAAAATCTTGCCATTTGCGACATGAATGAACCTAGAGGCTATTATGCTAAGTGAAATAAGTCAGACAGTTGGATGCCGTAGGATTTCACTTATATGTAGAACCTAAAAAGCAAAAGAAAGAACTAAAACAAAACCAGACTCATAGCTAAAGAGAACAAATTGCTGGTTGCCAGATGTGAGGGAGTTTGCTGGGGAGGTGAATGAAAAAGATAAAGGGATTAAGAAGTATAAATTATCCCCCCAAAAGCCATGGGGATGTAAAGCACAACTTAGGGAACATAGCCAATAATATTGTAATAATAGTATAATAATAGTATAGTAATTGTTATTATAATAATATTATCTATGGTATCAGAAGGGGTGACTTATCGGGGTGATCACTATGTAAGTTATACAAATGTCTAGTCACCATGTTGTACATTTGATACTAACATAATATTGTATGTCGATTGTAATTGAAAAATAAAAAAACTTTAAAGCAATAGGAAGGTGTAGAACTGCTGGGTGGTTAGCGAATCTTTCTTGCTACCATAGCTTCTGATACTTTTGATCTTAAAGAAGGGTTGACTTGGTTCCAGTGTTGGCTGTTATTGGGAGGAGAGAAGAGTTTGCTTAAGAGAGAGAATGCAGTAGACAATGGAGATTGGGGCAAGATGTATCCTGTAGTAATCTCAGCCCCCTGAGAGGCCCCTCAAATACCAGCCAAAATATTGGTCATATGTTTGGGATGGTGCTCTGTCTCCTATTTGAATTTCTAAGTACAGGGACATCATACAGAAACAGACACTGGGGGCCCACTCCTGATTAAGTTGCTCTGGAGTTATGCTAAGGAATCAATATTCTCTTGTTTATGCTATCACGGTTGTCCCCACTTGTTCCCCCTTTGCTCATCTCTACCCACTCTCAGGCAATCCACATACTGTTGTCCATACCCATGGGTCATGTAGACATGTTCTTTGGCTAATTCCTTCACCATCCACTTCTATTTTGTTCATTAGTTCATGTATAAGTGATATTATAAGGTATTGGTCTTTCACTGACTAGCTTATTTCACTTAGGATAATGGTCTCCAGGTCCATCCATGCTGTCACAAAAGGTAAGATTTCCTTCTTATTTTACAGCTGAGTAGTATTCCATTGTGTAAATGTCCCACAGCTTTTTTTTTAGCCACTCATCTATTCAGGAAACTTAGGCTGTTTTCAAATCTTGGGTACTTCAAATAATGCTGCTATGAACACAGGGGTGCATATAATTTTGAATTGGAATTTTGGGATTCTTAGGATATATTCCCAGAAGTGAAATCGCTGGGTCAAAAGGCAGTTCTGTTTTTAGTTTTTAAGAAACCCCACACTGTTTTCCTAGTGGCTGCACCTGTCTGCATTCCTGCTAGTGCAGCACTAGGGTTCCCTTTTTCTCACATCTTCGCCAGCACTTGTTCATTGATTTATTGATGGTAACCATTCTGACAGGCGTGCAATGGTAGCTCATTGTGGTTTTAATTTGCATCTTTCTGGTGGCTAGTGATGTTAAGCATTTTTTCTTTTGTGTGCAAGCCATCTGTATGTCTTCTTTAGAGAAATATTTAGGTCTGTCCCTCACCTATTTTTCAGTTGGATTGTCTTTCTGGTTGAGTTGTATAAGTTCTTTATATATTTTGAAAATTAAACCCATATCCAATGTATCATTGGCCTGTATGTTCTCTCATAAAGTGGGTTCCTTTTTCATTTTGATGGTTTCTTTCTCTGTGCAGAAGCTTTAATTTGATGTTGTTCCATTTGTTTATTTTTTCTTTGTTTCCTTTGTCCTAGAAGATATATCAGCAAAAACATGGCTACACAAGATATCTGAGATTTTACTGCCTATATTTTCTTCTAGGATTTTTATTGCTTTGCTATTTACATTGAAGTCTTTTATCCATTTTGAGTTTATTCTTGTGTATGGTGTAAGTTGGTGATCTAGAAAACAATATTCTTGACTTGTTCCCACATAATTCTGATGTACAGCCAGGTTTGGGAACTACTGGCTTAATCCCATTTTTTTTTTTACATCTGAGGAAACTGAGGCCAAGGTGTTTAATGACTTTCCCTAAGTACCAAAAAGCTCTTGTGTAGCATAGTTGAGGGTAGCAGGGTGAAATCCTCTTGAGCCAGCAGGGTGACATTCTCAGATACATATGCCTCTTCCCTTTTAACAAACACCCAGCAGAGTGTACCATGTAAGACAAATGGGACTAAAAGGAACCATCTACATTTTCAACGGCTTTGTCTCAGATAAGCATGCCTCTCTCTAAGGTCTGACGATGACAGTCCACGTGAGTGTTGGGTTATGATTTGGTGGGCCTTGACGTCTGTGCCCTGGGTACCAGCTGGCCTCCATGTGCTTCTCCTCAGTTTCTAGGCCCCCTTCCAGTTTTTCCAGAACTGCTGACCCAACCCGTGAAGGCAGACGATAAGAAATTTTCTGGACAGAGCAGCACTTTTCTCAATGTTTTTTAAAATCCATACATCCCTGAAAATCAAATGGCTCCTTTTCTTTTCAAAGAAAATTCATGTGGAATATGCACTTTTGACATTAAAATATAAAGTAAAATATACATGGGCTACCCCTGGCTGGTGGGTTGAGTGCCAGCCTGAAAACTGCAGAATCGCTAGTTCAATTCCCAGTCAGGGCACATGCTTGGATTGCAGGCCAAGTCCCCACTTAGGGGCATGCAAGAAGCAGCCGATCAATGTTTCTCTCCCTCTTTCTCCCCCCTTGCCCTCTCTCTAAACAATAAGTAAAATCTTTTAAAAAATATACATGGTCTACACAGTTGCCAGCTGCAATCATCCATTCATCTAGGCCTTCTTTCTGTCTACTGCCTTGTGTTTCACAGGCAGAGTGATGGTTCAGCATGTCTAGCTGCAGCCCCTCATTGCAACCATCTCTGTGGGCATTGGCCCAGAAAAGCCCCAGATGCTGGGACAAGTTTTCTGCCCAGTCACCAGTCCCTTCTCCCTCCAGTCCTTCTCTCAGCTGCGAGAGCAGCCTCCTGGACGGCTAGCCAATCAGGCCAGTCCTCCTCATAAAAACTTCTGAGGGCTCCAGTTGCCTAGAGTGTAAAACCACCCCCTTTCCTTCCAGCCCTTCCCCTCCTGCCTGGAAAAGCAGCTGCCCCACCTAGAGCCCTGCCCCACCCATGGCCCCGCCCCAGCAGCTTGGGGCATTTGTGACTCGGTGCCTTTGTATTTTTAATTGCTGTAGTTTGAAAAACCTACCTTTTGTGCAAAAAAGACTGGCTTGTCTGGCACAGAAAATATAATGTACAAGATGCTGTTTTCACCCCTGGATTCTGCTCCCAGATCCCCAACACCTTGTGTCAGGAGTGATTTGATTTTATCAATATTTCTCTCTCTCAACCAGACTGCCATCTACCTGGTAACTGTAGGCTGTGTTGATATCTTCATACTTAGCAAGGCCCTGACTCAAAGAGGTTTGTTTTGGTCTGGCAAATGTAACTCAGCTCTGTGTGGAAAACCTCCAGAAGCGAAGTGGTGGGCAGGAGCCAGACCTTCAAACCAAGTTTTCCTGTGGGAATCAGGCCTAGAAAATTCATACAGACTGTTATGGCTTGCTCTTGCTAAAACTCCAACACCCTGGTCTAAAACAACAAATGTGGGGGGCGGGGAGCATGGGGGGTGGGATGGGATTGGAATAATAGACAGAAAACTATACTTGAAAAATAATTAAATAAATTTTTAAAAAAGAAGCCAGCCCCCCACCCCCCAAAAAACAAATGTGTCCTGTCTATCTTCAAGGTAATATCCAAAGCCTGTATAAATTTTCCCAAGGACAGAGCTAATTAGCTCATCGCCATTCACCTCTGCATGTTATTTTCATTTCCTTGATTGTACCTAAAATGTAGACAATAATATTCTATGTAATAGATAATAAATCTTTCTCTGAAGTAAGACCTGGGGAAAACAATAAAAGCCTGTCTAGGCAAGGGTTGACACACTCTCCTCTAGTGGCCGAGGCATCCATAGGCACTCTCTGCTAGAGAGGGTAGCCATGCCCTTCCCTTTTTCTCCACAAGATTGTTGTCGCCTGTGCATTTATTCTTGTTTTCAGCCACAACAGGTGGAAAGGTAACTCTGCTGGCTGGAGTCTGCCACATACTAGAGTAGTTAGTGGTTCTGTAACCAGGCAGCATGGAGTCGGGCTGCTTGTCGCCTTGTATATACATACTACGTACAAAGATTTGTGAGGAAGAAAACAGGTGTTGTTTGTGTTTGTGTTTAACAGGAAACCTGATTTGAGAGGGCTGGAAACATTCTGAGCCAACTTCATTTGCAAGGCACCAAAAACCAGCCACCACCAAGAAGGTTAAAGTCCAAAACCAAACCCAGAAGTTTCCCATTATTGCTTATCTGTCCTTAAGTCGGCTACACAAAGAGGTCTCCGTCCTCTCTGGGGTGCATACTTGTGGGTTTTGGAGTGGCCGTGGTCTCGCAGCAGGTATGACTCTCAGGGTCTGTGGTGGGCTTCCAGATCACTCCTCTGTGTCCCGCTTTCCGTGCAGTCTCCGTGCACCGCTCTCTGGGTGGGAGAGTGGAAGCAGTCCAGGACTCGTGTGCCAGGCTTACTGGGTCGTGGAGTCTTAGAGGCTAGAGGCTGGAGTCTGGCAAGGCACGCATCCCAGCATGGGACCCTGCCTCCACGTCCTAACTTGTGGAGTCTCAGACCCAAGTGCTTCCAGTATCTGCCGGTGCCCCCGGAAGGTTGGCAGTGACGGCAGGAACTGCCGTTGTGGGGATCCCACTGGGGGAACTGGAGGAACACGCGGGAGGTCCTTGCCCCCTGGTGGCGCTGGAACCAGCACTGACAGGCCCAAGCGCTGTTGCCCGTGGGGCAGGTTGGGGGCAGGCATTTCAGCTTCCTGTCTAGGGAAGGGGTGTGGGGCCTACCAGGCCTGTCCTGGAGGCAAGGGCTGGGAGCAGACTCTGAGGCCTCTGTGTGGGAGAGGGGCATGGGGCCATTTGCCCCACCATGCTTCCCAAGCCGATGGTCAGAGCCTCCTCCTCCAGAGCTCGGGTGGCGTTCCAGGCCAGCCCTGGAGTGCTCAGAGAGGGGCCCCTGGAATATTTCCAGGCCACCCTGTCCCAGAGCCCCCAGGAACTCAAGCCCCCTTTGCCTGGGAAGGAGGGGAGAATCCAAGAGAGGGTGTTTCCCATGCTCTCCTTTTAAAGACTGCCCCGGAATCCCTGGCATGGCCCACCCGCGACGCCCTGGTTGCCAGGGCAAAATAGGCTGGTTTTGGCAGCCACAGTACAACTGCTGCTTGTGTGCTTTCCCTGGAGGTTCCCAATCCCTCCCCACCATTTCTGGGGCGGAGGGTTGGGGAGGGTGTTCCCCTACCCCCATTACAGTTCTGTTAAAGACTATGTAGTATTTCACTGCCTGCATAACCAAGGGTTTATTTATCCATTCCCAGCTGATGGACTTTGCATTCATCGTCTTGGGTTGCCATGACAAAGTATCACAGACCCTGGGACTGAAACAACAGAAATGTATTGTCTCACAGTAATGGAAGCTAGAAGTCACAGATAGCAAGGTATCGGCAGGGCTGGTTTCTTCTGAGGCCTCTCTGCTTGGCTTATAGTTGGCCGTCTTTCCCCTGTGTCTTCACATGGTCTTCCCTCTACACATGTTTCTGTCCTGATCTCTTCTCATAAGGTCACCATTCATACTGGATTAGGGCCCATCCCGGTGATTTTACTTCAACCCAGTTACCTCTTTAAAGACTTTGTTTCCAAGTACAGTCACCTTCTGAGGAACAAGGGGGTTAAGACTTCAACATGAGCATTTGGGGAGGACAAGTCAGCCCATAACAGACCTTTAGATGCTTCTGTTCCTGTGATAATAAGTTATGCTGCAGTGAGTGTCCTTTTGTATTTCTCTGTGCGCACATGGGCAGTAGGGTAGACCTGGGGACGCGGAACTGCAGAACTGCTGTGCAGAGAAGTGGCCTTCAGCCAGCCAAGGTGATGCTGTTCTCTGAGGTTGTAGGGGTGGCTGCCTTGCCCTGCAAGGTATGGGCACATACTTTCACAAAGGTCTAGTCCTTCCCACGGGTTGATATTTTACTTTTTGTTTAACTTGTCAGTGTGGGCATGTCCCCAGGTCACCCCATCTTCCATCCCTTTTTTACCTGCTCCAGGGAGAACACCAAGGAATGAAAACCAGGGAGACCATCGGGGGGGTTGGTGTGAACATGGTCTAGTACTTTATTTCATTTTGTTAAAGGTAGATAAATTGGTAGGTTTAGCTTTTTAAATTATTGTTAGTAAGAAATTACTTTGACATATTCTCACAAACCCATCAGAACATGGAGGCTGACTCCTGCTTCTCTGAGCTGTTAACCTGCTGCCTGCTAAGTGACTTTATTTAGGCTCTCAGGGTGTATTTGTATAGGAAATATGGGTCTTTAAAGTAAAACAGCTCTTTTGGTCTATAATTTTGAATGAGCTGAAAACCTGCCAAGCAGCTTCTTTTTATAACAGAATGAGTTGACTGCCTTCTCAGGCTTGCCAGACCTGAATTACCATTAATGAAGATTATTTAACCCAATGTCAATAAAAAAGATTAGGAGAAAGAGTATCAGTAGAGAACACTAATGAAGTACCTAAAACAGTAATGCTTTCTGGGACCTTTAAAAACCTGCCATTGACTTCTGGTCAAGACGGAGGTATAGGTAGGCACGCTTTGCCTCCTTGCACAACCATGAGGAGGATTACAATTAACCTCAAAACCAAAAGCACCCAGAACTGCCAGAAAATCAACCTCTATGAAGTCTGACACCAAGGCTTTAAACAAGGCCTATCGGTCCAGACAGGTGGGAAGGGAGGAGACCGGGAGCTGGGTGGAGAGGTTGTGACCCAGCAGCAGCAAGGCAGTGGTCGTGAGGCTACGGTGACAGTGGCTGCCAGAACGAGTGGTCCCACATTTACGTGTCATGGATAAAAATTGGGAGGAATACCTTGGGAGCCAGCAATCCCAGCCCCAAGGCTGGGACTGTGCAGCCCAGGTTTCCAGTGCCAGAAAAATAAAACCTTGTAACTTCTGCCTGTAAAAACCAGTGGGGGTTGGGGCAGTGGAAGAAACTGCTGGTCTCTCAGCACAGTCCTAGAATGTACGGAAACCTACCCAGTTTGGGAACCACCATGTGGGCAGCAGCTAGAGGGGCACCAGTTGCATACGGGAAGGGGGTGAAGTGACTGGAGATGGGGCAAGGGCAAAGCAAGCCTTCAGCAGCCAAGCAGCAGCTTGGTCCCCTCTCTGCTCCCTCCCCCCCGTGGAGAACCACAAAGCAGTGAGGCAGCTCGACCTGCCTTGGCAAATACCTCAGTCTCTGCCCCATACAACTTAACAGGTGTGCCAAGACAGGGAGTCAAAGCAGCTCTACCTAATACACAGCAACAAACACAGGAGGCTGCCAAATCAAAGGGAGAGAGAAATATGGCCCAGATGAAAGAACAGAACAAAACCCCAGAAAAAGAACTAAACAAAATAGAGATAGCCAACCTATCAGATGCAGAATTCAAAACACTGGTGATAAGGATACTCAGAGTACCGCAAAAGCATAAGAGAAGAAATGAAGGCTACACTAAGTAAAATGAAGAAAGATCCACAGGGACCAACAGGGAAGGGAAGGAAGCTGGGGTTCAAGTCAATGGTTTGGAATATAAGGGGAAAATAAACATCCAGTAGAACAGAATGAAAAAATAAGAATTCAAAAAAATGAGAGAATAAGAACACTCTAGACATTCCCAAATGAGCCAACATGTGGATCCTAGGGGTGCCAGAAAAGAAGAGGAAGAGGAAGAGGAAAACTTATTTGAAAAAATAATGAAAGAAAACTTCCCCAATTTGGTGAAGGAAATAGACCCCTGACACCAGGAAGCACAGAGAATCCCAAAGAAGTTGGATCCAAAGAGGACCACATCAAGACACACCATAATGAAAATGCCAAAGAGTAAGATAAAGAGTGAATCTTAAAAGCAGCAAGAGAAGAGCAGAGAGTGACCAATAAAGGAGTTCCCACAAGATTATTAGCTGATTTCTCAAAAAAAAAAAAAACCAACAAAAAAAAACCAACCC
The DNA here is from genome assembly GCF_014824575.4 of Sturnira hondurensis. NCBI lineage: Eukaryota > Metazoa > Chordata > Mammalia > Chiroptera > Phyllostomidae > Sturnira > Sturnira hondurensis. Next base: position 8,630,161 of record NW_028096448.1, on the reverse strand, counting down.
TTGCAGGCAAGAAGAGACTGGCAAGAAGTATTCAAAGTGATCAAAAGCAAAGACTTACAACCTAGATTGCTCTATCCAGCAAAGCTTTCATTTAGAATGGAAGGGCAGATAAAGTGCTTTCCAGACAAGGTAAAAGCTAAAGGAGTTCATCATCACCGAGCCCTTATTATATGAAATGTTAAAGGAACTTATTTTTTAAAAAGTAGGTAAAAACAATGAACATTAAAGTGACAACAAACTCACAACTATCAACAACTGAACCTAAAAACAAAAACAAACCAAGCAAACAACTAGGACAGAAACAGAATCATAGAAATGAAGATCATTTGGAGGGTGATCAGCTGAAAGGGGGAGATGGGGAGAATGGGGAAAGGTAGAAGAATTTAGAAACATAATTTGTAGGTAGAAAATAGATGGGGGCGGGTAATAATAGTATAGGAAATAGAGAAGTCAAAGAACTTATAATCATGACCCATGGACATGAATAAAGGCAGGGGGAATGCTGGAGGGAATGGGGGTACCTGATGGAGGAGGGCAAAGCCGGGGAAATTGGACAACTGTAAACAGCATAATCAATAAAATATACTTAAAATAAATAAAATCTTTGAAAACATCTGCCATTCACTAGCATACTTTGTATTAGTAGAACTTGTGAACAAAGTATTTAAATTAAAATAAATTGTTTTGATCAATATTAAATAAAGCTGAAGTTGAAATATTGAACCTAGCTAACATTATTTTGGTGTTTGTAAAACCTGCAAACACTTGAAAATCATTTGCAAACTGGATTCTAATTATACAAAAACAAGCAAAAACAAAAAACAATAAGCACGGGAGAGTTCTGAAGAAAATTATGTATATTAAGTATGCACACATATTAAACACATGTATAACAAACTCACTACAGCCATTTGAACTTCAGTTCTGGTGAGAGAAAGTGTGAGAAATATTTCAGGAAGAAAGCACAATTTAAGCTCTAATGTGCTACCTTTTAAAATGTTGTTGAATCCCTGTTTCCTATGACTGGAACAGTGAGGGCAGTAGAATTACAAGAAAGTGCTGAGGGGAGCTTTGCAACTGAGCAGGTTAAGGGCTTGGTGCAAGGTCTCTAGCCTTGTCTTTGTTTTTGCTGAGTCGCCAGGGAACCTCTTACCTCTGTGACTTCTTGGTTAATGTTTCCCAGCATTAGAGCATTAAGTCTCATGACTTATTTAAAGTCTATGTTTTGCAGTATCTCTTGAAGTAGATTTAAGAGAAAATAAGGAATCCGTTATAAGACAGTAGAAGTGACCTTTTTCAATTATAAGTCATAAATCATACATCACAGTCCAGAATTCTAAAATTCTCCGTTTGAATGTGGTTTTTCTGAAGTGGTGTAAGGTAGTGACATCTTGTGGACACGTGCAGTAACTGCAGGTAACTCATATTGCACTACAAAACCAACCATTCACTCATTTGTTCTTCTAACCCTCCTTTCTAGTCTGCCAGTCCATCCCTCTCTCCCTCCCCATTCTGAATACTTTGCATTTGCCACTTTAATCTCTCTGGTGTTTCTTTTAAATAGTAAATGATGGTGTGTTGGAATAAGGGCAGATTTTGGTGACTGTGTTACTTTGGGGTTAAATACTGCCCTGTCATCTCTCCGACTTTGAAAAAACTAAAATAGGTGGGAATGGGTGGATATAAAGGAGCATAGATTTGGAGACAAAAAAGCTTTAATGCTTATTTCTGTTTCTTACTTGCTGTGTGACCGTGGAGAAAGTGAACCACCTCTCAGGGTACAATTTTCCTCTTAGGCAGAACAATAGCAATACATACTGGTCAGAATTATAGAGGTTAAAAAGAAGTTAAACCATAATGTGAGTTACTAAGCTGATAGATTTCTGAAATGATAGTATAGTAGAAATAATTAAGTCATTGTGATATGAGGCCATAGAAACTTTTTAGTTATCAATTCTGTCATCTGTAAAATGTATGTGTAATACAAGCTGACCAGCAAGGTTGCTTTTCATTTTAACATTTTATGTTCGATATTTTCCTTCACACTCTTATGAGCCTCTTTCTATCTAGCAGTGAACTCCCAGCCAGTGATTGCCAGTATAGGGTCACTTATGTTTTGGCCTACAATTGTGGGCAACTCTTTTGTTTGCAGGTAATAAGTTCTGAGTGATTACCTTCTAAAAGAAAGTATAGGCACTTTATCTGTTATCACTGGTAGTTCAATGTCATGGCCGGGGTAGTTAGGCAAGTTCTGAATTTAGGAAGAAAAGGTCAACGTTTTGGCAAATATTTAAAGCTCCCCCATGTGTCCGACAGGCACAGTGAATACGGTTTACGCTCACAAGTCATCTGCCCTCTTCTGGCCCAGGATGAACAGGGCGAGCCACACAGTAAATTAATCTTTCCTTCTGGGTCTCCCTTCTCAGTTTATTCGCTTCTCCGCAAAATAATGCACCCATATAAAACTCACAAGCTGAGTCTCACTGTCATATAAAAATTGTTAGAGAGCAACATGTCTTTTAGACAAATTTATTCTTCCCTTCCTCCCTTCTCCTTTTACTTTCTTGTGATCAGTTTTCTAAACATTACAATAGTTTCAGTCCCTCATGAAAAGAGGTGGCATTCTGTTTTATCCCACATTTTATTTGTAATTCACAGTTCATTAATCTCATTTCCAGCCTCTCCTCTGCTTCCCAAAGGAAAAGGCAAAGTTAGTGGAGTCGGACATTGCTGTCCACTTTTAAGGTCGAACCTGGAGGCCTGAAGAAGCTGAGTGATGCTCCTTCGGACACACTGAGTGAGCGATGGCTTCAGTCTTGGAACCCTGCTCTGCCACCTGCGGCTCAGGTCTGGTATCTCCAGACTGTGCAAGCTCATTTCAAGAGATTTATCTAAAACTCTTCTTGCTATTAGTTTGAATAAATTGTAGTTAGAATTTGGTTTTAAAGCTTCATTAATCTCTGAATGAGGGATGACCCATTTAGAAAGACTGAAAGGCCAACAGATGGTTTTGGGTTGTGTCTTCCAAGCAGCAGACCCCGAGCTGGGGATTTAAATTTAAGTAACAGCAGTTTTTCGGAGAAAGTGATGCTAAGAAGAATTCAGAGTGGGGGAGCGAAGACAGGGAGGTGATGGAAACTAATACAAGCTATACTAATTAGTAGACTACCTCAGTGGGCGATGGGGGCTCAGTCTGCTGAGGACCCCTGGGAGACAGGTTACAGTGCAGCCCAGAGTTGTCCCACCTGAAAGAAGAGGGGCTGGACCAACTCTAATTTGTCTCAGACAACTCTGCAGCACTACTATGTGCCGCAAGCAGGCCCCAGGCAGAGTGACGATAAGAAGCTGCTGCATGTCCCGGAAGGGCGAGTGCTCAGGTGTGCAGGCAGGTACTGACCGTGTTCCCTTCACAGATACTCCTGCTCTTCTATGTCTACGATGATGGTGAGTCACCTGTCTAGTACAATGTAACATGCTGAGGAGGAGACACAAAATACATGGAAAGACCTTAAAAACAGATTTAAAGATAGGGAAAATTGTACCCTTTTCAACCCTATGGATGGACTTGGAGAACATTACGCTAAGTGAAATAAGCCAGTCAGAGAAAGACAAACACCATATGATTTCACTCATATGTGGAATCTAATGCACAAACTGAACTAACAAGCAAAACAGAGACAGGCTCATAGATGGAGAGCAGATGACAGCTAGTGGCAGGGGCGAGGTGAGGAGGTGGAGGGATTGAGCAAAAAGGAAGAAGGACTCATGGACACGGACAACAGTGTGGTGATTGCTGGAGGGAGGGAGGTATAAGGGGACTAAATGAAAAAATATAATAAAGATTATATACTAAAATAAAGATACAGTTTATACCAATGAGAGTAAGCTAACTGAAAACACATACACACCTGAAACAATACACTGTAAGACAGCTTATTATCAAGAGTCAGAATGAGTAAGAGCTCAGAGGAGGGACAGTTGGAAAGCCTTGCCAAGGAAGAACTCCAAAGGCTGATGGGATTCAGGGAGGGAGAGTTAGGACTAAAGGTGGGATTGAATGGAAATACAGGCAAGCGTGCACATCTTTTTCATCTGTTCTCTAAAAAATGGGAAGTTGAATGTCCCTCTCCCTTTATATCAAATTAATATATGCACATAACTTAAAAGACATAGTTTAAAGGCTCATGATGGATGTAAATAGAAGTAGATCTAATACTGTTTTTAAAGTGATAAAAATAGGCTTATGTACCCAGAGCTACATAGATACTACTATAACTAATAGAACAGATTGGTGAGGTGCAGTTAAAGCTGTGTTTAAATTTTAAAGCCTTAAATTTATGTATTTATGTAGAACAAGACTTGTAAATAAACAAGCATTCATCACAAATTTAGAATAAGAAAAGCTAATTAAATTTTCTCAAAACAGAAAGAAGGACTTAGTAAAGGTAAGAGGAAAAAATTAATGAAGTAGAACACAATAAAGAAAGAAGATCAGTAAAGCTAAAGACTGGCTCTAGGAAGGGACTAATATAATTCAAACACTCCGGGATACGCTGATTAAAAGAAAATAGGTAGAAAACACAAATAACTAATACCAGGAATAGTAAGAAGACATCACTATAGAGCCTGCTGCAAATATTTAAAAGATTATAAGTATATTATAAGCAGCTTTAAACAGTGTTTGAAAAGTTATATGAAATTGATACATTTGTCAAAAGTGCAGAGTTGACTGACCAAAACTGACATAAAAATAGAAAAATTAGAATAATATTATTAGTATTAAGTAAGTTGGCTCTATAATTGTGTTATGACCTTCTCATAAAGTAAACTTCAGGCTCAGAAGTCTCACTGATGAATCCTCCCAAACATTTAAGAGAAAATTAATGCTAAACTTTTACAACATTTTCAGAGAATAGGAAAAAATCAACCAAAAATAAAAAATAAAAAGATACACCCAATACCTAAAGAACCTTCCTGCTATAACATAACAAACATTAAAAGGAAAACTACATTTAATCTACTCAAAAACCTGAAAAAACATTTAACTAAATGAATTGAGCACTATGTACACAAAGGTAACAAATATTGCTTAGATTGCTTTATTTGGAAAATACCAACTTGGTATAGTATTCAAAAGTTAATCAGTACAATTAACACGCTTACAAAATAAAGAAAAATAATGATCATTTTAACAGATGCATTCACACCAACTGGAAACATTTATTTTTTTCTTCATTATTTTAAAATGTCTTGGCAATACCATACAAATACAAAGGATCATAAGATACTAATATGTGAACAAATTTGACATCAAGAACAACTGAATATTTTTTAGGAATATACAACCTTGCAAGAGTAAATCATGAAAAAACAAATTCTGAACAGACTGGAGATTACTAAGGAGATTGAGCTAGTAATCAGAAACCTCCCAATGACAGAAGTCCAGGAGCATATACTTTCATTGGTGAATTCTACCAAACGTTAAAAAAAATTAATACCAATCTTTAAAAAATTATTTTAAAAAACCCCATGAAAAACAGAAAAGGAGGGAACACTTCCAAATGAATTTATAAGGGCAACATTGTCATGATACCAAAACCAGAAATTGAAACTATAAGAAAATTAGAGGCCAATATTCCTTATGAACATAAATGCAAAGATCCTTAACAAGATTTTAACAAATGAAATTCAACAATACATTAAAATGATGATGCACTATGATCAAGTTAAATTTATTCCAAGGAGGCAAGTTTACTACAACATCTGCAAAGCAATATACCACATTAAAAAAATAAAATCACATCATATCAAATCCAGAAACAGCATTTGACAAAATTCAACATTCATTTGTGATAAAAACTCTCAGTATAATGAAAATAGAGGGAACAAACCTTAATATAATAAAGGCCGTAAGTAACAAACCCACAACTAACATCATACTCAATGGTGAAAATTTAAAAGATTTTCCTTAAGATCAGAAACAAGAGAAGGATTTCCACTTTCACCACTTGATTCAACATAGTATTAGTAGTCCTAGCCATAGAAATCAGACAAGAAAAAAAAGGCATTTGAATTAGAAAAGAAGAAAACTGTCATTATTTGTGGGTAACCTGATACTATAGGAATCTCTAATGATTATAGAAAAAACTAGAAATAATAAATAAATTCAGTTATGTAGCAGCATACAAAATACTCAGAAACCAGTTGCAGTTTATACAATTCACCAATAACAAACTATCGAGAAATTAAGAAAATGATCCCATTTTCAATTACATCAGAAAGAATAAAAGACCTAGGAATTAACCTAGCCAAGGATGTAAAAGACCTGTACATGGAGAATTATAAGACACTGAAGAAAGAATTTGAAGAAGAGACAAATAAATGAAAGCCTATACCATGTTCATGGATAGGAAGAATTAACATCATTAAAATGTCCATACTACCCAAAGCAATCTATAGATTTAATGCAATTCCTATCAAGACTCCAATGATGTATTTCACAGAACTAGAACTAATATTTCAAAAATATATATGGAACCACTAAAGGCTCTGCATAGCAACAGTGGTCCTGAGAAAGAAGAACAAAGTTGGAGAAATCACACTATCTAATATCAAACTATACTACAAGGATATAGTAATCAAAACAGCCTGGTACTGGCATAAAAACAGACACATAGAACAATGGAAGAGAATAGAGAGTACAGAAATAAACCCATGTCTACATTGTCATTTAATCTATGCATAAAAATTGCCATATAAAAATAGTCAGCATCACTAATCATCAGAGAAATACAAATGAAAACCACAATGAAAATACCACCTTATACTTATCAGAGGGCCATCATCAATAAATCCAACAAACAAATACTGGCAAGGATGTGGAGAAAAGAGAACCCCATATGTTGTTGGTAGGATTTCAAATTGGTGTAGCCACTACAGAAAACAGTATGGAGGTTCCTAACAAAAATAGAACTACCTAATGACCCAGCAATTCTACTTCTGAGTATTTATCTGAAGACATCCAAAACACTATATGGAAAGATGTATGCATCCTTATTTCACTGCAGCTTTATCGTCAATAACCATGTTATGGAAGCAACCTAAGTGCCCATCAATAGATAAATTGATAAAGAAGTGGTACACATATACAATGAAATATTATTTAGCTATACAAAAAAAAAGAGGAAAGGGAATGAATTCTTACCATTTGTGAGAGCATGGATGAACTTAGAGGGTATTATGCTAAATGAAATAAGTCAGAAAGACAAATGCCATACGATTTCACTTATAGGTAGAATATAAAAAAAAATAGATAAACAAGCTCATAGGTACAGAGAACAAAACTAATGGTTGTCATATGGGAGGGGTGTAGGAGACTGGGTGAAAAAAGTGAAGGGATTAAATACAAATTGGCAGTCACAGTGATGTAAAGTACAGTATAGGGAATATAATCAATAATGTAATAACTCTGTATTGTGTCAGGTGGGTGCTAGATTTATTGGAGGATTGCTTAATATAAATGTCCAACCACTATGTTGTACACATAAAACATGTAATTTTGAATGTCAACTAAAATTGAATACAAAATAAAAATAATAAGTTTGGGGATCTAACACATAGCATGGTGACTATAGCTAATAATACTGTCTCATATACTTGAATGTTGCTAAGAGAGCAGATCTTAAATGTTCTCATTGCAGAAAAAGAAATGTAACTATGTGAGTTGATGGGGGTATTAACTAATACTGTGGTGGTAATCATTTTGTAATTTATAAATGAATCTAATCAACAATTTGACACAAACTTATATAATGTTATATGTCAATTACAATACATCTTAATAAAGTTGGGCAAAAGAATAAGACTGTTTTCCAAATAAAATAACAAAAAAGTATATCTCTATAAAAAATGTCTTGTAAAAAAAATCTCACAGGAGGTAGTTGCTTGGCCAGCAAGGGTGTGGCAAGTGGAATAATTGCCACCTTCCCTGCCATATCTCCTAAAAGTTGTTCATATTCTAACCTCCAGAAAGGTGTGCATTACATGGCAAAGGGAGATTAAGGTTGTAAATAGAATTAAGGTTGCTAATCAATTGACCTTCGATAGGGAGATTATCCAGATCTGGGTAAACTTAATATTATCACAAATGATTGCCAGAGAGAGAGAGAGAGAGAGAGAGAGCGTGAGCACCACTGATTATTGCTGGCTTTAAGGACAGAAGGGGCCAGTGCTACTAACCAAAACCATCTGGACAGTATATGTGACTGAACTCAGTTAAGGCCTCTGTATAAACTTTTAAGATTCTGTGGTGCAGCCACTATGGAAAACAGTATGGAGGTTTCTCAAAAAATTAAAATAAAACTGCCTTATGACTCAGTGATTCCACATCTGGGAATATATCCAAAGAAATGCAAAACTAATTTGAAAGAACATTTGTGCCTGTATGTTTACTGCAGTGTTATTTACAATAGTCAAGATCTGGAAACAGCCCAAGTGTCCATCAGTAGATGAGCAGATAAAAAAGCTGTGCTATATTTACATGATGAAATATTACTTAGTCATAAAAAGGAATGAAATCTTACTATTTGCTACACCTGGATGGACCTAGAGTGAAGCCCATCAGAGAAGGACAAACACCAGGTGATTTCACTTATATGTGGAATCTAAAGAACATGATAAACAGACAAAACAGAAACTGACTCATCGGTACAGAGAACAGACTGATGGTTGCCAGAGGGGTTGGGAGACTGGCTGTAAAAGGTTAAGGGATTGAGAAGTACAGATTCGTAGTTACAAAGTGGTCACGGTGAAGTAAGTAAAGCTAGGAAATATAATGAATAATATTGTAATAACTATGTGTGGTGTCAGGTGGGTAGAAAACATTTCAGGGAACACTTTGTAAAGTATGTGGCTGTCTAACCACTATGCAGTACACCTGAAACCAATACAAAATGATATTTAATGTAAATTGTAATTGAAGAAGATATTAAAACATTAGAAAACAAGATTCTGGCATGTGGGCACAGAGATAAACTATTGTGGCCACTCCAGATGAACCTCATATGTAAGTTTCCGTGCTTATTAAACCTGCCATATACCATGTATGGCCTCTTTCTTCAGTCTCTCCTTGCCCTCTGTGTATCAGGGCCAGTTTCATATTTCTTCCAGGAAGCTGCTAAGGCTGTGAAAGGACACTGTCCTGGAACACTGCAGGAACCTCATAACTAATCCCCTACTTCCTGGCACCCTTGCACCCTGACCTGCCCTACTCCATTCTCAAAGCCGCTAGACTTTGAGCCGCTAGACATCTAAACATAAGTCAGATCATATTCTACCTCAAGTAGCTTTCCTTTCCCAACAACTGCTGCATTTCAGCAACTAGAAAGGAGCGCAGGGTGTAGTGGTTTGTTAGTGCGTTCTGCAAATGAAGCAGACTCTGTAGACTCTCAAAACAAGTACCAGCAAAATGAAGTAAAAAATCACCAGTCATATAATTAAGAAATAGTTACTGTTAACCTTTTGATAACAATTCTTTCAGATAAGACTCTAGGCATATATAGATATGTGACAAGCTCGTATTTTAGAATCATTATTGTTCCTTTTCCTTTGTTTAAGATTTTATTTATTTATCTTTAGAGGGGAAGGGAAGGAGAGGAGAGGAATATATGTATGGTTGCCTCTTGTGAGTCCCCTGCTGGGAACTGGCCTGCAACCCAGGCATGTGCCCTGACTGGGAATCGAACCTCGATCCTTTGGTTCACAGGCCTGCACTCAATCCACTGAGCCACACCAGCCAGGTGTTCCTTTTCCTTTTTTACTTTTGAGTTCCTGACCTTTGTTTGGGTTGGCCCTTGATGTTTCCCTGCATTGAGAGAATAAAGGATTTTATTTATTTATTTGTTTATTTTTGTTGAGGGAATAAAGGATTTGAAAAAAGGAGTTAAGACTACATAGACTTAACAGACTTTTATAGAACATAGCATCCAAAAGCAACAGAATGCACATTTTCAAGTGCACATGGAACACTGTCCAGGATAAATCAGAACACAACAAAATAAGTTGTAATAAATTTTAAAAGATTGAAATCATATCAAGTATCTTTGTTGACCACAATGGTATGACACTAAAGATAAATTATAGGAAGAAAATGGAAAATTTTTTAAATATGCAGAGATTAAACCACACCATGTTGAAAAACCAATGGGTCAAAGAAGAAATCAAAAGATATATCGAAACACGTGAAAATGGAAATAAAACATACCAAAACGTATGGGATGCAGCAAAAGCCATTCTAAGAGAAAAGTGTGTAGTGATAAATACTTACATTAAGAGACAAGAAAGACTTCAAATAATATAACTTTACACCTCAAAGAACTAGAAAGAGTATAGCAAACTAAGCCCAATTTGTAGAAGGAATGTAATAAAGATCATAATGGAAATAAAAGAAATAGAGACTAACAAGGCAATAGAAAAGATCAGGAGAGAGAAGGGAAGATGGCGACAGAGTAGGACGGAGTGGATTCCATTTCCCCGTACACATGGGAGAAAATCCTGGCTGATCTGCGGAGGAACAGTGCAAACAGCCAACAGTCCCCCAGCATATATGAAAAGAAGAGACCAGAAATTGTAACGGACACTGAAAAAACAGATGTGATACAAACAACTTGGAACTGTGAAAAGATCAGAGTTAGACACAAAGAGGGGGCATCCCAACAGTAAAGACAGAGAGACAAATTTCACTTTGCTATAGCAGAGAAGCCACACGTTGCTGCATATTTGTATTATTATTTTTCATTATTCTCACTTCTTTTATATTTTAATAGTATCTTTGTACTCCTCCTCTTTCTGTATAGGCTCCTTTGCCTTGGCTGGTTATATTGTATCATTTGAGGTTTCCCCTGTTCTCTCCTCCACAGTGTATTGCCAATTTTCTATACTTCATGCCATTTGTTTTCCTTTAGCACACTACCCAAAGTTCTATACCCCCTAATTCATGTTATCCAGATCTCATATAGTCTGTCATATGATTGTTGCTTTAATATTATTGTAAATAATAGCTGTTCTATATAACTGTAAATACTTCACAACACATCTCCTGGATCTTAGCCCACCTCACAGTTTCCTGAACTTTATTACTGTAGTGGTTAACTCTATTCTCTCACACACTACACCTATTTACTATCCTTTACTCTCACCTTACCTCAGAATCTGACCTCCCGCAACCACACTGCTTTCTAGATACAATTCACAAGCCTTCCCTCCCCAACAAGAGACTTATCTTTTGTCCATCCTTTCTTAAAAGTGGCAAGTTGGGTTGAAGATTATGGTTAACACTATACATAGCCTAAAGATCTTCTATCTCTTCTCTACTGGCTGTGACTGTAAATATCATAAAATACACTCCTGCTGTCATAAGCCATTTTGCCTCCCCCTCCAACTGATCACACACACACACACACAAAGGAGTAGGTGGAAGCAGAGAACACCAGGATACCCAAAGGAGACTGCACCACTGAATTTCACAGGTATTCTACCACTGAAGTTCACAACATAAACCCAGGGAGTCAGAACAGATCAATTTAAGAAGCTGAAGCTAACAAGAAGAGTCTCACAAACAATGGGAAGACAAAGAAACAATCCCCAAATGAAAGGAAAGGAGGAAGCCTCAGAAAGAATGCTAAATGAAATAAAGGCAAGTCAACTAGCAGATATTGAATTCAAAGCACTGGTTATCAGGAAGTTCAAAGAGCTCACAATGAGCTACCAGAAACTAGAGGAGAGCTACAATGAACCCACTGCAAACTATATCAACATGAAAAAGGAAATAGAAACTATCAGCAAGGGCCAAGAGAAAATGAAGAATACAATTTCAGAACTGAAGAACACAGTAGAAGGAATCAAAAGCAGGATCGATGAAGCAGAAGATTGGATCAGTGAGTTGGAGAACAAAGTAGGAAAAAACATCCAGAAAGAGCAAGAAAAGGTAAAGAGGCTCAGAAAGAATGAAGAGGGATTAAGAGAAGTGCAAGACAATATGAAATGTAATAATATCTGAATAATAGGAACCCCAGAAGGAGAAGAAGAAAAGGGGCTAGAAAACCTGTTTGAAAAAGTAATGAAGGAAAACCTCCCTAATTTGATGAGAGAAAAAGTCACACAAATCCAGGAATCACAGAGAGTCCCAATCAAGAGGAACCCAAATGGGCCACTTCAAGACACATCATCATTAAAATGGCAAAATTCGACTTCCGCCAAGATGGAGGCATAGGTGGAAACACTGTGCCTTCTCCCACAACCAAGTTTGAATACAACAAAGGTTTAGTAAACAAAGATGAAGCCAAAGAACAGAAAATTGAACTATACGGAAGTCCGACAACAACGAACCATTCAACCGGGACCAGTAAGAGAGGCGGAGCCAGCAGCGGAGCAGAGTCAGGCAGGAAAGATCCCCCAACCCCAGGTGCCCAGGCAGCCGGGGTGGCAGCACAGACCCAGTGAGGGTGCGGGGCAGGCTGACCGTGGTCACACATTCACATGCAGATAAACCACCAGAGAATTGAGCAGTGAGACGGACCATGCAGGCCCCAGCGGGCGAACCCAGTGAGTGTGCAAGGTGGCAGGAGGTGGCAGAGGAGATGGCATTGCTTTCCTTTGACCCCATCCCCACATACATTGTCACAACCCAGTGACTGAGTTGCCTCGCCCTGGTGAACGTCTAGGACTCTGCTCCTCATATGTAAAAGGCACAAAAAGTCCAAAAGATGGCTCAAGAAGAACGCAAAGTCCCAGAGCCGCTAAATCTAAGCGACCAAGAAATAGTCAGCCTATCAGATGCACAGTTCAAAACACTGGTGATCAGGATGCTCACAGAACTGGTTGATTATAGTCACAAATTAGAGGAACATATGAAGGCTAAACTATTTGAAATGAAGAGAAATGCACAGGAAACCAATAGTGATGGAAAGGAAACTGGGACTCATATCAAGAGAGTGGACCAGAAGGAAGAACAAAATATCCAACCAGAAAAGAATGAAGAAAGAAGAATTCAAAAAAATGAGGAGGGACTTAGGAACCTCCAGGACATCTTTAAACGTTTCAACATCGAATTATAGGGGTACCAGAAGGGGAAAAGAAACAGCCACAAGTGGAAAACTTATTTGAACAAATAATAAAGGAGAACTTCCTCAGTCTGGCAAAGGAAATAGACTTCTAGGAAATGCAGGATGCTCAGAGAGTGCCAAAGAAGTTGGACCCAAGAAGGAACACACCAAGGCACATCATAATTACATTAGCCAAGATTAAAATGAAGGAGAGAATCCTAGAAGCAGCAAGAGATAAGGGGATAGTCACCTACAAAGGAGTTCCCATTAGACTGTCAGCAGATTTCTCCAAAGAGACCTTACAGGCAAGAAGGGGCTGGAAAGAAGTATTCCAAGTCATGAAATCCAAAGACCTATATCCAAGATTGCTTTATCCAGCAAAGCTTTCATTTAGAATGGAAGGGCAGATGAAGTGCTTCTCAGATAAGATCAAATTCAAGGAATTCATCATCACCAAGCCCTTATTATATGCAATATTAAAGGGACTTATTTAAGAAAAAGAAGATGAAAAATATGAACAGTGAAAGGACAGCAAACTCAGTTATTAACAACCACACCTAAAACAAAAGCAAACCAAGAGGACAGCTAGATCAGGAGTGGAACCATAGAAATGAAGAACACATGGAGGGTTAGCAACAGGGGAATGGGAGGAGGAGAAGGAGGGAGAATGTACAGAAAATAGCATAGACAGTAGGTAGAAAATAGATAGGGGGAAGAGCAAAAATAGTAGGGGAAATATAGAATCTAAAGAAGTTGAGAGGCGTGGTCATAAACTAAAGGGGGGGAATGGTGGGGGAGGGAGTGTGCAGGGTGGAGGGGAATGAAGGGGCAGAATAGAACAACTATAATGGTATAATCAATAAAATATATTTAAAAAATAAAATGGCAAAATTCCAAGACAAAGAGAGAATCTTAAAGGCAGCAAGGGAGAAAAAGGAAGTAACATACAAGGGAGCCCCAATAAGGTTAGCTACTGACTTCTCAATGGAAATGCTCCAAGCAAGAAGAGAATGGCAAGAAATATTCCAAGTAGTGAGAACCAGAGGCCTGCAACCAAGGCTACTTTACCTAGCAAGGCTCTCAATCAAGACAGAAGGCCAAATAAAGAGCTTCCAAGACAAAAGAAGTCTAAAAGAATCCACCAAACCAGCTCTGCAAGAGATGCTAAAAGAACTGCTTTAAGGAAAGGAAGGAAAAGACAGAGACAGAGAGGAACACAGGTACAAAAATAGAAATGAATAAGCACCTATCAATAATAACCTTAAATGTAAATGGGTTAAATGCTCCAATCAAAAGACATAGAATAGCTGAATAGATGAGCATGACCCACACATATGCTGCCTACAAGAGATCCACCTCAGGACAAAAGGCCTACACAGACTAAAAGTGAAAGGCTGGAAACAAATTTTCCAAGCAAATGGACAAGAAAAAAAGCTGGGGTAGTAATATTCATATCAGACAAAATAAACTCCAAAAAAAAAGGGCCATAAAGAGAGACCCAGAAGGTCACTTCATAGTACTCAAGGGAAGAATCCACCAAAAAGACATTAACAATGTAAATATATATGCACCCAACATAGGAGCATCCAAATATATAAATAAAATCTTAGAGGACTTCAAGAAAGATGTTGACAACAACACAATTATAGTAGGGGATTTTAATACCCCACTGTCAAAAATGGACAGATCTTCCAAGCAAAATATGAACAAAGATATTGTGCCATTGAACAACACCCTAGATGAAATGGACTTAACTGATATATATAGAGCCCTTCATCCCAAAGAAGCTAAATACTCATTCTTTTCAAATTCACATGGAACATTTTCAAAGATACACCACATGATAGGACACAAAACAAGCCTCAACAAATTAAAAAAAAATTGAAATCATACAAAGCATTTTCTCTGACCACAAGGGACTGAAACTGGAAACCAACCCCAAAGGAAAAAACCCCAAATACTCAAAATCATGGAGATTGAATGGCATGCTATTAAACAACGAATGGGTCAAGAATGAAATTAGGGAAGACATCAAAAAATTTCTGGAAACAAATGAAAATGAACTCACAACCCAAAACTCATGGGACACAGAAAAGGCAGTCCTGAGAGGGAAGTTCATAGCAATACAGGCCTATCTAAAAAAGGTAGAAACATTTCAAACAAACAACCTAACCTGATGCCTACAAGAACTCGAGGAACAACAACAAAGACAGCCCACAGCAAGTAGAAGAAAGGAAATAACCAAGATCAGAGCAGAATTAAATGACAGAGTCTAAAAGCACAATTCTTGGGATCAATGAATCCAAGAGCTGTTTTTTTTAAAAGATAAAATCGACAAGCCTTTAAGTAGGCTAATCAAGAAAAGAGAGAGAATCCAAATAAAGACAATCAGAAATGAAAGAGGCGAGATTACAACTGATACCACAGAAATAGAAGGAATTGTAAGGAATGACTATGAAGAACTGTATGCCAAGAAATTTGAAAACCTAGGTGAAATGGACAAATTTCTAGAAAAATATAATCTTCCAAAACTCAATGAAGAAAAAATAGAAAGCCTGAACAGACCAATAACAGCACATGAAATTGAAGCAGTAATAAGAAAACTCCCATCCCACAAAAGCCCTGGACCAGATGTTTTCACAGAGTTCTACAAAACATTTAAGGAAGAGCTAACCCCTATTCTTCACAGACTATTCCAAAAAATCCAAAAGGATGGAAGACTCCCAAACTCTTTTTATGAAGCCAGCATCATCCTAATTCCAAAACCAGATAGAGACACAACAAAGAAAGAAAACTTCAGGCCAATATCGCTGATGAACATGGACGCTAAAATTCTCAACAAAATATTGGCAAATCACATTCAACAATATATTTAAAAGATCATACACCATGACCAAGTGGGATTCATCCCAGGGATGGTTCAATATTCGCAAATCAGTAAACTTAATCCATCACATAAACAAAAGCAAAGACAAAAATCACGTGATCATATCAATAGACACGGAAAAAGCTTTTGATAAGGTACAACACCCATTTATGATAAAAACACCCAGCAAAGTGGGAATAGAGGGAGCATTCCTCAATATAATAAAAAAGGCCATATACGAGAGACCTACAGCCAACATCATACTCAATGGGCAAAAACTAAAATCTTTTCCGCTAAGATCAGGAACAACATAAGGTTGTCCACTTTCACCACTTCTATTCAATATAGTATTGGAAGTTTTAGCCACAGCGATCAGACAAGAAAGGAAATAAAAGGCATACAAATTGGAAAAGGAGGAAACAAAACTGTTGCTCTTTGCAGATGACATGATAGTGTACATGGAAAATCCTATAGACTTTACTCAAAAACTGCTTGACCTAATAAATGAATTTGGCAAAACAGCGGGATACAAAGTCAATATCCATAAATCAAAGGCATTTCTGTATACTAACAATGAATCAGCAGAAGCAGAAATCAGGAAAAAAATCCCATTCGATATAGCAAAAACAAAAATAAAATATCTGGGAATAAATCCAACCAAGGAGGTGAAAGACCTGTATGCAGAAAACTACACAACACTGAAGAAAGAAGTCAAGGAAGACACAAACAAATGGAAACATATACTGTGTTCATGGATTGGAAGAATTAACATCATCAAAATGTCCATACTACCCAAAGCAATTTACAGATTCAATGCAATACCTATTAAAGTACCAATGGCATATTTCACAGACATAGAACAAACACTTCAAAAATTTATATGGAACCATAAAAGACCCCAAATAGCAGCTGCAATTTTGAGAAAGAAGAACAAAGTAGGAGGGATCACAATACCTGATATCAAACTGTATTACAAGGCCACTGTAATCAAAACAGCCTGGTACTGGCATAAAAACAGGCACATAGACCAATGAAACAGAACAGAGAACCCAGAAATAAACCCAAATCTCTACAGTCAATTAATATTCAATGAAGGGGGCAGTAACATAAAATGGAGTAAAAATAGCCATTTCAACAAATGGTGTTAGGAGAACTGGACAGCTACACGCAAAAAAAAAAAAAAAAAAAGAAAGAAAGAAAGAAACTTGAGCAACAAATTACACCATACACCAAAATAAATTCAACATGGATAAAAGACTTAAATATAAGCTGTGACACCATTAAAGTCCTAGAGGAGAACATTGGCAGGAAAATCTCAGATATTTCACACAGCAACTTTTTTACTGATATGTCCCCTAGAGCAAGGGACATAAAGGAAGGAATAAACAAATGGGATCTCATCTTTCTTCTGCATGGCTAAAGAAAACAGTATTAAAATAAAAAGAGAACCAACTGTATGGGAAAACATATTTGCCAACGATACCTCAAGCAAGGGTTTAATCTCCAAAATATACAAGGAACTTTCATGACTCTACTCTAAGAAGACAAGCAACCCAGTTAAAAAATGGGCAAAGGACTTTAATAGACCTTCTCCAAGGAGGACATACAGAGGATCCAGAGACACATGAAAAGATGCTCAATAGAGCTAGCTATCAGAAAGATGCAAATTAAAACCACAATGAAATACCACTTTACACAGGGCAGAATGGCCATCATAAACAAAGCAATGAACAACAAATGTCGGCGAGGTTGTGGGGAAAAGAGGACCCTAGTCCATTGTTGGTGGGACTGCAGACTGGTACAACCACTATGAAAAACAGTATGGAATTTTCTCAGAAAACTAAAAGTGGATCTGCCTTTTGACCCAGCAATTCCACTGCTAGGATTATATCCTAAGAACCCTAAAACACCAATCCAAAAGAACCTATGCACCCCAATGTTTATAGCCACACAATTTACAATAGCCAAGAGATGGAAGCAACCTACATGCCCATCAGTAAATGAATGGATCCAAAAACTATGGTATATTTGCACAATGGAATTCTATGCAGCAGGAAGAAAGGAGCTACTACCCTTTGCAACAGCATGGATGGAACTGGAAAGCATTATGCTGAGTGAAATAAGTCAGGCAGTGAAAGACAAATACCATATGATCTCACCTTTAACAGGAAGCTAAACAGCAAAACAAACAAATAAGCAAAATATAACCATAGACACTGAAATAGAGAACAGGCAGATAGGGACCAGAAGGGAGAGGGGAGGGAATTTCAGGGGGAAAGGGGAAGGATTCACAAAGACAAGTATAAAGGACATATGGACAAAAACTAGCAGTGGTGGAAATGGGAGGGAGGTAGCTCACTGGGTGGTGTGGGCTGGGATGGGAGTAAAATACAGAAAACTGTACTTGAACAACAATTAAATAAAAAATAATAATTAAAAAAGGAAATATCAATAAAACTAAAAGCTGGGTTTTTAAAAAGGCAAACAAAATAGCTAAACTTTTAGCCAGAGTCACCAAGAGAGGACTCAAATATATTAAATCAGAAAGGAAAGGGGAGTATTACAAACAATACTGCAGAAACACAAAAGCTCATACAAGGTTACTATGAACAATTATATGTCAACAAATTGGACAACAGAAAAAATGGGTAAATTCCTAGAAACATACAACCTATCTACTGAATCATGAAAAAACAGAAAACAGATCAATTAATAGTTAGAAGATTAAATAAACTATCAAGAACTTAACAAACAAAAAGTTCAGGACCAGATGGCTTCACTGGTGAATTCTACCAACTATTTAAAGGAAAATTAATACCAATTCTTCTTAAGCTTTTCAAAAAAACAGAAGAATAAGGAATACTTCCAAACTCATTTTTACAAGACCAGTATCAGCCTGATACCAAAACCAGACAAAGACACTACACAAAAAGAAAATTACAGGACAAGATTCTTAATGGACACATGCAAAAATCCTCAACAAAATATTACAAAACTTAATTCAACAATACATTAAAGAAATCATATATTATGATCAAGTCACATTTATTTCAAGGATGCAAGAATGGCTTAATATCCACAAATCTATCAATATGATATATCATTTTAACAAAATGAAAGATACCACACGATAATCTCAGTAGATGCAAATTTTTTTTTATAAACTTCAACATTCATTCATGATAAAAAAAAACTCTCAACAAACTGGGTATATATACATCATACCTAAAAATAAGAAAGGCCACATATTGAATACAAGACCACAGTTCACATTATAACAGTGAGAATCTGAAAGCTTTTCCTCTCACATCAGGAACAAGAACAAAATGCCCACTCTCACTACTTTTATTCAACAGAGTATTGGAAGTCCTAGACAGAGCAATTAAAGAAGATGAAAAATGCATCTAAACAAGAAAAGTAAAATTGTCACTATTTTCAGATGACATAATATTATACATAGAAAACCCTAAAATCTCCACCAAAAATGTTAGAACTAATCAATAAATTCAGCAAAGGTGTGTGATGTAAAATCAATATACAAAATCAGTTGCATTACTATATACTAAAAATAAACTATCAGAAAGAGAATTAAGAAAACAATCCCATTTACAATTTCTTGAAAAGAGTAAATTACTTACAAATAAATTTTACCAATAAGATAAAAGACTTACATACTGAAAACTATAAGACATTAATGAAAGAAATTGAAGACACAAAAATGAAAAAATATTCTGTGCTCATGCATTAGAAGATTTAATAATGATAAAATGTCTATACAATACAAAATGATCTGCAGATTAAATGCAATCACTATCAAAATTTCAATGGTGTTTTTCACAGAATAAGAACAAATAATCCTAAAGTTTGTATGGAGCCATAAGAATCCAAAAAATAGTCCAAAAAATCTTGAGAAAGAGCAAAGCTGGAGGAGCACACTTCTTGATTTCAAACTATATTACAAAGTTATGCTAATGAAAACAGTATGGTATGGGCATAAAATGGACACATAGATAGAATAGAATAGAGAGCCCACAAATGAACCCAGACATATTCGGTCAATTGGTTTACAGCTAAGGACCTAAGAATATCTAATAAGGAAAGGACAAACTCTTCAAAACTGGTATTGGGAAACCTGAATAGCCATACACAAAAAGATAAAACTGGACCACTATCTTACACCACACATAAAACTCAATTCAAAATTCATTGAAGAATTGAATGTAAGACCTGACACCATAAAACTCCTAGAAGAAAATATGGGGGTAAGATTCTTGATATTGTTCTCATCACTGATTTTTTAAAACATTTGACACCAATAGCAACAGCAACTAAAGCAAAATAAACAAGTGGGACTACATCAAACTAAAAAGCTTCTATACAGAAAAGTAACTATCAACAGAATGAAAAGACAAACTGAAATGGGAGAAAATATTTATAAATCACATATCTGATGAGAGGTTAATATCTAAAGTACATAAAGAACTCATAACAACTCAATAGAAAAAATAATCCAGTTAAAAATGGGCAGAGGATCTGAACAGACAATTCTCAAAAAAAGACATACAAATGGCCAACAGGTTTATGAAAAGGTGCTCAACCTCATTCATCATTAGGGAACTATAAAACCATGATGAGATATCACCTCATACCTGTTAGAATGGCTGTTATAAAAAAAAGACAAGAAATAATCAGGGCTGGTGACAGTATGGAGAAAAAGGAACCCTTGTACACTCCTGGTGGAAATAAAAATTGGTTCATCCACTGTGGAAAGCAATATGCAGGCTCTTCAAAAAACTAAAAATAGAGCTACCACATGATTTAGCAATTTCAAATCTGTATATTTATCCAAAGGAAATGAAATCAGTATCTTGAAAAGATATCTGTACCCCCATATTTATTTTAGCTTATAATACTTATAATAGCTAAAACATAGAAACAATGTAAGTGTCCATCAGTGGGTGAATGGATAAAGAAAATGTGATATAAGTATATTTTGCCATGCATAATGCACACTTTTTTGCCCAAATTTTAGAGATAAACAAGGATGTGCATTATACATGGGTATTATTAATTCTGTATTTATATACCATAAAAGATATTTTTCCTGAAAAATATCTTTTGGGCCAAAAACATGAGTGTACATTATACATGGGAGTGCATTATATACAGCAAAATATGGTACATACGTACACAAAAATAGAGTGGGGTTGGATCAAAAACTTCAGTACATTTACACAATGGAATACTATGCAGAAGAAAGAACTCCTACCCTTCATGGCAGCATGGATGGAACTGGGGAGCATTATGCTAAGTAAAATAAGCCAGGTGGTAAAAGACAAATACCATATGATCTCACCTATAAGTGGTGCCTAATCAATAAAACAAATGAGCAAAATAGAACCAGAGACTTGGAAATAAAGAACAAACTGACAGTGAGCAGAGGGAAAGGAGGGAGAAAAAGGAAAGAAGGGGAAGGGGGAAACCAAGGAAAATGAACAGGGGTCTAATAGACATGGACAATGAAGGGGGATTGACTGTATGGGTGGAGGGGAGAGGGCAGAGTACGGCGAAAAAGGAAGGACAATTGTAACCGAAAAACAATAGAAAAAAAAGAAAAAATACAGAGTGCAATAAAAGTAGGTTTATAGTTGTTCACATGGAAAATTCTATGATTAATAATAATACGAGAATAAACACTATCTCATGTAACCTCAACTGTGGAATACCCAGTGGGATATTATCCAGCCATAAAAAGAAGGAAACCCTCCATTTGTGACAACAGGGATGGATCCTTAGAGCATTATGCTCAGTGAAATAAATTCAGACAAAGACAAGTTCTATATGATCTCACAGGTGCAATTAAAAATAATGCAAGCTCACACAGAGAACAGATTGGTGGGTGTCAGAGGCAGAGTGTGGTGAGGCTGATGAAATAGGTGAAGGGGTCAAAGTGTACAAACTTTCAGTTATAAAAGAAATAAGTCATGGGATGTAATGTATCACATGGAGACTGCAGTTAAAATATTGTATTGTAAATTTGAAAGTTGCTAAGAAAGTAGATAATGAAAGTTCTTATCACATGAAAAAACTACGTGTGGTGTGGTGATGGGCATTACTAAATTTATTGTGGTAATCACTTTGGAATATATACATGTATAGAATCATTATATTGTATAGCTAAAACTAATGTAATATATGTCAATTACATCTCGATTAAAAATAAATTAAAAGGAGGAATGCAAAGGTGACTCCAAGACGATTTCAAGCTCCTGACGTAAAAAATAGGTTATATAGAGTTGGACGGCAAACAGTCTGTTTTCTTAAGGAGAATTTTGCAAGAAACTTGCTCTCTTCTCTTTAATATAACCTAGAGTGGTCCCAGCTCATCACAACTCTTGGCATTTGTAGGTAAAATAAGGGTAAATTAAAAAGAAGACTGCCTGTTTTTCAGCCCTGGGTGATGGCAGGAAGGAAACTTAAGGGAGGAAAAAGGCAATTAAGACTCTGATTAGTTTGTCCCGATGTCCCTGGATCCAGGCCCTGAGACAGGGAGATATGTTTCACTAGGGAAGGTAACATGGAAGTCAGAAGGAGGCCTTTGTTCTGACTCCTCATTTATGACCCTGGGAAGGGGCCCCTCTCAGGAAGTTCTGACCAAGCCTGAATTTACCTCGAGTGACACCATCTTGAGGTAAGCACAGGCTGAGGAAGGCCTGAGATTTGGTACCTGAGGCCCTGAGTTCCTGTGTGCAGTGAATACTGGTCTAGTGGGCCTGCTTTGGGAGTTTTCTGAGGTGGGGTCTTGTGACTCGGTGGCTTTCATAAGTGGGACCCTGGGCCTGCAGGCTGGATAGGGACTTTGGTGGCGATCTGGAGTCTGGGGCTTGTGAAACTCATGTCATCCCAGTAAGGAGCTCTGGCTCCAGGCAAGCTGTGGACGAGACCAGCAGCCGCCACAGTTGGCTGACCATCTGGGGGCACTGGGTAACAGTGCCCCAGAGACCCAGACAAAAAACCATCAAAGACCTGTCTTGTCCCTGTTCCATGACACAGCCCTCGGCTCCCACACCTGGGCATGACCTGGAGATGAGAAGTAGGCAAAGGGAGTATATAAAGATTTGCAGAGAAACAGAGCCAACAGGAGATTATCTATCAATCAATCATCTCAGCCTATTTTGGTTCCATTGGTAATATGTGATTATGAAGGCTGAGAAGTCCCAGGATCTACAGTTGGTTAGCTGGAGACCCAAGAGAGCCAAGGGTATAGTTTGTCCCAGTCTGAAGGCAGGAGAAGACTGATGCCCTGAGCAAACCCAGTCAGGCCAGAACTTTCCGTCCCATTCAGGCCTTCGTTAGACTGGATGAAGTCCACCTGTGCTGGGGAGGGCACTCTGCTTTGCTCAGTCCACTGCTTCGAATGCCCTCACAGACATACTTAGGATAATGTTCGACCAGCTTTCGGGGCAGCCCGTGGCCCAGTCCAGGGGACCTGTAAAATTAATTGTCAGGGAGCCATCCAGAAACAGTTTTCCTAAAAGAGACAGAGTATTGGCTAAAGGAACTGTTTACATGATCAGATTTGACTAAATTTAATCAAAACTGGAGATTTAGTGATTTTTTCCCATTTTTCCCACTAACTGCTAAATGGGAGAGTATGAAAAGGAATAGATGAGCTCCAATAAAAAGTTGCATTTTCTCTGCATATTCAGCCACAGATAAAGATATACTATATGGGATCTTGCTACAGCTGTTCCGTAATCTGTTTTCCCACATACATCCTAGATCCTTTTCTAGATTGATAAATACTGATCTCCCTAGAGATTGTATTTTATGTTTGCTTCGAATCTTATTGTTTATAAATATCCGTTTAAATACCCAGACCCCCACTGATGGACGCTGAGGCTGTTTCCGATCTTCCACTCTTGTAGGAAATGCTGTGATAAACACCAGCAAAGGACCTACGTGCACGCAGTTCACACCCACAAGGTTTCATGCTCCCCAGTGTAATGACAGCTTACTTTTCCTACCATATTATGGAGAAAATGATTTGTATTCGTTCTTCATACATGGGAGTGTGGCATAAAAATCAAGGTGTAACAAGGAGCTAGTCATTGGCTGTGGGATGCACAGGGATGGGGCCTGTGTGCGCCCAGCCACTTGCCCCTGCCCAGCCGTGACTGTACATGCAAGCTCATGGAGCATGTGGTGAGCATCCATATCGCTCAGAAAGTTCCACTCACTGGCCATGCACAGGGCTTACACTCCCTGCTTGCCACAGCAGATCTCCATGGGCCCACCTGGGCCCAACAGAGGCGCGAGGGTAAAGCTGGGCAGAAAGCACGCTTCTGCCTTCCCTTGGGACAACGAAGTGGCGGAGTGGGGAGAAGCTAGGGCCACCTGAAGGACAGCCAGCGGCCCTATCTGAACCTCCCAGAGCGTGGCTGCCATGGGCAAGCTCTGTTTATCAAGAGCCACATGTTCCCGATTGCAGGCTGCTGCACGGCTTCAATTAGACTTTTTGACGGATGGCCAGTTTAATGAGCCTATTTACAGAGGGTCATTCAACATGGCAATTACACCTATAAATCTATTTGCAGCAGGACTCAAATAACCTTCTGCACACAGCCCTGTATAAAACTGCTGTCTGATTAATTAACATTAATTTCCCTGCCGTATGGAACCAGCTGCAGTTGGTGTAAATGCTTCCAGCTCCTCTCTGCAGGCCCTGTGCAAATGGCAGGGGTTCTCTGGGTAAGGGGAGTGTTTCAGGGGCTGGGAGGGGGAGGCCGGGAGTCATATAGTTGCTATCCAAAGAAGCTCTTAGTTTTTCTTTCTTCCCTCTGTTCTTTCTCCGGTTCGGTTTGATTGATGTTTCAGGGCAGTGCCATATATAGGGGGCAAAATTCAATTAATTGGATATGAAATATTTATAATCCTGCTGCATGTGTCTATCAGAGAAGAGCCCTTAATAGATCTTCTCATTAGTATGAGCTGGTGACTCATTTCTCTGCTTTCACAGTCATTCGGAATTAAAATCCAATTAATCTAATATCCCTGTGAATGTTATTAAATTATTGGGAAAACTGCAGTGAGGAGATAGGGTGAGGGGAAAAAGCTGGCCTTGTGGGTACTCATTTCCTCTCTGCAAATCACACAAGGCCGGTGGGACTGGCCCCCCTTCCTTTGGGCTCTTCTAGTTCTTGGGTTGTGTCTACTCTTGGCAAATAAAGCCCAGGATTATGAATCAAGGGCTCTCAGCTGCCAATGCCAACACTGCCAAAGCTCACAACACAACAACAACGAAAACCGAAAAGCGGGTTCTGAAACTGCCAAAGTATTTGCAAGATTGTAATTAAGTGAAAAAGGTAAGATTTGCACTGTTTTAAGCAGCTCTGAATGAGTCTCTCCGAGGTAGAAGCAGTATTAGGAATGAAGACTGAATGGGGAAACTCCCAGGCTTCACGCAGATCTAGAATGCTGTGGTTTAATGAATTCTTAATCTGTGTGCCCTGTGGAAAAAAAAGTAGTAATCACGATTTATAGAAATGATGAGTGGAGTCCCCTCCTTGTATTCGGAAAAACAGGGGCCACTGCTATCATTAGCAAATGTTCATGTCACCAGGGATTTTATTTGTACAATGGTTTACGAAGGCACTTAAAATTTTTGCAGTTTGGGAGAAAGGAGGGCAGGAAAAAGATGCTGCAATAATGGCAAGCAATATCCTGCTGTCCAGCCAGTTGGCCGATATGGAATGTTGGTGTGTTATTTGGAAACTGCTAACTCTAAACTTCAGTCTTGACTGTGACACATGATTCTAGAAACCATTGAAAAGCCTCCTGATTCCTCCCTCCTTGCGGCATCCAGTGCTGCAGCTGGGCAAACATGGACTGCGTTTCCACCGAATGCCAGGCACTGTGACAACTGCCAGGGTTACCGTACTGGGGGTCGAGTGTACATATTTAAACAGAAATGTTCCCCAAAGCATGTGGTGAATAAGACTCAATCCCCAACTTTGAGAGGCTTCCAGATATTAAAACAGATAATTTAAAATGCAGTGGGTTGAAAGACTTTGCTGCGGGTCAGGGAGAGCTTCCTGGAGGAGGTGAGTGACAGGGATGTGTTTCTGCATTGGCTTAGGCTATTCCCCTCTTTGTGACATCCTCCCTCATCCTCTACCTTACGTTCTGTTTTTTTTTTTTTTTTGAGTCCCATTTCTTGATTTCAGGATGCCATTCCTAACTAGTGCAATCCTGTTTTGAATTTGTCCATTACTTATTATCTTTTTCTATCATCAACTATTGCATCTATTTTAATGGGCTTCTATATGTATCTTGTTACACCTGTTACATTATAAATTGTTTGAGAGATAGGACTATTTCTTACATTTTCTGTTGCATCCCCTCTGCAGCCAGCACTCTGCTAAGAACATAGCACTCAATAAAATTTGAACAAAAGGTTACTTAGTATTTAACTCCTGAAGAAAATACCTTTTCAACTGTAATGTGGTTTATTCCATTTTCTCTTGGTTTTTAGCTCTCAAAAATGGCTTCTCTGATTTTAAACCTTGCTGGTGGGAGTGTAAATTCATACAACCTCTATGGAGGGCAATTAAGCCATATCTATTTCAATCTGCAAATGCATTTACCCTTTTGATCTTTGATCCGGCAATTGCATTTTTTGGAATTACTCTATAGAAAAATCTGTACATATGTGAAATTCTATGTATACAAAATTATTGATTGCATTAATGCTTGTGGTAATAAAGGGTTAGAAACAAACCAGATGTCTGTCATTAAGGGATTATCTAGTACATCATACAATAAATATTATACAGTTATTTTTAAAAAGAATGAGAATATTCTCTCTGCACTAATATAAAAAACGCAGGTTTCAGAACAGGTTGTATTATGAACTACCTTTTGTGTTAAAGAGAGAAGAAAAATATGTTGATTATATAGGTATCAAGAAACTCTTTTGAAAGAAACTAGTAATAATAGTTTCTTCTGAGCAAAAAAAAATGTGGAATTAGGCAGAGGTTACAGATGATAAATGCACTTTTTCATTCTACCGTTTTAGTATTTTGAGATTTTAATGAGATCGGGCGCATTTAGGTTGGTATGGCTGTAGACAGTATTTTATGATTTTATGTAAAATTAGTAAAGTTGACAGTTTAGGGGTATACAGTTCTATGAATTTCAATAGATGTGACCCTCAGGTATCCACTACTACGTTCAGGATACAGAATAGTTTCATTACCCCCCAAAGTCAACACCTGGCAACACCTGATTTGCTCTTCATCACTATAACTGTCTTTTCAATAACATCTTATAAATGGAACACGGTATGTAATCTCTCGAGACTGACTTTCTTTACTACCATGATTCCTTTGAAATCCATTCAAGTCATTGTATCAATTGTTTGTCCCTTTTTATTGCTGAGTGGTATTCTGCGATACCAATGTTCCATAGTTTGTCTACATAATCACTGTTTAGAACATTTGGGTTGTTTCCACTTTTTGGTGGTTGTGAGAGAACTGCTGTAAATATTTATGTACATGTTTTTGCATAAAACTGTTTTCATATCGGTAAGGTAAACTCCCCCCCCCACCCCCAGAAGTTAAATTGCTGGGTTGTGTAGCAAGTGTATGTGTGGCTTTGTAAGAAACCGCTGAGTTGTTTACAAAGTGCCTGCATCTTTCTCCATTTCCCCCACAGTGTATGAGCATTCCGGTTGCTTTGTATCCTAAAAACACTTGGTATTGTCAGTATTTTAAATTACAGTCATTTAAATAGGTTTTGGTAGTTCATGATGGTTTTAACGTGAATTTCCCTAATGGCCTATGATGTGCTGATTTGTCATCCTTATACCCTCTTTGGTGACATATCTGTTTACAGCCTGTTGACATTTGTATATAGCTTTTGAACAACATGAATGTATTCCTTATTTGAAAATTAAATTTAAAAAATGGCTGCCTTGTCCCCAGGGCCCCAAGCCTCATTTCCCTCTTCAGAAAGGTGTTCTGGGCATGGTACGTTGTTTTCATCATGGTCTGGCTTTCTCCACTTTGAAGCTGAGAGTGCTAATTCTGACTGCACTGACTCGGAGAAGCCCCTCATGGGGGGAGGTAAGTGACCAGGAGGCAACCCAGGGGTCCCACAGTGGCTGGTTGAAGAGCTAATACTAGGACTGAAATCTGGGGCTTTCGAATGCTCTCAGGGCAAAAGGCCTGGCAAAGTCTTTACTCACTACTGGTTGTAGTGTCAAAGCATGTGACTGGAACTTTTGTCTCCATACATGCAGCCATTAGCTTGTATGTACATTTCTGGATTAAATTCATAGTTAAATTCATAGTTGGCAAACGTTTATGTAAACAATGTACCTACCATTTCACGCCATCGCTAGCAATTTAGAAGTACTTTGGACCACCCCGAGGATCCTCACTGAGGCCATTCTTGTATGTTCCTGGTGAGAGCCTGGAGTCCTGTTAGTTGTGAGTCCACTTGGCAAGAAAATCTGTCACCATTACTTAGATGAGAAATAGGAAGACACAACCTCCCAGTGGGCCAGCATGAATTTACTTCAAGTCAACAAACATTTTGAACTTTTGCTTTATGACAGGCCTGCAGCAGGAATACCAAATTAACCTCTGTTCTCAAGAACTCATCTGTAGTCAAATGCCATTCTGTGTAGTGACAACCTGGCACGTAGAGAGAAGGCACACACCTTCACCTTACAGAGGAGAAAACCCAGGAGGCCCCCAGAGAGGTGTGGTCATAGTAAGTGGAGATTTAGGGTTACAGCTCAGGTCTACGTGACTTTAAAGCCCATGCTCTTTCAAACATACCAGTGATTTATTTTGTCTTTTTTTGCATACTCAAATATACCATCTTATTTCCCACATTCAGAGAAAGCCTAAGCATTTGACTTTAAGCTGCTAAAATATAGGGCACCTGAAAAAATATAGAAGTGTAAATATTCCCATCTTCTTAGACTAAATTTTAGTGAATTAGGTTTTAATATCTTCAAATTAAAAAACCACAAGCCTACCACATCAAGACCATAAATCAAACCAATGCTAAATGGCTCAGCAGCTTCCCTTAAGGAATATGTCCCAATGGCCAAGAAGCACTGCCACGTTCCCAGTGGACGCTTCTAGTTGGGAAAGTGTCTATTGCTAATTTGTTTTATAGAAAGAATGTAAGCCAACATTTTAATAACCTACAGTGGAACTTACGCAAGGAGGCAATAAGTCCTAGATGCCATGAGAACTTGATTAAATGGGCCATTGGCAAAAGGTTGTGGCACAGGCAAGAAGTCTCAGGAAGCATTGGTCCCTAGGCCGTGTCAGAAGGCCCCGCCCTCCAGGTGAGCAGCCTCAAGCTCAGTTTTCACACTTTCCCCCAGGAACAGCCGGTGATTCAAGAAGCAAAGGATTTGCTCAGTCCAGCCATGTCACTTTTCACTAGCATCTGAGTTCCCTCTGTCACAAAGCACGGCGACAGTAGGTTTTTTAAGAAAAGAATTCTAGTAACACCAGTGTCACAACAGGTTAACAGTCTGCAGGTTTTGTGGTTTCTCTCAAACACCCCTACCAGTAACAGAAAGAACTGTGTAGTCATAGAAAAAAAAAGGACTAGGCAAGAAAGAAACATTGTGATAGCCTGCAAGCTTGGTAAATTTTCAATGTGATCCAGCTTTCAAGTCAAGAACTTCAGTGAAAATCCCCTCTTCCTGCCACAAACACGACCACAGCAAAGTGACAACCAAGCCATTTGACAGAGGTCAGCTTCCACCACTCACCTGCTTACGAAACGAAGCAAGATTTCTCCCTCTCTTTCAATTATTTAACAGAATCATTCAAGATGTATCAGTACTTTTAGGCATTCGTAAAAAGTAAATGCATTTGTAAGTCTATCCACACTGAGGGAAAAAGGCGGGGGTGGGTAAAATTTGTCTTGTGTTATCACCAGTTTGGAGTGACATGGGATTGGTTGTGTGAGTGACGGTGTGTGTTGGAGAAAGAGTACCAACAATTGTACCTGCATAGTGAGGAAAAATAGATGAATTTTTTTTCACTGAACTATTAAATCCATACCCAACGTAAACCATCATTGCTCAGGATATCTTTTCTCTTAGTGAGTCATCATTTGTATTGACAGTAGTGGTTGTGTAAGTAGCTACTTAAATTTTATGTCTTTCACTATATTTGTGCTGTCTTATGGAGGACATCAGACTAAAAGCAACTCCTCCATTTAAGAAGAAAAACGGGTACTTGGTGGTTTTATACTTGGGACTGCGGGGACCAAGGGCTTTCCTTCATACAGAAGGAAGGAAAGAATGGCGTCGTCTGAAATGAGAAGGCAAAATGGCATGGTCTGAAATGAATACCTCTACCTCAAGTAAAATCAAATGCCACTGTACATCTGGAAAGTTGGCCTCTATTTATTGGGAAGAAGTAGGCAGATACATCTGAATCTAAACGCACAGTCAGTTGGATGCTTAGGCTTCAGGGCAAACACTTATTGAAGCCGAGGACTGATTCAAAGTTAACTTAGTAAACATACCTCTATTCAAGCCTAGGAACAAAAAAAATAATTAATAAAATCTTCTGGCATGTGTTTTCATGATTTCCTTAATGTTGTATAACTAACACTCTCTTTATTTTTTCCTCCTTTGTGGACACTGCCACTCATAATCACACTAAAAGCTCATTTAAAAACTGATGGCCTTAGTGAATGGGCATTTCCCTGAAGTGAGCAGAAAGGGGTTCACTTTTCTATATTTTTGCTCAGGCCACGCTTTCAATGGCAGCCTCCCACCCCACTGAAGACAGTTTGCTCCACTCTTAGTAGATTGGGGATTTGTCACCCGATGCCCTGAAACAAGGACATCTTCATTCAGAGACATCGCTAGGGAGAGTTTCTCAAACGTCTGTGGTGAGTACACTGTAAGAACCACTTGTTTCCTCAAAAAAAATTAGATGGAAGAAAAGTGATAGGACCTTAAATACCACTTTTATAATAGATACTAAGTCTTGAATCAATGACAAAAGTGTTTAGGAGAAAAGGTGTTAAGACTGCAAGGAAATTCTGAGATGTTTAATGTCATTTTAATTAATCGATAACTGCTGTGCCCGATGTAAGAAAACAAGCGGGCTTAGCATAGCTTCTGGGGGACGTCCAAGAGCCTGGCGTGCAGGAGCACCTTCAGAACAACCTCGAGGCATCCCTCTGACACTTCCCGTGAAAACATGTTTTTATCCTCACTGGGGCTTCCAGCTCATCTTGCTGAGACAGGCGAGAGCTGCCTTTCTCCTGACTTTGGGAGTCTTCGAGCAGGTACAGTTTTCTCCTTTGCCAACTCAGCCCCTTGTAACCTTTCTTCTTTGAGATGACTTGGGCCCTACTGGGTGTCTGTCCGCCCTTCAGCCCACGAGAACTGCCTGGGGAGTTGACTGGCCTGCCTCGGCTCCTTCTGCCCTGCGTTTATGGTTTGCAGCCCTCTCAGCTGCCATGCTGGCTTTCTTTCTGCTCCCAACGTGGTCGGTTAGGCCTTTCGCCTACAGTTAAGCCACTACAGAGGGAGAAAGCAGGCTTATCTGCAGCTTAACAACACTCCAAAGAAATATCCCATAATTTTAAAGTGCCTCTGGTGATCTGCTTTTCATGCTATTTACAAGCCTTAATTGACATTATCATGAAATTTTAGATTTAAAAATTACTTTAATGGTTCATTTGATATAAAGATAAATAAAACAATCATTATAAATACAATATACCAGTCTATAATGTACGAAAGTAGGATCATGTTAAATGTTTTTCTTCATAGCTTGCTCTCTCACGCTTTATGCATATATGCTTTTTCTATGCTATTAAGTGTATTAGTTATGTCACTGTGCAATGAATTAGCCCCAAACGTAGCAGCTTTGAACAGCGACCATTTGTTGCCTCACAGTTCCCAAGGGCCTCCGCCAGGGGCTCTGGCCGAGGGTGTCTCACTGGGTTGCAGGCAGGCCGTCAGCCTGGCTGCAGTCAGTCACCTGAAGGTTGACTGGGGCATGAGGGTTTCACTCATGGGCCTCAGACTGGGCTGTCAGAGTATCTTCACGGGGCTGTGTGTGTGATCTGAAGGAGCGAAGCTGCTCTGTCCCGTGTAGCTCAATTGCCAAAGTGACACATTGTCACTCCCCGCATATTCTATTGGTCATGCAGACCAGTTCTGGTGCTGTGCGGGGAGGGGTTACGCTGGGAGGTGGGGGTCAAGGGTGGCCTTCCTGAAGTCCATCACTTTGTGTGTTTTATTTTTAAGGACTTTGGCTCACAGATCTCCCTCACTCCCCACTCCTTAGTAATCAGAGCTTACAGGGCTGGACCAACAGCTGCCATTCCAGCTTCTCCTTCTCCCCCTCCCCCTTCCAACCCGGAGTCATGGGTTTGCAGAATGACTTGTGTTCTTACTCATAGGCCTCTGCCCATTCTGCATCCACACCTCCTCCTTTTCCTGTCTGATTTCAGTCCAGGTATCAGCTCCTCTTAAAAACCTCTCCAGAATCCTGGGCCTGGATTAGATGGCCCTCGTAAGTGTTCTCATGCCACCCCTTTCTTCCTCTGCCAGATACTTCAACATACAATCTTGCAATTATGTTTTGATGTGCCTGTTTCTGCTTCCAGACTGTCAGTTTCTAAAACACGGGGCCTGACATCTTATTAATGGACTTAGAAGAGCGCTGGTACATACTCTGCACTCAAGTTTTGCTGAATAAACATACTATGAAAGCACCTAGGGGTCTGTGGTCCATGGGATCTTGCCTGACTCCCTCCCCTCTCTGTGTTCCTGCCACCACCATTAGCATCATCCCCACTACAGTTTTGTTGCTGTTTATCCCCCCAGCAGGCTTCAGCCTATCCAGAGCTCGGCTGTGTGAGCTCTTCCAGATCCAGAGCATGCCAGCCAGCATGGCAATTGAGTTTTGTTTTCATTATGCAGGCTTCCTGGGAAGTTTCAAATTAATTTTAATCCTCTCCTCACTTTTAAGGCCTCTAAAAAGGGCTGTGTTCCCACCTTCTTTGGTAAACTGGGACCTATCCCATTTCACCAGGACAGCTTTCAGCCTGGCGAGGGCTGCATTCCCCTACATCCCAGGGCCTCTCTGTGCCAGGCCAGTGGGCTTGCAGACTTCCAGGCTGTGGGCGGCTCCCCACCTGGGCACTGGGAAAGCACACCCAGTCCACTGCAGCCAGGTCAACACCCAGTAGGGTCTGACGGATGTCAGCTTTCAAAATTCACTTCACAATGTGCATTGTTATTTGTTTGCTTCACCCTTACTGAAAGTAGACACTATGAAAACAAATATTCAGCTGAGCTTATTATTATTATTCTTACAGTTTAGAGTGTTTGGTCTGAAGCTCACTATAGTACTGAGAAATACGTATTACACACCTTTTTCTCTTTTCCTGGTATGGATTTCCATGATCTTGCCTAGAACCACTTAGAGATTACTCACAGACCTGCTCAGATAATGAATATCAATAAATGGAAGCTACTCAAATCGTTGCTACCATTTATTTGGTGCCTCCCTGTTCTAGGCTCGGTGTTCAGCATTCTCACATAATTGGTCTTGTTGAAACCTCAACACACCCCTCTGCGACAGGTATGATTACCCCCATTTTGATGGGTTCAGAGAGGAAATAGTTCGCCCAGTGTCACGGAGCTGGCACGTGGTAGTGCTGCGATCAGGCCTCTCGTCTTCTAAGGCTCACTCTGGGTCCCAGGGCTCTCCCTCCTCTCAGCTTCTTCCACCCATCAATCTGCATGAGTGTCTTGGTTGCCTGAAGATAATTTCCCCACTGAGATTGAAGGGGTTAGCGGTTTGAGAAGTTCTGGCAAATGGATGTGATGAGATACTGTGCCCATCTGCTGCTGGGCATTTCAGGCAAGAGGTGAGCAAAGCAGGTTGGCTGTGCTGGGCTTAGGGCCAGGCCTTCAAAGCTGGGCCCTGGGAAGAGCATCTGTGCTGTGGGTGCAGCAACAGCACTGCCAGAGACATGGCCCAGGGACGAGGGAGCGACTCTCCTCCAGGCTCCCTCCCCGCTGCAGGGGCCAGTCTACTGCCCCACCCATTGGGACCCTTCCTCTGTATTTTTCCAACAGTATTTCTAGTACGCAGGAACTATTAGGTGCTAGGCAGGGACCAACGTTATACTGGCAGGTGCTGATGACTAGAAACTGCAGGTGCCTCCGTTTCCCCAATTGGTGGCCTTTTTAAGAATAGGAAAAGACTTGGTGATCTCTCCAGGTAACCATCGCCAGACTCCCGCTGTCAGACGCACACATAAGAGTCCTAGATTAATCTCGGGCTGTGCCTCCCGTGTGGCAGAGGAGCCATCGGGCTTGTCTGTGAAATGCCTGATTTTATTTTCTGCCTAACATCAGGCTGCAAATGAAAATACCTTTTCAGCCCTAGTATTATTACCCCTATGGATGGCACCTTTAATGTGTGCTATTCATTGTTATAATGGCCGCACCTGTGTAGCACACACACACATGGGCACTGCAGCAGCTGTGGACTGTAATTGCTAAACATTATTTTCTGTTTCTCCCTGAAAGTGTGTGTGTGTCTCCCTGTGTCTGTTTCCTCTGTAAGGACTCTGGTCCAAAGACTCTAATCCCCCCCTTTTTTCGAAACATAAGGGAAATGCATGCTACATACCTGTTACAGAGAACGTCGGATACCCCAGCTCACACTCAGTAATAACACTTTAGAGAGCTGCTTCGGAGTGTGTGGTCTGTGGCGAGGTCCCCCTGTCCCCACAGCTGGGAGCAGTGGTCTTTATGAGGCTGGCACGCGGGCTCTGCCATGATTAATGCATTTGTTCCCTGCTACCCAGCCCCTGGGCATCTGCAGGACAGCGCATCCATTTAGCACTTGCAGGCCTAGATTAGCACCGGCACCAAAGACCTTTCTACACCAGGGACTTCCCAGTTCAAAACAAGAAGATTTCTAAGAACACCCTTCTCAAATAAAATCTCTTTTCTTCTTTCCTTCTCATGCTTTTCCACACAGTCCTTCAAGTATACCTCTGCCCCATGTAATGCTGTGTCCGCTGAAAGACTGCTACCCAGCCTTGAAGGTTATGCCTCTAAAGTCGGCACTGCAGAGAGTGATTCTAGATTTAGGCAGTGGCTGAGTCCCCCTCTCTGTATGGCATACTCCTACCGTTCCCCAGGGGTCTGCTGTTGCACCCAGTCTGATCCCTGGCCTTGCCCCTCCCCGTGGTACATGATGTAATTACTCAGAGGGTGTCTGGTAGATGACAAAAAGAACTATCTGCCACCTGGTCAGAGACATTTAGCATCCCTCCTTCCCTCACACTTACCTCATTCACAAGGACACCGAGGAACATGCGATGCCTCCAGCCAGAGGGTGAGCCTAGAGAACTGAGGTGGCGATTCAGCACAGAGTTGCCACTTTTGGATGGGATGACAGGGCTCCTGGCCATCTGGCATCAAGGTTAGGGAACCGAGGACCATCCACCATCAACCTTTGGGAGAAGCTGCAATGGGTGAGATTGGGCCGCCCACAGGTTTTTCCCTGTATAAATAGGGCACCCTGAACACAGGTGTCCACGGTTGTCAATCACCATCAACCGGGTCCTCATAGTGGGACGAGTTTCTCGGGGAAGAGGCACCCCCTCTGCTAGGTTCTGAGTGAGGCGGGACATTAGGCTGACTGCAGAAGGCGTCAGGGGCCAGCGTGTGGGTCCTGCAGCCGAGAGCTAAACTTCCTACACTTGTGGATTCTCCCTGCCAGAGACATAAACAACACCATAAAGGCAACCTCCAGCTTTTTGCTGGGTGTGCTTGTGTTGTTCCTTCATTGCTATTTATTTTTCTTCAGAGGGACAAATACATAGCTGTTTCAGTAAATGAGTGCATCCATCTTAGTTGTCTTATTTATTGAAGACAGAGCTACTCGTGAGAATTGACTAACAGAAGAGGGCACGCTAAAGAGGAAAAGGGACATATTTTTTTTTACAACTGATTGGGATGTGGGTGTTAATTATTGCATTTCTATGCTTAAAATATTACCAATGACTTTAAAATACTAAAATATATTGAGAAAGTAAAATTCTCAATATAAATTCTCAGTAAGACATTTAGCTAGGCAAACATGAACAAATACCTATCTCTGAAAGCGTGATAAGCATTAATAATAAAAAAAAGTAAAGAGGAAATCTGGTTGAGAATCTATCCACCTCTTTTCAAGCCCTGTAAGAGTTAAGACGTCTGAGAACGAAATTTAAAAAACCTGGTAATCTGTCAGTGTGATTGATTATGCCTGCTTTGAAGAATCTGCTTAATTGGTGAAATGTGCTTTCTGTTCTGCTTTGAATATGATTAGACCGTTTATAGTGACTTGATTTTTTTTGGTTTAGTATATCAATGTTGTGCAGGCCTGATGACAGAAAAGAAAGAAGACCAGAGCAAAATGCTTCTTTACTAACCCATGGAAATGAGTTTATGGACAGGCTGGATGTCAAGGTTGCGGTGACTGCTTATTGCACTTTTGTCCAGAAGGTGGCAACATTTCCTTAAGAATTTGTAAGAAGACAGCAGCATCGGAATACGACAAAGTATCTCAGGACATTGTGTTTTGTTCTCTTTTCAAAGGCACAGCACACAATGCATGGTCCCTCACACCCACCCTCTGCCTATTCTCACAGGACAAAGGGCAGAGTTGTGAATATTGTTTCTCTCTCAAATTTAAATCCTCACGATAGTCAGGCTGAATGAGTTTATATAGCGGGCACCTTTAGATGGTTCATCTTCCTATTCCACCCCATGCCCTGTAAAGAGGGTGTTTTTTGGAAAGGGGGTTCTGTGTGAAGAGCCCCTTAGGTTTATAGCAGTTTAATAGAGGGCCACTCACAACCATGAACATATCTTACTTTCTGAAAACCCCAGTGAACCTCAAAATAATTCTTCTCAGTGATCACTCTTTGCTCCATTTAACAGCTCGCTTGTCTCCTAATGCTTGTTCATGCTGTAGAGATTCAGGAGCAAGATGGAAGAGAGTGGGGGGAAAAACCCACTTCTTTGACTGAGGCAGTAAAATAAGGCAACAAACTAGATTGTCCAGACACAAACATTCAGAGAATCCTGCATGCAGTTCACCTTCACAGGTAAGTGGGGGGAGATACTGCATTTCTTCCGGAGCTGGAAATGCTGCCTTGCTCTTCTCCACCTCGCTCTACCCCATCTCCCCCGTCTCAAGATTTTAGTATTTGGAAAGTACGATGGTTGTCAACACACACACATACACACCAGTGGGTCTGGCTTCATGTAACTTTGAAAACTGTTATTACTTTTGTTTTTTTGACCAGCAATATTTATATGTGATATACTTCTTTCCTGTCTAGGAAAGAAAGTTGGAGTTAAATATTCCTTTAGCTATAGAAATTATGCCAAACTTTAAGAAAAGAATAAGATTAACATTAAAAATATATTTGGAGTTGTTCTTTGTGTTATGACTTCATGACCTTGCCTTTTATGTCAGAAGGAAGGACAGTACGTCCACTCCCAAGAAATACCTTTTTAGCCAGCCTTACCTGAATGTTCTCAATCTCCTCTCCTCTCTCTCTCTCTCTCACACACACACACACATGCACACACACTTTCCAACAGGATGTATAGTCCAGATCCTGACCTCTGGCTCAAGCATCTTTAATGTAATCCATAATTCCCCTGGACAAAGAATAGGAAGTGGCTTTTCAGACTTATCAGATGGCTCCATTCCTTGTGCTGCAGACACGCTTTCTTCCTGCAGTCACCTCTCTCTTGGACCTTTGGAGAAGACTTCTCGTCCTGAGGATAGTCTTTCTTCGCGCCCACCCCTACAGACCCCTGAGTCTTCCTCCTCCCTCTGGTCATGCCTCCCCACGTGGCCAGCTAATTCCTTCCTGCTTTGCTCCTGGGTGGAGGGCAGAGCTCTTCTGATCGGCCCCCGAGCGGGTACATGTGTGAGATGACCAGACAGGCGTGAAGGAG
The DNA here is from genome assembly GCF_014824575.4 of Sturnira hondurensis. Taxonomy (NCBI): domain Eukaryota; kingdom Metazoa; phylum Chordata; class Mammalia; order Chiroptera; family Phyllostomidae; genus Sturnira; species Sturnira hondurensis. Next base: position 8,592,147 of record NW_028096448.1, on the reverse strand, counting down.
AAGGAGACCCAATGTCCTACAGTGTATGCTCATTGTCTTGAAAAATGTTTAAAGTTAAACATTTATAAATTGTGTGTGTGTGTATATATATGTATATATATATATATAGTTACAAAATAGTATTGTTAAAGAATGAAATTTTGTGTGCCTAACATCAGTGACTTTTCCCAGGCTCAGAATCTGCCATCTACACATTCTGATGATTTAGACTTTCCCTGGAGCTACTGGACCCAAATGGCAGATTTGCTCGTGCTACACTTCTCTGCCCAAGGAAAATATGACCTCTTTGTTGTTCTTACCTTGTCACAAGGCCCGGTCTGCTAGGGGGAGGGGAGACGACCTCGCCTTTAGTAAAATTCCATTAGCCTCTGCCTCTTCGGTCTTTCAGATTTTTCATCCCTGGGTGTACTGTGTCCCAAGGTGGCATATGACATCCTGACAGTGAGGCCATCTGTATCCCTTCTGTCTTCCAAGACAAAGGGGCTGGCCTTTCTGTTCTGGGTTTGGTAAGTGCGGAGGCATGGCCGCTTGCTCCCAGCATTCAGGGGCTGATGTGGCAGCACCTACCACTGGGCCCTTTGCCCCTTTTCTTAAAGCGCTCCCCCCCCCCTCCGCTGCCAACCCCAAGTTCCAACTTGTGCGGGCCCTGTCTGCATCCTGCCTCTAGGTTCAACGATCCTCTAGAGTTCTCATGCCCCCCTCTGGGAAGGGGGACATCAGGAGATCCATCATGCTGGGTGGCTCTCCCATACCTTTCTGTATGTTTCAAAAACTACCCACCCTAAGGATAAGAAGTAGGCCATGAGAATCTTGATGTTGGAACTCGATTTCCTGGCCTCTCTCAACTCCTCCCACCATCCTCTCCTAGAGAAGGCCATCTCCAGACTTTACTTAAAGGCCCAGAATCTTTCACCTATAAGTCTTCCTCTGGGGTATACGTTCTTTCTACTTTGGGGCAACCAGTATAATGGCCTCACAGTCATAAGCAGAAAAGGAATCTTATCTATATTGTGTGTGTGTGTGTTGGGGCGGGGGGGGGGGGGGGGGGGGGGAGGGGAAATCCAAGCTCCTTCATGCTTGGTTTCTTACATACTGAAAGAACTTAGAAAATTCCTTTTGCTACAAAATTTGTCTTTCAAATGATTGTTTCTCAATTTTGAATGCCAAAAGCTAAATACAAATACTTTATTTCCTTTTGAATTTGTTAGAATAATCAATGCTTTCTATCCTTTCCCTTCCCTTCAATAGATACTTCAAATGAGAGAAGGTATGTATACAGACATATAGAAAAGTGCATCAATATCATTGCCCCTCCACACTAATCTCACTGGTGCCTGTAAAAGAGACCATTGACTCCCACCCCAAGCTCTGGGCTGAGGACATGATATTTCTCACACCTGACAGTCTTGCTGGTGCAAACACCTCAGCTGATTTGCATGGAGTGGGTGGTCCTGAGGGGTAACTTGTGGCAAAATAAAAATTTGGGTTTGGGTTGACTGATTTTGAAAGTTGCTGCCTGACTTACTCTGATTCCCTTACAAATCGTGTCCTATAGATAATTTCCACCTGGTAAGTTATAAAATAGTTTGGTGTGTGTGTGTGTGTGTGTGTGCGTGTGTGTGTGTGTGTGGTGGATGTTGGGTGTGGCAGAGGAAGTGTGTAAATGAGCCCCATGTCTATATCCCTTCAATCTTTAACTTTCTGATGAAAATTGGGAAGACATGTTGACAAGTGCCTGCCAGGAACCAAATTCAGCTCAGCATTTCAGTTCTTGAAATTTTGGCTGACATTTAAATATATATATATATATATATATATATATATATATATATATATATAAAGTTTTTGGTCATTCTAGAGACAAGATAGTCTCCTAAAAAAGAAAGAAGCTGCTACTCCTCTTTACTTCTAGGGAAATTCCAGTGGATGGCGTCAGGAGAACCACAGGCCCGTTGAACCTTCCGGGAGCTCTTGGCCTCCCGACCTCCTCCTGGTATTTTGTGGAGACTGAATTGGGAAGAGGACCTTCCCCACTAATAACCCTAAAAGTCATTGGCCGATGAAGAAATCTCAGAAGTCTCATAAAAAAATGTCTGTCACATCAGCTAGATTGTCTGTCATGTAGGGAAAAGCAACTCCAAGATGGACTAACTCAGGATTGCGCCTGCACGTCCACCATCAACCCAAGCAGTTGTTTGTTTGGACTGAGGTTCCAGTTTATTTCATTACTGTTGGTTAGTAGGAGATTATAAACTTGAATTTCAATGGAATGTGTGAGGCTCAGCCTTAGTCAATATTTACACATAATGATAGTTCTCATCAAGGCATAAGGACTTAGATAGTTATGAAATGATTATACATCACAGCCCATCTAGAAACAGGATTTTAATTATCATTGGCAGCAGTGACAACCAGCATTTATTGAGGAGCTACCCTGTGCTGTAATTGAATTAATGAATTTGTTAATCGTTGCTTCCTGTTCCCATAAGTATTTGCTTAAGTTCAATCTCAGTCAAATCACACAGGCACCAGAATGAGGTACCTTGTCATTTAAGAAGATTAACTGTTTTCTTACAGTATTATGAGTTTTTTTACTTGTGTTTGACAGTGTAAATCAAGCTTTCTCAGCAATACCAGACTGACAGGACACAGTCAGAAGTCCCCATCTGCAGTGGTGAATGGTAGTAGGTGTGGACTCTCCTGGAACTTCCGGCAGTGGGGTCCTTTGCTATGAAAGCCCCCAGTTCCCTGGCTGAGTTTCTGAATGTCGAGCATGTCTGCCTCTCCTGTCCTCTTGCTCCAATAGTATTGCCTGGCCATTTGTCCACTGTATGTCCGTTGCATGGCTCTAAGAAGCCCCTGAGTAAACATGATTTGTCTTCTGTCCTGCTTAGTTCTTAGGGCCCCTTGAAGCTGGCTCCGGACAATGACACTGTTCTGTGAATGACCTTCCTTCCCTCTTCCTCCTTGGAGCCCCATTGAGCTGGCATCAATCTGCTCATCCTTTTGACCACTGATGGGGTGACCTCTTTGCATGTATCTGGTTGGATTTTAGGCTCAAAGGTAGGATGATCTTGTGTTTGCAGAGTTCTGTGATGCTTTTGCTACTATGACTTTTTTTATTTTGTCTTTCTTATTCCATTTAATCTACGCCTACTGTCAACCCCTGTGCACCTCTACCCAGAATCACTAAAGGGCTGGGTGGGAAGGCACACAGGGCCATTGCCTGGAGACACCCATGACTGTTTCTCAGTTCTTACACTTAGCCAGTGTCCTTGGAGCTGGTGCCTCTTAACTGTGGCTCCTACGACTTCCCTGTCAGGGGAGCAGATCCTACCTTGTTCCCAGGCCAAGAAGTCAAGGGCAACCTCTAATCTCCTGCTTGGTTATGAGAACAGTGGGATAGGATAATTTTCTGAGATTTCAATTTTGTTTCCTTTGCAAGATCACCTCCACCCTTCCCATTTCTAACAGGAATCTGAGGCTTGCCCTCTCTGGCCTCAAAATTTAGCAGCTCTTCCTGATTTCTATAAAAGCCAAAGCTCAGGTGAGATTAGGTATCCCTGGAGAAGCGAGAGTAGCTGGGAATACCTTTGAGAGCAGTGAGAGGGGAGTGAGAGATCTTGCACCCAGGACAGGGAGGAAGTTGGCTGTTTGGTGGGTTTTATCAGAAGCAGGGAGCAAGGAGCCCCAGGAACGGGCACCCAGCTTGGAGGGAATGTCTGCCTGATGCACTCAGAGGCAGGGGGCTTCCAGTTTGCCAAAGACATTCTGAGCCCCATGAATGGAGCAGAAACAAGTGGACTGTTGTATCCCCCAGACCTGGGAGCATGGAGCCCCCAGTGCTAGTCCCTGTCCCACAGTGTCTGGTGAGCAGGGGGGCCTGAGATTTAGTACTACTTACGTTCCTGGACGTCGGTGTGGACCTGGGGGTGGGGAGCTCCCATACGACTGAAATTGGCTTTTCCACTCTTCAGGGGACTAGCGCTTAGCACTTGACTTAGGTTGATTTAAGGAAAAATGAGGAAATGAGATATTTCTTGCACTCTGCCCTGGTCATTGGCCATTAGCTACGCTCTCTCCAGTCTTCTTTGTATCTCTCAGAAGGGCCCGACAGGAATCAAACCACTGTAGCTTCACCTCTACAGGTTTGATTTCATGTTGGGAGTATTCCCAGTGGAGAACCCTGTGGGACTCTCATGATGTGAGAATTACTAAATATTCACATCTGTGCTCTCAATTCCTACCATAGAATAATTTTTTTATTGCAGTGCAAAGTCTAGCTTAGACAAAAGAAGCAGGTTGAACTTGTTATGGTGATAGATTTACTTAGTGGTTTAGCAGTCTGGGAATAGAAAAAGTAGGACATACAGAGAGCAAGAAGCAGAACAAGTGGGCGAACAATGGTTTGGATTGGGAAACCAAATCAATTTTCCACTTGATGGCCAGTTGAGGAGTAAACCTTTATTCATTATTCATTAGTACCTACTGATTTTGTGCTGCCCACGCAGCCCTGGACTAAGCAGAACTCGCTGCAGTGAGAACTAGGTCTTTGTATTGCCTTCAACTATCACCTTTGATCTGGGAACTTATACACCATGGAGCAGTTCTCTATTTTCTACCTGAAGGTTTTCTGCACATCACAATGGCTGTCACGGAGAGTACAGTGGCCTGGAGACTTGTGCTTTGAGACTCTTTGATACTGCAGCTTGCATGTGGAAATCCTAGTGGCATGGTGACAGTTTATTAAGGAGGAGGCTTCCTGTCTACTTGTTTCTTTATCAGGAAGGTGTAGAAGATAAGGTGTGATGGAGAACAGCACACACGCTCTATGGAATACACGTTTATGCACCGTGCCTTCCTCTGGGTGAGTTACCCTGTCAGGGGGGTAAGGACTTTCCTGGCCACCCCTTGTCCATTTACTGGTAACAGTCATGGTCAAACTTATAATAATAATTTATAAATAATATATTAACATAGCCCTGGCCTGGTGGCTCGCTTGTTGGAGTGTTGTCCTGTACACCAAAGAGTTACAGGTGCCATCCCCCGTCAGGGTATACACCTAGGTTGTGGGTTCGATTCCAGGTTGGGGCAGGTACGGGAGGCAACAGATTGATTGATGTTTCTCTCTCTCTCTCTCTGCCTCTTTCCCTTCCTCTCTCTCCAAAATCAATAAACACATCCTTGGCTGAAGATTAAAAATAATATAACAACATAATAATAAGTAATCTTACTCCCCGATGATCGGCTAAACACATTTATATGTTTGATTTTTTCCCCCTTTCTACTAATGAGTCTTTTTAGAAATGAAAGATACAAATTTGCTTCTTCTGCACTGTGCTTTGGCCATGAGAATTAACGAGCCTCAGTCTAGTGAATGAAACAAACAACACTAACAAAACACTGTTCTGAATGCAGAGAAAACAAGCAATTACATTTTAAGGGTAGGAAAAAGACACTGGCATGAAACAAGCGGTCTGTGTGTGCCATGCATCCCACATACGCTATTTCAGTTCGTCTTCACAGCAACCTTCCCTGCTTCCTTTTACTGAGACGGGTGTTCCTGTAACCATTCACAAGATAAAGAAACCGAGTCTTAGAGACGTTAACATTGTTTAGGGGCTTGCACACGCAATTCTATTTTCTACAACAGGGACTCCCAGACTTTGAAATGAAAACAGAGAGCAGGGCTGCTGCAGCCAGAGAAGGGCTGAGAATCTAGAACTACAGGGTTGAACAGAATTTAGTGAAGAAATGGAACCGGCCACTTATCTGATCATGTCGGGAGACAGAGATCTGACAGCTCATCCCAGAACACAGGCTAATTGTTGGGTTTAAATTAAAGTATTTGAGAAATTCACAAGAGGGTTAAAGTATAATCACTTTTTATTGCCTTTTTAAGTCATAAAAGAGATTAACATGTACTAAGCCGAACTGAAATTACAGGGGCAAAGCTAACAAGAAGTAATTTTGCTTTTGACAGATTCCCTTCCTTATTCCTCCGTCGCTCCAGATGGAGGAGAATGTAAACTTTATATCATAGGAATAAATGCCTATTGATTGATTAAACATTGATGAGAGCACTCTGTCTCCATCTGTATACAAAAAGTGGCTGTTTTCAAAATTAACCCTTTTATAGGCCTGACACATGCTATCAAGATGCGTCCTGAACTTCGGAAGCCAGGCTGCCCACAGCTGTGCAATGATGTAAACTAGGCTGCTTTCCAGACATCAGTTGCAGGCAGCGGTAAAAAGCTACTTTTGGAGTTTAGTTTAGATACAACACACACTGGAATACTGTTACAGACTTCCTTTCTTCGGGTGGGAAGGATGATTCATAATTATTTGGGACTTGCCTTTTACTTCACAATAAACAGATTTTCCCTTGAGGATTAAGTTCACCGTAAAGGAGTTTCCCATATAATAAAAATAAATCCTCTTTCACTTAACATTTTTATTTCTTATCGAGGCAGTCTTTTTAGCCTGATGAGAAGTACATGCATCCTCCTCCTTGAAGTCAGGGCAGAAACTAAGTGTGGGATTTGTATCTATTTTTTCCTTTATCCCCAAAGCAGGCTTTCTGTGATGCACAGTCCTTCATTGGGTGTATGCTTCTGGAGCGTGAGAATGGCTGTTGGTTTAGCCCTGCAGTTCATCCCCTCTGTCCTTGACAGTGGTCCTAGGGTTTAACTAACTGCTAGGACTGGTGCTGCTGGACGCCAGTCTCCAAGGCTAGTGATGTAATCCAAAATATTTCTTTTGTTTGTTCAGCAATATTTTCTTGGGCAACTACCACGAGTGAGGCATTGTTGTGCTCTGTGGAGGACACACCATATATGAGACGCAATCCCTGCCTTTAGAATTTGGTAGGGAAAATAAAATGTGCATACATAGAACTAAATCTAAGGTAGTTAATTGCTATGAGAGAGAGTAGATTGGGGGAGGGGTGTTCAGACAGATGAGATATTTAATACAAGGCCACATATTATGAATCCATCATACATGAATCCTCCCTGAACATTTGCCTTACCACCTCTTTTCAAAACCAGGGCCCCCTTTTGGTCATGTATGGAACATCAGGTGACATAAGTTCCTTTATCCTCAAAAAAAAAAAAAACAAAACAGAACAGTTTTGAGTTCTATGCCTTTTACTCTTGTAATAAATTTTTTTCAACAGAATCTAACATCCATCTAGGGCTGACTCATTACAGATTCCTAAGGCCAGCATGCAGATCTTCAGTGGCCGGGAACTGAAAGCAGATTAGTGGGGAAGAGGCACCTTGAGGTTAGCAAGAAGTGTGATTTAATAGGTAGAATAAAATAGTGGGTGCTATTTCCAATTTGTCACTTGCTCATTGGGTAGTCACACAACGGCTCTATGTTTTAGTTTTCATAGCAATAAAGTGCAGCTAATAAGATTTTGGCAGCCATGATAAAAAATTAATGCTAGAACAGGTTTTTTGAATCCTAGTATTTAAAAAAGTATCATTTGATCAATGTTCAGGTATAATGGAGCAAGAAGTTACAATACTCTTAAAGTAACATTAGGAAAATTTTACAAATGTATACAAATATTTTTAAAATTGTGGAACTTGAGTTTAGTCATTGCTCTATTATTTAATACATCCTATCTTATTCTTTCTTGAAGCATTTCATTTTCACTGAGAGAAAGTTCATGTATGTTGTCGTAAGATCTGCTTTAGTTCTCTCTGCACATCCACCGCCTGTTGGCCTCAGTCCCTGCTGACCTTTGACTTCACCTGAGCTCAGATCTGCCTTTAAGGCAGGAGAGGATGCCCTCCTGTCCCACAGCCCTGCAGCCTTTGCAATGAGGGAATCTCTTGCTGGAGGTGACCTGCTTTAGCACTGCTGGGGACTCCTGAGCCGAAACCAGGTTTCATAACAGCCCTCTGACCTTGCACTTTCCCCCCCATGCCCATGGTTTTGTCACAGAGCAAACCTATGTGTTCATTCAAGTAGGTAGTGAGGAGAAAAAAATTTACCAAGAAATGCCTGTGAGTTGTACCTCAGTGATTCTCATCTACAATGGCTCGCCCAGTGCGTGGTTTCACTTCAAGTTGAGGAACAGATTCTCATGGCAAACTGCTTGGATACTGTGTTTCCCAAGAACTGAAAGGACCAGAGATGCACAGTGGCATTGATTTCCCTGGATGGGTCTGCACACAACCTTGGTTCTAGCATTTAACCCTAGCTTCTGGGTTTCATGAAGAAAATGGAGGCTACCAGGTGGTCCCATTCCTGGGACCAGGCAAGAGGGGCCTGGTGCTATAGAGAGCATTCTGGGCTCTACCAACTGGGCTCCCCCTTGCAGGGCAATGGGGGTGTGGAGTCTTGGGACATGCCCACCCGGAGCCCACTCCTCACTTTCTAAGTACTTCACTCCCATGCTGTAAGGGATCAGGACCCCAGAATTCCTTGCACGGGTTGTCATACGCCTGCTTCCATGGCCTGTGAGCGTGTCTCCCCCAAACCCCTTCCCCTAAAGACAGATGAAGCCCTGTGTGTGCGTGTCTAGGTTGGAGGGGTGGCCAAGGAGTGGCTGTTTGCAGAGGGACGTGGACAGGGCCTCAGGCATGCAGGTGTGGTCTCCACACTGTACTAGTCAGGCCCCTTGAGGCACACGATGGGGCCAACGGCAGGAAGAGAGGAGGCTGGCGGTGGCTCCCCTGCGCTTCTGTGTTTCAGCATGAAACTCTGAGGAGCACTAAATCCTAAATCAGAGCATGGCTTCCCAAGTTTAAAAGAAGGTATATCTGTCAATATAGGTGGTATTTTTTAATGTCTATCAACTAGATATATCCTATCTGTGGAATGTATTTTACTTAACTGTTTTTTGGCTTGGATTATAATTCTAAAAAAATTATCGGTGAGCATCTGCCTGTACTCTTGTCCTGGGCTCACGAAATGCTAGGGGTGCTACACAACAACATGCGAACTTCCTCAGCCTGCTGCCTGAACCCACGGTCCCCTCACTCTCTTCTTGCCTTCCTCCAGGGCGTTTCTTCTGTCTCCCCACACCTGAAAGCTGAGCTCGCTTTGTACTTCTATGATCTCTTTGTGTTTTTTGAACGCTTCTATCACTCTACTTACTATATTGTATTGAAAAGATACATTTTTTTGGTTAATTCCTCTTACGTATACTTAATATTTCAAGAACTTGGGGCGTGTCTAACTTGGTATGCTGTGCACCTTGCTACTAAGCACATATTAAATGGTTCAAGCCTACCTCCTGGTTCCAGCTCCTTGTATCATTTCTCTGGGATAATGCCCTCTATTTTTCTCAGATAATTTCCCTGTTTCATAAATAGGTCTCTCCTATGCTTCAGAAACAAATACAAACAAAAAATTCATAGACGCCACCCAACTCCACCCTCTTCCCCACACTGCAGTGCTTTCCTTCCCTTAACAGTCAAGCTTTGGGCAAATCTCCACTGTTTTGTCTAACATCTTTGCCTCACACTTATTACTAAACCTTTGTAATCTGGTTTCTACTTTCATCGCACCATAATTCAATGGTCACTTTTACGTTAAGTAGCCAACCAGGCTGTTCTGGTGTATCTGATTCGGTGTATCACACAACTGCACACTCGTATCGTGACCTCTTTGGCTTTAATTATACCACACTGTGCAGATCCTTCTGCTTCTTCTGTGACTGTTTCTCCTTTTGGCCTCTCTTAAAAATTGATGAGCTCCAAAACTCCATTCCAAGTTCATTATTCTCCTGAATCCAAAGACTCTGCCACGTGCATTGTGTGTCTCTCACGTGGTGAGAACATACATCCCTACTCTTCTAGCTTTAATGTCTACTTTCAACCTTGAACTCCTCTTCTTATACAAATCGATTGCTAAATCCCAACAACTCAACCTCATGAATGCTTTCAATATCTGAATTATATTTTTCATTCCCGTTACCACTGCATAGGTTTGCCAATATTTCTCTTAAATTGGGTTATTACTTCTTGCCAGGGTACCTTCCTTTAATCTTGCACCAACATTGTCTTTCATTAATTTTCTACCAGAATAATGTATCTGAACCACGAATCTGATCAAGTCATTCCTCCTCTTTAAAAATCATTGCTGGTCACAGAATGAGTGCTAACTTCCTCAACATAGCATTGACAGTCCTTCCTCTACTGCCCTCCCCATCCCCATTAAAAGTCTATTCCACTAACTTAGGGTTATGTTGCCTTTCCATGGCTGCCCTGCCTCTAAACGCAGTGCCCCATGCTAACAAGTTTTATTCCCTATGTTCTCTCCCCTACTCCTCCTTCTAAACTGAGGTCCTAAGTCACTTCCTCCAGCAGTTTCTTCAGCCTTGCCACCCCTAAAAGCTTAGCTCAGCTCCATACGTCTGTGATCTCGTTATATTTTTGAATGCCTCCATCACTATACATTTGAGAAGGTTTATTTATGAGTAATTCTTTTCAAGAACTTAGTGCATGTCTAACTTATCTGTGTATCTTTAGCAGGTCAGCACAGAAGATACTCAATATGTCCTTTGTAGCATTGTCCCAATCTCCGGGGTGTCAGCACGTTGAAACCCGTTGGTGTACAGAGAAGTGCAGGTCCCTGTCAGCAAAGGAAAGCTATTCCTCCTCCAGTCTTTCTCCTCTAGCGACTCTAACTGGCATGAAGGTATCCAGTTCTCTAACCATGAAAACATCGGAACCCTGGGGAGACATGTTGGAGCTAGTGGTTCGGTTGCACGGGCAGAGCCCAGCCACCTGACCTCAAGGGGTGTTTATACACAGTCAGATGGATGACTGACAGACTGAAGGGCTGTTGGATTTCGGTTTTCGGAAGTATAACATATTCGGACATGGTGGGTAAACAAGAAACTGGTAGCTGTCCTTTCTCCCTGCGAAGGTGGTGTGGCAGTACCTGTACTGTGCCTGGTGAGGGATATTGGCATTGTTCCTGCATCTTGGTGGGTTGCAAAGGTGACTCAACAACACATGAAACTGAGGGGAGCTTATATCTGAGGGTGACAGTGTGTTAATGCCTTACGTTCCTTAAAACCTGAATTAAATGCATCTTTTTTTGGTTGACACTATTACAGACATCTCCATTCCCCCCACCCTTTGCCCGCCTCCACCCATCCCTCAACCCCCTTCCCTCTGGCCATCACCACACTGTTGTCTGTGTCTGTGGGTTAGGCATATATGAGGCTAATCCCTTCATTTTTTATGTGCCTGCATATTTGCTCTACCTACCCAAACTGGAATCTCTTGAGTAGCTACTTTTCATAGTCTTGAACTACAGTTGAGATAAGTGCAAGTGTCCAAAAAGAAACAAGTGTTTCTTATTGCACTTAGAGTGAAATCCAAACTCCGTCACATGGCCAATAAAGGCTTGAAAATCTCTCTCTGGGACCCTTTCCTTCCTTGCTTCTCTGTCCTGGTCCACTCCCACATCACTGCTTTTTTTTTCCATCGTCATTCCTTCCATTGAATTGAGGTGCGGCTTGTGAAGGAATTGACCGACTGAACAGGTGGAAGCAGCATTGCAAGTTCTGAGCCTTGGCCTTGAGAGGACTGGCAGCTTTCACCTCTTTCTGAGGTCCTTTGGGACCTCAGCAGCCATGCTGGAGGAAGCCCAAGCAGCCGTGTGTGAAGGAGAAGCAAGGCCCCTGGCTGACAGCCCTGCCTCTTCATAGCCAGCACTGACTTCCCTGCCACACAAGTAAGCCACTATATAAGCTGTGGTGTCCAGTCGTGTTGCCACAACTGACAGCAGGTGGAGCGGTGATGCGTTGTCCTGATGAACCCTGCCCAAACTGCAAAACCACGAGCAAATACATTGTCTTGTCTTATGAATGTCATTGTCTTAAGCAACGGTTTGGGGGTGGGTTGTCATGAAGCCGCAGCTATCTGAAGGGTCCTCACACCTTCCAAGCCCTTTTCTGCCTCTGGGCCCCTGCGCAGCTCCTTTCTCTGCATGGAATGACTGTTCCCTTCCTGTCTGCTCTGACACACTGCTTGCTTTCATCTTTGCCCCCTCCTCCCAGAGGCTGACCCTAAAAACTAAACTGGTATTCTGTGTGAACCTCTGACTTGTCACTTACCATTTGGCATTGGTCAAGTTACTTAACCTCTCTGAGCCTCAGTTATCTTTTTCTTTAAAATGGGGATGTTGGCCTTGGCCAGGTAGCTCAGTTCGTTATAGAACCATCCCTCTAGGCTAAGGTTGTGGGTCTGATCCCTGGTCAGGGCAGATATAAGACTGAACCAATGAGTATATAGGTGGAACAACAGAAAATGTTTCTCTCTCTGTCTCTCTAAAATTAATAAAAATTAAAAAAATTTAAAAGTAGGGGTACTGGTGATACCTCCTAGGCCTACGGATGGCATTAACTGAAATAATGCATGTCAAGTACTTTGTGCAATGCCTTGCACATAGTAGGAACCTAAGAAATGATAGTGTGGTTGGTCTCAGCCTGAGAGAGACTCAGTACCAAAATCTTTAGTTTCTAGGTCTTAAGGAAATACTTATGCACTTACTTATATTAGGAGGAAAGAGAGGTGGGTGGCTCTTAAAACATTAATTACTCCAGGATGAAGACAGCGAAGCATTATTCATATGGATGGTCTTCTGGCCCTCAAGTGGCTCTGGGACTGGAGATGAAAATGGCTTGTCTTATTAAGAGGCCCAGGTCTAGTGTGGGGTTATAATTCTACCACGATAGCCTGGTCATCTCCTTCTATTTGCACGGTTCCTGTCCTACACTGAACAGGAGAGACCAGGGAAGATAATGATCCTCATTTGTTTCAGTTAGGGTCTCAACATGCTCTGAAATGTTCTTCATTAGGCCGGTAAGCTGTATTTGTTTTCATTACTCTTGTTCTTGCAGAACTGTTTGCAGCTGCCCTTTTTTCTGGACATTTCTCCTTGCAGTGCTCTTTCACTGTGTGGGAAATGCATCTTCTTATTTTTCCTATGCCATTCCTTCTATTTTTATAAAACATATGGTTCCCTTCCATACATGTGCCCCGTAGGACCATGGCAGCCTTAGGAAGGCTGGGCCACAACACTGGGAGCTCCCTCTTACCTTCAAGGTCCCGTCTGAGCAGTGTCTGCCCGCCTGTTGCCATGCACGGACCTGGCAGTCGCCTTCCCTTCACTGTGCACACAGATTGTTGCAGGTCCTAACCTTTAAATGGCTCCATGCTGTGGGGGTGGACACCTAGTCTACCATGGCTGAGTCAAAGGGAAAACATCTGAGAGGGGAAATGCTGGTTTTCCCTTCTTAGAGCAATCAGACAACTAATAAACAAAAAGACCTGTTTTCCCATTTCTAGGTATCTGAGTACTCTCTGAGGACAGGGGCATCCACTTGATATGCATGAAAGCCAAGGGCACAGCTGCTGAGGAGGAAGATGTCTGGGACCCAGAGAGTGCTGTGCCCAGGCTGGGAAAGCTGAGACCCTCTCAGGACCTGGCTGGGAACGGGGATATTAGTATTTCCCGTCTCTCCAAGTTCTCCTCCAACACCAAAGGCCCTGCTGAGAGCGGCTGCACCACAGAAAACTGCTGATGAGGAAACAAAACTCTCCTTCAAGGTGCCACTGTGAAAATAGAAACATATTTGGTATTTACTACAGCCCTCGCTCCCACGTGGTCTTCCCACAGTAACAAATGTAATTTTGCTGGTAACTGTTTTGGTAAATGAGTCATATTGTAGCAATCTTCATGAATCAAAGATAATTATATTTTTACTCAGCACTGGTTAAGAAAACTCTCTCATTCTTCAATTAGCTGTCTTTTCACTCTGGTATTTATTTGGAGGGTCTTCTGCATAATTTCAACCTAGCTCCTTGTTGCCTTTTCTCTATCAGTTAATGCCTTGTTGATTTTCATGCCTGCCCATGTGTTCTTGGTCGCTGTTCTTTTCACATCTGTAGAAAGTCACTGTAGAGGCTGCAGTGGATTAAACCGGGCTTGCCCGGAGTGGCAGAGACCATAGTCTTCTGTTGCCCAGAGAGTTATTTATAAACCATGACACCAGTTTTTCACTCTTCAAAGAAAAAGTTATTTTTCACATCTCATCTGTCTTCTACTAATTTCACATCTTCTTCAGAATGACCATGGAGTTGACATTGAATTATTACTACTAATGATAGCTTGTGCATATGAACCAGAAACTCTGTCAAAGACTATACATTTAGCTCCTGACAGATGACCAGGACTCCAGAAAGGAGCTATTCCTTGTCTTCTCCCCTTTACGGAGGCTTTAAAGCAAGAAAAATTTGCCTGGGGCCATGCAGCTGTGGCAGAACCACTGGAACCTGTCTTTAATTCTAGCAGCTGTTACGCACTGCCTACCCTAGTGCCTTCCCTTACTTGTCCAGTGTAGTACCCTGGGCCTTCCTAGGCATGTCACTGCTCTTGCTCTGTTTCAGATGCACGTAGAATGTCAGACTGTACAACACTGAAGTCACCTGTGATTTGATCGGGTCTTAAAAAGGAGCTGAGATGGACCTGACCTTCCTGACCTCTGCTTCCTCACCCACACTTGCTTTTCCTGAAGATGCCTGGGCCTTTGCAGAGTTGGACTTCAGGTCAGTTTGCCTCTGAGGCTTCACTCTTACATTTTGTGCTCTGATCTCCTCTCCTTGGCCCTTGCCTCTCTGTAAGCCACCTATGGAAGGTCTTGTCCTTTAGAAATTCTGATTCCTTGGGCCTGGGCATCAGTGGTTCCAATGTGTATCCTGGGAAGCACTTCTCAAAGCTGAATGTGCAAGGTAATCACCCAGATTCTGATTCAGCAGGACCGGGTGGGGGTCCGGAGAGTTTGCCTTTTTAACCAGCTCCCCAGGACTGAGGCCTGAGAGATCAGATCCAGTTCATCTGGAGTGTGGTACAGCTAGGAGCATTTTGAAAAATCCTCAAATGATTATAATGAGCAGTTGATGTTGGAACTTCTCGTGTGGGACTTGCCTGCTCTTTCTCTCTCTGTCAGAACTTGTTCTCAGGTGTGTCCTGTTTCCAGGTCAAAACCTGGAACCTGAGTCAGGATTTTCCTGATATCCTGTCTTTTTTAGACTCTCCCCTGCTGCCCCCACTGCACCGCTCCCTATCTCAGACCTGCCCTCTGCCAGACCTCGATCACCTCACGGACCTAAAAGGCTCAGCTATTTACCTGTCAGGTGACTTTGGACAATGACATCTACCACCGTGGGCCTGTTCTTCAGTGTTAGTAAGAGTTAAACCAAATGCTCAGGAAGAGCTGTGATTCCCCAAGACACAGAGTTATACCAGAGGAGGGTTTAACTTTTCTAGGGGAAGGTTTGTGACGGATGGGGCTTTGGGAAGCAGGTGCATGCGGCTGGTGGGGCTCATTGAATGGGTTGGAGGAGGAGGTGGTGGCTGCGGGCTGGCCTCCTTCCTGATGGGGATCCTTCACCCCCAACACACAGCCAGCATGGAGATGGACCACCAAAGGCCTCAGCCTCCAACCCACTCCCTGGCCAGTCACTTGAGCCTCAAAGAATATCCACCATAGAATATTACCACCCAAAAATACCAGTCAGCCCCTCAGCCATTTTCCAAAGTGGTATTGGCTTGGGAGTGTCCGCAAGGAACTTTTGACTCTACCTGGGAGCAGCCTGGCTGCATCAGTTCCTCCCTGTGAAACTAGGGAGCCCGGAGGGTGTGACTGCACGGCTGCCCGGGGCATTCTTCAGTGTCCTTCACGTCTGTGACATCTGTGAGGAACAGGAAACTGTCTTCCCGTCTCGTTCACATAATAGATAAGATGAGAAATTACCTGCTGGATGAGCACACGGGGCTGTGCATTTCGTCACAATAAGTGAGGCTTGGCTGCTGCTGGAGCGCCTGCAAGCATGTGCCTGAATACACGAGGCGAGGCACTTTCTCCCTCCAGAGCCCCCGGGTTCACCCCTGAAGCTGTTTCCTTCTGTGTTTTCTTCCCGACCGACCCCAGTGAAGGTTTCTCCAGCCCAGAGACATCCGAGTCTGCGGGGTTTTGTGGACACTTAAAGCCGTAGGTCTGCACAGCCTAGGGACTCTTCCCCCAAGCCCCTGATGGAAATCTTGCCCCTCGGGTGTGGTCCGTGCACCAGCAGCATCCGCATCACCTGGGTGCTTGTTAGAAATGCAATCTCTGCGGCCCTGCTCAACTCACTGAGTCAGGGTTGGCATTTTAATAAGATTCCCAGGTGATTCATTCCGATGCGCACTCAGATTTGAAGAGTTCTGGTCTCAAGAGCTAAGTAAGATGCGCTTCCTAAACCCAGAGATAGGTGCCAAGTATTTTGTGACAAGTGCTGCCAGTCAGGACTTCCAGTGCTGCGGGGCACCCCACCCCCTCCCCCACTTCAAGGGGTTCTCTAGAATCAACCCCAGGTCACTGCTCTGGGCTTTCCCCAGCCAGAGTTGATGGAGAGGAATGGGCTGAGTGTGCAGATGTGATAAGGGCACTGTTAATGTTACAGAACAGACCCAGGGGCGGGGTGGGGGTGGGGGGTGGGCGGTGAGCCATATACTATTAGCAAAAGGATTCCCCCTTTTTCTCTGGGGGTTCCCCGCCCCTGTACTAGGTTCACTTTGCCTGCTGCCAGAGGAAAGATGATTGGTGAAAAGGAAGGGAATTATTTACTCCCCCAGCAAGAGTCCTTTCACCCCCTTTTTTTCTGGGCAAAGTCTTTTCTGCTGCTTAAGCCATGTGGCAAAAGAGAGCACCCCAGAGCCGCGGGGTCCCAACTCCTCTGCCAAAGCAGTGTGATGACTCCCCTCATGGCTGCCCTGTGTGGGTTTAAATCCCTCATTAATCGTCCTCTGCAGCCCCATTTCCAACTCCTCCCACAATCAGTTCTGTGTTCTTCCACCTTTACTGGGCTGCCATAGTAAGTCCAGGCAGGCGTGGCCCTGTGGCATGGAGCTAATCATCTCCAAACTCTCACACAGGCTCTGTACCCAGGGGAGTTGCTTCCCAGTTATGTCCTGGGTTGAAGTCACTCCCATCCCCCTGACTCAAAGCGTGGCTACAGCTATTTAACATATCTATGAAAGCAGTTAAAGGCTATCAATACGTTAAATGACCGTTCTAGAGGTTATCTGCAAAGCTGTTGCTGTACAAAACAGCTCTCAATGGCCCTGCTCCATTTGTCCCATTCTCTAGCTCAGACTGGTGGGGGTGAAGACATCATATATATGCATATTTTTCTAATATTTTTTGAACACTCTGAGTTCTGGTCCCCATTACAAATCCTTCTTTGGGGCCCCCCATTTGGCTGCGCCCTGTTACATTAAGAATGGCCAGTGTGACTTGTGAGGGAAGGGGCTCTCATCCTCACACACAGAGCGAGGGACAGGGATTGGCTTTAGGTAGTACTTTCCCTTGACTGCCTTCTTCGGCGCTGTGCCCAATGCAGCCAGAAGCTGATGCGAGTGTGTGGGAGTGCAGGTGGGCGATGCACACCATGAGCAGAACTTGGCTTAATGTGACACTCAAGTTAGAGGTCAGAATTTCTTGCTGTGCGTGTGTATTGGAGATCGAGGTACTAGTTTGCTGGGGCTGTCATAACAAAGTACCACCAACTGGGTGGCTTACACACCAGAAACGTACTGTCTCACAGTTAGGGAGGCTGGGAGTCTGAGGTCAGGGTGTCTGCAGAGTTGGTTCTTTCCGGAGACTCTGGGGGAGATATATCCCATGCCTTGCACACTGACCTCTGCCTTCATCTTCACACGGCGTTCGTTCTCTCTGTGTGCATGGGTCTGTGTCCAAATACTCCTGTCTATAAGGACATCGGTCATATCAGATCAGGGCCCACCCTAATGACCTCGTTACAACTTGATTTCCTCTGCGAAGACCCTATTTCCCAATAAGTCACATTCTCAGGTATTGGGAGTGAGGTTTCCATGCATTTTTTGGAAGTGGGTGGTGGCACAGTTGGGTCCATAGCAGACATGCACTTAAGTATTTCATGTAGATTGCACCTTACGTTGCTGGCAGACGGGCACTTTTCTTGCTTCCTCCTACCCCCCTTGTGGGAACGTTTGGGATAAAGGAGGTGGGCCTGTGTGTGTGTGTGTGGGGGGGGGTGGGAATCAGTGTCAGCAGTGCAGCTGCAAGAAAGTGTGGCCAAAGCAGAGCTTTGTGTTGTTGTTGTCTAATGTTTAGAAAACTAAAAAAAGGGAAATCAATTATGGGGCCTACCTGAATTTTATTTCCTCACCCAAAACCAAATTACTCAGCAAACTTATCACTTGCTAGTGCAGGCTTTGGTATTAAAGAAAACAATCAGGCGCACAGGATTAATCTCTGACAGCTGCCTTATCTTTCACTTGCACCTTTGTTATTTTCTGATGAGCTTCTCCTTTTTTGCCGCCACGTTGTACCATACCTCACTGGTTCCTTTCATTTTATCATCAGGCAAGAGCGGAGGACCTTTCAGTTTATTAAAAAACCTTTATTTGTGAAGAACAAAGAGGGGGGGAAAAGGCAAACAATGAGGTCAGACAATCTCCTTCCTGCCAGGAGCCACTCACCTGTTATTTAGAGTGTTATCAGTTAGGGGAGACTTGCATCACGGAAAATGAGGCCCTGACAGGCTATTCGGTTACACGCACACACACACACATGCACACACACCCCCCAAATCGGACTGATGCACATCAGCCTCCGCAAAAGGTCCTTGACTAGCAAAGCTGCAAGATTTCCTTTTGTTTCTAAGCTTCTAAAAAAATATGCCTAACAAGCTTGCCCCTCCCTCCCCTTCCAGACTGTGTTCACTTTCTCCTTTCATGCAGCCAAGGCTTCCTGTAAAGGATAAAGCCCTGGGCCTTTTAGTAGCCACCTGACGATGCCCTGTGTGGCCAAGGACAACTTGGTTGTCTGTCTGGGGACCTTGGGTATCTCCTACGCATCTTCCTTGCTGTTTATTAATTTGGGGATCAATGGGAAGGCAGTAGTTTTTGGAACAGACTGATTTCTGATTTCTCTTTGGATGGGTGGTTCTGTAGTTATTTGTACATGGCTGTGTTAATTGGAAAGAACAAATCCCACCGCAAATCCCCTACTCTCTTTGTGGCTCAGTTTCTTCCTGTCTGAAATGGAGGCATTTCAACAAGATGAGGTGTAAGACCCCTGCAATTGCTAATAATCCTCTGGATCCTGGATGCATTTTATGGCAGAACTACTTCCAGACAGGGGCATATTTAAGTTGGACCACTGTATTTGCCACCGATTGGCAGCATGTGACCTTGAGCAAGTCCCTGACTGTCTTTGAGGGATGGACGAGATGCTCCATAAGTTCTCCTGTGGATCTGTGAATCAGTGAAGTGAGTATTGATTATTCTATATCACACTGAACAAATCAAAGATGCTCAAGGTTCAGATGGTGCGTACTGAGTACGTCCTCCATCATGTAAGCAAAGTGTTTGTGTTTTTTATTGCTACATGACAGATCAGTTTCGCCACAGTTGCTCTGGGTCAGAAGCCCTGCTAGGGCTTACCTTGGTCCTCTGCTCAGGGTTTCACAGGCTGAAATCAAGGTGCCAACTGGGGCTGCATTCTCAACTGGGGCTGGGCCCTCTTCCCTGCTCAGCAGTCGTTGGCGGAATTCACTTCCCTGTGATTTAAGACTGAGGTCTTGGGTCTCTTGCTGGATCTTGGGCAGAGGGATGCTCTCAGTCCGCAGAGGCTGCCTGCAATTCCTGCTCACGTGACCCCCCTGAGGCAGTTCAAACCACTGCCAGGAGGAGAATGTCTGTAGGATACTTTATTTTAATGGTTCCTCTGATTAGCTTAGGCTTACCACAATAGTCCTTCTGTCACGGAGGGATGATAGCCACGTTTTCCCAGACCCTACCCTTGCACAAGGGTTGGGGATAATTTGGACACTCATCTAGGAGGTGGGCATTGTGGGGGCCATTCTAGAATTCCACCTACCATAAATACCTCCAAATTCTCTACTGACTTCTCTCTGGGGTCCTTTGTCCCTGTAACCAATCTTACATTTTTTCTCCTTATTTGGTAGGAGGGGCAGATCCAATTTGAGTGGGGACAGAACCCTTAACTTTTCTGTTTACTCTGCTCACTCCACTGAGAAAAGGGAAATAAATGTGGTTTGCCTAACAGCTACTTGAAAGATCTTGAGAGTATGATCACCCTCTGGGGGAGAGGACATAAGCCTGGGGCAGTGGGTGGAAGAAACAGCACCGGGAATAGGTAGGGATATTAGGGATCTCCAACTCCATGCTGGCGATCTGCTTCTCTGTGCTTAATAGGTCTCAGTGACCTTGAACCCTCCTGACTCCTCATCTTTTTCCTGCCTTAAATTTCCTGTGCAACTGATCTTAATTTAGAAGGCCAAATTGGGCCTTTTAGTTTTTGACCTTGTTTCCTGTTATTTTGCTTCTACTTCACTCCAGATCCTAATCTCTAAGGTTCTGACCTCCCCGGTAACCTTACCCGGATTCTGAATCTCTCCCCTGTTAGTATTTGAGTTTATCTTTGAGTCTGAGCTGGACCCTGACTGTGGCATACTTAGCTTTGGCAACTCAGTGACAGAAGCTCAATTCCTTCCTTTAACAAAGGTACTTGTGGGCCTGTATGTCCTTCTGTTTGGCCGTATTGGGCTCTGACGTGTACCCCTGCCTCCCCTGCCCTCTTCCTCCAAGGTTCTGAAGAATCTTTAGGAAGTGAATTAGAAAAGACATGGAAAAGTGCCAGCTTCTCAGCCTAACATGCTTCTGTAAACTCTTGTGAACTTGCTCACGGCCTCTGGGTCAAGATCAAGAGTTATGTCCTTTCTCTGGAGACTGGTGTCCTGGCCTAGAGAGACGATGGGCCTCGGGACCTAATGACAGAGGTCTTTTCCAGCCCCAAGAGAACCAGCCACTCTGTATCTCTGTCTTCAGCTGTGTATGCATGTGTACACACACACACGCACACACTTGAGCAATCAAAATTCTAATGAGATACCCCTTTGACGTACAACAGGATGGAAATCATTAAAAACAACATCAACTTCCCCCTCCCCAAAGGGAAAATGGTCAGGGTTGGTGAGGACGTGAAGAAAGTAGAGCTCGTATAAAGGATACATGGACAACAACTGAGAAGGGTGGAAATGGGAGGGAGGGGGGAGGATGGGGGGTGGGATGGGATGGGAGTAATAGACAGAAAACTGTACTTGAAAAATAATTAAATAAAAAATTGGAAAAAAAAAAAAAGAAAGTAGAGCTCGTGCCTTGCTGGTGGGAGTGTAAAATTGTGTAGCTGTTGTGGAAAGCAGTGTGGAGGTTCCTTATAAGATTAAACATAGAATTACCGTGTGGTCCAACAGTTCTACTTCTGGGTATATAGCCAAAGGAATTGGAGGTAAGGACTCAAACAGATGCTTGTCCTTCAATGTCCACAGCAGCTGACTTCACAATAGCCAAAATGCGGAAGCAACCAAAATGTCCACTGACAGATTAATGGATAAACATACAATGGAACACTATTCAGCTTTGAAAAGGACATTCTGACTCTTGCTACATCATAGGTAAAACCTGAGGATGTTATGCTCATTGAAATAAGCCTGGACAAATACTCTTTGATCTCACCTATGTGAGGCGCCTAGATGATGAAATTCACAGAGAGCAGGCGGCTGCCAGGGGTGATGGAATGGGGAAGGGGGAGTTATTGTTCGATGAGACAGAGTTTAGGAAGATAAAAAACTCCGGGAGGTGGATGCTGCTGATGGTCACACAGCATTTTCAGTGTATCTGATGCCACTGAATTGTAATACTTAAAAGTGGTCAAGCCTTGCCTGGTGTGAATTGAGCGCGGGCCTGCGAACCAGAGGATCGCGGTTCGATTCCCAGTCAGGGCACATGCCTGGGTTGCAGGCCAGTTCCCAGCAGGGGATGCATGAGAGTCAACCATACATTGATATTTCTCTCCCTCTCTCTTTCCTTTCCCCTCTAAAGATAAATAAATAAAATCTTTAAAGAAAAAGTGGTCAAAATGATAAATTTATGTTATTTATGTTTTAATACAATAGAAATAAACAACAGAGGCTTGTTTGTGTGTGTGCTGTGAATGCTCAAAATATGCAGATTATACAGTATAGGACAGAGGTGTGCAACTCTTCTGGAAAAATGCCGTATTTTAACTCATGACAGCCGGCCCAAAGGAGAAAAGTCACTGGGAGAACCTTACAGTATGTAAGTTCCTTCCAGCTAGGTGGCACCATAGGCAGCTGCATTTATTTCACATTTACTATTCCAATACAAAAGCAGCATGCTGACGGAGAGCATAATGCCCTGTGTTTCCGTAATAAACTTTGTGAACATGGGAAAAGTTTATTTTTAATGCCAAGAATTGCCTAACCTGATTTTCTGTTATAGAAGACGTTTAAAGGGGTATAAAAATGACACTGAAAGGAAAGAGGAAATAAATTGGCCTTATTCACTCAGAGACGGAAAGGCTGATGTTGGCTGGGTGGTGTAGATGGAAGCGCTGCATGGGAGGCAGAACTGGGTTTGGTCCTGCATGAATCAGGTTTACGACTCTTCAGCAAGTCACTTAACTCTTGGGGGCCTTAGTTGCGTATGTGTTTTCTTTTACTTTAGATAAGTAAGAGGGATTGGATCAGAGCCGTTCGCATCAGAGCCGTGTGCATTAACTGATCCTCTACTTTGGGCAAGGACATCTGCTGGGGTTTCAGGCTTCACCAGGGAGTGACAGGAAGACTTGGTCCTCGCCTTGCTAGTGCATGGTCTGATATTCACCCTCTCTCGTCTCTGAGCTCGCTTTCTGGTCTTCGGCTTTGTCGCCTCTGTTTTTGTCACGTTTGCTGGTATCACCTACTTCCCTTCTTACGGCACTCATCGCATTTTGCCGGCAAGCCGGCTCCTATGTGCTTCTTTCACCACCTTCACTAGACCCTGATGCCCGAAACGGTGAGGGGTCATATCTTGTACCATCTTTGTACCTTCGCTGGATCAGGACTCAGCAGGTCCAACCTGCCAGAGCCAGAGTGTGGGGTGTGTGCAGGCCGGCAGGTGGGGCCCACTGTGCAGGGACATGGCGGCAGGTGGCATGTGGAAGCGCAGGCAGGTGGTGGGCGTTGGGAAGGGGTAGGGCTGGGTGCATGGGCCGAAGCACAGGAAGTGAGAGGCTGGTCACGTGCATCAGTGTGGGCAGGAGTTAGCTCCCTGGGGGGAATGGCAACAGATGGGAGGGCTGCCTGGGCAGGGCCTGGCAGGAGTGAGGCAAGGACCAGGCTGGGAGAATAGGGCATGGGGTAGGTATTTAGGGAAGGGCACAGAGGAGTCAGATAAAAAACTGGGTACAGGGTGGGGACATGATTATAGGGAAAACGCAGGGGTGAGAGAAAAACAGGGTTTGAAGTTTATGAAATCATCCTCTTATTCAATGAATAGCAGCTGTGTGCTTATTATATTCCAAGCACATTGCTAGACTAGGAAGGTGGTGGTGGGGTGAGGCAATAAGACAAGCAGGATCCCTGATTTCAGGGACCCCCTTTTTGGGTAAGGGAAGACATACAACAGACAAGCGACTACATCAGTAACTAAGAAAGTGTCATATATATCAAAACATGAAATTGTATACCTAAAATATATACAATATCTATTTGTTAATTATATCCCACAACACTGGGGCAGGGGGCAAAGGAAAGGAAAACAATCAGATAGTGACGAGTGCTAATAAGGATTTGACACCAGGTGAGGAGTCGGACCATCAGAGGTGGCTGAGTAAGGCCTCATTAGAGAACCACCCTCTATCTTGTAACAGGAAGGATGGGACGTGGCCTTCTGTGTGAAGCTCTGAGGTCTAGGCAGAGACAGCAGTGAGGGCCAAGGCCTGGAGGCCAGGGAGGAATAAGAAGAAGACATGTGTGGGCCGAGGGCCAGGCTGGTGTTGGGGCTTCAAGATGAAGCTGAGGAAGGAGGCAATAGACAGCTCTTGTAGAGTCTGTAGGATGTGACAAGGTATTTATTTGACTTTTATTCTAAGAAAAATAGAAAGCTGTTAGAGATTTTAGGAAGGATAGTGTCTTTTGGTATAGTGAGTTGTTTCAGACAAATCTAAATTTATTTTTCACAATTCCAGAGACTGGAAGTTCAAGATCGAGGTGTCACCACAGTTGGGTTCTGGTGAGGACCTTCTTCCTGGCTTGTAGGTAGCCGCTTCTGACTGTGTCCTCACATTGGGAAGAGAGCTCCGGTCTCTTTTCCTTTCCTTCTAAGGGCATTAACCCATTACGGGGACCCTACCCTGATGACCTTGTCTACAGGCAATCACCTCCTAAGAGTCCCATCTCCAAATACTATCACATGTGGGGCAGGGCTTCAATACATGAATCTGGAGAAGTCACAATCAGTGTGTAACTGGGGTGACTTGGCATGTGGAACTATCTGTTTGGCTGCTGTTTGTGGATGCAGTGTGTGTAGGGGTGAGGCTAAGTAGGGTGAGAGACAATGTTAAGTATCTAAGATACTAAGTTACTTAAGTTTTTGCAGTACATTTCCTTTTCTAAGAATAGAAAAATTTTCCAGAGTCTGGATTTGGGCAAATTTGATCTGGAAGCAAGTGGGGTCAGTTGTGAATACAGGTAGCAAACAGGTAATTACAGTGAGTGACTGCAAGACCCATTGGGTTGTTTGTCTGTATGTCTGTGTGTCCACATGCTTCTGCGAGGGCGGGGGACAGAAAGAGAGGGGAAAGGCAGGAAGGAGGGAGAAAGAAAAGCACGATCTGACTTCCAGATCTTGGTGGTTAAATTACAGCCATCATAGAAAAGGAACAGGGCAACTCAAATCTCAGCACAGAGCCCTAGTGCAACGTGACATGCGCGCAGAAAAGTGAGTACGGGTTAGTGCATTTTCACAAGGTGCATACACCTGGGAAACCAGTACTCAGATCGATAAGCTTCCCAGCCCCTTTCACACTCCCTCCCCTGGCAGGGGGCCCTCCCTCAAGAGTCTCCACTGCCCTGTCTTCTGATGGCCTAGATTAGTTTTGCCTGTTTTTGTACTTAAATGGAATTGCTAGATGCTATTTTAAAGTTGTTTCCAAAGCTATTTTGAAGCTTTTTCCAAATGGCACACTAACTCAGAAAGCAGGAAACCAGCAGTAAATAAAGACATGCTGCTGAAATCCACAGTTGTTCACCTACACAGAGGGCTCCTGATTTCAGTGTCTTTAAGGGAGTGGTCCACCATGTGATCTCTCTCACAAGTGTGTTCAGCCTTTAGAATCTCACTGTGTGCCCTATTCTATTGGAAATCTGCCCACTCAGCTGTAAGGAGCAGCAACTGGTGGTTGGTGGCCTGGCTACACTGTTCCCCTTTGATATATTGTACTGCCGAATTTCACACTTTGCCTTTGCAAAACAAAGTATAAGAAGATAATAAATGAACACTAATCAATTTTTATTTTCTATGCATCTTATTTAATCTTCACAATGATATTTTGTAAACAACACAAGTATTATTATTACAATTTTAAGAATGAGAGAACCTAGGCTTAGGAGAGGTCACATAATTTACTCAAGATCACAGAGCTGGAAAACACCAAAGTTGCTTTCCTGCTTTAAAATTCGTATGGCTCTAGCTAAACCAAGGATTCTCAGCAGCATTTTGTTCATTTCCATTTATCACTTATGATTTTTAAAATGCAGAAAATAACAGTGTTTCAGTCATTCATTCACTTAACAAATGAGGCACCTCATGTAGTCAGGGCTCTCTCCTGTGTTCCGGGCAGTGTCTGGACATTGGGAAAACAGCAGTGAACAGATTCAGACATAGTTCCTATCCTTGTGGAACTTAAAGGTTAGTGGGGAAAACATATAGATAGGACAATTACCAAAAATATGAAGTATAATTGTCAAAAGTGCAAAAAAGGTGCAAGATACGGGTGCTAGGAGATTTTCCCCAACCCCTGTGGAAGCACACACATACACATGCACACACACCACACACATGTGCACACTTTCACAGGAGAAAGCCTCCTAGAGAACAAATGCTTCTGAGTTGAGTTCTCAAGGATCAGTGGAAGTGAGGGTGTGTGAATATCAGGGAAGGATATTCCGGATTAAAGAGAGCATATGCAAATGCCCTGAGGTAGGAAGGAACATTGTATACACGAGGGGATGAAGGCCGCAGTTTTAGTGCGGCTACAGTGCAGAGAGGAAGGCAGGGCACAGTGGCAAATGCTAGGGAGAGACGGACAGGCAGAGCTTTGTGAGTCTGGAGAAGAGTCTGAAGCATGTTTTACAATGAGTTCTTACAGAGTGGCAAGAAAAAAGGAACAGATATTTTCAGCTTCCTTCATCATTTCATATTCTACAGAATGCTTTGCTGCTAAGTGTGAAGTCCCTTGGAATTAACATTGTTTGTTTCCTTTTGGGAAATATGTTCGTCCCTCAGTGCTCTACAGAACCAAATTGAAAATAAACATGCAAACCAAATTAGGCTGCCTAGAGACCACTGATAATAGGAGCCAAATTGAAACCAAGTTGAGATGCTGAGTTCACATCAGGTTAACATCTCTGTGAACCTACTGATAATTTATCATATTTAATTTATTTTTAAAAAGCTCACCATGTCCATTAATCAAAGAGGCTTGCATTACATGGTGAGGGAGGCAGCATTACCATCTATCCCCAGTGGACCCAGCCTGCTGTTACAAAAGGTTTGTTCTCTTGAAGGTGGACCATGATGGTTCAAACCACATAATTTTAGGGCAGTTATTTTCTACTGATTTCACACTATAGTTTTGCTTTCAATGCACAGCTCTATCAGCAGTCCCAGAATTATGTGTCTGTACATGAGCAACTCTTGGCCTGTGACAGACCACCCATGAAGACTTGAAATTGCTGCAAGGGATCTGAGACACTATACTCGTAACATGTATTTTGCACAGACTGAATGCAAATAAGGTATAAACTGGATATAGACGATTTTGCAAATTTATTGTATATTTTTACCTATTTAGTGTTAATCAACAGAGGGTAGAAGTATAACTACTCTGCTGGAGGTGGTCTTTGCAAGTTGTCACCATTTAGAAAGGGGCTTCATACTTGGAAAGGATGTGAAGCTCTTGACTAATTAAGGAATTGGCATATTGAGATTTGACATAGATTTAGTGAGCATCTACATGAGTTATAGCATCCACATGAGAGCTCCAGGATGCTGGTGTGAGGGTACAGATGTGGTAGGCAGTCGTAGATGCAAAAGAATCATTTATAGAGATCCAGTAAGGAAAATGCTTAAGCAACTCAATCATTGCTAAAATCTACCTATGGAAGCTTTGTAAAGAACTTTCATATGTCCATGCTTAAGTTCCGTGTGTGTGTGCGTGTGCGGGGTTGCCTATGAGACTAAAATTGGGCAGCCTCAAAAGTGCACCCAGAGGTAGGTTGAAATCAACTTCTAGACTCCTTTTTCTGCCAATCAGCTCCAGCATCCCAGGTGGGCAGCTTGGGGTCTGTGCCATCTCATTCCTGCATGGTGGGGAGGATCCGTAGCGTGCGATGCCATTGGTTCCTAAACACTAACCAGAAGGGTGCTTTAAATGTACAGCTCTCTAAGCACACATATTTTGCATAAACCATTGCCTTTTGTAAGAAAGACTAATTTTTCCCACCCTCCTTGCTTGGCAAAGCAGAACCCTAGTATTTTATTCCTATTTTCAAGAGACAAATGAAGGTCTCAGGGCTGTGAGGACACTGCCTTCTGCTCAGGGAGCAGCCATACCATGGTGAACTCAGGGATAAGTTAATAGAGGTGGGGGGGGCCATGAGGATGGCAGCTAACATTTGAGTGTTCTGTTCACGCCCGGCTTTTTTCATGTTCGGTCTCAGGTAATGCTCACATCCCAGCAAGAGTGGGACAGTAGTCCTCACTGAACTGAGGTGTTACTTTCTGTGGTCAGCCTCGGTCTGAAAATATTAAATGGAATATTCTAGAAATAAATAATTAATTGTGCAGCATTTTGAGTACCTTCGAGGAAATCCCATTTTATCTTGCTCCATCCCACCCCAGATGTGAATCATCCCTTTGTCCAGCATCTCCACACTATAGATGCTCCCCCACCAGTTAGTCTTGGTATCAGATGGACTGTGACTCCATAATGGCCCCAAAGCACAGGAATAGTGAGTGATGCTGGCAATTTGGCATACTGAAGGTGAGTACAGCACAAGATATTTTGAGAGAAAGACCACATTCACATGACTTTTATTATAAGATATTATTATGATTGTTCTATTTTGTGATTAGTTATTGTTGTTAATCTCTCACTGTCTTATTTATAAATCAAACTGTATAAATGTGTAGGCATGCAAAGATAGGAGAACATCATATATAAGGATATAGTACTATCTATGGTTTGGACATCCACTGGGGCTCTTGGAGTGTATTCTCTGTGGGCAAGGGAGCCTAAGGTACTATTGTCTTCCCACTTTACAGCTGAGGACCCTGGAGCTCGGAAGGGCCACACGACTTGCACAAGGTTATACAACCAGGGAGTATAGGAATCTGAACCCAGGTCTGCCTGACCCTGATCTGGGCTGATTCCTGAACGCTTGCTCCCTCTCGGTTGTATTCAGTCTGCTCCCAGCAGAGATCACCCTCCTCAGGAGCTTCCCCAGGCTAAGAGGGCAGACACTCTGGTCTTGAGGTGGTAACTCTCTCTAAAGGCCCTGTGTAATTGTGTCAGTTTAGGCACAAGGAGGCATTGGGACATCCTTTTCTAAATGTTCCTCCTGGCCAAGATTGCTTGCCCCACCGGCCAGAGCATGGCCTTAAAACCCTGGCTTGGTCACTAGCAACGAAATTAATTTCAATTCCTATTAATTTTAATGTGTGTGTACATATGTCACCCAGTCTTTTTTCCCCTTAGGTGATTTTCAACACTCTGCCATAAAAACAAACAAAAACAAGGAAGGACAAGCCCAAACAAGTGGGGCATCACCAGGGTACTGGTGAAATGAGGCTTCCTTATTGGCAATCTTAGTGCTTCCTGCTTCAGGATAAATTTATTTCCCTTTTTTTTCTGCAGTCTGTGGAAATGGGGACTTATCTCCTCAGGTACTGAAGACTGTTATTATGCCACTTCCCTGCCTTTTCTTCCCTGGATACAATAATCCACTTAATCTTCCCTCTGAGGTCTAGTTTTTACCACTCTGATCAACGTCAGGGAAGCTCTGTTGATTCAGGTCAATCTGGCTGATGAGAGTGTGGAGACATTTGGTAGCCATAGTTGAGCTTCTCACTGCTGTTATTCCAGGTCCTTTCGTGCCTGCCTCCTTAATTTCCTTTCAAGTGGTCTTAGAAGTTTGAAATAGGTCAGAGAAGTCTCCAGCAGGAATGTTGCTCATGTCTGGCCTTCAACGTGGTGATACTGGCAAGGCTTCAGAAGGCCACAAAGGTAAACGCCCTGCAGCCATGCAGGTGTGGGAGCAGCGGGAACTCAGGAGGGGCCCTCAGGAGGGTCTCCTGCTGAGGATACTCACAGAACAGGCAACTTCCCGGGTAAAGACCTTTGCCTGAGGTGAAGACCTGCCTCTGGTATTAATCCCCATCAAGGCAAGTGTTGTGTTAGAGTGAGGACTAGCAATGTAACATTCTGATCTCACTTAAGGTTTGGCATTTTGAATCAAGGTCGTCACATGTCACGTGTAACTACTTAACTGATTAACTGTGTGAATACCTGTACTTAATTGTTTTTGAACTTGTTCATTCATCTATAACATGGAGATAAAAATCCCCAGTACAAGGACTTGGGCGTATGACATGACAGAACACAATTATTGACCTACTGGAGTGGCCATGTCCTCTCAGCAAGGTGCAAGATGTTGGATCTGCAAACTTAGCCTCGCCCCTGGCTTCACGGAGCAGTCAGTCTAGAGAGGGTAACACGCAACCAGCACCTGGTTTGAGGCAGACGTTTCACACGTGCTTCTAAAAACAGGTATTGCTGTTTCAAAGTTAAATCAATAACGGACTCTGCAAAATGAAAATGAATAAGAATTCCTAAAGGAACGACATCGTCAAAAGTTGTAAATCTGAGCATAGTAAACATATTCAGTGTTATTTCCTCTGTTGGGCTGACTGAAATTAAAAGTTATAAAATGTTCTTATCTCTTGTTTTTAGTATTTTGATGAGTACGATTTTATTCTGGAGAGATGTGGAAAATGTTTTGAGTAAAGTTAAACCAT
Source organism: Sturnira hondurensis (assembly GCF_014824575.4). NCBI lineage: Eukaryota > Metazoa > Chordata > Mammalia > Chiroptera > Phyllostomidae > Sturnira > Sturnira hondurensis. Next base: position 8,561,928 of record NW_028096448.1, on the reverse strand, counting down.
TAAACACACATGCCTGTCCACACAACACACACATATTGCATACTTTTCACTAACAGGAGAAAAGTAAAAATCACAGGACAAGATGTTCCCACACCTGCAAGGAATGGTAGCTTAGCCAGCACCTGCCTGGTTCTATTCCAGAGTTTGAACTCCTCAATCAAGTTGTGTATGTCAGCAAAACAAATGCCTGGTGCACTTCCTGTTTTAACTGAATGGAAGGGGCCAGGCCTGAGAAAGGATGCTCAGGGCTTTACATTTTTTTTGTTGTGTTGTCTGAAAACCTCTCTTTTAATACTAGCTTTTTTCATTTTAGATGGTTTCATTTTCTCTTTCTGCTTTAAATCCCAGCTCTGTTTTAATATATCTGACCTTGATTGGGGGAAAATTTTAGTTTTGGACACTGGAGACAGATTTTTAGGAAAAAATGGTATCTTTTATCAGTTGTGAAGATGTATGTATGTTTTTATGCACTTCTTATCAAAATATATCATAACTAATAATTTTGAAAGTATAGACCCTGTGTATATTTTATACCCCACATGGCGGGTAGATTGTAAGAGCACTATGACAAAGAGAAGGTGGTAGTTTCTTGTTGAATTTGAAAACTTTAATAAAATAAATAAATGAATGAGTAATCAATAGGTATACCTTTTATCTCTTAAAAATTAATGAATTGTTTTAGTGAGAAGCTCTAAACACACACACACACACATGCTTAATGAACTTGATAAATATTGCATCAATATATTATGAGGTGGGTTTTCATAAATACAAAGCCAAAGCAGTTATCAAAAATGATTTTACTAACTTTGAAAGAAGACCAGCAACCCAGAGAAGTGTGTGATTTACTCGTTTTACTCCAATTTGGGAATTTGCGGGAGTGTGCTTATCTGGTAAACTCAAAGCCCAGTGCATGTGTCCCTTGTCATTGCATATGATGCTCTTGTGTGACCGTTAGGCCACAGGCACAAAGCAGGGCAGGTGACTCCAGGTCTGGCCATTGCAGATCACTTTGCTGCCCATTCTGTCCACCAGAAAAGGAAAAAAGAAGATAAATTCAGCTGGTTTTTTTTCTCTAGGCAGAGAGAAAATTGACCCCACCAATTGACCATTCCTCGAGGTACCCTATTTACTGGGGGAGCACCTACAACCCTCCACTCTACCTACTTTTTCCCTTGTTCTCTCACTTGACTCATGAGCTTGCTGGTGGCAGGGGCTCTGTCTTAATCATCTTTCTGTCACCAGCAGTAGCCAGTACCTGGCATGTGACTGGTCAAGTGAATCACAGTCTTTGAATTAATGCATTCAATTGCATGATCTGTTAGTCAGGACTTTCCAGAGAAATAGAACCAACAAGATAGAAAGAGAAAGAGGAGAGATGGAGGGAGGAAGGGAAGGAGGGAATGAGAGAGGGAGAGAGAGGAATTGAGAGAGAGAGAGAGCACCATTTTAAGGAATTGGTTTATGTGATAATGGAGGCTTGGCAAATCCAAAATCTGATGAGAGAGACCGGCAGGTTGGAAACTCAGGAAAAAATTGCTAATCATATCCAAAGGTGGTGTGTGGATGAACCAGAAAATGCTCATGTTGCAGTTGAAGTCTGAAGGCAGTTTTCTAGAAGAATTCTCTTTTTTTCTGAGGAGGCTAAAAGTTTGTTCTGTTCAGGCCCTCAACTGATTGGATGGGACCCACCCTCATTATAGAGAGCAATCTGCTTTACTCAGAGTTCACTGATTTAAATGTAAATCCCATCCAAAACCAACCTCACAGAAACATCCAGATACTGTTTCACAGACTTTCTGGGCACTGTGGCCCAGCCAAACTGACTCATAAAATTAGTCATCATACATGATTTAATGTAGCTTAATAGATAATGACTGATTGATTACTTTCTAGGCAACTCTGAAAATATTGTTTCTGTTGAAGAAATATTTATCTATCTATAATATATTTTGTTTTGGATAAATATTTTAGCAGAAATTACATAAGAATGACAAATTTTGATATCGGGGAAATAATAAATTTCTCTTCGGTTTCAACTTTAATTCCAAAAGTGACATGTTATATATAATCAGAATTTATGTTAGGAATAAGGAATTGTTTTCTTTTGGATGCATACTCAGAGAGGAAAAAGTCAGTATGGTTATATAGTAAAGAAACAACTTAATTTGACATTTTTATTTAATTTTTGAACACATAATACATTTACAGAGCTTGGTGTTAAAATATTGTAAAGCATTCAATGGTAACTCACACATCCATTTCTCTCTATTTAGTTAGCCTCCCAAATTATTTTAAAGATATATTTCTATAGTTTCTTTATGCAATTATAAGGAAATACAAATACTAGTCTATGTTTTTATTTTTCACCTTTTAAAAATTTAATTTTTTTCGTATAAATAAAAATTGTATATTATGATTAGACTGTGTGAACTTCATTCATGAAGTACAACAAATTAACATTAAAATTTAATTTAAAATTTTAATGGCCTACAAAGTTCAATGATAGGGTAAGAAGAAAGCAGAAGAAAATGTATTGGAGGAAGATAATAACTCAAGAAAAATACACAAAATAGAAAATCAAAGACACAGAGAAGACGCTAAAGGCTGCATATATAACCATCACAGAGCAAAACAAACCAGAGAAGCCACATGGTGAGACAAATAAAGGCCCTTGTGTACCTTTGTGAAACTTCATGGATCTTTGTGGATTAACAGCCTCATATTCTGGTCTTCTAAGATAGTATCGTAAAACAACTTTAAGCAGGGCTGTTTAATTTTTTCAACATTAGGTATAAATGGTGTTATACTACTTTGGTAGCACTCATGCAGGACCTTACGAGGAAAGAAGATTTTGCATATCTTTAATCCCTAGGTTAGGTTAAGAAGGGAAATACTATCTCATTAAACCACAGAAAATAATGAGGCAGAAAATTCTGTCCCTAGAAGAATTCAAGCCCAACCTGGAGACTACATCTTAGAAGATCTATAGAAGGGGCTTCAGGATTAGAAGGGAGAATGCAGACTGGATTCCATAAAAAATTTTTATTCATATATTTTGGCTTCTGTTATAAAATATAATGCTTAAAACTTAAATATGAAAGGCAAATAAAATGTCATTCTCAAAAGATCGGTAAATAAGAATTAACCAGTAAGTCTACTATTTGGAGTATTATAATCATACAAACCATTATTTTGTTAAATTTATGACTCAGTAACGTCTATCTTTAGCCATAATACATATTAAAAAATAAAAGATCAGAAAAAAAAGGATTGTATCTGCCAGTTGTGTAGAGAAGGCCTGAAAATCATGGAGCCTGTCCTTGAGGGGTAAAGGTCATGCTCATAGACAAACCAGGCATGTCCCCTATGACCAGCACCAGATGTGAAATATGGGGCTATTATGCATTGGAGTGGGAACATTTTTTAAAGAGAGTCCATATGAAATATAGACAACATAAGTTCAAGGTTGCAGGGTTTTTTTAAAAAGATTTTATTTATTTATCTTTAGAGGGGAAGGAAGGAAAGAGGGAGAGAAATATCAATGTATGGCTGCCTCTCATGCATCCCCTGCTGGGAACTGGCCTGCAACCCATGCATGTGCCCTGACTGGGAATCGAACCATGATACACTGGTTCGCAGGCTGGAGCTCAATCCACTGAGCTACACCAGCCAGGGCTCAAGGTTGCATTTTTGACTACTATCAATCTCAAAGCTCATAACTGTTGGAATTTGTTCAGAAAAGTTGAATTTTTTGACAGGACAATATGGTTTTTCATGTGTGTAAATGCCAGTTTGTTAAAGTTCTCAGTACCAAAAGCATTTAATGCATTTCAATTGGAGACTTTTAAATATTTGTTAACATATTTTTGAGGAAGACATATATGAGTAGAAAGAAAAATGACAAACACTTGGTCATAAAAAGATGTGAAGGTTATTCTATTTGTATTTGTTAGGAGATTTTAAAAAATGAGAGTGCCATGATTGAACACATGTGCTGAATTAACCCATCAATATTTATTATTTGGGAAAGGTAATATTCTTGAATAACTCAGTAGATAAATTATTATAAAGTTATCTAAATTATATAAGGGTTAAAGAAATCTGGACTATGGATTAATGTCTCATCCCGTTAGAACTTATTCTCTAGATTTGTTATTTGAAAAATAAAATGTTTTCTGTAAATTATGCCTGTGAAAGGATAGACATAGAGTGCATTTGCCTAAGCAGCTGCTGGGAAAATAAATAAATGTTACATAGTTGTATAGCACAATCACTATTAAAAAATACTTCTCAATTGAGTGCATGGAGAGGCAGCTTTTGACCATACAGGAGAGACACACCCAGCTCTGGGACCAAAGCTTTAGCTCTGAGGGCGGAAAGGAAGGAAGAAGCAACTGTAGGATTTCATGGCGTATTAGCTGTGTGACTTGGAGACAGTGAGACAGAGAAAAGTCCTGGAGTAATCAAGGTTTCTTGCCTGGGAGGCAGAGGAGGGTGCAATGTTTTTCCCTTGAAACTGGGTGAGGAAGCTGGTTGAGAAAAGATGTTCTCTATCTGTGCCGAGTCCACTTTAGATGGGAGACAGAGCATTCTATAGGTTTGTGTCTTGGGTGGATAGTGGCTCAGAGCATAACCTTTGGAATGAGGCTGAACTGGGCTTGCATCCTTCTCTGCCATCTATTAACCGTGTCTTTGGACCCTTAATGTGAGCCTTGTGTTTCTTAGCTGAAAGATGGAGGTACTACTGGTGCTTACTTTATAGGGATATTGTGAGAACAAATGAGAAAATGTATGTTAAGTCATTTAAACAGTGCCTGGCCCGAGGCATATGGTAGGTCCTCAGGAAATAGCAGAAGCAATTAAAGACACACGTGACTCACATACAGAAAAAAACGGACAATCAACAGTGCTTATTGTTCCAGTGGGGACAGTGGAAGTGCTAGGATCCAGAGTTGGAGCTTCTGGGTCAGATGGAAATAAACTTTGATTTCAGATAAAAACTCCGGAAGAGGCAGGATGGCTAAGATGTCAAGATTCTGGTGGCTTATTGCCTGCATTCAGGTCACTGATCTATCACTTAACAGATGTGTGGCTGAGATAAGTTACTTGCCTCTCTGTGGTGTAGTTTCTATCTATCTTGTTGAATTGTTGTGAAAATTAAAGATACCTATCTCCTGGGTTTTTGTGTATTTAGAACATTATCTGACAGTAAATGTTATAAAAGTATTAGTTGTTATTGGTTTATCGTTGTTATTGGAATATGTGACTTTTCTGCCTCTCATAAAGTTACAGAGCATAAGTTAAGTCTATGGAGGTGAGTTCAACACCCCAAGTCCGCCCAGAGTCGCCATCACTGGGTGAATTATGGTGGTATTATGGTGATTCTCTAAGACAGCTCAGGCCAACATTTTAGACCTCATCGTGGGCGGACCAGTAGGAATGCTGGAGACAGGTAACTGACGTCTTAGAACTGGAAGTGATGTTCATGAACATTCAGTTCATTGGCATTCAGGTTGTTTTGTGGCATTGATTCAAAGAACCCTAATTAGACAGGTAAATAACCAGTCTAAGGTTTACTCATAAGTAGAATAGAGGTGGGGCCATTGCTTCCACCTGCTCAACATTCCCCTCCCTGCCAAACAGAAGGGCAGCGCATGGTGACAAGTAGCTCTAGTTACACAGCGCCAATGGTAACAACTAACATTAGCGTGCTACCTACTTCCCAGGTACTTTGCAAATTATATGTTATAAGTATCAGCTCAACTAACAAAACCTCTTGAGGCATTCTTTTCATCATGAATATAAATATGATGAAACTGAGAAAGAGTAAATAAAAATCCAAACTAATTCAAGGAGTGGCCAAGCTTGGATTTGCAGCCAATTCTACATGATTCTGGAACACATCCATTTGGAAACAACCAAGTGTTACTACCTTTCCTTTTGTAAGTGAAAAACACAGAGCCCAGATTAAATGGCTTTTCTAAAGTCCTTTCTGGAGGAACCCAAAGCACAATGACTTCATCAATTGTCACCTTGCAAGACTCCCCAGAAAATACCTCCAGCAGGGATGCAGCCTGACTCCACCCCTGCTCTGCTTCCTTTATGTAACTGAATCCCCACAGCAACTTACTTGCTGTGTATTCTATACTATGTCCCCAAGCATTTGTGTGTTCTCTAGTTTTTCCAGTAAGTGTAAAGACTACAGATTATATTTGGGCCTAAGATGTAAAATTTTGCAAAATGGATGACCTTCAGCACAGAAAATTTCATGATGGATTCTGTTTCTGGGACTCTGGGTTTTACACCCCATGTTATAAACGTGATATATTTTTCCAGCTAGAAAATAAGGCACTGATATAAAGATGCTTCTTATTCAGTGTGACAGAAGCAGAAGGTAATAAGAAATGCCACTTAGGAATGCCAATCATATATTTTGTATACCCAAGAAAATTATGGTGAAGAAGATGAGGAGAGGAGACTTAATGTATGTTAAAACAAATTCAACCACTCACAGTCAACAAAACACGGCTATATTGGCATAAGAAAAGATAGATCAGTGGAACGGAATAGAGGCAAAGTCTAATTAAGTACGTGACAGCGGCGGTATTTTAATTTAACAGCTAAAGAAAAGTGCTGATAAAATTGTCATCCATCAAGGAGAAAAGGAAGTTGTACCCCTTCTTCCCACCATATAGAAAAAAAAAACCCACATTAAAAAATTGAGTATTTAAGGATAAAAGAACATAAAATTTAGAAAAAAGATAAAATGATATTAGATAAGTTCCATAGGGAAAAAATCTTTTTTTTTTTTTATCAATGTATGGTTGCCTCTCATGGGTCCCCTGCTGGGAACTGGCCTGCAACCCAGGCATGTGCCCTGACTGGGCATCGAACTGCAATCCTCTGGTTCACAGGCCTATGCTCAATACACTGAGCTACACCAGCGAGGGCTGGAAAAATATTTTTAAGTCAGAAAATATACAAAAGAAAGCTATAAAGGAAGAGATAAACATATATAAGATTACATTTACTTATAAAACAAAAAATATGACAGCTGGTTGACATCCATAATATTTAAGAGCTCATGCTCCCTTGTGAAATAAATTTAACATCTCAATAGAAAAATGGGCAAAGGGCACAAGTAGGCAATTTGCAGAAGAAAAAAATTTAGCTCTGGCTGAGTAGCTAGCTCACCAGTTATTTAGTGTTGCTCCAAAACACCAAAGTTGCCAGTCAGGGCACATACAAGAATCAACTAATGAATGTATAAGGAAGTGGAACAACAAATTGATGTTTGTCTCTCTCTTTCCCTCCCTCTCTTTCTCTGTAAAATCAATAAAAAAATCTAAATCATCAATACGTCTGTGAAAAAAATGATCGATTTTCCTAGTAATCATAAAAATGCTTCTTGTGCCAGTGTAAAAAACATTTTTTTTCACCCAACTGTTTACCAAACATCGAAAAAGAGCGCTAAAACACCGTGCTGGCTGGAAAGGGGAAGGAAGGTGTGTTTTCAGTTATTGCTGGGGGAACTGGGAAGCAGTGTGGTTTTTCTGAAAAACAATCTAGCAATATCTATTTCCATGTAAATGCATGTAACAGGCTTAGAAATTCTACTTCCAGGAAGCTACCCTACAGATTTTTCAGCATTTGAAGACATGTGAACAAGGACTTTTCAACAGCACTGTTCCTGGTGGCCAGCACTTGCATAGGAAGCAACCTCAGCGACCACTAGCAGAGAAGTGATTAAGTAGGTTGAAGATCATATAACCATGGGATATGCTGTATCTATCCAAAAGAATGAGTTAGCACTATTTCTATTCACCAGGGGGAATGTTCGTAGTGCATTGTTAAGTTAGAAAACAAATATCAAGGAAATGCACATAGTATGAACCCATGTTTTAAAAAAATACTAAAAGAACAATTCCTATGTATGCTTATAAATATTTGCATTTGCTCATATGACCATAAATAAAGATGAGTTTAACCCAGAAAACTGGGAGGGAGTGATGCTAAAGAGAAGAGAGTGGGTGAGAGGACATGAAAGTCAAACAAAATCCAAGTAAGGAAATAAATAACAAGTAGATGCTAGGCAATTCCTCAACTACATCTACCGGGGAGATCAGGGGGCAGAAACAGTTTACCTACAGGAGACGACCTTCTGAAAGATGCCTGCGGATGGTACCTGGTGGTTGGAATCTTTCTTTTATCTACACAAGACTTCTGGACATTGCTATTTGGAACCCCACTGAGACCTGCAATTCCTGGGCTCTTTATTTTGTTTCTCTTAGTACTCAGCACAGCGCTGTGCACAGGTGGATATCAGTAAACAGGACACTATCCTGGCAGAGGACAAGCACACAAAGCAAGAGAGCTGAATGCAGACGAGTGGTGATCCCCACGGGGCCCTACCCTGCCTGGGGCTCAGCTCACAAAACAGAGTGCCGCCGGGCTTTCTGCCTGGCCGCGCCAGAAAGGGGCAGAGGAAAGGCCATTCCTGAACACCGTCTCAATAGGTGTATTGAGCCTTTGGACAAAAAGTGAGTTTGGAGCTGGCAGATGCTGTGTCCAGTGGCCTGAGCAGAATGAGAGGGGTGACTGGGTAGCATTTTTTCAGTCTGTGCTTTTGCCACAGGATGCAAGAGCTTTGGATTCGTTTCCAGGACAAGGAACCCTCAAGTCCTGGCATGCCTTTTATGTGCGCTGTGGGACTCAGCCCCAGGCCGGAGATGGAGGGCTGACAAAAATGACTTTTGGACGAAGCAAAACCACCTTTGTGAAGGCAGAAAAACTGTATGGAGATTCTCTGCCCATGACAACAAGGTTGGAGCCAAACCCTCTTGCTTCTATAGGATCTTCCCTGCACATTCCCCTCACCTCATGCTCTCCCTCCTCCACGCCCACCTTTGTGTAGTGGTCTGAGCTCATTTGCTTGGAATCTTTTCATTGCACATTTCAATCTAGCCATCAAACAATATTGCTTGAAGAGGAGGGAAGAACAAATGCTATTAAGAAAGAGAAATAAAACAGTGGGGAGAGCATGACATGGTAGACATGGTAATTTCTTTAAAGAATTACTATGCTGAAGAGACTGAGGGTCAGTGAATCCCCTCTCTTGCTGGACATGGATATATATGGCACATGCACACATGTGCGTGTAGAATACTTACTGCCAGTATTCCATGAGAAAGTGAGTTCTCATTTCACAATGTCCAGGTGTATGTCCAGTAGTATGGCACAAGGCAGATGATGGATTAAAAGTTCTTAACTCTCTTGGATAGTTTGCTAAAGATACAGTTAACTTTGATAAGACCTTTGGAAAATTCTCAGTCCTAACCCTCTGTGGTCACATTTAAAACTGTTCCCACAAATCTCTGAACCTGCGCGCTCCAAGGTGGCTCAGCAGAAGCCACCTGTGTTGGCTGGGCCATGCTCCCTCTGAAGGCTCCAGAGGAGAGTACCTCCTTGCATTTTCAGGTTTCTGGTGCCTTCGGGCATGCCTCGGTTTGTGGCTTCGTAACTCTAATCTCTCCTCTGCTCTCTCCTCTTTTCCTCCGTGTCTTTGCCTCTTCTGTCCTGAATAAGAAACGTGGCATTGGATTTGGGTCCCATCTGGTTAATTCAGGACGATCCAGTCCTGAGATCTTTAACTTGATGACATCTGCAAAGACTCTTTTTCCTCAATAAGGTCACGTTCACAGGTACTGGGGGTTAGGGTGTGGAAACACCTTTGAGGGGGTGGGGGGCACCATTAAGCTTGTTACAATGTCCAAAAGCAGGATAGGGCATTTTTCTCATCACTGCCCTTAAAATTACAAATTTCTTACCATAGTTTATAAGATCATACTCAGCTTGCCCTTCTTCACAGCTTTCCCCTGTCCCTCACTACACACTGGCTACTTAGGTCTTCCTTTACGTTCTCAAGCCTACAAAGTGCTTTCATTCCTCAGTCTCTTGCCTATGCTATAACTTCTTCCTTAGAATTCTCTCACCCTGCTCATAACTGTGCTGGCTCAATTTCATCATTATCTCTTGGCATCCCCTTGACATATTAAATGTCATCCCCTAGAAGCACATGTAAAGTAGGTCTTAACATTATCCTCTGTAGTAATGGCTTTTTGATTATTTTTTGTCACTATTTATAATGATTTATTTATTAGGTTATTGTTTGACTCTAGACTAGGAGTTCTATAAGCTCTAACATGGACTTTGTCCATCTTAATCACTGTTTTAGCCTCCAAATCTAGCATACAGTAAACAATAAATATGTGCTGAATGAATGAATGAATGAATGATGCTTTTTTGGGAGATGGTCAAGTGGTACCCAGGATGGAAGTGGCACTTCATGCACAGTGAACTGTGTCAAAGGCTTGGATCCTTAAGTTGTGAGTCCATTTCTTTTTAAAAAAATATTTTTATTTATTTATCTTTAGAGGGGAAGGGAAGGAGAGAGGGAGAGAAATCTCAATGTATGGTTGCCTCTGGTGTGTCCCCTGCCTGGAACTGGCCTGCAACCCAGTCATGTGCCCTGACTGGGAGTTGAACCGCGATCGTCTGGTTCGCAGGCCCGCACTCAATCCACTGAGCTACACCAGCCAGGGCAAGTCCATTTCTTATTACATAAACCAGTAACAGGTTAGAAAGATATTCAGAGATTTCTGCTTGTGTAATGGATTAGAATTAGATTGCAAGAAACTTCTCAGGCAACAAAAGTAAGACAATGATAGGACTGTTTTAAAGGAAGAAATGCTTAAATATTTCCCCATCTCCCTTGTCATCCTGCACAGGAAATCGGAGGATTGCAGTTTCTCTCTCCAAAGAGGTACCAAGAAGGTGCTGCATTAACCTGGTCCCTAGAAAAAACACAAGTGAAAGGGTATGAAATGGGTTGTTTCCTGTTGCCTTAAGTTTGGCCCATCACCACAAAGCTGAGGACAGTAGGCTCTGAGGGTCACTGAAGGCAGGTCTGGCTGCCTGCTGCTTCTAAAGTCAACAATCTCGAATCAGGTGCTGATATAAAAATGAAAGTGATTCATTTGCAGATGCCAATGCCAGTCATGTAGAAGGTAGGAGACCCACGTCTCCAAGCCCATCTCCATGTCTCAGTGGAGGCAGAGGTTTTTGTAAGGAGGGAGAGGGGAACAGAACACAGAGAACAAGAGAGGGGCTTGAAAAGTTCTCTACTTGCAGGTCAGCACAGTCCATTCTGATGAGGCAAGTGATGGTCTGGTGCACATCACGCTGATTTTGAGATCCTGGTTTCACATCACCCTCAGCTGAAGGTTAGCAAATCTCCTGGGGCTTGAATGTCTGAACGTTGGAGTCTGTACCTTCTGAAGCTAGTTCCAAGGATTCCTATACTAATATGTTGTTTATCTACAAGGCACATATTAGTCAGAGTCAGCTTTTGCAGAAACAATGTCAGAAGAACGATGGGGTGGGTTGCAATTCCCCACCATTACACAAGTACGTCCACATCTCCAGACAGCCACCAAAGGACTCCCAGGACCCTCTTCCACCGGCTAAGAGTCTCCAGGCTCATCTTTTAATCCCCCACCCCTTCACATGTAACCTGGTTAAGCAAAATCCTAGAATTCACCAAAGAAGGGAATTACGGGTAATGAGGTGTCAGCCTGGTGGGAGTTCTGGGGCCTAGAGGGTGTGGCTCCAGGTGGACACCTCATGGAGGTCAGGTTGCCTGCCTGAAGTGTGATGCTGTCAAGGTGAGAAAGGGGGTCTTTGATGGAGTGTGTGTGAAGACTGTAGTTAGGGAAGAAAATAAGGGCTGTCTCCTGTTTGATCCCTATGGATTTTAGTCTATTCAATGAACCAATTAGTCACATGAGCAATAAGTTTAAAACTTTTTTAGTTTGTATATATCATAATGATCAACTTTTGCTTAGCAATGATGTCAGGCCCTAAATATTTTATATACTGTATGTGTGTATGCTATGTGTATGCATATGCCTTATAGTACATGCATATAGGTTCTCATAAATTCTTATGACACCTTAATGGCGTAGGTACTGCTATTATCATCTCATTGTAAATGAGTTAACAAAGACATAATATGTAAAACAAGAGATAAAATCTCAGGCAGCTCATTGTACCCCATTGGGCTTTAGTTTTCCTTAACTGTAAAACAAGGCTGGCGGATTCCATGGTTTCCAAGATCCTTCTCAATTCTCAATTATATGAACCTATGATTCTCTGAGATAGTGGGAAACGTTTGTGCAAGGAAGGAGTAGAGCCAGAGAATGAGAAAAATATGTAAAGCAAAAAGAACCTGAAAGAAAGAAAATCAAGTATTGACATTCTTGACCTTTTACATTCCTTCCTACAGAAACAACCACCAAAGAAAAATCAGATTTGTGCCTATTGGATAACACATAGTAGTAGTGGATTGCAGAGCAAAAGAAACTTGCACTTAAAATAATCTTGCAATTAAATACAAGATCCATGATATCCAAGAGCTTGTGTGCTTGTTGCAACTTCAAGGAGACCCAGCATGAGTGGAAAATTGCCTGATAAATATGCCACATTGCTCTGCACAGGTTCAAACACGTCCCTAATCATGTCAGCATTTTGATGCTTCCTGGGGCCCTTCTCTTTCTCATTAGCATTTTCAGAAGGTTACATGGCTCAAATCTGTTAGTCAGACCCACTGAACCCCCACCAAGTTGTGAGGGGCTGGAGAGAGAGAAGACAGGGCAATGAACTTTGAGGAGACTCATAGCCCAGACCTACATTCTTCTGTGAACTGGAACAGTCCGTGTCTGTCATGGCGAGAAAAATAGGTTATGACCCCTTCAGACATTGTCTCTGGAGAGGTCGAGTTCACAGGCTGCAGAGTAGGGGGCACTCATTGTGAGGGACCCTTGCTGCTGACTCCATCTCTGTCCTTGAAGAGATTTTTTTGCTTCTCTAGACACTTGCAGGCACCCTGGTGAGTTGACCCCAGGGACTTACATCTCATTCTGAGATCAGCTCCCTGGCTGTCACATTCACTTCAACTTAACCTTCTCCTTTCATGAGAATGACCTACATACGACCCTCCAAAGGAGACGGTGTGTCTCTGGTGTTTGGTAGAACAAGTAACTACAGTCTTTTCCCAAGAATGGCAAAGGGAGGTGCTGGGGAAACTCAGGCATATGGATGTCTCTAACTATTTGGGAGATGTTGAACTAAAATACTGATTTAAGAAAGAGCAGTTCAGAGCAGAACAAGGCTCCCATGTTGTTTGAGAAGAAAGTGATCAGGAAACAAAAAATTTTCTGACTTAAAGTCAGGGACAAATTTCAGTTGATGGAAATTGGTGGCTCCTTTGGACCAAGCAATAAGTGGATTAAAACTAAAGACAAGAGTCCTGGCTGGTGTAGCTCAGTGGATTGAGCACGGGCCTGTGAACCAGAGGATCGAGGTTCGATTCCCAGTCAGGGCACATGCTTGGGTTGCGGGCCAGTTCCCATCAGGGGACACATGATACATTGTGTGTCCTCGGCAGAGGCAACCATACATTGAGATTTCTCTCCCTCTCTCCTTCCCTTCCCCTCTAAAGATAAATAAATAAAATATTTTAAAAAAACAAACAAAAAAACTAAAGGCAAGAAAAGGAGGCAAAATGTGGAAAGAATATGCCACAAATATGATAGACAAAAATGAATAGTCTAAATATGTAAAAAGTGTATGTGGGCAAAAGAGACACTGAGATGCAACAGCAACAGAGGCAGAGGAAGCAGATAGAAAATTCTCGTAGAGAAAGGGTTACTAAAACTGGGAAAATGGTTGGCCTCACTAGTAGTTAACAAACTAAAAATTGAAGCAGTGAGGTTTTCAGAGATCATATTATTCTTTTAAAAATGACAATAATCATACATTAAAGATGTATGCCTTAATTGGTATACTTTTTCTGAAAAGGAATTTGCTGATATATAGCAAAAGATTTCAAAATGTTCCTACTCTCTGATTCACATTCTACTTTTCAGCGACCATCCTAAAGAAATAATCACCTAGTCGTTAGCATAAATTTATTTGTTTATCAAGGTGGTATTTAGAATAGCAAAAGCAAGAAAAGGGCAAAATGGCCAATGGTTGGGATGGTGTGAATAAATTATGACATATTCTATGGTGTGATAAATCATTAAAATAATTAAAGTTACATTTTTAAAAGGGAAAATATCTTTATATAATTCTAATACCTACTTTTATATAATGTTTTATACAGTTATTTCACAGTGTGATCACAATTATTTATATACAGGGTAGGGCAAAAGTAGGTTTACAGCTGTTCATGTAGAAAGTAGTATAATAATTAATACATAAAAATACAATAATAAACTCTGCATTTCACAACTTTAAGCCTCTTTTGCCGCATCCCATATCAACTCTGGTCTACAAGCTCAGGCCATTAAAGTTTATGGTGCTACCACAGGTTTTCTTTAAGCACACATTTTTCTTTCTCTCCTACCTCAAACAGTGCCTCCCACCCGACTCCTGATCTTGGAGAATGTAGGCGCTGCTCCATGTACTCCCACTGGTAGTGCCTGTGTGTAGGACCTTCTAACATGTCAGGGACACTCTCCCTTTATTTTCCCTTCTGCATGTAGGCACTCATCCTTCCTACATGCCCCCTTCCCTTCCACATCTGGCAGATGAGCTATTTTTGTTTTCCGTTTTGGCTCCTTTGAGTGTGCTGTAGGATAAAATAAGTGTGCTTCCAGCACAATATTGAAGTGCTGAGGAGTACATTTCAGGGAAATAAAACTAAGGCGATGTGTCCACTCTCCGGAAAGGGGGAATGATGATAAAGTACCAGAGTTTTGTCACTGTTACTGAACGGGCGTGTCTGGGAAGGAAGTGATCGTCACCGCCTCAGCTGCTCTCTTCTTGCTCCCCCTCCCCCCTTGAACATATATCATGTAATAAAGTCATTCCCGGCACATATTGAAAAAACCGTGTGGTCAGGAGTTACAAAGTCAAGGTGATGAAATAATGAAATGAAGCCCATACTTTTTGATTATTTTTTTAAAAAGCTACTTTCTAGGCCAGCTACAGATCAGTTGTTCCAGTTCAGTTCTTTGAGCATCACAAGTTTCTCCTGGTAAAGTCACTGTCCTGCTACGGTAAGTGGTTTTGTCCAGTGAGAGTAGAAAGGTCAGTTTTAGAACATCAGGGTTTTAAGATTTTTCACTAAGTGTTTTTCTTGTGACCACGTAAATTCCAATCATGAACCCCAGGGTGCTACAGCTGTAGAGTAGGGGCTAGAAAAATTTTGTGTTTAAAATGCTATAAACAGCAAATAGCAATCTCATAGCTACTGGTGTGCAGATCCCCATTTTTGCTCAGCTTTATTCCTGGGACAAAGCAATAGTAAGGCAATCTTTCGCCAGAGGGAAAGTTATTAGGTCCACAGAACAGGTCAAAAGTCAACCGCAAGAAGTTAGGCAGTTTATTATAAAGTTAATTAAGACTATACCTTTCATGACTCACCAAATCACCCAAAAGTATTTACTCACGATAAACAAAAATGAATGTTCATGAATGGGAGAATGTATAAATTAATTATGGTATATTTGTATCATATACCATTTGTGTATGGTATATTTGTATAATGGAGTGTAAGTACTCAACAATAAAAAGGAATGAACTATAGACATATTAAATAACATCAATAACTCTTACAGAAATTATCTTGTACCAAAGAAGCCAAACACAAAATTGCACACATTATGTGATTGCATTTATGGAAAGTTATAAAATAGGCAGAACTAATCATCAGTGAGAGAAGGCAGGAGAGTGGCCGCCTAGGAGACTAGAGCGTGGGGTGGGGGAATCCACTGAGAAGCAGCACGAGGGACATTTCCTGGCTGATGGGGCTGGTCTGTATTTTGGTGATGTGTGGGGAACATGGGATTTATATTTGTCAAAACTCATCTAATTTTGTCAAACCTAAAGCTTTGGATTTTGCCTTTACAGAATATATATTTTTATCTCAAAATAAAAGGGGCTATAAACAGACATTTAAAAAATAGTAGCCAGAATGGCTGCAATGTTCCACAACTGGAGGTCTTTTATGATTTCCTGGTGCTGCAGCTGTGGTTCTCAAAGCTGGATGCATATTCGACTTATCTGTGAAGACGTTATTCTGATAGATGCCTAGGACTTGCCACCGGAGACTCTGAACCTGTGAGTGGTCCAGGAATCTGTAGTTCGGAGAAATAAACTCCAGGGCTTCTTAAAGGGCACCCTGAGAAGAGAGACTTCTAGGTTTCAGACAGTAGTAGACATTTAAAAAAGGCTTTTGTAGTATCTGGTCACAATCACACCTATTGCGACACTGGTAAATAAAAAAGGTGTTTTCTCTACCAAATAGAGTTAAAAAGGAAGAGATGTGGAGTAAAGGGAACCCTAGTGCACTGCTAGTGGGAATGCAGACTGGTAAAGCCACTGGGAACACAGTGTGGAGTTTCTTCCAAAAGCTAAAAATGGAATTGCCGTTTGACCCATCAGTCCCATTGCTGGGATTATGCCCTAAGAACCCTGAAACACCAATCAGAAAGAGTACATGCACCCAATGTTCATAGCAGCGTTATTTACAATAACCAAGATCTGGAAACACAGACCAAGTGCCCATCAGATGAGTGGATAAAAAAATGTGATACATTTAAACAATGGAATACTATGTGGCTGTAACAAATAAGGAACTCTTAGCCTTCGTGACAGTATGGATGGACCTGGAGATTATTATGCTAAGCAAAATAAGCCAGTCAGAGGAAGATAAACACCATATGATTTCACTCATGTGTGGAATATAGTGAACCAACTAAACTGACAAAATAAAACCAGGGGCATGGATACATGGAACAAACGGACAGATCTCAGAGGGGAGGGCCTGGGGAGACTGGAAGAGATTAGCCAAAAACCATATGTGTTTATGTGAATAGCCTGTGGTCACAGACAACGAGGTGGTGAGGGACAGGGTAGGAGGGGTCGGCAGGATCAGGGTGGAGGGGGGCAATGGGAGGAAAATGGGTGACATCTGTAATAGTGTCAACAATACAATAAAATAACATTAAAATTAAAAAATTGAATTAAGCATGAAGTAAAGATGGGGGAAAGGAACTAATATATATTAAGGGTCTAGGATGTGCCATGGAGGGTTTTAGCATTTGATGTACATAATTTCATTGAAATTCTCTAAAAAGCATATTTATCATTTATTATCTATTTCTACTACAATAACTATAGCCCAGACCCTCAGCTGTTAATAGCCTTGCCTCTTAAGCTCTGGCAAAACCAACTTTCTTGCAAATCTCTTAAAAGCCTGGGCTGTTTCAGGGCCTTGGGTCCTGCAACACCTGGGATGCATTTCTCCTTAGTCTGCTGGGTGTATTTCTACTCATCTTTTAAGATCCAGCTTAAGTATCCAGGGTAATACCCCTTGCAAACATTCTTTCCTATTCCTTTGCTTACTCTGTCGGAGGAATTTCATTCCTCTTCTAGTGGAAATTGTATCTAGTGTCCCATGACTCGTACCAAAGTGTGGTTTAGAGGTCTCTCACGTGAATTAGAGACACCTGTTGATAATTGACTTGATGGTAAGTCTACTTAAATAGAGAAAACACAGCAAATAAGTCTTTTGGCAGTCAAATGTAGGTTAGCACTAAACCGATTTCTGCTTTGTACTATTAAGTTTATCACACAGCATTATAATTGTTGATGTTCACTTTTCTCTTGCCAGCTGGAAAAACATCTCCTGGAAGACAAGGCTATGTCTTTTCCAACTTTGTCATCCTGGGATTTGGCACAGAAGTGGGTGTCTGTTTAGTGATCAGTAAATTACTGTTAATAAAAAAATACATGAATGAGTGAGACCACCCTACTTCTCCTTAAACCTTAACTTGTACTCAGAGAAATAGTGAATTTTCAGTAACAACCTGCTGACCTCAAGATAAAAAAGTAAAACCTCAAAATGGGTTTCAAGCGTTCCCATAGTTACCATCTGCCCTACTCCAGCTCTAGTTCTAACTACCCTGGTGGGCTAATGATTACTAAACTAAATCTTTTGACCAATAGGTATGGACCCATTTCTTGAATATCAGACACTTGTTCTTTCTGCATGTGCTTGGTTAGATTGCCCCCCACTCCACACTTCAGTGAAAGAGAATGTGACATCTAAAAAGCCAAGTGTGCAACTCGGTTCACCCACAGCAGCTGTGTGCCTGTGATCACATGACTTAATGTCTCTAAGCCTCGCTTTGCTTATCCTCATTGATAAAATGGGATAATACCTGAGATAACATGTAGGTTGCCCTGGAAACTTTGCAAATTTATTATTGTTACTATTAATGTATATATTCTTTCATATGAAGTTTAAGGCCCATGTCCTCTCTGAAGTTAGAAGAGCCTACGCTTTTTTCTGAACTCCCGGAACTATTAGCTAGGGCAGCTCATCACACGCTATTATTATTGTCATCATCTGTTTCATGTGTATACGGTCCTTCTCTCTAACCAGATTGGGAGCCTCTCATAGGCAAGAGCAGGAAATTGCATTACCCTACTTTTTATGCCCCTAATCACTAGAAAAGCATAACAGGTATTCAATTATACTAATATTTAATTGTCTTTAATAAGGAGAATGGAAAATATATTTAGAATCATAGTATTTTGACTAATAAGTTCTTAAACATCATCTAATATAACCTTTTTCTTTGCAAGCTATGATTTATCTATGTTATAGGTTTTTCTTAAACTTACAGCTAATAATAATGCTAGCTAATGAGTCTTGAGAATATCCTGGCATTATGCCAAGTAGTTTAAATGAATGATATAATTTAATGACATTGGAGTTAATATACCCATTTTATAGATGAAAAACTAATGCTTAGAAGCTGGGATTCCAACCCAAGCATCTTTTTTTCGTATTTTAATTTTTATTTTTGTAGTATTATTTCTTTTTTATTTTTTTAAATTGAATTTATTAGGGTGATATTAGTTAATAAAATTATTCAAGTGGAGACAGACTCTTGAATACAGAGAATAGATTAACGGCTGTCAGGCAGGGGGTTGAGGGATGGCTGGGAAGGGCGAAAGGATTAAGCAAAGATAAAAAAAGACTGATAAACATGGACAACAGCACTGTGGTTGCCAGAGGAGAGGGGACATGGGGGGAGGTTGAACGGGTGAAGTGGGGATAAATGGTGATGGAAGGAGACTTGACTTGGAGTAGTGAACACACAATACAATATGCAGATGATGTGTTGTAGAATTGTACACCTGAAACCCAGGCATCTTCCCCCAGAGCTTCCTCTTTTAACTTACCTTTGGCATTGAAGGTCCTAATTCTCACACAAGTACTCTTCCTGCTACCGGGGTAACCACTATCTTCTCTCTAGTAGTGGTTCTTCAAGTGTGGCCCCAATGAGCAGCATCAGCATTACCTGGGAATTTGGGTTTCACTCAGCCCTGCTGAATCAGAAACTCGGGTTGGAGTCAACATTCTGTTTGACAAGCCTTCCAGGTCATCTTTATGCAAGGTCATATCTGAAAACCACAGCTTTGGGGTAAACACTGTATTTGTTCTTTTGCTTCTTATATTGCTCATCCCATTGCTTAATAGATTTTCACATTATGAATTTATATAACAAGGGTGACAAAGTCTACTTCTTTCCATCAGTAGTCAATGATTTCTGTCTCCATTCTGTATGTGAAATTGCACTTCAAGCAAATGTAAAAGAAAAAGAAAAAATTAGTGGTTGTAGAAATGTTATTTGTAAGATTTCAAATCTTACTAAATTCCATGTGTAATGAAATTTTCTTGGTTTCTTTTTTAAATAATCTAAGATATTAGCTGAGCAGTATTTCTGTAGAAACAGTGAAACAAATAAACAAGTCATTAATAGATCATCATTATGCACAGAACAACTTGTTCTGTACTATTACAAACAAAGTTAATGCAAATATTGTCCTTATATAAAAGTGATAATGATTTATGTAATGAGGAATTAGTATGGAGTAATAAATATGTTTTTGTCCTCTAAGGAGACGGCAGTCATGATTGTTTACCAGAGAGAGTTGCATTTTGAAAAACAACGCATTTTACTAAGAATGAAGCATGACAAATAAATGTGACTTTAGGTAAATTTCATAAAACTTTAGAGTTATAAGGATGTGAGTTGACATCTAGTCTAACCTCCCATCTAACCCCAATTTCTTTAGTATAATCTCTGATGGAATGTTATCTAGCTACTATTTGAATATCTTCCCTCAGGGATAAAAAGGCAACTGATTCTATTTTTGCATAATTACAATTTCACTTTCCTTTTTTAAAAATAAATATTTTACTATCATTCTATTACTGTTGTCCCAATTCCCCCCCTCCTTTACTCTTCCCCATTTACCCCACCCTCCTCCCCCCACCCTAATCCCACAGACAATCTCCACCCTGTTGCCCAATGTCCATGGGTTGGTCATTCATACATGCTCCTTGACTTTCCTTCATCTTTTACTTTCACTCACTGGCACAATTTCTGCCTTCTGGAGCCACACTGACAGGTCTAGACTTTCAGTACTAATTATCAAAATTTGAATTATTTTTAGTGGTAAATGTTCCTCTTTTAATGAGGTTTCCAGAACAAATGCAATTAATTCAGCTGCTATCTTAAAGAAATGCAGCATGTAGGCAGGTCTAACCATGATCCACATTGAAGAGCTACTTGTTAAACACATAGTTCCCTTTTCTAAGACATCTTTCTCTTTTTAAATCAGATCCATTGACGTATAACTTACATCCAGTATAATTCATCTCTTATAATATACAGTCTTTTGAGTTTGAATGAATGCATACAATTGTGCAACACCATTGCAAAAAAGATATAGAATAATTCCATCACCCCTTGGGCCCCTTTGTAGCCAACCTTAACCCTTCATCCCCAGGCCCTGACAACCACTACTCCATTGTCTGCATCTATGGTTTTGCCTTTTCTTCTATGACATTGTGATTGCTGAAATGCACAATTTTAGTTATGAGGGTTCTCGTTAGGACTACACAAGGTACATGACAAACTATGGAGTCAATACTATTTTAAAAAGAAAGAATAAAAAAATTAGTGAAAGAGAATTTGAAAAGGGAGAAAAAAGGAATCTAGAAGGGGAAAAAAAAAGGATGAGCCTATAATTGTCATACAAGGTGCCCTGGATGTTGTTGTCAACATCTGTTTGAAAACCTATCGGTCACTGTGATGAACTAACCCATTAACTAATTGGAAACTTGAGAGAACATGCAGCTGGTTGTACAGAGAAGGAAACTCCAGAGCCACAGTACTCAAGAACAGCAAGAATGAAGGCATGTGGGTCCTCTACCACAAGAGTAGCCACTGTCCACGGTGCTGAATCTCGTAGCATGTTAGCACATTCATATATCTTTTAAAATCTTTTTTTGCCATTTTTATTTTTTGGTTTATTTTAATTTTTATTTATTTATTTTCACATTTTTTACTTCACATTGTTTTTACTGTTGTTGAAGTACAGTTGTTTTCATTTCCCCTCACCCCAGCCATCCCTACCTTCCACCCTAGTGCATCTTACCCCAGCACATTTGTATATTTTTACTTAGAATTTGGGTGACTCTGACCTTTCCCAGGAATTCAGATCCAGATGAAGGTCAAGGTTTTGGCAAGGAGAATTTAGTGTGGGCTTAGGGGATTGGCTTTTGGAGAAATATTTTCAGAAATTAGGATACATATTTGTTTTAAAATAAATTTCCCCTGGCTGGTGTAGCTCAGTGGATTGAGCATGGGCCTGTGAACCACATGATCATGGTTCAATTCCCAGCCAGGGCACATGCCTGGGTTGCAGGCCAGTTCCCAGCAGGGGACTCATGAGAGGCAACCATACATTGATATTTCTCTCCTTCTCTCCTTCCCTTCCTCTCTAAAGATAAATAAATAAAATCTTAAAAAAATAAATTTCAAATTAATTTAAAAATTAAAAAAATATATCCTGCCCAGTTGGGAAAGATATATTCCCTTTTGTACTCCTGACCTTTTCATTTTTGTGTTTAATGATTTGCTCCTCATATTGAATTAGCTGTGAGGTTCCTTCTGGGTTTACACCTCTTTAGAAGGTGCTCAGGGCTGTGTTGGGATTTATGTTCTGATTTCATCTGTGCACCAGTTAGTTGACTAACTTTCCTAGTGGCCCTCAGGACTTAGGGCAGAGGAGTAAGTGGGAGCTACACTAACCTCCCCCAGGGACCTATCTAGAATTACAACTAAATTGTAGAGAAATTGTCCTGAATAACCAACTGAACACTAGCTGGAGAGAAGCCTTATAACCACAGACAGTCGGAAGAAACCACTTCACCACAATATAACTGGTGTGGAGTGTGGAGGAGACACAAGAGGGCTGACTGGGCTCCCATGAACAGCAGCTGAGGTGCTGGAGGGATACTTCAGTGGCCGGCAGGTTCCCCCTGAAAAGTGTGGGGTCTAAACCCCAAGCTTGGTTCACCAGCCTACAGCACCAGAGCTAGAAAGGAACCCAGAAAATATCTGGCTCTGAAAATCATAGGGTTTCTGTCTGCCAGGGAGAGATGGCTGGAGGCACAAAGTGCCTCTTAAAGGGCCAATGCACAAAATTTCATTCACAGCCACTTACCTTGGGCTCCAGCAAATGTAGGGCAGAGTAGACTAGCGATGCTTGAGGAGAGTCTGGGTTTGGTGGTTCTGGGGAGAGAACTGAAGGAACAGTCATCAGAATCCCTGTGCTGAGTTGTTCTCCATACTGCAGAAGTCATCTCTCAGGCAGAACACTGCTCTCTGAATGGGCATCAGCCTGAGGGTAAGCAATGGCCCTGCCCACTGGAATTACTCTGCCCCACACTGTGGTGCTTAAACCTGACTGATGTTTATGGAGTGATTAGATTAACAAACTGAAGGAGACATCCACAGACTATGGATCCACTGTAGCCTGAAACAGGCTGCCTAGGGCCATACTGGGACACCATCTGACATCACCAGGGGCAGATCCAGAAAGAGAAGACAGCAAACACTAGCTTCTATTGAGAGGTATGCCACCACATGTTCTTTGTGATTTGCATTAGTTTCTGTCCTGCACAGTGATTTAACACTCATTTCTTGTCCTTCACTAGTTTTTATATTATAGTTTACTTCAAATCTCATATTTTGCTCTTCCCGTCTCTTACTCCATTTTACTTTCTTCTTTCCTCTTTTCATTTAAACTTTTATTTTCTCTTTTGCTATGACTTGTTTCTATTCCACACTTTTACCATTTCTCCCCCTTCCAGCCCCTTAGAACCATTTTTTCTTATCATTACTCACATCACATTCTTTTTCCCATTCTTAAAATACTCTTATTCTCTCTCCACTTTTATGAATCTTTGCTCATTGGTTGTGGATATAGTGGTTGTTGTTGCATTTCTTTAATTTTATTTCTAGATCTTCACTATTCTTGTATTTCACATCTCAAATTTTACCATTCTCCCTCTTACTTCATTTTGCCCTTCTTGCCCTTTCTTTTTTATGTTATGAAATATGTCTTTTTTATGCTATGAAATATTAAGTAGTTGAGTTGTTCTTGACTTGTAGGTGACCCTTAGTGATTTGAGAAAAGATAACCCTTGTCAAAGAGGTTATTTAAAAATTCTGAGTATTGAAGATAGCTTAAATCTGTGAAATCATCAGGTTATACTGGTCCTTATAGCTCAAGTTCAGGCATGAAAGGAGAGGTTCAACAAAAGAAGTTGTCCACCTGGGTGTATACTGGGGATGCTTCTGGGGTTAATATTATCTGAGGTGATGATACTGTTCCTAGTTCAGGTCAATTATATTGCCTGTAATTTTTTCAAATTTCTTTTACTTCTCTTTTTGCACATTAGTTCACTTTGGTTTCCTATTTGTATTTTAAATCTTCACTCTTTATCTTAATTTAGGATGTCATTCCATGAAAAACAGATTTTTTATTCTGTGCCCAGGATACAGCATTGCTGGGTTTTTTTTTAATTCACCCATTCTTATCCTGCCTCGGGGAAAAACAAGTGTTTACAATGACTTGTTGACTGCATCTGTGAGTAGATAAATATAGTACTTATTTGAAATGGTGTCATAGTGTACTTTTTTATTCCTAATTATGCCACCAGCAATTACTTGGCCACAGTCCTGAGCAGGCTGTCAATACTCTGAGTATCTATGCAGTGTCTCATGGCTATTTAATCATGCTAAAATGGGTAGGAGTACAATGAACAATGGAAATGGACATTAGATAATGATAGTTAATTCTTACCAAAGAGTAACTTTAGTCCCAACTTTTAGCATTCTAGAAAATGACTGTATTAAAAATTGTGGAAGTTCATCTGTCCATCAAAACTCTAGTGAGAAAAGATCAGAATAACAGATGAATGTTAAACAGGACTTCTGAGTGGCAGGAAATTTTGTTCTAGATGGAGCTGATGTCTCATCCCTGTGTGAGTGACAGGTTCATAATGGCACAGTACATTTACTCCTCCACTCCTCTTGTGTGTAGCTAAAAAAATCATTTACAATAAAGGTAGTCACATTTCCAATAACTTACAGTTAACTCATCATGTAATGGGAAGTTCTTTTAGTGAATACTCAAGCAATATATTTTATATTGATTTTCTTTTAGTGATGCTCCTGTCTCCCCAAATTATTAGGTAAATTACAAAAGTGAGATTATGATTTTCTGAGCATGGGTAACTCAACACTTTAGTGAATAGACACTCTTAACTAAAAATTAACCTTCTAAGTATCACTGGCATTTATGGCCCCCAGAGCAGGCATCCCTGGATCTGTTAGTGTCCTGGAAGGGGACTGTTCCTCAAGAGGAAGGTGAAAGGCAGGAGAATAGAGGCCCACACTCCTTCTGGAGTTGGTGTTGAGGAACACATTGTAATTAGCACAGGGGTAGTGGACAGAGTCTAAAGCTGAGAGACAGACAGTTTTCCTAATTATGCCTTTTACAAAATGGAGAAATTTTGAGTAAAGAGGGACTTTATTGTCTGACAACTCAACCATCTCATTTTATCCATGGAGAATCTAATGATTAGGTTGGTTAATGGAGCTACTCAGTGAATAGATCATATTGCTAGAGCTAGGCCAAGAGTCAGTTCTCAAATTCTTAACTAATGCTCTTGAAAATGTGGTTGAAAGGAATGAGCTTGGAGTCTAGGCTTGAGTCTCCGTGATATAACTGAGCCAAGTTATAAGTACATAATGTGGTCCTTGAGCTCAATTTCCTCATTGATAAAATGAGGGTGAATGTATTCTCCTGATTTACTTCTCAAAGATATTGTGGAGTTTTGTGAGATAACAATGGAGTGTAAAGGACCAAAAGAAAGAGTGCTGTATTTTTACTTACTGACATGTAACAAATAATCCCAAAATTTATAGTTTAAAGGACAAATATTTATTACTTACCTCATGGATTCTGTGGATCAGGAATGTGGGTGGAACTGAACTGGATGCCTCTGGCTCAAAAATCTCTAATAAGCTTGTAGTCAGTCTGTCAATCAGAGCTTTGAAGGCCGACTTGGGTAAAATGGGGCAAGATCTTTTCCCAAGCTCAGTTACACGATTAGGGGCGGTTTCTTGCAGGCTCTTGCCTAGGGGCCTCTCTCAGTTCCTTGCAGGTGGACATCGCTTGCAGGACTGGGCGCAGTATGGGAGCTGGTTTCCTCAGAGCAAAAAAGTAAGAGAGTGTGAGCAAGATGAAAGCAAGTCCTTTTGTATCCTGATCTTGGAAGTAACATCCCATCACTTTTATTCTTCTCTGTTCATTAGAAGCAAGACACCAGGTCCACCCCACACTCGAAGGGCACCAGTTACGCAAGGGCCTTGATGGCAGGAGATGACAATCATTGGAGGATGTCACAGATGCTCCTACCACAGGTGTTATCCTCATTCTTATGGGTAGTTGTAAGGAAGGCATTAGATACTAGATGCACACCAGATTTTACAAAGCGTGATGACATTAATAATTGTATTTATAATTATTAATTGACTCTTTCCCTCAGTAAGAGATTTGGGGTGACAATCACAACTGTCCACTTTGATTATCCTCTGCTCCTCCTGTTTAGAATACCCTCCATTTCAGCTTGTATTAACCTGAGACTTGTCAAATCATCTTCAGCAAATCCACCCAAATATTACCTCCTGGATATGTTACCGTGGTTCAACTACATTCATACCTCAGTACTCGTCGGCTTCAGAATTTGTCAAACCCTGTACCCATCACATCTCGATGAGAAAAGAAAATGCTTCATCGTTCAGTACTCGTTGGTTTCGGCACTCTTCATGAGTTCTGAAATGAATTGATGAGTATAAGGTACCACTGTACTGTACTTTCCAATGTGACTTTGGCCACAGGACAACATGCAATACAGTTGCGTTTCTAGTTGTTACATGGTCGGTTGATGTGCTCAGCAATTTGACTTAAAGTGTCTTCCCTTAGCAACAGTAACAAATGACCTCAGGTATGGGGACCTGTGTCTCTCTGATTAGCTCTATTTTGGAGACTAGACCTTCAGCGATGTGGAAAGAATTATTGAAATCTTTCCAGTTTCCTTGTCAGGGAGAGAAGCATATGAAGGCTTTTTATCAAAGTGAGGGCAGATGATTACTGCATCCCAAACATTGGAAGTCTTTAAAAGTGAATATTTCTGGGCTTTGCTTCAGACTTACTGAATCAGAATCTTTGGGGTCGATCCCAGAAATGATGTACTTTTAACAAGTTAATTCTGATGTGAGGTTGATAAGCCCCGTCCTGAAGGAAGCACGAAAACTTGTGAATGATGGTATCTGTATGGCTGTTCTTATTTGCCTCTATATTGGCTATGGTTTGTAATTACAGGCATACCTTGGAGATAGTGCAAGCCTGACCACTGCAGTAAAGTGAGAATCATAATAAAGCAAGTTGTAATGTTTTTGCTGGTGGAGGGTCTTGCTCAGTTTGTAAAAAACACGACACCTGTGAAGGGCAATAAAGCAAAGCACAGTAAAATAAGGTTCCCCTGTATAATTAGGGGCACTTTGTTTTCGGAAATAAAAATAATTCAAATCTGCTGATCATAATTTGAGGAGTCTGTCGAGATTGATCCCATTTGAGAGATGTTAAAATTGGAGAAAAAGCCAGGATCTAAGCAATGTGCCAAAATATCCTTATCATGTGACCTGAGCAGATCTATAACATAGAAACTGTATATTCTATTTCCTAGAAACATATTTGGCTATTCATGCCCTTATCCATCCAACCATTAATTCATTCAATCCCCTTTAGTAACTGAGGGCCCACTTTGTGACAGGCACTATAGTTAGAAGTAAGAACATAGTGGTGAGTGAGACATACCTCATGGGGCTTACTCCCCAGGGAAACTAAATAAATGACAAGAATAAATATATACCTGCTTATTAGAATAAGTGCAATGAAAGACAAAGCAGACTCGTCACTTAGTAGTTAAACAGTAGATAGGGAGGGTGAGAGGAAGCTTGCTGGTCTGAGGACACGCCCTCTTCTCAGCCGGTGGGGGCAAACTAGCAGCTGTTTCTGCAGGAGCTGGGTGTAATGTGAGGAGGTCCGTCTTAGCTGGGCTCCCAGCAGTGACTTACTTAGAAATGGTGCACAAACCTGCGAGCCTGTGGAAGGTTTCCTCCCCTCAGCCCAGCACAGACACAAGCATGCACAATAGTTTATTCTCCTCCATGTGCAGTGACTGACACCCGCGAAGGGCCAGCCATTAACAAGGTAAACATAATTGAGGATGGCTGACCCTGCGAACAACATTATAGTGATTAGCACGGGGGAGGGTGTGCAGGGGAGGTCAAAGAAAGTAAAGGGATAAGAGGTGATGGAAGGAGACCTGACTTGGGATGGTGGACACACAATACAATATACAGATGATGTATATCGAATTGTAGGTATATAATAGCGTCGAAATGTATATAATTTTATTAACCCATGTCTCACCAATCAATTTAATAAAAATAAATAAAATAAAAATTAAAGACAAGAAAAAAGAAGAAAGAAAGAAATGGTGAGGGGAAAGGAGAGCTTTCACTCCTTCACAAGCAGAGCCTGTCAGGATTGGGTCTTGCTTCTCCTCCAGCATTCTCTGGGTTTGAATTTCCTGTTTACTTCTGTGCTTACCACTGCTGTTTGCCTTATTCTGAACTGAACTTAATACCTTGAATCATCAGTGCCATTAGGAGACGGATTCTCTACAATCCTTAATGTGACAAACTGCATCCATCCCCTGCCTGCTACCTGCCAGCTTGCTGCAATTTCTCCTTAAACCTCATCCTCCACCCACCTCTCGCTTCCTACAAACGTGCACCCTAAAGCACCAAAGGAAAGTTCTGCAAATGCTCTCCAGTTGCACGGTGTGCTTCGGCAAGGTGATATGTAAAAATGTTGATCACTGAGCAGTAATTCGAATACTTCCCTTCACAAAAATAGGAACAAACCAAAACAAACTCTCAGAAGGAAAGCAGATCATTTATCTCAGGGAGATTTAACATGAAAGGTGTGCTTCATCTTTCAAATGCAACTCACGATGCTCTTTCACTAAGTGTGCTATGTATGCATTTAGTATTTGCAGGGTAAAACATAAAAGAAAGAACACGGATTTTTAAAAAGATACTATTTTTCGACTGCATGCTGCTTTCATCAAATCACCTGAGAGGTGATTTGAGAAGGGCATTTTTAATAAAGACCTTGTTCTGACAGCAAATACAAATGAAATAAAATTGGCCCAAGGCTTTGATGCTGGCACTCACACAGAGAGCTGAGACACAGCAACATGCTAGCTTAATGCACTAGAGGAATAAAACCAGCATAATTTGTAGTAGTGTGTGAAGTAAAGATGAAAGAGGAAAATATAAAAAAAATACATGCACAGAGATTAGAACAGACCTTTCCAGTTGCATTAATTCCTTTATTGTGAGAACTTACCCACGAACATAACAAGGGTATGGAAGTTCAGCTATAATCTTTTCGTCCCCATTGTCAAGGGAAGATACATGAGTCAGGAGGAATGAGCTGTGTTCCTGTAATTTTCAAGAAAGCACCGGTAAGTAGACTAGAAGAGCAGGTAGAGGTCTTCTTTGGGGGTTAATGAGATTCCAGCTTCCGGCTCAAGCCTATAACATATCTTGAAAAACCTTAAACATACCATGAGGGGCTGATAACTGTTTTACTTGCCCGTGAGGTTGAAAGTGAGTAAAGTGCTTTAAAAAGCTTCTAGTCAGTTAGGGATAAAAAAGGTAAGGAAGAAATCAAAACAACAAAATGAATACAAGAGCAAAGCGACCTCAGACTTTTCAGGTGGCCCTGTGTCCATGAGTTGTTTCTACTGAATGGTTGTGAGAGAAGTTTGAGAGGAAACAGGACTTCAGTCACTTGACACAGGCCTGAAGACAGCCATCTGACCCATCACAAAACACCATGGCAGAGGTCTGTAGGAAATACCCTGGGGACCTTCACTGTATTATCAGTGAAGAAAATATTGTGCAACCAGAGGTGGAAAGCATGTGGAAAGAAAATATGGTTGATAACTGATAACTGTGCCCACAGACAGCTCATTGTTTTGCTCTCATTTGAAAGCTAAAATAATGCTGGCTGTTTTCAAAAAAGACACTTCTTGAAGTCCTTTCCTGCTCTTTAAATCCCTAAAACAAACAAAGGCGATGCAAAAGCTCAGATTAAAAGTTCATCTTAAACTCATTCTTTAAATAATTAAATTCATAATTTATTTTTCTGCTTAGAAAATTACTTAGCCTGGAAAGCAAGCCATTTTAGGTGTGTCTATCATCGGTAATAATATAGAAATGATCCGATGTTTAAAGACCAGTTCTAGTACTTATTAGTCCTACAACCTTGAACAACAACCACAAAAAAGATGCTTATGATTTTTGAGTCACAGATTCTTTATACGTAAAAAAATCAGGTGAGTATTTTTCAGAGTTATCATTAGGATTAAATTTGATAAGTCCAGTTGCTTAGCATAGTGCCTGACACATATTGATTATAAATAATTTCCCTTTTAAGGGTTAATATTTAGATAGATTTCATTTATCACAGAAGATCTAAAAAAAGTAGAAAGTTCCAGCTTTTCAAGTTTTTAAACCTATATTTCCCAATTGCATAAGTAACATATTTTCATACAGTTAAATTAGAAAAGTTAAATTACAAAATATTGAAAGAAAAAGATTATTAACCATAATCTCATCACTCTTAATATTTGCCTATTCACATTTTGCTGTATTAGTTATATGTGAGTAATTAGAGCAGGAAAGTGTTTTTGCTAAAAATCATCCAGTTTTTCAATGAAAGCAAAACAATAAAAATACTATATTCTATTTTTCTTTCTCTGATTATAATGCCATTGGCATTATATTATTTATATTATTAAAAATTTGTGGCATATACAATTTTATTGGTTATATATTCCATTTACATGTGTGTGTCATACATATTTTCAATGCTTTGCTATTGAAACTGACATAGAGATAAATATATTCACATATTTTCAAAATTTTACTTCATTTGCAAGTATTTTCCATACAAGAATTTCAGGATCAATGAGTATAAACACTTTTAGGACTATTAAAGCATCGCCAAACTGCTTTTCTATAGAATTGGGTCAATTTGTGTATCATCAGTAATATAAAAGTATCAGTTCTCAATTTCATCTCAACCCCATTAACATGAAGTAGTACCACTCAACAAGTTTTGCAAAAGTAAAAAATTGTATTTTGCTGCATTTACTTAGATTTCTTCATTACTGTGGGTGAATGCTTTCTTCTTTTGTGAATTGCTTGTTCATACCCTGTACCCATTTGGCTATCAGGACCCTCATATTTTCTTATCCATTTAAATGTTCTTTCTGTACAGAAAAGGTAAACACTTGGTCATCTCATGAATATTTCTCTACCATAGCTTTTACCTTTTGTATGTATATGGAATTCGCTTCAAATTTGAAGGTTGTATTTATTCCTTTTCTCTGAGGTGTTTCTCCTCTCTTATGGTTACCCCTTAAGTGAAGATCCTGGCATTATTATTTACTTTTCTTTAGAAACTTTTGGCAACTAACAGGTTTCTACGCTATACCAAAAAAGTCCATTATTTCTCTTACTTTGTGACTTTGGTTACAGGACCTAAAGGGCAGAATGGAAGAAGAGATCACACATACAAACTCAAACATGATGAAAATGATCATAAGTTTGCTTTTTCTCTTAAGAAATCCAAATGCTAATAAAATTTTATTGCGTGGCGTCAAGGCTTGGAGAGAATAGAAAGTGTTGTGGACATGCACGTGGAACGTTAAGACCAGCAGGCTTCTTGACAGATGGGAGAAACAGTTAGATGAGGATTGATTCGGGGCAACCCGAGGCAGTGCAGTAAGTGACAGAGTGTGCCGAGACTTTGCTACCATAAAACACTCTTCCTACCGTGTGTGTCTGAGCCTGCCCGTTGCAGCTCTAACCGAATCTGGCCCCAGGAATCCGTGAACAGCCAAGGAGAGATGAATGATTTCCAAATGAAAGGAAATCTACAAGAGTGTGATTCTTCCTCAACACTAATAGGAAAACAATGTGAAGATCTTTCTCAGCTTATGGTCCTAATTAGGTTATCTCAATATCCTTTGTAGCAAATTCTAAATAACAAACATAGTTGGCCACATGTACGCATTTCAGTAAGCAAGATATTGTCTGCCTGGGAATATTCTCTCCTTTTAAATTTTCTTTTCAAATGTTAATTCTAGAGAAAGAGAAGTCAAACCAGAAACCCTCTACTTTTCAATTCTCTGCTTGTAATGAAATAAATTGTCATGGAATCTGCATCTAAATGCTCTGAGCAAAGAGAGCTGCAGAGACACCACACCTGGCTGTAAAGATCTTCTGATGTGAGAGACTGTGTCAGGTGTGTAGTGTAAGGGCAATAAAGACGGTAAGATGAAAATATTAAATTAATATAAAATCAGGCCAAGAATATTCCACAGGACATACACACCAAAAGAGACACACACTTATTTAACACCTAATATTTGTAAATGGTGAGTGCAAATATGGGTTGTTTATGATTAGCATTAAGTACTGAGGGTACCTTCTCGGAGGCCATTCACGGTACCATTCATGGTAAAAACGGTCTCTCGGTAAGGTGTAATGGAAGCTCATTTCCTCAGCCTTATGAAGGGCAGCTACAAATAACTTACAGCTAATAATCACAGTTATGATCATGCATGTAGGACATTCTACAAAATCTCCAGAAAAGCTACTAGAACTAATAATCCTGGGGTGGCAGAAGAAGATTAGTTAATTATTTTATGTCATGCTAAATACTTTGCAATTCACTTCCAAAGGAATACTTTCAGATCAAGGAGTAATTGGGGTGCTTCTTATTTGAAAAAACTCCTTCTGGCAGTTGTGTGACTAGTTTGAAGGGTTTACTATCAAGGGCAAAGAGACCAACTAAAAGGCTTTTTCAATAGTTGAGGGGAGAGATGATGTGGGGCTGAACGGTGATTGGGTGGATGGAGGGCAGAGAGTGGGTCTCATTTAGGAGGCAGAAATACCAGACTATGAAGGATGTGGGATCGAGGAAGAAAGAGGAGTCAATCACACTGAGCAAGGTGTCCAGGTGCCACTGGAAACCAAGCGTGCATTAGTGTGTCTGAGTTTTTTGGACACCAAAAGGGGAAAATGACACTTGACACTGAAGTGAGAAAGAAAAATAAAAAAATAAAAATCCAGGGTGTGTTTTTATAAATAAGCTGAAATACACTACGTTTTATGATCAAACATGCAGGCTGAGGTTATATTTGTCAGTTTGTACTAAGTGGTTGTTTTTGTGTTTTGACCTCATCTTTGGGTGGGGGCTTTGTACATTTCCTGCACCATCACGTGAACTGATTTTAGGTAGGAAAGACTGTGTTCTACGAAGACCTTCCAACCAAAGATACCAAAGATTTCTCTCATTAGCTTCTGAGAATAAACTGTAAGTTACAACAAGTGATAACTTACTCCTAGAACAATGACTAATTTCTAAAGATTAAAAGCCACAAAGACTTGAAGTCTGAATGTAATTGTTTTACATTCTGATTCTTTTCCTTCTTGTTTTCAGTTCTTTGATGTCAAATGTGAAATATTAGCAATGTAAGAAGAGACGTTGGGATAAAAAAATGCCTTTGCTTCCAGGAAAGCTTGTTGTTTTTCCTTTTCATTTCCTGTCCATTTGGGAGTAGATATTAGCCCTTCTCGTTCTGCAGCTATTATTTGAGGGGAAGAATACAAATGGAAGCCAAGAGTGTGTTTTAAAAATTGAAGAGCATCAAGACATCACAGTGTGAGTTGGCCATAAAGATTTACAATTACATTTCCATCACAAAGACTCTGGCCCATCATATTTGGCCATGACCATTTATGTTTTGATTTCTATTTCTTTGGCGGGACAACACCCCAATTAGACAGATGAGCGTTCAGTTCTGATTTTGGAGCACATCCTTGCTGGCCTAGGTTACTACAGGGCTCCGATGGCTATTTTCCAGTCAACTGTGCCTTGCTAGTTATAATCCTAATCTCTGTGAATTCTTACTATATAAAACAAATCTAGCCAGGTTAATACTCTCACAATAACTTAACCTTATCATGCCTCATTTACTCAGAAAATTAGCCCAAATTTTAGCCCAAATTTCTCAGGATTCTTGCCTCTAAGTCCTTTTTATTCTATGCTATGTAAATTGAGTGATGGTGATGAGCGTGGAGGGAAAGGAATTGGGAACTGAGTCTTGTGTCTGTAAATCCAGTAATTGGCTCAGACTGTCTACTTGAACCTGCTGAGAGCAAACAGTGTTCTCCTTTTAAAAATCACAACAAAGTCATAACTGGAGGATTATTATTATAAAAGCCGAGTCATTACTGCAGACTCTGACCTGTGGAAAAAGAATCATTTTCATTCAGAGCTCGTATACTCCTTGCACAATATACTCATACGGCTCACCCTTCTACAGTCATGTATTATCCTGTATGTAGGTTTACTGTATATCTTCCGTGAAGGAAGTATAAAAGGAGAAATTGCCAGACTTCTGCCTGCAAGACATTTAACTCACCATTACAGAGCCTCCCCAGTATTTCAAACCATTCCAAGAAGAAAAAAAGAATTTAACTGACTTTGTGGACAGATTTTTCTTTCACCAGGGTAGAGCTGCATTTCATTACTTTAAAAATCCTCATTCATTTAAACGCTAAATGCTTCCTGGTCTGGGTATATAAAATTATTGGATGGCCACTGCTGGCTATTCATCTGAGACCCTGATGTGCCACAGTCAATTTTTGAGAACTGTGCTGCCACTTAATGTGACAAACACCCAGCCTTGCAGTTTAAGAGATCTTTGAGAAAGGCCATCCCCACATGAAATGAATTTAACAGCAGCAATTTGTCATTTTGCCCTTCCTTTGCTGGAGGAAAAAAATGCTGGTGATTTCCTTTGACTTAAACTGGGCATTCAGAAAGCTGTTTTTATTAATGAATCATATTAAGCCCCTAGTGAAAGGCTCCCTGACTCTGTTTAAATAACAGGCTATGATTCCTCTCCCCTCAAGCTCCCCCCACCCCCATTTGGCTCCGCTGCTATTAATTGAGGAGTTTCTTTGTTTCTTTCCTAATGAAGCTAACAGAACACATCTGTCAGGTGCTCGTATTCTTCGCCTGTCTATAGTATGTAATAGACCAGCTGGAGGCTATGATGCTACACAATACCCCTGGCCGTTACAGCAACTATTTATTCCTGGGCTTTTCCTCGGAAAGGGATTTGAAAAAAAAAGTCTGAAATTTGGGCCTAATTGCTATTTACCCAGCGATAGACACCTGTTCTAGCTGAGACATTGGCTCATGAATCCTACACCTGAGACCTTAGGGAGAGTAGAGGGGAAATTTCAAGCAGCTGCCAGTCCATTTCTATGCAGAGAGCCTTAACGCGCCGGCTTGTGCGTTTGTATATGCACACATGTATTTTAAAATACTGTATGTGTAATATGCACACCCATAACAGAGGTTGTATATTAAAAGCCATGTACTATTATTTCATGGTCGATTGCTTATCTGAAGGCAATACACAGACTGTGTGCAGCTACAATTGCGACTGTTTAAAAATAGTGTACTGAGGCTGGGTTCAATATCAATAACAGGCACATGTCCTTCAGAAAGCTCATTCCAGGCCTCGGGGGGGAAATAACGTCTTAGGATGAGTCACGGGAAGAAATGTTACCGACCATCACTTCTCTTTGAGAAATTCAACTCTGTTTCAGCCATTTCATTTGCTGAATAGCTGCAACTTCCCCCTTTTGCTGCCTGGAACTCGGTTTTGCCTCTGTCTTGATTAGAGTAGCACGATCTTCTGTTTATCTGTTTATTTTTAAAACAAATAGTGCTATTTATCTTTTCTTTTTTGGTTTGCCTTCATAATGCCTCCTTTGTCCACTAAAACTAAAGGGAAAGAGTCCGTGGTCATAACAGCATTTATTTCTTGAGACAAATAAAACACAAAATTCAAAACGAAATCACTAACGGAGACTCTATGAAACAGAAGTTAATATATTACCTGGTGTTAAGTTTAGTAGTGGTTAGAGATGCAAGTTTATGAAAATGCGATTAGATCCCAAAAGCACTGCCTTGCATTTGTACAAGAATGAAAATTAAGGAAATAGTACGTGAATGTATATGCATACCCATATCCGACTGCACACACTTCAATTCCTCTGCCCCTTTTTTGTGTGCGGCATGGTTCTGTGCAGAGAGGAGATGGGGGATGGAGAGATTTAACACAGGCGCACTGGCGGCCCGACAGAAATGAAACATTACTGCCCTGCTGTTTTATCTGGTCTCTGATCAGAGGACACGGGCGCCGCACAGGGCCGGCAGGGTGGGGGCCGCAGGGGAGGGTCAGGTGGGGAAGAAGGAGAAAGGAGAGGCAGTTTTTTTCTCTTCCTTGTCTTTTGTATTTTCTATCCATTTGGCCTGACAGCTTTCCATCGATATTGCTGAAATAGCATTCCATTTACGTACCATTTTGAGAAATTTGGCCTTTCTGAGCAAGTCAAATAATGCTGCCAAACAACACCTAATTTGTTACCAAACGAGAAAATTATTTCTCCCGAAGGATACATGAGTTATAGTAGATCCTGATGTGCAAATTCATAAAATGAAGTGAAAAGGATAGGAAGAGATTTAAATAAAATGCAGAAACACAAGTTACAAATGAAATAAGGGTTCTCTGTGTGTTATACACACACATGCACACACACACAAACATGCTGGTTGATAAATTCCCCTCAGTCTCATCTTCAGCCAGAAATGACCGAAGACTCAGAGCCTTAGGAGGTGGCTGGTGACGACAGGAGAGATGGACAGTACTCACATACAAATGAGTGCTTTGCCTCAGGGCTCACACAGTTGGATAGAGAGCTGATGTCGAGACAGAAATTCATTTCCCAAGAGGAAGGAGAGCAGTGTGCAGGGAACTCAGGGTCACACCAGAACAGGTGATAATGAAATTAGAGTTAATGAAGGCTGGAAAAAACCAAGGCCAGATGGGTTGGTGAAACTGTTATTTGAGATGCACATTAAAACCAGACACGGCATCTCAGTACGAGAGAAGACAATTATTGAAGGCATACATTAGAAAAGTTCTGGGAAACGTAAGAACCCTACTCTTGTCTCTGAGGCAGGCCATCTCTGTGTTTCTATGTGGGAGATTCTAGAAGGCAGATTACATGACAGAGGGCAACAGCAGAGAATCTCTGAGGCCTAATCGCTTAGGCCTCAGTTTCCTCTCTGGGAAAAGGGGATAATACCTACCTTCTTCTGGAGAAGATGGAATGAGATCTTTATAGAACAACTAATACAGGTACACATAGTTGGTGCCAAATACAAGGTAACTAACATTATTGGATTTCTTTATAAGTCCTTAGTTCATTTTTTTAATATTTTATTTATTTATCTTTAGAGGGGAAGGGAAGGAGAGAGAAAGAGAAACATCAATGTATGGTTGCTTCTCGTGCATCCCCTGCTGGGAACTGGCCCCTGCCGGGAACTGGCCTACAACCCAGG
The DNA here is from genome assembly GCF_014824575.4 of Sturnira hondurensis. Taxonomy (NCBI): domain Eukaryota; kingdom Metazoa; phylum Chordata; class Mammalia; order Chiroptera; family Phyllostomidae; genus Sturnira; species Sturnira hondurensis. The sequence goes on along the minus strand of NW_028096448.1, from coordinate 8,524,788 downwards.
CATATGCCCTGACTGGGAATCGAACCGCGATCATCTGGTTTGCAGGCCCGCGCTCAATTCACTGAGCTACACCAGCCAGGGCTTCCTTAGTTCATTTTTATAAAAATGCCAGTTGACCTGTCCACATAATTTACTTTCTAGAACCTTAACAGTGGTTCTAGAAAGAACATGCCACACCAGAAAAGAGAAATGAACACTAAATATGTCTTGCTGTTCGTAGTAGATATTTGTATCTGTAGTATATTATGGAAGCTATTTTGTCAGATGGAGCTAAGAATGTAAGTGATACAGAAACAATACACAGGGCGGTTGTTAAAATCAGAGAATATTTACGTCATGACAGCCATTGGTGCTGGTCCTATAATGAAGTGAATTTGGGGCTTGATGGGGATGCAGATTAAAACAGATAGTCAAGCTTTCCTTCTAGGACGCCCTGCTCACAGTGCTACCTTATTCACTGTAGAGTGAGGGCCATTCATTTTGTGGGCCATTTGATGAAGAAACTTCTTTCTCTGGGCTTTGATTTAGTTGCTTTGGAGTACACTTTCTTGGACCTCTACAAGCAGGGAACAGTGTTGCCTGTTGTAGTGAATTGTCGGCTTCTCAAAATCTTCTGAATACTCTTATCTTTAATACTCCCTACACCAAATCCTGCTTTCCCAGGTAGATGCCAGGCACCTCATCACCACGCTCCCTGGAAGCTAGGCTTCAGGCATGCGGCCCAGGCTCTGCCAGTCAGACTTTCCCATGTGAGATATGGAAGCCAGGGAGGCATCACTGAAGACCCGTGTCTTGGTGAGCATGGGAGCAAAGGTGTCCCATATTTCTGGATTGCAGCTGGCAGAACTTCTAGCTTCCAGTTCTCAATGCCACATTGCCAAATGGCGTTTACAGGGTGTTTCAATAGCAAACAACTTGGTTCAGGTGGGCAGGTCCATGGTTGAGATCTACGACCTTTCTGTAGATTCTGGTAGATACCTGACACTTTTTAATAAAACACTTTTCTTTTCCCCCTAGCCGTAGTGTATTCTCTTGTTTGCTATTAAGAATCTTGACCATTGCACATATGTTATATGTTTTCTAATGCAATTTAGAGTAATGGAAATGTTTTTATTTAATAGTAGTGTGGAGGCACCACTTACCTCCCAAGTGTTCATTTGTTCTTCTTTTGGTAATTGCTTTTTGGGGGATTGTTATCCACAATTCTCTAGTGTAGTCATCTAGTTGAGGGCAAATTAATTATTCTGACTTTAGATACAGGTCATATGGCTCAAACCTGTGCTAATCAACATAATTCTATTGTTGGTCATAGTTACGCAGCAGATATTTTGTCTAATGACATGAGAAGAAGTACTGGTATTTTAGATGCTTGTAGGAAAGATCTTCTAAGAGAGTTTTCAGAAACAGCTTTCTTTCTTCACGCATATTGAGAGAGAGATAATTGAAGGGGTTGTTTGCTGCCTTATTTCAGTCACAAGAAGGGAGCCCGCCCTGATTGGTGTGGCTCAGTTGGTGGGAGCAACATCCCATAACTGAAAGGTCACCCAGTTGGATTCCCGGTCAGGGTACATGCCCTCGTTGTAGGCTTGATCCCTGGTTGGGGTACATGCAGGAGGCAGCCAATTGGTGTTTCTCTTTCTCATCGATGTTTCTCTCTTTCTACCTTCCCCTCTCTCTGAAATGAGAATAAAACAAACCTTAAAAAAAAGAAGGGAGCCAGCTGTAGGATTAATGTGGTATAAATGAAACTGGGGGAGGGGAGGACACAAAAAAAGACAAAAAGTCTGGAGCCAGAAAGAAGCCATGTGTCTGATGACATTGCTGAGCCACCAAATTTACCCAGCCCTGAAGTTCAGCTAGAGAGGATCGTTCTAGCAATGGGAAGAAATGAATACTTTGTTTACTACTTTGCACTGAGTTTTCTGTTACTTGCAATGGGATGTGCCCTAGGTTACCAAGTACTCTTTTTTTAAAAAGTAGCAAGATGCTATCCATGACATGACTTACCAATATTTTGCAAACTATTAGGAAAGAAAACAGTGCCAATTAAACTGACACAATTGTTTTTCTTTCTTAGAATTTTGTCTTATACAGGATCAGGCACAAATAATGCCTCTTAATTACAAACTCTCTTTTATTACAACATCATGAGCATTTAATTTAGTAACATAACAATATCACACTCAAGCACACCATCTGACGTTTTAGGTGAAATGGTCAAAATAAAACTATAAATTATTACACCCATATTATTACCCCACCAACCACACTCATGCAGGCATTACTCCTGCTGGATACTGTACTTACCGCAGAAGCCATTTTATGTATATTCAGACCTTTGTGTTTGTCATTTATTGTTTCTGTACATACATACTTAAAAAGGGAAATATCAGTGAAATAAATTTGTCAAATATTCTAAAACATTTTCGCATTCTCTGCTTGCCCCTCTAGATCTATTTGTCTGCCCTTCTCTGTCTGGCTCTATGCCAAATGGATGCTGGTTGGTCCAGCCGGTGAAAGGCATTATCTGGAGCCTGGAGAGCCTGCCTGAGTGCAGGGGGGCTGGGGCATGTCCTCCAGCTGTGGTGCAGTGTGTCTGGTTGCTGCTGTGACTCACTGAGACTACAGCTTCTCCAGTTCTGAGTTGCTACTAAGATTTTATCCCCTTATTTCTTCAATCTTAAGAGTATTAATGGCTTCTTAGTGGGACTACATTTTGTAAATGGTCCTTTCATCAGAGTCTTTTATTTGACTCACTGATGGTGAATTCTGATTCCTGACAGTTACCTGATGGGTCCAGAATCCAGCTCTTCTAGATAACATTTCTATTCAAAATTATTATCTTCTATAGTTTTAGTTTCCCCTTAGTTCCATTCTCTGTGCCAGTATGAATATTGATGATGCAACATTTCTTAAAGGAGTGGTCATTCTTTGCTTTAGTAATACTCTCAAGATATGACTTTGAGAGGCAGCCATTAGCTCCCCTCAAAGACCTCATATTGTTTCCTGTAAAATTATGATTCTCTTATGCTCTCATGCACATCTGTGCCAACCTTCCCATTTCTGTTGCTTTTGCTGGTCAGATTCTTGCCTGGCAAATATTATCTTCCAAATAGCCCTGTCTCCAGCCTTTTCATTCTCTGGCTCATTTACACACCACTCTCACAGCTGTGCCCCCAAACATCCAGTACATGCCAGGGTCTGGAGGATAAAACCTAATTCCTTGCTTGATAATTAAGACTTTGCATAATCTCACCTCTGCCAGATATAATTTTTTTCTTTGAAAACCACACAAGTTTTTATTGAGCTCTTGATATGTACATAGCAGCCACTGTTCTAGGAACTATGGATACAAACATAAGATGTTTTCTAAGCTTAAGAGATAGACAGGTAAGCAAATAATTATCCTGCAGTATAAATGTGACATATACAATCTGTGTTTTGTTAGATGGTGGTAGCCCGGAGGTGAAAATTGGGTCACATTCACAGTAACAAGCGTCATTGTTATTTTTTACGTTATTTGAGAAAGGTGCCATCCGCTCTGGAGCTAAACCTCACCTGCCCTCAAATCGCTGTTCTCTCACTTCTTACATGATCTTGGGCATGATTCCTACACTCTCTGTGCCTTAGTTTTCTCATTTGTAAGATGGCATAACAGTAATGGCCATCTCAAAGAGTTGTGTGGGAATTCAATAAATTAAAAAACTTTATTCTCATTTGAGGACTTTTTTCATTTCTTTTTTAGACAGAGACGAAGGGAGAGAAAATCAGTGAGAGAGAGAAGCATGGATTGGTTGCCTCCCCGATGCTCCCAGAATGAGAATCATATGCACCCAGATCATACCACCCAGCTAAGGGATGGTATGAGCCCAGACCGGGGATCGCTCAAGTGCCTACTTTAGGACCGGATCAACCTGCAACTCTTTTTTAGGTAGGGGACAACACTTCAACAAATGGAGCCACACCAATCAGGGCAGAATTCAAGGAATTTAAAAATATCTGTAAACTGCTTAGAGCAGTGCCTGGTATGTAGTAATTACTCAGTTAATGTTAGCTATTTTAGAGGTAGTAGGATCTATCTGACTCTTCTCATACCAGTACTTTAAGGTTCTCTCAAAAACAACTTTAGCCCTGGCTGGTGTAGCTCAGTTCATTGAGCGCTGGCCTGCGAACCAAAGGATAGAGGTTCGATTCCCAGTCAGGGCACATGCCTGAGTTGCAGGCCAGTTCCCAGCAGGGGACTCACAAGAAGCAACCATACATTGATATTTCTCTCCTTCTCTCCTTCCCTTCCCCTCTAAAGATAAATAAATAAAATCTGTTAAAAAAACCATTTTAATTTTACCCTCCCCCCACACACTCACACACAACTCTGCACACACACCTCTTTTTTGTGTTTCTTTTGGGCTTCCTTTTGCTCTTCCTCTGGGGCTCTGGCTTTGTCTGGCTACCTTAGGAGAAGGAGGCTTACGATAAAAGTGCACATGATCTGGTGCTTATCCTGGGAAGTTATCTGGTGGCCTTAGGGGGTTAGCTGCTTTCCTTTCCACTCTCTCAAGGTCCTGGGACCTCTATAGCATTTCTGCCTTTCTCTACATGCCTCCTGCCCTCTATTTCCACTCACTGGCTGCTCTACTCTGCATCTTTTGGAAAGAATCCCCAAAATTGGCCCAGACATTAGCTTCACCCAATCAGACAGACTTTTTAAAAAGATTTTATTTATTTATGTATCTTTAGAGGGGAAGGAGAGAGGGAGAGAAACATCAATGTATGGTTGCCTTTTGTGGATCCCCTGCTGGGAGTTGGCCTGCAGGGAACCAGCCTGCAACCCAGGCATGTGCCCTGACTGGGAATTGAACCGCGATCCTCTGGTTTGCAGGCCTGTGCTCAATCCACTGAGCTACACCAGCCAGGGCCCCAATCAGACAGACTTTTATGTGCAAATCTTGTGTATAGATCAATAGCTGGTTCATGAGCAGCTCAGGACTACCAATATGCCATACCCAGGGCAGAGTCCAGAACTCCGTTCTGCTGTTCCTCGAGGATACTTGGAGGTTTCCATCTTATAACAAGTCCCTATTATAACAGGAGCGCCCACCTTGACTCCTGTCCTCACATATCCTTTCTGCCTTCACCCTCTAAATTTCCCTTCTTAAAGCCCTTAATTTAATCGCATCTGCAAGTTTTTTTTTTTGTCATGTAAAGTAACATATCTACAGGTTCTAGAGATTAGGGAGTGTATACCTTCAGGGGGAGGGCCTACCACAGGCCCTGAATAAACCTGAAGTTTATTATTCATGTTATTTAAAGCTTGGCAATAAAATGAAAAAGGGGAAGGGTGTGTTCTTCTAATGTACAACTGAGGCAGTTAAAAAAATAAAAAACAGGATTACCTATATATTTCTTAATTATAGGAAGTGTACCTGTGTTTGACTTTGCTGTTAGTATTAAGTAAAGGTTCAGACACTAGGTCGTACATGTTCATCAGTGATTCTTTCCTGGGAGAGATGTAAAAATTGTTGCCCAGTAGAAAAGATAATCCCAAAGTCTAATATTTTATTACCCTTGAAGACATTAATCAGTATTTTTCTCTAATTGAATGAACTTAATTTAAAATTCTCTCCTAGTGTATGTGTTTTTTAAAATTTTCATTTTAGCCAGCTTTATCATTTCAATGGTTAAACTCAGTTTGATAATTTTTAGCACAGACTCATGCAACATTCATAAGAAAGTCATAGTTTTAACTTTTTGACAATGAATTTGTCTGGTAAACTGTATTAAGTGGCCCAGTAGCAAACTGTTGGCTAAGTAGGTCTCCAGTATCCCCCCTAACTCCGAGAGTCTGCAGTGATTCTGAGTTCTAATCTCCACTCCCAAACCTCTGTTACATTCTCAGGGAAACTAAGAGGAGATTACATTTTTGGTATAAATGTTGAAGCCTTAGCTTTTTTTCCTGACTAAAACATTATTAATTTTTTATATGCCATCATTTTTCTGATATATGGAGTTGGTAGCAATGGTGATGAATAGCTGATGCAGCTTGCTCTAACATTCACATAATAATAATTTACTCAATGGAGCTTGACAATCAGTGCAACTCAAAGGTGGATAGGAAAGAGGGACCTATCTGGTAGGGAAGTAGGGAGTTGGCTTGTCTGGCTTGAATAGAAGAGCAAAGGGAGATTGACATGAATATTAATAGGTAGTAAAACCAGCATGAAATATGAAAGGTTCCAAAGAGACTAAAATCACAAACTGTTGGAAAAAATGTTAAGTACTCTTGGTTTAAAAACAGAGGGGAAGTCATTACTGATGACTTTTCTTTTAAAAGGAGTTGGAAATGAAATTTAAATTGTAGTATAAATACATTTCAAAAATGTGACTATGTTTTATGTTCCTACAGTTTTAAGTGTGTCATTCTTATAATAATAGGAATATGTAAATGCTGCAGAAAGACAAAAAGTGATATTCTGTTAGAATTTTGCAAACCAACTTATATCCCATCATCAACTCAAACAAAATCAATACTAGATTACCACTGAACCTAAAACAACAGAATGTAGAAATACATTATTCAGAAGACAGAGGCTAAGCAGTTCTGTGTTATTGCTATCCGATATAATTTACCAGAGATTATTCTGATTTAAAAAGAAAAAACACCAAGGTTCAGTAAATACTAGAAGGTTATAAGGATTGCACCTTCTCTATAATATTTTTCTTTTTGTTTAAGTTTGTAAGAAACATAGAAAAGAGAGTAATGTCTCAATAATGAAGCAGGGTGGATGGTGGGAGAAGCCATTTAAAAAATTGAATGTAAATAATACTGGGCCATATCCTTTGTTCGCAAATTGAACTTTTACTTTTTCCTACCTCCATTTTCATTCACATCCTTCAATTATTTAAAATTCACACTTTTGCATTTGATTTCCATTGCAATCCAATTTATGTAGATATTTCTATTTCTTACAAAAGGGGAAATGTTTGTTTTTCTAGTGTAGCATTATACACGAAAGACATAGTCATATACCTTGGGCAGAGGACAGGAGGAACGGAAGCTCCTAACTAAATAAAACATCTTGCGTGGTTTGGGTAGGAAAGAACATTATTGCCTCTCTGTCACCTTAAGGCCAGGGTCAAGAGAGGAAATGTTAGTTCTAAAAATGGGCAGAACATTCAAGGGACTACAGTAGTAGATTTTTATCTGCCAGAAAAAGCCAAGTCCAGTAAAAGAATTCAGGAGACTTTCTTGAAATTGTGGTGCCAGAAAATCATTTCTGAGAACAGGAAGAATTTAAATTAGGCTGCTACTGGTACCTATAGCTAACATCAAACAGCTTCCATTTGGCTGCCTAGGTAAAGGATGATGGCCCCTGGATGTGATCAAAGCCCCCCTGTGTTCTCTGGAGTCCCCCTGTGAATGGGAGCCCTGGCAGCTCATTCAGACGCTGCCCAGTACTTGGCCGGGTGCAGGAGATGCTTTTCCTCCCAGTGCTCAACCTCCTTTGCCCTAGATACAAGTGTCAATATTGGATTTAGTCTGGCTGAATGAATGTGTCAGAGGGGAGATTAGTGACTGGCAGCCACAAAAGCGTTTTTCAATTGGCAAAAGTAAATTTCTCACAAATGAATCAAAAACAGTTTGAGGTGAAAACGCAGCAAGGGGGGAAATGCCTGGCGGAGTTGAGTCAGGATGACTCATTAAACGTATCTGAAGACTTCAGCATGGACATTTTATCCAGAAGCTCCTGGATTCACCCAGAAGGAAGCAAGGGTAAGAGAAAGAGTACATACACCTTAATATCCTCAACAGGGCATTTCCAATGAAAAGCCTTAGTACATTGTTACTTTTGATAGCACAGAACCATCCATAATCCAGCTTCAGATGATCAGAATGCCGAGTTTATTATAATACTTCTTAAACCATTTATTAAATTGAAGTGGTGGAAGTTTTTATTTTTATTGGTGGTTACATTCATGTCTTTTGAAATTGTGCTGTTTGCTTTGAATGATTTTTAATTTTTTTGACGACAGCTGAATTTTCGTATCTGTCTCTGTTTTAGCAGCCATACATCTCCGGTTTGACTGGTTGAGCATCAATGTAGGTGGTTCTCACCCATGGAATCACCTTTCTTGCACAATTCCCACTTCTGGCACGATTGCCAAGGTCACTGTGTCTGGTCACATTCATGTTTCTAGTCATTTTCAATGTTGTGGGCATGTCTATTTCAGAAAACCTGTGTCTGGTGTTCTTTGCATATCACAAGAAGGAAAAAAAAAGATGGGTAACCTCTGGGTTGTAGTTACTGATTTATTAAAGCAAATTTAAACATTTATAGAAGCATTATTTACTATAGTCAAAAGGTAGACATAACCCAGCTATTCTTAAAAAAAAAATGGATACACAAAGTAGTATATATATATATATATATATATAAAATGAAATATTCAACATTTAAAAAGAAGTAAATTCTGACACATGATGACATGGATGAACCTTCAGGACATTATGCTGAGTTAAATAAACCAGTCACAAAAGGATAAGTACTGTATAATTCCACTGATATGAGATGCTGAGAAAAGTTATCTTCATGGAGACAGAAGGCAGAACGGTGGTTGCCAGGGTCTGGGGGAAGCAGGGAGTGGAGAGTTACTGTTTGATGGGTACAGCGTTGCAGCTTTGAAAAATCACAAGTGTTCTGGAGATTGATGCTGGTAACAGCAACGCAAGAATGTGACTGTACACAATGCCACTGAATTGTATACCTAACATGGTTAAGGTGGTAAATTTCATGTTATGCGTATTTTAGCATGATTATGGGGGGAAAAAGGAATTCACTCATGCCTTGAGAGGCTCACAATCTACTTATGCTCTGAAGTTCTCCCCAGCCCATCACTGGCTGAAATGATTCTCCCCGCCTCAGGTCTGTGTTAGAGGGAGCACTCGTTGCCTATCCTCCTTATTTAAAAACAGGACCACTTCTGTCTTCCTCCAATCCTCTCAGTTAATCCTCTTCTGATTGTTGAATTGGGGAGAAGGAAATGAGTACGTCTAAGCCAGGCATAATGGGATTCTCCCTTTCTCACCCGCTAGTTCATGGAGGGCGTGGGTGCTCTCTGCTCTGTGTGGGTAAGGTTAGTTGGGCGAGCTTTGTCCCTACAGTTGCAGCCCATAGTTGTCTACTTGAGTCAGTGATTCAGGGCTAAATTGATCTAACTCTGGGGGATACTAGTAGCCTATCTATTATCATGTGATTTAACATTAAGAAAGTTGATATTTTCACCATTCTGTCTGCTCGTATGTCTTATTTTTCCAAAGTGCATCCAAACTCTGTAGAGGAGGAAAGGGTTGTTCTGTATTGACTGTCTCAAACCTAAATAATATACAATTCATATAGATGCATGTTCTGATATTTGTAATCCTTTTTAAGAAAAAGCTCCCTAGATAGATCATAATCTCTTGTAGGGCACGTTGTGTGTTATACTTCTTTATATCACTACCACCAAAGAGAGTGACTTCCAATAGTGCTGGAGAGCTGTACAGAGCACAAACACTTCACTTGGTCACTCTTACCTCTTATAGATGGAACATCTTTTAAACTTTGAGTTACTAAAGTTGGAACTCATCTAAAACATTCCAGTAGAGCCTTACTGTCCCTGAGGATCAACCCATTCTTCCAGCACATGGATAGAGTGCTGATGGGGACATCCTGCAGGTGAAGGTGTCACTGGGTGGCTTCAGCTTCTTGTTGTGCATAAACCATCAGGAAATGTGATATTCTGGCAGCCCTTTCTTGCCACTTGCTGCCATACTAAAATGCCCATTGGTCATGGGCACCAGGGCCTTGCCCTAGGCTATTGCACCATGATATTGCACCCTTTTGAGTACAAAAGGGTGAGAAAGCCATGTTCTAAAACATAGGTGGAAATTGGCAGGTACAAGCCAAGGATGGCTGGCAATTATGAGTTTTGGGTCAGCTTTTTAAACCAACATTTAAAAATTGAGAGATGTCAGAAAACAACTTGATCTCTGGCTTGTCTTGAAGAATTGGATTAGCTTTGGGCCAATTAGCCTGTTTGTAGAACAGCACCTGTAGAGCTGATCAGTCGCTGTCCCTTGAGATAGGACATTTTTTCTATTTTCCCACTGACCTACCCTCTCCTTATTGCTTTATGTTAACCATCTGGCCTTCCAGAAACTTTTCATTTTCTAAAAGTGCTGACATTCCCTCTAAGCATATCTTGAGACTAGCATGTCCTTTTAGAGCTTTGATTTTTCCAGGTTCCTTCTAGCTGTAGGATATTCTCTCCATAATTCCTTTTATTAGTGTTGTTTGGAAGCCCTCTACCTTAGGAGTGGGTCCTCACAGCTAATGTAGCCTACATATGCTGGGAGGTACAGAATACAGAATTGATCTGCCCCTGTTTCTGCTGTGTTTACCTATAAGGAATTATTGTGGAGACTGGGTTACCTGAAAGTTCTTATAATGTTTTCTAGACTATGTCTGACGGCTCAGGAAGAACCGCATAGAACCCTTAACCTATGCTAGTAACCAAGGTTGTGGATCCAGGATGGCAACCCCCAGGTATTGCATACTGGCATTCAAGCAGAGCCAGCTGGGCCTCCTAGTAAGTCCTCTACTGTTTCGCTCTAGCAGATTCAACTGTGGAAACTGGAAGTGTATGATCTTAGCTATATGTAAGTGCCAGTGTCTCCCAGAAAACTGCAATGAAATAATTAGGACCATCTCAGCTACGTGTCATGGAGGGCCAGTTAAGCTTAGAAAATTCTCATTAGCTGTGACTGCATTTCCCTCTCTTATTAAAATCTACCAAGGTGTCCACTACCCCAGACTATTACTTGATTATTGCTAAAAAACTTCATTATCTAATAACTTTCATTAGGACAAATAAAAAAAGTTAATGACTTACTAGTTACTCTCTTTGCTTCTTTGCATCCTTTGTGAGTTTTCAAAGTATCTAGCGAGCAACTCATTGGTAGCTGAGATGATCTTACTTACAGGGGGGTGTAGGGTGTCAGCTATACCAATCTTTGTGTCAAAAAGTATTTGCACACTTCAAAATACTTTAGCCCAGTCAGGTATAGTTAGCTGTGTATAAGAGAGTATAGAGACCAAAGTAATAATAGAAAACAATATTACTAGCTAGTGGTTACACAGTGCTGAGTAGGTGCTGAGGCCTGCTATAATCCCTCTGACAACCTCCAGGAAGTAGGTACTGTTATTTACCCTATTAAACAGGTGAGGAACCTAAGGCAAAGAGTGGTTAGGCAATATGCTTAGGGGATATAAAGCTAGGAAGTGGTGGAGCCAGCTACTGAAATCTTACCATCTGTGACAACATGGATGGATGTTGAAGACTTCAGAGTCTATACTCTTCAGCAAAAATATATTTTCCCATTGAAGGGCTGCGTGGTTCTGTGCAGTGAAGCTGGGCTATGTCCAACTTCCTTCTTATGTTATGCTAAGTTACTTTAATTAAAATTAGCATATATAATTTATAGAACTATAATAATATAATATTTTTCTATTTAATAAATGTATACCCACTTCATCCATTTCTCCCATCTCCACCCACTACCTCAGGCAACCAACAATAATTTGGGTTTTATTTTTATTGTTCTCTATATCTATATCTATTTTGTTAGATTTCACAGAGAGATTATTCAGTATTTGTCTTCCTCTGTCTGACTTATTTCTCTTAGCATAATGCCCTTGATGTCCATTTATATTGTCACAAATTGCAAGATTTCATTTTTAATGGCTGAATAATATTTCATTGTGTGATGAATACACAGACAGGAGGGGACCCCTCAAATTTAGCTATAAAATTGTGTATTTATTCTTACATGTTTAAGCATCAATTACCTTCAAAGTGCACTCCATTTGATGCAGTACATCTATTGAGACTTTTTTCTATTGCTCAAAACAGTTTTTGATTTGGTCATTTTTGATGCCTGATAGTGCTTCTGTTGTTTTTTGTTTTGGCTGTTCCACATTGGCAAAATTTTTCCCTTTGAGGAGCTTTTTCATCCAGAGAAACAAACAAACAAACAAAAAAGACACTCTGGGCAAGATCTGGTGCATGGGAGGGTAGGGCACAGGACTCATGTTGGTTTTGGTCAAAAACTGCTGAACACTCAACGAGGTATGGGCAGGTGCACCCATAAATCACCCATCATGAAATGGGCAAGTGTGTTTAAAGAGTCTTCAAAAAAAATTTGCTGCCGCTCTGCCCAACACTGCCTCTCACAACAATGCCAGCTGGTATATTGACCATTGATACAGATGGGTTCCTGGAACACTCACCTAGTGAAGGAAAACTGTATTATAAGGGGTCCACCCTCCAGAAGATAATTCTGTGGGGGTTTTTTGTGTATGTGTCCTCTTCATATATGTATGATCATCTGGCAATGGACATTTAGGTTGTTTACATATTCTGGCTCTTGTACATAATGCTACAACAAACATGGTGATATATATATATATATCTTTTTTAGACAGTGTTTTCATATTTTCTTTGGGTAGATTCCCAAAAGTGGAATTGCTGGATCATAAGGTAGGTCTATTTTTAAATTTTTGAAGAACTTCCATACTTTTTTACATAGTGGCTGCACCAGTTTACATTCCCACTGACACTGCATCTAGTTCCCTTTTCTATACATTCTTGCCAATGCCTTTTGTCTTGTCTTTAAGTTAATAGCTATTCTAACAGGTGCGAGGTGATATCTCATTGTGGTTTTGATTTACATTTCTCTGATTAGTGATATTGACATTTTGTATATATTTTTTACCTTAATCCTCTAGCTGGATTTTCAATACTATGTTGAACAGAGGTGGTGAGAGTGGACGTCCTTGTCTTGTTCTTTACCTTAGAAGAAAGGCTTTAAGCTTTTCACCATTGAGTATGAAGAAGAAACATTCTGGTGTGCTAAACAAAAAGGTAACCCAGACTCTTGATACAATTAAAAACTCTTTTAACACTTCCAGCCAAGATGGAGGCATAAATAGACACACTGTGCCTCCTCTCACAACCAAAATAAGGGCAACAAAAATTTCAAAACAAAATAACAACCAGAACTGACAGAAAATTGAACTGTATGGAAGTCCGACAGACAAAGAGCTGAAATAGACACATTCATTCAGACCGGCAGGCAGGGCGGAGTTGGGCAGCTGAGTGGAGAGGGGTCGAGGCACAGGGAGTGGTGACACTGGGCTCACAAGGCACCCCGGGCATGCCAGATGGCACCGGGCAGACCCTAGGTGCCCAGGTGGTGGCTGGCAGACCCCGGGCGTGGGGTGACAAAGGGCAGACCCAGCAAGGCAGCAATGGAGAAGCGGGGCACCATGCACAAGGTGGCTGTCTGACTGGGCAACAGTCAGTCCCACATTTGTGCAGATAACTGGGGAGTGAGACAGATCATGCAACCAAGGGTCCTAGCACTGGGAAATAAAGCCTCAAAACACTGATTGAAAATACCTGTGGGGGTTAAGGCACAGGGAGAGACTCCCCACCTCACAGGAGAGTTCGTTGGAGAGACCCACAGGGTCCTAGAACACATACAAGCTCACCCACATTGGAATCAGCACCAGAAAGGCCCAGTTTGCTTGGGGGAAGTGGCGGAAGGCACTGAGGTCCAACAGAGAGCAGAGCAAGTGCCATTTTTCCCTCTCAGACCCTGCCCCCACATACAGCATCACAACCCAGCAACTGGGGTGCCCTGCCCTGGTGAACACCTAAGGCTCCACCACTCATACGTATGTAACAGGCATGACAAGACAAAAAAATGGCCAAAAAGGAAGAGCAGATCGAAGCTTCAGAAACAATACAATTAAGTGACCAAGAGACAGGTACTGTATCAGATGCACAGTTCAAAACTCTGGTGACCAGGATGCTCACAGAACTGGTTGATTTTAGTCACAAATTAGAGGAACATATGAACGTTATGCTAAGTGATATAAAGGAAAATGCACAGGGAACCAATAGTGATGGGAAAGAAACTGGGACTAAAATCAATGTAGTGGACCAAAAGGAAGAAAGAAATAACCAAACAGAAAAGATTGAAGAGACAAGAATTTAAAAAAAAAATGAGGAGAGGCTTAGGAACCTCCAGGACAACTTTAAGCATTCCAACATCCGAATTATAGGGGTACCAGAAAGGGAAGAAGAAGAGCAACAGTGGAGAAGTTATTTGAACAAATAATAAAGGAGAACTTCCCCAGTTTGGCAAAGGAAATAGACTTCCAGGAAGTCCAGGAAGCTCAGAGAGTCCCAAAGAAGTTGGACCCAAGGAGGAACACACCAAGGCACATCATAATTACATTAGCCAAGATAAAAATGAAGAAGAGAATCCTAGAAGCAGCAACAGATAAGGGGACAGTCACCTACAAAGGAGTTTCCATCAGACTGTCAGCTGATTTCTCAGAAGAGACCTTACAGGCAAGAAGGGGCTGGAAAGAAGTATTCCAAGTCATGAAATCCAAAGACCTGCATCCAAGATTGCTCTATCCAGCAAAGCTTTCATTTAGAATGAAAGGGCAGGTAAAGTACTTCTCAGATAAGGTCAAGTTAAAGGAGTTCCTCATCACCAAGCCCTTATTTTATGAAATGTTAAAGGGACTTATCTAAGAAAAAGAAGATAAAAAATAGGAACAGTGAAAGGACAGCAAAATCACAATAATTAAAACCTAAAATGAAAACAAACTAAGGAAACAGCTAGAACAGGAACAGAACCACAGAAATGGAGATCACATGGAGGGTTAGCAACAGGGGAGTGGGAGGAGGAGAGAGGGGAGAAGGTACAGAGAATAAGTAGCATAGATGGTAGGTAGAAAATAGACAGGGGAAGAGCAAAAATAGTGTGGGAAATGTAAAAGCTAAAAATTTTAAGACACATGGACATGAACTAAAAGGGGGGAATGTGGGTGGGAGAGGGTGTGCAGGGTGGAGGAGAATGAAGGTTGGGATGGGACAACTGTAATAGCTGATCAATAACATATATTAAAAAAATGATTTTAACCAAGGAACCATTAGTCAATGATAGAGTTAATATCTTTCCCCTGATGTATAAATTAAGAGTGAAGAATAGAGTTATAAATCAGGTATTTTGGCAGAGTTTGAATGCTATAAATTCAGATATACTGATGATTTTGGCTGCAAAAAAGAAAAGAAATGTTGGCAGTTAAAAATGTCTAAAAACTAAAATGTACATTTAATACTAATAATTTGAATTTTAAGATGTAGTTTATTATTTACAGAGGCTTTGATGTTTATTTAAAAATAATCATGTTATAGCCGGCCAGTTAGCTCAGGTGGTTAGAGCGTGGTGCTAAAAATAATCATGTTATCAAAAATGTGTTTATGCCAGAAATAATGACATACAAATAAACAGTTTATTGAGGGCTATCTAGTTATTTTACTGAATAAGAAATCTAAAGAAATATGTTTAAAAACTTATAGAGAAACTTATATAATAATTGAAAAAAAACATTTAAAAATACCTTATTCAATTAAAAAGAACATGTGTTCATGAAAAGTAAAATGCAATATTGTAAAATCTCATTAATGCCAAAAGTAACTTAAAAACTCTGATAAAAATTCTAATAGGTTTTAGTTTTCTTTATAAGAAAATTGACAAATGAATTCTTAAGTCTGTAATGAAAGTAGAGCCAAGATTAACAACAACGATTTTGTAAAAGAAGACCAAGGTGGGCATGTAAGGTTAATAATTTAATATTAAGACATTTTTAGGTTAATGACATGAAATTTCAGTTTCTTTTTTATCAGTTATAATCAGTGGAATATTGGTGACATCACAGAATTCAGTGGATAGTAAAAAAGAAGGTTAGTGTTGACAAAATAATAAACAAAATGATCAATGAGGAAAAAACCATAAAAACTAGAAGCATACACCATATATATGGAGACATGATACTGGACAGGATTAGTATTGCATCCATAAAGAAAGAATGCATAAATCAATAAATTATCTGGAACAATTTGTTACCCGTGGAAAAATAATAAAAATCCATAATATTATTAATAATAAACATGGAAGACTTTTTTTAAAAAAATGAGAGCCTTTCATTTGCATGAAAGACTTAAATGTGATGGAAAACTATATTATTAGAAGGCAAAATGGGAAAATATGTATTTATGACTTTAAGGTAAGGAAGAGTTTATTAAACAAAATATAATTAGGGTAAACAATAAAGAAAAGGACAGAAGCTATTATGTTATAATTAATATTTCTATGCAGCAAAAGATACCATAAAAAGTTAAAAATATAATAGACTTGAAAAAGACTTATGTAACATATATAACAGTCCCAGGATAAATGTTAGAATATACTTAAAAGTATATTCTAACATTCTTAAAAATACTCAAAAGTCAGTAATTAAAATACAAACAACTGAATTGAAAAATGGGCAAAAGACATGAATAGGCAGTTAATTGGCCAAGTTGTCAATAAAGAAATGAGATAGACAGTCTTTTTAATATTGAAGAAAATCCATTTTAAAACTAAAATCATGGTGAAATACATTTCATACCTATCAGAATGAAAAAGTTTCAACTTTGACTATATTACTTTGTAAGGATATAGATTTTTGGTAACTCACGTTCTCTGAGGCTGGGGAAGAACCCAGCACTACTGGATAAAGTTTAAGATGTACATACTTTACCACCCAGTAGTTCCCCTTCTACTTATCTATTCCAAAAGAAAAATGTGCTCATGGAATTATTTAAAAGAATATTTGTATGACATTGCTTGCAGCAGAAAATAATTACTATGATGTCCATGATTAGGGAAACAAATAGCTGTACAGCAGTCAAAATTAATAAACTAGTCTATTTTTAAATGCATAGGTGAATTTCACAAACATCACGCTGAGTAGAAAAATGAGGTAAAAACTACATCCATTATAAAGCCATTTAAATAAAGTATACGTACATGTTCAATAACAACTCATAGGAGAGAAAGAATCAGGAAATACATGAGTGATAAATATCATGTTTAGAATAGTAGTTAACTTCCTAGAGGAGGGAAAGGAGTTGATATTCATGAGGAATATGTAGTAGATTTAAAATATATGTATACTATTTTATTTCTTAAATTGGGTTCTGGGTACATGGGTGTTTAGTATATGGTTCTCTATGTATTTTGTATCTTATAAAATATGAAAATAAAAATGAAGGGTGAATGGGATTGAGTAGAAAAATGATGAAATGTTTGATCATGAACAAGAGCAAGATGATAGGACTTGAAGGTAGTTGTAGGTTCAGAAAAGATTTATTGTTGTAGCTATTTCTTTTGTTTTGAGTTAATGATAGGAAGGTACTAGGTCCTCTGGCACAAATGACGCCCAGCTCTAGAAGGTGCCATTCTCTTAGTCTACAGCTGGAAGTCAAAGAATGCCTGACAATGCAGAAGACTTGGTAACAGAAAGGAAGGAATTATAGATGGAGTTCACTTTGAGGGACACTTTTTCTGTTGGAACTAATTGGGGACGGAGTTATGGATATTAATGGAGGCAGTCACATAGATTTGGAGATAGGAACATGGGTGAGTTGATAAATGATTACCTCAATTCCTCAATGAAGTAGAGACAAAGAGCCCAGATACAACCTTGTATGAAAAAGGTATAAAATGGTTCTTACTGAGACAGTGAAGTCAAGATTAGCAAACCAATGGAATTACCGGCAGTACTGAGTGTTCATTTGAAAGTAGTGATCATACACTTACAGCGACAGAATCTTCTGCATTCTGGGAATTTCTGCAGTGTCATTCAGTTATGTCATACTAACATAGAGAAGGCCTTCTGAGGACATCAACCCAAGGTTATAAAGGTTGTGAGTGATTATATTGCTGGACCATAGGAACTGAAGTTGAGAAGGATTTAAAATAGAAATGGGGCTAATGAATATAGAGAACATAGGGCATGATCGAAGAGATTTCAGATCTCAATGAAGTAAAAGAATTTTCCTTGTATGGAAAGTAAGTGGGTAGGTGGTCTGGAGAGGGGGCTGTTTGTGTACCTTGAATGATGGTGGACTGCCCAGTTGCCAGCCTCAGCATCGTGCTGCATTCAAAACAAATATTTTTTTTAAGTTTTTTTTTTATTTAATTATTTTTCAAGTACAGTTTTCTGTCTATTACTCCCATCCCATCCCATCCCCCGTGCTCCCCCCTCCCATTTCTACCCTTCTCAGTTGTTGTCTATGTATCCTTTATATATGTTCCTCTAAATCCCTCCCCTATTTCCCCTGAAATTCCCTCCCCTCTTCCCTCTGGTCACTGTCAGCCTGTTCTCTATCTCAGTGTCTTTGGTTATATTTTGCTTGCTTGTTTGCTTTGTTGTTTAGCTTCCTGTTAAAGGTGAGATCATATGGTATTTGTCCTTCAACACCTGGCTTATTTCACTCAGCATAATGCTTTCCAGTTCCATCCATGTTGTTGCAAAAGGTAGGAGCTCCTTCTTTCTTTCTGCGGCATAGAATTCCATTGTGTATATGTACCATAGTTTTTTGATCCATTCATTTACTGATGGGCACCTAGGTTGCTTCCAACTCTTGGCTATTGTAAATTGTGCTGCTATGAACATTGGGGTGCATAGGTTCTTTGGGATTGGTGTTTTAGGGTTCTTAGGATACAATCCTAGCAGTGGAATTGCTGGGTCAAAAGGCAGGTCCAATTTGCAGACTGGTACAACCATTATGGAAAACAGTAAGGAATTTTCTCAAAACAAATATTAGTCCGGCATGCAAGAAAGCATCAGAGGCATTTAAATTTTCTTACTAAAATGCCTTGAAGGGGAGAAAAGAGGAATTAATATTTCTTATCACAGTGAGACATAAATTTCCTTTGCTCATCATTTTCCCCAGTATCTCCCTTCTCACCTTTGCTACAGCACGGTCTTCTAGAACTGCAGCCAGCAATTTGAATACATTTCTCTCCCTTTTATCTTTATCTACCAGATCTCCTGTGTTCTGTAGGAAAGAGCTTTGGGCCCTTTTTAGCAAAGTCAGTCAAGTCTTGTTCTGCTCCATCTAGTTTTTCAGCTGTGCCCATTATGTGGACCAGCACAACGAAAGCCCAGTAGGTTTCATTTTTGGTTCCTATTGTTTGAATTCTCAATCTTACATGTAGTGTGGTCTCTGGTGATAATAAAGTCAGGAATGTATCCAAGTGTAGCATAGAAGGAAAAGTCAGTGGAGATGGGAAGAGCACAAATTTGGGAGGTCAGGAATAATTGACAGGTTGTTCATGTGGAACTTGAGGTAATATCAGGAGATTTCAGCAGTTGGGATGAAAAAGACACATCCTTATGTTTTATTGAGGGACAGGAATGATCAAGAAATTACTAGATATCCCTGGCTGGTGTAGCTCAGTGGATTGAGTGTGGACCTGTGAAGCAAAGGATCATGGTTCGATTCCCAGTCAGGGCACACGCCTAGGTTGCAGGCCAGTTCCCAATGGGGGACACATGAGAGGCAACCACACATTGATATTTCTCTCCCTCTCTCCTTCCCTTCCCCTCTTTCTGAAAATAAATAAATAAAATACTTTTTTAAAAAAGAAATTACTAGATAGTTCTCGTGAGGAGGGAGGAAATTGCCATACATAGAACAATGATTGTTATTCAAGATGGAGGAGAATTAATGGTCTCAAAAGAGTATGAAGTCTACAAATACTTTAAATATCCAATAATAAAAAGGAATTGGCTAAACAAATTCTGACACATTCATGATGGAATTCTATGTAGACATAAAAATTTTACGTAAAAATGCATTTAATGAGATGAAACCACAGGATATACTTTTAAGTAAAAAATTCTCATCTATGTGCATATAATTATGTGTAGATAAATGTAAATGATTAGTTATATTCTAAGTTTTGAGTTGGAAGTTGGGCTCATGCATGTACATTATATTACTAAATACACATAAATTAAAAGATGGCCATGGTACATGAAGGATGAGTATGTGTCATGATCCAAGAATTATGATTAATAAATTATATTAATCTGAAGTTCAGTAAAAAAAAGTCATCCACAAAATGCCATACCCAGTGATCCTAACTTTTGTTTAAAAAATATGAACCATTTATGGTCTCACTCCTTGTCTCTCAGGCCCTTTACCTGATTGCTCATTCTCTGTATTTTAGCTCAGTCTCACTATTTTAGTTATCTATTGTGTAACAAGTCACCCTCAAAATGTAGTGGCTCAAAACAATAAACATTTGGGGGGAGTCAGGAATTTGGGAGCAGCTTCGATAGATGGTTCTGGCTCACTGGGGAGTTGCCAGGGGCTGCAATTATCCATAGGTTTGACTGAAGCTAGAAGTTCCACTTCCAAGGTGCTTCTTTCACAAGGCTCTTGGCAGGAGGCCTCAGCTCCTCGCTCTGTGGTCCTCTTCACAGGCTGCTTGAATGTCCTTGTAACACAGCAGCTGGTCTCTCCCAGAATGACGAATTCAGAGAGAGAGCAAGAAGGAAGCCACAAAACCTTTCATGACCTACTTTCACAAGTCTCACGTGTGTCATTTCTGCCATATTTCTATTCATTAGGGATAAGTCACTGAGTTCATTCAGGACAAAGAGATGCAGCTATAGGAAGTTGGGTGTTGGGTGGGAAGACAAACTAAGGCCTAAGGAATAGTGGTCAGAGGGGTGACAGCTCTGTCTCTCCTGCCTTCGTTCAAAAACTCTTGAAATGTTAGTCTGCTATTTTGATAAGAATTCTTTTCCTATCTTTTCAGCATGGGGAGTAGGTTACCTCCCAATTACAGTTCATGTCCTCTTCCCTCACCTTCCCAGTAAGTGTCCAGATGCTTTCACCTAATTTATGTATTGCTTTAATTTATTTTAACTGCGCGTTCTCAATATCTACTGGCATCCACATGGTACACAAGTCAACCTCCATCTGCTCCACACATTCGTCAAGGTATTTCTCAGAGATAGTTTATTCAGGATCTGTTTACATACTTCTCATCAAAGTGGATCACTGTCTTACTGCCACTTAAAGTTATTCTATAAAAGCTGTTGATAGCCATGAGGATGTAAAGTACAGTATGGGAAATGGAGTAGCTGAAGAACTTATATGCATGACCCACGGACAATGGTGGGGGGATTGCCTGAAGATGTGGGAGTGCTGGGGGGGGATGGTAAAGGGGGAAATCAGAACAACTGTAATAGCATAATCAGTAACATAATTTTTTAAAAGCTTTTGATTTCAAGAATGATTATTTATTTTAGAAACTTGACATAGCAAAGAGAACAAGCTGATGAGGTGTAGTAATGTATTAGGACAGCCTGTGTTAGTCATCTTGGGCTGCTATAATAACAAATTTATTTTCTCACAATTCCAAAGGCTGTGAAGTCCAAGATAAAGGTTCAACAGTATTCAGGTTCTGATGAGGGCTCTCTGGCTGCATTCAGATGGCTGACTGGCTGACTTTTTCTCCTGTCCTCATATTGGGAAAAAGGGAGAAAGAGAGAGAGGAGGGAGAGAGAGAATGGGAGAGGAGAGGAGAGGAAGGAGAGAGAGAACTCTCTAGTTTTTCTTCTCTAAGGGCACTAATCCCTTCACGAGGACCCCACATTATGACCTGATAAACATAATTATCTCCTAAACACCCCATATCCAAGTACCATAACATTGGGAATTAGGGTTTCAACATATGAATTTTAGGGGGGGCACAATTTAATGAATAGCACAACTCATAACATAACTCAGAACTGCTTTTCATATCTGAGATCAGATATGAGATTTTTGGTTTTTGTTTTTTATGAAGCTCATCTTTGGTGACTTGATGAGTACTTTTGGGAAGTAATGATCATGAAGGAAAGATTTTTTTCTCCTATCTTTCTCAACTCTGGCATAGAGTATGGGGTGATGGTATACCCTGAGTCAGTTTCTTCTCCAAAAAACAGAGAAACTGGGAAAAGCTCTCATTACTGGATGCTGGCCCTGATTGTACAGTATATGAGTAATGAGTCACTATTTACCTAGGAGGTTTTAATGATTATTTCATGTTTTAAATTCAACCTTGATTTTTTTGCAAATGCAGCATTCAGAGGAAAAGAAAGAACTCAGCTGTCTGTGCAAACACATGGAAATCAATGATAAATGGACAGAGACTGCTCAGTATATTTATTAACTAAGCTCATATAAATCATCATTTTATAATCATTTATTGAACTAATAGGATTGTTTTAGGAACATCAAAGAATTCTTTATTAGGTAAATAATCATGTTTATCCACTCGGTTATGGGGAAAAGCAAATCACTCACACTGCATTTACGCTGCCTCATCAGATTTTATTTCTTTTAATTATCAGCCGTTGATAGTTTTTACCAAACAACCTGGGGCGGGGGGTGTCCAAATTTTGGTCAGGCTTCATACACGTCTCCAGGAAAAGGGGTGTTGCTTCTCAGATTTCCTTCTTTCCAGACTGGGTAAACGCTCCACAAGGCTTAAAATGGCTCACACACAGGCAACTGAAATTTAGGTAGTTGGCTCTCTTGGCCAAAGCTCTCTTTTTTCTTTCTTGATTTATCCTATGCCAGTCTTTTTAATATCTGACCATCCAGGTTCACATCAGTGGCCTGCTTTGTTAATTAAGCATGAGGCAGATAGCCTCGGTACCTGAGACAATTCCCTGTGTTTCTGCTCTTCTTTTCCTTAGCCGGAGGTTGGGAGCTCCGAGGACCCCGTCTTTTCCCAGTGTCTGTAGGAAGAAAATGAAGTTGGAAGTTAAATCTGCTCTCCGTGTTTGTCATTTTGATTTGTAATGTCAATATTGTCCTGAAAAATTACTTTTACCAATCATCATTGTATAAATAAAGTATATTTTAGTTATATTTAGTATGCACTGGGGGAGCCACAATTCCATTCATTTAGTAAAGAGTTATTGATCCCTCAAAGGCCAGCCATTAGGCATAGTGGGAAATATGAAGATTTATTGATTCATCCAATTAACATTTAGTGAGTACCATCTATGTGCCAGATACTGTGTGAGATGCTGGGGCTGCAGAGCTAAACAAGAAACACAGGATTCCTGATCTCAGGGTAGCTGCTACTCCAGTGAGAAAAGACATAATAGACAAGTAAGTTAAGAAAACTAGCAGCAGCAAGTATATAAGGGAAATTTAACAGAATAATATGAAAGTGACTTGTAGCAGTGAGGGGAGCACTCACTGAGATGGGATAGTCAATGAAAGCATCTGGAAGGTGGTATTTGATCTAATGCAGATGATGAGCGGAGTAGGGTGCCTTCTTCTCTCTGGAAGAGTTTACAGGCAAGGCTAAGACTGCACTCAGTTTATTATATAACCCAAAAAGTGTTTATGAACTTTATGTTAAAAATATCATTACATCACACAACTCAAAGAATAAAATATATGTGTCCATATTAACATTAATAAATGGCTGAACAAATCAGCAAGAAAACAAATATGAGAGAATAAACAAGTCTTCCTACAGAGGAATTCAAAATTGTATATGTAATATCATCCCCCTTTCCAGAAAGGAGAGTGTAACTCCTCTCCTTTTGAGTGTGGTCTGGACTTAGTGACTTGCTCCCAAAGTCTCAGAGTGGAAAGGGAAAAACAGAATCTTTGCAGTAGAGAAACCTGACAAACACCACCTGACCCAAGTGAGCAAGGTGAACAACACCAGAGGTGAATTGTGTTGATGACATCTACCTTGTGATATGTGATAAGAAGGCAGTTCATTTCTGTGGTATCCATTTGCCAAACCCACAACCCTAGTCTTATCATGAAAAAAACAACAGAAAACCTGAATTGAGAGAC
This sequence comes from Sturnira hondurensis, assembly GCF_014824575.4. Taxonomy (NCBI): domain Eukaryota; kingdom Metazoa; phylum Chordata; class Mammalia; order Chiroptera; family Phyllostomidae; genus Sturnira; species Sturnira hondurensis. The sequence continues at coordinate 8,500,956 of NW_028096448.1, read as the reverse complement.
ATTTTATAAAATTCCTAGCCACTACTCTTCAGAACTTTCAATGTCTTAACATTTTCGTGGCAGCAACATAGGCCTTTTCAGGCTTTAGTCCCCCTCACAAGGAGACCCACATGCAACTATCCACAAACAAGACTCCACTGTGAAGATCCCAGAACCCATGGGTGAGGCTGAAGCACCCCCTAGAAAACAGACGCCAAAAAGGACCACATTAGAAAAGTAAGAGAAACAGTTTCATGTTGATATCTGTGCCTGAGGCCAGCACAGATGCTACCCCCAGAGCAGCACCCATCCCACACTGCAGTTTCTCCAGCAGGGAAAAGAGAGTTTAAGGTGGACATCCAGTGTTGCAGGATGCTTCGCTTCATGGAAATCACTGAGAGAATCTGCTGGGCTTGACCACTGGGAATTAGACAGAGTTGGCAAAGGGTGTTGGGGCTTATAGCAACCAGCATTCAGATCTTGGTGGACAAAGTTTTGCTTGCAGTGGTGCCCAAGCAGAGATCCCAGCAGGTAGCTTTGCCTCTCAGTGGATCCCAGCCTGTGGCCCCTGGGTGCCCAGCTTGCAGTTCTGCCTAATTTGGGTCCCCAGTCAATAGCAATACTAGTCATGAAGTCCATACTATAGCTCTGTCTGGGCAGGGAGCCAACTATTGACCATGGTGTATGGCCTGTATGACCAGAGACTATGGACAGTGGCCCTAACAAGTCTCAGAGACCAGTCTATTGTATTGCCTAGCCATGGTGCCCAGCCAGTGAGCTCATCCAAACTCAGAGCACAGCCTACAGTTTCACCTGATGAGGGAGCCTGGACAGTGGCGATCTCCAATCAGAGAGCACAGTCTCCAGCCACACTCAACTGTAAGCTCTATTTGGAGGCCCTGCCAGGCAACTGAATCCAGCCAGTGACCCCACCTAATAGCAAAGTGCAGCCAACAGCCTACTCAATCATGAAACCCAGCCTGAGGCCCTGTGCAATCACAAAAATCTTTCTACAGCCCCACCTAAACATAGACTCCAGACACTGGCACCATCCTGTTGGGGAGAACAACCTGAGGCCCCGCATGACCAGAGATGATGGCAGATCCAAGATGGTGACTCCATTTGATTAGAGAGCATGGCTGGCAGCACCTGACAACCTCCACATCCGAGCATGGGCAGTGTGGCCCAGCCCAACTGGAGACCCAGTAATAAGCCCTTCTTGTCTATGAGGCCACCAGCTGTCCAATACCCCACGCTGAGCCGGATGATGAAGGTCTTTCCCTCATAAAATGAACCTGCAAATTCTGCAAGAGGAGATTGCTTACTCAAGTGAGCAGATACCAACATGAGGATCATGATGACTCAGGTAACATGACACCACCAAAGGAAACCAATAAAGCTCCAATAACTGACCCTAAAGAACTGGAGGTCTGTTAATTGCCTGATGAAGAATTCAGAATAATTCTCTTAAAGAAGTTCACAGACAACTAAATACAATTAAGGAAACAATACGTGCATAAAATGAGAAGTTAAGCAGAAAAATAAAATCATAAAAAATCAAATAGAAATCCTAAAGCTAAAGAACACAATAACTGAACTGAAGAATTCAATACAGAATTTCAATAGCAGATTAGACCAAGAATCCAACAGTAGAAAAATGCACATTCTACTCAAGCACACATGTGACATTTTCTAGGAAAGATCCTGTTAGGTCAAAAAACAAGTCTCAACAAATTCAAGAATAGAAATCATACCAAGTATCTTTTTGACCACAGTGGCATGAAACTAGAAATCAGTAACAGGAGGAAAGCTGTAAAATTAACACATACATGTAAATTAAACAACACACTTTTGAACAATTAATTGATCAAGGATGAAATCAAGGGAAATAAAAAATATCTTGAGGCAAATAAGAATGGAAACACAATGTACCAAAACTTATGGGGTACAGCTAAAGCAGTTTTAAGAGGAAAGTTTATTGGGATGACACATATATTAATATAAAAAATATATGAGCAACCTAATGTCACAACTTAAAGAACTAGAAAAAGAAAAACTAAGCCAAAGTTATAATAAAGAAGTAAATAATGAAGATTAGAGTAAAAATAAATGAAATAGAGAATAGAAAAATGATAGAAAAGATGAATAAAACTAAGAGCTGGTTCTTTGAAAAGATAAATGTAGTTAACAAGACATTAGCTAGATTAACCAAGAAAAAAAGAGAGTACTTAAAAGATTATAAATAAAAGGGGAGATATTACACTGATACCACAGAAATGCAAAGGGTCATAAGATGACCATGAATAGTTACATGCCAATAAACTGGATGACCTTGAAGAAATACATTTTTAGAAACATACAGCCTACCAAAACTGAGTCATGGAGAAATATATAGAAAATCTGCCCTGGCTGGTGTGGCTCAACAGATTGAGTGCCGGACTGCAAAAGAAAGGGTCAGCAGTTCGACTCCCAGTCAGGACACATGCCTGGTCCCCAGGATGGGGTGAGCAAGAGGTAACCATACGTTGCTGTTTCTCCCCGTCTCTTTCTCCCTCCTTTCCCCTCTCTCTAAAAATAAATAAATAAAATCTTTAAAAATTTTTTTAAAAAAAGAAAAGAAAATCTGAATAGGTCAGTGAGTAAGTAGATTGAATAAGTAATGAAGCACAAAGAAAAGCCCAGATCTAGATACTTTTCAAATTATTTCAAAAATTTGAAGAGAAACACTCACAAACTCCCAAATGAGATCAACATTATCCTGATGCCAAAGCCAGATAAGGACACTGCAAGAAAATAAAACTACAGGATAAAATTTCTCAAGAAATTACTAGCAAACCAAAGTCAACTTTATGTTAAAAGAATCAGACACCATAATCAAATGGATTTCATGCTTCAGATACAATGATAGTTCAACACACACAAATCGATAAATGTGATACATCATGTTAAAAGAAAGATAAAAATTATATGATCATCACAACAGATCTAAAAACCATTTGAAATATTCAACAGTTTTTCATGATTAAAAAAACTCTAAAAAAATTGCATATAGAAGCAACTTAATAAAAGCCCTATATTACAAGCTTAGAGCTAATATCATACTTCATGGTGAAAAGGCAAAAATTTTTTTCCTGTCAGATGAGTAACAAGACAAAAATACCGGCTCTCAACACTTCTACTCAACATAGTCCTGAAAGTCCTGGCCAGAGCAATGAGGCAAGTAAATTAAATTAAAGGCATCCAAATCAGAAAGGAAGACGTAGAATTGTCTGTTTACAGATGGTATAATTTTATACTTAAAACCCCGTAAGGACCTCATAAAAAACTTTTAGAACCAATAAACAAATTCTGAATAGTTGCAGGATATAAAATCAACATAAAAATCAGTAGTATTTTTATACATTAATAACAGACTATCAGAAAGAGAAATTAGTCTACGGCCATACCACCCTGAACACGCCCGATCTTGTCTGGTCTTGGAAGCTAAGCAGGGTCGGGCCCAATTAGTACTTGGATGGGAGAAAGAGAAATTAACTGTACAACAATGCCATTCACAATAGCATCAAAAATAATAAAATACTATGGGATAAATTCAACCAAGGAGGTAAAATATCTGTACACTGAAAATTGTAAGACACTGATTAAAGAAATTGAAGGTAAACAAAAAGGTGTTCTATGTTCATAGATTGGAAAAATGAGTATTGTACTATCCAAAATACATACTACCCAAAGCCATCTATAAATTCAATGCAACACCTGTCATAATTTCAAAGGCATTATTTACAGAAATAGCAAAGTGATTTTAAAATTTATATGGAGCTACAGAAGACCCTGAATAGCAAAAACAATCTTGGGAAAGAACAAAGCAAAAGGCATCACATTCCTGATTGCAAACCATATTATGAAGCTATAGTAATCAAAATTGTATGACATTTGGCACAAAAACAGACACATAGGTCAATGGAATAGAATAGAGAGCCCAGAAAAAAAAAACACCACATATATAGTCAACTAATATTTGATGAGTGAGCCAAGAACACTCAATGGAGAAAAGATGATCTCTTCAAAAAATGATATTGAAAAAACTGGATATTTACATGTAAAAAAAGAGGAACTGGAGCCCTATTTTATACCAGTTCTCTATGCTCCAGAGTCACCAAATAAAGGAGAAAGGACGTGAAGAAGATAAAGCTGTTTTTTACCACCTCAGCTGAGAGGTGACACATATCATCTCTTTTTACTTCTCATTGCCAAAACTAGTTTTATGACTGTACTAAAACTCATGAAGGACATGATATGAAATATAGCCATATATCCAGCAAGAAAAAGAACATATGTATTAGTGAGACCTAGAGGTTTTGGTTTATTCTTTCCCTACCTAGGTTGGTTTTTGTTTGCTTGTTTGTTTATTTGTTTTTGTATATATGGGGTCCTTTCAACTACATGAGTAGCTCCTTGAGAGTAAGAATTGAGGTTCTCATAAGTCTTTAAATTTCCTATAGCAACTTCTATGGTAGCCAGTCTCCAAAATGGCCCCAATGTTGCCTACCTCATGTTCTTATACTCTTGTGTATGAGACATGAGCTGTATAACCAGTGGGGTATAGAGGAAAGAGCAGAGCATGACTTCTGAGGCTAGGCTATGAAAATCACTGTGGCTTTTGCCTTGTGTCCTCTTGAATCCAAGACTAGGTAGGAAGCCAGCTGCCATGTCATGAGGACACAAGCAGCCCTGGGAAGACATCCATCTTTGAAGGAACTGAGGCCCTCTGCCTACAGCCCGCATTAACTTGCAAGTGTGTGAGGAAGCCACCTTGATGTGGATCTTCCCTCTATCTTCAATTACAATTTTGAAGTCTGTAGAGTTGTCAAAACTTTTTTACTAAAAGATTCTCATCTATTCATTCATTTATTCATCAAATACATTTTATTTGCTCCTCCAAAGACATTGCTACCCCCTACCAAGTCTTCCCCAAGAGAGATGGGCAATTAGATTCTTTTCACATGTCAGCTCCCATTTATTGGCAGTGACTGCTGTTTCCAAGACTCTGAGGTTGTTCCCAGAGAAAAATTATCTGAGCATTTATCCACCAGAAATATTTGTAGAGAAATGGAAGCAAATATCAGGTAGCTCACAAACTGTGTACTTGTTATCTATGGTTTAGGTACCCTGACTCCTGTTTTTCAAGCCTACATCCTCAGTTATGAGTCCATAAGCCAATAAGTTCCACTTGGCCTGGACAAAGGCCCTGGCGCTACCGTCCTGACAAATGGCATAAGAGAAAAGCTAAAGCCAGATGTTTTTTGGCCATAAGTCAGTCAATTGGTCTGGTTTATTTGTTGTGTACCATGTGCCCTGCCCTATGTAGGGATTCAAACTGGTTGCTGAGAACGATACAGCTCATGGCTTTTTTAAAAAGATTTTATTTATTTATCTTTAGAGGGGAAGGGAAGGAGAGAAGGAGAGAAATATCAATGTATGGTTGCCTCTCATGAGTCCCTTGCTGGGAACTGGCCTGCAACCCAGGCATGTGCCCTGACTGGGAATTGAACCGTGATCGTGTGGTTCACAGGCCCAGGCTCAATCCACTGAAGTACACCAGCCAGGGCAGCTCATGGCTTTTTTAAAGACCCTACTTCTCAGCTACAACCTCATACTCTCGTGGCTGGATTTTTCTAGCACCAGAGTCAAGGGAAAAAATATTTTGTAAGTAATAACTGGAATTTGGAAGAAACATGATGTACATTCTACCTGATCGGAGCTCATTTATATTCTGAGCAGAGTCTAGTAGCCTATGTTTGCTAAATGCATAAATTTTCAGGTACTTGCAAAGTGCCAGGGTCATAAATCTTTTTTAAAGACAAAGCTTGTTTATTTTCCTTGAAAATAAAGTGGATTTTTTTTTTCATGGAAAATAGAGAACAGTTCAAAGAAGAAAATAAAAAAAAACAATAAAAAAATCCATGGTCCCAGTTCTCAGCATCAACCACTGTTTTGTTGTTGTGTAACTTAGAAAACACATATAATTGTGATAATATCATACGTATGATCTTGTTTTGATTTCTTCAATTAACAGCATAAAAAGTATTTCCTGCATTATTACTACCTCTTTGCAAACATCATTTGAAATTGTTGTCTATTTTATTATATCCCTGTATCAAAATTTACTAATCCATTTCTCCAATGTTATTTTCATGGAGGGAAGGAAGATACCAAATTACTATAAATCTTCAAATAAGCAAAGACATTCATTGGCTCACAGGTTCTTAAACCTGCAAGACTGCCTTCAGGTGAATGGATTACAATGCTTTTCTTTTGTAGAAGAGAAAATTGAGACAGAGAATTTCCTGACCTGTGTAGGATTATATAGCCAGCCAGTAGCAGAACCAGTTTGACGGTCCTATGCTTCTAACATTTATATCAATGGCAAAAGGGGACAGCACTTTTCTTCAGCAGATATTCACCTCGCTGCCTCACATTTGAAGTAACTGTTACCACCAGTGTGGCTCATTCAGAAAGCAAAGAGGGGGAGCGTCTCCGCCTGCCTGTTTGGATGAATGTGGGCTTGTCGCTAAGAAGAGCTGAAGTCTACCTCTGTGGTGGGGAGAGCCCCATCTGGATTCCTGTCTAGAAACATGTTATCCTGCTGTGCTTTTGCCTGACTCTGTGGCTTAAGCAAGTTGCACATAAATAAGTTCAGTGCCCAAATCTCAGCTTTCTCACTTTTCCTTGAGAGAACTACATTAGTTGATATTTTTGTGGTCTGATATTTTAGCTTCTGAGCTTCGCCTTTTTTGTCAATCTCCAAATGAATGGACATTTTGAGTGCTATGGATTAGGACTGTGGGTTAGGGAATTAGGATAAAGACTTCACAGAGTCTCCTAGTGGGAGGAAGATCCTAACCAACTAAGTGATCAGGTAGAGAGGTGAATGAATTTAATAAATATATGTGAAATCCAAAGTGATTTGACGGGATAAACTATTTCTATCACCACCACAGAGCACATCTTACCCCCCAAACATCCATCTTCCAGTTGCTCAGACCAAAAATCTTCAGAATAAGCTTTGATAGGCCCACCACCCTTTCTCTCACACTTTCTCTCCAAATGGTCAGAAAATTCACTTGGTACTTTCTTCTAAACCATCCAGAATCATACTGTCTGATCACTTGGTCCCTGTTACTACCATCCTGTGTAAAACCACCAGTACTGCAACACTGACTTCGTCTCCTGCTGCCCCTTGCCTTGCATACCTGCTCCAGCACACTGCCCCAACGCAGGACTTTCATGCTGCCTCTTTTCTCTTCCGGGAATATTCCCCCCCAGACATAAGCTTGCATAATTTGCTCACTTCCTTCAAATCATTGTTCAAAAGTCACCCTCTCAGTGACATCTATCTAGACTCTTTTATTTCATCCTGCAAATTGAACCCCCGCCAAGTGCTCTCCTCTTTATTGCATAAAACTTATCCATATTTAGCATGATAACCTTTATTTGTTATATAGGGTCTGGCACAAATAACATCCCTTTCTTATTACAAAATCTTTTATTACAAGATCATAAGCATGTAATTCTGTAACATAACAATATCATATTCAAGCACACCATATGACATTAGGTGAAGTGTTCAAATTAAAACTATAAATTATTATACCCATATTATCACCATACCAACCATGCTCAGGCAGGCATTATTACTTCTGATGGACCTTGTATTTGGTTATTGTATGCTTCCTATCACCTATGTAAGATCATGCAGGGTAGGGATTTTGTCTATTTTATTCATGATGTTTCTCAATTGTCTAGAACAGTGTCTGGCCAAAACAGGTGACAAAGCAGTATTCCTTACATTCAAAAGTGCATCAACACCTTGAGACCGATTGCACAGTGTATGTGTGCAACTTTCCAGAAAGCAGTATCATAAGTTTTATTAGATAACCAAAGGGACTGACACTGAAACCAGATTTGGGGATTTTTTGGAAATAATTTAATTAGAAAAATCCACGTGAAATTGTAACACGTGTTATTGGATGATTTTTTGACTCATGTACTGGCACACTTAGAGATCCTTCTTTTCTTTTGAATATGTCCAAGGAGAAGAAGAGGAAGAAGAAGGAGGAACAAGAGGAAGAAGAGGGGATGGGGAAGGGGAAGAAGGAAAAGAAGAGAAAGGAGAAGAAAAAGGACTGTCTTTCTTAGCAAAAATCTTAGAGCATGAATGATAATGAAGCAGGTAACTAATGCTGCTATGTTAATAATCATGCTAATACTCATAATTATTGTATGTGGAACTTTTCATTTGAAAGTTTCCACGTGCCCTATAAACATTAATTAGTGACATTTCACAACATCTTTGTGAGACAAGTGAGTATTATTATAGCCATTTTATACCTTTAGATAAAAGAGTTTCAAAAGGTCATGTAGCAATAAAAATAGAAACTAAAGTAATACTTGGAAATCTCCCTCCCCCTATTCCAGTTCATCTACCGGTGCCTGTAGGGGTATGAGTGGCTTTCTTTTAGAATTGGTTCGTGGCCTGTGGAATGTGGTGCTAATGGACCATTCAAGACATCACAGGCAATGCAGTGTTCTATGGTGGCCTCAGAGGAGTTGCTGGACCTAAATGATGGGCTTATTGTTTTGTTTTTTATTTTAAAAGAACTTTTCAAAACACAGAATATTCTCTTTGCTATTCTTTTTCCATCTTTGTCTTTCTTTTGGGAGTTTCCCATGAATTTCATTATTTTGTCTCTGTTCTCTTTATTACCTCTCCAGGCTTACATCGAGCACTTGTGTCCTAGTCCCAGCTGTCCACGCTACTGAATAACTATGTGACTCAGGCAAGACCCCAAGCCTTTCGAACCTCAGTTTCTTCATCTATAAATGCATCACACTGGCTTCAGCATCTCTACATTTCCAGTAACAATAAAATAACATGTTTCAATGTAAGGAAATCCTTTGAGAGGGTTCCTTCAGGGCAGTGTTTATGGTGGAGGAATACATAAAAAGGCAACACGTTATTTGGAGAGATGCTTTGCCAACTGGAAGAGAAGATTCTAAATGTTCTGTTACTAAAAATGCTTTGAAGTAGGTTTTGCATCAGTTTTCATTCACTTCTGTGACCCTCTTAGTGGTGGTAGCAAGCTTTGATTTTCTTGTGAACAGGTTGGAGAACACAGGTTGGGCCATAGTCCCTACTTCTGGGGCTCGGAAAAGAGTACCTTTTCTTGGGAAAGCCAGTCGGTCTTCTGCTTCACCCACTTCTGTTTCTACTTCTTTAGGAAGCTCTTTGTCTCTCAGAGGGAGTGTCAATTTACATCTTAATCACTTTGTGTGTAATCTCATTAGAGATAATCCCATTTGCCAAAGTGTCAGTATCTTTCCTTGGTACAGAAGAAAGCATTCTTATCATTTGTTTTGGAAACCCAACCCAGCTTGAGTTATAAATAGAGCAGCCAGAGCTGGATTCTTCCCCTGACTTTTGATGTTGACATTGAAATATATAAAATGGATTCTTTAAATCTGTCACAGTAAATCCCTATCAGTCTTTGCTTTAGAAAAAAAGGGCATAATTTTTAAGTGGGGTTTTTTCTTGGCAGTTTAAATGAAGCAAACGTTTTCTCTGCTTACAAGACATCTAAGACAACTTTAATAAATTAATCTGGTAATTACATCCTCTTCTGAGTGCTCTGTTTTTCTTTATGGGATAGAAGTACTGCAACAAACAACTAGAAGAACAAACCAGCATTAACACACAGGCACAAACAAAAGACCTCCTTTTCCTCTTTTTAATTTCCAGTATGTGCCGTAGAGTGATTCTTACCAGGAAATTCTGAGGTGGTAAAATTCCACATCATTCAAGCAACCACATTTGGTGGATGAGGGCCCCTTTCAGAGAGGCCCAGGACAAAGTGCATGCGATGTTGCACCTGAGCAGAAATTCATTTTTGCAGGAAATGTCAATCCATACGGCTCCCTGTTTGTCCTAATACACATCGCATTGAACGCCTGAAACAACTCTTATGGAAACCCCATCTCTCTCTGCAGCTCCTCTTCCCCAATATGCAACAAATTCCAATCTTCATATTCTTAAAGTGTGTGTGTGGGTCTGGGGGGTGTTAGAACAGCAGTCATTCTCATTTGATGGTTTGAAAAAAGAAAAGATGTTGGTACCACTCACTGACTGGCTAATGAATAATCAGATTTCACAGCGTGAGTGCTGGGGTGGTAATTTGGTTGCACGCCATGCTCCAAACCCATGGAATAGTGCTTCATTAATGTGAAGACCTGTATAATCAAACAATTAACAGTCTCTCTGCAATGAAAGCAGCTTTTCATCAGCATACATACTTCAGCGAAAGATGAGTCCCAAATCAATGGATCTGACAGCAACTAGTCTTACACTAACTCAGCAATGGTAACATGGAGGGTGACATGGGGGGGGGGTTCACCCTTTCCTTTAGCCTTTGAGAGCAGCCTGGGCTTCAACATCCCTGAATGGTACCAAGCATGTGTAGAAAATATGGGATTAAGAGACTGTCCTCTAATTTTGTTTCTATAGCTTATTTTATAGCGTCTGTGTTTTTTTCTTCACTTTACACTTTTTAGGGTTAAGAAACTTGGAAAGATACTTTAAATCATGGGGAAAGAGGGAGATTTTTATTTTGCTTATTTACATCAGTGATTTGTGGCATCTTCAATTTGAAACAGCTGATTAGTCCCTATGGAGACTTTCTCAGTGACCATGGAAAGAGGGTGCTGTTTTACGATGGGATCTCTCCAAGTCCAACAGGGCTGTTTACAGAACCAGCGGGCAGAGACCTCAGCTCCTGGTGCCTTATAGCTTGAGGCCCTTTCTACGCCCTGATCCAGCCCTGAATACGTTGGATTGCTCATAGCATATTGTTCAGTAGTGAAGAGGTGAGAAGTATTATCTTAGTACTTGTTTTTAAAGGTAAAAATGTAAACTATCAAAAATTTCAGTGGATTTGCCACAGTTTCATGATAAATTTGGCTATTGTAAATCAGGAATAGGGAAATTCTTATGTAAAAGGCCAAATAGTATACTTCCTATAGTAAGTATAGGAAACTCAGAATCATTATGTATGTAACATCATAGATGTTATATATAGATTATATAACATCTATTTGAAAAACAATCCTTAACTTATGGACCTCAAAAAACAGACTTCGGGCTAAATTTGGTCAGCAAGCTAGTTCGCCAAGGCCGGGTCTAAATCACAGGCTGAAAACAGTATCTTTCTCTGTCATCGAACAAATCCATAGCCTCTGTGTGTCTTAATTTTCCTTTATACATTATTTTTTTATTGTGGATAATAAAAATTTTGCAAAAATGATATAATAAAAATGTTTAGTAATAATCAACAAAAATGGATACAATGGCTAGAATTTACTGTGGTAAGAGGCAAAATGAATAAACCTAGAACACTTGGCTAGAGTCTTTTCACTGACTGAGGTTGTTTGAATGGCTGAATTCCAGTTCAGTGGAGGGAGCATAGCCCTGACCAGGTCAAGGTTTGGGGTATCATCTCTGGATAGGTGTGATGGTTTCACACAAAGGAAAATCATTATTACATGGTCATAGATAATAATGCATATGATCATGTAATAAAATTGTCATATGTAATAAAATGACCATTACATACATGGCCACAATCTGTATCTCTACTCAAGTCAGCTCTCAGAAAAGCTGTACTCGGACTGTCTATGAAAGTATGGTCGGACTGAGGGCAACTAGCATCCATTCTGGAAAGAATACACCCTTCGTGACTTAACATTTCAAATCAGATTCTAGATTTTAATATTAAAACAATTATTGGTGAACATAACTACACCAGCAGGATGGAGCAAGGGCTCTCCAAAGGCAAGCTATCTTCCAGCTCCCAGGTGCCTTATCTAGTGAAATGGTAGGCTCTGAAGGGTGCTGGCTAAAGGGTTGGCGCGGCCATACACAAACATTTCCAATGACATGCCTATTGGATCCTGTTTTGCACTGCATTCTGTTCCACACATTTTATTAAATACTTGCATGAGGACAGAGAAGGTATTCTTACTAAGTCTGTAGACTATGGAAAGCCTAAAGAGCTCACGCATTCCACGGACAACAAAGGGGATCAATCAAACTGCTACAACTTAACTCACACCATGAGAAAAAGTAAACGACATACAATTTAGCTGAAGTAAATGTACAATTTGTCATTTGAATTAAAAATAACAACACAATAACTAAGTTTACAAGTTCTGGATGGCAAAGTCCTTAGCAAAAGCAGAAACAAACCCTTGATTTAAGATTTCAGTAGTTGCCTCGGGCCCACAGGGTAATTAACATTCCCTATGTTAATTCCCTATTAACATTCCCTACAGTTAAAAAATTCAATTGTCTAAAAGAGTTCACTTAGAACGCCAAATTTTCCATATTCCACTCAGATTATTTGAGATGGTGTGTAGAAAAAGAAACAGGTAACATAAAAGTATGTTTGATAAAGAACTACTGCAGAGACAGGTGTCCAAAATTAACACTTATTACTATGTTGAATGAAGGACTGTTGAAGAAACTGTGGTTCTTTTCTCAGATTTCTGGGCTTCAGTGCGGATCCACTGAATTAGAACTCCTGAGTGGTGCCAGGACATCTGCAGTTTTAAAATCTCTGTAGGTGATTCCGGTAAGAAATCAGATATGGGAGGCCAAATCAATGCAAGAAAAAATCTATCAGACTAGGTAAATAACTAGTTAACAACTTAGATCTAATTCATTAAATTTCAGTGACTTCTTTATTTCTTCCCATTTGTTTTGGAATTTTAACACTAGACTGGGGCTTTTTCTTTTTTTCAGGGACAAAGGGTTCAGATTTAGAATTTGTTCTCTCTATCAGCCATTGAACTTTGCTTGTTGATGGACTCAGAGTCTAATCCTAATTCGAGTCACTTTGAATTACTGAGTCTAAGAGTTGGATAAATCAGCGTAAACTTTTCACCTCCTCCTAGAACAATTCACAGTTATTTTCCTCACAGATAGCTAATCAGAAGGAATGGAGGAAGGGGAATGCATAGAGAGTCACCGTCCTAAAGGACCTTGCCATTCTTTATTGCAATGAATATGCACAACCATATTCCAATATCTAACAGCCAAAATGAGACCAACTTCTTTTATGGACATTCCCTTTCTGACAGCCATCCAACCTCAATAGCTAAGACTTCTTCCTTTTACTTGCCCATACCTAGATGTTCATAATTCTTATGATACCACCTTTAAAATGTGTTTTTAATTCACCATTAGCCCCTTTGTTCTCGTTGTTTTCACCCTGGTAAAAATCTAGTGGACTGTTTTGCTGGCCTTTCACTCCCTAATTCTCCATTTTACCCTCCCAAGTATGCCTAATTCATCTTCTTAAGGCAGGGCTCTGGTTGTGCTATATAAAAAACCTAGAGGGTGAAGCCCGAGCACCTAGGCTATCATAAATGGTGCCCAAAATTAGGTTCCAAACTTTTGTTTATTATTAATAAACAAAATAATTCAGTGAGCACCTACTTTTTGCAGGGCATGGAGAAAACAAAGATGAAAAAGGAATTTTACATCCTACTATACTGATCTCACATGTTTGCTCTAATCCCTTTGCCAGTATTGGGTTCTCTCTTACCTTCCAGCCTTTGAATGTCAAATACTACACAACCATGAAGCCCCCCGTTCTTTATAAAGTCTCCCCTGAGCTCAACATTGAGAAATAACCTATTCCTCTTTGAACCCCACAGTGCAATATTTATGGAAATTACCATAAGTAGTTTGGACACTTAAACACATTTTTTCTGCTAGAATACAATCAGCTTTCAGTGTAGAATCTAGACCTTATTTATTTCCACTGTCCCTAGAATAGTGCCCAAGAGCTAAACATGCTCAATACATATTCATTGAAAAGCACAGGCAACAAAAGCAAAAATAAACAAGTGGGACATCAAACTAAAAAGCTGTGCACAGCAAAAGAAAACATTAACAAAATGGAAAGGTAGCCTATTCAGTGGAAGAAAATATTTGCAGATGATATATCTGATAAAGAGTTAATATTCAAAATATATAAGGAAATCATATAACTCAATGGCAAAAAATAATAATAATATTTGATTTTTAAAAAGGACAAAAGGCCTGAATAGATATTTTCCAAATAAGATATACAAATGACCAACAGGTACTTTAAAATACTCAACATCACTAACTCCAGGAAAACACAAATCAAAATGCAAATGAATGAGACATCATCTCATACCTGTTGAGATGGCTACTATAGAAAAGACGAGTAAAAAAAAGTGTTGCCAAAGATGTGAAAAGGGAACCCAGGTGCACCGTTCGTGGGAATGTAAATTGGAACTGCTACTATCAGAAATAGTATGGGGATTCCCCCAAAATTAAAAATAGAACTGCCTTATGATTCAGAAATCCCACTTTTGAGTACATAGCCAAAGAAAATGAAATCACTGTCTTGAAGAGATCCAAACTCCCATGTTTATCACTGCATTATTCATGATAGCCAAGACAAAAAAGTGACTTAGATGTCCATCAGCTAACGAATGGATAGAGAAAATGTGAGGTATATGGTGGAATATTATTCAGCCAACAAAAGAAAGAAATTCTGTCACTACTACAACAACATGGATGGACCCTGAAAACATTATGAGAAATGAAATAAGTCAGACAGAGAAAGACAAATACTATGTCATTTCACATATCTATAAAATCTTAAATAACTGAACTTACAGACGTAGAGAGTAGATTGGTGGTTGCCGTGTGGGTGAAAATGGTAGAAATGGATGAAGGTATTAAAAGGTGCAAACCTCCAATGATAAGAGCGGTAAGTTCTGTCAACCTAATGTACAGCATGACGTCTACATTTGACAATGCTGTATTGTCTACTTGAAAGTTGCTGAAAGACTAGATCTTGAAAGTTCTCACCTTCACATTATCAATGTGAAGTGATGAATACGCTAGCTAGCCTTTATTGTGGTAGTCGTTTCACAATACACCCATCAGATACTTGATTGTATTCTGCTTTGTATCAGCCACCTTCATTTCATAAATGCCAGTCCTGCCACCAGACTTAGAGGCAGATGCTCAAGGACAAGGTCATTAGCACCTATTTGTGCTGTAGTCTCGGTGCTCCTGCGCAGCAGGGGGCTGCCTCAGTGGCCAGGAAAGGAAAGCAGCTAGAGCTGAGGGGCCCTGGGACAGGAAGGCGAAAGGGCAGAACACCTGCCCTCAAAGTGCCCAAAGTCGAACTGGGAGGATAAGCATGAGAACCTAATCTTTTTAGCTGTAAGCTCCACGAACCTGCTCTAGTTAGACCTCAGAAAAAGGGAAGTCTCAAGGGCCAGATTCCAAAGAGACAAGAACTCAGAGGGATCATCACACTGTACACCTTAAACGCACACAATGTTACATGCCACTTATGTCTCAATAAAGCTGGGAAACAGTAAGTTAACAATGACTCGCTTGATACTAAAACGCAAGAAAAAGATATTTGCTAAAATAAAGAATATTTCAACTTGTTTAAAGAAGGAGCTTTTGATTTATGACATATGGGAACTGTGAAAAGAAGAAAGACAATAAAACACATAAACCCTTAATTATTTAAATAGATATATGCCAGAGTTCTCACCAAGAAAGATCAATGTGCTTGCCAAGGCCACATCATAATCAAAGTATCACCCTCCTTCTTCTCTGCTTTCCAGAGCACAGCTGGCTCCCAAGGTTGCCAGTAATCACTCTCTAGAATGTAGGGATATTGACCCCTGAATGGACTTCTGCCTCCTGCATGGTAGGGTCGGCAGAGAGTGAACTGGGAGAGTTGGCATTCCATTTAATGGCTGAACTCCTTCATTTTTTACCTGCCACGAGCACTATTTGAATGCATCAGACTTTACTATGGTTCAAGGATACAGAAGGAGATACCTTGGTGTAAGGCAATCAATTTAAAAATGTGCAGTGGACATTCTGTCCGTAAAGGTCCTTTAGACACCTTCCTCCTCAGGCTTCAGTTTCCTTCCATGTTATCAGTCCCTCTTTTCTGTTTTTCCTTCTCCAAGTTCCTGAACATACCTCATCCGAAACATTGCTGGCTTTTGGGGTTTTGGTTTTTTGTTTTCTCCTTACATGCTATGCCTTTTCCTTCCCTGCACGAAGTAGAGAAAGACAATTTACTTTCTCAAAATTATCTTTGAGATAATAGCCAGCCAGTCAGTAACACTTCTTCCCCAATTACAAGGAAATGGAAGACAGTGCTGGGACTCTGAAAAATCCAAAAGCATTGTAAGGCTTGGGGCCGGTCCTTGTGATTCCATGGTTTTTAAGCCAAACATCACAACCCAGTAGTGGGTTGTCCAATAAAGTGAGTGTCTTATTTTAGTTCTCTAAACTGTAGTCGGTAAAATAGAAAATATCAGCAAGTCCTCATCTTTAGAAAGGGTAAATATTGTCCTATGAAACTTGTTTCAGCTGTGTGTCTTGTTTCAGCGCATGTGTCTTGGGTTGTATAAAAAGTGTCTCATATGCTTTTAAAAATACTTTCCTGACCTTGATGAGCCTCAATTTGCTCATCTTTCAGCTAATTAGGAGAAGGGGAGGTGAACAAAAATAGGGGAACATTCTTGCCCTCTTCCCTTCCAGGGAGCTTTCTTACTGGGCTCAGACCAAGACCTAAATATTTGACAGAGTTACTAGTCATTCCTAGTTTCTAGTTTGAAGGAGCAAGCTATGTAGCTTTTTAAAGAGTCATTAAATACTTTGAAAGTTTTCTGCAGAAGATTAAAAAAATGTTTTTTTTTTCTGTGAAAGGGCAAAGGGAGGGCCCCATGACATATGGGGGGGCGGGTAGGCATTAAGCAGAGACACACATAACCAGGACTCCTGGAAATGTAGGAATCTTCCTAAAATATAGCCTTGTTTATTTTTCTTAAGAACTGCCTATGTTAGCGGCAGCAAAAGAGGAACACTTATTGGTTGCTGACATGTCTGTGAAATGGAAAAGCCAGTCTTCTCCTGTCTCTTCCTCTCCATCAGAGCTTCTCTCCTGCTCCCCACTCCCATCTCCAGCTCCAGCCTGGGACACATGGAAACTGAAGCTAGAGGTTCCATGTTGCTTACTGGCTGAAATCCAGGCGGTGAGGACAGTGTGCCCAAATTGGTATCTTTCTCCTTTCCAGACTCTTACCTGTTTTTTTAAAATATATTTTATTGATTATGCCATTACAGTTGTCCCATTCCCCCTTCACTTCCCTCCACCCTGCACACCCCTCCCCCACCATTCCCCCCCTTTCGTTCATGTCCATGTGTCACAAGTTCTTTAGATTCTGTATTTCCCATAGTATTCCCGCCTTCCCCACTGTTTATTTTCTACCTACTGTCTATGCTACTTATTCTCTGTACCTTTTCCCCCCTTCTCCTCCTCCCACTCCCCTGTTGCTAACCCTCCATGTGTACCTGTTAGGAGACTATGATGATACACACTCTCAGAATGCCTAGTCATTGACAGCGATGGGCCTTATTCTCTAAGCTACGTGCCTGAGAAGCAGCCCATCCCTAGGGAACATGTGTCCAAGCTGCCAAGAGAGGAGCCACCAGCAGCAATGAGCATAGACATTTCTGGGTCTCCTCACCCCAGTCAGGTCCCTCATTTCCTGGAATTCACCCAGCACCCTGGCGAGAAGCAGAGATATTTTTCCTCTTCTTATACCAATCCCAGCCACTTTACAGTAAGGCTGTTTTCCTGCAGAATTCAGAAAGGGGAGAGTGAGGGCCACTGTCTACACCTCATGCCCATGAGAGGCTGTGCAGGCTTCCTCCAGCCCTCCTCACAGTACCCCACCCTCCGCAAGCAGCCCCAGGTAAGAAATACTCAATGTCTATGAGACACAAGGATGTGCCCCGGGGCTGAAAAACAAAGAGATTCTAATACTGGGACATCCTCCTTTCAGTAAGAGGGACATTCCGTAGTTCAGAGCAATAAATGGTTGGCCCTTCAAACGCAATTTTAAACAGGAAGCTGAGTAAAGATAAAACAGCACGGCCCATAATTGTTTTTGGAAACCACCACGGAAGATTCAATCCTTCAAGTTAGCAAAGGTTCTGAAATCTCATTTGAGAGTGTTACTGTAGGGGAGGAACCCTGGACAACAGCAGTGCCTCGAGATGACTCTTGGGGCATTTCCAAAAGATCCACCAGCCAAGCCTCCTGTGGGCACTGACCCAGCATCAACACTGAACAGCGCACAGGCGTGCAAACACAGAGACCATGGGGAAAAGGAGAAGGTGGCACAAACTTCCCTTTTGAGATTCATACAGCAGCGTCAGGCTTGACTTATTTCTAGAAGCAACTGTTAGGGCAATAACACTTTAACTTAATTTTTAAGCTTTTAAAAAATATATAGTCCTTTTAAAAATCATTGAGAGAAAATTTCAAGATTCAGAAATCTTTAAAATTATGTAATATTTATCTGCCAAGCTTAAAACATACCAAACCTCTGTAAACTGCACAACTGACACACCCATGACTATAATGCTACGATATGTGAACAGAAGAAAACAATGGGTTTAATTAACAGCATATCACTGGAGGGATATGCATTATTATCCATTTATAAGTGATAAATACTGAAACCTGGAATTAAGTGAAAGCTAGTCTTTTATCATAAAGCCCACCATTTTTCTTTCTTTCCTCAAAACCAATAGATTCTTTTATTTATATCTTATAACTAAGAGAAAATGTCTTCCTTTTTCTAAGTTAAAAAACTTAGATTGAACAAATCATTGCCATGAGCTAACCCATATTTGAATCTAGAAAGTGCACTTGGCATTATCCTTCTCTGTTCACATATATTTGAAGTAAATTGCATCAAATTGTATTTGAAATACCAAACTGGCATTAATGGAAGCTTTTTTTGCTCCAGGCACCATTTTAAAATAGATGAGCATAAAAATGCAGTCTGCATCATTAAGTTTATATGAAACTAGTGAGAATAAAAATCACCATGTTAGTTCTAATAAGATGTGTTTTTCATTCCAGTTTAATAACCCAAGACTATATTCATCTTCCAGTATAATAAATACACTGAGAGGAATGTATTGTTTTGTGGTCTTAACATGTTGAGGTTCCTTTTTTCCCCAAGAAGATCGAGTTTTCTGGGAAGCAGGGTAAAGAAAATTCTTTAATATGGCAGTGCAGAGTATTATTATCATAAATAATTAATGTGCACAGCAGAAGAAAGCCGAGCTTCATTAATAATTCTTATTTTTAGTTGGCATAAGCTAGATGTGCTGTATCTTCTTTCATCCTATCTGTGTCAATTTCCTTGATTTTAATTTAATAGATGTTAAAATTTTTAAAGGTATGCCACATTATGCAGTGGACCTTTGTGTTTGACCCAGTAACATCCTACTGCTAATTCTTACTTGCCAAGATATTTTCAGAAACAGGCAAAAGGAAGGAGTGAAAAAAAAAGTTGTGATGAGGCAAGGCGGAGTGGGCATCCGTGTCAGCGCCTTTCATCTTGCATCTCCCTCTGGGACCAGTTAAGACGTTCCTTTGATTAGGACCTCAGGAAATAGTGAGGAGCGCTGCCATGAATTTCAGCTCATCAAACTTGCCTGTGTATTTTTCACATTCAGGGCTGATCCACCTTCTTACATCCTGAGAACACAGGTTCTGCCTGACACAACCTTGCATTTGTGATCAGCTGAATCACTTGTCAAAACCTCCACATCTTTAACAACAGACATTTGTGATTTATTCATTCAGCATCTGAGCAGGAAACGCAGTTCAGTGTTTCTGATGGGAAAATGGAGGAAACGCAGAGCCGGCTACAGAGGGCGGCAGGGTTGCACTTTACAAGGAAGAACAAGGAGCATGCGTGACATTCCACCTTAGGAGAACCGATATGCGACCTGAATGGCTGTAAGAGAAGAAGTCAATGTTATTTCATGGTGGGCCGGGCCGAGGCGGCGGTGGCGGGGGGGTGGGGGTGGGGTGGCGGGGGAGGCAGTGGTGGATAAAGCCAGGAAAAGGGGGCGATTGCAACAAACCTCATGGCAAAATAATTTTGATGTGAAAAAACCCAAATCCTGGACCTATGCATTTTTGTAGCCCTCCCTGCTCAATACCAAGGCTGAGATTCTTATTTGTAAGCACAGAGCTCTNGGGCCGGGCCGAGGCGGCGGTGGCGGGGGGGTGGGGGGGGGGTGGCGGGGGAGGCAGTGGTGGATAAAGCCAGGAAAAGGGGGCGATTGCAACAAACCTCATGGCAAAATAATTTTGATGTGAAACAACCCAAATCCTGGACCTATGCATTTTTGTAGCCTTCCCTGCTCAATACCAAGGCTGAGATTCTTATTTGTAAGCACAGAGCTCTTTACCCAGCTGGCCTTCACCTCATAGGTATCAAGTAGCTTTCTGTTCAGTTCAGCTAAGGTGAGTATAGAAATCCTAGCAGCGCCTGCAATAGGATATGAGATACCCCTGCACCCGGTTTTGTGTGTGTATGTGTGTGTCAGGCTTATTCAAGCGCTCAGTTTAATACCATTTGCCTGGGTGTGGCTTGTCAGTCTTGGAAGTCACTGCCGTTGCCAGATGAGCATAGCAATCAACACGCTTCCTTAGATCCCCAAGTCACCCCCCATGCGGCCTCCCCCTGAGAGCTGTACCATAAGATGAAAAAAAGAACCCAGGACTAGACAACGTCCTCTATTTGCTTCTGGGGAAAATTTCACATTTGCTAATTAACTGCAAGTTTTGAGACCAGATCCTGGATGACTAACCCTCACCAAGTTCAATGTTACTGACTGAGAGGACTGAGTTGTTATAACAATATCTCGCAGTTACTGAGCACTTAATACATGCCAAGCATCATGCTACTTGTTTAACACTTGTTACCTAGCTATTCTTCACAGTAAGTCTTCAGTGGGCAAGTTAACATTACTTAAAACAAACACATTGCTTTTTCTGTAAAATAGGCAAAAATTTCGTTTGTTGGGTGGTTAGGTAGCTTTCTCTGGTTAGGCAATGTCAGGAAGAGTCATCAAACTCAGAGTAGAAGCCAAGTCTATTTGGAGATTATATAGCCATATCTTTGTCTGTATTTTTATATATCGCCAATACATATAGGTGTATATCTGTATTATATGGGAATGTATAATACAGTAATGCATTTGTATTTGCATCAGTGACCTTTAATTTTCGATTAACTGATTATTAGATGCATGTTAATTGTGTGAGTTTGTCCATGTCTCTCATTGTGCAGGGCTCCTGTGGACAATATTTCTCTACTATGACTTGTGCTTTCAGAATGCAAACTTAACACCAGCAGATAAGCATTTGAAGAAAAGTTAATCTGATGCCTAGAATACATATCATCCCATGAATTTCAAATGCACCATCAGCACTGCCTGCCAACCCCTTCCCCCTCCCCGTGACTCAGTATGGCAGTTTACCCCCAAGTGTGGGACCACCTTAAATCCAGACTCCAGGTCTGTGGAGCCTTGGCCACCCTGTAGCAGGAAGCTCAGTTTAGGCTGCTAGCCCACAGCCTGTTGTTCTACGATCCCCTCTGCTGTTAGGTGACACACTAGCTGTTTTAAATATAGTTGACTCTTTTTGACCTTGCCCGTGGTCTCCTTGTCTTTTCAGACATTCCTGTAAGCAGAGCTCCTGGACTGGACATTCTCTGACCCCTTTCCGCTCCACACTGTTCACATGGCCTAGATCACTGCCACTGTCTTCTTACTCCTCGGTGGGCCTCCTGTTTGGAATTTAGTTTCTTCTGACCTAGATTCCAGAGCTAGGCTACAGGGTCATTGGGAGAAGGAGATAGATCCTCTCTTGGAACATTTGGTCTTCAGTAAAAATTTGTTTATATGAATGCATTAATGATTGAGTAAAAACTGCACTGCGGAAAATGTCCTGTCCCTCCGGACATTTCTCCTGTCCTTGCCTCACTAATCTGGGCTACCTACTGCCCAGATCCTTGAGCGATGCCAATTAGAAACAAATGGAGGTCTCCACCATTTGGCTGGTCCTGGTTAAGCTGGTCCTCCCCTTCAGAGACACCCACCCCCTCAGACAATACCCATGGTCTGAGCACCTGTTCTACACACTTTGCTGTGCAGGTGCCTCCTGTAAGCTGTGCAGAATGCATTGTTAAGGGCACACACTGAGGTCAGTGCCTCTCTTTACATCTCTCCATCTGGATCGTTCAGCCCCATGGTGAGGTTACATTACTCTCCCTGGGCAATAGCTTAAAACTTCCATGGCAAAGAGTCCGGTGAGACAAACACACCTGTGTTTTAATTGTGTGTTTGCTTCAAGAACAGCAAAGAAGAAAGTTTTTGTTTAACACTCCCAGGGTCAATACTTGGCAAAGGAGAAAAATGATATAACAGGTGAAAGTTGCTGGCCGTGGAGTCTTGGTATCCACACAGAAAAACAAACAAGAATTGTAGCCAGGTTCCGCCCTCGCCCTGCTTTCTCTGGCCCCACCATGATCTTTGCATTGCAGAGTATTTAATTGCTTGAAGTAAACTTGTGGTTGGAAGTCAAGGGGTTGATCTGGGAAAAAGCGTTTGCCCTGCATGTGAAAATTCTGACCTCAGACATCCTGGAGTCATGGAAAAAGATGTACTACTGAATACCAAAGTCAAAAGAGAGCAAAGGAATACTAGAGAATGCTGTTATGAATGGGGGCACCTTGATTAACTTAGTAAAATTTTGTCTGGCTTGGTTGAAGAACGATGCAAGCCACTCAATAAAGCATTTATTTAAGATAGAGCTTTTTTGTCTGATGATTAAGAGGATGGACTGAAGACCTAAATTACCAGGGTTCAAATTTTTACTGTATCTTTTACTAGCTGTGTGGTCCTGGGCAGTTTATGTAAGTTCCCTGTGCTTCCATTGTCTCATCTGTAAAATGGAGATAGTCTTAGGAGGATTTTAAAATGTCACTTAGCAATAACTATAGTAATAACTACATCAATAATTATGAGGTATTAGTATTATTTTAATTACGCATTTTAAGGAATTAAATATGACACAATTCCCATTTAACATTATTTAGCTTCTCTTGGGTAATGAATGCAGAAGCTTACAATCCTTTGGTGCCATCACTGTAATTCTGTTAATTAGGGAGGTGACATCGATTTACGCTGGGCTTTCCTGCACAGTGGCAATTAGGACTGTGAGCCCCTACCTCACCCAGTGGTCATCCAGCTTGCACAAGGTGAATCTGTACCTGAATGCCAATTTACTAATGTATGCAGAATCATTATTTACCACCAAACTAAATGACATATTTGCTTGGCTCAATCAATTTAATCTCTTCTTTTACCAGGAAGTTAAATTAAGATTCTATGACTAGTCAACATTAACATAAAGAGCTGAGTGCTCTGAAGGCCATTTCCATGGAGTGCTGGTGACAATTATGTGTGTGTACTTGGCACAGACCCCAGCAGTTCTGGCAGGCCAGTGAGCTTTGTCTTTGCACTGGAAAGGAGGCAGTAAGCTCCTCCTGCTCTCCAACTTTCTCTTTTCTGGATTATGTTTAGACATATACCTCCCAGGCCCTGAGAACACCCCATCATATGTCACCCTCCAGGGCTGTTCATTCCAATAGGTTACCATCGCAGTGTTCATTGACTAAGTTTTCAATTTAGTAACATCTGAAGGAGCCCCATAATTCTAGTGTGAATTACACTTTAAGTCCCACAATAAGAAGAGTTTTCTTCTCTTCAGAAGTGTCACTTTCGGATATTTCTTGACTCAGGGTGACCAATCTGATTGCCATATGACTTTTTGGCTCACAGTTCAAAAACCCTTGTCCTCTGTTATCATTGTAAGTGTCAACTATCACTTTGCTGGTTAAACTTCAAAGTGCCACTTGCTAGATAATTTTGGTCAATAAGATGTCAGAAAGACAAGATTTACTGTGTCTTTTAAACTAGTCAATTAAATAAAATCTTCTAAACCAGACCAGATAATGGCTTACCAAAGAAACAGAACTATGAAAGTAGAAAACAGGCGGTGTATCATCTGTAAGGTGGCTTGGGGCCTGTTTATTATTCCATTTGTATCTATTTCAGTAAACAAAAAAACTGTAAACTCCATGCCCTCATTTTTAAAAAGTGCCTGGCTTCAGAAAACTTGCTCCAGAAAAGATAGAGTTAAAATGGGGTTTTAGCAATATTTTGGGCCATAAAGTGTTTCACTTGTGATTAAAACATACCACACTTGAGAACTGATTGAACAACTGCTTGGAAGTCATAAAAATATTAACTATAATGAGCTCATTTAAGTAGAAACAGACGTGCTATCCCGCTGGTCGTCAAAAGTTTTCAAAGACGGTTTCTCTCTAGTAAGCAGGGTCCTGCAGACTCTGTCCATCTGTCTTCAAGAGAGAGCTCTTCATGTGCTGTAGGAGGAAACGCTCCTGCGAAAACACCATTTGGAATCACTGATCTCTTGATCACCTGTAGATCTCAGTGGGGAATCCGAGCGGCAATGGGCTCAGACAGGAATAAAGAGCGCCAAGAACATTTTTTATTATACAATTTTGGATTCATAGGTGTCTGGAATGAAAATAAAATCGTATTTATTAAAGAGGAAACATATTTCACTCTTCTCTTTGAATCACATAGTGGTATTCTTCTAGTTTTCTCAAAGCCCTCCTTGGTCTTTCCTTATCACAAGGAAGAAACGTAAAAGTAAATTGTACTCCTTATAGCTGTTGCTTTGTTCCCAGTTCCCCAGTTCCTGGTCTCAGTTTCTGAGGTTTCACACTCTGAAACTAAACAATGAGAGGGACTCTAAGACACAAATTCTATGTTCTTGCTGAATTGTTTATCACTGGCGAATTAGAGAAAGCATAATGAATCAGGAGGCAATCAGAAGATGTTCCGTGAAATGACATGTGATGCTGTTACTATTCCCTTAAACCCAGACCGTAGAATTCCAAAGAAGGAGGGGAGCTGAGACATCAAATTTACCCCTTCCTCATTTTACATAAGAAATTAAGACCCAGAGAAGTAAAATGATATCTTGTACTTTATGTTCTCTTTTTCTTTAGGAAAAAAAGTCTCTTAATTTAGTAATAGAGAAGTCTGACTTTGCAAAATAAATAAAATATAAAGACATCGGCTTTAAGACTTATGAAAAACAATGCTACTGTGTTATATTTCAGGATCCTTTTGTGATTACATATAGGTCTCTAGAATGTAGAGGCATCCCTAGATATTTATTGAGTGATTAAGCAAGTGGAAGAATGGGCACTGTATCAATATCACAAATAACAAGTTCAAGGATAATGATGACACATAGAAAAGGATGCATGGAAATATGTGAAATAATGTTAAATATAAGGAGAAAAAGACAAAATAGTTTTTGTGTCCAGCAATTATAACCATGTACGAGTGCTTTTATGAATGTTACTAAAGTACAAAGGAGAATGTGATGTCTGATTCAAGGTTTTCTGAAATATTATTTATGTGAAATAAATTTGGCTTCAGGGTAAAGTTCCTTTTTGGCTTAACTGTAATGGTCAATGCTTTCCTTCATATTTTTCCTTTGCATTTTGTTTTAGAAAAACATATTGAGAGAAGACAAACTAACTGGGATAAACATTGCTCCGTGTTTCTTCCAAGGATTGTAGACAAAATTCCTTTGCCGAACACAGGTTTACGTATTCTTCTCATATCCATCTCAACTGCCGAAGAGAACCTGGGTCTGGCTTCTTAGCCAAGTCTCCATCCTTTGAAACTCCCAGAAACGGTTCCTACTGGAAGACATGACACATCATTTCCCCTGGGGCAACTCATAGCTTGAAGGAAGTAGCAAGCCAGTAACGTGGCATCTGCGGTAAACATAACTGATACTTCTGTCAGCCCAGGTCACTTCCTGGGAGCTGCCTGCCGAGGGTCATGTGGTGTGTTCTTCTTATCCCAGGTTCTGTTTACTTCACCTGTTCAAAGACACTTTCATAGCCATTTATCCTCCCGATACAGATGCTAATCTAGTACAAAAAAATTAAAATAAAATAAAATAAAGTGAGCCTTGCTTAACATGAGCCACAGCTAAGAAGGCTTGCTAAACAAAGTAAAGGCACTTTGAAAAAATTAGTAACTGGTAGAGAGGAAAGAAATGTTTGGTTTCTGGAGTTTTTTGTGTTTTTTTTCCTCCTGCTTGGCATGGGGCTGTCTATGCAATAGGATGAAATGGGTTTTGGAGGGAGGAGGACCTAACAATGCTTGAGAGGCTGGCTGGGAGAATGGCTCTGAAGCAGAGCCATTCAACTGCCTTCAGTCATTTCCTATTTTTAATATTAAAGGAATATGGAGAGAAACAGGACAGAACATAGCGTTCTGGGAAACCAGTAATCAAATGGCCTAAAGCTAATGTTTACTTTTTGGGAATGTTTCATGAAGGCATTACTTGGAGATGTAAAAAAGAGAGAGAGCACCTAATAATAGCCTTTCAGTGGTGGAAACAGAAAAGCAGCACAGACAGGATAATTGAATTTGGTTTGGATGGTCAAAATCTGTGTGATCCTACAGCTGTATTTTCTAAAGCATTCGCTTGACTTTTAATACGTTTTCTGCATTTTGTTTCTTTTGCCTGTTGCTGTATTTGAACATTGCTAATTACCCTACAAGCCTGTTCAAGTTTTCTTTGCCATCATTTTGCTCTTTCCCTCTTACAGATGAAGATGTTTTGCCTTCATTATTTCTCAGGCTTCAGATCTCTCACCTAACCTTCAAAGCAGGTAAACAGGGAGTCTGGGGCAAAGCAGACCCTGAAATTATTTCTGCAGAAAAAATATGAAAGAAAGATAAATCAATCCAGCTTCACTCCCCCCGCCCCCCACGTCGGGAACACAGATTGATGCCTACTTGCTCTTTGCCCTACACAGTTCAGCTTGGTGCATGTTCTAGGCAAACTGAAGAATGAGAGCATTTTTGTTGCACTTACTTGAAGTACCATTTTAATTAAGAAGACTGGGTTCCAAAGTAGTACATAATTTACTTTATAAATTCTGAGTCTTTACTCTGTTTTGTATAAACATTTATATCCCAGACTTTTTTTTGGAATCATCCAAGAGAAGACGTTCCGTGTGTACCAATAGATGTTTATTTGACCTTGGGTTGCTATAAAGAGCAGTGCCATGTCATCACCATAATTTAATATCGCTTGAATATTTAGCATTCTGGGCATCCGGGAGCTCCTAGGATGACTCTAGAATTTAAAAGTTAGTCCCATATACAGCTTGTTGGGGGTGGGGGGTGTTAGGGGATGGAGGGATCGAGCAAATGGAAAAGGACTCATGGACACAGTCAACAGTGTGGTGATTGTTGGGGGAAGTGGGTATAAGGGGACTAAAAGGTAATGTAAAAATACAATAAAGATTAAATTTAAAAAATTAAGAAATACATAAAAAATAAAAATCAGTACCATATGTGGGGACTTTTATAAACTCTCAATATTAAGAAAATAAAAGATCCATTATAGTTGAGCTCAGAAAAAGTATTTGACTATGTCTGTTTTACTTTTTATATCTCGATAGCATAGAATGATGACCTCTAACATCCAAATAAGATGTTCACAAAGTATTTCCAATTATAGTCTCACATTTGATGTACACAATGTCATGTGAATTAGAGTAATATCTCCTTAGAACACTGAGGCTCAAGTAGGTGAAGTGAGTTACTAAAGGTAAACCGGCTGATAAAGCATAAAGCTGGGACAAAGAGCCACTCATTTATTCCTTCATTCCCCCATTTATCCACTGATCCTGAACACCTATTATGTGATGGGCCTGATGGTAGGTACTGAAAATGCAACTTATACCCTGTCCTCAAGGAGTTTATCGTCCAGTGGGAATGACTGGACACATCCAGTGGAAATACACAAACAACTAAACACATCTTTAATTGCAGTTGTGATATACACCATGATGAAAAAGTATGGTGAAAACAAGGGTGTAGAGTGGGAGGTCTGTATTAATTAGTTAATTGTAATAAACTAGGTCTACCCTAGATAGTTTGCAAAAAGGGGGACTGTTTAGAGGGTAATAAGTAGCTTACAGAAACTTCAGGAGGGACAAATAACCAAGCTAGGAATAGACCTTCAGGAACCACAGTAGACAGAAGAAACATCCAGTCTTCTACTGGATGGTCTAATGGAAATCTTACTGTGCCTCCTCCTGTTATTCATAATGAGGTTCCTATAGAGATCCTGGGACCATGATCAGAACCTTGAATGGAAAAGAACAAATGTCTCTCAAATCATGCTTGCAAGAAAGGCTAACAGACCCATTGCCCTCCGTCTGCCTTTCTCCTCACCTTTGCCCAGCACTGCTTTCCATGGCCCACTTCTGCCAAGTCTGTTGCTGACACACATTCATGGAAGAAAACAGGCCATATTCAGACCTCATTGCAAGAGGGGTCAAGAGATGTGTTTTTGTTTGTCTGTTTGTTTAGTTTTCTAACATTTGTAAGTGGGAAATACCTGTAGGTGGGATTGAGGTGAGTGTTAGGCAGTCAATCCAAAGTATTGCTTCAAGATCCTAACTAGTCAGGGGGTGAGCATTGGCTTCCCTGAGACTTGTGTTCAGCTGACATTGAAAGGTTGTGGAAGGGCTTGAGATAGCTAATTGAAGGGTAGGTCTGGAGGAAAAAACATTCTGTGTGCTGAGGACAGGATTTGGAAAGGTCCCAGTGCAGGATAGAGCTTTAGGCATTAGAGTTACTGAAAGAAGTGTTTCAAGGGAGGGAAAAGACTTTGGGAACAAATTAAGTAGCTTGGACTGCTCCCTAAGGCCAGAGGGAAACCATCAGAAGATCTTAACAATGACAGTGACCCAGATCTACAGAGTCTGATTCTGTTGGTCTTTCCACTCGTCCTCATCAAGTGTATGATCTTACAGTATGTATACTTTTCAGAGAAAGTTATCTGTTCCAGAAGTTAGTTAGGTCAACTTACTCATCGAATTCTATGCTGAAGAAAACTGTGCATTGACCCCCACACCTGGCTGTTTAACATCTTAGGGGTGATACAGTGAATGATAATCATGGTTTAGAACAACACACCTGAGACATGATTTCATTTCTTGTGGCTTACTGAAGACCACAGTCTGTGGTAGGTACAGGGTAGTAGTACTTCTATGATTCTCAGATTCTGGGACTGTTCATTGTTCTCAGTATCACATCTTCCCAGGTCCTTTTTATTAATTATCTCCTTATTGAGAATATGGTTAAAGTTGGCATCTTCACAACGCAATAGAGTAGAGATAGATCCCTTCTCTAGGCTGCAGGGGAAGGTGGTTAATCTCCACCTGGAAACTCAGCAGAACCTTGGGCCCACACTAAAAATGCCTGGAGCTCATTAATAACCTATCAGAGTCCTCATTGTCCCTTTTAATGAAGAGAATTTGGAATATCTACAACACATAGCATTTAATCTATTATTTAAATTTTCTATAAATCTGTTTTTTAGCCCTGGCTGGTATAGCTCAGTGTATTGAGCACAGGCCTGTAAACCAAAGGGTTGCTGCTTCAATTCCCAGTCAGGGCACATGCCTAGTCCTCAGTGGAGGGCATGTGAGGAGCAACCACACATTGATATTTCTTTCCCTCTCTCCTTCCCTTCCCCTCCCTCTAAAAAATAAATACATAACATCTTTTTTTAAATCTGTTTTTTACTTTTTCCCCGTGAGTTTTAACTCTCTCTAAGGAAATTTTTATGGAGGGGATGCAGTGGCCACATGGGTACATATATTCTGTAATTCCAAATGAACAGTATTTTTCTTTACTACTATAAATGTATTTTTCTTTAATTTTATGAGTCTTAACATTTTATTACACTTTTAATTTTAAGGAAGAAGTATGGCAATAAATTGTGGTTTGAAGGAAGTTAAAGTCTATAACCATTTTTATTTTAAAATTCTAACAATTTATTGTGGATATTACTTGGAAAATTTGCGAGAAGTTAGACAATTTGATGACACTCTCATAGAGCAGTGAAGTCACTTTTACAGCTTTTAGTCCCATTAAATAGTCTTTTAAAATGTCAATTCTCCTGTATCTATAAGGGATGTGAAGACAGGGACATTTGTCTGTCCAGTTCACTGCCTGTCTGTGCCATATGAACTTGTTCAATAGTTTTTGAATGAATAAGCCAGTAAAATAAGACAGATACTTGTCTTTCTCTTTAAATAAGATATCTGAGCATCT
The DNA here is from genome assembly GCF_014824575.4 of Sturnira hondurensis. NCBI lineage: Eukaryota > Metazoa > Chordata > Mammalia > Chiroptera > Phyllostomidae > Sturnira > Sturnira hondurensis. Next base: position 8,470,709 of record NW_028096448.1, on the reverse strand, counting down.
TACACCTTCTTTTTGAAAGTACTCTGTTGGAGTCCTAGAAGTGTCAGGAGAAACTGTCACAGGTGTTCAAAGAAGTAAACTTGACTTCCCCAAAGTACATTGAACAATACAAAACAACAGCAGACACAAAAAGTACCTACATAGCTCTATGTCTGCAGGGATGCTTTGAGACCCAATTTGTTTGTTTGTTTGCTTGTTTGTTTGTTTATTTTGCCTTGTGGGGAAGCAGCACCAAGGGCAGAAATCTCCTTCTAAAACCATGGGGGAAACACACAACTGTTGGTAGGAGTAGAGCCAAACTTCCCCGATCATAGTTTGTTTAGAGGCAGCAGCAGAATGGGGAGTTTAAAGTGACAAGTTGTCTTGGGTTGAGTTGTCCAAGGGTGGCCTGTTTCACCTTGCAGCATGAGACACACCTGGTCTGGAAATTCAGCCCTAATGGATTTCTATAAGAATCAGCAGAGCCCAGGTTATATTCAGAATGGAATGAACTAGCAAGAAAGTAATGCATCATTCTGATCTTCACAAGTAATGTGCTATTGGTCTTATTTTTCTCACGGAAAGACCACTTTTGGCTATCGACTCCTACTTCTAAGACAGCTGTTTCGTCTGCGCTGTAAATGAGCTCATGGTGCACGGCCGAATAACCAATAGCCCTCCAATACAGTGCTCCTATTGACTGCAGTTTTCCTATCTGGCAGGGGTTGCGTCTGTGGGAAGTCTCTGAGGTGTACGGGAATTTATTTGGGATATTTTTATGATTAGTAATAATATAGACAGACCCAGTCTCTTCCCACGGTCTTTTACTCTTAAGTAAAAGAAAAATATAATCATAGTTCAGTTTTTCAGATATTTCCTTTTGCTGATATGTAATTTCTTTTTATATTGTAGCACCCAAGAGTAAGCTTTGTTAACTAAGAACAAATGCTCTTTTTGATTCATTATTTTTGACAAAAAAAAAGAAGGCTGTATATAATCTCCTTCACTGGGGGGAATGAATATTCAAACTACAATTCATCCATACAATGGAATATGACCCAACAATGAAAAGGAAAAGAACTGTTGATTCATACACCACGGATGAAGGTCAAATGCATTTTGCTAAGTGAAGGAACCAGACCTAAGGGCTACTCAATGCATAGTATCCATTTATATGACATTATGGAAAGGCAAAACTATGGAGATGGAAAACAGACCAATGGTTGTTCAGAAACTAGGATTAAGGGGAAAAATGACTATAAAGAGGCAGCATGATGGAATTTTAGGGGTGATGGAATGGTCCCATATCATGACTGTGATAGGGATATGAAACTATGCACTTCTCAAAATCTATAGGACTGCCCCTGACTGGTGTAGCCCAGTGGGTTGGGCATCATCCCACAAATTGAAAGGCGACTGGTCCAATTTCACGTGCCTGGATTGCAGGCCAGGTCCCTGGTTGGGGGCGCAGGAAAGGCAACCGATCACTGTTTCTGTCACACATTGATGTTTCTCTCCCTTTCTTTCTCCTTTCTCTAAAAATAGATAAATTTTAAAAACCTATAGGGGTGTACGCTACAAAGAATGAACTTGATTTTATAGAAATTAACCCCCCAAAGCTGTGTAAAACAAACCTAGAATCAAATAAAACATTATCAAGGAAGCAGACAGCTTAATGTGTTGATCATCCTTTGTAGCGTATAGAGACAACGAAGGCATATAAAGACATAGTCTATAGTGATGTTTCCCAGGGTGTGCTCTGGGGAACACAAGCACCTCTAAATATGGCACTAGGTGTTGGTCAGATGGGGCTCCAAATTGCTCATCATGGAAAGATTCTGTACCAAAGGAATTTGGTAAAACTCACGTTCATAATTCTATCCTCTTTGGAAAGTTGTGGTGATATATTCATAATTAAAATTGGGGAATTCTACAGTAAAAAACAAACAGGCAAACAAACATAAAAGAGCGAACACCAACTTTAACTTCATTCTCAAATTTGTTTGAAAATGGAACTCTGTTATTCATAGATCATTGATTTAACATCTAATGGACACAATTTAAGAAATGCTGACCTTTTACAACAAAATCACAAAATCCTAGTTCTACAAAGATCTTAGGAAACTACCTTGTCTTTTGGACAGACACAGAACTTAAGCCTTTTGACAGAGGAGAATATAAACATATCCTCCTTTTTTTCAAGTATGACCAGTTCTAAATTGCACAGGGTTTTTTTCTGGTAAAACAGTCTATATTTAACAATTTTATTCCTTAGAGTTAGCCTAAATGCTTCTTCCCCTAACGTGTACATTTAAAACAAAAATCTCTTCTTTTCTCTCTGTGGAGTTCAGAAACAACTCATCACCATGTGCTGTAAAAAAAGACCTCATCTTTTAAAAAAAATCTCACCCAAGAATTTATTTATTGATTTTAGAAACAGGGAGGGGAGGAGGGGCATCGATTGGCAGCCTTTTGTGAGCGCCCCAACCAGGCATTGAACCCCACAACCTAGGTATGTGCCCTGACCAGGGATCAAACCTTCAGACTTTTAGCGTATGGGATAATACTTCAACCAACTGAGCCACCAGGCCAGGGCCAAAGAGCTCATCTTTGAAAGCAGTGGAGATCTGTAGAGCTGGCTCACAAGGATATCCCTCTTCTCTGGCAAGTGTTCAAACACAGGAGTTGACACCAGCCGCCATGCCCATATCGTATCCCTATTCCTGTTCTTCGCCTCACAGTGGATGCTCAGTTGCTCCCAGACTTAACAGATTCTCTCTCCCAGGGACAAGGGAGACAAGGCTGACAGTGGCAGACTTGAGTCATCTTAATGGCAGGGCCTGAGAGACGTTCTTGATTTTTGACCTTCCTGAGACTTGTTTTGTTTTTTTTCATCTTTCTTTTGCTTTCAATGAGCTACCTCTGTCTCTTCAAGTAAATTCCCTTTTAGCTAAAGTCGGTTTTTGTCATTTGCATCCCAATGAACTGTAGTGCCTTCTGTCATTGTGTGGTGGCAAAATGGTGCAACTATTATTGGTCAAGTTCCCCAAATTCCTGAAGTCTAGGGATATGAGAGGTCATTCCAATTTATTAGGAGGCTAAGTACAAAATTGGATTCACACTCTGGTCCTTCCCACTCGTTCACTTCAAGTATTTATGCTCTGCACCTGGGGTCTCTCTTGCTTCCCTCTGGCTTCTAGGGGTCTGTAGAAGTTTTAGTTTAAATCCACCCTAGGAAAGCTGTCCTTTTCACTTGGCCCTGTCCTACAAGTAGAATGGCCTCATCTAGACATTTTTCTTTGTGATCTTTCTTTTTTGACTTTTTGGTTATTTCCAGCTTCTCAGACATTCTCTCTCAGCCCTTTCACACTATACTAAATACTTTAGGAAGTGACTTAGTCCTGTAGACATATGTATGGAGTCCTCTGGTACAGAATCCAAGAAATGCCTTAATTTTATCTCGACTTCTGGATAGGCGTACTTAACTAAACTATGCATTTTGGCACCATTCCAAAGCACCTGAGGGTAGTTGCAGTACCTTTGAGGTTTGCAGTAATGCAAAGATTTATATGCAGCATTTACCCCATGCTGGTTCGGAGTGTTATTCTTTTTCGTTATTTGATTTATATACTTGCTCAAAGTTTTTCCAATTGTAGGTGAAATTTCTGTCAGCCTCTACACACAAGCCTTTCAGAAAATACATCTTAGCTTCCATAGTCCTGCAGCTCCCAGCACAAAGCCAAGCACAAAAGTGGGCATAAAGAACTATCTGCGAAACAACCAGTGCATTTGCAAAAACTAAAACGTGGCATCTGACTGCTGCCCCAGGGCCGTAATGCATTGTATTACCAAGCATATTGGGGCTTTACAGTCTTCAAAAGAAAAATACACATACTCACTCATACAACTAAACTTCTTTAGATATGTCCTATGTGGAGACCGTAAAAGTTTCACTGGGAGAATTTTTAGAAGTCTAAATAATTTCAGTGCAAGTTTTCTTAACTCCCATTGTAGAGCACGTATTTGTTCTGCTGTCCTGGAATATGCCTTCCTCCTTCTGCTGCCCCACAGCCAGGTGAACCGCACTCACCTTGCGGGTCCTGGCACTGCATTCCCCCTGTTCCTCGCCAGCCAGCTCTCACCTCTGATTCTCCAGCAGAAGGAATAGAGGGCATTCCACAATCTGGCCAAGGATCATATTTTGAAACTTTGTGGAAACTTAGCAACAGCATTTATCTTACATTTAAACTCTGCATAAGTACTTAAGTGGAGGAAATTATACAAATAGAACAAGGAGATTTGGGGGAAATATTGACTTTGTAATATGAATTGAGCTCAATTATTGGATGCCTTTGAAGCTTGTAGATGGACTTGCGAGTTGTCTTCAATATCAGTCATGTGCCATCCACCTGCTGACCTAGTTTCCCAGGAAGCTGGAGTGGGACACTTGTACCCCAAGTCATAATTCCCTCTCTTTGCGCAAGGCTGATAGGCTTCAGGAAATTTTGGGATCATTTTTCCCTCTCTGGGGTAAAGGCAGTGCCCGAGAGGAGTGGTGGCCAGGAGGAGCATCTTTTCTGCACTTCCTTAAGCCCCAGTTTGTTCCGTATGTCCCTGGACTATGTTCTCACAATGCTGAGCGCCCCGAATTAAGCTAGTGCACTTGAAGTCTTTCTGGACTTGACCCTGAGACCTTTGTAGACAGGCTTGTGATTTCTTCATACAACTGAAGTCTAGCCTAAGTAGGCATTTAACAGTTCTGTGTTGGATGCTCAGCTGGCTCCAGTTAGCTTTACGTGCTATTTGAGATTGGATTGTTGCCTGTACCACACAATAAGAGAAGGTATCCTCACATGCTTTGAATGGCCCAGAATAGCTGCTCTCTTTATCCTTAAGGGCCACTGGGGACTAAGCTTCAGAAAGAGAGAGAGGGAAGGACTATGGATAACAAGAATCACAGCTGGTGGCTCAGAACTGAAAGCTGTTCTTTCATGCTCCATTAGACTCTGGCCTTGAACTGGTGGCATCTTTTTGATATTACGAGTAGAGCTGGCAAATGGAAAAGGAAACTCACCAACATTTCCAGTGGAAGTGATACAGTAGAGAGAGCCCTAGACTTTCAACTTAACCACTTTTTAGGGTAGCTATTAGGTATTCAGTGCTTGCTATATGCCAGGCAAAGGTTTAATCACATTATAACCACTGTTTCACTTAATCCTAATAAATCTCTGAAATTATGATCCTCACTTTACAGTTAAAGAAACTGAGACTACTATGGAAGAGTAAGAAAATCTCCAAGGTGACCGAGTATCATATCTCTACCCCAGATCTAGGGTACGTATCTAAAGGTGAATTTCAGCACATGTGCTTTATCCCCGGCCCACATACCTTTTATGGAAAAGAAAGGTCACTGACAAGCTATGGGGTATTGGTCAGGCAATTTAATCTCTCTGAGCCTCAGTTTACTCAAATACATTTAGGAATGCCAATACTTATAGGTTTATCATGAGGCTCAAATGAAACGCTATATGTGAAAACCGGAAGATGATCCTGACACACTGAAGGCATGACATAATTCTGTTTCCCCTTCAGAGCGGAACATGATGTAGGTGCTTGGAAAGCTGACTGAGTGACAGAGATGCCACAAGGAGACGGAGTCAGAGGTGGCATGACGTTCCTTGGCTTCTGTGGAGCTGGCCTGGTCCTGGAGGTGGCTTTTCCTGACAGATAGGGCAGGGGTGGGATGTGTAGGTGAAAGGGGCTAAAGCTCTCTGCAGAATGGTTTGGTGGTGTGGCATCACTATATAGTCATCACCCCATACTTGCCTCTTCCACTCACAAATCTGCTGTTAGGGTAGAAGGATATATGTGTTTAAATAATGTGTGTGGTGGAGGGGGGTGTATGAAACACCTTTTCCATCATTATCGCTAAGATTTCCTCACTGGGGACATTTGATAGCTTTGAAGTCACTGAACTCATTATTACCTTCTGCTAGACATGAATTCTGCATAATTAAAAAAAATTAATTCAGGTTCAATCAGAGGGAAATTCTGATTTCACTTTTACCTTTACCTAGGGACTATGGATGAGCATAAGTGACAAGTTAATTCACTGTTCTGCTCCATGCTATATTGCTATCACCTAGAACAGTGCCTGCGCAGCACATAGCAGCCCCCCGTTCATGTTTGAGTGGCGAGCATGAGGATCAGAGTAACAGCCTAGCCCGTTTTCCACACGGCCATTGGAACTATCTATTTAGACCAAGCCTGTCATGGGCGCCCCTCCAGTCTCATGTCTCACCCAATCACTAGCTGTTTCCACAGAAGCCCACGTGCTATCTTGACCATGCTGCACGTTACACGTGCTGTTCTTTTTTCTTCAGTTGGCCTCACTGCTGTCCACTATTCTTAAACTCGTACTTATTCTTAGGGACTCGGTACACATGAGACCTCATTTGTAAAACTTTCCCAGTTCTTTCCTGGTAGAATAAGGGATGTTTTCCTACCCCTGAGGTACTTTATAACTACCTCTGTCATTGTACTTGATTTATTATTGATGATGTTCTGATGATCTTCCGTTGGTCTTTCCCACTTGCTTGGTCTTACCATCACCTGCTAGAGAACAGGGGGTCTTAGGTTTCCCATTTCCCAGGGCAATACTTACATGGATAGAAACCATTTGTGGAATGACTAAATGAAAAAGAAATAGCTTCAAAAAAGCAATGAATTTGATTGAAAGTGTAAAGGATTGAAAATGTATAGGGAATGTTATCTAAGAGAAGATATGGGGCACATACGTAAGTCAAGTGGCTACTTCTATTGGTGTTGTTTGTCCTCAGACCTGATAAAAAAAACACACATCCTAAAGAAGAACACACATCCTCTTTGCTATTGTTATTGTATACAACAATGACAAACAAATAATATATGGCTTAGAAAAAGCTAATTACAGGCCAGTCACAAAAGCAGTCATGGCTTTATAATTCAGAGGCACCCTAGAAAGAGGAGAACAAAGGAGAGGGAAATTAGGTCTTGAGTCTCTAATTCTGTTATCAGAGAAGGAAGAGCTGAGCTATTGGTAAATAGGGAGTATCTGGAAAGAGTGGCATATAGAGTTAAATAAACTTCTATTCAGAATATTCTGAGCAATGATTAGGCAAATAATTATAATGTTTAAAGCTGTGTGAGTTGTATAGGGCCTGGTGATGTGTCCATTTATCGCCTCCCTCTCCCTAGATTCTACATCACAATGTGGTATTAAGTTTTGGAAAGCCTAGTACCTGTGGTGAACGTGAGCTTACTGGGAGTCTTAGAACCCACTGAGGTTCGTTCACACTGACTCAGTAACCCAGGCGTCAGGGTGATTCCTCAGGCCCCAGTAGGCCCCTTTAGGCCAAAGGAGACAACTGGTGGACCAGATGTCCAGATATTAGCAGACACAGGCTGGCCGTGGAGTTGGCTATGCCCTCATGTTGACTCTTATCAAAAGCAAATTCTGTAAGACAGTTCAAAACTGAGCAGACTCTACTGTGTCCATATATCTTTAGATGCGATGATCATCCTTGCCTTTCCGCAAGTTTGCCCAGTTCTCTGAGGAATATTGGGCTGGCCAGAGTTCACCTGGGTTTATCAGTCCCCCCGGGGGAATCTGTTTTCTCTGTGTGCTTCTTTTGTTGTTCTGCGGGAACTGGGTCAGCTTTTCGAGAGTAGAAATGTCAGAGGAATAAAGAGACTCCCTTGAAAAGATCTTTTCCACCACAGAAAGGAAACATCTCAGCATATCCTTTAAATAACAACATACAGTGTGACAGCCTTGCTTCCGACCCAAAGAAAGAAAAGCAGCGGAGAACACTGGGCAACATTTACACACACCCCTTCGCTGGGGAGACAGCTGGGCTGGGGTTGTGTCATCCCAAACACCGAATTAAAGGAACGGAAACATCAACTCTGCAGAATCTTTTGGATGGCAAACTAGGCTAGAAAGCAGACAAAGGAAGGCTTTCAGCAAAGCCTGATTTTTTTCCCCTCTAATATCGCAGCACACTTGGAACATAAGGCTGCTGCCCTGAGAAGCAGGGATCTGTGACTCCCAGGGAGAAGCCCCTTCTAGACTGCTGTCTCCTGCAGATCAGAGTGACAAATGGGAGGTCACTGTGTGACTGTGGCTGCACCAGTCCACCAGTTGTTCCAGAAAGATGCCACCGTCAGTGAAACAGAACTCTCTATAATAATCGGACTGCTAAGAAGATAAATCTTGCAGTCTGGCTGAAAGAATCTTAGGAAAACATTGACCGTGAGTCCACCTACATCATGGGAGTATGTATTCAAAAGACTTAAAACTGATTCCCGGCTCTATTTATGCTGAAGTCCCCCCCAAATTACAAAATTATTCACAGTGTCCCCTAGTTTAGCAGAACCCTCAGCCAAATATACTATCCCCTAAACAATCAATGCCCGGTAAGCAGAAATGATTATTATTAAGAAATGAGGGAGGCCGTGCCAGTGGTATTGCCTTTCAGGGTCTCAGCCAGCGTTTGTTCTTCCTCTTATGAACCCCAAAATGCTATGAGATGCAATGCTAGCCAGTTTGCTCCCTGAAGAACTCTTGCGTGTCAGGTTCTTCCAAAGCTTTGGCACCAGGGGCTCTGCTCAAAACTACACACATCCATTCTCCACATCCAATGTCAATACATCAATGATAACACAAACACCAGGATGTCACGGAAAGAGCAAATAAAAGAAATCTAGGGAATCTTAACTCCAATAAAATTTTCTGCAATAAAAAGGAATTTTAGGAGGTCCCCCCAAGTCCTGGCCATGCCTAGGAGGCATATCTGAGATGATTGGTACAGACCTTTGCCCCCTGGGCTCTAGTGTCAGCCTCACTTCAGTCCCTACTTTCAAGGTAGCCTCAGGGTTGCCTATTCTTAACCCAAGTTTTAACCCATCATCATGGCTGACATGCTGCTACTTTAATAGCCTCATTTACCACCCGGGTGTCCAAGATGTATTTCTCAAACCTAGAATCATGTAAGGCTTAGCTGAGCAGCTTTCCAAAGACTCCAGGCTGCAGCTTCAGCATGGGGTAAGATCTGCTCCTCTCAGATGGTTTGGATGTTTGGGAACTTTTGCTAAGCAGCAGGGATGAGTTAGAATCACACCAGATCCTCGGACTATATTAACGCAAGGGGTGAGGTGTGAAACAGGGCAGCCGTGGTGTTGTGGACAGTGACTTGGTTCTCCAAAAAGAATTCCATGTGGTTCTGACAGGCCCTCTTCTCCTGCAGTCCTTGCTCCATTGGAGAACTACTGGCACTTTGGTTTAAAAATGCCTAGGGCTAATCCTGGCTCTGCCACTCATGAGCCCTGGGGCCTTGAGCACATCATTTTATCGTCCTGAATATCCTATTTGGGAAATAAAAGCATTGTCCAGTTCAATGATTGTCAATTGTCACTGCGCATCACAATTCCCTGTGTAGTTTTTCCAACATACCGGTGCCTCTATTCCTCCCCCGCCCCATCCCTACCCCCCACCCCCCCCACACACCCAACCCTGCTGAGAGTCTGACCTGTCGCAGGTATGTGGCTTTAGCTTGGGGTATTTCAAGTACACCAGGTGATGCTGCTACTTGAGCACAGCTATGACGGTGTGTAACAAAAGTGCTCACTTCTTATCCCCACAAATGATTGCAGCCCTCTGTGTGATGTGCTGCACGGTTGTTTGAAAGGTCACGTAAAGAAAGTGTTGAGCAGTCAGTGTGCGACTTGCCATTTGAGAAGTTACTACGAATGGAAAACAAGAGTTGCCTTACTTCACGAGAAATGAAGCAAGGTGCTGCACAGGGTCTCCTGATCCACTTCAGAACATTAGAGACCTGTGAGCAGTGTGGCCTTTCCTGAAGCATTTCTTCTTCTAGGGTAACTAAATCATATTCTGATTCTAAATCCAACTCTTCTCAGAGAGCCACTATCCCCACTAAGTTTGTGTGTGTGTGTGTGTGTGTGTGTGTGTGTGTGTGATTTTCTTGCTGTAGAATAAACTGGCTCACAGGAACCAGTGCTCTGTTAGGGTCTTAGAGTTTTATGCAGTAATTGTTATCATTTAGGATCTCAGTGAAGAGTTAGTTACTGCATGAGTTGTGCATGATTCTAAGCACTTGCATTAATCACCTTAGTTATCCTCATAACTCTATATACCGCATACTACTTATATTCCCGTTTTACAGATGAGAAAACTGAAAAACAGCACATTTGAATAACTTCACCAAGGTCTCCTAGCAAATGACAGAGGCAGTATCGGAACTCAGGCATTTTGGCTCCCAAACCTGTGTTTTTTATTACTAAGAACTATTATCTCCCATGTAATCAGTAGATTTAAAAATGGTAACAAATCTATAATTTACTATTACATTCTGGCATTTTGGTTACTGTTATGCATTCTCAGAAGATGAAAATCACAAGGCTTTTTAACAACAATGTTCCCTTGATTTTGTGAAAAGTGGAACGAAGTGTACCAGCTGCGGTGAGAACCTTTTGTGCCTGCGCACTTGCAAATTTATCGTCACTTTCCTGTTTCTGAGTGCAACCTGAACCAGACTGAGGAACAGCTGAGCTGCTCCCTGCAGCCCTCTTCACAGTTCACACCTCTTTCTGAGGCTGCCGGTCCTGCTGCAGACCATCCATCCCCACATGGCTGCTGTGACGCTAAGCCTTCCTGAAGTCTGGGTCTTCTGTTTGCACTTCTCTGGACTGCTGCTGCTGAATGTCAAAAGTCCACACACCTCTATTCACTGATGGAGACTGTACTGTTGCACTTATTTTTTAATCCAGAAAATTCAGAGTTCCAAGGGACAAAGTGACAAGATGGGCCCATTCTTTGTTTCATCAGGTTTTGATCCATTCTTTGTGCTGTGGACCCAAATACAGCCAGCAGCAGCACTAAGTGCCTGATAATGTATTTCTTTCTACTTCTTCTCCTCTTCCTCCTCCTCCTTTTGTTAATGGCACCATTCCCTGTATGTCCCATTAACGTAAAAGCTCCATATTACTGCATTTTATCATTTTAAAAAGTACACGTTTTTCTTGTTTCTTTATTGTACAAGCCATAAAATGTAAAAGTGGGTTCTCACTCACACTGAAAATAATTTTACGACGTGTTCGGTTGGGCCAGGGTGAAGCTGGTTAATGGATGATGTGGGGCATAGAGTCATTCTGTGAAAAAGGGCAGCTAACAGACCTTTGCACCATAAAAGTTAATGAGAAAAAGTCAAGAGTTAGGTGTGTGTTTAAGTGTAAATCTTGATGAACCGTGCATTAATTTGTCTCTTGGGTTTAAGTATAATTCAACCCAAAAAGCAGCTGTAGAATAAATTAACTTACTATTACCAAAAATTTTGCCACTTTTTTCCTAAATATAACAGGCTTGAATCTGCTTCTTAGTCAATATCATCAAATATAGATTGAGGATTTACCAGATTGGGTAATAGTTTGTTAGATGCCCTGGAGAGAATCCCCTGGGGAAACAAAATATACACATGTAATCAAGTCAGATAGTCTTTATCAAATTCCATACCGTTTTTTATATGTTCTCCATATATTACATTACATATAACATGTGTAGTTATGGCATAGAAGAAATTAGGAGAAAGAATACACTTTTCCAATTTGTCTTGATCTTAGGGCTTTTGTATTGGTAATTCCTCCTCATTGGAAGGTTCTTTCCATGGAAGCCTGGAGCGTGGCTCTCTTCTTCTGTCATTTAGATCATAGATTAAATATTATCATCTCAGAGAGGCCTTCCCTAACACTCATTTAAAATACTCAGTGAAGGGAGCACTCGTTACCACCCTCACTATTCACATATCCATGATCACATATGTGATCATTTTCATGTTTATTTATTTACTAGTTTATTGTGTACTTCCACCTTCTGGAATGTAAACTCCCGAAGAACAAAGACCTTGTGTATCTTGTTTCTTGTTTACTCCTGACACCCAATTCCTTAAACAATGAGTGCCTGGTATATAGCACCAGTACAGAATACAGGAGCTCATTAAATACTTGTTGCAAGGAAGGACAGAAAGAAGAAAGGAAGGGTGGGAGGATTTGAGGGAGGAAGATGCTGGGAGCTGAGATCTGAGCTTAGGTATTAGATGCTCATTTGCACAATAAGGGAAAGCTAAGAGATGTGACTTGAGTTAGACCTTAAAAGATAGAAGGAGTATGGTTTGTGACCGGTAGGAGGAATAGAAGATTTTTTAGTCAGAACCTCTTAGCAACCAATTACACTGGAGAGAGTATGAACACTCACTCTGTTGTTATCTCAGATTCAGAAGAGATGTTACATCCAGTGGATCCTGGGCAAGTGATAAGTTAGAGGTGCATTAGAGAAAGGGACTCTGGGCTTGGGTGAACTTATAGAGGTCAGTTTGAGATGAGGAGGTGGATGGATTGGGAAGTAATCTGGGAATAACTGAAGGAGAGGCACAGTGGATGATTCTGAATCTTAAGGGATTGGAGGTGTACCTTAATCTTTTGCTTAATACCATTTTTGCAAAGCTGATTGACAGATGGACAGAATCTAAGTTAAAGCCATCTGCAGATTTGGTACAAAATGGGCTTTTATCTCTCAGACTTAGAAGAGACTTACTCCATATTGTCAAGTGGTGGATAGTGATATCCGCCCTTTCTCTTGGGAGGGTAGAAAGTACCGGGGAAGGTATTGCCTGGATGGGGTGGGAAGGTCCAAGGTTGCAGGAAGCTAGAGAACTGGAAGTTGGGTGTATGTTTTTGCTCAAAGAACATTCTCAGGAAAATAAAATTTTTATCATATAGTTATTCTGCTCTCTCTAGCTCCCTGGCATTTGTAATATGTTTCTAGAAAAAGCAAGACAGTATCTGTTGATCATTTGAAAACTGAGGAGGAAAATGGAAAGGCCTTGAAAGTTTACAAGTAAAGCTCTAGTCACCAACTGTTCAGGGACATTGATCTGCAGTGTACACAGAAGTTGGAGTAGCTTTTAAAATCTTGTCGGCTCCTTTAGGAGTCAGGCATGGTGGTAGGAATTTGCCATTGCACTTAAAAGTTGCATAGCACAGCTGGTGAGTTTTCAACAAGTGGTTCTCCACCTCCAATATCCTATGGCTCCTACTGGTTTCATCTATTTCAGACTTAGCTACTAACTTCTTACCCAGAAATAGTCCTCTTTCTCTCTCTCTCTCAAAACCCTCAATCAAAGATATGTTTTTATGGATGAGAGAGAGAGCAAGAGCATCAATGTGAGAGAAACATTAATTGGTTGCTTCCCATACATGCCCTGACCAGGGATTGAACCTGCAGCCTATGTGTGTGTCCTGACTAGGGATCAAGCCCACAGCACTTTGGTGCATGAGATGATGCTCAAACCAACTGAGCAACCCAGCCAGGGCTGGGCCTTCATCTCTTAATCCTTGATTCTCAGTATTCTCCTGGCAATTGTTTTCTCCATTGAATTCTGAATTGCCCTCCACATTGACTCCTCTGTTCCAAACATTTTGTAGCTTATTTCAAACATGACTCTACCCTGGCATGTCATTCAGCCACCAGCAGTTCAGGGATCTGCTTTAGAATCTCCCCCATGTGTCCTCTGACTTGGCTCTTCATCTAAACTTGGCAGTGCAGACAGTTATTCAGGCCACATAGTCAGTCAATTGATTGTCAATGCCTCCACACATTTCTTTCCCAACTCAGTTTATTCAGGCCACCACCATTCATAGAGTCTGCTCTCGTTTCCTTTGTCACACTCCCCTGGACACACAGGGGCCTTCTTTGTTAACAGTGGCAAACATCAGCATTGTGTCCTGAGCCAGTATGGTCCTCTCTTCTTTCTTGCTGTGCAAAGCCAGGAAGAAAAAGAGAAAATAAACTCTCAAAAATCAATTATTATAGTAAAAGCAGTTTCTTTCCCTTTTTACTCTAAGTTGGAAGCTTAATGCTATCTCACTTGGAATAGAATAAAAAATATTAAAATAAGGTTATTTAATTACCTATACTGTATCCCTCAAATCAGGTGATGGTAAATGCCATTTGTGACTCAGAAATTAATGTTGTCCTCTTCAGAAGATGCCTGGCTTGCTAAGCATTGTGCAGAGCGCCACTGGCCTTGGCTCTGGGTGGGAGGAGGGGAAGCCATGCAGCATCCCACATTTGGCCTTGGCAGGTTGCAGGGTGGTGTGCACAAGGAAACCGAACAACATCTGCATGGCTCACTGCTTATCAGGAGCACACACTGGCTGCCATGCCGTAGGGCAGCAAAGGAAAACAAAACAACAATAAAGGGAGGCCTTTGTCATGGATTAAAGGGTTTAGAAACATCTGAGCCATGCAGTTTTCAAACACTGTCACTGCCAATGACTTCACGACAGAATGCTAGAAAATGTGCTAACTGGGTTAGATAGAGTTGGTGTGGCCGCCAACACTCATGCTTTTGTTAAAGGCCTCTTATCTGTGTGAGTGTGTGGCTGCACAATTCACAAATAAAGTGACCTTTTCTAGAGTGAGAGGAATAAGGTTAATGACATTACAGTATTGCTGCTTGTGATTGCAGCTAAGGGTGTCCCTAAAGATTGTCATTACTGAGCAAAGTCTTCTTTTTTCAAATGGGCTAGTCTCATGTGTATTTTCCACTTGTTTTGTAAAAAAAATCATCTCTGCATTGATAGAAGGTTTCTATATTTATGTAGAAGTAGAATAGCTGGGTACCTAACTGGGTGTGCTTCAGGGCTCAGTAATGATTTTCTCCCATACCTTCAATTCTATTACCTAGTGATTCACTTCTTTGTGTTCATTGATGTGCCATAACCCAAGTTCTTTCTTTAAAAATATATTTATGTGGTTCTCTTTTTAATTTGTCACTCAATTTGCATCTGTGTCATTGAAAGATTTATTTCAAAATAGAGATACCAATGCTTCTCTCTTAATAACTGATAAAAGAAGCAGAAAATCAGTAGGGATAGCAAAGACTTTCAACCAGCTTGATCTAATTGGTATTGATAGAAAACTCCCTTCAACAACAGCAGAATAAACATTCTTTTCAAGTGTACATGGAACACTTACTAAAATAGACAATGTTCTGAGCCATGAGAAAAATCTCAATAAATTATAATGATATTAAATTTGAAATTATTAACATATGATGTCTAGAAAATCCTATATCTTTGAAAATTAAGTAACATGCCTCTAAATAATCTAATGTGTCAAAGGAGAAATAAAAAGGGAAAGTACATAGTATTTTGAACTGAATTAAACAAATATACGATATATCAAAATCTGTGAGATGCCATGAAAGCAACATTTAAGGGGAAATGTATAGCCCTAAATACCTGTATTTAAAAAAAAGAAGGGAGATTTCAAGTGAACGACCTTCGCTTCTATCTTTAGGAAAAAAATAGGAAAAGAAAAAACACATGAAACCCAAAGTACACAGAAGAAAGAAAAAATAAAGATCAAAGCAGAAATGAAAAAGATGGAAAACAGAAAACAAGAGAGAAAAACTGATTGACACAAAAGCTAGTTCTTTGGAAAGATTTCAAAAACTTGAGAAAGTTATAACTAGATTTATTGGGAAAAAGAATAATCACACAAATTATCAACAACAAGAATGAGAGAGTTGACATCAATGCAGAATCTACAGATATTAAAAGAACAACAGGGGAATATGATGACCTACTTTATGCCAATCCATTTGGCAACATAGCCCAAATGAACAGATTCCTTGAAAGATACAAGGTACCGAACTCATTCAATAAAATAAGGTAACATGACCAGTCTATATATATTAAATAAATTGCATTTGTAGTTAAAAACCATCTCCAAAAAATTCCATATGATTTCACAGATGACTTTATCAAACACTTAAGAAATAACACTGATTCTACACAAACTTCTAGAAAGTTGAACAGGGTCTACCTTCCAACTTATTCTTTGAGGCCAGCATTACCTGATACAAAAACAGATAACATACACGAAAAAAAAAAGATCAATATCACTCGTAAACAAAGACGTAAAAATCCAAACAAAGTTTTAGTAAATTAAATTCAGTAATATATAAAATGCCTCATGGTCAACTGAAGTTTATTCCAAGAAGGTATAGATAATTTGACATTTAAAACAGAATATAATTAACCACGTTAACAAACTGAAAGAGAAAAGCCAGAGTGTTCCCTGAACAGACAGAAAAAGCATTTGACTAAATCCAATATCTATTCCTGATAAAGACTCTCAGCAAACTAGCAAGAGAAGGTAACTTTCTAAAAAGGACATCTATAAAAAAATTACAGGTAACAGTACACTCAATGGTGAGAGACTGAATGCTTTCTCTCTAACATTAGGACCAGGACAAGGATGTCTGCTTCACCATCTCTGTTCAACTCTATAGAACGGAATATTATTCTATTTTATCCAAGGCAATAGGCAAGGAAAGAAATAAAATCACGTATAATTGGAGAGAAGTAAAACTATCTAAATTATACGTGACATGATTGTCTAAGTAGAAAATATGGTAGGTCCTCTAAAAATGTTACTAGAAATAACATGAGCTTAACAAGGTGGCAGGAAACAAGGCCGATATATAATAATCAATCATACCTCTATATAGTAGAACAATCTGAAACTGAAATAACAAAAACAACTCCATTAAAAGTGGCATTCAAAAGAAAACTAAATAGAGATAAATCTGACAAAAGATGGAAAATATCTGTTCACTGAAAACTACAATATGGTGGTTAAAGAAATTAAGGAAGACCTATATAAGTGCAGCAATATACTTTTCTCAGCCTCTAAAGACTCAATACTGTTAACATGCCAATTCTGCTTGTTTGATCTACAGATTCACTGCAGTTCCAATTAAAATCCTAGTAGAATTGTTAGTAGGAATTGGCAACTGATTATAAAATTCATATGCAATGGAAAGGACCAAGAATAGCCAAAGCAACTTTAAAAAAGAGGAACAAATTTAGAAGAGTAACACTACCTGGTCACAAGATTGTTACAAAGCAACAGCAATCAAGAGAGTCATTTGCTGCTGAACAAAGGGGTTATATTTTAAGAAATACCTTGTTAGCAGATTTCATCATCGGGTGAACATCATGTAGGCATTCATATAAAACTAGTTGGTATACTTTATTATTACACACCTAGGCTAGAGCACAGCCATTGCTCTGTATGGGAGGACAAATAATTTTTTCTTTATTCTTCTGGATTTTTTGGCTGAGAAATTCCTGTAGTAAAAGACAGGTTAACAAAGAAACACTAACAAAAGTTTAATAACACGTATACCTCCTGTAGACATGAGACCCACAAACTTGCCAAAATGGCCAAAGCCACCACCTTAAATACCATATTTAGCTGAAGACAAAAGAAGATGTTAAATATTGATGTTAAAAATGAGAGAAGTCAATCACGGGAAGTTATCAGAAAAGAAAGGCAAGCAAATGCAGATTTAAGTCCTAATTTTGGGTGTCTGACCTTTTGATGTCTCTGGGCCACACATTAAATACACAAACACTAACAAAAACTGACGAGCGAAAAAAGGTCTCTGCATAATTTTTGTGATATCTGCCACCACAGATAAATAAAAAGTCTTCACGTAATAACCCTAATTATGCAGTGGTTCTTTCTATAATCATTTAATATTGTCTAGCACATCTCAAGTTTGTAATCACTAATATAGAAAATGTACATATCTAAGTGCTAAAATGCTAAAACTTAGTATAAAACTCAGCAAAAAAACTAAGTAATGTTTTAAGTAAATTTACAGCTTTGTGTTGGGCTTCATTCATAGCTACCCTGGGCCACATACAGCCCATTGGGGGCTGCGAGTTGGACTCCCCTGTCCTAATTCATACTTGCACCATATATAGAAGTTAACTCAAAATGGATTATAGACCTAAATGTAAAACATAAAACTGTGAGCTCTAAGATATAACATGAGAGAAAACTTTTTCAACCTCAAGTTAGGCAAAGATTTCTTAAATATGACACCAAAGGATAATCAATAAAAGAACAAATTAATAAATTAAATATCATCAAAATTAATAACTTCTGTTCTTTGAAGAAAACTGGGAGAAAATAAAGAGACAATCCACAGAATGGGAAAAATATTTGCAAAGTACATATCTAGTAAAGAACTGGTATCCAGAATGAACTAAATAGTGAGAAAGCACAAACCTAATTTTTTAAAAGGGCAACAGATTTGAACAGACACTTCCCCAAAGAAGATACATATATGTATATGTGTGGCAAACAAGCACATGAGCAGGTGCTAAATAACATTAGTTATTAGAAAAATGCAAATTGAAACCACAATGAGATATCACTTATCCAACTTAAAAAATTAACCAAAGAAACTGAAGAATTCTCTTTCAAAGTGCTTTGTGCTATTTATTTAAGAACTTAAGAAGAATTCAACAGCATAGAAACCCAAGGAAGGTGAAGTAGTCAAAAATACAGGGGTTCAGGAGTCAGCCTAAGACATGGCACTGTGGTATGTGTATTGTTTTGAGCCAAAGAGAACAAAGACCATGTGGGCTCAAGAGAAACTTCTGCCCCCTGCCACAATTGCCTACCTAGAAAAATTTGAATAAGGGACCTTGACTTAATAAGAGAGTTCCTTAATACGATATTCTCAAAAATGAGCTTTTTTTGCTTATCGCTATAGCAGGGCAAATGTCTAATTACTGAACAACTCATCCTCCTGCAGAGACCCTCCTCCCCTCTGAAGTCCCAAGATGATCCTTAGCTCAGAATCACCCACACACCTCATTTTCATTTCTGTCTTTGAACTTCTCCTGTATACGAGGTCTCTGAGTTTCTCATGTATGCAGGGTTCCCACGCACAGGTATGTAATTAAATTTGGTCTTTTTCTTTTGGCTAGCCCATTTTATGTGTATTTAATCATTAGACCAGCTGAGCAAACCTTGAGGGTAGAGAAAAGTTTCTCCCCTACAACAACAGCAGCAAAATAAATAAAAAGAAAACCTGAAGGTACAAGAGAAAATTGAGAACTTAAACACCACCATTGTAAGTGTGGTAAGATAACTAGCAGCAAGTAACAAAACAGATGCATCTAGAAATCAAATTAATGTTGTAAAGACTTCAGATTAAACAATATCAAGAAAAAAATAAAAGACAAAAGAAAGAGGATATAAAGATCCAACATAAGGATAATGAGCAATCCTGCAGGAGAAAAATAAAACACATGAATAACAAGTGTAATATGCTCCAATTGTTATAGAATCATTTATGTTTGTAAGATAACCGTTTATGCATCACATGCAAGAGAGATGTCGGGAACAAAGGGCCTGAAATGTTAGCTAGTTCTGGGTTTGTTGGGTTTGAAGTCTTTTGCTGATACCTTTATTATCCTTTTTAGTTTTGTCTGCTTTTTAAAAAATAAGTATGCATAGTCTTCTAAAAGAACAGTAACTTTTTAACGTAAACATTTTAAAGAGAAATAAAAATGGGAAAAATTTAAAGTAATTATAAATGATGATTTCTTACATTTAATTTATAAATGGTATATTTGAATTATAATTAAGCAAAAATAATTTATCTTTTTTATTTCTAGGATGTTTATAATGAAATATTGTGGAGGTTTCATTATCTTTGGTTAAAATGTATAGCAATTTCATCTAAATTCTTTTATTTTTTTCTGTTAATCTACATTGTATCTATCAATTGATACACTTTATTGATTTGGAATACACACCCATGTCTGCAAAGAAATTTAGTCCATTCAATCATTCCAATAAAGAATAGCAAAACTGGCATAGATAATCAGATAGGACTGAGATATCGCCTAGTTGCAAGATGAACCACTGGGAAGGGGTGATGCACTCCAGGTCTGAACACTGATTACTAATACGTACATAATCAGGACTGGGACCACATCAGGACTGACTACCCTGAAAATCATGGAGTTAAAAAGAAACAGAAGTTAAACATGCAGAACAGTCATCTTGTCCCTGACTAAGATAGGACACAGGCCTGAAGTTTTTATCTGAATAGTGGAGATTACTGGAACTAAATGCATGGCAGAAGACAGCTGCCTGTAAGCTTCATGTGTGCTGATCCAGCTTCTCCTCCTGGTTGAGTTCTTCTCTGTGGTACTTTGTAAACACTTGGGAGCTTAGTAAATATTTTAGGCCCAAGAAAACTAAACAAATAGGCTAGGAACATCTGGCTTAGATGCTTTTAAATGCAGATTGGTAGAGATATTTAGCATGACTATTTCAAATGTAATGGGAAAGAACAAATAAGTAGAATAGAAAACGATTCAGTCACTTGGATTTCCTTCAAGAGCTTATACTAGACAAAGGCAGAATAGGAAGCCTGGGCATTAGTTACCCATATGATACTTTGGTGTCAGTAACATATCACTACAGTGCTAAAACCAGGTAAGTCACTCATTCCTATATATCCATATGATATATATATATATATATACACATATATACACATATATACATACATATATATATATGTATATATATATATATATATATATATATATATATATATATATATATAATCTTAATGTCAATTTAGTAGAAAAGAGACTTTATCTCAGTGATTGCTTGGTGCCATGTAGACGAAACAATTGATTAATTGAATATTTCGTTGTTCAGCCAGCAGTTGAAGGTGCAGGAGAAAGTTGGACAAACATAAAGATAGACAGACAGTCACAGTTGTCTACTTAGCTCCCAAGATGTCTTGAGAAATCTAGCAGCATCCATTCATCTTTGGATATAAATGGCTAGAGCAAGGGAGGTGTTGTGCTGTGCCAACCCTACAAGGACGGTCCAGAGTGGCCCGAAAAAAGCAAAGCCAGACCGGAGAACCCTCTGCTGCGAGGCCTCCAGGAGGCAGCGTCGCAGGCTCGGAATGGCTGCAGAAGCGCTCTGAGCCGGATTTCGCCCTTGCAGTGAGGAAGGTGCTGTGATCCTACCTGCACTTAAGGAAGAACTCTAAAAATTTGCATGAAAGCTTGAGATAAAGTTGACAGTTTGCTTTTCAGTCTTGAAAGAATACATAACTTTAAAAAATGTAATTACCTACAAGTTACTATCTAGAACAAAATATTGGTACGAGCATTGAGTCTGACATTTGTTAGGAAAGGGGCTTTGCTTTGTACTTTGAGAATTCTCTGAGAGAGATGCATGGTCCCCAGATCACACCAGGAATCTGAGAAGGAAATTCGTGCAGGTAATGAGAGAGGACCAAGTCACTCATGCTTCCTTCTGTTAGCTTACCACTCATTTTACTGGGTAAATACAACTTTTTAGAATTGGCAATAGAGCCAGTGTTCTACTGATATGACCTAATTTTTTGAGTTATAATTAATATACAACATTACATTAGTTTGAGGTATACAATATAACGATTCAATATTTGTGTATATTGCACAATGATCATTACAATCCCTAGTTAGCTTAGTTAATGTCACCACAGTCAGAGAATTTAGTTTTTGGTCGGATGAGAAATTTTAAGAACTACTGTCTTAGCACTTTCAGATATGCCTTATAGCATGGTTAACCGTGGTCACCATGCTGTACATTACATCCCCCCAATAACTTATCGTACACCTAGAAGTTTGTAGAATTTGACTTCCTTCATCCATTTCACCCACCCCCTCCCTCTAACAACTACCACTCTACTCTGTGTCTCCACGAACTTGGTTTTGCTTTTAGATTCCACATATAAGCGAGATCATACAGTATTTGTCTTTTATGTCTGACTTATTTCATTTAGCATAATTCCCTCAAGATTTATCCATATTGCCATAAATGGTAAGACTTTCCTTTTTATAGCTGAATAATTTCCCATTGTGTGTATATATAATATGAAAGTTATTCAACCATAAAAAGCAATATATATCATGTTTATTACTCATTTATTCAACAATGGACACTTAAGTTATTTCCATATCTGAGATATTATAAATAATGCTGTGCTACACATGGAGGTGTTTGTAACCTTTTAAGTTAGTATTTTTATTTTATGTGGATAAATACCCCAAAGTGGAATTGCTGGATCATGTGGCAGTCCCATTTTCAATTTTCTAAGGAATCACTTTACTATTTTCCAAAGTGACTTCACCAATTTACAATTGCTCTTACAGTGAACTGAGGTTTCCTTTCTCCACATCCTCACCAACATGTGTTATTTCTTCTGTTTTGAGAATAGCCATTCTAAGCATTTCCCTGATAATTAGTGATGTTGAGTATCTTTGGACTAATTTAAAATCTGTAGTTTTGTCACTTTGGATCACACTAAGCTAATATTTATTTTTATTTCCAACAAGGTCTGTCTTATCCGTAAGCAGAATATAGGTACAATGTTAGGGTCTGGGAACAATCTTCTTATTTTTTTAAACTCTTTATTATTTTATTTTTTAATTGTTGTTCAAGTAGAGTTGTCTCTGTTTTCTCACCACCAGTTTCCCTCTCCCCATCTACCCCCACCTCCCACCCTCAATCCTTCCTTCCTTTGGCTTTGTCCATGGGCCCTTTACACATGTTCCTGATGACCTTTCTCCTTCTTTTCCCTGCTATCTTCCTCCCCGCTCCCCTCTGGTTACTGTCAGTTTGTTCTTTATCTCAGTGTCTTCGGTGATATTTTGCTTGCTTGTGAAGTTCACACCACAAAGTCAGGGAGTCAAAATAGATCAATTTAAGAAGTGGAAGTAAACAAGAAGAGTCTCACAAATAATAGGACGACAAAGAAACAACCCCCAATTGAAATGAAGGGAGGAATCCTTGGAAAGAGTAGTAAATGAAATAGAAGTAATCTATTATGTATTGAGTTCAAAACAATGGTTATAAGGAAGCTCATGAACTCAGTAGAATTATCAAGAACTCCAGGGAAGCTAAGAGGAACTTACTGCAAACTAAATCAGCATGAAAAGGCAATCTTCTGCCCTGGCTGATGTGGCTCAGTGGATTGGCTGCCAGCTTGAGAACCAAAGGGTCACTGGTTCCAGTCAGGCACATGCCTGGGTTGCAGGCCTGGTCCTCAATAGGAGGCACAGAAGAGGCAACCACACACTGATGTTTCCCACTCCCTCTCTTCCCTTCCCCTCTGTCTAAAAATAAGTAAATAAAATCTTTTAAAAAATTAAAAGCAGCAATCTTCTTATTTCTGAATAATACCTGGGATTTTTCCATTAGAGAACTGCCTCTTTTGTGTAAGTCCTTGGTCTCTATTAAAATTCAAATGACAGATGAGATCAGGTGCATTCAGGGTGATATGGCCATAGACAAAAAAAGAGAGAGAGAATTCATTTAAAAAATTCAAATGTATCCCTCTGTTTTGCCAAATTCATTTATTAGGTGGAACAGTTTTGGGGTAGAGTCTATAGGATTTTCCATGTACACTATCATGTCATCTGCAAACAGTGACAGTTTTGTTTCCTCATTTCCAATTTGGATGTCTTTTATTTCCTTTTCATGTATGATCGCTGTGGCTAAAACTTCCAATACTATACTGAATAGAAGTGGTGAAAGTGGGCAAGCTTGTCTTGTTCCTGATCTTAGTGGAAAAGATTTTAGTTTTTGCCCATTGAGTATGATGTTGGCTGTAGGTCTCTCATATATGGCCTTTATTATATTGAGGAATACTCCCTCTATTCCCACTTTGCCGAGTGTTTTTATCATAAATGGGTGTTGTACCTTATCAAAACCTTTTTCCGCATCTATTGATATGATCGTGTGATTTTTGTCTTTGCTTTTGTTTATGTGATGTATTACATTTACTGATTTGTGAATATTGAACCATCTTTAAATAAAAAGAGAACCAACTATATGGGGAAACATATTTGCCAATGCTATCTTAGCATTGAGTTTAATCTCTAAAATATACAAAGAATTTACATGACTCCATTCTAAGAAGACAAGCAACCCAATTAAAAAGTAGGCAAAGTATTTGAACAGACACTTCTCCAAGGAGGACTTACAGAGGATCCAGAGACACATGAAAAGATGCTCAATATCACTAGCTATCAGAGAGATGCAAATTAAAACCACAATCAGATACCACTTTACACCAGTCAGAATGTCTATCATAAACAAAGCAACAAACAACAAGTGTTGGAGAGGTTGTGGGGGAAAGGGGACCCTAATCCACTGTTGGTGGGATTGCAGACTGGTACAACCACTATGGAAAGCAGTATGGAATTTTTCTCAGAAAACTAAAATTGGATTTGCCTTTTGACCCAGCAATTCCACTGCTAGGATTGTATCCTAAGAACCCTAAAACACCAATCCCAAAGAACTTATGTACCCCAATGTTCATAGCAGCACAATTTACAATAGCCAAGAGTTGGAAGCAACCTAGGTGCCCGTCAGTAAATGAATGGATCCAAAAACTATGGTACATATAGACAGTGGAATTCTATGCAGCAAAAAGATAGGAGCTCCTACCCTTTGCAACAGCATGGATGGAACTGGAAAGCATTATGCTGAGTAAAATAAGCCAGGCGGTGAAAGACAAATACCATATGATCTCACCTTTAACAGGAAGCTAAACAACAAAACAAACAAGCAAGCAAAATATAACCAAAGACCCTGAAATAGAGAACAGGCTGACAGTGACCAGAGGGGAGAGGGGAGGAAATTTCAGGGGAAAAGGGGAAGGATTTACAGGAACTAGTATAAAGAACACATGGACAACTAAGGGGGGGTGGAAATGGGAGGGAAGTGGGGAGCACTGGGGGGTGGGGATGGGATGGGAGTAAAAGACAGAAAACTGTACTTGAACAATAATTAAATAAATTTTAAAAATTCAAATGTCCAGGAAAGGGTATCTCTTTATATATTAAACTTCCAAAAAAGAAAAAGAAAAAGAAAAAGAACCTGATTTTTGCATTCCAGCATTAAAATTCTTCAGTTGTTCTCCATCCTCCTTAAAATCCAAACCCTTATACCTGGAATGTGAGGCTCTTTATGATCAGGCCTCAACCCTAGGTCTTTACCTTTATTTATTAGGCTTTTACTCATTCTCCAGTCATTTTGCACTATAGACATTTTATTGCATGTGCCATGCTGTTTCAGATCTCTTGCTTTCTCACCTGCTGGTTGCTCTGCCTGGAGTTCCATCATTCTCCAGTGCCTGTCCTGAGAACTCTTGCCTCGGTGGTTGCCTCATGGTCTTTCCTTTGTGACCGTCTCCCTGATTCCCTCGGGCAGATTTAGGAACTTCTTCCTTTACTTTGTCCTTTGTGTAACACCTTTGTGAGTTTTTCCCATATCATATACCACATGTGCCTAGTCTATTATACCTATTATCTTTCCTAAGATGGTTCACTCTTAATTAAAGTATATTCCATGAAAAACAAAGTTATTATATTTAATAATTAAAATGAATAAAAATGAAATACAAGCTATAATGAAATTTATCTTTAAAAATCTGTGCTAAAATAAATTAATCATTAAGAGGAGTAAACTTGTTTCAATTAGTTGGTAATAAAAATATTTGACTTTAGGGGTGGTAGAATTGAGCAAAAAAGAAAAAGAACTTGTGGACATGAACAACAGTGTAACAATGTGGCGATTTGGGGAGCTGTGGAGGTGGAAGAGGGTATAAGGGTGACAAGGGAAAAATACAATAAAAATTAAACTATTAAAAAAAAGAGTTCATAGATACAGAGAACAGGTTGGTGGGTGCCAAAGGTGAGGGTTTGGGGTTGGTAAAGTGGGTGTAGGTGGTCAAAGGTATAAACTTTCATTTATAAAATAATTGTCATGGGGATGCAATGTATAGTATGACAACTATAGTTAACAATACTATATAATATATGTATTTGAAAGTTGCTGAGAGAGTAGATCTTAAAAATCCTCATCACAAGAAAAGTAATTTGTAACTGTGTGTGGTGATGGATGTTATTGTGGCAATCATTTCACACTAAGTACATATATTGTATCATTGTGTTGTATATTTGAAACTAATATAATGTTGTGTGTCAATTACAGCTCAGCTTAAAATGAAGATTTAAATCAATCTTATGAAAATAATTTGAATCCATGATTGTGAGAAAATATTTGACTTCATATGTTAAGCTCATCCCAACTCCTATGTGTTTGTAACTAGAAAGGACTAAAATATTTAATTACTATGAATTGTGTAGGTGGAGATTCTTAGCTGCAAACAGTGGAATTCACTGTGCCCACCTTAAGCTGGCAAGGAATTTACTCAGTGGTTTTCAGTAACTTACAGGTGGTTCACTGGAGACAGGAAGCCAGATTTTGAGGCTACGTGGCCGTGAATAATGCCCAACCACACTGAGGTATCACTTGTGAAACTCTAGTACTGCCGCTGAGCAAACATGACTCTTAACATGGGCACTGTTGTTCAGGAGGAAACAACATTCCTTGACCCAGTCGATACCCTTGTCCGGTCACTTCTTCATGATGATTAATTACTTCTGACCGTAGTCTTTCATTGGTGTTCTAGTTGGCTGGAGCCTGGTTAATCATTTACACCATAACTACAAGGCATTCTGAGAATATGAATTCTACACAGCTTCTACCTATGTAGAAAATGAACAAAATATGAGAAGAGTGCTCAGAAATGTTGGCAACTAAAAATGACAAATGTTTACACTGCTAATCAAAATTTTCCAGGTGATTTTTTTTCAAGAAGCTATTCAAAGTGATCTCCAGCATCTATTCTTGCATGGGAGGTATCATATGATTTGGTAATATCTATGAAGTAGTGGGAAAATTGTTGTTTATCTAATCTTCTCTGCCATTGGAGGGAAAATACTTATGAAGCTTTTTCATCAAATCTTTCAAGAGCTCCTTTTTAAAAATGAGGTTGAACACATGTTTACCAAATATGACAGATGAGTATATAACCAGGTGACTCAGACCACAGAAAGGGTCTAACTCACCTTTCTATACCTTATAGCTTCAGGTTAGAATTACTGTGTTTACTTTGACTTACAGCAGGAAGACTGGAGTGAGCTTGTTGTGTGGGTATAGGTAAAAAATACTAATTTGCAAAGCTATTTTCAGTCATGCAAACAGTCCTCAGATTGACAGTTTCATCCAGAAAACACTTGAAGTTTACACCATAACACAGTAAGATGAATGAGGAATTTTCTTTGCCAATGAGCACTGATAGGAAACAATGTTTTTGTTTGTTTGTTTGTTTACAGATCCTGCTCAAATCTTCACCAGCTGAGAAAAAAAATTAAGAGGTCAGTAAATTACCCTCAGCTGTTAAACAATTTTAAGAGCTTTTTTCAGTGTTCCTTTTAAATCTTTATGCATGTCTCGTGCCTTGGAGTGACAGGGGCACCCCTATGCATCCAAAAGAAAGCAGATTTTGCTTCTGAGACACATCGTGAATACCTAGAACTAGTCCTTATTTTGAACTAACCTGGCATAAGTCCTGTTTCTCATCTGTATTATTTTTCCCATCCATGTTACTATCAATATTTTATTCATATGATTTTTCACTGTTATCAATATCATCCAGTTTCAATTTCTCCTCATGTTGTCACAACCATAGTGTATTTATCAAAGCAAATTTGTTACGTCACTGTTATCTAAATGCCCAACTTTATTTGGATTTCACAAATTTTTCCAGTAAAGCCATTGTTCCATTCCAGGATCTCATCCGGAATACCGTATTGCATTTACACATTATGTCTCCTCTGGTCTGTGACAATTTCTTAGGCTGTCCTTGTATTCATGATCTTCATTGGCCACATGTTTTGTAGAACATGCATCAGTGTGAATATGTTTGATGCTTTTCTCATGGTTAGACAGGGGTTGGGAATTGGGGAAAGAATACCATAGGCTGAGGTCCCTTTCTTCTCACATTATGTTGGGAACTATGTGACATCAATCTGCCTCATCACTGATGAGGTTAAAATTAGTCAATTAGGTAAGGTAGTGGTTGTCAGTTTTCTCCATCATAAAGTTATTCATTTCCTTTTCCCAAACTCTATTCTTTGGGAGCAAGTACTAAGTGCAGCCTATTGCCTCCTAGAAGGGTTATATGTACATATATTATTTAGCAATTATTATTTGGCAATTTCTATAGGGAAGATTTGTCTCTTCTCCTCCATTTATTTATTAATGAGATCATGTGTTTATATCAACATGAAGTCATGTATTTTTATTTTATACTTTGGATTATAATACAACACAATGCTATTTATTTTCTTGCGCAAATTGTTCTAGCTTTGGCCATTGAAAGCTCATTGAGGTTGGCTTCTTTTTCCCTTTGATGTTTCCACATTTTGTTTTGGGGGGCACTTCCTTATTTTTTGGTACTAAACCATGCTACAGGCTCATCTTGTATTTTATATGACTCAGCTCTGGAAACAGTCATGTTATCAAAGAGTCATTGGTCCCTTTTATTAAAGACTGGTGTTTAAAAACCAAGATAAGGGTTCTGGGTATATCAATATGTTTTTAAAAGACCTGGTGCAAAATTATGCAGAATAAAATGTTTTGTTAGACTTTTTAAATTATCATACAAACCCCAGGAGATTAGCCAAGTTCAAAGTAATTTTGAATTCATCAGTTTGCATTCAATAGCAATTGCTTGTATGTGGGATAATAATCACATGTTATGTTTTCTGTAATGAATTGTTTTATTTCATAGAGACCAGAGGTTAATGGGAGGGAAGGGGGAGAGTTTGAGAACCCTGAGCCTCAGGGGAAGGGGAAGTAGAGTAACCAAAATTCATGGAGAAAAGATACTCTCTATGGGGAGCGTGAGGTTGCCGCCTCCAGCCTTCATGCATATTTCATTTGTTCAGTAGTCTGCCCTCATCACTGCTTTGGGAATATGTGCAGGCAATTCCAGGCTTGTCCAGGAAAATTAATCAATTAAGATTTTGGGTTTGAGTCTACCTTAAATTATCAGTTAGAATAATTTATTAGCATTCATTAGGGTCAGGTGATTAAGACAAAAAACCACTTTAATAGGAAAGAGCAAATTTTCCTTACTTTAGCTCTACAATGAGTGTCTTCTTTGTCCTGAGTATCCAGCACTCCTGGTGTTACAGAAACATAGTGTATTTGTTGACCAGTGACTTGAGAGATCACATTGTGCAGTGTCTAAGAGGACAGACAAAACTGGCTCTGCAGCCTGTAAGGTGTGTGACCATGGGCAAGTTGCTTCCCTTGTTAAATGCCCAGATCTCCTACCTATAAAAAAATGACATTTAACACATAGAATCATTGTTGGGATTAACTTAGTGAATGCTTACAAGCACTTAGTAAAATACGTGATGCATAGTAAACGCTCAGTAAAAACTGTCACCGCTGCTATTATTAAGGTTAAGGGTTTTGTTTTGTGGTGTGTCTTTTTCATTCTAAGAGATCTGTGTTATGTAAGAGTGTATTGAGAGTTTGGTCTTCCAGGCTCCTGCCCTTTGCACTCCTTAAGCTGGAGGGCCGTGTTCACGTCCTCCTGGCCAGATGAGTGGAGGCTTTGGGTCTCCTGGTAGACTCTCTGACGTCCTCTGCCTCTCTCTGCTGTGAGCAGCCAAGAGGCAAGTGTTGATTTCTATAGTAAGTCAAACACTAAGTCTGAATTTTATGCAGAAAATGTCCCCTGCCCCTGCACAATGAGTTACTTTACAGCCTTCAAAATACCATGGGACCATGCGTAAAAATTCAGCCCATTCTTCCACAGCACTGATTGTCCCAGGACCAGGGATGGGTAGGAGATTTCTAGGTGATCACTTTGAGCTTCTGTAGTTGTAATGTTGATGATGTTGAGGCTCAGCAGGTTTTCTCTGTTATGGAATAGTAACTCACTATGGCAATAAATGAAAATAAGTATCTGTTGCTTTTTTTCCCATTGTACCTGGAAAGTTTCCATGTTATTTTTGTCCATTTATGTGTTCTGTGTGTTTATAAGTGTGAGCATGTGTATGTGTGTATTTCAACATTTTATAGTCCTCTCCACTTTTTTGTCTTAAGAACACTGGCTAATATGGCACGTTTTAAGTGGTAGAAATCAAGGGGGCTGAGAGATCAGCAGCGTCAGCAGGTACAGCTGCTCAGCCCAGCTCTTGCACACATTAAACATGACAAATCCTGAGAGCAAACCAATTCAGGGAGAAGCTATCCAACCCACACTCCATCTGAATGTATTTTACTTTAAAACATTAGGTTCAAAGACACAACTGCTCTCTGGCCTAAACAATGTCAAATAAATTATGTGCTTGAACTTGCCAGTTGTTAACAGTTCCTTTGGGTATTATACAAGCTCAGCCACATAGTCTTGAGAGGAAACAAGCACTTAGAATCCATTCTTCCCTTCCAGAAGGGCACTAGTGGGTGTCCTTTCTGAAAACAAAGAAGAAATACTATTCTGCTGACAGTCTTCCAGGTTTTCTCTTTAATCTAGAATTATGCCAGATTCTAGGAGGAAAATGCTAGTTGCCTTCTCGGTTACTGATTGACAGAAACCTTTCAAAGTCTACGGCCTAACTGGCTTAAACGGGCAAAATGAAAATATGGTGTGAGAGGTCAGGGTAGATGAGGGCGGTTATTTTCAGGGCCTGGACTGGAATGGGGGGTCAGGGGTCCTCTGTGCTGAGATGACTTGTTGCTGGATGTGGGTCCTGGCTACACAGGGGTGTTCGTTTGACAAAAATTTATCAAACTGTGCACTAATTATTTGTATTTCACTGTAGCTATGTTATGCTTTATTAAAAAGTTCACTTTTATGTTACATCCAGATGATGAATTATTATTCAATGATGAAGAGAAATTAGCTATCAAGCCATGAAAAGACATGGAGGAAACTTAAATGTATATTACTAAGTGAAAAAAACAATCTGAAAAGTCTACATACCATGTGAGTCTGACTATATGACATGCAGGAAAAGGCAAAAAAAATATGAAGATCACAAAAAGATCAGTTGTTGCCCAGGATTAGAGGGCAGTGGGATGGACAGGTGGAGCGTAAAGAATCTTTAAGGCAATGAAGTCATTGTGTATGATGGTACAATGGCAGATACATGTCATTATATGCGTTTGTCAACCTGTAGAATGTACATCACCAAGAATGAACCCTAATGTCAACTGTGGACTTTGGGTGATAATGATGTGTTAATGTAGGTTGATATATTGTAATACAAGTACTACTCTGATGAGAGAAATGATAATGGGGAAGGTTGTGGTGTGTGGGGACAAGAGATATGCAGGGACCCTCTGTACTCTCTGCTCAAGTTTTCGGTGAACCTAAAACTGCTCACACACATACAGACATATTTATTTTTAAACAAGAGGCTTCCTCTTTAAAAAACCTGCAATAGAATTGCCTCCTCCCCATGGCCCATTCCACTAGACCAGGCTGTTCAAAGATGTGTGAAGGGTGACAGCAGATAACAAGGGACTCTTGTAGCCCAGCCTTTCCTCCTTTTTAGTAGGGCTGGCCTGTTAGAAGTGAACAGACATCTTTTAAATTAAGAATTATTTCACTGTGGAATTTTTTACTAACATTCATTATTCAGAACAGCAAGCAAGAGATTGGGATAAGTTGACACATCTTTATATGAATCATTGGTTACAGAATTCCCAGACTTTTGCTTGTTTTATAATTTTTCAACATAGTTTTAAATTACCTTGAAGAGAAAGTGGACAGAAAAATCACCAGATATTCACATGGTACTGAGATCTTATGAGTAGTGAAATTTTAAGACCTGTTTTTAAAAGCTGAGGTGGGAAATACAGCAGATGAAGTTCACTGCAGATACATTTTGATGGAATGTGAGCTATTAGCTCCTCACTCATTCATTAAATATGCAAAAACGCAGATTATGTGTCAATTATTGTATAAGCACCGGAATTCCTGACCCCTGAAACTCATAGTCTTTGGGGGAGGTTGATTAGCAGACTAATAGTAGCAATAGAGTATGACAGGGCAGGGTGTCATGAGACCTCATGGGGACCCTGAACTAAGCTGGAACATAGATCTGGGGAGGCCTCTTTGGGACAGTAGCATCTGACATGGGCTTTGGCACAAGAAGAAAATCTGAGAGTAATTGTCCAACGTTTCCTCAAAACACAAGAACAAAGGCTGTGGTAACTTCATATGCTCAGAGTTGATCAGAAAGCAGAAAAGTCCTCAAAGCCAGCAAGCACTCCAATTCCCCCTGTGTGCAATTCTAGTTGATTCAAAAAAGGTACATAAAAGTTGTACATACTTTAGAGAAAAGTAATTCAAATGACAAAAGAGATTAACTTCCATTTGGAGAACCTGCATTTTTCAGTGTATGAGTCAATCTCATTGATTCTATCTGTTGGTAGTTGGCCCCTCCTCACCAGTTTCTTCCATCTCCCACCCCAATGGCCAAGTGCTGCTGCTGGTGCCACTTCAGTTACCGATGGGTGAAGATTGGCTAGCTGCAACTTTGTGTGTGTGACATTCTGGAAGAAGACATCCCCAGATCACAGTCTTAGTGGTGAGACTAGTGTTGATCTATGTGGTGAATGGAGGCTAACAACCTGAATTTGGAGGTTTGGAATCTAAGTCTATATAAAAACACCTTATGTTTGATGATGTTGTGAGAGAGTAAAAAGGAATTCAAACTCTTCTTAATCTGCATCACTTAAAAGGAAGTTTTAAAGGACAGGATTTAGTAAAAATCATGAAAGCCAGAGTAGGCCTCTGCCTTCCCATTGCACAGCTCCAGGACGTCATACCTCATGTGCACTGTGACCAGTGCCCCCAGGGCTTGGTGGCTCTGGAGAGGGCATTTGTGCAGCAGTCCCCAGAATCTCAGAACTGTGGGCAGCCACCAGAGCTGGGAAAATATGAAGTTAAGATAAGTGAAGTAATTTTTATCTAACATAGCTATTGAGAAAATCTTAATTTTTCAAAAAGTTATGCAAGCTGATAAATCTAAATAGCACAAAATAAATAATGTTACAATTGGATTATAGTACAAAGAATAAAATGGATATCCATGAGCCTACAGTGATAGCAATATATAATGAACTAGATAAATAAATGGGGAAGAAGATAAGTCTTTACAGAAGAATTGTATATACTATATGTTGAGCTTTCTGCTCCAGAAAGGGTAGCTTAATTCCTTTTTTCCTGAAGTGTGGCATGCACTTAGTGACTGGCTTCTAAAGAATAGAAAATAGAGAATAAAAAATAGGAGATTTACAGTGCCAGACACAATGTTAAGTAAATGATCAAGGTCAACATCACCTGTGATAAGCCATGATGACATCATGTGCCCCTACTATGGGATGAGAGAGGTGCCTAACCCTTTGGTATTCTTTTTAAAAACTTACAACCCTAGCCTAATCATAAGAAAAACTTCAGATAAACCCAAATTGTGGGTCATTCTACAAAATAGCTGACCAGCAGTCTTCAAAAGTGTCAGAGTCACAGAAAACAGGACGGGTCTGAGAAACTTGCTGACCAGAGGGGACTAAGCTGACACAACTAAATGCGATCTAGTATCTCAGATAGTACCATGGCGCAGAAAAACGAAGTAAATCCAAATAAAGCCTTGAGTTCAGATACTAGTTTTGTAGTAATGTTAATTTCTCAGTTTTGACAAATGCACTTCAGTTATATAAGATGTTCGAATTAAGAGAAGCTGAGTGGTGGTTATATTGGAACACTCCTTACTATCTTTACAACATTTTCTGTTAATCTAAAATTATTCTAAAATAAAAACCTGTATTTAAAATATATAAATAGATTCTAGAAGTATTTAGCTAGCTTAAAAAATGATAGACCTATGATGTGATATTATAGGAAGCCAGAGATATTTGATGCAAATCTTTTATCATTGGGGTATTTGTCAAGGATTAAAATCAACCTAGTCCATCACTGACCAACTATTTTATCTTGCACAATTTATGCTCTTCCTTTGACCTCGAGTTCTATATCTTTAAAAACTGAAATACCCCAGTAAAAAAATGAAATACCATAATCTACTTTACAGGGTTATTAAGTGAATCAAATGAAATAAGGTATAAAAATGCTTAGCACAGTGCCTGGCACATAGTAGGCCCTTAATACATTTTATAATATCTATTTTAAGCTATCAGTATTAGAGAGACCATTACATTTTTTTAATCATGAAACTAACCCCAAGCGACAATTCTTATTGAAGCATTCTAACAAGGAGAGAAATCAATATACTGAGCTTTTAGTCCTTGAAGAAACAGTTTTAATAAGACAGATAATATACACAAACTGTTCAGTTAAAGATAAATGGAAATGGATAGAAAAACCAACCGAATAATTGTCAAGTACCTTCAGTGGAAAGTAGAATAAGTCAATGCAGACTTCCTGGAGGAGGTGAGATTGGAACAGAAAGAGAGGGATGTGTTGGTGAAGGTTTGGGGGAAGATTACACAGGAGTATGGCAAGGCAAGTTCCTTCTAAAGCAAGAGAGCTTAGGTGCTTGGGCCAAGAATTCATGGGCAAAGTTGTGAAAAGTTTTGTGTAATCTCAGTTTTCTTCTCTCCTCTTAGAAGGGCTCTCCTTAACACTTTCTGGTTTGGACTTCCCTCTCCCCTTGAAGATGCCTAATGCCACCTTCCAGCTGTTGAGGACCATGCCTGTGGTATATTATCTAGGCCTGCTCTCAAAAGCCACTCCACACTTGGAGCCTTCCCAGATCTCTGGCCATTTACCACAAATGATTGGCCAAGTGTTTCATTTTGGATGGCTTTTCTATACTTCAGAAGCTAAACTTCATTGTAGATGTCTGAGAGTAACTTACTATGCTCCCCGCCTCCCACCCCAGATAACACACTTTACCTCAAAGAGTGATTGAGTGGACATTTTAGTGACCATGATAAAGCCAAAAGGAAATGATTTTGGGCAGAGACCAAACTTGTACGTATGTAGCTTGGCTGAAGCCTGAATCAGAGAATGCAAAAGTAACATGGTTAGTGACAGAAGCCAGGGAGTGAGGAGAGAAGAGGGGAGAATGTTAATGGAAGCATTAAGAGTTAGTGGATATAATTCATGGAGAGGAGGCTTTGTCAACCTGAGCACCACTGACATTTTGGGCTGGATAATTCTGTGTTGTGGGGCTGTCTTCTTCACTGTAGGACATTTAGCAACATCTAGATGCTGCTCTACCCACTAGATGCCACTAGCACCCTCCTACTTGTGACAACTGGCAGTGTCTCCAGATATCGCCAAATGCCCCCTGGAGGCAAAACTACCACCCGTTGAGAAGCACTGCGTCAGAAGTTCAGGCTGTTATCACTGGATGCTTGTCCCTTTGTTGTGTAGCTAATGTGGGGTGAGCCTCTGACAGAATTCCCTGCTGGGGCAGCTGTGTCTCTTGCCCTAGTCATTCTAATCAAATATTCTTAGCTGATTGATCACACACTTGTTTTTCTGGGTAGAATCGATCGATAGAGAGCAGTGAGGTCTTTTGTCTGGAGTTTGCAACTTTCCATGCTAATGGGAAGTAGTCACATAGCACCTCTCTCTCTCTCTTTTTTTTCCCATCAGAAATGATAGCTTCTGGGTGCTTTGAGGGTGTAGTAGAAAGAACTCCGTGTGGAAAGCACTGGAGACGCGTTCCGGCCACAGCAGGATTTATTTACAGAGTGGAGAGTTTCCTGAAAACCCTTCTCTGTTTTCAAGGAGGACTTCAAAGGCACAAAATGTAATGTTTTAAGTCCAGGAGGAAAGCACCCACATTTGCAATTAACAAGCAAATTTGGATTATGTGACTGATACATTAGAGGGAAATATCTGTCCTTTGGTAGAATGATCATAATGCCCTCATAAATGATAGACCCTCTCCTGCATGGGGGACAGGATATGACATTAATGGCAGATGCGTGGCCACAGCATCCTCTCCAGGTTTTCTCCTGAAAGGCACCGTGTCTTGCCTTCTCTCCCTCCCACTCCTTACTATCCAGGAGACCTGCCTTTGAAGTGCAGTGTGAAAAAGTAGCATGACGTGTTGAGATTTGGGGAAGAATTTTCAACTTATTCTAATTCTTAGCAGGTAATAACTACTGTGACACCCACCTCCCATCTCCAACTGACCTCTGTTCACCTTTTATTGCTTTCTCCTTCCTGTTCCCTGGCTCCTTTCTTTATATATTATCACATTATTTATTCAAGAGATAGTTATTGAGTGTCTGTTATGTACAGAGCCTATCAGACCAAGAGCAACCAGTACCTAGAGACTCTTGCTGCCCTCAGCCCACCAGGTGAACAGGTTACCTGGGTGGGTGCAGCATTAGGAGAGGGAGGAATCCAGGAGAGGCAGGTGGCATGTGCCGAGGAGGCTGGCAACCGGACAGGGGCCAAAGTGCAAACCTCAGTTCTCCAGCTTAAAGTGGGGCCAGAAATCTAGCACCCACTTGGGGAAAGGATTTAATGAACCCCTCCTGAAAGGACTGAGGTCCCCTGCAACTTACATCAGAGACAGAAGAATAAACCAGAGCCCTGTCACCAGCACTGGAGGGGGTCAGCCCCCAGCAGGCCGAGCCTCCAGCTCTTTGCAGAGGGCAGGGACTCTCTGATCAGAGGTAAAAGCCTCTTCTGTTTCTGCTGCTCCTCACTATCCATCAAGTTAAGGCTGAATGATACTGAGCTGTCTGAGCACCTGACCTCTGCTCCTGGCATTTCAGTGGTCTAGGAGCAGGACTGGACTTGAGCCTTCAGAAGTCCTGTATCCAACTATGTCTTCATCCTAAGAGTAGAAGAGGGAAGCAGCGTTCAACAAAACAGGAAAGAGAAAGGAGAATGCTGGTGTCTTGTGATTATCAAAACTGTTTTCTAGTTTACCTGTGTCCTCACATAACAGTGCTTAGATTATTCTCTTTGTCTCTCTGTCTCTCTCTGCATGTGTGTGTGAGAAGGAAAGACTGAAGCAATTTTTTTTTTCTGATGCCTCATGAAGTCTCACAATACATCCATTCTCTGGAACAAGTGTTCTCAACCTGCGGTCCGTGGCTAGACTTCAGGAAGTCTGTGACTCTGAAACTGTAAGCATTAGGGAATTTCCTTTGTAGCAAGGAGACCCTCAGGTGCTTGTGTTTTTTGTTGTTGTTGTTTTGTTTTTTACTACAATACAATCTCTGACTCATGGGTCTTGAGAAGAGCCACGCTGAGAGCAACAGAATCCTGGGTGCCTGATGTGTGACGGAGGAAGACCTCTCTACATAGGTCACCCCTTCTTTCCTTCATTTTCTTCCCTTTTTTTAAAAGCTTGCCTGTCCCATTCCTTACCAGTTGGTGGGTATTCTCTCACTAATGCATTGTAGAACACACAGGAGCACAAATCAATAATGTAGGGGCTGATTCAATTCAAACGACTCGGAGCACTGCACACTGCATACCACACCCGTGATCTTCACTCCTGTTATCTTAATCCCCACAACCATGCTAAGAGCTAGGTGTTATTCCTCTTTTTACTGACAAAGAAACTGAGGGTCACAGAGGTAAAGCGATTTGTTCAAAGCCACACCTAAGTCCTGTGCTGAGACACAAACCTTTCCCTCTGAGGCCGGAAACAGCCAGCGATCTGTCCCCTGCCCCCTAATCCTGCCGGGCCGGAGTGCGAAGGCAAGGATCACAGCAATCAGGGCTTTACCCAGGGCTTGTATACATCACTGATAATTCTTCGTAACCACAGAGTCTCCACATCTCACCACGTAGCTGCTTTTCGTCAACATAAAAGCTGAGGCTGAGAAGAGCCATTGTCAGCAATGTCGAGAAGCTCAGGGGACTGGATT
Organism: Sturnira hondurensis; assembly: GCF_014824575.4. NCBI lineage: Eukaryota > Metazoa > Chordata > Mammalia > Chiroptera > Phyllostomidae > Sturnira > Sturnira hondurensis. Next base: position 8,432,980 of record NW_028096448.1, on the reverse strand, counting down.
TTTCCAGTCTTTGTTTCTCCTGAGGCCTTTAAAGAATTGACAGTGATGGAGAATGGTTATTAGAAGTAAAAATCCAGAGTACAAAAATCTATGTCGACAATTCTGGAGTTTGACTGTCTTTGGGCTGGCAGGGATCCACAAGGGCAGACCTACCAGCTGAGACTGAGGCCATTAATCAGATTATTCAAGGTGAGAAAACACTCTTGCCTTTTATTACCTGGAGATTTCAGGCATTTTGTTTTTCTTAAGAGGTTTCTTTGGTCTGGCTTACCTGAATAATTCCCTTGTTCTTAGCTTTGTTTTGCTTGGTGTCATTCTAATCATAAAGGAGCTGATTATTTCTGCAGGAAAACCATTTACGAATGCTATGGAAATATGCTATAGAAACAATTTCCAGCAGGGCAAGTGTTAAACAGACTTCATACACACACACATATGTTTCTTTTACTGTGTGCAAAGATCACCTTTCTTATCCTATAGCCTCCTAAAGCTCCCTTTGCCTCATGTAGGAATGCTACATAATATAAGCATAGATCATGTTTATGATCAGCTAATTTCAGCCCTGTTCAGTGACATCTCTCTCTCTCTCTCCCTCTCCCTCCCTTTTCCTCTTCTAAAAGCCCCCACAAATATCTGAAGAGCTGCAATACATGCAGCGAGTCCTCGTTCTGTTACAAGCTCGCAAGTCACACAATGCCAGCGCAGCTCAGTAATCTCCTTGTCAAGGCTGCCTCTCTACCTTCCCATCCTCGTTCCAGGAGCCTATTAAATTAATGAGATCGAAGTCAGTGCTACAGCGGTCGACATGTTGTTGGTGTACAGCGCCGGTGCTGTTACAGTGTGCCTGTTTTCTCTCCTGGGACATTTAATTTCCGCTTCTCAAATGAGCTGCGAAGCTGTGAGGCCTGGCAGTGTTCGTTCTCAGCACTCTGTGATGCAGATAATGAGAGTACTGATAGGTGCCTAGGAGACTGTGATGGCTCCAAGCGCAGCCCCGGTCTGATAATGCTTTACGCCAGCAGCGTCGCAGCGGAGCCACTATCATCCCTCAAGGAATGGTTCATCTTTATGTGTAATACAGCAGCTGTCACCTAAATGGCTAATGGGGAAGCAAAGTAGAACCTTAGTGCTAGTAATCTTTGTCACTTAATAATTTTCAAGGTATCAGACTTCGGTAGTGCCTGCAAGTTCAAATAAAAGTGCACTTGCTGGTTTTGTGCTGTTTGTGGTGGATTAAGTGTAAATCGAGAGAACCATGGTACTGTTCTGCGCAAATCTAATTTGGCATAATTTGAATAGCCAAGTAATCAAAATGTATTATAGGTATAAGATGCTAGGCTGGTGGAGTGTCTGCGTTTAAGAGGAAGATTTATTGGGCTTGCAGCCTCCACTGTGAACCTTCTACAACCACATTAGCTAACATCTGTTGGAAAATGTCGAGATGCAGGGCAAAAGACATGCACGCAGAATGTATGCTTTTATGAGTTGGAACAACAAACTGGAAATATAGGGTAGCACTTGTGAGTTAAATTAATTAGTTATGAGAACCTATGTCTGTATGGGCACATACATGTATGCATGAGGGGTCCATGATGGATGTGGGAAAAGGCATGTGTGTGTACACATACGTGCATACAAATAAACATCCTTTCTAAGTAACATCCAACCTTGCAGAGTGGGAAGTGAAATTCGATTGGATTTTTAAGGAGCAGGGTAAAAATAAAGGGACTGGTAATACAAACGGTATCTGTGTTGACACTGCCCCATTAGTATTTCCTGGCAGATTATTTTGTTTGCTTTGCCTAAGTGCACAAGATTATAGGAGGTGATTTAGTAGGCCAGGGCGATGGATTCTGAAGGCAAGCCAAGCTAATTTCAATCACACCTACAACAAGACTGTTAATCTTTGGGGAGTTACTGCACCTGTGCTGGCAAAGGTTACGAGGCGAGAGATTCTAGAAGGCACAGATACAGCAATTGTCCAGGGGAAGGAGTAAAGATAGAAGGGACCGGTAATTCACTTAGGGGATAAATCAAAGGACATTTTGAAATCTAAGAAATATGCTCACAGATAAGTGCAAGATATACGGCCAAAACACACACAATACCTGTTCCGAGGAAATGTTGGTCAGGAGACAGTTAAGAGTGCTTGCTAACAAATTAGAGATAGTCAAATGCACGTGAGATCTGCTCAAGCAGTACTGTCATACATATTACATTCTTCTCTCTTCATCACCAATTGGTTCGGGCATAATGTCCGATGTGAGTCCTGCTATGAGAAAAACAACTAGGTGGGATGGGGAAACCAAGGTTCTGGATGACATTAGACATTTTTACCTCATGTCTGCCTCCCAATTCACTCTGCTATTGTCTTCCTAAATCCTTGGTCACATGTGAGCAAAACTAATGAGAAATTTCAATGCTATAGTCAATTGATCTTCCCCTGCTGAACTCACTTACTGGGGGACCTTCGGCTGTCATGCACTGAGTCCTCGGGTGGCAGTGTTATAGTGCAGCACCCTTAAGCCTCCACCTTATTCACAGCACCTCTCACAGAATGCAGTGATAGCTGACTGTCTTGAATAAATACATAGATTTTAAATAAGGTTTCTAAAAGCACCCTCTGGGCTTGTGAAGTCCGAGCCAAATACAGATATTGACCCCAGTGTTGGAAACATTTACTGATGCTTGCAGCCAGTCTCCATTGTCATGTGTAAGAGAAAAACATGGCAATACAACAAAGTCATCCAAAAAATTAGATTGGCAATGCAAAAATAAAAAAAACATTTTCGCCTAATATAATAATATGGCATTTAACATATATTAAAGTTGCTAAAAAACTCATTAGCATTCATTAGAAAATTACTAATCACCAAGAGCTCTTTGGGTTTCCTTATGGATGTAATTAATAAGCTTTATGCAAAATCCACTCAAATTTAGCATTCATTAAAGTCCACTTAATATAGAATGTCATATTTTAGGTTCATTTCATTGCCCTTTCAATGGGAAGCACTGTATTGGTGCTTTGAAAGTCATGGGAAAAAATGGCTTTTTTGAAGTGGAAGTTTTAAGGTTAATACTGTCAATATTTTAAAAAAGAAGGATCAAATAGCAAACGTCTGACTCCTCTTTCTCTCATTTATTCAAACCAGGGGTTTCGCTCCATGTAGAGCACAGAGGTAATGACTGTGCATTTGTTGCTGTAATACAGTGAACTGGGAAGAACTAACTACATGCAATTCAATAAAGTATATTTAGCATATTTTCATTGCACCAAATATCAGCTGATCCACTTCTTATTAGTATAAATGGCATAAATTAGTGTCAGGCATTTTCAACAGTGAAGAAATTACAGGAGTCTGCAAGGCTCATTAGGCTCTGGCTGCATGTTAACGAGGGGCCAGGCCTTATTAATAATAATAAGAAAAGATAAAACTAAGCTTCAAGGAAAGAAAGGAACAAAACATTCCTAGAAAAACTCTCCAGCATTTAAAAGTGAAAAGACCACACCGGGTAACTCTTTTCCTTCCTGATTTCCTAGTTTCCTAGACATTTGTGAAGATGTGTAATTTTTTTTGCAATGTGTAAAGAATATATTGTTTCAAATAATGTCAAATACTACAGAAACTTAATTTAAATGGGTAATAGTGATATGGTTGTCAACTTTTGTTTTCGAATAGCTGTTCTGGACTTGAGTTTACTTCAGGTTTTATATTTGTAGCAGTTCTTCAAATATTTTCATTTCATTCAACATTATTTCATTACATTGATGAGAAAAAAATAAAACAATTGATTCCGGACAGAGACCACTGTCTGTGTGGTTTGCACATTCTCCCCATGTCTCCAGGGCTCCAGATTCTTCCCAGATTCCAAAGCTGTGCATGTGAGGTGAATGGTGTGTCTTCACTGTCCCAATCTGAGTGGGTGTGGGTGTGAGTGGCTCTGCAATGGAAGGGCATCCTGTCCAGGGTGGGCCCTGCCTGCTTGTGCCCTGAGCTGCTGGGAGAGGCTCCAGGCCTTGCGACCTAGAAGTGGAATAAGCAGGGTGGAAAAAACTCTTAGTTATTTTTATTAACTGTTCTTCAAAGTCTGTATAGCTCACATTTATTTCAATGTTTACAGTGAGATGTGTTTTGGGGTCTTTATCTCAAAGTTTGATGATGTTTTTGTGACCAGAAATGTGCCCTGGAAACTTAACTCTTGTTTCTATCAATTAGCCTAGGTAAAACTGATTTCCTTATGTTGATTTACTTAAAGTCAAAGTTTTCAAGAACCTATTGATGATGTTAAGTGAGGACTTACTGTATGTCTCTCTTTCTTCCACCAAAATCAGCTGATGAAAGTAGGGACTAACCTGTTTGGCCTACAGAAACGAAAGGATCTCTGTGTCCTCCTAGCTTTCCTGCACCACTGTGTTTGACAATCTGAGTGGCAATACAAATCAACAAACAGCAAGTGCTGGTGAGCATGCGGAGAAAAAGGAACCCTAGTGCACTGGGGAATGCAGACCGGTGCATCCTCTGTGGAAAACTGTATGGAATCTCCTCAGAAAACTAAAGATGAAACTGCCTGCTGGGAATATATCCTAAGAATCCTGAGTCACCAATTCTAAAGAACCTATGCACCCATATGTTCACAGCAGTGCTATTTACAATAGTCAAGTGCTAGAAACAGCCTAAGTGCCCATCAGTAGATAAGTGGATTATAAAACTAAGGTACATTCGTACAATGGGATACTATGCAGCAGAAAGAAAGAAGGAACTCCTGCCTTTTGTGACAGCATGGATGGAACTGGAAAATACTATGCTAAGTGAAATAAGCCAGTCAGTTAAAGAGAAATACTGTATGATTCCACTTATAAAAGGAATCTAATGAACAAAATAAGCTAAGAAACAAAATAGAACCACAGGCATGGGGACATGGAACAGACTGAAAGTGAGCATAGGAAAAGGGAGAGAGGGATAATGGAAGAAAAAAGGGAAAGAGACTAGCCAAAGAACATGTATGTATGACCCACGGACATGGACAACAGTGTGAAAAATGACTGTGGGAGTGGAGGGTAGAATGGGTGGAGGAGCGCAAAGGGGAAAAACTGGGACAAATATAATAGAATAACAATTTTAAATGATCAAAAAATAGTCACCGATTTTAGCTTCCTTGGAAAGGAAGGAAAAGAGGAGGCTTTCCAGAGTATCACATCCAAACAAGGCTAACGAGGGCTTTCTCTGCTAACCCATCACTCAGTGTGATGAACCCTGATAGGAGAAAAATAACTCCATCATTATCATTTTGCTTAAATTTTGAGAAATTAATTAAGACCTACACCAGAGCACAGGGAAAATCAGAGGTACACACAGAAGAAAACAAGGGTCTTGGCTGGTGACTGTGTTGATTCGGAACTGTGTCAAAAGACAAGGAACAGAAAAGAAAACACTCCAGGCTCAGCACATGCTATGAGATGACTTTGAAAAAAAATAAGGAGAAAGTAAAAATAAGGTGTTTGTCATGGAGTCTTTGAAATACACACACATCTGCACATCTACACACTCACCATGGAACAGTTTTATTGCAAAGATTTTTAAAAGCAACACCAGAATAAATGTAAATAATAGGTTTTTAGTGCAAAAATTAAAATTGTTCATGTTTTGCACTTCTGCAGAGTCCTTTAACCAAGAATTCTTCAATATTTCTTTTAGGCTACATTGTTATAAAAAGATAAGTTTTACATTAAAGAAAAGATAACTGTGCTAAAGTAATAGTCTATCGTTGAACAGTCAACAGTAATTAATTTAGAGTTTCAGATGTTTTTAATCATCTTCCATTAAGTTTATAATAGTATCCCAAAAGTTTAAAAATCACATTTCTCCTCCACCCATTCCCCTCCACTCTGATCCACCTATTGATTTTTCCCACGGTATTCAAAATGAAAGTGAAATGACCGCGGCTCTTGAGGTTTGTTTAGAACCAACATTATCACTAGCAGTTCCAAGACACTGGCATTTTTGGTAGAGGGCAACTGCAAGGTGAGATGGACAGTTCTCAGCCCCAGTGCCTTTCATGACTGACACTTCTGCATTGTGTGTGCCTATGTGTAGATGCTTGGGTCAAGGAACGCAGGGGGCGGGCACTCAGGGCACTCCGAATTCCGCAGTCCCAACTTATCCAGGTGACTGGGGCAGTGGTAACTGTCATTTTAGTCTGTGTTAATTATTTTTTAAATGCTTCTTTCTAGTTTCTACTTCTTTTAGTTTGTTTTCACAGACCAGAAATTGGTTGCAAATTATTCCAGAGAAGCAATAATACATTTAGAAATATTTCCCTCTGGTAAAATTTTGTGTGTATACAACATTACACTCTCACGTATTTGAATATATTCTTATGTAGACATTGTGGCTTTTAGTTTCGGCATAGGGCATTTTCTGAGATAATATACCAAATTTCTTGGAAAGCAAATTTTTAAAATAAGAATTACATGACTGTGTCCATTTTAACTATATCTGTTTCATCAGGCAACTTCTCTGAATTAATGCCACAAAAGTTTCTCACAGTCAATATGAAGGAGGCTGTTGTTTCTCTTTTCTTGAAGATATAAAAATATTTTCTGACCATCATCTTTCAAAGAAGGTTTTACCAATAGAATTGCAACCCAGATTATAGGAACTTTGAAAAGCTGAAACCTCCCAAACCTCCACTATGTAAGATCGTGTGTATTACTTGATTTTCTAAAGTGACAAGACGTACATTAAAAAAATTTCTCTTATTGTTACATTTCAGGCACGTTTACTGTTAGCTACTTGGCTTCATTATGTATCATAGTCTGAATCTACAAATCAAGTATAATTAGACTTAGCGAACTGATTGGATTTCTAATTAAGCTACATTGGAAACAATGCACAATCAGTAAATACTCTGACTAGGTACATTTTAAAGAGCAACTCTTGGGCTTTTTGCTGATGACTAGACACCAGTGTCATTAAATTTGTTGGTGGCAAGCAAATTTTAAAGCTAAAATAGAGGCAATTAGTAAAGATCTTGAAATATTTAATCACGTTTGTCCAATTAGTGTGCAATTAGGCAGTGGTGTGGCGTGGGACAGACATTCTGCTTCAGTGCTTGGTGCAGAAGGATCCCTTTGAAATTTTGCTGTTTAGTTTATTGATATATAAAAAGGAAGTTATGGTTGTAATTTCCAATTTAAAAAAAATACTGTGCAGATGGTCTGACTATATATTTAACAATGTTAAACAAATCCAAACAAGGGAAGCATGTTACCTGAAATTACACAGCTGTGATCTGTGAATAAGCTCTGGATCATGGTAGATTACAGCTGTGCTTATCTCGATCATTGAAACAGCCAGGCATTTCATACTGGAGAAGTCGGGAACCTGATAAGCTGGCCCAACAGGTCTTAAAATGATTGGCAGCTCCTTACTTGACCAAATACAACCTTACTGGTGGTTGGCTCAGCAATGCCACGTTCCAGTGGTTTAAATTTTATGCAGAGGGAGAGATGAGAAGAGATCCTGGAAGAGGCTGATTTGGGAAGTATCAACAAACTGAAAAGTAGTGTTATGTGGTGTTCTCATTGCCAACCTGTGGCTTCTGTCTACTGAGCTACACCCTGGGGATGGGACAGTGTCAGTGGGAGGTTTGGCACACCCAGTGTAGAAGGAAGGAATGAAGAATGTCCTATTTTAAACACTTAATGTGTGTTGCACTGCCACAGACTAGAGTACCACTCTCTTTAGTTTTTCTGGAAAGTAAAGAGCATTTTTTTATATTCTTGTTTGAATAATCTTTGGAAAGGCAGTGCCATCCCCACTTTAGGAGAAGCATTTAGGAAGGACTGGCTACAGAGCTCTGCCTGTCTCAAGCGGCAGTTGGAACTAGGGCTGAAAGACCTCCAAGACACCGATGAAGTGTTGTTGCATGGAGGTGTGGGGCGGGGCAATGAGGTGATGCTAAGAGAAAACTGAGGAATGTGCACAGCAGGAGGGGTAGGTGGGGAGAGGAAGGGAATGGGGGAAGGACTAAGAAGAACTATGTGCCCTTGTATTCTGTAAAACTTGTTTGGGTCAAAGGAACGTCTCCCATTTTCTTCTGGGGTAGTGAGTTCATGCTCAGTCAGATTTAACAATCTAAAAGTCTTCTTAACTGGGATATGAAAGATGTCCAAAAATAAATGAACTTGTGTTTTCTAGACCCTGGCTACCTTATAGGTTGAAATATGTTAGATCTCAGGGTGCTAATGAAGGGTTTCTGGATGTACGTAGATTCTGTTCTCCTAGGTACATCAACATTTCACGGTACCAGATGTAAGTACATTCTGTTTAGACAACCTGGAAACCAGTTGGAAGAAAATGCCCTGGGCCTCCACAAATGTAAAGAGAAGAGTTTAAAAGAAAAGTGAAATAAAAATGTCCTTTAAAAATGAGTTTATGTGGAGGATGGGATAAGAGTACACAGTGCTACAGGACTTCATAATAGGTTTACTGGTAAGTTTTAGAAGCCTTTGTCATGTTTGCTTATATATCGATGTTCTTTCCCTAATTTTGAAGACCTTTTTTTCTGCCTCACTTTCTGGAGGCATGTTATATTTTTCAATTAGTCAAAGCCAGACATTTTGAAACCTTTGTGTATAGTGAAATTCTATATTTAGAATTGGCATAAATTTGTGATTATAAATATAATGATTTCTCAATTTAAAAAATTTAGAACACCAGTCAGTTAGCCATGGAGTACACGTCTGCCTTGCGCTTCCCCAGTGGGAACAGGATTCTGGATGAAGATGCCTGCAGCTGAGGAAGGTACGGTCAAGGCTTGAGGGATAACGGATGCCCAGGCCCTTCTGTGATCTAAGCTGATAAGGCAGGGGAGATTCTGTTGGTTCTTACAGGGGTGTGGCAGAATGGTACTTCGATGAGTTTGATAAATAAAATAATTTGGTTCTTGGCCTTCTCTGTTTTATTCCATATGTTCTTTCTATAGTATTTCTCATGCCCTCCCCTTAGGGTCTCGCTGTCCATCTCTGTGCTTCTCTCTTGCCACACTGCTACGACCTGCTCTCAGAAAATCTTCTGGATAGCACTAACCAAATTTAGCAAATAAAAATATAGGCTGCCAAGTTAAATTTGAATTTCAGAGAAGCAGACAATAACTTTGTAGTATAAATATGTTTAAAATATTATGTGCATTATACTTATACTAAAAATTATTTGTTGCCTATCTGAAATTCAAATTTAATGGGGTGTCCTGTATCCAACTTGCTAACCCTGCTCCGGGAACACATTCATACTAAAGTGTAAGTGTAAGAAAAAGCATCATCTTTCTCCAAAGGGCTTGTGTGTTTTTGTGTCAATCAGAAACTTGGTGGATAGCCTAAGCTGAAACTTCAGGCTTGTTAAGGTCCTAGTTCTCAATCTTGGCTGCATATTAGAATAATCTGGGGAGCTTTTAAAGTCTCAATGGCCAGGCCAAAGCCCAGACTAATTAAATCTAAACCTCCAAGGGTGAAGCCCATGCATCAATATTGCTTAAAGCTCCCGAGTGATTCCAACTGGCAGCCAAGTTTATAAACAACTGAAGTAAGGAAGGATTCTCAACCCATGGCTGCATATTAAAGCCACCAAGAGAATTAAAATATATATATATATATACACCCATTTCTGGACTCCAACTCCATTGGTCTCGGTAGGAGTCTGGCATTCATAATTTTAAAACTTCCCTGGGTGATAGAGAATTGCTGAGTTACAAATTATTTTAAAAGGATCTTTTGAGGAGCAGGAGGTCAACCCAGCTCCCTATAAATGACACAAGTGTCCTAATGTGCCCACAGAGGACTACCCATGAGGCTTTGTTTCTGTGACAAAACACCCCACTTCCCCATGGGACTGAATTTTTCTGCTCCCAATGTAAATCAAGGTCTTGTTTTTCAGGGACACTAAGGAAGCCCTTGAAAGTTGCCTTGAGGGGGGAAATAGTCAGATATAATTGTGCAGTAGTGAAGGCAATATATTTTAAAGAATAAAATAAAGTGTATTCTGCTGAGCCAGATGGGTAAATCAGGGAGTTGCTATGTAATAAGTGAATATCAGGAGACTGAGAAGACTGAAGGGAGAAAGATGTAGGACATCAGGAAAATGGTCAAAGGAAAAAACAAATTCCATGAAAAGATTGCATGGATTGGAAATGAAAATATTAAGAAGAATCCAATGAAACCAAAATAAGTTCAGTTTTGTAAAACATATTTATGTATCCATTGGTTGATTGCTTGATTGATTACCCTCCACCAGAACAAACCCCGAGGATTCGGCACACATGAGTGGCAGCACTGGGAGGGGCCAGCACCTCTGAGCGAAGTCGCTGACGTCACCCTGGGGGCTGTGGAGCGAACTGATACTAGTGAGTTGACAGGCATCAGCTCCCCATCATTTGCGACCCAGGGCACCCCTAGAGAAGAACGTACTTGTCTATCTGCCACAGATTGTGCAGGTCAAAGAATGGGACTTCTTTCCAGTTACAAGCCCTGACAAGAGAGTAACTAAGCTAAAAACAGTGCTGGCTGGGGTCAGATGTGGGGCAAGCACCCAGACCCCATCCGAAGAAGAGTATGAGCAGGTTAGGAGCTGGGCTGAGGTCCCTGACTGATTAGGAATGGGAGATGGTAAGCCCTGTGTGTGCACATGTGTGCGTGCATGTGTGCATTCGTGTGTGTAACACTGTGTGTGTTGAGGATAATCCCGAGTGAGGATCAGCAGGAGTTGAGGACTAAGTAAAACAGAAAGAAGTTGGAAATACATAGTGAAATCATAGAGGGTGTCCAACCTTTCGGCATCTCTGGACCTCATGGAAGAAGAATTGTCCTGGGCCCCACATTAAATACATTGTGACATATAATCACAAAAAAATCTCAAGATGTTTTAAGTAAATTTACGGTTTTGTGTTGAGCCACATTCATAGCCATCCTGGACCACATGCGAGCCCATGGGCCGTAGGTTGGACACCCCTGTTTCTGCTAAATCAGGACAGGTTTCCGCTAAATCAAAGCCTCCTCCCAAGCCCCCGTGCACCACCTAAAAAGCATGGCCCTATTGCCAGATCCAGACATGGATCTGGGTGTGCACCAGTTGGTTCGTCTTGGACGGAGTCCCTGGGTGCAGGCTGCCTCTCTCCAAGCCACGGCAGAAGGAGCAGTCCCCAGCCTGTGTTTGAACCACGTGACCGCATGTCCTTGTGTTACTGCTGACAGGATAGGAATGAGTATCTCACTGAGGTGTAGAAAGCCCTCAGGCTGGACAGCACCTACACTCCGTTCAGAAAGAGATCAACCGAGCCAATGAGATTTTCTCTCTTGGAAATGTGAACTAAGATATTGTAACAAATACGTTCAGATGGTAGGAAGGGGAAGAACTGTCTGGGGTAGGGCTGGGCAGGAGAGGCCATGGTGGGTCACCAGGGATTAGAAAACATTGATGATACAAAGGTAGCTATTGATAGAGAAGAAAGTGTCAGAGATATGCTGAGAAATGAAGAAATGTGGAAAGAAAGAGATAATGTGCCTTTGAGAGGAAAAGCAGCTGGTCCCTGGAGCTGTGTTGATTTCTAAAGTGCTTTGCAGTTTGTGGTCCAGTTCCATCCAGTCTGTGGGTTTGTATCTTTACAGCAACACTCTGTCCCCTCTTCTTGTGTTCTGAGTGGGTCAGTGTTGCCTTACCCACAAGCATCCAACCAAAATAGAAGGGCACGGTTTGTGGTTCTCAATGGGAAGGGCTACTAGTATACGGGCATGTGAGAAAAATCCCTGCTTCTTCTCAGCACCCTTAGTGGGTCACTGCACTGACAGACCTGGAGTGCTACCGTGGGGCTCAGAGCATCTTCTCGGGGCTCACTGCTCCCTACTTCTTCGGAGTGCCCCTCCCACCATCTTCCTGGAGTGTCAACCTCCTGTTGGTTAGCCCCAGGCTTCTAGCTACAGGTTGCTATAATTTACAGTCTCAAAGAACATTTTAAGCCATTGTTAATTTCAGCCCAAGTAGAGCGCCTGTCCAAATGGTCTTGGACAGTGACTCAAGTAGCTGCAGAGCTAACTCCTGAGTTTAAGGGGGGGAAAAGTTCATGTTCCCTTGGACTTAGCTTCCCTGCGACTCACATTTCTTATCTATAAAATGGGGATTGTAACCACGATGATGAGAAATTAAGTGAATTAACATGTACAACTCATTTAGAAGAGTATCAGGGAATATTAAATATATCTGTTAGCAGTTGTGTTCCATGTCCCTTATTCATAGGACTTCCATTCCTTTCACAAATGCTCCCATGTCCCTCCCTAAGTTGGATGCCCCCTAAAGGTGAAGATGTACCTTTATGGTTGGTCGCATGTCTTTGACCTAACACCCGCATTGAGCTGACTACTTCCTCCTTCCACTGCTGAACTTGCCTTGTATTACATTTCATGTCTGGAAGGTACTTGATGTGCTAATGGAGAGGAGTCCATTTTATCTCTGACTTTCTAAAAACAATGTTCCACCTTTGTTAACCAAAGCATTTGGAATTCCAATGAAGGGAAGTTCAGGATACTCAGAGAGGGATTATTTTGGGCAGTTCTGCTCTCAACAGGAGCAAAGACTTTCTCCTCCCTCATTTGACCTAGTGGAAGACTAGAAAGCATGGCTGTTGCATCAATTATCCCAGCTTGTAACAGAGCAATGTTGGCTGCTAAAAAGAGCAAAAAGTAAGCATGCAGCATGACTCATCAGGTTGCATAAATCAACAAAATAATTTGCTATGTACACCCACCAAAAACAAAGCATTTTGCTGACCACTTTATACAAATTATCTCCATTCCTCCTTCAACGCCTGTGAAGTAGAGGTTTTCTACATTACTTTTACTGATGAAGAAACTCGAGGACTCAGTGGGTCTGAAGTCCCATTCTGAGGACCTTAGAAACCATAAAAAGGAAAAACACACCTTAGGAGTAGACAGACGTATGCTGAGTCCATGTGCACCTTCTTTTTCATGTTCTGTTTTTAAGGATAGCAATAAATAACCCAGCAGATTCTCCTTTTCAGACAAACTAATTCTAAGCTTAAACATTAGGTCTATATTGGGGAAATCCAAAAAGTTCCAAATAGAGATTTTAAAACAAAGTAGGTCATTAATCAGAAATATACTTAGACACATTTCATGTGAATGATATCTGGCCTGGAGAATTCTCTGGGAATTTGCAGAGGCCCCCACAAGTAGATGATGGCACGTTGAAGGGCGAGGAAAGCAGACTGGGGATCTTTGTCCCTCTTCCCTCACCCCACCACAGTTGGCAAACGCTGCTCTGCACAGTTTTTACTCACTTTTGGGAGGGATGGAGAGAGTGGCTGCATGCAGCTTAAGTTTATTTGTGGAACAGAACAGTTAAGAAGGGGAGGGAAGGAGCTTGCTTTTTCTTTGTTTAACCTTTATTTTCAAGGTTATTTTACTTTCCATCTTTAAGTAAGCAACACTTGCATAGTAAAAGACTCATAATATTGGAGATGACTGTACTTCAACAACAATGAACACATTTTTAATCATTTTTAAAAATTTAGATTATTTTATTGTCGTTCAGTTACAGTTGCAGGAGCTTCCTTTCCAAAGGAACCGGTGCTTGATGGGGCTCGGCGATGCAGTGTCCCGGCTTCCTCGGGAAGAGCTTCCCAGGAGACTGACTCTGGCCCCCGTGAGGACTGTGGTTTTGCTGGTATAAAACTTTTTGCTGGGGAGATATTCGTGGATCAAACTCAGTCTCTCCTCCAGCCATGACAGTTGCCTGTCAGTCTGCCCAGCTGGGGCAGCTTTGATATGAAAGAGGAGAGAAGAGAGCTCTCTCCCCTCGCCCTCCCCTCCCCCCGTGCCACGGCCCCTTCCCCCACAGTTTACAAAACCATGTGGATTTGCTGAACAGGTGTGTAAAATTAATTATACTGTGAGTGCTTGGTAACCAATGAATTGTAAATTGTACATTATTAAAACAGCTTCAGAGCTCTGACTGATCTATTATTCTTTGGGGAACGAACAAAGATAAGAGCTTTATGTGCTTTAGAGGCCTTTCTTGCCACCATTCAGCAGGCATGGGGGGGGGATATCAAGGAGTTTTTTGTGTTTTTGGCTTTGCCTTGTTTTTCAGGAAGTCGAATTAAATAGGAAGAGTATTCTTCTTTTCCTGTTATTAAATCATTATATGTGCCCTCACATTTCTGCTTGCAGCATCTAATACAGCAGTGTACCCTCAATAAATGCTATTCTGCAGTGATTGTGATAATAGGTATCCATATATGCTCATACACAAACGCGGTGCCACGTCGACCTAATGTGAACAGGAGATACGTGATATGACATGGCGCCGTAATAAAATAAATTGTGTTGATGTAGTGCTTCTCTGTAACGGCTCAGGGAGAATTTAGAGTAGCGGTAGGAGACATAAAACACGTCAGCTGAGTATGCACCAGGGTCTTGTGGCTTTAGCTGAAAAGGAAGAATCTGGAAGAAACGGGTTTCTCTCTCTCCTCTTTCTGTCTCTCGTCTCTTCCTCCTAGACACAACAGGATTACCCCTGGGAGTCCCTGGTGAACCTCCCTTTTTTCTGAACTATCTCCTCCGTGCAGAATTTTACAGCCTCTTTCCACCTGCCGTGATGATTCCTTCCAGGCAGCGCGCGCAGCTCTCCATGGAAACTTTCCCTTTCTGTAATTGACCGAGCCTGCAGTTCCTGGGAGTACAACCGCCAGTCAGCCACGCAGCACTACCCTTGCACGCAGGCATTCTAGCTAAGAGAACAGAAACAGGTACAAGGCAAATCACATGTTACTCCCCACCCTCAAATACGTAAACACTTATAAAACCATTTCAGAAGCAAATAGGATGCCTTAGCACTGGGCTGTCCCTGACTGTTGTTCAGGACCAGCTTTGTAATTGGGGGAGGGGGGCCGGGTTGTGCAGCGGCAAGTGCAAAAAGAAAGCCCAGGCCCCTTATTCAAAACATCTGAAGAATTTCAAGACAGTGATAGCAGAACATTAATCTAAGGGCAGGCTCTTCTATCTATAGGGCCCTGAACAACTAATCCTGCAGGTGGCACACCCGGGGAAGCCAGCCTGAGGCACATCTGCCCGAGGTTTGTGAGGCCGTCTGTGTTTTCAGTGTACTTTCGTCTTCCAGTGGCCTGACTGAGCTGTCAGACAAGTTCAGCCTTTCTTCTCTGCTCAGAGGAGGACAGCGCCATAGGAGCTGCAGTGGGATCGCTTCTTCGCTTCTCCCATCTCCGTGGTCAGAGAGTGGCCATTCTCACTATGAGAATGCTGTGGCAAAGAGACAGGCTAAAGGAAAATGATGTTTTACGATCAAGTATGAAAAAGTGATGTGTCGGGGGTAGAGCTCAAAGAAGCACGAGAAAGGTGGACAGAGATAGATTGCCATGGAACAAACAGAAATTGACTGTCTTGTACAGAACTTACACGCTCAGATATAGTCTCATGACTGTTTTGAGCACCACAGTGCTGCCATCTTCTTGTTCCTCAAAGAACTCCTGTGATTGTGAAGGAAACATGACCATGGTTTCTTTGGTTTTATTTTAAATGAGCATATTCTCACTTTTTCCTTCATGTTTGTTTGGTACAAGGAAGCAGGAGAGAGGATCCGGTAGAGTGGTGAGATTGCTATCAGGAGGAGCTGGGGAAGGAGCCCTCAAACAGATGTTCTGGGGAAATGCTGTCATCACAGTAGAGAGCAGCAGGTGGAGGTGGGCAGGAGGACAGGAGGAAAGGGGTGTGAATGAGCTGTACCCAGCCCAGCAGGTCTAACTTCCTGCAAGACCTTCTGATTCCTCTGTGACTCTGGCGCCTCTGTGAGCACCTCAACCTGGCTATTGTCTTAGAAGGACAGATGTGTTTAGCTAGACAGGCCTACACCTGTCTATGTTCGGGCATACTTCTGCCTTTCAGTATGTTTATCACCAAAAATGTATGCATGCACTTTACGGGAATTAATAGATTGGGCTAGAGAGGGCAGTAATCTGGGTGATACATTTGGTTACGATGAAAAGGGGGGGAAGCAAATCTTATATATTATTTTCTGCATTATTGTTACAGAAAACGGGTTTTGCTTTTGACAAGAGGAACACCAGCAGAGAAAGTAGTAGTCAAAGAGGGAGTTGAAGTGACTCTATTCTAGCAGCACTGGACTAGCCCTTGCTGGTTATCAGACAACTGAGCCAGACAGGGAGAAGAGGCTCCCACAGGCAGTCAGCCCTGTTTGTGAGTGCAGTGCGCCCTAAAATTCAAAAGAGGGCAGCAGAGAACCGACACTGCTGCAGCACCAGGAAAGCGTGTAACCTGAGGAATGTCAGCAGGAAAATTTGTGGGTTTATCAAAACTCACGTCATGCAAGGATTAGCTGTGCCAGAAATTTGTGTTTCTAGAACTGTGTGTTTAATATAAAAGCAAATATTTGATTAATGGGATCTAATGAGCTTTGGTGATGTAGAGGGCAAGTGTAGGCCTATTGCCCACCATGGCAGCCTCATGCCACGTTATTTAGTGATTTAAAAAAGCCCCACAAAATCCTTCAAAACTTACCATGGCAATGTGAGCAAAGTCAGGGCCTGAGAATAAGAAAAACGGCCGTGCAGAATATGGTGCAGAGATTGCTGCCTGTATGCTTCTGCTGGCTTGTAAGTGCTTTTGCTGATTGAAATGAGCAGGACCAGTTCCTTCTTACCTGGTAAATTCCACAGGGCATGAGACCTAGGATGGAAGAGAAAGGTAATTCTCTGGGAGACCTTCCAGTGCTTCCAGGAGAAAGTTGTGATAAGAAGCACAGGCCCCAGCTCCCTGGAGTTTGGGATTTCGGGGGGGGGGGGTGTCCGTGTACAGGTCAGGTGAAGAGGAAAAATTGATGGACGGGAAGCGGCCTAAAGCACTTGGATTGAAACCGTGGTTCTCAACTCAATCCTGCTGAGTTAAGATATTAAGATTTCATCCCTAGGATGACCAAATGGACCTCTTTATGATCCTGTTTGCTAAAAGTGTGGTAATCAAGTATTGGCCCCCAACACTGTCACAGCGTTCTGTGTTTTTTTGTTTTTTGGGGTTTTTTTTTGGCAGGGAGGAACAGTAAACAAAAAGAAAATCTTAGTTTTCAAATAAACCCTGAAACTACATTGCAAGGCTTATTTTTAGGTGGCTTGGTTTTAAGTAATTATTTTTACTCTTGATTTTTTATTAAGAGCATTTTAAAATTATTTCAATCTACCAAGGGAGCATCAGACTACATAAGAAATCTAGAAGATATTGACTCTTAAAAAGTTGAATGCCCCCTGTTCATTTTGATCATGTTTTTTATTTCTAGAAAAAAATTAAAGATTTTTTTTACTCCATCAACAAGTCAGAATATTTCAACTGTAAAAAGTTTCCATTAAGACTTGGAAATGCGCATGAAAATGCACATCCTTTTTTTTGGTAATCTAAAAATTAACAGCTGCTATACTGTCTAGATACACACCTGATGCTAGACAAAGAGTTTCTGAGAAACATGCCCTAAAATTTTGGACTGATGTAACATTAAACAATTACTGCAGAGTTGAGGAAATCAGCCCCTTTATAGATGTTGGCAAACAGAGGATTCCCTTCATATGTGTAATAATAAAAACCAGGCTTGGCAGGAGCTAACCGGGCTCAGTGATTGTGTGTTTCTTAGTATTCTCCAAAATACTGAGGCAGGAGATTACTTTTTATGGTGCTTCACATCTCATGAAATTAGAGCTACAAACTTATTCAAAAAAATTGATAGGATCCCTAGTGCTCCGAAGGGTCATTAAGGGTGTATGAGGCATTTGTAAGCAGATCTTTTGGATTCTACTTGTAGAATAATATAATCCAGAGTGATCAAGAGATCTTGCAGCTCAAAATGACTCTAAAAGAAAAGGCACATTTCTTATTTCCAGAGCAGTCATCTCTAGAGTTTCAAAAATAGTAGTTTGTTCTCTGAGGAACTCAGACTGCTCAGCGATGACTCCAATCGGTTCTCAAACTACAAATGCAGAAAAGCCCAAAAACTGTGGTTACAAAATTTTTATAAGAGGAGAAAACATGCATCAGAACAAATCAGAACCCGACACCATACAGCTGTACTATCTATTGGCCTTAAGTAAGTCTCCTTGACTGACTGCAAGTTGGAAGGCCTGAGTTTTGCTGGCACCTCTGACCCTACTTTCAGCCATTTTACAAAAGGCACATTTCAAAGCCTCAGTTTCCTTAGCAGTAAAATCAGAGAATATGATTTTATTTCAAAAATCTTATTTTAGGATTCACTGAAGTACTGCAGTTGACACAATAAACTCCCCAATATTGGTCTGTTTACTCTGCTGAAGTAACCTCAGCAGAGGTTAATTTAAGGCAAAGCATAACTACCAGAAATTATCCATACATTAGAAACATACACTCTAAAAAGGTATGCTTTTCTAAGCCACGAAGAAATATACAAATTTTATGCTGTTTCCCACTTTAGTCTTTTTCTTCAATACCACTTGGTGTATTGCATACCACTGTTGTGTTAGGTCTGGTTTTCAAAACTGTTTTTCTGCCAGGGGAACATGACCAGGGTGCCAGAGTAGTTAGCCCTGAATCCAGGTGTTTATGTGCTGAGTTCCTCCTTCTGCCCTATCCTCAGCACCTGTCTCAGCCCCATCACACTTAGCAATCTTTCAGAAAATAGTTCAAAAAGCAAATGAGAGTACTGCCTGACCACGCTAACAGCAGAAGCAACAGATATTAAGGCCACCGTTGTAATTTCCTGTGAGCCATCACCTATTTCCCTCCGTCTTCTCACCACTGCCGTTTTTTCTTGTTCCTCAGACTCCCATTTTTCCTCAAATCTTTCCTCTTCCATCAACATTTATTTCATTTATGTCTTCCGTATATGGATTGATTACCTGTGGGTTATTCTGGAGAGAAAGAAATGACAGAAAATAGCTTCTGCACTTAGAAGGTTTAAAATCTTGGTTTACCTAAAATGTTCATGCATGTTTGAAAAATGTTTTCCCCAGATTGAAGACCCAATCACACATACACTCCTTACTTATTCTTGTTAACGCCATTTTCTTATGGGAAGAAGGCAAGCATATTTTCAACTCATAGAAGATGAATAGGGGCCGAAATGATTGGAGAAAAAGAATTAAGATACACCAAATACTTCATGTGCCTGGTGCTTTGATAGGGGCTTTGCACACATAATCCTCAAAAAGACTCTTACTGCTAAGTATTGTGATTCCATTATAAAAAACAGTTTAAATAAGGCACAGAGAGGTTAAGCACCTTGCCTGAGATCACACAGTAAATGGCAGATTCAGAACCTAATTCCATGAACTTTCTGATGTTGCTTTTTATAAAGTTCTTATGTAATTTTGGAAAAATTGAAGTTGTTCTATTCACTGCTTTAAATTTATAAAAATTCACATACAATTTTACCAAGAAGAAACCGAATTAAGTCACAATTAATTGTACCATATCGCTATTTCACACACACACACACACACACACACACATACACACACATTATTTTAACATTTGATGGCCTTGAATTAGGACAGTTCTAAGGCAAGCACAACAGTTTGGGCAAGACCAGTTAGACTATTTTTCTACATCATTTTAAAGGCAATCCCTTAGGATAATGTAATATACTAGGGGAAATGAAATACTTTTTAAAAATTGTTTATCCCGAAGAATCTCTTACAGTAACACTGCTCATAGCTGCCGGTGCAGATGTACCTTCTCCAAACGTCTTTCAGGCCATCACGTATATATATGAGATAATGTCCTATAAGAGGTAATGGCACATAAGGTGGTAGCAAATATCCTCTTCTTTTATGTTTTTCCTTAGGAAATATAAGATTTAACGGGATAGGCAAAGCAAAGTAGGTTATTACGAATGTTCTGACTCAGAGGAAGGTCGGAATGGGAAACAAGGGTATGGAGGACTCAGCATCTCAACCACTGCCATGTCCCAGGCGTGCACCGCGCCCCCCCCCCCCAGTATCACTTTTGAAGCAGCTCCCTCGTGGGCATTTCCTGCTAGTACCACTTCCCTCCTCACACTGGGTGTTATGGCTATGACCTGCTGTTGACACTGTGTTAACCTCTCCCCTTTGCTTGGTTAGAGCTCCTGGAAGATTGGAAAGCCGTGTCAAAAAAAAAAAAAGGAGAAATACACCATGTGTGGCAAACCAATAATCGCTTAAACCTATGTAACATTTTATGGTTACAATACTCTTTCTCAAAATGGGGTTCTTGGGAGACTTGCCCCAGATTCATGAGGGAAAAGGTGAAATTCAGATTCCTGGTTCCTACCCTGCACCTGATGAATCAGAATCTCTGTGGTGGGAGGGAGGGAGGGACGGGTGGAACTCAAGAATGTAAGATTTAGAAATCTCTCTGGATGACATATATGTAAAATTATAACCATTGTCCTTTACCATGTTTTCATGTATGTTACCTTTTCTGTATCTCTCAAGGACCTTCTAGGCTAGGTAATTATTATCACATACCCATTTTATAGACCTGGCGCTTGAGACTTGGAAGAGTCACTGTGTGAGGGAACACAGCTAATTAGTTGCAGAGGTCTGAGTAGCACCCAACTCTTTCGGTTTTGGGACAACCCTTACTCCACACCACTCTGCCCTCGTGGACTGTAAGGCAGGTCTGTACACACAGGAGTGGTGGGTATCATTGTAAAGGATAACACAGGGTCGAAATTCTTTCATGTTTTGGTGACCATCCTAAACACTCATCACCGAACCCAAAGTCACACAAATGAAAATTTGTGTTTTCTAGTTTTGTGCTTTACATTTAGGTCCATGATCCCTCTTGAGCTATTTTGTGAAATGTGTAAAGTCTGTGTCTAAGTTCTTTTATTTTTATTTTTTTGCATATGGACATCTCACTGCTCCCTCATCATTTGTTAAAAAGACTATTCTTTCTCCATGAATTTGCCTTTGCTCCTTTGTCAAAGAATTTTGAAATACTGGATTATTATTGTAAAAGTACTTTACCCCTGTTTTCTTTTTTTAAAGGCATCCAGATCAGTCCTGCATTTAATAATTATTTACATACACTTTGAACCCCACCTTCTGAGGAAGGAACGTGAATGATTTGTAGATTAGAATATGGACTGAGACAAACCACTTGTGAGTGAATTGGAATAGAACCCATCGGTCCTGAGTTTTGTGGCCCAGGATTAGAGAGAAACCAGGTTCTAGGCCTGACTCCACTGCTTCACTTTCTGGGTTTCCATCTCCTTCACTGAAAAATGAGAGGAAAGTTGCAAGGTATTTCAGGTTACTGATCATATGAATCTACTTCTAGCTCATAGTAGGGGTAATGAAACTTCTAACTGTAAAAGATTTTTCCATTTATGCAGCATGATTGTTTTTTTCGGAGGTGATTTGTAAAGAGTCACTTATTATGGCTGATCTATCCCAAGTTACTGCCAGTTCATGAGAACAGAGGCCTAAGACATATATGCAGATACCTGATCATGCAGTCTTCCTGGCTGCCGTTTCTACCCTGACCCATCATGTCCCTGCCCCACATTTTCATCTCTGACACTGAGGTGCCTTTGCTTACTTCCAACGTGGGTCAGCAATGTTCCTTTCTTCCTTCAGGATACAGGATCTGATCTGCCTCTCTCCTCTCCTTCTCGGCCTCTTCTCCCAATTCTCTTTGCCCAAGGCTGACCACACTCCTTGGCTCTCAAGAACACACAGATTATCTGTTTTCCATGTGTAAGGCAGCCAAAAGGCTTTTAAAGATAACGACAATCTCTCGACTGCAATTTCGAGTTGCAAAGAATTTGTGAGATTCGCTGGCACAGGGAGTTACAGGAATGTTCTTCTAGCTCTTTGTGGTCTGGATTCCCTGGAGGGTCAGGAATATACAGGAATCAAGTCACATGAAAATAACTACAGTATATTTAGTATGGGTGGGGGTGGCTGTTTTCGGAATGAGGAGGAGAAACACTATATAAGTTTTGCAGAAGAGGTGACAGTTGGATCTTGAAGGATGGTGAGAAGTGCAGCAACAGCCTAGACTGGCAGTGAAGGTTATGGGAGGTATGAAAAGCAACACCATGTTGAAAGAAAGGGAAGCAAGAGAGCGCTTACCTGTTTGGATGGTGTATAGGCCAGCCCTTGCCCACAGAAGGGCAAGTTGACTTAGCTGGTTTGGCTGGTGGGGCAGGTGCCCCCTCCCTGCATCCTGTGTATCCTTCTGAGCCTGCCATCTTCTTAACCCTCAGGAAATCAGTCACGGTGTCTAGAGTAGAGAGATAAGCATGGTCTGCCACTGAGCACTTGTAGGATGAGAGCTTAGGTGTAGCTGAAGCATTGAATGTGTTTGAAGGCAGCCAGGAGTGCACGGGGGGAAAAGACTGGTGGTAAAGGACCCTTGAAGGAAAGACTAGTTGAAGGACCCTTATGCCCAGGCCATGGGTTCTTTTTGAATTGTGTGGTGCAGCTCTGACAAGTAAGCCTAGTGCCAGGTGTGACTATGGGGAACTGAAGGAGGCATGTGAATTGCTATGCTCATCCAGCAATGGCAGTGACTTCTAGGAACCAAGTCAGCTGGCACCTTGATCTTGGATTTCCCAGCCTCCAGAACTGTGAGAAATAAATGTTTGTCATTTAAGCCACCTAGTTTGTGGTACTTTACTATAGCAGCCCAAACGGACACAGACAATAAGGAATCCTGAAAGAGTGGCAGGTTTGCAGGAGATCCTGCAAAATAAAATCCTGATTCAAACCTACTGCATTTCAGAGGCAGAGAGGACCAGAAGGCAGTTAGACATATCGGTCTGAAGCTTAATTGTGATTCAGTGTTGATGAGGGGACAAAGAATAGATACTGTAGTAAGGGTACATTCCTCATTTTGTTTAACCAATATTCTTCCAGGCCCTGGTTAGGCACTGAAGCACATGCAATAAAAAATCATGCCTAACCTTCTACCTTAAAGAGTGTGTTTATTATGGCCATGGACTTAGGTTCAACATGTATGAAAAATGTTTCCAAGAATTATAGTTCAAGTAAGGTGTAAAATTTATGTTTATGAGTTTAGGTCTGTTTCCCTGGCTTTCTCTGAGGTTTGACCTAAGTACATTCCTCTTTCCTTCTTTCTTTTTTCCTTAATTTTGAAAGATATTTTTCTCCTTGTTGGTTAACTATTTTCAGGTAAATACACACATGCGTGCACATGGCTACAAGCTTATGAAGGGTGTAGCAAATATTTTTTTTAAATGCTTAAAGTATTCAAGAAAATATTTAAAACATTTCAATAAATATTTAAGAAACATTCTAAAATACATGAATTTGTGTAAAGAACTAGCTGTAGGATGCAATACTTGCCTTTGGAAACTAAACTTCGAAATAAAGAATAAAATTTTATAATGAGTTTAATATGCATGCTAAAAGTGTTGAAATGAACTTTCGATCAGGAAATATTGAGGAACAGTAATTTAAGGTAAATAATGCTGTCTCAGTTTACCAGAAATTTGCATATTTTGCCAATATTTAATGTAATCTCATAGAAGATTCTTTTCTAAAGCATGAGATTTACTAGCTAGATTCACATACTTTATCTAGAGTCTCTTGATTTAATTAAAAAATTTTAAGTTCAATTCCTCTTTAGTCACATTTTAGCCAGTGGAATGCAGGTAACACATTTTGTTCTTCTTTTCCCAGAAACTGATGTGTTTATTCTTTTATGGACTCAGAGGGACTTTTTAAATTAACTTCAATTTTTACGGCCTTCTTTTCATATCCCATGTGTGAATTTACTGTGGAGACTGATGAATGATGGAACTAACTTCTGCAGCCTTCCTTCTGAATTGCTTTGCTTGGGCGAGTGTAGAAAAGCTTTGGCAACGTGGTTCAGGCCTGAGTTTTAGCACTGAAGGGAAACTTTTTTAGAACAAGCCAGGATATGAATCAATATGCAGGGAGCACTTGAACACAAAATATACCTTTAAAAAATTCATTGAAAATTTGAAAGCTTTTTCAGTTAAGGGTATATGACAGCAGTTCATCTCCCTTTTTATGATTTTCTTTTTTAAAGTATTGATTTTATTAGTGCTCAAGATAGAGCTCTCTAAGTAAAATCACAATCCTAAAACATTTTGGTCAATAGTGCTAATTAATATAATTCATATTTTAGAAAAATATCATGGGTTGTAATTGAAAGAACTCATCTGGGTCTAAAGAATACCTTCTGCAGGCAGCACTATTAAGAATAATTCTGAGGAAATATAATTTCTTGGACTTGCAAAGCAGCAAAAGGAAGGTTTTCCTTCCTTATAAGCCTGAAGGTTTTGGTGTTTGGCCCTGTTGAGATCCAAGGGCTATTTGGGCTTATTAACGCATATGTAATTAACATATACCAGCTAGAAAGGCAGAGCCAGTTTTATCTGGTTCTGTACTACTGTGAAATAATTTATGTCTGCATTATTTACAGTGTGAGTGTGTGTGTGTGTGTGTGTGTGTGTGTGTGTGTGCGTGCGTGTAGGGAAGGAGGTTTGGTTTCCCTGGGCATCATACTGCTGTCTTCTTCAGGGTTACTGTTTCCTATCCTAGCCAACCCCAAAGAGTAGACAGGCTCTTCCTAGCATTCCAACCAGATTTTCTTTCTGTTCATATCACCATTTTAAGCCACATTTTCCATCACATGGTAAGAAACACTGTAAATAATTGAGGTGATCCATCAAGAGCCCCATTCTTGATAATGAAAAATTGCATAACTCAGTAGAAGTCAATTAAAAACCACAAACTTCAGAACCCTTTGCTCAGGGAAGATTTATTATTATAGACGGCATTTAATGCAATGGATTTTGGGGGTCAAAATTTTTTAAAGTTCTAAAAATTCAATTAAAGCTTGACAGTGACCTTGGGTAATATTTACATAATATCAAAGTATATTGGTTCTTTGAAATGAAAAGGATGAATTTTTTTTTCTTTAGCACAATTTGTCTGACATGTTTGGGATTTTATAACTCCATTTGAAACAACATCCCACTGTGGGATACTTTTTCTTTCCCCCTGTGAAGATTTTAAATGATTCTTACTCTTTGGTTATGCCTATACAATAAAAACTATAAAAATGAAATGAGAGAAATCAGGATATTTTCCTCTGCTCAAACAAATACCTGAACAATTAGAACTTGCTAGATAAGTGACTCAAAATGTGTTATCTGGTTGGTTAGGACACATCCAACATTTTGCTAGAATGTAATAGTTTATAATATTACTGCATAGCACTTAAAAAATAATGACTTAGTTTCTTTAGAGATATCTAATGCTGCTTTAAGAGCCTAAGGGGAACAAACTGACTCTAAAATGTAATTATCCATAACATTTTCCTTCCCTTTTACGTTTTTTCCTGTCCAAAATATAAAATGAAAGAGCAGTATCTATCTTCAAAAACCTTAAGTATTTATCTGTGTTTTGAGGTTCTGAATCTTTGCAGCCTACGTTTAAAATAAGGCTAAAGGCTTAGGTAGGTTCAGCAGTCAGGCTGTCAGACAACTAACTCCAACCAACAGCACACACGTGACGGACGTGCTTCCTGCTGAAATTGAACTGCCAGATAAAAAGGAAGAATTGTCCCCTGTTTATAACAAAGAATGCGATCATTAGAATTCTTCAGATTTGGAATTCCAGCAGTGTTATGTTTTGCTCTTTAAGTGTGACACGAATGAATAATATCAAAAATAAAAGTAAACCTCAAAAAAAAAACCCCAAACCAAGCAGTCCTTTGACTTTATAAAGCTCAACATCAAATAAAGCACATTCTAAAAATACCTAAAACCAGTGAAATGTCAAAGCTGAGGGGATAATATACTGGGAATAGGACAGATTTTTTAAACCGTTCGATTTATTTAAACCTACTATATTAACTTTGTTAATTTCTGTTGAGATACTACCATTTCCACTGACTACTAGGGGCCATAATATTTCATATTCCTCTACATATTTGACTTTGACCTCATAAAAAGTCCCTTGGGTCTATAATACTTTTATTCTTGTGTAATCTGAAACAAATCCTTTCCTTTTAAAAATCACACAGACCACGTTATACACACAGTTGACTATTTACAAAGCACCCAATTAAATCCTACTTAATTCTCTCTCACTGTAAAAATTCCATCTAACTGGTATGTACTCATCACATTAAATGTGCACAATGTTCACAAGCCCTGACAGTCCTACTTAACCTAGAAAATATTACCTTCCTTAGAAAAGTCTTCAGAGTGTAAGGTTTTAAGAAATGAGACCAGAAATCACAGTACAAGACAGATAAACCTACTTTAATATTCACATGTAAAAGTTACACATCACAAGAGTTGGACAGTAGTTTACCAGGAACTAACATAGCTATTGTGAAAATCATTTTTATAAAAAAATAATCTAGATGTGGTCATCAGAATTTTTGGTCTACTTAGGTTAATGTTTGAAGATCGACTTTTACCCCTGCTTGAAGGATTTGCCATTATGCCTTTTTAATTTTTTTTCTCTCACTGTTGCCTATGAATATTCTTTGGAGGAAGGAAAGCAGAAAGTGTTCATTTCCAAGAGGTTGTCCTTTGGTAGCAAGCAGAGAACATTTTTCATTTCTATGATTTTAAATAATCTGTACACACATGAAACTTCAGTAACATTAAGCTTTAGTTTAAGATGAAAAATGATAAGCATTTTTTCACTTTGATAAAACAGCAGATTTCATAAACTCCTTAAGGATCAAAGCATTTCCCCGTCCCATATGCAAAATCATTCAGAATCCACATTGACTTCAATCAAAAAACAAACACTGACTCTTTATGTATTACACCCTCAAACCCTGTACTTAAAAACTGAAAAAGTATTTTTCCAACATGTATGCTTCAAATGCAAAGATTTCAATTAGGTTAAAGAAAAGACATTTGAATGGACTCAGGACAAGTTTATTTTGTGATTACACATTTCATGCAGTCATGCAGGACCTCTAGCTATAACTGTTACTTCCGATTCTACACGGTACTTTGCAAAACAAAAACAAATTAAAAGCCAAGCCAAACAGAAAAGACATTCAAGATATCAAGAGCTCTTCAATTGAGCTGAAAAATAATTTTTCAAAAGAAATAATCCATAGATTTAAAAAAGACACATAATATTTACAAAAAATATTTAATTAAAAATATCTTAATTACAGTAGTCTATTAAAGCATATACTTTCTCACACTTATAGAACATCTCTATATATACACGTATGAAATGTCACTCAGTTATCTATACAATATGTAACATTCTTGCAGGGAAAAGAAAGCTCCCTGCCCGGTTTTAATCATCTATTTTAAACAATAGATGTTAAAAATTATCTACAATGTTCTGTTATATTAGTAAAGCTTCGAAACAAAAAATTGAGCTCCTTGGTCACATGTAGGCTTCTAAAGTCATATTTAACTCTCGATCTTCTATTTATCAGTCCTGTTACACTTACGCTTAAAAGTTTAACTGCACCTCAAAAAACACAGAAATGTACAATTCACAGCGGTTATAAATGAAGAGACAAAAGAGAATACGGATGTAGACTGTTTATGAACGTGCAAAAAGAAAAAGATGAAAGTTTTATTTTTCTTTCCTCTCGCTCTTGGAATGACGGGTGAAAACGTTTCTAGGATTTGCTGATGTTTTCTCCTTTCCTCCGGTGCCATTTTTTCTCTAAGTTCTGCTGTTCCCCCTCCCTCTCTAGTCTCCTGGCTCGGGCTCAGGCGACCGCACACCTGTGGAAGAGGAATGAATAGAGGGGGTGTGGGAACCTTCCCGCTGCAGACTAACTGGCGCCACCGACCAAACTCAAGACATGCTTGATCAACAACCCAAAACAAACCACCAGGTCAGACAACACCCGCAGCCCGCGGCCGGCCAGACGCCGAGCGGACAACAGCGGGCCCCGGGGAAGCCGGGAGAGGGGTCACACTCCCGGGCCCTGTCCGCATCCCCTTTTCTGGGTGGTTAGACTGCTGCGCGGGGGCACATGGGGCAGTTTCCACGCCCTCAGCGGGGAGGGGGGCAGTTAGAGCTAAAGCCCGCAGTCACTGGAGGAAGCCCGGGGGTGGCAGGGCCAGGAGCTGATGCGTCCCCATTTAGGGCGAAGTCCCAGTTACTAAAGCGAAGTTACGGATTCACTTGCTAACTGGTTGGCAGAGAGGTGGGGAGGGGGAGGGGTTGTCCGCTTTCTCGGGAGTTTGCCCTCTGAAATGCTGGAGGCAAAGAACACTGCGGTGCCTGGCACCGGAAGCCCCGGAGGACTAGCGTCTCCGGTGATCCGCCACTGGAGAAGGGAAAGGCGCGCTCACCTGGACAGCGCGTCTCAGCGGCACAGAATGCTGTCGCCCTGTTTGTTCACCGCACCGGCCTGCAACAGCAACGGAACACCAAGGGAAAGGTTAGCAGCAGGCGCAAATACCGCACTCGTCACTGTCCTGGATTCGTTCAAGGAAACCAGGCTGGCGCTTGGATTCTCCCACCCCAGCCTGCAGCCCTAGGAGACCCGCCCCCCCCCTCACCCACGCCCGGGGAACAGGCTGGACTTGACAGGCCATGGTGCGCCCAACCCCGGTCCCACCCTGCCCGTTCACCCTGACCCGCGCTAGTTGCGCCCGGCCAGCTACAGGCGGCCTCGGGCGCCTGGAGAAGGGGGTCCCGGGTGCTGTCATTCTCGAGTGACCCGGACCCCAGGAATGGGAGCCCCGTCTCTGGCCACCTAGTCACCGCCCTCCTGGACCCCCGCGACGTTCGCCCGGGCGAGCGCCCGGCTTCTCACCGGGTCGGTGTTGAGCGCTGTGAGCGGAGTCCGCGGTGGAGCTGCCGGACAGGTCCCGGCCGAGTGGTGCGGTGGCGCTGGCGGAGGCGGCTGCCTGAGCAGAGCCGGGTGCGTCTCCAGGGCCAGCTGCAGGTCCAGGATGTAGTCGATAACGTGCTGCAGAATCTCCACTTTGCTGACTTTCTTGTTGGGCGGGATGGTAGGCACCAACCTTCGTAGGCGGCTGTAGCAGTCGTTCATATCGCACTGCAGGCAGAGCGCTGGCTCCTCCGCCGCCGCCTCCGCCGCCTTGCAGCGAGCCGCCGCAGCAGCCGCCGCCGCAGCCGCCGAGCCGCCCAGGCTGTGGCTGTGCTCCGCTAGGCAGCGTAGCGCCAGCTCTCCGCCGCCACAGCCCGACGGCGCTTTGCGGCCCGAGGGGCGCACCGGGCTCACCGCCTTCATCGCGAGCGCCCTGCGCCCTGTGCGAGGACCCGCTAGGGCGAACGAAAGAGGCAGGCAAGAGCCGGGCCCCTGCCCGTGGTCGGCTTCACTCTCCTTTCCTTCGCGACCGGCGCGGTTGGTCCGCGCTCCAGGCACCGCGAAGCTCCCAATGATCGTGCGCCCGACAATTGACTAGGGTCGCTCCGGGTTTTGTGAGGGGATCTCTGCTCAGTGCGCGAAACTCGGCTGGGACCAAAAGGCAAGAAAAATCAAAAGCACCGGAAGGAAAGCTGCCCACCAGGGCCCCTAGTCACTCCCTTCAGAGCTCCGACTACACCCTAGCCTCCACCGCCGCCGCGCTCCCGCACGCCGGAGGTTTCCCGGACCCCCGCACTGACTCACAAACGCACCTCCTCCCTGCTTTCACCCGGCCGGCGCGCAGCTGTATTTATAGAGCCCGGAGCCCTAGGGGCGGGGCCAGAGCTCAGGCTGGGTCCCCGCGTGAGCCGAGCGGCGCTAGGCTGGGCGTGCGGAGCTAGCCGGGGAGGGCGGGGGCTCCGGGCAATGCTGAGGGGGCGGGGGAGGGGGGGGCGGGGGGGCGGGAGTGGCCAACCAATCGGGCAGACGGTGCTACCTCAGGGAATGACGCCTGGGCCAATGGGAAGGGCACTCCATTCCGTCAACGCAGTAGGTCGGAGCTCTGAGAAAAGAGCCGGGTGGGAGCCAGGCCAGGCTGGTGTGTACCCTGGGGAGTGGAAAGAGAGAGAGAGAAGTTCCTGCATAGAACTGCGGGAATGTGCGGCTGGAATTCATTCTCCTCCGGCTTAAGCTGCTGAAGCAGCGCTGAGCCTTCCCGGCTCGAGAATCTCCTGCCACGCCGAGTAGCGCGGCGCACAGGGACCTTCCTCCCGCCACCCATCATCACTCCATACCTGGAATTCCAATGCCTCAAGAGACACTGCTCAAGAAGGCTCGTTCCTTCTGTTCTGTTTTTCCCTCCGTTTTATTATTTGCCTTTTCACAATTGCCTAAACCATAATGATGGAATGGAATGTGTAGCCCTTTCGTTTTCTTTTATGAAAAGGTTTAAAGCTTGGGGGTGGGGGAAGAAAAAATGCCGAATGCAGTTTTTTTGGTGAAAGGAGATAAAAATAAAACGAAAACATCATAGGTTTTTTCTTTTGCCCATCTAGATGCAAAAGTGGGCTCAAGAAATGTAATTGCCTTGAGTATTACATTTGAGCATGTAAGTATTAAAAATGCATGGACATAGAGTATTTAAAATTCCACCATGACGTGTAATATTAATCCGTTTTATGTAAAATTCATACCTGAAACTCAATGTAGGCCATTAATGCACCGCTTTAAATAAGATGCTGAAACTATGTGGAGTCTCCTTTTGCAACAAAGCATTAAAATTTACACTTCCAGTTCATGGAGTCCTGCTTGGGTCCCACCGTGCCCAAAGTGTGCTAACTAAGGACAGTTCTGTTAGATTTCTCATAGAAAGGCTGTTCTTCAAGGATTGAAAACAAAATTGCACAATGTACTTTGATGGGGCCTTGTGTGGACTCAAAGAGCTTATATGTACAAACTGATGGACATGAACTAAGAGGGGAATGTTGGAGGGTGGAGGGTGGAGGGCGCAGGGCGGAGGGGGAGAAAAGGGAGAAAAAATATTGGGACAACTGTAATAGCATAATAAAAAAACTTTTTAAAAAAGAAAAAAATTGAGCCCTTCAGATGAGAAATGAGCGTAAAAACTCGCAGTCAGCGGGGACATAAATTTTGAGTGCCTTCACCCTGCAAACCTCCCATCTTTAGACAAGCTAAGAGATGAATTAACTCGAGTTATCTTCATTCATGTTCATGATATGGATTGGCACCTTCATTTTTAAAGATAATCGAATGAGGCGTGGACCTCCTCTTTTCCTGTCTTGCCTCTGTTAGGAAACCCTCTCTCCTTTCCCACAGCTGACATACTTGCAGCAGGCAGGTGTTTTGGTTAGCCACGTGGGTGCATTATGACTATTGCACTGCTAGTATTTCCCCAGAGCACATTCCTTTTTCCTGATGAAATGAGGAGTAATTATTTAATGCTGGTTTCACAAGTAGATGCAGCAACCCTCCTCTCCCCTTATACATTACTGCCTCTGATAGTTGTTTGGAAACAAGTGACATTCTCTTTTACTCACATGCATATATAAATGGTGTGCACACTTACCAAGAGTAAGTATAAAACCCCAAAGATAGGTCCCCCCAAATAGTGTCACAGTTTTATATATTCTTATCTTAGTATAAACACACAGAGCATATCGCCATTTTAGATAAGAAGTTGGTTGATTAAAGAGGGAAAAAAGACTTAGGAAGTACCTTAAATATACTGATCTGTTTACAGAAAATGCACAAGTCACTTAAATAAAAGTGCTTTAAAAAGTAAAAAAAAAAGAAGTTGGTTGAAGGAGCACTGGTGGTGGTGAGCTATTATCTCAGAGGCTGTCATATCAGCACAGATGATGATAATACACGGATATATGTACAGACATTCTGTTCCATCAATTTTTCTCTTTTCTGGAGTATAAAAGCAGCTCCAAAATTTAAGACCCAAGATTTTTCTCTGCTTGGAAAAATTTAGCTGTACTAATATGCATTTCGAAACTTTATATATCCTAACTTAATTGAAATTAAAATGTAATTTTTAAATATGTGTCACAAAGGGACCATCCTATTCATCTCTTTGGACTTTGCTAAATCTCAGAGTCCAAGCCCGGGGTGTGTGTCAAGTGCCAAGTGCCTCAGTTTCAGGTTTTGTTAGAGGTGGTCTTGGTGACTGGCTTAAAATCAGAAAGGCTGAGTTACTGTGGGAGATAAATTCAAAGACATGTACCCTGGCCATGTGAATAAGAGCATCCAAGAAAAATGTGATCCCCAAATTTTGCCAGTGGAGTAGGCAAAACCAGGTGTTATATTATTCTTTTTGAAGGTTGGAAGGGACGAGAACATTAAAAATTAAAGTGCTATGTAAAATATTGTACAATGGAAATAAAGAATAATATCCTGTGCTTTGGGGTCCCTGAAACCAGAGACTATTAGGGGGCTACACAATGTATACTTTCAATTCTTAGACATGACGTCAAAGCTGAAGTCACAAAAGACTCTTGGCACTGACAGCTCAAAACAGAGTTTACTCAGCAATTACCAGCTTTTGGAAAAACCTTACAAGCTAAATTATTTCTACTGTGCAAAGAAGGAAATTTAGTTTCCCACGACTCTTCCTTTTACATCAAAATGCTTCCCTCGCACTTGTAAAAATAAGCTGGGCTAGCCAAAAGCCCTTTGCCACGAAAGTGCTAGAGACTACCAGAATGTTCCTCTATGGGAAGCTGGGATGAAATATTCACAGAATTGCTAGGAAGCCCTGGTGACCAGAGTCATGTGTACACCCCTCCTCCAGACAAAGAGGTCTGCAGCCCTTTCTGGGGATGCATTCTAGAGGCCAATCAGACCCTCGCTGAACTGTAACACCCAGGCTCTCAGAATTCACAATCGCCCTGTGTTTACATGAAGTAAGGGTATCCAAGCATATTGTGCTATTCAGCGCAAATGCCTTTTTAGGACTTGATACTTCTTTCTCCATGGCTGGCAGTGAAACAGTGGGTGGGCTCAGACACACAGATAAACATGAGCGTTCCCATGCCTTGGTCTCTCTCTAAATGCACGTGGTTACTGAAGGAGGCACAGGCATTCTTTCAGGGCATACGAAACCACTATGTACTCTGTAGCAAGAATGTCCCTTGCTCCAAAAGAGTAAACTGGGCAATGTGGCAATTCAAGCTCAAGGTTGCTTTATCAGGCACTTAAGCGTTACAAACTTACTTGTGCTACCCTTGGATTGCTGATCTGTGTCCCGGAAGCACAGATAACCTCTTGGTTAGACCAGTCTCAGAAAAGGCTTATAAGGAGGAGATGCTCATATATTGAACATAGCAAGGCAAATGTGTCCAGCAAAAATGCCTATGTCAGGAGTTCTAAAAGGTAGTCTGTTGAAATAAGAAGTAGGTGATTTTTAAAAAGCCCTCCTCAGGCAGATTAAGGACAGAAAAATAAGAGTTGTCACTTTTTACCTTAGGAAATGCAAAAAGTATGGGCTCAAAGCTCAGGCACTCTGGGCTCCAATTTTGGCTCCTAGTTTTTTATCTTTAATCTGGATTCTTAAATTTCTTAAATTTCCTGGATTCTTAAATACATGCCTTTCATGTATATGAAAAAAGGGTAAAAATTGTCTCTACCTTATAATGTTCCCATACATACAAGGACTTATATAAATTTCTTAGAAGAGGGTCTAGCACACGATAAGTGTTAAACATGCTCAAATTTGTTGTTATTTTTTTGGCAAATATTATCTCAAGTCTGTGGCTTGGCTTTTTATTCACTTAATCTTTTAAGAGCAGAATTTTTCAATTTTGATTGTTTAATTTATCAATTTGTTCTCCTATAGATTATGTTTTTGGTATTGTACTCATCTAAGAAATCTTTGCATAACCCAAGGTAACAAAGGTGTTCTGTGTTTTTATCTATATGTCTTATAATTTGGGGGGCTTGGTTGGTTTCATGGGCATGCACCTTAGGCAGTCACATGGGGTCCCATGCTTAAAGGGTCCAAGCTTGGTTTAATGCTCTGCTATGGACCATCTTGAAATTTTCTGTAATTTTTGA
Source organism: Sturnira hondurensis (assembly GCF_014824575.4). Lineage (NCBI taxonomy): Eukaryota > Metazoa > Chordata > Mammalia > Chiroptera > Phyllostomidae > Sturnira > Sturnira hondurensis. The sequence continues at coordinate 8,398,977 of NW_028096448.1, read as the reverse complement.
ACAAGGGCATTTTCATTTTGTTGTGGGCCTGAAAATTATGTAGCCAGTACTGTAACAGTTTTATGTTTTGGTCTATCATCCACTTTGGGGTTATTTTTGTATGTGATTCAATATTTGGATTGAGGTTAATATTTTTGAATAATGGAAAGAAGGGGAAGGGACTAATCAAAGAACGTGTATGAATGATCCACGGTTATGGACAGTGGTGTGGGGATTGATTGTGGGAGTGGGGGGACGGTAGGCTGGGTGGAGGAGGGCAAAGTGGAAACATTGGGACAACTGTAAGAGAATAGCAATAATTTTTTTAAAAATACGATGCACCATAATCAAGTGAGGTTTGTGACCCAAGAAGGCAGCATTGGTTAAAGATTAAAAGTCAGTGTAATTTGCCTTACTAATTAACTAAAAAAAAAAAAGCCAAAAATGAAAATGAAAATGTACATGCAATTGTTCCAGTATTCTTTGTAGAAAAAACTACCTTTTTTTTTCATTGCATTGGTTTTGTATCTATGTTGAAAGTTGTTTGTGTATGCGTATATGTCTTTTTCTGGCCTCTGAGTTCTACTCCATTGGCCTATTTTTCTGTTTTCATGCCACGACCATACTGTCTCAGTTACTGTACCTTTATAATAAATCTCGAAGTCAGGTAATGTTGTTGACTCCAGCTGTGTTTTTCTTCTTCAAAGTTGTATTGGTTATTCTGGGCATTTTACATTTCATATAAATATTAGAGTCAGTTTGTGAATTTCTTCAAAAAAGAACTTGTAGGTAAAGAGGTCAAATACATGGCGACAGAAGGAGACTAAGTTAGGGTGGTGAGGTCAAAATGCAATAGACAGATGCTGTATTAAAGCATTGTACATTTGAAACTTATATAATGTTATGAACTAATGTCGCCCCAATAAATTTAATTTAAAAAAGAGCTGGTATCCAAAATATATAAAAACATATATCCAGAGGATACACACACTCAAAACTTAATAAGAAAACAAACAGGGAGGGGCATAATGGCGGGGAGAATGTGAAAGGTCACAGGAAACCTGTATAGAGGACCCATGGGCAAAGACCACAGGGTGGGGGAGCACAAGGATTGAATGTGGGAGGTGGGTAGGGCATGGGCAGAGAAATGGGGGGAATGGGGACAACTGTAACTGAACAATTTTATATGTATGTCTGTGTATACACACACACATATGCCTGATTAAAACGTGGCTGAAAGACTTGACCACTAAATAAGATTAAAAAAAATGACAAATGAGCACATGAAAAGATGCTCAGCATCACTAGTCATTTGGAACATGTTTCAAAACTACAATGAGATATCACTATATATCTGCCAGAACTGTTGAAATAAAAAAGACTAACCATATTAGATACTGGTGAGGATGTGGAAGAATGGAACTCTCTACACTGCTGATGGTAGTGTAAATTGAGGAAAACCACTTTGGAAAACAAGTTTAACAGTTTTTTTAAAGTGTTAAAGATAGACATACCATATGACCTATTCATTCTACTGGTAGGCATCTATCCCAGAGAAATAAAATCATATTTCCAAGGGCCACAAAGGGCCAGAGAAAATGAAGGGGCATGAGAATGATGAATATATTTATTATCTTGATTGTGTTAATGGTTTCATGGGAACATAATGTCAAGTCTTATCAAGTCATGCAACATGTATATTATACATATACAATAAGTGGTTTATTATATGCCAATTATATATCCATAAAGCTGTTAAAACATTAATTTTTAAAATTAACGATTGCATTTCAGAAGAGTTCCTTCCCTGAAACTACCAGAATCTGTCTATAAGTAGGCATTTTATAGTCTTTCTCTTTTTATTTTTGAATTAAAAAAAAATTTCAATTACAGTTGACATTCAATGTTATTTTATATTAGTTTCAGGTGTACAATTACACAATTAGATAATTTACAAAGTGATCCCCCTGGTAATTCTAGTACCCACTTGCTACCAGACATAGTTTTACAATATTATTGGTTATACTCCCTATGCTGTACTTTACAATTCCATGACTGTTTTGTAACTATCTATCTGTACTTCTTAATCCGTTCACATTTTTTTACCCAGTCCCCTGAAACCACTTCCCATCTGGCAACCTTCAGCTCTCTGTATCTAAGAGTCTGTTTCTGTTGTATATGTTTGTTTATTTTGTTCTTTAGATTCTACGTATAATTTAAATCATATAGTATTTGTCTTTCTCTGATTAACTTATTTCACTTAGTGTAATACCCTCTAGTTTCATCTGTGCTCTCACATACGGTTAAGATTTCCTTATTTTTATAGCCAAGCTATACATATATACACTAGCCTATTGTATATATGTACCAACTCTTTTTTATCCACTTGTTTATTAATGGGCGGGCACTTGGGTTGCTTTTATATATTGGCTATTTTATATATTGGCTATTGGGTTGCTTTTATATATTGTAAAAAAATGCTGCAATGAATATAAGAGTGTGTATATCATTTTGAATTAGTGTTTTGGATTACTCTGGATATGTACCCAGAAGAGGAATTGCTGGATCATAAGGTAGTTCTATTTTTTTTTAGGAAACCTCCATATTGTTTTCTATAGTGGCTGCATTAATCTGCCTTCCCACCAGTAATGCATGAGGGTTTCCTTTTCTCCATATTCTAACCCGCACTTCTTTGTGGATTTATTGATGGTAGCCATTCTGACAGGTGTGGAGTGATTTCTCATTGTGGTTTTAATTTGCATCTCTCCGATAATTAGTGACACTGAGTATCTTTTCACATGTCTATTGGCCATCTGAATGTCCTCTTTAGAGAAGTGTCTATTCAGGTCCTCTGCCCATTTTTAAATTGGATTGTTGGGGTTTTTTTGTTTTTTGGTGTTGAGTTGTGTAAGTTCTTTATAAATTTTGGATATTGACCAATTATCAGCTTTTCATTGGTTAATATGTTCTCCCATTTAGTGGGTTGTCTTTTCATTTTGTGGATGGTTTCTTTTGCTGTGCAAAACTTTTTAGTCTCATTTGTTTATTTTTTCTTTTGTTTCCCTTGCCTGAGGATATATAGTAGAAAAAAGATTACCAAGAGAAATGTCAGAGTTTACTGTCTGTTTTCTTCTAAGAGTTTTATGATTTCAAGTCTTATATTTAAGTCTGTAATCCACTTTGAGTTTATTCTTTTTTTAAGATTTTATTTATTTATCTTTAGAGGGAAAGGGAAGGAGAGAGGGAGAGAAATATCAATGCATGGTTGCCTCTCATGAGTCCCCTGATGGGAACTGGCCTGCAACCCAGGCATGTGCCCTGACTGGGAATCGAACTGCGATCATCTGGTTTGCAGGCCTGCGCTCAATCCCCTGAGCTACACCAGCCAGGGCTTGAGTTTATTCTTTTATATGGTGTGAGAAGGTGGTCTAGTTTCTTCTTTTTTTTTCATATGCCTGTCCAATTTTCTCAACACCATTTATTGAAAAGACTGTCATTGCCCCATTGTATGTTGTTGCTTCCTCTGTCATATATTAATTAATCATATAGGTGTAGGTTTATTTCTGGGATCCTTATTCTTTCCCATGGGTCTATGTGTCTATTTTTATGCCAGTACTATACTGTTTTGATTACTATAATTTTGTAGTATAGTTTGATATCAGGTAGTGTAATACCTCCAACTTTGTTCTTCTTTCTCAAGATTTCTGCAGCTATTTGAGGTCTCTTGTGGTTCCATATAAATTTTGAATTATTTATTTGTTCTAATTCTGTAAAAAATGCTATTGGTATTTTGGTAGGGATTGCATTGAATCTATAAATTGCTTTGGGTAATATGGACATTTTAATGATGTTAATTCTTCCTATTCATGAACATAGTTTATACTTCCATTTATATGTAGCTTCCTCAATTTCTTTCTTCAATGTCTTATAATTTTCTGAGTACAAGTCTCTTACCTCCCTGGTTAAGTTTTTCATAGGCATTTTATTTTTTGATGCAGTTGTAATGGGATGGTTCCTTAATTTCTCTCTGATAGTTTATTATTAGTGTATAAAAATGCAACACACTTCTGAATATTAATTTTGTACCCTGCTACTTTGCTGCATTCATTTATCAGTTCTAGTAGTTTCTTGGTTGGAATCTTTGGAGTTCTCTATGTATAGTATCATGTCATCACCAAATAATGACAGTTTTACTTCTTCCTTTACAATTTGGGTGCCCTTTATTACTTTTTCTTGTCTGATTTCTGTGGCTAAGACTTCCAGTACAATGTTTAATAAAAGCAGAGAAAATGGCCAATGCTGTCTTATTTCTGGTCTTAAAGTAAATGCCTTTAGCCTTTCACCCTTGTGCATGATGTTAGCTGTTCTCTCTTTCACTTCTAAAGTCCATATAATAAGGTTTTCAGTCAAGTATCATAGTATTAACTGAGTGCTGGTGATGTACTCAAAGCAGGCATGAGACATACACCTATTTAATATTTTCAGTTGTCATGGTATCCATTTACATATTCAGTCACTTGCTGGTGATAGACCACATCTACTCTTCTCTGTTTTATATTGTTCTGACATGGATCTGAGGCTCCTTGAGGACTCAACCTGATAATTTGAAATCATTTTTCCCTTGAGCAAAAACTAAAGCTAGGTTCTGCACTCTCATCTCTGTGCTTCACGCTATTGTAGCATCTGCTGCCTCAATTGTCCCATATTAACAGGTGCCCAGCGGCAAACAGACACTAGGTGGAGAAGATAAGAAGCCTCATCATTCTATATTTGGGACGAACTACCAGCTTTTCCTTTTCACCCTTTCCTTCTCAAGAAAATAAACAATCTACCAAGATTGAGTACTTTTTACTCTAACTTCGAGAGTGGGGATTAAAAATTCCCAATTGGTACCATATTTTTGCTTTTAAAATCCTAGGGCTTCATCGGTATAAACTCAGATTCTCCATCTGGTAAGTAAAGGAAGTATTTAAAAGAATGGAGTACAGGTTAACTGCTTTGAAAGCCCAGGAAACAGGCAATTAGTAGACCACACGGGGCAGTATACTTGTATATAATGAATATTCACATAATATCAGTGTCCACTGATATCTATGCCTCTATTTAAAAGGGTTTGTAATAGGTAAAATGGTTATAAAGATGTCAAAGAGCCCAAGCTCTTGCTTTAAATTATCATCATTCTTTAGCAGAGAAATTCAAGACAAGAATAAATGTTTGTTTATTATTTAAAATATTATCATAGCCCTACATGGTGTGGCTCAGTGGATTGAGTGCTGGCCTGCAAACCAAAGGTCACTGGTTCAATTCGTGGTCCAGGCACATGACTGGGCTATGGGCTGGGTCCCCAGTAAGGGATATGCAAGGGGCAACCACGCATTAATGTTTCTCTCCCTCTCTTCCTCTCTTCCCCTCTGTCTAAAAATAAATAAATAAAATATTTAAAAATAAAATTAAAATTAAAAAATATTATTTTAATAAATATTTATAGCTCTATCTATCTCAATCTCTCTATTTACATCTGTCTGTTGCATTCTTTCTTCGGGCAGGTACTACCACAAGGAAAGTCATTACTAAGAACTTTTGCACTCATAGCATAAACTGTTGCTAGATTTATACCAAAGGGGTTTTAGTTATATTTCCCTATCTTTTAAAGTGAATATAAAATAATCCTCAAATATAGAAAAAGTATAATTAAATGTATTTTTCTTACTTTGAAGAAAGATGCTTAAATAGACAGTAGTTGTTTCACATCTTGAACTGAATACTGTCTGGATCCATCACAGTAAGTCTGCCTTTGCTAAGAGAAAACACTTTGCCACTTTGTTGATATGTAGGTCATGGTTCCCAGGAAAAAACACAATGTTCGAGACACAGTTGCATTTTGTTCTCTGAAGAGCAGTTTTTGAGATACTTTTGTAGCTCTCACACAGTTGTCACTGGTTGTTGGACGGCTGGCAATGTGAATGGACTGTGTGCCTGCAGCGGAAAATGACTGCAGAAAGTAGATGAACAGCATGAAAACCCACTTACATGTGAAATAATGAAACTAGTACATTTTTTCTACCAGCAAACCATGTACAGCAAAACATTTAAGAAATTAAAAATGTAGAGCTAAAGGAAAAAGGACTGAGTTGACTTTAACTTTATCAACATAACCTGGACTATTTTCATATGCGTATTTTTCGGACTATAAGATTCACTCCCCCCAGCCCCCAAATCTGGGAAGAAAAGGGGTGTGTGTCTTAGTCTGAATGTGGCTTACCTGGCTCCCTGTGGGTGGGGGTGGGGGTGGAGCGGGGTCACAGGTTATTAAATATTTTACCACATTTCTTGAATTTTTGAATTTTTATTTTTAAAAATATTTTTATTTTAATTGCTGTTCAAGTACAGTTTGGGGCCTCCCCCCCCCATCCCAGCCCATACCCAGCCCTACCAACCTCCCTCCCGTTTTCATCCCTCCCCCTTCTTATTGTCCATGTGTCTTTTATACTAGTTTCTGCAAACCCTTCCCCTTTCCCCCTGAAATTCCCTCCCCTCTCCTCTCTGGTCACTGTCAGCCTGTTCTCAATTCCAGTGTCTTTGGTAATATTTTGCTTGTTTGTTTGTTTTGTTGATTAGGTTATTGTTAAAGGTGAGATCATATGGTATTTGTCTTTTACTGCCTGGCTTGTCTCACTTAGCATAATGCTCTCCAGTTCCATCCATGCTGTTGTGAAGGGTAGGAGCACTTTCTTTCTCTCTGCTGCATATAATTCCATTGTATTTTACCACATTTTTTTGCTTCAAAAATTTTTTCCTATTTTCCTCCTCTAAAACATAGGTGCATCTTATAGTCCTAAAAATACAGTATATGAAAATAGTCCAGGTTAAACGAAACCATCCTTTGGAAGGGATTAGAGGTAGAACTATTTTTCTTTGAATAGAATTAAATGATATTTATAATCTTTAAAGACTACAAACCTTAAAGACATATTTTTCTTAAAATATAATTGACAGAATAATATAAAAAGTTGATAATGCATTAATTAGATAATACTTCATCTGATGGAACCATATTTGTCATTTTAAAAACATCTTGTTCATTAAATTAACATTAATGTATGATTTTCTTGGTATACATTATGTGCTAAAATAAGTAAAACACATGTTTCTGGGAAGAATAAAACCATTACTGTAATAACATTGTAAAAAAGCTACATATATTATCACTGAGGCTTGTGGGCATAAGATTGGAGCTATATGACATCAAAGTAACTTGTTGGAAAAAGCTTTAACATCAGCCATGAAGCCATTGTTCTGTCTTTATCAGGAATCTACAACCTGTAATACATAAAATGATTTTGCCCTTTGGCAGATTATTAAATGGGCACGCTTGGCTCCTTCCAACATTTTCTAATAACAGTCTTCCCAGAACTGCCAACTCTAATAATCTCTGGTGAACATGGTTGGAAGAACGGTAATGCCTTCTTTTTATCCAACTTCTAGGAAAAGCATCCTCTTATCCCACTGAGATAAATGTGTCAAACCTCTGTGTTACGGAAATCAAACCTACCTCTTCATCCCCACTTTTAAGACTCTCTGTTAACTGATCTTTCTATAAAACAGTTTCAACTCAATTCAAGTCAGACCTATGAAAACACATATTGTACATCTATTATATGACAATACTATGTTCAAGAAAAATGCCAGTGAGGACCCTTACCTTCCCGGATCAAACCACGGAAATGGTTTGACTAAACAGAAGATTACTTGATGGAATACAACGTGTTCTATGTGACACTGCAGGAGTGTATGGGGCACAGTGGTGGGAAAAAAATAAAGTCTGAGTCAAAGGAAGCTTAAAGAAAAAGAGTCACTTGAGCTGAATCTTGCAAGAAGACTTCCTTATAGATAAATAGCTTTGCTAGTAGTGAGAATCGCATGTACAGAAGCTCAGTGGGGTGAAGTTGCAAGGATCTCCCTTGTTGTTCTCATTGCTTAAACTTTTATTTGCTTATATTCAACTGGTACTCTTCTACCTCATCTCAATGGTCTTCCCACCTAAATCATTTTGCACTCTCCTTTCTTTCAATCCACAGCCACAAACTATTTCAAAAAACATTGTTGAACTTAATGCAAAACAGCTCCCTCACCCAGGAGGAAGCCATCTATCATTAATTCCCTAACTCTAATTATTTAAAAGTAACTCTACTGATGTTCTGTTTTATAATGAAAATATATGTGTATATTGCAAAAAGAAACTCAGAAAGTACAGGAAAAACATAAAGATGAAAATAAAGGTCATATACAAACACATACCTAGAAATAATGGCTATTAACATTATATTGTGTGTATTTCCCCCATACATATAGATATTATTTCTTGGACAAAGATTTTAATGTGCAATACATACTTCCTGGAAATTTAATTTTTCGCTTTTTATGGCATGCACATATTTCTATTTTCAGAGTCACTTGTCTTTGTCATAATTTTTGTGGTTACGTGGTATTCTATTATGTGGATTTGCCATAATTTATTTAACAAATTCTTAATTATAAATATTTTTATCATCTTCTGTTTTAATGTGTAGTTTCATCACAACTGATTCGCTTATTTCATCTCAATATTACATGGCAGTTTACATTTGTTGACGTGTATGTTTTAGACCTTCAACTAAGTCAAAAGCAGCTGAGAGGCAAGGCCAGCTCTTTGCTGCCTTTTGTTACTTTTTATGGGTCAGTGAGAGAACTATCCACATAGTAAGTGCTCACATGGCTACTCAGGAGGGTTGGCACAATCTGCTAGGATGACAGGCTAATGGAGAACTGTTTATAGGCCACCTGAAGATTGGGAGAAGGGTTGGAGGTCGTGGGATATCTGCTAGGTCAGCTAACATTCCAGGAAAGTTCTAGCCTACTCAGCAAAAAGCTTTAGGGAAAATCGCTAAACCTGTAACTTATTTACAAACTTGCTGGTGTTTTCTCAAGTGAGGAGGGTGGTGGGAAGGAGAGGTCACGGGGTCTGTGTGAGCCAGAACCAGAACTGTTATGTACCTGGTGAGTTGGGTCGCGTCCATGCTTCGGCTCCTGCTGGTTCTCGCTCTGCCCAGGGTTCGCCTCCAAGCTGAACCTCCCTTTTCTCTTTTCTAACTCTTTATTTTCTTTCTCAATCATTTCCTACAATCAGAATTTAAATACAGTCACATGTTATTATGACAATGAAGTTTTTGCCCCCTCTGCACACCAACTAATCATTATATTCACCCACATTGACCCAAATGTTTTTATTCTTGTAGGTCAGACCAGTTTTCCTTGGAAGTATGGCGTGACCCCCAAAGGCAAAAGTAAACTACCTGCTTGTTGATAACACTGTAAACAAGAAATAAGTCAATAGAAAAGTCAATTTTTACCAGATTTCTTTGTGGAGAGTCAGGTGCTTATTTATTCTGTGGAACAGCCAAACACTATGTAAGGTAAATAGGTACAAGGAAGGGTCCCATTCAACAATATGAATTTAGAAATTGCTATTATAATAATGTGACCAATATTGCTTATTTATCTTGGCAAATTTCATCTTAGAATAAAAATGTTGTTAGTGTAAAAATGATTCTTCATTTTGCTTCAATTGGAATATGATTAATGTTTTAATTTGTTGTTAATGAGACAGCAGTTTTATAATCCAGGTGTTCAGAAATCCATTATTTAATTTCTGAAAGGACATGAAATGATATCAGTGTTGCACTCCTCCTTCATTCTGCCACAGCCTGTGTCCTGAGCCCCAGGCTCCCACAGCTTATGTTGTCCTGCTGAACTGAACGAGAGTGGGTGTCATTTTATTAAAACCGCAGTTCTAAGATCTTTACCACAGATTTATAAGGGGCCTCTTTTTTCCTTGTAGGAGACCATTCTGCATGGCCTGGGCCCAGCCCCCAGTGACAAACATTTACTGCGAAGTACCTTCCTAATATCCATGCTAAACCTTCCAAGGACAAGTGTAACTGGTCAGCCACTTTTGCCTTTTCATTTACAAATATCCCTCTTCTGTGATGTGATTAGCGGCATTGGCTCCTTTGTTTTCTGTAAAAGGTAACCACCTAAAGCAATCTATGCATAGTAAATGAGGACCATCGTGTAATGTGCCAAGAAACCCAATAAAGGCTGGTCATTATGAGGGCGGAGGCTTTTGCTCCCCTTGAGAGAAAAGCCGTGCTGTCCCTTTTCCTCCACTGGACTTGGTAGTCCATGTGAATGTCTCATTTCACCCATAATGATGCGGACACTGTGGCTGGTGTCCCCATCAGCTGGCACCCATGAACAGGAACCCAGAGTTAGGAGCCATCATCGTTGTGGGCACCACACCAACTTGGTTGGAGTACGTAGGCATCAGCCCAGATAAGGGCCAAGGACCCGAATGCTTTTCGGGAATGTCATAGGGTGTTGGAAAAGAGTTTTTGTTGAGGGCAAAGGGGAACTAGCCAAAACATAGCTGTAAGGAAGCAAAAGGTGTTTTACTAACTAACGCAAAGAGGCTCTGGGACACACCCGAAGAGCGGGGTGTGTTCCAGGATGTGGTGTAAGAGCAACAAGGTTAGTCAGGCAGATAGCCATCTGGACAGTCACTAGGGAGGGAAATTTTACCCCTGTGCACGAGCTCAACTCACCAATAAGTAACCCTATTGTGCCCCTGAGCCAACCGCTAACCGCCACATCTGCTTCTGTATCCAGCTTGCTTGCAGGCCTCCATAAAACCCTAAGCCTGTAAGCGTTTGGCGCGACTCTCATTTGCAGCCCTTGCGGGCACCATGTTTCTGGACACTTTGGAGAGTTCACCCCTGCGCAGGTTAAACTTGGCCAATAAAGTAACATCTTTGGAACCCCGAAAGTCTCGGACATTTGTTCTCGCGGTTGGTGAATGCAACATTTGGAGGCCCCAGAGAGATTTCCCTTTGTGGAGTTTCGGTTTGGAAGACTGGACAGGCAGCCTGGGCTGAGTAAGTATTTGTGAGGATCCTCTTTTGGTTTTGGGAGATCTAGACCGTTTGGCCCTGAGGTGGTAGGCGAGACGTTGCCGGCAGTCCATCCAGGGGTTCCCAAGGGGGGGAACGCTCTCGGGAGTTGTGACTAGGTCACATTTGGTATTATTTTCGATTTTGCACTTGCTTCCGGTTTGCGCTGTGCCGCGCCGCGACCGTCTTAGAGTGATCGTATGCCTGAGAACCGCAATTCGCTTTCATGTGGGTGTGAGAGATGAGTGTGTGTTTTGGTGACTGGTTTCTTAACTCTTTTGATTTCAGCTCTCATTTTTGAGATCCCGAAGGTCATCCAATATATAAAGATGGGCCAGAGAGAGTCCGTGCCTGGGACCCCCCCTTGACTGCTTGCTAAAGAATTTTTCTGACTTCCAGAGGCGGGCAAGTGGCTACGGGGGACCTCCGCCGGACCCAGAGTTCCTCCGAACCCTTTGCCAGCTCGAGTGGCCCGCCTTTAATGTTGGCTGGCCCACAGAGGGCACCTTTGATCTGCCCACCCTGCTTGCCGTCCGGGCAACGGTTTATAGGGTACCCCACCCAGACCAATATTTGTACATAGACATCTGGGTGGACATTGCCACTGAGCGCCCAGGTTATATTAGAAGATGCATGCAGACAAACAGGAGGGGTAGGAGAGCAATATGTGTTACTAAGCCCAGGCCAGGAGTGGGGGGGATCTGGCAATGGTCACGCCCTGAGGAAACCGCTGGGTAAGCCCAGGCTTTACCCGGTGCTCCCAGGGCAGCCAGAAGACCCACTTGATCCTGTGAATGTTCCACCTCCCTACCCTCTCCCAGAAAAACCAGATTCCACCCACCCGGGAGGGGATAGAGTATTAAGTCCACCACATACCCACGGAGGCACACATTATGGGGAAGGCGCCGTAACCTCGGGCGGGGTGCACAGCCCTCCGGTGGGAGATAACGCTGCCTCCGCCATTTTGTTTCCGTGGGAAGCGCCGGCCATTTTGCCGCTGCAAGAGGCTCCCCCAGCCCCGGATGCGCCTCCGCACGCTCCTCTCCGGCTAATATATGTACCCTTTTCCACTAGTGATTTATATAATTGGAAGCACCAAAACCCCCCATTTTCGGAAAAGCCTCAAGGGTTAATCTCCCTCCTTGAAGACCGTTTTTAGAACCCACCAGCCCACGTGGGATGACTGTCAGCAAATCCTGCAGACCCTCTTCACATCAGAAGAAAGGGACAGGATTATTAGAGAGGCTGCAAAAGCTGTCATGGGAGAGGAAGGCGGCACAGCAGCGGGGAGGAAGGAGCTAGAAGATATCCTCCCCTCTCAGCCACCCGATTGGGACTCCAATTCCAGTGGGGAAAGGGATGCGCTCCTCCAATATCGCCGGGTTCTACTCAGGGGATTAAAAGCGGCAGCTAGGAAGCCCACCAACTTCAGCAAAGTCAGTGAAGTCATACAAGGACGAGAGGAGTCCCCTGCTGCCTTTCTAGAAAGACTTATGGAGGCTTATAGGGTATACACCCCCTTAGATCCAGAAGCTCAAGAAAACCTACGGAGCAGGAGTGACACTCCCCTTGCTGGAGGGACGAGAGACGCCGCTGCCGCCGTGCCCGCCCCCGAGCCTCCTCCGTGTGTCCGTGGCGTGGGCTGATCCCGCCGTGCGTTGGTGCGGGAGCTGGCAGCCTGCCCTCCGTGAGGGAGGGCTGCGAGTCCAACGCTTCTTGGATGAAAACCTCGTCTGGTTCCTCCCGCCCCTAGCCCCTGGGAGCCGCTGTGACAAGGCGAATTCTGCCTGGCGCCCAACCCCGCCCTAGGCCCTGCAGAGCCGCCGCCGGCAACAGGAGTTCCGCCCGGCCCCGCCCTTCGCCTCCACCGGTGATTTATGTAATTAGTAACATCGGAGCCCCTGGGCGGGGCTCGGGGAAGCTGCGGGAAAGCCTAATGCCTGTGTGTTATTTTCGGAACTCTGTGTTTTAAGTTTTGTTCTGTATCTGTATCTGAAAGAGAAGAGAAAGCCCACTAGCAGGCACCTAGAGCCCTCAGCCTAGCTGGCTTAGACCCAGACCAGACTGCCACAGGGCTTCAGAAACTCCCACTGCCCTCAGAGAGGCCCTGGCCAGAGATCATAAATCATTCACTGAAAAGGAGACTGGATGACCTTGGACAGATTTGCTGCTGCTGGCACTGCTTAGAATTAGGAATGCCCCTAAGTCTTCAGGAGACCTCCTCCCATCCTCAGAATAGATAAAGGGGGGAGATATAGCAGAAGACAAGCCCAGACAAGTCAGAGGGACTCATCCATTTGCTGAGCCACTAAGATAAAGAGGGGTAAACAACTAAGTAACTAAGGAGTAAGAACAAAAGAACGTTACCCTATTAGTAGCCCTGCCTGCTTTCTTGCTTCTGTAAACCTGCTTAGCTGTGTGCTGCTGCTGCTGTGTGGACCCTGCAGCAGTCAGATTCTCTGTGTAACTGGTTTTGATAAGACTGGCTCTAGTTTTGACGGTCATGAACTGAGGTCCAAGGCTGACCATCTGATTTATAAGGTGTTTGCAAGGTCTAAGCTTCAGAAAGGTGAAAAAAAAATGTCCCTGCAAATCTAGGGACTTTTAGCTGCCAGATACTGAGTTTAAGTACAGTCCTTCCCAGTGTGGGAAAGGAACAGTGATTAAAAGAGAATTATGGATAAATCTAGATAGGTAAAAAGGCTATAGAAGGTTTGTAGATATTGCAGAAGGTCTGTGGGAAGTTATAAAAATAAATAGAAATGTGAAAGTTTTAGAAAGAAATTATGTGATGTTAGTAATAAAAGGTATAAGGCATGGAGATGCATCTTGATGGGTATTAGGAGGAAAAAGATTTTCCTTCAAGTTTTGTGTTTTTCTCCCTACCTGATCCCTCCAGAATTTGGCATTCTGAAGGAATAAATGATAACAAAAGGTTTCTTTGCATAAAACCAATAAGACCAGTCATTAATAGTGGTTTTGTTAACCAGGACTTTGACTGGAATGTCACGCCTGAAGGAGGCATGTATGGGTTCTGGTCGTTACCAGAGAGCTCAGAGGAACTGGGATTGACCTGTGAAGCTAGCGAAAGCCCACAAAAAAAAAAACCTGGTACTTTGGTTGGTTGTGCAGTTCCAGCCAGCCTTTCCAGGGAAGGAACGAAGGTTGTCTTCCTGAAAGATGGCTAAAAGGAACCTATAGGCACAATGGAGGCTCAAGGATTTGAGTAAAACGACTAGTACAGGCGAAGCCAGATGGAGGATGTGTGGCTCTGCTTCTGTGCCCTGAGGGGCAGACTGAGAAGTCAATCTGAAGGTTCCCTGTGTGAGTTCCAGCAAAGCGGATTTGAAGATCATAAGTGATCCAGGCTGCTCTTGGTGTGTTTATGCAAATAAACAGTCAAAATCAAAAGTGGAACCTAAAGTAGTCCTTATAATAACAGTGAGGGTGATCTTAAGGAGAAAAATTACAGTTCTAGGAAAATCACTATGCTCAGTATTAGATATCAGAATGGCGCAGCTAACTGTCTTAAATTTTCATTTAAGAGTTGAAACCAGGTTTGTGATGTCACCAAAGATGTACAATTTACAGGTGCAAAGGACCTGTCAAATTGCCACTGTTAAATGTCATTTCAGGAAGGACCTTGCAATAGAATGTCATCCCAAAAGACAGTCTCACAGGCACAGCAACTGGTTTGGGAATTATTGTGTGAATTAATCTGTGTGTTCTTCTGTTTACATAGGCCGTATGCCTATGACCTGCCTAATCTGTCACCTCCAGAATATGACCTGATCAGAAGGCCAACGGTCCAGTAATGCCAGCCTTTGGACACTAAGCCTGCGACTTCCTGGTGACAGCCAAATGACCAGGACCCTGTAAGGTCCTTCCCCTTGCAGGAAGGACTCCCTCTGTGCTGCACCCACCTCCTCCTCTTTCAGGGTACCCCTGACCCAAGGATAGGTATGACGACGTCCATGTCCAGCCTGAAGTAGTTATAAGAAGATGAGACCTTCGTCCATTGTCCTTTATATGATTCCAGAAAGAGAAAGGAATCTCAGAACCCCTCCTAATAGTTAATCACAGGAGGAGAAAAATAATGAAAGTGGCTTAGTTGAAGAAAGCTTACAATGCATAAATAGACTTGACTATGGCCCAGGGCCAGGACAGGAGTGTCCTCCTAGTGGCAGGACACTCTTCTCTCCTTCCTAGCCCCCGTCCTAGGACCCCTGATCATCCCAAATAAAGAAAAGTCAAAGGTTTGACATACCCCCAAAGGAAATGGGGGAATGTTGAGGGCAAAGGGGAACCAGCCAAAACATAGCTGTAAGGAAGCAAAAGGTGTTTTACTAACTAACGCAAAGAGGCTCCGGGACACACCCAAAGAGCGGGGTGTGTTCCAGGATGTGGTGTAAGAGCAACAAGGTTAGTCAGGCAGATAGCCATCTGGACAGTCACTAGGGAGGGAAATTTTGCCCCTGTGCATGAGCTCAACTGACCAATCAGGTAAAGGAGCACTAGCCAGTGCAGCCCCTGTGCACAAGCTCAACTGACCAATCAAGTAAAGGAGCACGAGCCAGTGCACGAGCTCAACTCACCAATAATAAGTAACCCTATTGTGCCCCTGAGCCAACCGCTAACCACCACATCTACTTTTGTATCCAGCTTGCTTGCGCCTCCATAAAACCCTAAGCCTGTAAGCGTTTGGCGCGACTCTCATTTGCAGCCCTTGCGGGCACCGTGTCTCAGGACACTTTGGAGAGTTCACCCCTGCGCAGGTTAAACTTGGCCAATAAAGTAACATCTTTGGAACCCCGAAAGTCTCCGACATTTGTTCTCGCGGTTGGTGAATGCAACATTTTCTTCCTAGGTCTCTCTTGT
Organism: Sturnira hondurensis; assembly: GCF_014824575.4. Classification (NCBI taxonomy): domain Eukaryota; kingdom Metazoa; phylum Chordata; class Mammalia; order Chiroptera; family Phyllostomidae; genus Sturnira; species Sturnira hondurensis. Next base: position 8,383,135 of record NW_028096448.1, on the reverse strand, counting down.
GACCACTTTGCAACTGTACCTTCTTTAGGAAGCAGGAGCCTTGCTCCCACTCCCAAGCTTTTGCCGGGAGGCAACCCCAAACTAGGTCTTTGCTTGGGAGAAAGAGCGAGGATTTTCCATTTAATCAGCTTTAAAAACATCAACTAGTTACAGGACAGTTTACAGGCATCTCAGCAAATTCTTTCTTTTAAGCCGCCTCTTACGGCCCCTTCAATTTTGCCTTTCCTTCCATCTGCCTGCATAAGGATTTAAAGATGCACATGGAGAAAAGGCAAAATCGAGACTGGTTTTGTAATCGCTTGCTTGTGTTGGGGGGAATTTCAGAAAATGGTTCTTTTATTTGTTAAAAATTTTCTTTGAAGGTTTCTGCGAATTCTCAATTATGGGGAATGGGCTCTCTAAAGAACAAGAGCAATGCTTTAGGTTCAGCAGCATTTTGGAGCTGCTGAATGTCTCCTAGATTAGGTATCTTTTAGTTTGGGGAATATGGAACAAAAGGGACCCACACGTACTACCTAGGCTCTGCTGGTGGTTCCCAGCAGGGGCCCCAAGTCTCCTGGCCAGTCAGGTGAGCTCAACAGCGGCGTGGGTGTGCATGTGCTCGCAGCAGGGCTGCAGCTGCTGGCGCGTGCACGGTCGAGGTGAGTTGAGTGGGGCTGGGTGTCTGTGTGGGGGACTGGCAGGGGCACAGGGGGAAGATTGGTTTCCCTCACCACCCTTTCTCCTCAGTGTGTGCAGGGGCAGACCCTTCCCTGCACCCAGCGCTGGGTGCAGTCCCGGACATGGCGGCACAGTTGCGATTGGCCGGTTGCAGTGGCGAGAGCCTCTAGTCCCAGGAGGCTAGTACTTGGGAGGCTGAGGCAGGAGGATCGCTTGAGTCAGTTCTGGGTTGCAGCGTGCTATTCCAATTGGGTGTCTGCACTAAGTTCGGCATCCATATGGTAGAGAGTCGGGGTTCATCAGGTTACCTAAAAAGGGGTGAACCAGCCCAAATCGGAAACAGAGAAGGTCAAAACTCCAATTTTTAAAAAGTAAATGTATTTTCCAATAGAGAAAAAACTGTTTCTGAAAGTTATGAGTGTGTTCATAAGTTTGTCCATCTAAAGCATGCTATAAGTGGGATGGGGGGGTGTGACGAGTTAAAGAAATATTAAGAATCCTCCTTGTTTATGCCAGAGCCATGATCTTTATTGTAAAAATGAAATATAGGTATACTGTCTCCCAGGGAGAACTAGCCCTTCTCCACGGAAGTCAAAATACCATTTTTTAGCTCAGTGCCTATAAACACTGATGGTTTCCTTGGGGAAGAACTGGCTATTCTCCCAGAGGGAACCGTTAGTCAGTCGAGTCACAAAAGGCCCTCGGTGTGCAACAGTTTTTGTCTAAAACATATTTTTTCAGAGCACCTCCCCAGCATCTTTCCCACTTTTCTTGAAAAGTCTGAATGTAGGAACTACCACATCCTGAGAACAACAGGGCCATTAACTTGCTGCTTAAACTCATGGCAGCTAGCAGAAACAGCAGGGGGCCTGTCTTTCCAAGCCCTTACCAAGGCACCCCCATTTACAGGAGTTAATCCTCGAGGACTAAATTCTCAAATAATTTGGCAAACAGATGCCACTGATTACACTCCCTTTGGAAAATTCAAATACAATCATATTCCTATTGATACTCACTCTGTTGCCCTACATGCATCTGCTTTAACAGGAGAATCTGCTAAAACTATACAAGCCCATTGGCTTGAGGCCTTTAGTCATTTAGGATGGCCTCAGCAAATTAAAACTGATCATGGCCCTGTATACCTTGTCCATTCTAATCAGGGTTTTCGTCAGCATTGAAGTATCCAACATAAAGCAGGAATACCCTAAATTCCAACTGGTCAGGCAATTGTAGAGTGGGCTCATCATACTTTTAGAAATCTTCTTAAAAAGCAGAAAAAGGGGAGTCGTGAATCCTTCCCCCCCAATTTGGTTATGTTAGACCTGTTTACCTATAATTTTCTAAATTGTGATGAATCATTCTGTACTCCAATTGAGAAACATTTTCAGAAGAAAGAGCCAAAGTCGTCTTATCCTTAGGTTTTATACAGAGATTTGCTCTTGGCAAGGCCCTGTAGATCTCTCAACTTGGGGAAGAGAGTATGTTTGTGTTTCCATCCCTACAGGTCCTATCTGGCTACCAGCCAAAAGAGTAAAGTCTTATCATGAGCAGGACAGACACCAAGCTCTGCTACCTGAAGCCGAGAACCAATGGACTGACAGACCAGATGGCCCAGCTGACCCTGAACAACCAGAAGGAAAATGGACACCCACACCATCACCCATGGGCCTGGGTCTGCCAATGGAGAAGAATGGGGCCTGCCCCAAAGACAGGGGCCAAGGCTCAAATGCCTGCTGCAAAGGGCAACAACCCCTTAGTGCCCCATGGTGTTCAGTGGTTGAACCCTAAAAACTATTTCAAAGGACTGAATTTACAAGTTTGGGTCCTAGCAGCCCTTGGATGCCCCTTTGTCTAAACCCTTAGTTGTGCTTTATGATGTATATATATGGAGGATGTTTTCTTGAGATCGCATTCAGGAACAGCAAATAGTAGGTTTCACAGGCTTAACAGCTACAATTGCATTTACAATAGAAAAAGGAGGGAGATTAGATGTTGGGAACCTCCCTGCCTGGTTTCAGGAGCTGTAACCCCCATGGCTAAGGCTGAGTAAGAGCCCAAGGGACCTGCTTCATCTGTGTCTGTTCTGCCATGAGGACCTGAGCCACTGAGGAGACAAAGCTTATCTTCCTGGCAGGAGCACCGCCTCTGCCCACTTCACTTCACCCTGCCTGGCCCCCAGTCCTTCTTTGGTTAGCCAGTGACTGGTAAGATCCCTCAAAAAAGGGGTGATCTAAGACGCACAATCATGTGGAGGCCTTCAGGGAAGGACTTGGGGGGCTGTANGTGGGCTCATCATACTTTTAGAAATCTTCTTAAAAAGCAGAAAAAGGGGAGTCGTGAATCCTTCCCCCCCAATTTGGTTATGTTAGACCTGTTTACCTATAATTTTCTAAATTGTGATGAATCACTCTGTACTCCAATTGAGAAACATTTTCAGAAGAAAGAGCCAAAGTCATCTTATCCTTAGGTTTTATACAGAGATTTGCTCTTGGCAAGGCCCTGTAGATCTCTCAACTTGGGGAAGAGAGTATGTTTGTGTTTCCATCCCTACAGGTCCTATCTGGCTACCAGCCAAAAGAGTAAAGTCTTATCATGAGCAGGACAGACACCAAGCTCTGCTACCTGAAGCCGAGAACCAATGGACTGACAGACCAGATGGCCCAGCTGACCCTGAACAACCAGAAGGAAAATGGACACCCACACCATCACCCATGGGCCTGGGTCTGCCAACGGAGAAGAATGGGGCCTGCCCCAAAGACAGGGGCCAAGGCTCAAATGCCTGTTGCAAAGGGCAACAACCCCTTAGTGCCCCATAGTGTTCAGTGGTTGAACCCTAAAAACTGTTTCAGTGGACTGAATTTACAAGTTTGGGTCCTAGCAGCCCTTGGATGCCCCTTTGTCTAAACCCTTAGTTGTGCTTTATGATGCATATATATGGAGGATGTTTTCTTGAGATCGCATTCAGGAACAGCAAATAGTAGGTTTCACAGGCTTAACAGCTACAATTGCATTTACAATAGAAAAAGGAGGGAGATTAGATGTTGGGAACCTCCCTGCCTGGTTTCAGGAGCTTTAACCCTCCATGGCTAAGGCTGAGTAAGAGCCCAAGGGACCTGCTTCATCTGGGTCTGTTCTGCCATGAGGACCTGAGCCACTGAGCAGACAAAGCTTATCTTCCTTGTAGGAGCACCACCTCTGCCCACTTTACTTCACCCTGCCTGGCCCCCAGTCCTTCTTTGGTTAGCCAGTGACTGGTAAGATCCCTCAAAAAAGGGGTGATCTAAGACAGGCACAATCATGTGGAGGCCTTCAGGGAAGGACTTGGGGGGCTGGAGAAAAAGAGGGTCATGGACCCTTGCCCCTCGGCTCTGACATAGCCTGAGTCCTCTTTCTGTTTGCAAGAAGTCTCCTAATCTCTTGGCTGCCTTACTTTCCCTACTCAACCTAAGCCTGAAACAATGCCAGAGGTGGGTGGGGCCCTGGGCTGGAAAGGGTAGATTCCTCAGGGCATTCAGACCTAAGAGAGAAAGGATACAATCTAATGAAACCTACTTGGCTAATATCCTCAATTTAAATGATAAGGGTCCCAGACTGAAATGAGTTTGTTTCCCTAAAGTTTTATGGCCCTTTAGCTATTTGACCCTGACTCAAAATAGGCCCTCAGAGTTCTTTGAATGTTATCTATTTGATCATTACTGCTTGACAGTGATGGATGGGCTTAATCTGAGAATGTGGGTCTTTGGAACCACTGGTTGCTTATGGATTGTGATAATGTTCTGTGTACTTTGATGCATTTGCAAATTATTTTCCCAGGGGCCTGTGAGAGACCAGCAAGTAGCAAGCTTTGTGGAATCCGTAGTGGTCCTAACTAAAAACAAGGGGGTAGATGTAGGAGACTGTTATGCGTGGCGTGGGTCCAGCCTCCAGTGGCAAACATTTACTGCAAAGTAACTTCTTAAAATCCATGCTAAACCTTCCAAGGACAAGCATAACCGGTTCAACCACTTTCACCTTTTCATTTACAAATATCCCTCTTCTGTGATGTGATTAGCGGCATTGGCTCCTTTGTTTTCTGTAAAAGGTAACCAGCTAAAGCAACCCGTGCATAATAAATGAGGACCATAATGTAATGTGTGGAGAAACCCCGTAAAGGCTGGTCAGGGCAAGGGCTGTGGCTTTTGCTCCCCTTGAGAGAAAAGCCGTGCTGTCCCTTTTCCTCCACCGAACTTGGTAGTCCGTGTGAGTGTCTCATGTCATCCATAATGACACAGACACTGTGGGCTGGTGTCTGCATCACTTCCTTCTGACTTAAGTAGCTTAAAAAAAGGTTATCTTTCTTCTGAAACTTAGATTTGTTTCAAATAAGGGCAAGAAGTAGTGGCCATGGCTCTGTATCTGTCATCGCTGTTATCACTGAATTTTCAGGCAATTCCAGAGTATAGGGGTGAATGAACAGGAGGCCCAAGCTTGGCAGCGAGCTCCAAAAGCCATCTCTCATAGTCCATCATCTCGCTGGTGGGGTGGTACATGGCAGAGAAGGGAAATTGTCTGAAGGACTTCCTGTTCTCATTTCCTTGTCATGAATAAAAACCACAGTCCAGATATGGCTTCTCCTCTTGGTCATTTAATTTTTATAATCCTACCAATGATTGTAGTACAGGCTGAATAAAGGCTATTTTACAATAAGCAGAGGAATTTGGGTTAGTAATTGGGAAGCATCTGGGCACTAACAGAACAAATAAATATATTGGAACAAACTTTTCAGAGATAATGGGAAAGAAAATATAAGAGGTGGGGGCAGGAACCCAAGTCTGACATTTAGGAATGTAAGTACAAGGAGGAAAAAAATATTAGAAGGAACTTTGAACCAATGAGCCTTTTAATGACAATTTAGTCATAATAACTCTAGAACATGATATAAATATTAACTAGATCAACATATAGAATTTCCCTATATTCACATTTTTAACACAATATAATGATCTGGGTGGGAGATTGAACTAGATTATCTAGGTCCCTTCCAAATGTAAATCTCTGTGATATGGCATTTTTACATCAGTGTGCATGCTATTCGCTCTGAATTTGCAATCTTCAATTAATTTTGCAATTATAGTTTTAGTAAAATGTTTCACTGGTCTTCACTTCTCAATGCCTAATACCACTTTAGTACATGCATTAAAGAGATGAACCAGCACTTTGGTGATGAAGGTACTTGGTCTATGTCAATAATGCTAATATTTCATCTTGCAAGAGATTCGGCACTTATTTTAAATCATCTCATTTGCTTTGTGCATGCCCCATACATTACCATCTAACATAAGAGTCTCATCTCCAACTCATCTAGAACTTGGAAAATATGTATATTCATGAAGTGGCTGTGTTTTTGAAATATAAAGTATGGCTGTAAAATATCAATTCTGATTTCCCTGAGTCATCCAAGAAAACTAGTCACATTATGCAATAGTTTTATTGCACAGATAAATTCTGGTTATCTTCTACATTTTTATTGACTTTTTTTCTAGGAAGTGGAATCTAGTTACAAGAAGAATTTGCAACAGCTCACCTCATATACAACAGTGCTCTGTCAAACTCAATCTTTCAATTAAGAAAGGAAAATAAATAGCCAGTTCCCCTGTAACTACATTACCTGATGCTTGCAATTTGGGAGAGTGTTTGCATTCACTCATTCATCTCTTCAAATACGTAAGATACTTAAATCCAAAGGAGGCTTGACTCTATTGTATTATCATTCTTTCATTATCTACCCGTTTGTCCTAGGTCCTTCTATTTCCTCTGAAGATTTATTTTTTATTTATTTATTTATTTATTTATTTTTTAAAGATTTTATTTATTTATTTATCTTTAGAGGGGAAGGAGAGAGGGAGAGAAACATCAGTGTATGGTTGCCTTTTGTGCGTCCCCTGCTGGGAGTTGGCCTGCAGGGAACTGGACTACAACCCAGGCATATGCCCTGACTGGGAATCGAACCGCGATCCTCTGGTTCACAGGCCCTTGCTCAATCCACTGAGCTACACCAGCCAGGGCTCCTCTGGAGATTTAAATCTTTATAGTAATTGTTACATATATATTTATTTATTCTGACCAACAAGTTCTAGAGAAGTATACTCTGCAAATATGGGTTACTTTAAGAAGGTAGTAAAATAAATCTCTCACCATATTAAAAACCATGCCAAAAGCGATGGCATTGATGCAATGGTAGGGATTGGAAATAGACTAACACTGGTTTCCAAATCTTGGTGTGCAAAACAATCTTCCATGTACTTGCTTAAAATACAGATATCTGGTAGCCTTCCTAAGATATTCTGCTTCAGGTGATTTGAATGCAGTGATTCAAGGGCCACATGTTTAAAAATACTGGTCTAATCAACAGTAAGTATAATAATAAATTTAAAAAAGGAAACACTATGCATGTAGAAATTCATTGACCCTATAGGTAAAGGTAGGTGATTCAAGAAAGGTTTTTTTTTTTGGAGGGTTATTTGTAGAGAAATTTTAAGAGGTGATGTACTAGGAATGGGAATGAATTGGGGAGGGAACACAGTGGAGACATGTTGACAATGATGATGTGTCAGCTTGTAGTAGCTACCATGTACTGAACTGTGACCAGGCACTGTGAAATGGCTCCACATTTTAGAGGTACATCATTTAATTTTCTCAGTTCCGAGAGGCCTCATCTCAAAATGAAGGACTGAGTGAAATTAGTAGTTGCAATAGGCAGAAGAAATGTAGATGAAGAACTGTAAGAGAGTAAAAGAAATCAATCAGATGTAGAGATTAATAATCTGTATCAATACCTCTGCCTCTAAGTATACATACAAACTCACTTTCAGAAGTCTAGTCACTAATCACTAAATCGTAGTGTTCATGTAGATACTATATTTTCAAACTTTGAATCAAGCCAGGGAGGTTTAGAGGGAGAAACTGTCAACAAATAAATGCAGACAAACCAAGATGAGCAGGGTAAACTGGTTCCCCAAACACAGACTCTCAGGAGTGAAAGGAGGAGCAGAGTCACTCAGCCAAGTCTCACGCTGGAGAACTCCCAGTGCAGCTTGGCACTCGTGTGCATCACAGCCAGCAAAGGGCCGGGTGGAGCCCGATTTCTGACAATGAACACTCTTCCCAGAGTGGGGTCAGAGCAACGTGAGCTGACTCCCTAACAAAGATCTAAAAATTCAACAGAATTACAAGTCATGGAAAACACATTGTTAATTCTCACGTTTGATTTTAAAACTGAAGTTACATGAAACACATCCTTTTATGAACTATGTAGCTTCTGTAATTAGGCCATATGAAGATAAAATCAAAAGGTATAAAGTTTCAGTTGTGCAAGATGAATAAATTCTAGAGACCTATGGGTAACATACAGCATAGAGCCCCCCTTAGTTAATAACATTGTATTGAATACTTAAAATTTTGCTAAGAGGGTAGATCTTAAGTGTTTTTATCAAAGATAAATGAACAAATGAATGATTGAATAAATAAATAAAGCAGGAAGAAACATTTGAAGGTGATGGTTTCAAGGATGTATATTTATCACCAAACTCATAAAGTTGTATACATTAAATACATACAGAAAAAATCAGCTGCTCTGGGGAAAATGTGACATAATCTGCAAGATATTCTAAAAAACTCTTCGATTGCAGCTCTGGAGAAGTGATGAGTCCTGCACCCTAATCTGTCCTCACCTCCACTGCAGACTGGGTAAATCTAGTGTGATCTTCTCCTTTTCAGCTTCCCTGCCTGTCAATGCAATGAGCAGCTAGAACTGATTGGTCTACGAGGTTCTGCTGAAACCCAACAACTCATGCTTCTAATTCATTCATTCCTTCATTAACTCATTTGTTCATTTGCAGACATTGGGGGTATGCCCGCGGCTCTCTGAGCACTCTCTTCAGCCAGCATACTTTGACACTAATAACTGTCAGCCAGAATACCTCTTATCTGCTACTCTCTCTTCAGTCCCGACCACCCCAGATCAGGTGGTCTGTGAAGTCAGCTGTATTTTTACACTCCCGCAGCTGTGGGCAGGAAATGGCTCTGACAGCTACCCAGAAATTCTGGTTGTGAGTCTGGTCTCCTCATGTGCCCAGTTGCTTTGTAAGGGTCAAGCAAAATTTTTCCCAGTTACGTCATTCCCTCTGGTCTCTCCTCTGTTTGATCCTTGTTGCCTATGGATTTCAGAATCATATTTGTACTCGTGATATTTTCTCCAATTCTCAGAGAACGCTGTTCTTGGTGGCTTTGGGGAGAAGAGGCCCCTTCACTGGCCTGTGGTCTTGCAGAAGAGTGAATCACTCAATGATTTTATTATTAAATTTAGATTCTCTATGGTATAAAGTATGCAGCTAGTTTTCCTATTTATCTGATATTTAAAGTCAATGGATATTTTAAAATTTTTGTTCTCAATTGTGTAGATTGTGTTTGTATAGGTGCAAACTATAGAAGTAGCTGGTAACACATACTTCCTGCTTCGTTAAACTGTGTACAGTTAACTGACATTACCTAGAAACATGTTTATCATAACATAAAGTAGAATTTCACTTTGTTTCCACAGTCACATTTAATGTCATGAAATGAAAATATATTGAATGTTTCTCTTACTCCTTTTTTATCACGTTAAGTGTTAATTTCTAATGACCATTCAACTTTTTTTTCTATTTGTAAAAATTGTAAATATATTTTATTGATTATACCATTACAGTTGTTCTATTCCCTTCATTCCCCTCCACCTTGCACACTCCCTCCCCCACTATTCTTCCCCCCTTAGTTTATAACCACGTGTCTTAAGTTCTTTAGATTCTATATTTCCCCCACTATTCTTGCCCTCCCCCCTATCTATTTTCTACCTACCATCTATGCTATTTTCTGTGCCTTCTCCCCCCTTCTCCTCCTCCCACTCCCCTATTGCTAACCCTTCATGTGTTCTTCATTTCTATGGTTCCACTCCTGATCTAGCTGTCCTCTTGGTTTGCTTTTGTTTTAGGTGTGGTTGTTGATAACTGTGAGTTTGCTGTCCTTTCACTGTTAACATTTTTCATCTTCTTTTCTTATATAAGTCCCTTTAGCATTTCATATAATAAGGGCTTGGTGATGATGAACTCCTTGAACTTGACCTCATCTGAGAAGCACTTTATCTGTCCTTCCATTCTAAATGAAAGTTTTGCTGGATAAAGCAATCTTGGCTGTAGGTCTTTGGATTTCATGACTTGGAATACTTCTTTCCAGCCCCTTCTTGCCTGTAAGGTCTCTTTTGAGAAATCCGCTGACAGTCTGATGGGTACTCCATGATAGGTGACTGTCCCCTTATCTCTTGCTGCTTCTAGGATCCTCTCCTTCATTTTAGTCTTGGCTAATGTAATTATGATGTGCCTTGGTGTGTTCCTTCTTGGGTCCAACTTTTTTGGCACTCTCTGAGCTTCCTGGATTTCCTGGAAGTCTATCTCCTTTGCAAGACTGGGGAAGTTCTCCTTTATTATTTGTTCAAATACATTTTCCACTCGCGGCTGTTTCTTTCCCCCTTCTGGAACCCCTATAATCCGGATGTTGGAACATTTAAAGATGTCCTGGAGGTTCCTAAGCCTCTCCTCATTTTTTTGAATTCTCATTTCTTCATCCCTTTCTGGTTGGATGTTTCGTTCTTCCTTCTGGTCCATTCCATTGATTTGAGTCCCAGTTTCCTTTCCATCGCTATTGGTTTCCTGGACATCTCCCTTCATTTCAATTAGTTTAGCCTTCATACGTTCCTCTAATTTGTGACTATAATCAACCAGTTCTGTGAGCATCCTGATAAACAGTGTCTTGAACTGTGCTTCTGAGAGGCTGGCAATTTCTCGGTCGCTTAGAGTTATTGGCTCTGGGACTTTGAGTTCTTCTTGCGCCATCTTTCGGGCTGTTCGTTCCTGTTCCGTAGCAGGATCGGAGCCCTAAGGTGTTCACTAGAGCAGGGCAACTCAGTCGCTGGGTTGTGACGTTGTATGTGGGGGCGGGGTCAACGAGGAACTATGGCGTCCCATCTGCCACCTCCCGCCGCGGCTCCTACAGGTGCTGCAGCTGCCACTGTTACCCGGCCCACACGTTTCGTCCCACTGCACGCAAGTGTGCCACCGCCATCAGCCCTTGCCCCCTGGGGCCTGCGTGGTCCGTCTCACTGTGCGCGAATGTGTGACCCCGTCAGTCTGCCCCACACCCTGACTGGGTCCTGGCTGCCTGCGCACCTAGGTCGGGGGATCTGTCCTGCCCAACCCTGTTCTGCTGCTGGCTCCGCCCCTCTTACCGCCCCAGTTGAACGGTTAGTGGTTGTCGGACTTCCGTATAATTCAATTTTCTGTTTTTTGGCTGTGTCTTTGTTCTCCAAACCTTTGTTGTATTCAAACTTGGTTGTGGGAGAAGACACAGTGTTTCCACCTATGCCTCCATCTTGGCGGAAGTCTCAATTTTTTTTTATCTCATGGCACATGTAACTAATTACTAAAATTCTGCAGCACAACAAAAAATATTTTTTGCCAATCGGACAAAAAAGGGTATAAGTTTTATTGATTTGCACTAACAATAACAATAATAGTAGTAGTAATTATGTACCCTTTTTGCTCCAGAGGGATTTTTGAAAAAAAATCAGGTACCTGTATTTGTGTGTAAGGATTTCTGATGCAAAGAATTAACCAATCAGATGGATCTTTATTATGTGATGGGAACAAAAAGATGCAACTCTGTTACATGACCTACGTATTTGTGACTCAAGACAGAGCATCACACCAGACAACGATTGTTATGTTGGCTGTTGTCATTGTTTTTAATTGACAAGTTAAGGAAAAAGAGGTCAGTGCCCCTGACAAAATAGTAAGGTATTGCAAGTTTCAAAAATTCTTGTGACACCCCAGTTGAGAATCACTGATTTACAACAATAAAAATAAAATGATTTTTTGTCTTCCTAAATTTTCTACAACAAACATGAATTATTGGTACAAGAAGGAAGGAAGGAAGGAAGGAAGGAAAGAAGGAAAGAAAACACAACCAAAGAATTTCTAGTTTAACTGTTTTTTGTTTAATGTTATTACTGAAAAGAATAAAGATTACTTCCCAGTGACTTTCTAGCTTAATAAGGGATCCCAGGAATTACAATTCTGGCTAAAGACAATAAACATAAAATCGAAGATTCATGTGAATTTTTCCCAGAATACAAATACACACATAGAATTTAGTCAGTCTGGCACCTAAGTGTAGCACAGGAGTATGTTTTACATAGGATGTCATCAGTGCTCTGCATTTTGGGGGTGCTGAAGGCATAAGGGTTGTAGTGTTACATCATAGGTCCATCTATGAGTGAATTTGATTTCTCTGTAGGTGATACATATACTCTAAACATAATTCTTATCACACTTCAACTTTAAAAAATAAACATTTTATTTGGAATAATTCTAAGCATACACAAAAGTTGCAAAATTAGAACAGAGAGTTCTGTGTACTTGTTACTCAGTTCCCCTAGATATTAACATCTTACTATGGTAACATCAACTATGGTAGGTTTGTGATGATCAAGAACTTAACTTCTTGATATTATGGTTAACTAAACTACAGACTTCATTTGGACTTCACCAGTTTTCCTACTAGTTCTTTTTTCTTTTCCAGGATCCAATCTAGTATACCATATTGCATCTAGAACGCCAGCTTTTGAGAAAGATTAAGACCAGAGTTAGAGATAGAAAGAGCTCAGACCTACTGGATGGCAAGATTTAGAATCAGGAAGAGAAATTGAAATGGCATAAATGTAAGCCTAGGAGAAACCTTGACTTAAAAGATGTAGCCATCACTTAGTTTTACTTCAAACAATTGATATTTCTGATGCTACTCTCATGCCATGTGGTATTTTCCTTTGTTATCAGAATTTAACGAGAGGTTTTTTTGTATTTTTTCTTTTTTATTGACTTTATTTGGATGGCATGAGTTTATATATATATAAATATATATATATATATATTTCGGGTGTACAGTTCTATAACACATCATCTGTATATTGTTGTATGGTGTGTTCACCTCCCCAAGTCTCCTTCCGCCACCATTTATTCTTTCTATATACTCTTTTACCTCCCCAAACCCTCCTTTCCCTCTGGTAATCAACATACTTTTGTCTCTGTTTATGAGCTGTTTTTCTGTTTTGTTTTGTTTTGTTTTGCTTCATACCTTCACTTTTTTCATCCAACCCTGAATCCTCCCTCCCCTTTAACAGCTAACAGGGTTCTTATAAGTCAAATATATTGAAAACCTGTTAATGATGACAACTCTGAACTTGAGGGAAGGCCAGTGTCCCAGAGACGTAGCAGTATCATCTATGCGAAAATGTGTACAAAGTACTCTCGGATATTGCCATCACCAGACATAGACAGTACCTTATGTATCTCATCTTCTTCCAGTTTAACCCTTTTCCCCTGACCTGTAGCTACAGTAAGAATCACAGTGTTTCTTTTTTCATTCATTCATTCAAAAAAGCAGGTATTGAGGATCAGTTTGTGCTAATCCAACAGTCTTTTGGTTGAACCCAGGCAAGATAACCAGGCTTTACTGTGTTAATGGAGGTATCCCTACAGTGCTGGGAAAAAAGCATAGAAGACATGAATGAGGCAGAAGAAACTCTGGCAAAAGCCATGAAAGCACAAGGTTGCTGGGAACCGCCCTGCCTAGTTTCAGGAATCGTAACTGCCTCCCATGGCTAAGTGAGCAACCTCCGGAATGCGGGCTGCAGGAGACAAAGCTTATCTCTGGCAGCAAGCGCTGCTTCTGCTTCTACCCCTGCCCTGAAAGCATGGTTGATGTCCATGGAGGGTATGACCCCTCAGAGAGGGGCAACCTAAGCCAGACATGATCACTTGGGAGGCCATTATAGAAAGACTCGGGTGGGGTGGGGGCTGTGACAAAGAGGGAGCCATGGACCCTCGTTCCCCTGGCTATTGTTACATAGCCCAAGTCCCCCCTTCAGTCTGGGAGAAGTGCTGTCTGGCTCTAATCCACTTAAGCCTAAAAACCTATGATGGGGAAGGCGGTGCAGCTCTGTGCTGGAAAGGGTAGGTATGGGAGTAAATCAGGCATAAGAAAGAATATGTAAAAACCCTGTGAAACCTGATTTGTTTAGAATGCTCTCATTTAAATGATAAGGGTCCAAGCAAGAAGTTTGTTCCTCAAAGTTTTATGGCTCATTAGCTATCTGACCCTGACTGAGAATAAACCCTCATACTTCTTTGAATGCTACCTATTGTTTTATCCTTACCTGTATTCTTGTGCGAAGGAACCCAATAGAAGCCCCCTGAGCAGGGGGCTCTTGGCCCTTCCCCTTTGAGGGATCAGCCACCTTTCCTCCCCAAGCAGATCACAAAAAGCAAATCGCTATGGGGGCCAGGCAAGTAGCAGAAATGAACAAAGACAACTGGTATGATAAGTTTTTCCAGGACATCAGAGAAACTTGTGAACTAGTATCATGCCTGACATTATCTGAAAGTGCCAGCCCTTACTCTGATTCAACAGATTGCTGACATGGAGAAACTTGGGGTTAGTATGCCCTAATATCTAATTTTTAAAAAGATTTTATTTATTTATTTTTAGAGGGGAAGGGAAGGAGAAAGAGAGGGAGAGAAACATCAATATGTGGTTGCCTCTTGCACACCAGGGGACCTGGCCTGCAACCCAGGCTCGTGGCCTGACTGGAAATCAAATCAGTGACCCCTTTCTTTGCAGGCTGGCTCTCAATCTATTGAGCCACACCAGCCAGGGCATAGTTTTTTATGAGAAGTCAAATATCTCAGTTTTTTATGGAAACCATTTTTTTCTAGTGAGATAAATTTAAAAATAACTGATCTGTATGGGTGTATCCTCTCTCAGCATTAACAGGCTAGGTGCTTTGGACCAGCTGAGGGAGGCTAGAGGAGCTGGACTAAATATTAAAAACATAAAAATGTAAAGTCATGCAAAGCCAGCACAGCTGTGAAGAATTGTAAGGTCAAGATCTGAGAGAGGATGAGGTGAATGTGATATTTGGGTCCACTTTTCTCCTGAAGGTCGTGGCTGGTTCTGAAAGCTGTGGTTGAGAGGATGAAAACCAAGAGACCTGTGGACAGACTCATGGAGGTGGGACACCAAAAACTGGAGGTCAGTGTTTGCCAAGGTGTAAGGATCTTGGTGCATACTCTGGCAGGCAGTTTGCCCCCGGGAGGCCTCTAGTTAGCAATAACAGTGAACTGGAAATGGATCAGTCCTCACAGGACTGAAAGCCAACCTCAGATGATCTCCATTTGCTGATTCTGTCAAGGTGTTTAGGGATTTTAGGGCCCCTAACCTAGCTGCCTGTCCGAGCCTACCTACATTATCTCCGGGGCTGTATGGAACTACACAGAGTCCCTTGAAATTTTTCATGTAATGTCTGATCAATAATAACCAGGCAAACAAGGAGACAGGATGTGGCCAAAATCCAGAAGACAAACAGACAAGAGAAACAGATTCACAGGTGATCCAGATAATGGAGATTTCAGACACAGACTTTAAAACCACCACCACTTATATTTAAAAAAACCAAAAGACAAGGTGGAAAATGTCTACAAAGAACGAGAAACAGTAATAATGAACCCCCCCCCCCCCAATTTATATAATTAAAACACTATTGGGGCCATAAAAACACACACACACAGGTTATCAGATTTCAAGTGCTGCTCTAGACATTCCGAGTTCGGAAGTAGTATAGGGCACCAGTGCAGTACTGTCCTGGTTTGTAGTACAGCATAAAGCATTTGGCAAAAGCAGTGACATCCTTCTTTATGGTCCACCAAAGAGAGCAAAGATTATAGATATCAAAAAAGAAGTTGAGAAAATTGATGAGGTTCAATTAGCCTTAACAATGAGTTTAACCTTTAGTAGCTCTTACAGGTATGAATTAACCTACCAGAATCTCCAATCCAAAATCAGGTATTCAATTTTTTGACAGGGATATGCTAAGTGATAGTACAGCAGGTCTATAGAATCAGATACATCTAGGCCTGATACTTGGGTCTGCTTCTACTGGGTAGGTGACCAGTTACCAAACTCTCTGAACATCAGAGTCCTAAGTTCTGAAATATGCGTAGTGGATTTGTTGAAGTTTTTAAAATTAGAAAATGCCACATCAAGTTTCTAAGCACGGCAGACTCCTAGAGGAGGCATGGAAGCTCACCCTTAGAGTTGCTGGCTCAGAGAGGGTTTCCACCCAGTCTTCTCTCCTCTGTACATCACCCAGAGCCCTTCCCACCCTGTTGCCTCCAACCACATACATTTCTTCACTCTTTCCTTGTATTCATTCCTCGTACTCTATTTTGAGAGAGAAACAGAGGGCCTATTCCCTGTAATTAATTACCGCCATCTGGTATTAATACATTTTAATATGTTATCTGGAATATATTTAAATATATATCTGATAGTGAGTATATTTTAGAACAGCATTAATTTAAATTTATTCTGAAAGTATCAAAAATGACCTTTCTACATTTCTCACAATATGTCCAGAATAAAATATCAGTATGAATTGTCAGTTCAAACTAAAGAGAGAGTGAGCTATGGCTTTATATTTGTATGGTTGATGGCCTCCCTTGTGGTGAGCAAGATGGTTTAGCAGAGTCCTGAGTCATCAGCAAGACCCCCAGCCGCCTTGGTCAATGCACAGGACGCTGGCAGAGGAAAAGCTTTTAAAGTCATTATCTGAAACCTTTATATTCGGGTCATCTTTCCGTTCTTTGACATCTTCTTCTTTTAAGTGTAAGTTCCTACCATACCTTACCATTTTGAAAGACAAATATCATGAGCTATGCAAGACTCAAAAGTACAATGTCTGTATTCCAAATTATTTTGAAATACCCCTCATGGATAAAATGCTATTTGATAAATATCATTTACCAAGAGATTTTCAGTAAACTAAAAAAATAGAGAATAATTTTTATATTAAAATTGCATTAGAAGAACACCTTTTATTTTTAGACTATGTACTTTAAATATTAATACTTAGGAGAATTGTAATACGTTTGCTTCTTTTTATATAAAAAAGAAATTGAACCTCTTTTTCTTTTACTTAAAACTATTTAGACATGATTTTCTACATGATCTCTCCTTAAGTATTTTCTGCCTCAGTTTTAACATCTCATTATTATAAATATGGTTTGCCTCCAGGTTAACATCAGAAAAGTGGCAAAATTATTAAAGAACGGAGTTTGCATTATTTTGTGGACTAAGATAACAGTTTATCTCACAGCATGCTTTTAAATGCTAGGGTAAACCCTGTTGAACTCCAATAACATTTTTTGCAATTTAAGCAAAACCCCCCCTATATATATATATATATTCAGAAGAAAACTATATCTATATAAACACACTATGTATATGTCTATGTATTTGTAATATACATACTCAGAGGAAAAACATGTTTTACTACCTTTCGTTACTTCCTTATTGGAAAGAAATTTTAATTCCCCAAGTGTGAATTTAATGACATTAAAAAAACAGGCACATGAGGATACTAATCAATGTCATTAGTCCCTGTGTGCTGGGTGCCCAGGGGTGCCTGTGCCCTGGGCACCCAGGTGTCCTGAGGTGTCCTGAGGACTTGGGAGGAGGTGTTCTTGCAGGTTAGTTTGTTTGTGGTTCTTTTTCTCCTCTCCTTCTTCTACTCCTCCTTCTCTTTCTTTTTAATAAACTTTTGCCTTTAGAACAGCTTTATATTTACAGAATCATTGGAAATAGTACAGAGAGATTCTGTATATGGCACATCCAGCTTCCACTATTATTAATATTTTACCTTGGTGTGATAAATATATAATGATAATTAATGAACCAATCCTGACACGCTGTATTGAGTAGTCTACACTTCATTCACATCCCTTTAGTTTTCACCTAACGTCCTTTTCTGTTCTAGCATCCCCTTCAGAACACCACACTATATTTAGTTGCCATGTCTCCTTAGGTTCCTCCTGGCTGTGACAGTTTCTCAGGCTCACCTTATTTTTAATGATCTTTGATAATTTTAAGGAGTAATTTGTTGTTCTCTAAAAAAAGACTAAAAGATTTTATCATAGGGTGAGAATCCTACCTCTTGATCATTCACCTAGTTGAGGCAGGGCTCCCACCAACTGAGACGGTCCTGTGCTGAGGGCCAGGCATTTTCCCAGCACAGCCCCTGAGCACTGCGACCACGGAGCCAGGGCCCTGCTGGGAGCCCACTCAGGGGCGCCTCCGGGCAACAGCCCTATTCCAGACCACTTCCCTGACCCTGGGCGGTGATGTTTGGCCTTTCTAACCCTTTTCTAGTCTATTTCTTTATGACCCTTTTCAGTTATTTCTTTATGCCTGAAGTCCTACTTGCTTCTTTTAACTAGCAGTGAAGTCCAAATTATTATTTGTGGAAATTTTGTACCTGCTTGCTCAAGGGCAGTGAGAAGTCAGTCTTCAAATACCACAACTGCCTGCTCTCTGCATCCTGTTGTTCGCATTCCATCCTTCTTCCAGAACTAACAATATCTAATGCAGGGGGGGAAAAAGACAAAACAGTTGAGTTTACATTTCAAAATAGATTGAATGCTCATATTCTGCTAGACATAATCACAATACCAGAGTTAGCACTGTTAGTGGGTGTGTATAAAATGCTGGAGGAGCACAGAGAAGGAAGAAACTGCATCTATTGCTTAGGAACAGGAAGACGGGCAAGAAAGAAATCAGGATAGGCTAGAAGGCTTCTCGTAGGTAATATCTGAACTGTGTCTTCAATAATGTATTGTGGGTAGTGCCAGCATCTCAGATAGAAGTAATAGATGGAGCAAAGACGGGGTACCTAAAATAACATAATATTTAAGGAACTGCAAGTAATTCTGAAGTAGTGCAGAGTAGAGGGAATATGAGGGAGTGGTAGGAGGTGAGACCGGAAATGTAAGTAGAAATTGATGAGACTGGAAAGTACCTTTTATGTCACTCTAAGTTCTAAGAATGCTGTTGAATGCTGTGAAGTTAGATAACCTTGCTGGCAGTGCGGTGGGGTTTAAGACCAAGATCAGAAAGGCTAGGTAGGATTAGAAGGTCAGGAGTTGGTACACACTGGCAAGATGTCTATCACTCAAATGGACCATTTGGTAAAATGGTAAAAGAGCACATTTAAATCTTCACTTTAAATGTTCTTAGCCTGCTGAGCCTGTGGGTTGACTAGGAGTTGGCAATATAAGATTTAAGACTAGGTATATGAGACCTTAAAACTTTGGCTGCCTGGACTGAGATGCTTTTTGGTCAAAGAGAAGTCCAGAAGGCTATTTGCCCTCTAGTGGCAACCACAAAGCACTTTCTATATTGCAAGAAATAGGACATGATTATACAGTACAGAACGGATCACCTCAGGAAGCTCACTATACTTCATGAAGCTATTTAAATTAGTACCTAGGCTTGAATATCTAGCTTAATATAAAGTCTAATGTGAATTAGTTAATACAGAAAAAAAGTAATGTTAAATAATAAAAATCTATCATATATAATACTAAGTTATGATCACTCATTGACATTATTTATTACAGCTTTTCAATATTATCTTAATAGATAGGAATATATCTTTACCAAAGATTTTTAAAAGTAGTAAACTAATTATTTTTCACAATGTTTGGAGGCAGAGAGATAAGTGTCCTTGCATATGCAAGAATCTATTTTAGGCTCTTTGATTGTTCTTTTAGATTTTGCACTTGCCATCTGAAGAATTCCAGTTACACAATTTAGCATTATAGAGTTTCCAGTTCATTTCTTTCTTTGTCTTTTTTTCTGTTCCCCATAAATGGTGTATATCCTCTTGATAAACCTTTGGTATCAATTTTTATTTTTTAAACTGTTCAGTCTTTTGAGAAGAAATGGTTTCTCTGCTTTTGCTAAAGGCATTTTACAGAAACATATCATTATTTATTCATAAAGGTAAGTCTCCAGAATAAGGTAACATTACCACCGGCCTACTGTTGCCGGCACACACATGAATGCATTCATAATGGATGGAATGGCCTGTACTAGTGTTGCAGCTACAACAGACCTAAGGTCAGGTATCTGAGAGAGCAAATCATATCATTGTATTTGTTGAGAAATAAATAAGGGGCGCATGTTTAAAATTATCTAAAGGAAGGAGACCTGCATGCAGAATGGGTAGAGGAAAGAGAATGAGGTGTGGGAAAGAACAGGAAAAGCAAATTAAGGGAACCTAATTTAGAATAATATTTTGAACCATGCCTTGCTAAGAAAGTGATTTTAATTTTGTTTTTGAGTTGTCTCTCTTGTTGGGGCAGGTTAATAATTCACCACTAGATAACCTTTTTTCTTTCTTTTCTTCTCTACTTTTTTCCCTGGCAGGCTTCCAAAGAAAGGAAAAAATCT
Organism: Sturnira hondurensis; assembly: GCF_014824575.4. Lineage (NCBI taxonomy): Eukaryota > Metazoa > Chordata > Mammalia > Chiroptera > Phyllostomidae > Sturnira > Sturnira hondurensis. Next base: position 8,363,062 of record NW_028096448.1, on the reverse strand, counting down.
TTGAGAAACAATGAGATTAAATCGCCTTAGGAAATTCTGACCAGATGAACATCAAACAGGCAGGTGAGATTTTTCCTGGAATGATTCTGTAGAGGTTTCCTTCTCTGGGAAGTGAAAGGATTTCATTAGCAAGGTCTCCTCCATCCAAATGGATGACTAATGATGAGAATATAGAGTGACCCACATAGAAAGAAATGCACTCCATGTAGCTAAAACGTGGGAGGAAGTTACAAAATAGGTGCATAGTACAATGCTATTTTTGTACAAAAACATATTACATATTTATATATAAAATATAATCTGGAATGCTCTAATTTTTGTTAAAAGATTTTATTTATTTACTTTTTAGAGCAAGGGGAAAGGAGGGAGAAAGAAAGGGAGAGAAAGAAACATCAGTATGTGGTTGCTTCTCCTGTGGCCCCCACCAGGGACCCAGCCTGCAACCCAGGCTTGTATCCTGACTAAGAATCAAATTGGGAACCTTTGGTTCACAGCCCGTGCTCAATCCACGGATCTACACAAGCCAGGGCTGGAATGCTCTAATGTTAATAGGGATTGTCTCATGTTGGTGGGACCGTGGATAATCCTGGCCCCTGCTCCCATTTTTTAGTTATCTATATATTTAAAATAAATTACTATAAAAGGATAAATTTTTTTTAAACAGAAAAGATAGTTATATTGTAGGTAGCCAGCCATTCACAAATACTCATATTTATATGTGTATATGATTGATTTGGGTATTAAAATATTTAATATCCTATATTAATAGGATAGGGAAAAAGATAAATGTTAGTTGGACTTTAGAGTGGCATAGACTTTTTGAATATCTAAAGCTAAGTTACAAAAGAAATTCATTAATTTTATCCCATAATTTTTAAAGCCTCTTTAAAGTTTAAAGTGAAAATACTGTTTCAGTAAGGATTAAAGACACACACCAAACTCACATAAAATGTTTACAATATTCAGAACCAATTAAAATGTTTAGCACAGTGCCTGTAACAAAAAAGGGATGTAATAAATATTATTTATATTAATAAATATAATCTATTTTTTGCAAATTGGTTAGAAAATTTTTTTTAAAGTGGACAATCAAAATGAACAAACAATTTTCTTGTCATGAATGGATAATAAACATATGGACTCAAGTTCAAACTATTTAATAATTGTTATAGACATGCATGTTAAAATGATATCTGTGTATACAATTTATGAATGTGTGTGCATATATAAATATATTTAATATATTTATAAAATATAATATAAAATATATTGATGTATATAATACGAATAAATACTTTCACTTCTATAAATATATATTTATATTTATCATTTATACATATATTGTTACCTACTACATAAACAAAGAACTATGAAAAAGAAAAGTGATAGTTTCCAGTGCTGGCAAGTTTTCAGATAAATGGGTGCTTATATGCTCTACACATGAGAAAATTAGTCAGTACAAACTTTGTAAATAGTAACTTGTCAGTACATATCAAAACCTTAAGAATATTTATAACTTTCAACCCAGCAATCTCATGCTTAGAAGCAGTCAGTAATATTAATATATACTCTTTAAAGATCTAGTAATTTCACGGGTAGGAATTTAACCTACAAAAAAACCTCTCACATGTAAAATGACACAGAGGTGGGGTTATTTTTTTCAGCTTTGTAATAAGAGATTGGAAATAACCTAGGTCACCATCAACAAGATATTGTGGAAGAATAACAGAGTGAAAAAGAATGTGATTATATAGAAAAAATATTAAAATTTAATATTTTTAAATTTAAAGATACAAAATAGCATAAATGGGAGAAATGGGAATGTATTTTTATTTGCATATATAGTATTTATTTTTAAATGCTCTGAAAGGTACCCAAGAAATGAAGAGTAGAGACTTCTGTGGGGTATGAATGGGAAATTAGTCAGATGTGGAGCAAGAATACAAGGAAGAATATTCTCTTTTACTTAGTTTTTGAACATGTGAATATATTATTTTATAAATAAATGAGTGAATTGAATTTTAAATAATAATCACAGAATGCAGTTATAAGATAGTGTATAAACCAAGTACTTTTCATTTTATTTATTTTTTCTGATCCATCTGTCCTTTATTCTGTGACTGGCCACTGAGCTGCGTCCAAGCAACAGTATCCCAAGTGCTTTTGAAATGTCCAAACTGAATAAATACAATATCCTGAAGTTAACTGTGCTTATCTTTCCTCTTTGAGAACATACAAAATGTTTTTCTTTTCTTGGCATCCTCACATAAAAAAAGTACCTGACACATTATAGGTACTCACTTTTAGAGAAATGAATAAATCAATGAAGGTTTAAAAGTTAAGTTAGTCACCAAGGAAAAAACCATAAGGAATTCTCACTTATAGAATTTTTTTTCATCAAAAAGTGAAATGATTTTTGAGACAAGATTGAAAATAAAAATTCCAGGGGTCCAAGTGCTATTTTAAATACTTAACTCTTATCAGCTCTAATCCTAAGGAGCCTATTCATAGAGATTATTAAAGCTAAGGTACAATCCAGTGAAATAACTGCAAGGCAACATACCGCTCCACTATGGTACCACATAGGTTCATAAACCAACTTTATCATTTCCATCCAGTAATGAGCCAAATCTTTTTTCCTTCTCTTGCCAATTCTTGCCAGTGAGGGATATCAGGATATGTTCACAACTCAGCCATGACAGTTAATGAGGGATAGAAGACAATGAGCTTAGAATATGTGCTATAAACTATCAAAATCCACTGCAAAGCAGACCAAGTATTAAAAATGATCTAGTGCTAGTGTAATAGTTAACACTAGGGGGAATGTTCAGGGGCAGAAATGCAGTCTATGGAATGAGCTGGTGACTGTATATCAAATTAGTGATTTTCAACACTGGCTGCACATTATAATCACCTGGGGAGCTTTTAAAAATACTGATGCCAGGGCTGCATTCCCAGAGACTCTGATTAAATTTGTGTGGGGTGGAGTCCGAGCATTCCTATTTTTTTTTTTTAAGCTCCTGAGGTGATGCTGATGTAGAGTCAGGGTTGAAAAACATTGAATTAGAATATGAGAAGGATGGAGGGAATTATATTACAGGAAAAATGACTTAATCAGCTGGTTCCAGCCATCATAATGTATTCAGAAACAAAATTTTTTAGATTAGGCCCCGCCCTTTATTTCCTAATCTCCCTAACCCAGGCCTTACCCAAAACTCCATGCTTGGACTATTAAATTATTTCCTATAGTTCAGTTTCTCTTGCTTTCATGCTTCATGTTTCTACCTTGCATAACAGTACCAAATGTTTTCTTTCTATCAACCACTCTGCTATCCACAGAATATATGCAATCTAAGTTTCTCAGCATGGTTCCCACTCTGAGCTCTGTCATCACCTAATGAAATCATTTTTCTCTTCAGTTTCCTCATTGACTTCAAATTGGTGGGACTGATAACTTCTAAGGTACTTTTCAATTCAAAAATATTAAGTTCTCTGGTTCATTGTCATATTACCCGCCCCACCAGTAAAGATTCAATCTTGTCTTTTGTAGTTCCCCCAAATATTTTCTGAAGTCAAACAAAATCGTCTCCAGTACGCTACTTATTTCTTGGTCCTTTTTACTCCAGTGCTGTTCATTTATGCTGTTTGCTCTCCCTTAGCCTAGCATATATATCCCCAGTCACCTGGCTCAAGCTCACCTCCTCTACAGGCTTTCGGGAAATGACACCACTTTACATCCATCATATTCTTACTATATTTCCTTATTACTTTGTAGTGTAGCCTCTCACTCAAGGTCTGGCCCAGGGTCAGAATCACTGGTTATACATCCATAATGCCAGCCCTCACCCAAGTCTGTATTTCAACCAGATGCACATCAATTTGAGAGGCCATGGCCAATAATAGTTTATTAGCATCTTCTTTTATTTTCTAGTTTATTTCTTACTTGTATATCTTTAAAGGTTTTCAAGTTAGGCATCCTATTTCTAATTAAAAAATAACTCAAATTTCTAATATTTCCTGTTCACATAACCGTTCACATGAACTGTTTGTTGCATAAATGATCGTTGTGTTCACCAAATACAATCAGAAATAGTAAACTCAAAATTTAGTTTTAAAGGTTGAGAAATATAATGATGGCTTTATAGAATTTTAGTGGTCTTAAGAGAATATCTCACCAAGTTTCCTTTTACAAATGAAGAAAAGGGAGGCCCAGAGAGGGAAATGACTGCAGTAGGGAGGGTAGACTTGACCTCTGTAATTTTCATGTTTTCCAGTTTTAGTAACAACGCATCTCGAATCTTCTTCTTCTTTTTTTTTTAATCCTCACCTGAGGATATGTTTATTGATTGTAGAGAGGTGGTGTGGGGTAGAAGAGGAAGCTAAAGGAACATCCACTGGTTGCCTCCAATGCCCACGCTCCCGGAACTAGTCACCTAGCTATGTGCCCTGGCATGGAAACCTTTTGGTGTGGCACTGCAAGGGAGACTGGAGGCCAGAGCTGTATCTTGAACACTGACTCCCCCCCCCCCTCCCGGAAAAAGAAGAAGCAACCCTAAGTAGACACTTAGGAGTTCAAGTATGTTTACTTTTCTTTTACGCAAGCCTTCACGCAAAGATTATTTGCTTTTGCGTTGTAGATTATTCATCATATTTTAGGGTCCTTAAACACGTGCCTGAAAGGGCGGTAAATGCCAGGGATACCAAAATGGCCATGATCTAAGTGCTTGGCTTTCTGGAGGTCAAGGTCTAAGAGACAGCAAGATAGGACAAAGGAAAAAACAAAACAAAACATAAAGCAATAAAATTGAAATTCTTTGGATTCTAGACCCTTAAAAGCACTGTGCAGTACAGCACACCGGAATAATGGAATAAAATGACCGCATCATAAGTCCTGGCTGGTGTAGCTCAGTGGATTGAGCAGGGGCCTGCAAACCAGAGGACTGCAGTTTGATTTCCAGTCAGGTCACATGCTTGGGTTGCAGGCCAGTTCCCCGAAGGGGACACATGATACATTATGTGCCCTCAGCAGAGGCAACCATACATTGATATTTTTCTCCCTCTCTGCTTCCTTTCCCCTTTAAAGATAAATAAATAAAATATTTTTAAAATGACTGCATCATGTGTTTGTTATATTTCTTTCTTTCCAGTAGTTTTGAGCTCTTTCAAGCCCTGATTCTTCTTTGTGTGCGTGATACCAGCACAATGCAGAGCACACAGTAAGGCCGCAGTGAATTAATTCAGCACTTTCAACGTCCACCTTATCTATAGAAACAAGTTTTGTTTTCCTTTTTTTAAATGAGTAAGTCGAATAGTCGTAATACATAAAAAGCCCGCCCTCTCTAACTGAACCAGACCCGGTCCCGGCCTCCCAGTAGAGTGGACGCCCGTGGGGTAACAGGCATAACGCAACGTCCGCCAGGCTGAGCCGCATCCCGAGTAGGAGGAGTGGCGATCCCCAGCCTGACTCTGCCAAGAACCCGCGGGCCTCCCAGGGACGGGCCGAGCGGAGGCGCCTCCAGCCCGCCCGCGGGGCAGCGCGGCTCGCGGCGCATTCCTGAGCCCTCCTCCCGCGCTCGGCTCCCAGCGCCCCGCGCTCCCTCCCCCGACAGCTGATTCATTGGCTCGGCCGCCCAGACTGCCTGGCGCCGGCCGCGTGACGTCACCCATTCACCCAGCCCGCCTTCCCCCTCCTCTGGCGCCGGCCGGGCGGTCGCCCTGACAACGCAGACGCCAGCCGGCACAATGACTTCCAGCTGGAGCAGCTCGCCTGCCCTTGCTTTCGCTTGCTCGCGCTGGGTTTGAGAGCTTGGGGGTGGGTTTCTTTCTATCTTTTCTTTCTTTCTTTCAGGCTCCTGTGGGTTCCCCCTGCCGGGAAATGCATCTCTCTACTTTTTTAGGGCTCTGGTCCCGGTCTCTTGTGAAGCGTGCATGTAGGCGCCCTTCCTCGGTCGCGGGCTCCCCGGGCTCTGTGTTTTGCTGGGCAGCATCCCACGCTGGGCTCGGCAGGCCTACTGGCAGTTGGGTTCAGTCCTTGCAGCGCTAACACCTGCAGAGTCGAGGCTCCTGCCAAAAGGCGTAAAGCAAAGGAGGAAAAATTCATTGCCATAATAGCGAAAATGGTAAACCTCAGCTGTCTTAGAGAAGAATGCCTGAGTAGGTGTTGATTTCTTCCCACGATCACAAAACTTTCTTTAAAAGAATTCGCACTATCCCGTTAAAACGCGGTGGTTTCTTATTTTGCTTTTCACGATAGTTAGGAATTTAACGCTTCTAAACGGATAAATCTTTCCAGAACAGAAAACAAATCTGGGAAGTTACGTTGTAAATTAGAATAAAGAGTGTGTGAGGATCATAGTCGGAGAGAGGGAGAGGAAGTAAGGAAAAGAGAAAGGAGGTGGGGGAGGGGCGAGAGGAGAGACAGTACTGATCGGAAGTTTTTTTCCCCCAAGTAGGGCAAAAATGCAGAACGCGATCCCTTCCCACCCTCTCCTCACCCCCATCTAAAGACCTTGAAGCCCTAGAAGTAAGGGGAAAAGAAAACGTAGCCATGGATTAGAGTTTGTTGGGAGGTAATTCCTTATCCATCATCTCATATTTTTGCCAAATCTCTTGCTTCAAAACAGCTGCATTTTTGGATGTCAGTCCACAACTGAGAACTAGGCGAAACCCTCCCATCGATAGCATAAATCTGCGTTGTTGACACCGCTCATCTGCAGGATCAATGAGCCCAGATGATGCAAAAACCCCCTTTCCAGCTCTTGTAAAAATACCTCCATGAAAACAAGCACTTTGGCCCTTTTCTACTTTCTATTCGTCCAGATTTCAGCATGTCCCTTTTTTGATTTGTTATTTACTGTCTATATATTTGTCCTGTCCTCAAGCAGACTTAAAACCCTTGAAGGCAGAAAAGGACTCTTCTCTTAAACTTTAAATTTTCTGGCCCATCTGAATAGATGCACAGTGTGTATCTTGATGATGGTGCTTTGGAATGATTAATAACCACACAAATTGGTATTTAGTTGGTCAAGTTATCATTTATTGACTTATAATAATCCTTGGCTTATACATCTTCAACACACTTGAACAGTTCAATAAAAAGAGACCTTAAATGCTAAGGAGCCATTACAATCACATTAAATAGGTAGTAGTTGATAATCACTAAAAAAAATAACTAATACATTAAAATACATGGTTGAGAGAGGACTATTTACAGTTCACATGTTTTCCTGGGAAACTGCTAGTCAGCAGTTTGTTAATTTCTTTTTTAAACCCTCGAACTTATTTTGTTACCTACCAAAAATGAGGACTCAGTGAAACATAAATTTTCTAAAATTGCTACATATTTAAATGTGATTGTAATGGCTCCTTAGACTTTTAAAATTATAACACCGATACCAAATGCTTTAGAACCCAAAGAACAGTCTGTCAGGGTTAGCATTTTGTGTAAAATGGTCCATAACACAATGATGACTGATTATCCCATTCTCATTGTTTGCATTCATGTAAATGCTAGATTTCAACATTAGGGGAGGAAAAACCTTGAGAGACCTAAAATAGGTTTGATTTGAATGTTTAGTTTTCCTCTTCTACCTGGCACTACAATTACAGGTGTGCCACTCACCTGTAGTTTCAGTAACAGTACTAGCTGCCAGTGGTTTGGAACCCTAGCCACAATTTAGAAGTACCTTGTGAACTTCAAAAAAATGTAGTAGGTTAGGTTCCGTTTGTAGAGAATTTATTTACTTGGTCTGGGTTGTGGCCAGGGTGTCTGTTTTTTTTTTTTTTAACCTTTTATTTTAAATTGTAGATTCACAGGAATTTGCAAGATAGTAGAGGTCTCATATCCTTTACTTTGTATCCAGCACTGGTTACATTTTACATAGCTGCAGTAGAATAAAATCAGGATATTGTCATTGGTATAAAGTGTTTCTATAATTCTGTGATTTCCTCACATGTAGATTTCTTGAAACCCCTGCACAGTCAACACACAGAACTATTCCAACACCACAAAGATCTTCCTCATGTAATCTCTTTATAATCATCACAACCATCACAACCATCACAACCATCACAACCATCACGCCTGCCCCTCTCCCCACCACACACACCATCCCAACCCTTGGCAGCCACTAATCTATTCTCCATCTCTATTTGTCATTTTGAGAGTGTTATGTAAATTGATTATTACAAGCTTGTGACCTTTTGAAATTGGCTTTTTTTCACTTAGCGCAATGCCCTTGAAATCCATACAAATTGTTGCATGTATCAATAGTTTGTTCCTTTTTATTACTGCAATTATTTCATCCTATGAATATACCAGTTTGTTAATTATTCACCTATTGTAGGGCATGCTGGTTGTTTCCCTTTTTGGAACCTATTACAAATAAAGCTACTGCAAACATTCTTGTACAGGTTTCTGTGTGGACATAAATTTTTATTTCTCTGGGATAAATGCTCCGAAGTGTGATTGCTAGCTCATATGGTAAGTATATGGTTAATTTTTTAAGAAACTGTCAAACTGTTTTCCAGATTTGCTGTCCTATTTTACTTTGCCCAACAGCAATGCATGAGAGAGTCAGTTTCCACCATCCTTGCCAACATTTTTAATTTTAACTGTTCTGATAGGTGTGTAGGGATATCTCACCATGGTATTAATTTGCATTTTCCTAATGACTAGTGATGTTTTAACGTCGTTATTTGTCATCCACATATCCTCTTCAGTGAAATTGCTCTTCATGTCTTTTGCCCATTTTTTTTTACTGGGTTGTTTTTTGTTACTGTTGAGTATTGAGACTTCATGAATTTTAGATGAGTCCTTTATCAGACATGTGGTTTGCAAGTAATTCATCCCAATCTTTTCATTCTGCTAACAAGATATTTTGGAGAGCAGAGTTTTTAATTTTGATGAAATCCAAATGTTCAATTTTGAATTTTATGGGTCATGCTTTTGGTGCCATGTCTAAGAATTCTCTACCAAGTCCTAGGTCCTGAAGATTTACTCCTTTGCTTTTTTCCTAAACGTTTTGTAGTTGTACATTTAATACTATGATCCATTTTGAGCCTTTATATAAGTGTAAAGTTTAGGTAATACTTTTTGTTGTTGGGTATTTTTTTTTTTTTTGCCTGTGGATATCCCAATTTGTTGATAAAGACTATTCTTCCTCCACTGAATTGCTTTTGTAATATCAGCTGATAGTATCTGTGGGGGTCTACTTGAGACTTTTCTATTTTGTTCTATTGATCTGCATATTCATCTCTCGATAAATACAACCTTATCATGATAACTGTGGCTATGTAATAACCATTGAAATTGAGGGGACTGATTCCTCCATTGTTTTTACTTTTGCACATTTTTAAGCCATTCTGGGATTTCAGTAGGAATTGTGTTACTGAATGTCATGTAGGGTCTCCCAGTATGTGAACATAGTATGTCTCTGCACTTATTTAGATCTTTTTTGATTTCTTTCCTTAGCATTTTATAGTTTTAGCATATAAGGTCTGAGCATATTTAGATTTATACCTAAGTGTTTCACTTTGTTGAGTCAATGCATATAGTATTATATTTTAAATTTCTGTTTAAATGTACTCTCTGCTAGTTTATAGACATTTGGTTGATTTTTATATGCTGAGTTTATATTCTATGACCTTGGTACACTCACTTATTTGTTCTAGAAGGTTTTTTGTTTTTTTTTTAAGATTCCTTGGGATTTATTTATCTTTATTTAGAGAGTCATATCATCTGCAAATAGGGAGTTTTAGTTTTTCATATTTTATTTTTCCTGCCTTATTGTGATGGCTAAAACTTCCAGTACTATGTTGATTAGCAATAATGAGGTGGGGCTTCCTTGCTTTGTTCCTGATAGTAGAGGGAAAGCATTCAATCTTTCATTGTGAGTATGATATTACTTACAGGTTTATTTTTCTTTGTCCATTTAAGGAAGTTCCCCTCATTCCTAGTTTTCTGAGAATTTTTATGGATATTGAATTTTGTTAAGCGCTTTTCTGCTTCAATTGATAGAATGATGTGATTTTTCTTCTTTAGCCTGTTAATATGATAGATTATATTGATTTTTAAATATTGAACTAGCCTTGTATTCAGGAATAAACATCAGTATATCATGGCATATTATCCTGTGCTGACATAGTGGTAAAATGTATTTGCTAATAATTTGTTAACAGCTGTTGATTTATATTCATAAGGGGTAATAGACTGTAGTTTTCTTTTTCTTTACTGCTTTTTGTTGTATTGGCTTTGTCTGGTTTTGATATCAGGATAATATTCTAATATTAATGATAATAGAAGGCATTTCTGCCTCTTCTGTTATAGGGAAGAGAATGCATTAATTTTGGTGTTAATTTTTCTTTAAATATTTGGTAGAATTCTATAGTGAAACAACCTAAGCCTGGAGGTTTGTTTTTCTGGAGTTTTAAACTTATAGATCTAATTTCCTTAATAGTTACAGGGCTATTCAGATTACTTCTTTGAGTTAGGGTTGTTTGTGCTTTTGGAGGAATTGGTTCATTTTATCAAGGCTTTCAAATTCAAGTGCTTAATATTCTCTTATTTTTCTTTTGATGTCTGCAGGATCTGTAGTGATATCAGATATTAAATTTTCATTTCTAGTATTATTAATTTGTGTTTTCTCTCTTTTTTGGTCAGTCTTGCTAGAGATTGGTCATTATGATTGATGTTTTTTCAAAGAACCATCTTTATGTTTTATGAATCTTCTTTATTATTCTGCTTTCAATTTCATTTATTTCAACTATTATCTTTACTATTTCCTTCCTCTGCTCCCTTTGGTTTTATTCCACACTTCCTTTTTTAGGTTCTTAAGATAAGATCTTAGATTTTTGTTTCCTGTTTTCTAATGTAACCTTTTAGTGCTATAAATTTTTTCTTCAGCACTGTATTCACTGCATTCCAAAAATTTGGTATGTTGTATTTTCACTCATTTTAATGTATTTTTAAATTTTTATTGAGATTTCCTTTTTAACTCATGGATTATTTAGAAGTGTGTTATTTAGTTTCTACGTGATTATTTTCTTGTTATCTTTCTGCCCATGACTTGTAGCTTGATTTTTATTATGCTCAGAGAATATACTCTAATTAACTCTTTAAGATTCTTTAAGGTTTGTTTTATGGCCCAGGATACACTCCATTCTGGTCTAGGTTCTGTGGTTGTCTGAAGAGTGCTGCTCTTGTAGGGGGGAGTGTTCCACATGTGTGAACTAGCTTCTGCTGAATGATCTCCATGTCTATGATTCTGTTTCTATTCTGCTTGTTTGCTTGGTTTGTTTTTTAGATTCATTTGTTGATAATTGTGAATTTATTGCCATTTAAATAGTTTCAATTGTCTTCTTTTTCTTAAATAAGTCCCTTTACATTTCATATAATAGTGGCTTGGTGAGCTTTAGCTTTACCTTAGCTCCTTTAGCTTTACCTTGTCTGGGAAGCACTTTATCTGCTCTTCCATTCTAAATGGTAGCTTTGCTGGGTAGAGTAATGTAGGTTGTAGGCCCTTGCTTTTCAACACTTTGAATATTTCTTGCCAGTCCCTTCTATCCTGCAGAGGTTTTTTTGAGAAATCAGCTGACAGTCTTATGGGAACTTCTTTGTAGATTTTCTCTTGCTGTTTTTTAGATTCTCTCTTTATCTTTAACCTTTGGCTCTGTCTTGGTGTGGTCCTCTTTGGGTCAATCTTGTTTGGGACTGTCTGTGTTTCCTGGACTTGTATGTCTTCACCAAATTGGGGAAGTTATCTTTCATTGTTTTTTCAAATAAGTTTTTAATTTCTTGCTCTTTCTCTTCTCCTTCTGGTTCCCCTGTGATTCAGATGTTGGTACATTTGAAGATGCCCCAGAGGCTCCTTAACCTACCCTCATTTTTTAAATTCCTTTTTCTTCTTGTTCTGATTGAATGGGTTTTTTCCTCTTTATGTCCCAGATCATTTATTTGATTCTCAGCTTCATTCACTCTACTGTTGGTTCCCTGTAAAATTTTCTTTATTTTGCTTAATGCAACCTTCTTTTGTGCCTGGATAATTTTTATACTGTTGAAGTACCCTATGATTTACTTGAGCATCCTAATAACTAGTGTTTTGAACTCTGCATCAGATAGATTGCTTATCTCCATTTTTTTTAGATCTTTTTCTGGAGTTTTGTTCTCTTTTTACATTTGGGCATATTTTTTGTCTCCTCATTTTGGCAGCTTCGCTGTGTTTGTTTCTGTGTTAGAGCTGCTTTGACTCTTTGTCTTAGTAGCATGGCCTCTTGTAGAAAAGCATACTGGTAAGTTGGATGGGGTGGAGCCTTAGGTAATCACCTGGACAGGGCAACCCATGTGAACCAGGTTGGTGAAGTCTCTGATATGGTGTCAGCATTCTGTGGCTTTGTGTGGGGCTCAGAAAAGGGACGGTGCAACTATCTGGCATCTAGAGTTTTGTCTAGATGAAGGGAGGAAGCTGTCTCCTGGCACTTGCCCTGATGTCAGACACTTCAATTTCTCCCCTCTGGTGCCCTTCCAGTTGTTTCTCTGGTGCTGAAGCCCAGAGGGAGGGAGTGTGCCCTTTAAGAGGAGCCTCTTGAGAATCTCAGGAACCTCTTGAGCAGTTTCTTCTGCTACCCCAACACCCACTGGTTTTTATAGCCAGAACTTTTGGGGGCTTATCTTGCTGATGCTAGAACCCTGGACTGCGTGGTCTGGTATGGGGCTGAGATCCCTCACTCTGAGGTATCCTTCCAAATTTTTATCCACTACTGTGGGTGTGGGACCACCCATTGCATTTTTCTTTACCTCTCCTCATCTCTGTGCCTCTCTGTGTCTCCATGAGCCTCTCCACACATCTCTGCATCTCTACCCCTCCTAGCCATGTGTAGGAATGTGGCTTCTTTAATTCATTGTTGTCAGACATCCATATAGCTCAATTTTCTGATGATTCTGGGTTGTATTTGTTTTGCAGTCTAGTTATACTTTTTGCTGTGGTTATGCGAGGAGGGGAGCCATGCTTACCTATGCCTCCATCTTGACTCAACAGTTCTTTTCTTTCACGACTTGGAAATGTACTACTTTCTCTGGGCCTCCATGGTTTCTGCTGAGAAATCCTGTTATTCCAGTTGTTTTTTCCCTCCTAAAAATAAGGTTTTCCTTCTTTCTTGCCACTTTGAAAATTTTTTTCTTTCTTTAGCCTTCAGAAGTTGGCCTAGACATATAGATCTTGACTTAATGACAGTTTAACCTATGATTTCAGCTTTATGATGGTGTGAAAGCAATATGCTTTCAATACAGTCTGTACTTTGAATTTCTATCTTTCCCTGGGCTAGCAACATGTGGTACAATACTCTCTCATGATGGTGGGCAGGGGCAGTAGGCTGCTGCTCTCTGTCAGCCACAAAATCATGAGAGTAACCAATTGATAGTCTACAGTGTACTGTGTTGCCAAGGTTTTTTGGATATTGTGTTTTCACATCCCATCATGTCTATAAAATGCCCATTTATATGTTCTGTTTCTGGTAAGAAGAGGAAGGCAATTACTCTTGAGATAACATTAAAGATAATTGCTCATCTGTAGTCTAATGTGTGTTCTGAACATTTTTAAGATAGGCCAGACTAAGCTATGTTTTATAGGTTAGGTGTATTAAACACGTTTTTGACATACAACATTTTCAGCTTACAATCGGTTTCCTAGGATGTAACCCTGCCATAAGCTGAGGAGTGTCTGTAATATGTCTTAGTGTGGATTGTATTTTTTTATTATTTTTTGGCTTATTCCACTTGTTCACTTAGCTTAATGAATCTGTTGATTGATTCCTTTTGATAAATTGGAGATATTTTCAGCCATTATTTAAAAAATACTTTTTCAGCCCTGCCTTTTTGTCCTCTCCTTCCTGGTCTTAAGGATGTGAATGTTTTGTTATCATCCTACAGGTCCCTGAGGTTCAGCTCATTTTTAAAAAATCTATATCTATCTTCCAGATTGGATAATTTCTATTATTATCATCTTCAAGTTTATCGATTCTTTCTTTTGTCCCATTCATGCTACTGTTGAGCTTATCCATTTTAGTTTTTTCATTTTGGTTATTGTATTTTTCAATTCTACGATTTCCTTTTGGTTATTTTTTATATCTTTGTCTTCTTTGGTGATGCTTTAAAAAATGTTCAAAAATATTCATAATTACTGATTGAAACATTTTTATGGTGGCTAATTTAAAATATGTGACAATTTTAACAGTTTTGTTATCTGAGTGTTGATGTCTATTGATTGTTTTTCTCATTCAGGTTGAGGAGATTTTTCTGATTCTTGTAGTGAAGAGTGATTTACAGTTGAAACTTGGACATTTTGAGAATTACGATGAGACTCTGGATCTTACTTAGATCTCTGTGTTAGCAGGCCTCCCTGACACGGACGGGGGATATGGGGTTGGAGGAGTGGAAGATGCTGCCTTGTTGCTGCCTATTGGGTGTGGAAATCCACGCCTCTGTTGACACCTGGCGAGGAGGGTTTCTCCACAACTGCTGAGAAGAGGCGTTAGTAGTGTTGGCTCCCCACCAGGCCTCTGCTGACATTGCCCTGGCTGGAAGAAGCATAAGTGCTTTATTATTGCTCCTCACATGGCCTTTATTGACGTTAAGGTGGTGGGTGTGACCTCATTACTGCTGAGTGGTAGTGAAAGTAGTCCTCATTCGCCACTGAGCTCTCTCTGACACCATTCTAATGGGGAAGGAAAACACACTTTATTAATTCTCTGTGGAGTGGAAGTCTGGAGTCCTCGTGTGGTTTCTGTGGGTACCATGGTGGGGGCTTCCTTATGGCCTTGTGGGGATGAAAGTCCCATCCTACTTTCCTTCTCTGACAACACTCAGGTAGGACTGTTGCAGTACCTGTAAAGGCGGAAGTCTAGGCTAGCACTTGTATTCATTGGTAGGGGTGGAGATGGAACCACATTTTCCTCCGTGCTGTGTGGCTGGAGTAAAGCCACTACTGTCTAAGCATTTTCTGTCTGGCCAGGCTGCCCCTTTTCTTGTCCTTTGTCTAAAGAGAGCAGGCTTTTGCTGAGGCTTTTTTTCTGGTCTGTATTTGCTGGTATTTCTGGATCACCAGCTTCTCCAGCACCTCATCTGGGATGTTTGAGGCAAAAAGAAAACCCAGAGAACTCACTGGTGTGTTTCAGGTGTCAAGTCCCCTAGCTGGTTTGCTTACTTCCCATCACCCTCTTTTCAGTGTTATTATGTTGATTTTTTTGTGTGTGTAGTGTCCAGATACTTTTTTATACTTGGAGGAAAAAGGAAAAGTACTTGTAGCCCATCTTTCCAGAAATAGAAGGTCCAAGGTTTTCTGAGAGCAGCATAGGTGATTTTTAAAAAGTACAGGCAGAGTTGAGAATCACTTAGCTATGCTTACCTACTTAACACTGAAGATCTGGAGAGGCCCCAGTCTCTATTTTGGTTAGGTTGGCAACCACTGTTTCAATGATTTCATCATCACTTGATTTCTCTTGCCCAACAGTGAAAATACTTTGAAGTGGAGAACAACACCTTATTCTTTGGAAGGCAGGGGACCCTGTGGGCATGGAAAAGGCTTTTGGAAGCAAAATACCTGTATTATGATGAGATCTTGGGTAAGGTTCTTATCTTTTTAAAGGTCAGTACAATTAATACATGGTGTTTTCAAGAGTAAATATGCTATATGTAGAAGATACACCAGAGAGCAAGAGTAACACATAATATATATTTAAGTATTTTTTCTTTCTTCCTGTGGTCCTGCTTGGTATAGCACTTTTATGAGGTCTGTCTGGAAAAAGTCCAGCCATAGTTAATATGACAAGAACAATTTACACGACATTGATGTAACCTGGCAGCTAAGGAGTGAGGACTGGAATGCGCATGCATGAACAATGATGACTTCATTGTACGAGTCAGTGGGGGCAGTAGTAGATGCCAGTGAGTGAACATGTGTACTGTGTGGTCACAGCATTCAAAGTGACTGAGTGAGCAGAGCAGGGAGTCTGCATCAAATTTTGCATTGAGCTTGAACATTCCTCTGAGGAAAATATTTGGATGATTCAGAAGGCTGCAGCCGTGGACAAAAGGTGATTGGCAGCTTTATCACTACAATGCACCTGTTCATATATCATATCTGCAGAGATTTTTGGCTAAAAATCAAGTCATCCAGGTGACTCAGCCTCTCTATAGCCCAGATTTGGTCCCTGTGACTTCTGTCTTTTCCCAAAACTAAGATCATCTTTGAAAGGGAAGAGATTTCAGACCATCAATGAGATTCAGGAAAATACAATGCGACAGTTGATGGTGACTGGGAAAACTGTGTGAGGTCCCAAGGTGCCTACTTTGAAGAAAACTGAGGCATTGTTATCTTATGTACAATGTTTCTTGTATCTTGTATCTTCTTCAATAAATGTCTCTGTTTTTCATATTACATGGCTAGATATCTTCTGGACAGACTCTGCATGGTAATTATGGAAGTTAATACTTGGTTTAGGTGTTTGGAAGCCTCTTAACTTTAGGATCAATTAACAGCCAGAAAAATAGTTTGAGAGAAAATATACTTGTAAAAATAGAAATGTGGATTATTAAAAATATATTTTTTATTTACTGATTTTAGAAAGGGGGAGAGAGAGAAACAGAGAGACAGAGAGACAGACAGATATCAATTTGTTTTCCATTTGTTCATTGGTTGATTCTTGTATGTGCCATGACCCCGATCGAACCCACAACCTGGTGTACTAGGACGATGCTTTAACCCAGCCAGCGCAGAAATTTGGATTTTTAAAATTAATCCAGGGCAGAAGGCATAGTAGGGTAGTAGTATAAGCCAATGAAGAATGATTATTGATAGTGCAAAGGAGAGGTGAAAACAAATGTGGTATGATTGAACAGGGAAGGAAATACAGCCATAAGGAATTGAAGGAATGGGAGAAAAAATTCTTCCCATTTCTCTCTACTTCTTTCATGTTTAAAAGTTCCTTTACCTATTCTTTAAAAGTGCCTTTACCTACTCTTTAAATATATTTTTTAATTTTTTAAAATATATTTTATTGACTATGTCATTACAGTTGTCCTATTCCCCTCTTCATTCTCCTCCACCCTGCACACGCCCTCCCCCACCATTCCCCCCTTTTCGTTTATGTCCATGTGTCACAAGTTCTTTAGATTCTATATTTCCCTCACTATTCTTGCCCTCCCCCTGTCTATTTTCTACCTACCGTCTTATTCTCTTGTACCTTCTCCCCACTTCTCCTCCTCCCACTCCCCTGTTGCTAACCCTCCATGTGATTTCCATTTCTATGGTTCCACTCCTGATCTAGCTGTCCTCTTAGTTTGCTTTTGTTTTTGATATGGTTGTGAGTTTGCTGTCCTTTCACTGTTCATATTTTTTATCTTCTTTTTCTTAGATATGTCCCTTTAACATCTCATATAATAAGGGCTTAGTGATGATGAACTCCTTGAATTTGACCTTATCTGAGAAGCACTTTATCTGCCCTTTCATTCTAAATGAAAGCTTTGCTGAATAGAGCAATCTTGATTGTAGGTCTTTGGATTTCATGACTTGGAATACTTCTTTCCAGCCCTTTCTTGCCTGTAAGGTTAGAAATCTGCTGACAGTCTGATGGGAACTCCTTTGTAGGTGACTGTCCCCTTATCTCTTGCTGCTTCTAGGATTCTCTCTCTCTCATTTTAATCTTGGGTAATGTAATTATGATGTGCCCTGGTGTGTTCCTTCTTAGGTTCAACTTCTTTGGGACTCTCTGAGCTTCCTGGATTTCCTGGAAGTCTATTTCCTTTGCCAGACTGGGGAAGTTCTCCTTTATTATTTGTTCAAATAAGTTTTCCATTAGTGGCTGTTCTTCTTCCCCTTCTGGTACCCCTATAATTTGGATTTTGGAATGTTTAAAGATGTCCTGGAGGTTCCTAAGCCTCTCCTCATTTTTTTTGAATTCTTGTTTCTTCCTTCTTTTCTGTTTGGTCATTTTTTTCTTCCTTCTAGTCCACTCCCTTGATTTGAGCCCCAGTTTCCTTTCCATCACTATTGGTTTCCTGTGCATTTCCCTTCATTTCAATTAGTTTAGCCTTCATATGTTCCTCTAATTTGTGACTAAAATCAACCAATTCTGTGAGCATCCTGATCACCAGTGTTTTGAACTGTGCATCTGAAAGGTTAGCTATTTCTCGGTCACTTAGATTTAGTGGCTCTGGGGCTTTGAGCTGTTCTTGAGCCATAATGTTTTGGTCTGTTCGCACCTGTTATATATGAGGGGCGAAGCCTTAGGTGTTCACCAGGGCGGGGCAACCCAGTTGCTGGGTTGTGATGCTGTATGTGGAGGCGGGGTCAGTGAGTGGCAATGGCATTTGTTCCACTCTCAGATTTCTGTCCCCTCTGCCGCTTCCCACAAGCGAATTGGACCCTTCTGGTGCTGGTTCCCAGGTGTGTGGGTTTGTGTACCCTCCAGGACCCTGTGGGTCTCTCCAACGAACTCTCTGTGAGCCTGGGAGCTTCTCCCAGCACCCCGACCTCAAAAGTTTTTCCAGTTGGTGCTTTCAGGCTCTAATTCCTGTTGCTGGGGCCCTAGCCTGAGCCGTCTGTCTCACTGCTTGGTTTATCTGCACTCGAACATGTGACCACGGACAGCAAGCTGCCTTACACCCTCACTGGGTCCGCCCGTTGCTACCCCAGGCCTGGAATCTGCCAACCGCCACCTGTGCTCCTGGGTCAGTCCCACCAATCTTTCTTGCCTGACCCCTGCTCCGCTGCTGACTCCTGCCCTTCTTACCGGTCTGGCTGAATGGTTCGTTGTTGTCGGACTTCCGTACAGTTCAATTTTCTGTGTTTTGGCTGCGTTTTTGTTACTAAGACTTTGTTGTCTTTAAACTTGGTTGTGCGAGGCACAGTGTTTCCACCTATGCCTCCATCTTGGCCGGAAGTCCCCTACTCTTTAAATACTGATGTAATATTTCATCAATGAGAAGAGGTTTTGTCCTCTTCTCATATGCATTAATTCTGTATGATTTCATTCAATTGAAAGTAATATGAAAAAGTGAACAGATTCCAAATCTAAGTCTTCATCTTAAATTTGTCCCTTAAACTCCAGATTAATGTATTGTTTCTCTAATTATCACTGGATGTTTTTGTGTGGATTTGTTACAGGTTTTTCCAATCTTAATGTTTCAAAATTCCCTTTCACCTGTATTCTCCATCTCACTAAAAGGCATCACCATTAATTCAGGTACTCAATCCAGGAATTTGGCATCATCTCTTCATCATTTCTATTACACATTTAAGAAATAAGTAACCCCTGTTGATTTTTCCTCCAGGAATCCCTGGAATAGAATACTGAGCACTAAGGTAAGTTGTGTTGGAAGAATGCCAAAGTATGTCAACAAGGAGGTAAACACCTCCCCAGTCCCAAAGCTAGTCTCTTCTAAGACTATCTTTATACCTCATGAAGAACGGATGGAATTCTGCTACTATCATTCTTAGTGTCTAGATTAGTCGTTGCCAGTATTTGAATTTTCAGTTTCATATTCTTTTTAGAACTTCATATTCTTTTATACAGTCTCTATTTTTGTTTTCTGTTTTCCTTTCATCTTTATGGTAATTGCTGCTACAAGTTGAGTTGTTCTTTCTCTCCCATCACTCACTGATTAATTAGAATGGGTTAGTTTATGTTGAAGTAAAATCTTAGTTGGTTAAAGAAACAAAGGTTTATTTCTTGCTTCTGCTACGTGTCCATCCTGGGTTAGCTAAAGATGTTGCCCATGTCTTCTTTTGGGTTTGAGTGAGGCTGATGGAGCCCCTACATCTGGTGAGTTGTCATTTGCTGTGGCACAAGGAAGGCTGGAAGCAAGATATATCCCAGATCAGCTCTGAAATGCTTCTGCTTGGCAGTGATGTGCATCAGTGGAGCTCATCTTCCAACCAGCAGTGACACTACCATACCCTTGTCACACTACCATACCCTACTTCAAGTAGGTCAGAAAGTGTTCTGGACTAGCTGGTGAACGTCTCTGATGATTATAAGACTCATTCACGGCTCTTCTAGCAATTCTGCCTCCCTTCCTTCCCTTGACCTTGAAAATTTGATTTGCTAATCTTTGCCTGGTAACTGCAGAGCTAGTGGTTTCAAGTTAGTTGATTGACAGCAGTGATACAAGGTAGGCTAGACAGTAGAATCAGGGGCCTGAAAAGACTGCAGGTAAGTTTAAATATCAGTAAATACCCAAAGTGCGTCTCTTAGCATTTCTCCCATTGCTCTAGGGCGCTGAAGCTCACTCTAACCAATTGCATGAATTACCATGGCAATTGACAAATGCAAAAATTCAATACATATATTTCCCTGTAGTGTTTTAAAATTTTTGTCCTCTGAAAAATACCTTTTGCTACCTCTTTCTGTCTCATTCTCTCTGTTTTTTTTTAATTTAATATAAGCAATAAGGAAGCATTCTTTCTTTATTTTAAAAGCTTTTTAGGGGGTTTAACTTGAAGAATATCTGACTATTGACTTCTGACAAAGAGGAAGTAGATAGTCTACTCATTTTATAGGAATGTATGCCAAACCAAATTTCTTTCATGTCTCCTTATTAGTATGTTTACATTCACTCCTAGGACTATGTCTCCAGGAGCAAGAGAGTATATCACAGCTGATGGCCAGTTTTACACTGTAATGAAGAAAACCTGTCCGATGTGAACTGGGGCTGCCAGTCTCAAGATAGACTGCTTGGTACCGTTAGACCAATACTTGCAGTCAAGCAGAATGGTAGGAAATATAATCTATTGTCCATGTTAATAATAAGTAAATATATATGTAGGTGTACATATATATGTATATGTGTGTATATCCACACACATAAAATATACACAAATATAAAATATGTAACTAAAAACACACATTTGCCACTCCACCCCGTGTCCCCACACCCACATACCACCACAGCCTGCTCTCATTCGCTCGTGACCAGCACTGCCTCACATTCACGTCCCTTAGACTCAGTGGGCTTGGACAAAGTAGAAAGGTACCTATAGCCATGCATTTAAAAAAAAGAAATAGCCTTAGAATTATTTGAAACAAAGCCAAGTATTACTTTAAAAAAGCTACCTGCTTTCAATTAAGCAGGAAATTATCTAAGAAGCCACTTAATTTGCTTTGGTCTGTGGTCCCACAACTGCTTTATGCTGAGTGGAGCATGAAATTAAATATGTAACAACTATCCTAATGGCTGTGTTTGAGAATGCCAGCACTTTAGAGTCCTAGCTATTCTGGGGGTAACAAATACAAAACACACAGATTAAAGAATACGGCTGCATCGAGTTTAAGAAAAACATAAAATGTTAATGTCCTCTATGTATTTGCATATATAGCTGTTATGTTATACATATATTTTAAAACTCAAGTTTTTAGAAGTATTTTCTATTCATTCATACATGCAGGAAGTGTCCCCATGCCTGTATGGAGAAATCTCTCTGATTTACAACACAATGCCACTTCCTCCCCCCTTTTCCCTCCCCTTCCCTGACCATGGAAATTCTTACACTATTTTCTTGGGTCCAACTGTAAAGTAAATTATGGAAGGATCTATTATAGGAGAAGGTCATAGTGAATTTTTACCATTTGTTGAAGAAAGGCTAATACTAACCCCATGTGTGAGGCATTTGTCTTTGTTAAGAGCCAAGAATACATACTGTTTGCAGTGGAGAAAGTGTTTATGTAGACATATAAGGGCACTAGTTTATGCAGGAAATTTTAGAAGCATTACTAAAATGACACTTCAGTCAGCACTTAATGTTGTGAAGGCTGGCCTGTTCTCAAAGCCTCTTATTTATTTAAACATTTTTTACAATTTTGAAACTATTTTTATACCAGATAAATCTTCTCAAACGCTAATCATATTACAAGTAAACATTTTAAAAAATCTGTGTAAATGCAGATAAAAGGATCTCATATCTGCATTTTTCTTTTATAGTTTGTGTTCCAAACTAATCCCCTTCCCTCCCTCCCTCCCTCCCTCCCTCCTTTCCTTCCTTCCTTCCTTCCTTCCTTCCTTCCTTCCTTCCTTCCTTCCTTCCTTCCTTCCTTCCAACTGAGTTATACATTCTGCCAGGTTTACCAGGTTTACCAGGGAGTTTTCATAAACAAACAGAAGTTGGATGGACGTCTTTGTTTCCCTCACGTGTGAAGTAGGACAAGGTTGAACTGAGATGGCTTGCAAGGTTCCAGAGTTACTCTGACACTCATTAATTTAATGCTAAAGATGCTTAATATTTTAGTTTCTACCATGGAATATAATGATACTTGGTATTATTAAAATATTTCCAGTCTTACAGAATTATTATCTACAAAAAAAGAGAAGCTACAAAAAAAAGACATCCTAGCAGTTTATGGGGCTTTGGATATTTTTCTGAGACAAATAGTTACCCTCTGTCTGTAGTCCTTCTTCAGCTTTTCTCGATCAGAGAAAGAGCATAGAACTTAATCACATAGAATCCTTGTGGCAAAATGTGCATGACCTGGAGAGACTTGCTTAGCCTCTCTGAGTCAGGTTCTTACAAACTGTAGCATTGTTTATGTGTTCAATGGGAATAATGATTTCAGTGTATAAGGATTGCGAGGATCTCTTGGGATAAGAAAAGCATCCCTTAGAGAAACTGACACACAGTAGGGCCTCATTACCATGATTTAAGTGGCTTCAATTAATTGGTGGATCATTTCAGTTTTCTTTTCTAGCTTCTCTCTGGCTGTGGCACATGTGTGGCGAGCACTCCTTGTCTGTTATTTTATTTACACCTCCCAAAAGCCTATGAGACAGGTTTTGTTATCAGCCCATTTTCCAGCTGAGAAAATCAGAACACAGAGACTGATAGTAGCTTACTCACCATTTCAGGAAGAAACAGGTAAGGGTGTCATTTTGACTTTTTGCCTGAAACTCAGCTAAAACTTGGCTCTACTAATAGGATGTACATGCATTACTATCAGCCTGCAAAACATTTATCCACTTTTACCATCTGTCTTTTGGCATGAAATGTTAGTGACCGAGTGAAGGCTAATAATAGTTCTGACACTTACTCTTTGGGGCTTGAAGTAGACAGACTTGGAATTTGTTTGCATAATAGCCCAATCTTTGCTACAATAAGAAGTACTATAAAACAGTCCAATTGGTTTTATTAGACAAGCACTGAAATAGAAATTTAAAGATAAAAATAAGTGCCTTTCTATAGCTGGCGTGTGATTTGTTTGTACACAAGGGGGGTTAATTTTCCAGTTAATGAGAGGGACTTTGTGCACGTGATATCCATCAGTGTTAATGAGTGATGTGTGTGCGCTGTAATAGATAGCTGTGCTAAGCACTTAGTGCTCCTTGGCACACAGCAGATCTGTGTATTATAATTTGTACGTGCGATGTCACACCTATGAAATCAAGAAAATGAATTAATTACATTCATAATGTTTGATAGAGCAATGATTTTAAGTTAACCAATTCTTTAAGACACACTTGGGGATAATATTTTACCTGGAAATAATAGGGCAGTATTTTAAAACCTCAACTTAGAGGAAAAGATATTTAATTGAAAGACGTGAATTTGAAAACAGGACCTAAGAACACATTCAGAAACTTGAAATTCACAAGTCAAAATTGGTCAAATTTAGGTCAGAGCAGAGATGTCATTTGATCTTAGGGATGTGGGACTAGCCTTACCTCTCCAAACATTCATTCCTGAGAGCCTGACATGGCCTCAGAAAATATAGTTTCTTGTTGTTTCTTTTCATAGGAAGTTGTATAAAAGATATAAATAGAAAGTGAAAATAAATTTGGTTTTAGGAAGCAGTAACCAACTCCTAGCTGGTAAAATTTACCATATTTTCTAAATAAATTACCCAAATCTTAGGGTGTATTCCACCTACATGGTATGCCTTCTGACTAAGGGCACAGGAAATGAAAAACATTTAATCTCTAGTAATTCCCAGTTCCTTGTGGCTGCCATGCAAAGAAGAAAGACCAGAACCACCAAGATATGTTCTTGTGGGATTTGTGTGTTTTCTTCCTCCCCTTATTTTGTATTGGGTTCTCTCATTCTCTGTCTCTCTGTCTCTCTGTCTGTCTCTCTCTCTCACTCTCTCTCTCTCTCTCTCACACACACACACACACACACTTTTTTCCTCCTAACTTAGGAGATAGGTAGGGTGATAAGCAGCAGGTGTTATTGAGTATTCTATACACATTTTTTATGTGTATGCTTGTATCAAAAAGCAAACAACTTGAATGGGAAGAAAGGAGAAAATATAAATAATCAAACTCTGCATTTCCAGAAGACAATTAGAAGACTAGTGCCATCTTCTCAATGTTATTTGAATTTACTCCCAGCATCTGAATGCTGGCCTTTCCCTACTTGGCAAAGTGTAAGAACACAGTGAATGAGCTGAAGTTCATGAGAGGGGATTCTCTTGGGAAGTCACAAAATTGAACATTACTGTAGAAAAAAATGAGAATGATCACCAGGACATTTTTCTTATCTAACATTTTCTGGTTAGACAAACCCAGATTTAGTTACCTGTTTTCTGTATTTGGTTTATATATGACTCAGTTTTGCTTATTTGTAAAATGGGTCCTTTAATTGCAAGGACATCTGTCCCCTTGCAATTAAAAAGAATATTCTATAAGATGAAATAAATATTGTAATGCTTAAGAGAATAGTATTTTTTAACAAAGGGATACACTATGAAATATCACTAATCAATGCTGTTGAAATGATTATACAAGTCATAAAAAGAATATCTTGTTCAAAGGCTGTATGAGTAAATGTTGGTTTAGAGGACTCAGCTATTTCTCTAATCATACTGGCTATTAGGGCCCTAATCAGCCCCAATAAATATATCTTGAGTTAAATGGAAGAACTACTGAGTAAATGAATGACTACTTTAGCCTGAAATAATCAAAGGCCATGGAAAAGGGATGACAAATATAGGGTGGGGCAAATTAGGTTTACAGCTATGAGTACGTGACACACACAATCAGTCAATCTTTCTTCCTTCCTGCCTCCCTTCTTTTCTTCCTTCCTTCCACTTATATCCTCACCAGAGGACATTGTTTCATTGCTTTAGTGAAAGAGGAAGGAAGAGAGAAAGAGAGAAAGATCAATGTGAGAGAGCAACATCTATTGGCTGCCTTCTCATACATGCCCTGGACAGGGATCGAACCCACAGCCTGGGGATGTGCTATGACTGGGAATCGTACCTGTGACCTTTCCACCTACAGGACCACGCTCCAACCAAATGAGCCATACCAGCCAGGTTTACAACTATAAACCAACTTTTGCAACACCCTGTATATGGGTATGTGGTATGTATAACCCTTGTCTCTCCTCTATTACTAGGTGATATTTCTGTCCTGTTGAGACTGAAGGTAACCTTAGAACTCTTCTCCATATAGGACCCAAGATATCCCCATCCATGAACTAAAACTGCATTTTAAAGAAAGTGTATTCGCAATCCTGAAATCTTTAGAAAGATTGATGATCAGAAGGGCAGGGTTAATGATAGGGATGACACCTACCCGGGGCCTTTTAACCCTGAGTGATCATGGGTACTTATGCTTAAACTTAACAGGATGTGGAAGAGTCCAAAGACAGAGATTTTCCTAAAAGAGATGCCATTCTTGTCCTGTAACACGGCAACATGTAACCTAGTGTGTGAGAGAGGAGAAGGCAGATCTATAAAGGGAGGATTAAACTGTAATTTGACTGTAATTGACTTAGCAGCATTATTGCTCATGTTGTAGATAGAAAGGGAAAGAATGAGGAAGGAAAGGAAAGAATTATCTTCTGACTTTGCCAGGCTGTACAAGAGTTCAAAGCAGGGCTGAGTTTGAAATAAAGATCTTTTGATTTCAAGTTATTCAGTTAATTTTATTTATTTACTCATCAAAAATCTGGGTTTCCATGCAATTTGCAAATTTGGTATTAGATATGCAACGATGGATAAGATCAGATCCCTGTCCTCAAGGAGACTCCAGTCTAATGAGGAAAGTGGGAAGTAAACAGATGATCACATTTTACTGTGGACTTGTGGCAGTCATTCAGGTACGTAGTAAAGGCATCAACCACTACACTACAGGGACTCTCTCTCTTAAACACCAGCGAACTACAGTTTTATGTTTAAATATGCATTTTAATTTGGGAAATAAAATCCACTGATAGTCAATTGTTAAAATATTGTACAAGCATCTTGCTTTGTTGAAACATATATGCTCTATGTATGACATTTTAAAAATAGAGCTTCTGCCTGAAATAAATTCACACTATTCATTAGAGTTTATTCCTGAAATGAATTCACACTGTGCATTGTCAGCAATGCATTTAATCATAAATGTTTTAATGCTATAATGACCACTTAAAAATGGTGTGGTTTTCCGGGTTTTCTTTTAAACTTAAATCACAGTTTTATGCAGTCCTTTGACAAGTAGTTGCCAATCACTTGCGATGGCTTAAATCCTGGTAGGCTCTTTGATGGATATACTTGTAGTCTAGTAGAGGAAATAAAGTGTGTATATCTTGGTAACATTATTACAGTGAAGAAAGTAAGATGTATCATAAAGGAGTTATGTTACTATAGACCAAATGTTTGTTGTCACCTAAAGTTCATATGTTGAAAACATAATACCCAAAGTGATAGTGTAAGAAGAGGGGCCTTTGGGAGGTGCTTGGGTCATAAGGGTGGGGACCCCATGAATGGATTAGCGACCTTACCAAAGAGGGCCCAGAGAGCTCCCTTGATCCTTTTGCCATGGGAAGACGCAGAGAGAAGTCAGCAGCCTCCAACTCGGAAGAGAGCCTTCACTGCAACCTGACCTTGCAGGCACCCTGGTCTTGGACTTGCAGCTTCCAGAACTGTGAGAAATAAATTTCTGTTGTTTATGAGCCACCCAGTTTGTGGTATCTTTGTTGGAAGCAGCCTGAACAGACTATGACACAAATATGTAATACTGAAGTTCAAGATGGGGAGTTTACTTCTAGCCTTGTGGAACTGCACTATGGATTAGAAATGGTAAAAATGGCACATGGGTTAGGGCTTGAAATGAAAAAACATCTGTCTACCTACTTATCTACCTGTCTATCTATCTATCTGTCATCTATGTATCCAAACACACACACACACACACACAGAGTATTTTTAACAGAAGCATAGTGTACATACAAAAAAAGTATAGCGTACAGCCTGAAAATTTTCACACAAAGAGCTCTGTACCCAGCATTCAAATCAAGAACTAGACTATTTATTATCAATACTTAGTTTTAGTTTTACATTTAGGTCTATGATACATCCTGAGGGTTTTTTGTTGGTTGGTTTGCTTGTTTGTTTGTTTGTTTCCCCTAAGATAGGAGTCAAACATTGTTTATTGTCTATATGGTTATTTAATGACTTCAGTGCTATTTATTGAAAATATTTTCCTTTATCTATTGAAAGGATGAAGACTGTTTGACAAAATCAAATAGTCTTGGGCCAATTTCTGCACTCTATTCTGTTCTTAATGGTGAACATACCATTTGATGAACATACACTCTTGAGAGTAATAAATATAAATTAAAATATATATATATACATACCTTTAGAGTTAGAGGTTATTGGTCATATTTATGAAATGTTTGCCTACTCCATGATTATGAAGGTATTTGTATATATTCTAAAAGCTTATTATTTTACCTTATATTTAGATCTACTCTCTCTGGGACAGATTTTTACTGTGTATGATATGAAGTAAGAGGAAAAATTTACTTGTTTTTTACATGGATTATCCAATTGACCTAGAACCATTTGCAGAAAATTCTATCATTTCCTCCACTATTTTGAGTGAGTAGCCCCCTTGTCATAAATCAAATGATCTCATATATGTGTATTAGTTTCTGGACTCATTTCTGTTCTCTTGATCTATTACTCTATTTTTAGGGCAATCTGTACTCTCTTAATGAATATAGCTTTATAATAAACCTTGATAATTGGAGTGTAAGCTGTCCAGTGTTGCTCTTGTTCAGGATTGTTTAGCTTTTTGCACTTCCACATAAATGTTTGAATTCATTTGTCAATTTCAACATATTTACAAAAATCTCCTAGGGATTTAATTAGAATGGTATTCATCAATTTTTAAATTTTGGGAGTGTCATTAGCTTTACAATATTAAGCCTTTTAATTCATGAACATGGTGTAACTCTCCAATTGTTCTTTCAGCATATCTCTCCTAATAATTCTGTAGTTTTCAACACAGAAGCCATGCAATTTATTTTTAGGATTATGTCTAGCATTGGATTGTTACAGAAAACAACTCAGCCACTTTCGGGTGTACGGAGTAGAATTTTATTTATGCACACAGACCCAAAGGAGGCAGTCTCCAAATTCTGGGCCCTGAGCTCAGGCAGGGGCTGCTTTATATAGTGTGGCATGTGGAAGCGATTTTACTAGGCCTATGTGGCAGAAGCAGGTTTACAGAAGCAAGAAAGCAGGGCTGCTGATTGATAGGGTCCTACAATGTTCTTTTGTTCTTACTTCTTAGTTACTTGGTTGCTCACCCTTCCTTATCTTAGTGGCTCAGCAACGGGACCATGTCCTGACTTGTCCGTGCTCGTCTGGGCAGGTTTCCTGCTACATCTCCCCCCCTTTTGATGCTTGACAGTACCATTAACTGGTCTAGCATCACTACAAGGCTGGTCTATATATCTTGGGGTATCTTCTGATAATGATCCCCCTGCAGGGACAAGATCTTATCAGTTGTTCTGCGAGTTACTGTAGCTTCTAGATTCTGTACTATATATAGTCTGTAGTATACAGGGGCTGAAGCTTAAACCTGAGAAAAGTAGGATTAGTGGTCCAAGGAAGGGTAATATCTACTGGAGCCAGGCCGGGGGATTTAGTCCCTAATTTCTCTAATTCTGACTTTCTGTTTCTTTGGTGTGGCAGTTTATATTCTCTCTGATTTCTTTAACTTTCTGATTGATTTACATAGTAGCAATATTCCTCTCTTAGGAATGTACAGGTCCCCCCTTTCCCTGGATTCAGAGCATTAATGAGGTTTCTTTCCTCATCATTTTTCTCTTCCTGTGATTTACTATTAGGGAGAGGTTCTGAGACTCTTTTCTCCTTCTGGAATCATATAAAGGACAATGGACGAAGATCTCGTCTTCTTGTAACTGCTTCTGGCTGGACATGGATGTTGTCCTACCTACATTTGGGTCAGGGGTACCCTGAAAGAGGAGGAGGGGTGTGTAGCACAGAGGGAGTCCTTCCTGCAAGGGGAAGGACCTTACAGGGTCCTGGTCCAGTTGGCTGTCACCAGGAAGTCACAGG
The DNA here is from genome assembly GCF_014824575.4 of Sturnira hondurensis. Lineage (NCBI taxonomy): Eukaryota > Metazoa > Chordata > Mammalia > Chiroptera > Phyllostomidae > Sturnira > Sturnira hondurensis. Next base: position 8,333,725 of record NW_028096448.1, on the reverse strand, counting down.
CCTGGTGTCCAAAGGCTGGTATTACTGGACAGTTGGCCTTCTGGTCAGGTCATATTCTGGAGGTGACAGATTAGGCAAGAAACTGGAAGCATGATTAAATCATAACTATTAAATGACAAAGGCAGGGACTTCAGCAAAGAATGGCTTATTTGGAGGAAGGTGTACAAGGCATACTATACCTATCCCAGACTCTTGTGGCCTGCTATACTTCACTCGGGCTGAGGGGAATACATTAGGATTTCCCTCCTTTCAGATTTCTGAGCCCTTTCTGTCCAAGCCATCAAGACAGAAAAGGGAAAAGCAGTTCTAAAGTGAAGCCCACAGACCGCTCCAGCCCTTCACCAACCCAACTACTTAATTCAATCAAACTGTTGATCCTCAGGGGGGCAATGATGAAGATGGGCTTCTTAAGTGAGGCCTGTATTGTAACTAATCATCCATAGGCATAGGCAGGGCATAGGCATACGCCCTATGAAAATAGAACACATAGGTTAATTCACACAACAATCCCCAAACCAGTCTCTGTGCCTGCGAGACTGTCTTTTGGGAAGATATTCCATTGCAAGGTCCTTCCTGCAATGGCATTTAACAGTGGAAATTCAACAGGTCCTTTGCACCTGTAAATTGTACATCTTCAGTGACATCACAAACCTGGTTTCAACTCTTAAATGAAAACAAACTTTCAAGACAGTTAGCTACGCCATTCTGATGTCCAATACTAAGCATAGTGATTTTCATCGAACCACAGTTTTTCTCCTTAAGATCACCCTTACTGTTATTACAGGGACTACTTTGGGTCCCGCTTTTGATTTTGACTGTTCATTTGCATAAACACACCAAGAGCAGCCTGGATCACTTATGATCCTTAAGTCCACTTTGCTGGAACTCAAACAGGGAACCCTTAGACTGACTTCTTAGTCTGACCCTTGGGGCAAAGAAGCAGAGCCACACATCCACCATCTGGCTTCCCCTGTACCAGTTGTTTCACCCAAATCCTTGAGCCTCCATTGTGCCCGTAGGTTCCTTTTTAGCCATCTTTCATGAAGGCAACCTTCGTTCCTTCCAAGAAAGACTGGCTCGAATTGCACAACCAACCAAAGTACCAGGTTTTTCTTGTGGGCTTTCGCTAGCTTCACAAGTCAATCCAGTTCCTCTGAGCTTTCTGGTGATGACCAGAACCCATACATGCCTCCTTCAGGCATGACATTCCAGTCAAAGTCCTGGTTAACAAAACCACTATTAATGACTGGTCTTATTGGTTTTATTGCAAAGAAACGTTACATCATCATTCATTCCTTTAGAATGCCAAATTCTGGAGGGATCAGGTAGGGAGGAAAACACAAAGCTTGAAGGAAAGTCTTTCTCCTTCTAATCTTTCATCCATCAAGATGCATCTTCATGCCTTATACCTTCTATTACTAAGAGCACACAATTTCTTTCCAAAACTTTCACATTTCCATTTATTTTTATAGCTTCCCACAGACTTTCTACAATATTCACTAACCTTCTGTAGCCTTTTTACCTGTCCAAATTTATCCAAAATTCACTTTTAATCCCTGTTCCTTTCCCACACTGAGAAGGACTGCACTTAAACTCAATACCTGGCAGCTAAAAGTCCCTAGCACTATAGGCATCTTCTACTAAAAGTCCCTAGATTCACAGGGACATTTTGCACCTTTCTGAAGCATAGACCTTGCAAATACCCTATAAATCAAATGCTCAGCCTTGGACTTTAGTTCATGACCTTCAAAACCAGAGCCATTCCTATCAGAACCTGTTACACAGAGAACCAGATTCCTGCAGTGTCCACACAGCAGCAGCATACAGCTCATAATCTGAAAAGAAGTTTTAGCCAGTTCTAAGATGGTGGCACCCATGCACGCAGGGTTGTCCAAGATGGCAACACCCATGAATGCTCTGTCCTCCATGGTGGAACACTCACATGGCTCATCCATTTTACCCAAAATGGCAGCACCCAGACTCTGGTTCCTCCCACCTGCGTTGGCAGCCCCAAGGCTCTGGCTCCAGTCTCCAGAGCTAAGGAGGCCCCGGAGGCCCCCAAGGCTCCTTCCACCTATGGGCATAGGGGCACTTCAGAGTTGCCCTCTACCCATTGGGATTGGGATGCTGAGGCTGCAGTCACCAATGCAGGTGGAGAGCAGGCTCTGCCCACCTGTGAAGGTGGGGGCCCTGCAGCTCCATTTTTGGGAGCCATAGAGGACCCTGCCAACCCCTGGTGCAGCAGGTGAGCAGAGCCCACTCACAGAGGCTGTGAATCCGTGTGGAGACTTCTCCCACTTGCAGGGCAGGAGAAGCTGTAGTGGGCCTCACCTCCCCAGAAGGCAACATTACCACAGGAGGTCTGGGGTCACCTTTATCTATTCTGAGGATGGGAGGAGGTCTCCCAAAGACTAACTCATAAGGGGTATAGCCTGTAGGGTTAGGGGCATTCCTAACCCTAAGTACTGCCAGCGGCAGCAAATCAGTCCAAGGCAGTCCAGTCTCCTGGTAGAACTTAGCTAGAGTTTCCTTGAGAGTCTGGTTCATGCGCTCTACTTTTCCCGAGCTCTGGGGTCAGTGTGCAGCGTGCAATTTCCATGTGATATGGAGGAGCCTTGCTACCTCCTCTTTATGTTTGAGACGAAAGCCGGACCGTTGTCACTCCCAATAGTCAGGGGCAATCCGTACCTTGGGATGATTTCCCTCATCAGGGCCTGGGTGACTTCTCGGCTTTTCTCAGTCGTGGTGGGGAAGGCTTCTACCCACCCAGAAAAGGTGCAGACGAAGACTAAGAGGTACTTATATCACTGGCTGGGTCTGACTTCAGTAAAGTCCACTTGCAAGTCCTCAAACGGCTGCCTCCCTGAGTGCTGCATTCCTGACTTTATCCCTGGGTGCCTGTTGCATTGTTCCAAGCACACATAATGCACTGTATTGCCACAGAGGTGCAGAGCACAGCCAGGTTAGGGAAGTAAAGGTACCTTTTTAACAGGTTTTCTAGGGATGTCTTGCCCATGTGAGTGAGGCTGTGGCACTGCCTCACTAGATTGCTGGCTTGCTCCTGGGGGACATATGTTTTCCCGTCTGACAACTTCCAATTCTCCTGAGTAGTTTCCTGTCCTCCAGCTTGTTGTGTCCACTCTGTTTTTATTTGTGCCCCTTCTTTAAGGACACCTGGTACCCTGTCTTGGTTAGCAGTCCAAACAGCTGGCAAGAGCCCTCCCAGCACCAGTCTCGGGTTGGTGCGGCTGAAAGGAGGTCATCTACACACCACAGTTAACACTGGGTCAGTCTCCTTCTTGGTGAATGATTTTAGATCTCTGGCCCGGACCTCTCTGAGGGGAGTGGGAGAGTTTCTGAAGCCCTGTAGCAGTCTGGTCTGGGTCTAAGCCAGCTAGGCCGATGACTATAGGCACCTGGCAGTGGGCTTTTTCTTTTTCCTTGTTTACTTTCCTACATAGTATGAAGTTTCAACCTTTTCTGGAATCCTCAATTTCCTTTTTAGAGCAGATACAGAGCAAAATCTGAAACACAGAGTTCTGAAACAATACACAGGTAGAGGCATTCTCTTGCACCAATGTGTCCACTGGTGCCTTGCAGAGACATGATTCTTCAGGCCTGGTCTCATGGCAGAGACATGCTGCTTTGCCTCAGGCTGATACACTTATCAGCCCCAAATGACCCTTCCTGGGTCCCGGGTGGCAAAGGCATTCTCCACAACTGGCTACAGGTGACCTTTCCTAGGTCTTACAATACAGGTTTCTGATCAGAAACAGAACCACATGTGAGAAATTTGCTCTTTTCCCACAAAACCAGAAAACAAGTAGTTGAGGTTTCCTTTACTCCAGGTTTAAAACTTTCACATCCTTTATACATATTTCTACTCATCTAGATTTATCTATCATTCTTCTTACTCTTGGTTCCTGGTCCCGGAGTCTGTCAGAGTTCTGCAGCATTCAGTCTAACACAGTGGAAGGTCCTCTGCCCATGGCGACCCTCCCAGAATGGTGCAGACAAACAAGGAGATGGGGTTTTCAGTTTTGCCTGGCTGGCCTCTCCTCTTGCGAGGTACTTGGGTCTGTCTTAGCTAAGGCTGCTCGTGTAGAATCTGGGTTAAATTCTCAGCCGTTATGCCATATGACGGACTGAGGAACTGCAGGTTGGGGCCCACCCTTGATCTGTAGGTTTTTCACCCATGGAGCCACAAACACAGTCACTCACACACAAACACACAGACAGACATCTGAGAGTTTATACAGTCCCGCCTAAGTAGGATTGCCCAGGTGAGGATACGTTTCCCCTTCCAGATGGCCAATTGGCCTCCAGAGGACTTATGGCTAATTGCCTGCCTGAGAGGTGATCAGTCGTCTCTCCTTCCACCACAAGGGGTGGGCCTGGTCTTGGGCTCTGGTCCCTGGAGCACTTACCAATTGGCGCCTTCTCAGGTCTGGATAGTTCCAGTTTGCACTGGATAGTTCCAGTTTGCACTTCAACCCTGTCCGGGTTGAAGAGTGGTCTGGAGGATGACTTCCATAGAGCCTGGAGTGTCTGGGACCTGAAATCACTGGGACGTGTGCTTCCCTTTGGCTGCCAGGCTTCCTCTCGATCACTCCCCCGCCGCCTTCACCAGAGGCAAAAAAGGCCTGCTCAAGTGAGTCAGTTCCTGGTCATGTTACCGAACAAGGGGCCCGAGGGGGGGCAATACTTGGCCCACCAAGGGATGCCAAAAACTGCTTCAGAAAACAGGGGCCCCTCCCAAGGACAGTATACTAATATCTATAGGGCTCTTCTGTCCGCCGCCAATTGGAAAGACATCTCTCAATGCCAGAGATTTGTGAAAAGGAAACAAAATGTTTATTTAATGCTATTCAGGCCTAATGCCTTCCTTAAAATATTAAAGTCTTTAAGGGTATACACCTACACACACACACACAGCGCTCCCTTCTCCCACTGTCCCAACTCCGGGTACCGTAAATCAGGAAAAGAGCACACGTCCGTTTTTCAGGTCACTTGCACTGTGAGCTGTGTCGCCTGCCTGTCCAGGCAGGATCTCCAATTAATCCAAAGTCATGTGGCACCTTTCACTGGCAAGAGTTCTTTGTACCACGTTCCAGTCAAAGTCTCTCCCGCTTTCCAGGCCACTCAGTCAAAGGGAGCACGCCAAAGCTGCATGGGCCTCTTCTACCAAAGCCACACTCCACCAAAAGCGCGTCTTTCTTCTTCACCTAACCGCAGGGATCTCCATTCTGGCAAAACTACGTGGGTTTCCCTTTCACCTGGCCAAGAGGGGGTCTGCACTCTGCTGAAACCGCATGGCTCTTCCTCCTAATGGCTACAGGGGTCTATATCTTTCCAAAACAGCGTGGCTCTCCCCGTCACCTGGCCAAGAGGGGGGTCCTCACTCTGCTAAAGCCACATGGCTCTCAAATAGGCACTCTCTCCGAGAAGCAGCCCCAGTTCCAGCCTGGTTTGCCGCCACTCACTTCTCCCTGGCCCAAAACTTGGCCACCGCTATTTAACATATCTATGAAACCAGTTAAAGGTTATAGATATGTTAAATGACCATTCCAGAGGTTAGCTGCAAAACTGTTGCTATGCAAAACAGCTCTCAATGGCCCTGCTCCATTCGTCCCTTCCCCCAACTGACACCTGGGGTGGGGGGGGTGAGGATATCTTAATATTTCCTCCAATATTCCTGTACACTTTGAGTTCTGGACACCATTCTAAATCTTTTCTGGGCACCCCCCTTTGGCTGCATCCTGTATCAGTCAGGGAACCAAAATGTTACAGAAAACAACTCAGCCACTTTTGGGTGTACGGAGTGGAGCTTTATTTATGCATGCGGACCCAGAGGAGGCAGTCTCCAAATTCTGGGCGCCGAGCTTGGGCAGGGGCTGGTTTATGTACTGTGGCATGCAGAAGCGATTTTACTAAGCCTACCTGGCAGAAGCAGGTTTACAGAAGCAAGAAAGCAGGGCTGCTGATTGATAGGGTCCTACAATGTTCTTTTGTTCTTACTTCTTAGTTACTTGGTTGCTCACCCTTCCTTATCTTAGTGGCTCAGCAAAGGGATCGTGTCCTTCTGACTTGTCCGGGCTCGTCTAGGCAGTTTTCCTGCTACAGGATTTAAAAAATATTTGTGATGTTTTCATGTGTTCACTTGACTAGACCACAGTCTCTTCTACACTAGAGTAGTGTGCTTCAGTCAAACACTAATCAGGGTGCTGTGTGAAGGTGTTTTGTGTATGTAATTAGTTGCTCTAACTGCTTTACCTTCAGTAAGGAAGGTGGCCCTGGGTGATCTGGCTGGGCCTGCCCGAGGGGCCTGGAAGGCCTCGGCATCAAGGCTGAGGTTCCTCCTGCACGGGAAGGAACTCTGTCTGTGGGGGGACAGCGATGGCAGTGTTGGCTTGTGCCAGTGGAGCTTTTTCATCCTGCTGGTGATCCTTCCTGATGGCCCCGCCTACGGATCCCGGACTTGCTTAGTCACCCCTGCAACCGTCAGCCAATTTTCTGTAACAAATTATTTAGCTACCTAGCTAGCTATCATTTATTTATTTATCTATCTATTCTCTGTCTCCTACTGGTCCTGTTTTTCTGACCAAAATTCAGATTTTGCTACTGGAAATGGTTCTAGAAGAATAGAGTCTTAAGGATGAATTCTCCAAATTGTTGCCAGACAATATATGGAATGGATTATATAGTGAAAGGATTACTCAAAAATTTCCATTGAACACTCCTAGTCAAATACCACTACTTCAGAAATAATAAAAGACTTTAATAAAATTCATTAGATAACAGAGTGGAGTCAGAATTCAAATGCAGATCTATCAGACTAAGGTCGTAACAGCCATGCCATGCTGCCTCCCCATAAGGCACTGGGGATTTAATTAGATACAAATTACTATTTTTATGTTCATACCCTGTATGATGTCATGTGTCTAAGCCAATGGCTTTTTCTCATTTTGGTATTGTTGAGTATATAGTTTTAGAGATACTGGATATGGGGAGAACTATAGGATGGACCAGCATTCTCTGATAAGGTTTGGAATATTCGGTCCTATTTAATCTTCAGCTACTCCTTTCTTATGACTTGTTTTCAGTTTTCTGATGTCAAAGACCATATTAACTCGCTCATATTCAAAAGCCAAAGAGACTTAAAAGCCAAAGAGAATGCATTTAAAAACAATTTGCTTGCTGTTCCAGCAGACTGATATTTATGAGCCTTCTCCTCTTGAAAGGCAGGATGAGTGCTAGCAGCTCTAATGGACTTGATTTCCTTGGTCAGCGCGGGCAGAAAGTATTTGCATAGAGATTTGCAGAAACAATACCTGCTGCATTTTAATTTTTACAGAGGTTGAAATAATATGTGAGCTGAATGCACCCCATGTGAACATTGCAACCCTAATCTCCAAGGGAACCAGGAACTTACTGATGCCTCAGCCACCTCTGAGCAAACACCCAGAGCGGACTGTGAGCCAGGTAGACCAGGCACGCTGGGCACAGAGCTCTGTCCCCTGAAGGACTGTTTGTTTTTCTAGCTCTAGGGTCTGGGTTTAGAGAATCTGTTAGGAGAAGAACAGCCTAAGGAGAAAAGAGGGAGCAGGAAATGGCAAAAGTTTGACTTCAACACTCATGTTAAGGGGGAAATGTGTGGGAGAAGAAAAAGAAAGAACCAAAGATGTGTCTGTGAGGTCTCAAGAAGACAACAGCCTTGATTCTGCCTTTCTGTGTGGCCACAGAAAGGTTGCTGGCTCTTTCAATATGCCTCAGACATAAACCTGGTGTATTTTCTTGGGGGAAACATTTAAATAATCAATGTATATTTTTTGCTGACCTTGGAATTTACAGGAGGCTGAGAGCATTTGTATTTTTGTATCTCACACTGATCCAGGGAGATGTAGTTACGCCCATTTCCCAGACAAGTTAACTGAGACCAGTGACTTGTCTGAGATCCCCAGGAGGCTGAGGGATACAGCCCTTGAATAGTTCTCAAGTAGTATCTTGAGGCAATAATGAGCCCTTATACTTCAAAAATATATTTTTGGGAGTCCCTTCATGTATCTGATTATCAAATAACATTTTGAAGAAAGCAAGGCAAGTTTTAGGATGGTAAATATGCCTAGATGAGGAAACTGAAGCTTAGAGCGACACCACCATTCAGCCATGGAAAGCCAGAATTGGGCCACATCCATCCTATTCCTTATGTGCTATGACCTTCACCTTGTCTTTACACAATTCCTCTTCCTGGAATGTCCACCTTTAACTCCAACTCCAGAGCTATTTGTGGCTTCACCAGGAAAGTGGAGGGAATCCCCTACCTTACAAACGGGCAAGCTTTTGGGAGGAGGCTCGAGGTCACTGCAGCTGGAGCTGAAGCTGCGTGGTTACCTGAAGGGCTCACATCAACCTGGGGATGCTAGAAAGGGAGCCTGCAGGTTGCCTACCAGCTCAGAAAGAGTGACTCTTCTCGCTGGCCAAGAACAGATGTTTTACAATACTGAGTTATTTGGTAGATGTGCCCTACAGATTCACCAGGGCAAAGTGATCCAGCCATCACTGTCTTTGGTTCAGTTTCTCAGTTTGAGAGATGCCCTCTGTTTCCTTTGCTGACAAAGCTCTGTGCCAAACAGTCTGCTTTTCACTGAAACAACCACCTTCTTTGCTCTACCAACAGGCTACGAGAGGTAGTAATAATAGCTGTCATTGACTGAGTCCTTACAATGAAAGGAAATGCTTTATTTATATTGCTTCATTAAAACCTCTGGGGTCACTTCAAAATTACAAAAGGGGAAAACAAGCCTGGGCCAGGTAGATGGAGGTGCCTGAACTTACCTACTTAGCAATGAGCCAGAGCAAGGCCTGGGCGTGCCATGTAGAACTGTACACATTTGACACTTATTAATTCTATTTACTTTTTTCCAGGGCAGGAAGAAGGTCATTTAATACCGCACTTGGAAACTGGTTGTTGCCGTACTAAAGATGCCATTATTGAACCTTCTCAGGGAAGGAGCCCAGCCCTGTTTCCTTCTATTAATTACCTGAGCAAACAGCCTTACATTTTAATATTGCCTCACACCTGAGACTCTCCCAAGGTTACTAGACTGCATCCTAAGGTGAGGGAAATTCTCTTCAAGCATTAGTGCCTAATGGCCTTCAGCTCGAAGCAACGCAAACACCTGCAGTGGGCCTCGCACTGTTCTTGGCCACAGGGAGAGAAAAATAAGTGAACGCCGACCCTATCTTCCAGAAGCTTTTAGCTTTGGAGAAAACGTTACCTTCAAATGAGGCAGATATACATGTTTTTGGACAGACACTAATATGTAACAATAAATAGAATAAATAGTGCAAATAACAGAGTATCATAAATAATTTGAAAAATGTGCTGTATAATGTGGAGCAGTGATGAAGGAAAACTGACAAGTAAGATTTGAATAGTACCAAGGAATAAGAGCGTTTCCTCTGGTGTTAATGGTAACTTGGAGAGTTAGTTTGCTCCATAGAAGGAACATTTAAAAAGTGTCCACGTTGTCATGTATCTTAAATGTTTTTAATATAGATTTAGAGAGAGGTGATCAAGAAGAGCCAATCATACAATTTAGATGAAAAATCTTATTTCCAAGTGTAAGTATTCCATGATTAGTATAAAACATCAATACTTAGATTAGTTTTTGGTGTATACCAAAAATTCATGTAATATTAGGTATTATTATTATCTCTTTGCTTAAGCTTTTATCTGCTGAAGAAATTTCAACAAGAGCACTAAAATATATATGTTACATAACATATAATGTTTTGTGATTGAGTTAGGTTCTATACAGCAAATTATTCAAGGCAAAAAAATTAATTTTTTAATTTTGTATTTTTGTCAGTGAAAATAAAGTGTCTTTAGAAGAACACATAGTTTTGCATGTGGGCCAGTTCAGTAACTACACTCCCTCAGGTATTTGCTGGTAGTTACTGCACAAGTTCCAACACTTTTTAAAAGAACGGGTATCCTTTTAAATGATGCAAAGTCCTTGTTTATAGTCAGACTCTGTTATCTCACACGAACATTCTTCAAAGCGTGCACCAGGCATTTTTTTTTTATATTTGGGTTGTCAATATGAAATGTACTTAAAATTTCCCCCAGCATTAGTTTTCTTTGTAAGTTTTTCAATACATTTCTTACTCTTTGATAACAGATAATGTCTTGTTCTGCAATTACTTTCAAGAAAATGACTTCTGTGGTTTTGGACTGTTAACTCATATTAAAAATACACTAATAAGCTTATTTTCACAGGGAACTATCTTTGTATCAAGTTGAATGTAGCATTTGGAAAAGCCATTTCTGATGAGAAATCTTCCATTCTTATGCACACTGCTGACATTAAGTTGTTGAATTACCTGCCCAGGTAGTGTTCTGAGCAATTGTTTCTTTTTTTTCTCTCTCTCTCTTTCAAATGACTTGCATTTTGTAGAACTTGGGCTATTTGGAGGGCTGAGCATTACTTGCAAGGTGAGGAAACATTTTTTGAAAAGTTTTTCAGTAGCAAGAAAAACATGAACTAAACAGGGGCACATACCTGACAAAGTTGCTAGCAAGCTGTTCTCTGGAAAGGCACCCTTGTGTGTGATTTGCATTCCTTTCTGTATACTTAAAGGTGATATTATGAAAGTACTACATTCTCATAGAAATTTGGAAATTATATATTTTAGTGACTTTTCCTTTTTTAATCATTTTAAAATTTTTTCAGTTACAGTTTACATACAATATTATGTTAGTTTCAGGTGTACAACACAATGGATGGACATTATGTAACTCACTAAGTGATCATGCTGATAACTCTCATACTCCCCTGACACCTTACATAGTTCCGAGACTATTACTGACTATATTCTCCATGCTGTACTTTACATCCCATGATTATTCCATAACAACCAGTTTGTTGTTCTTCATCCCTTAGTGCTTCTTTTGTTGGATTCTTTTCCAGTAGATAGACATACCAGTTTGTTGAGATTTTTATCTCGTAGTGTGTTTAGAATGTATTTTTAGGTACATATTATATTTGCAGACCAGATATTGACAATTACAAGGCACTCAAATTATTATATTCTAATTATCAAAATTTGAGCCCTTGAAATAGGACAGTGAGTTAATGCATTCCACATTCCAGCATCTTATTTGGTGATCAATGTAATCAGAATCAGTGATGATAGCATAACTGCATACTTGTCAAGATAAACTTACTAAAAATACATTAGTACTAAATAAAACCTTGCATTGATTTGTCATTTGTTTTATTAATTGAAAACTTTTCACCTGCTCTCAAATCAGCTAATCAAAAAATACCTGTTTCCCAGACAGATTGAAGTTCAGTGATTAGTACAAGTCCTCCGTGCGTGTGGGAGAGAGGATATGAGCTCAGCAGCAAGCACCATTGGCATGTTTACCTTCAGAAAAACAAAAAGGAGAGCAGCTATGGAAATCTACTGATATCCCAGCACAGGTTGGGGTTGATATGCAAATAGATAAACACAGAGTTTCCATTCTGGCTCAGAATGGAATGTATAGAATCTATAGAATCACACCAGCAGGGGTTTGATACTGCATTTCCTTTTGTTTTAGCGCTTGTTATTTCAGAAGCTGTGAGGCTGAGAATCTCTGAGAGATGCATTAAGGGATTCAAAATCCCAGCAGAGAACTATGTAACAATTAGCAATCACACAAAATGTAAACAATAAAGCATGTACCAATACAAGGAGGATATTACAAAGTGGATTTACAAACTCGGGGTGGTATTAGTTTAGTATGATTTTGTTACTATGATTAACACAATCTTGCAGATCTTTTTAGATAAAGAATAGATTGAACAGGTATACAGCTAATTAGGTAATAGTTTTTGTTTCTAATCAATCTCTGTCTTAGTCAATATCTCCCAAGGAGTCTGATACGTATTGGAATTTATTTTGTGGGGAGGCAGGGTTGAGACCATTTCTAAGGGTCCCACACTAAAATTGACATAGAGAAAATCTCCGTTTTATGTTAGTTCTACTTTTTGGCAAATCCCTGCAATGGGTTTTAGAATAGCAAAAATGACAGTTTGGAGTGAGTAAACTTAGAGATTCAAGGTCATTATTTTACCAAATGGAGACAGGCCATTCAGATCCCGTCTCGTCTCCTGATGAGCAGTCATCCCTTCCCCACAGCTTTCCCAACTGGCCCCCAGTAGGAGGCACACAGCCTCCCTGTTTGTAGAAGCAGCCCTGACTTTAGAAAGCGAGGGTTCCACTATTTCAGATTTAACCAAACTAGCTAGAAGTCACAGTTGCTGTTAGCATTCTGACCTGGAATGCAGCAACGAATTTCTGGATAGCTCCTGGTGCTCAGCTCTCACCTTGCTAATAATCTCTGGTAGCCCTGACTAGTAAAGAAAAGGGACCTAGTGTCTCTGTAACCCAGAAGCAAAACACCAACATATGTTCAGGGAGGAGTAAAAGTAGCAGGAGAAGAACACAACAGTCCTAGATGTCTCCTGGGACCTGATCCGTGGGCATCTTTGTGCCCAACATGTCTCCGACCCCAGGGAATACATTTCATTCCAGGTCCGAATTCCAGTCAGTACCCTCTTTTTATAGTTAATCTGATCTGCTCATCTGATTATAAAGACAAAGTACCAGAGCTGACTCTCTATCCAATGCCCAGTTGCATTCAATTATATTGTATCGCCATCTGAACGTAAACCCATACAGGACTTCACTAGTCTGCATTTTAGGTTTTTGTTTTTTCTTACTCTGTTGAACCTGCATAATACAGCAACATGAAGTTTTATTTACCTACTGTAGGAAATAAATTGTGGCAATTGGATGGTTAGGGATAATCTGTTCACTAGAAGAAATATATTCACGCAGGAATGATTTATTTGATGAAACTGATTCAATTTCAGAAACAGTGCCCTGAGTCTTCTGCCATGATCTTCAACTGGTTATTACACGGTCAAAATTCACAAGATCCCAGGGTATTTTCAAGGGCAGAAATTGGTGTGAGGTCGGAGAATGAGAGGAAGCTTTCACGGTGAGCCTTTCCTTTCACTAGAAAAAAAAAAAAAAACTTCGTTAAGTACCCAGTTCAATTCCTTTTGTGTGTGCTTGTGAGAAGCCCCAGTAGACATTCCCTTAAACTCATCGAACTGATTGGCATCACATGGGCACTGGGAACATGGCCAGCCCTAGCTCTAAAGGAGGATAGAAAGCCAATATCCTAACACTTGTCTTTATAGTAGGATGTAAGCAAGAGAGAGGAGAGTTAGGAATGGGGGTTGTGTCTGCCACGAGTGATCTCATTTCTGTTTACTCAGCCTTCATTCGAGAGACAAGTCCTCTGAGTTTTTTAGCTCTTCGTTTTAGTTCTTCATTGTTAACTCTCTTATGCTTTTGATTGTATTTTCTGTGGTGTGTTTTGTTCCTTAGTATTTCTCCATCACTGATAATGGAGATAAAATGCAGTCCACTTGGAATAGAGTCCAAGTTCCAGATCGGAGTGTGGAGACCCTTCATGGGCTGCCCCTTTTTTTCCCAGCTACCTGAACTTCTTTTTCTTAAAGACACAACTGTTCCCCCACCTGGATTCTCTTACTGTTTTGTAAAAGTGGCAGACAGTCTCATACCTGTGTTGCCTCACACATAGTGTTTACTTATTCATCGAGATAATTTTGATCAAAGTCTCTTCTGGGAAGCTTCTTCCCAGGGGCCATCCTGATCAGTGCCGATCATGCTGCTTCAAGATGGTTTTCTTACACGATTGTCTGTTCTCACTCACAAAGATTTCTGTTCTGTGGGACAGAGATGTGGGAGCGGCGCCTGGCACAGGGTAAGCGTTTACTGAGTATAAAGCAAATGCTCAGAGAGGGAGACTGTGAGACGCTTGAAGGAAAGAACTCTCTTTTAGGATTTCCTCGTTTCCCTCCCATAGACGCTTAAAATAGTAATTAATAACCCAAGACAGTTTGTTAGAACATACTAAGTTGACTAGTTGATTAATCAAATGAACAAAAACATTTTAACCTTATGATATTGGTTGAGATTAATACTCTTTAGTCCATCATTTTGTTGATTGTGTAAGAGACCAGTTGCCCTGTACAATACAGTGAACATACTCTTTTCCTGTTCTCTTCTCCTGAGTGTGTGCCCGTGTGTGTAGTGTGACTTTCTTATGTTTATCTTCCTTTCTTTTAATTTCCTCACCATCACCAATAGTAGTTTTGTATTCCTATTGCTTCTATTCGTGTCTGACTAATATTGCCATCTGGTGTGAGGCATCTCTGCCTCAGTGGAGCAGGGGCCAACAGCTAGGATAAGTCTCCATATTCTGGCACGGACGTCATTTACTACCCACAGCACTAACCTCTAGCTAGAGAGTTTGTTCACAGTGCCATAAAGCCTCATTAATCCAGGAATGATGCACTGTTTTTCCCCCAGAGAAAATAACCTGAACACTACCACTTCTCTTACAGTCTTCTCCTTGTATTAAAAAGTGATGATACTGAGTTCACATTGCTTAATACATACTAAAATAAATATCAGAAAATTCTCTGATTTGTTTCATCCATTTCCAAAGGATCTGAGCATCTAGAGTCTCTATAGAAGTTGACAGAGAGACTGACCATTACAGAGCAGTGGTGAGTCAGCTGGCTTGCTGAAAGATAAAAGAGTGTCTTCAGTATAAGGGCCTATCTATATCATGGCAGAAATATTTATTGTACACATTCAATCTTTTTTATCAAGATGTAATCAACATATAACATTGTATTAGTTTCAGGTGTACAGCATGATGATTTGTTATATAAATGTATTTTAAAAGGGTTATCACAATAAGTTTAGTCAACATCCACCACCACACATAGTTAAATTGCTTTTGTTTGTGGGATGAGAACTTTAAAAACCTATTATCTCAGCAACTTTCAAATATACAATATGGCATTGTTAACTATAGTCACCATGCTGTACCTTATATCATTAGGATTTATTTATTTTATAACTGGAAACTTGTACCTTTGGGGCATCTCCATCTATTTTTATATTCTTATATTTATTTTTGTGTTCTTAATATACATACATTTTTATGTTTGAGCTACTGATGCATCTTGGGAATACAAGCCTGTGAAATTGGAATTAGTTGGGTGGGCCATATTAGATGGTTAAAAACAACAATACACTTGTTCTGTCTGTCTGAATTACTCTGGGCTGTTTTCATAGCAAAATTGGGAAAACAAGTAGTTTACTATTCTTACTCTTTTTAAAAATATGTTTTATTGATTATGCCATTACAGTTGTCCCATTTCCCCCCTTCATTCCCCTCCACTCTGCACACCCCCTCCCCCACCATTTCCTCCTTTAGTTCATGTCCATGTGTCACAAGTTCTTTAGATTCTATATTTCCCTTACTATTCTTGCCCTCCCCCTGTCTATTTTCTACCTACCGTCTATGCTACTTATTTTCTGTACCTTCTCCCCCCTCTCCTCCTCCCACTCCCCTGTTGCTAACCCTCCATGTG
Source organism: Sturnira hondurensis (assembly GCF_014824575.4). NCBI lineage: Eukaryota > Metazoa > Chordata > Mammalia > Chiroptera > Phyllostomidae > Sturnira > Sturnira hondurensis. The sequence continues at coordinate 8,318,192 of NW_028096448.1, read as the reverse complement.
ATCTCCATTTCTATGGTTCTTCTCCTGATCTAGCTGTCCTCTTAGTTTGCTTTTGTTTTAGGTGTGGTTGTTAATAACTGTGAGTTTGCTGTCTTTTTACTGTTCATACTTTTTATCTTCTTTTTCTTAGATAAGTCCCTTTAACATTTCATAGAATAAGGGCTTGGTGATGATGAACTCCTTGAACTTGACCTTATCTGAGAGGTGCTTTATCTGCCCTTCCATTCTAAATGAAAGCTTTGCTGGATAGAGCAATCTTGCATGTAGGTCTTTGGATTTCATGACTTGGAATACTTCTTTCCAGCCCCTTTTTGCCTATAAGGTCTCTTTTGAGAAATCAGCTGACAGTCTGATGGGAACTCCTTTGTAGGTGACTGCCTCCTTATCTCTTGCTGCTTCTAGGATTCTCCCCTTCATTTTCATCTTGGCTAATGTAATTATGATGTGCCTTGGTGTGTTCCTTCTTGGGTCCACTTACTTTGGGATTCTTTGAGCTTTCTGGATTTCCTGGAAGTCTATTTCCTTTGCCAGACTGGGGAAGTTCTCCTTTATTATTAGTTCAAATAAGTTTTCCACTTGTTGCTCTTCCTCTTCCCCTTCTCGTACCCCTATGATTCAGATGTTGGAACGTTTAAAGATGTCCTGGGGGTTCTTAAGCCTGTCCTCATTTTTTTGAATTCTTGTTTCTTTATTGTTTTCTGTTTGATCATTTTGTTCTTCCTTCTGGTCCACTCCCTTGATTTGAGTCCCAGTTTCCTCTCCAACACTATTGGTTCCCTGTGCATTTTGCTTCATTTCACTTAGTGTAGCCTTCATTTTTTTCATCCAATTTGTGACTAAAATCAACCAATTCTGTGAGCATCCTGATCACCAGTATTTTGAACTGAGTATCAGATAGGTGGGCTATCTCTTGGTCACTTAGAAGTATTGGCTCTGGGGCTTTGAGTTGTTCTTCTTCTTGAGCCATAATGTTNTTTTGAATTCTTGTTTCTTTATTGTTTTCTGTTTGATCATTTTGTTCTTCCTTCTGGTCCACTCCCTTGATTTGAGTCCCAGTTTCCTCTCCAACACTATTGGTTCCCTGTGCATTTTGCTTCATTTCACTTAGTGTAGCCTTCATGTTTTTCATCCAATTTGTGAATAAAATCAACCAATTCTGTGAGCATCCTGATCACCAGTATTTTGAACTGAGTATCAGATAGGTTGGCTATCTCTTGGTCACTTAGAAGTATTGGCTCTGGGGCTTTGAGTTGTTCTTCTTCTTGAGCCATAATGTTTTGGTCTGGTCTCGCCTGTTATGTGTGGGCGGCAGAGTCTTAGGTGTTCACCAGGGCAGGGTAACCCAGGTCACTGGGTTGTGACACTTTATGTGGGGTGGGGTCAGAGAGGAGCAATGGCGTGTTTCTGCTCTCTCTCAGACTTTGGTTCACTCTGCTGCTTCCTGCAAGTAAATTGGGCTCTTCTGGTGCTGGTTCCCAGATGTGTGGGCTTCTGCACCCTCCAGGACCCTGTGGGTCTCTCCAATGAACTCTCTGTGAGCCTGGGAGCCTCTCCCAGCACCTCAATCCCTGAAAGTTTTTCCAGTTGTTGCTTTTAGGCTTTATTTCCTGGTGCTGGGGCCATGCATTGCGTGGTCTGTCTCACTGGTTGCTCCTTTGCCTGGTTTATTGGTCTGGATGAGTGGTTTGTTGTTTTTGGACTTTGGTACAGTTCAATTTTCTCTCTGTTATGGTTGCAGTCTGGTTTCTAAACCTTTTTTGTTCATAAAATTGGTCGTGCGAAGAGGTACAGTGTTTCCACATACACCTCCATCTTGGCCAGAAGTCTCTTTTCTTACTCTTTTAGGAAGCACTTATTGAGTGCTTACTTGGTGAAAACTACATCCTCTGGGAATCAGTCTGCTGTGGGATGAAGCCGGATATTGGCAGTGTGACTTCGCAGACATTGTTTGACTTTGATATTTATAAAATAGGACTAATATTCCTTATCTCAAGGGTGGTGTGGATGGTGCACTCAAAGCTACATACTCAATAAGTGGTGGCCTTTACTGTTAATATTATTACCCCTGTTTTTGCCTCTAACATGCCTTAAGACTGCCTGAGATAAGGCATAGTTCTTGCTTGTAAAGAGCTTTCACTTTACGAGGGGTGGAAGATTGTGAACAATTAATTATACCACAGGACAGTATAATTTTATACCAACAATGAAAACATAAAGAAAACATTGTGCAATTAGAAAATGGGTAAATTAGACTACATGAAGACACCAGAAAAAGCTTCATGAAGAGGAGAAATCTGTGTTGTGCCTTCAGGAATTGGTAGGATCTTACTAGCTAAAGAGGAAAAGGACCAATTTCCATTACCTGTTGCCCCTGGCTTGGTCTTCCTTTAACCTGTGTGTTTACAATGGGTTTTCCCCTCCTCCCACCTCCTCTCCTCTGCACCTAATACCTTTTTCAGAAAAGAATATGTTATTGTCTGTATGGGAAACACTCTCTCTGACTACAATTGTATGTAACTCTTGTGTGGCAGGCATGTGGAGGGTTGTATAAAGTACAACTGTTTTCTGTTTTGTTTGCAAAGGTCAGAAACCTACTGGATTTGAATGAGAACCAGATGACTTAAAAGGAGTATCTCAAGTTGGACAGCCAGAAACCAGAGAGTTAAATCCAGGTGTACTGCAGGATATTTCTCCTGGCTTTATCCATGAAGTTGATCAGACGTTGGAACGATTGTTCCCTTTGGAAGGTGTCAGAACTCTCCCCATGGAAATGGGTTGGGCAGGGGGGTTAGGAAACCCAGACGACTTAACAGAGAAGCTATGGGGACCCTTTGGTGCTCTGAATGAGCCCTTGGTGTGAGGCAGTTGTATGTTGTAGGGTTGAGCACAGCTAGATTTGAGTTCCAGCTCGGCCCTTTATTAACAGCAGTTGATTTTGGAGTTACTAAATCTCTCTACATCTTGTTATACCACTTATAAAGCATGAATAACAAAATCTTCTTTATGTGATGATAAAGTGAANGTACTGCAGGATATTTCTCCTGGCTTTATCCATGAAGTTGATCAGACGTTGGAACGATTGTTCCCTTTGGAAGGTGTCAGAACTCTCCCCATGGAAATGGGTTGGGCAGGGGGGTTAGGAAACCCAGACGACTTAACAGAGAAGCTATGGGGACCCTTTGGTGCTCTGAATGAGCCCTTGGTGTGAGGCAGTTGTATGTTGTAGGGTTGAGCACAGCTCGATTTGAGTTCCAGCTCGGCCCTTTATTAACAACAGTTGATCTTGGAGTTACTAAATCTCTCTACATCTTGTTATACCACTTATAAAGCATGAATAACAAAATCTTCTTTATGCGATGATAAAGTGAAATAACTTCTAGATGTGTAAAGCTTCTAGATACAGAGTCATAGAGCATTGGTGCTCTCTTCCCTTCCCTTTCTTGTTTTCTCCCTTTTCTGTGCCCCTGCCAGCACGGTACTTTAATACAGAAGAAAGACTTAAGCTTTCCAGTCAGTATCAGCTAAGCTAAGAGACGCTAAGAAAAGAGGTTTTAGCCATGCATGACCCAGAATGTTAAAGGGAGAGCACAGCATTTCTGGGGGTCTGCATGGGGTGGCTATAGTAACCAAAAAGAGAGAACCCCAAAGAGAAAACTTTGGGGTGGGGGGCAGGAGGTGAGGGAGAATCAATACCCAGAATAGCCAACCTTCCTTACTAGGCGATTGTCCTGCCAGTACAAAATATTAGTGACTCTAAGTTTTGCTAAGATAGGACATGCCCCTTATGGGGATATCTGTAACTTAATGTAGAATTAAACACACAGCTTCTAGTCACATTTTGAAATGAAAATTTTTGCCCCACATGAAAGGAATTTGAGAAATTCTTGGAAAGTTTGAAAATATTTTTTGGAAGGCAGGGAGGATAAGAAGACACCTGGGTGACAGGGACATTTACTCTAGGTCACCGAACTCAGAAGTTACACGTGTACTTTACCTAAGTAGAAGTGACCGTACCACTTTTACTTAGTGGGGACAGAAGCCCAGAAATTCTAGTTTTTAATTTGATAAGCCTCATTTGATATGCCAGTGACATACACTGAATTTCTCTGACTTAGTTAATTTGAGTGTACTGTTGCAGCCTGGCCCCATAATAGTCTGGCTGATATCATTATCAATCAGTATTTAATCCTTCTGGGTCTGCAAATGCAAAGTAGGAAAGAGAACTGAAGTAAAATGCTAATTGGTACAAATAAATGAAGTGAAAGTGGATTTTGGTCCAAATAACTCAGAGCTTGGTGTCCATTCTCCATCTTCTTCAGAAAGCTGTTTCCCTAATGGGAAATAATGGTTAAGATGGAGATAATTCTCATTTGGAACTTGAAATGTGAACATCTTGGGTTCCTAGGGAAGGAAGTCATGCTACAATTTAACTTCTATTTGGTACATGCATATGTTGCAGTTTTGTGTGGGGTACTCTTTGTGTTTGTGGTGGTCATCTTGCATGCAGTGTGAGCATCTCCAAATAACCAGAAATAGGTGGTCTGCAAATGTTTGTGAGTGAAACCCTTCAAGTTCCACAAACAGTACTGGTGGATATGTGACAAATCCAACCAGTTCGCTAGGAGGCCAACTGACTTGCAGTAATGCATGTGTTACTCTCAATGTGGAAATAACCAGGAGTGCTCAGTACAATTGGGTCTTGCACCAAGTGTGACTCTCACTAATGGTGCTGTGAGACAGATATAAGGGTAGCATTCAGAGAAGAGTGACGAGAGACAAATATGTGGCAGTATTGTTGATATTTGATATTAATAGTACTGTTCACAGGTAGACTGTACAAGGCATTTACTCAGCTCAATAATAGTTTCAGAATTCTAGTTTCTCATTAACATTAAAGATATTTTCACATATCTTGAAATAAGATTTAAGTAAATTTTAAAAGCTGGAGAATTTTCTGTGATAAGAATAATGATTTCTCAAGTCCATGGTTAGATGGTGGTTACTGTGCATCGTATTCCAGGTCGGCTGAACTAAATCTTGTAAACAACATCAGCAGAATGTTTATATTCTGGTCCGTGCCAATCACACGGCACCAGGATGTGCTGGGCATTTTAATGTTCTCTCCGAGTTCCGTATTCTTTCTGCCTTCCTTTCCTTTTAGAATGTACATGCATAAGTTGTCAAGGTCTTTCTCATTCTCTTATCCATTGTATTTTATTAGTAAGTCTATTGGAAATAAAAATATGCCATTGTTATCCTGACCAAAACAAATGGTTCCATATCTTAATAGCTTTCGTGCAGGAGATGGAGGCTAAATGCCTAACCCCATGTAATGAGAAATGTCTATATGTATGTAGGGGGAAGGACCCCCCCAAAATCCAGAACTTACTATAAAAATTTGTATATTTATTCTTATATGTTTACACTCCAGTCACCTTCAAAGTACACTCTATTTGATGCAATACACCTACAGAGACTTTTTTCCACTGTTCAAAACAGTTTTTGAACTCATTAATTTTGATGCCTTTTAGTGCTTCTACTGTTTTTCATTTCACCTCTTCCACAACCACAAAATTCTTCCTTTAAGGACTTTTTTTCATCCAGGGAAACAAACAAAGTTTCACAGAGAAAGATCAAGTGAATAGGGAGGGTGGGGCACAGGGGCAATGCTGTTTTGGTCAAAAACTGCTGAACACTCTGCAGTGTGGGCAGGTGTGCTTGTAAATCACCCATTATGAGATGGGCAAACATGTTGAAAAGAGTCTTTAAAAAATTCACAGAAGCCAAAGGCAACTTTTTACACCACCAGCTGGTACACTGATACAGGTGGGTTCCTAGAAATCTCACCTAGTGGGGGAAGCCTGAATTACAAGGGGCCCAACCTCCAGCAGATAATTCCATTTTGGGGGGGATCCCCCCTTGTAGTATGATGGATTTGCACAAGCAAGAAATTTAAAAAATCATGTGTAAAAGATAAAGAAATTACATATATTTTGGTTAGTGCTAGGAATATGAATCCACCTGTTTCTGCTAAATTGCTTAAAATCTCTGCAAGAAACCTCTGCCTCACTTTCTCTAGGACATCCTTAATCCTGAACATAGAGAAAATTGTACTTGAAAACCCATGACATTGACCCCTGCTGAGGGTCTTGACTCTAGTAGCAAAAAATGATAGTAAGATATACAGTATTTCAATTTCTGTACCAATGTAGTCTTGGCTTCTTTTGATAGGTAACAAACAAGGCACATTTCTGGATACATCTCTGGAAGGGTGACAAAATTCAGGACGATGAAAGGTTAAAGGCAGCCCCAGTTTGCAGCCAAAGAGAATGGAAACACAAGAATGGAATGAATGAGTGACCTTGCTCGAGTACTCTTTATAATCTGAAAGAGAAGCAATATGAAAGCAAACTTTATGCCAGCGACTATGTCAAGTTCTTTTCATTCATGTCATACAATCTTCACTGCAAGCAGGAAACTGAGGCAAGGAGAGACTGAGCAACTTCCCTAAGGTCACGTAGCCAATGAGAAGCTAGCCGATCATTTTTAGTCTGCGGACTTATTTACTTAGATCAGTGTGCCTACCCGAAGTTTCGTGACACCGTTTATTCAGCTGATTTTATGCAACACCTAACAGGTACACAACAGAGATATGTACACATAGTGTTTTCTCATAGCAATGAAAAAAACATTGAAACTTTCTACTGAATATATCTGCTAAAAGATTAGCATTGAATGTTAGGGTTTAGTCGTCAAAGATGTCAGTGAGCATGTAGGAGGGAAACATCACCAGCTGAGTTAAGCAACAAATGAAAATGGTCAAGGTGGGAAGAAAGGTTTATGTCAGTGCATTATGTGGGAAAGTCCAAAGTGCCATTGTGTCCTTCATGGGCTCCACCAGTTCAAATGCCTTTCAGTAACATTTGCAGATTATTATATTTCTTTTTTTTTAAAGATTTTATTTATTTATCTTTAGAGGGGAAGGAGAGAGGGAGAGAAACATCAATATATGGTTGCCTTTCGTGCGTCCCCTGCTGGGAGTTGGCCTGCAGGGAACCGGCCTGCAACCCAGGCATGTGCCCTGACTGGGAATCGAACCGTGATCCTCTTGTGCGCAGGCCCGTGCTCAATCCACTGAGCTACACCAGCCAGGGCCAGATTATTATATTTCAAGTTTGCTTTCTTTCTAAGTAGCTCACAGCATGGTAATTGAAATACCCTTATTAATTTTGGGCTAGCTTATCATTATTTCACAGGTCTTTTTTCCTTATTCTATTTTATACTTCCCAATTAAAATACTAATATACAGCACACACACACACATATATATATATATATATATATATATATATATATATATATATCTTTTTATGCTTACTCCATGGCATAACAATATGAATATTATATTTTCAGTCAGCCCCTCCTCCATGTCTACTGTGGGAAACAAACAAACAAAATCAGAAGAGAAAGAATATGCCTGGCTATGTGATTATGTTCACCACAGTGAGTCTGTCTGCTTCTGTGTGATTGAGATGCAGTCTGTTTCTGCCACACCTCTCATTTCCTCCCAAGAAACAGTCCCAGTTGTCTAAAGAGTCAACACCTTCTGACAAGCACCATCTGGCTAACCATTCATTAAATCCCATGATGCTGCTCATGAATTTTCCTCTACCCGTGACCAGTGACACTGTTGAGACTTGAGGTGACTTAAAGCAATATTGTGCTCCTGATTGGATCACCCAGGTGTCACCGAGCATGAGTCCTCAGCAAGGGTCTACCTGGAATGTAGGTTTACTATATAAATTTAATACTTGACATTTTGGAAATTTAAAGTTGAGGATTACAAATAGCAAAAGAATACAGGTTTTAAATAGTGAGTAAATTATAAATTATGGAAGTTTTTTTGTTTGGCTTGAGTGTGGAAAACAATGTAGAAAAGTATTCTTTTGGAGTAAAGTTTTTGAGTGTTGACTGACAAATGGAGAGTCATGATTTGGGTTTATTTATTGGGTCATATCTAAAAATCCCTTCTGCTTTCTTGCTCTATTAATTACTTTTAATATTAATTTAATTATTAATCAGTTTCTCTTGTTTCACATCTCTATACCCAGAGGTCATGTGGACTAATAGAAAGAAGAGAGAATGTAAGACAATGCAAGAATTTTCTAAGAAAACTAAAAATGGACGTGCCTTTTGACCCAGCAATTCCACTGTTAGGAGTATATCCTAAGAATCCTGAAGCACCAATCCAAAAGAACCTATGCATCCCAATGTTCATAGCAGCACAATTTACGATAGCCAAGAGTTGGAAGCAACTTAGATGCCCATCAGTCAATGACTGGATCAAAAAACTATGGTACATTTACACAATGGAATTCTATGCTGCAGAAAGGAAGAAGGAGCTCCTACCCTTTGCAACATCATGGATGGAACTGGAAAGCATTATGTTCAGCGAAATAAGCCAGGCAGTGAAAGACAAATATCATATGATATCACCTTTAACAGGAATCTAAACAACAAAACAAACAAGCAAGCAAAATGTAACCAAAGACACTGAAATACAGAACATGCTGACAGGGTCCAGAGGGGAGAGGGGAGAGAATCACAGGGGAAAAGGGGTAGGACTCACATGAACAAGTATAAAGGACACATGGACAATAACTAAGGTAGGGGGCAGAGATGGGAGGGAGGTGGGGAGCACTGGTGGGGGGGGGCAGGGCTGGGAATACAAGAAAGAAAACTGTACTTGAACAAGAGTTAAATAAAAATTAAAAAAAAAGAATTTAAGTAACAACTTGTATTATTTCTATTTACATGATCCTGTACTGTTACTTACTGTTACTTCTGAATATTTCTTCTCTTTGTTTTTACCAATGGACAATGGGACAAAAGTCCCAAACCAGCTGTCTCCATCTCACATAGTTTCTAGAAAGCACAGTGTCTGTAAATATCAGATAAGATAATGCGTGTGAAAAAACACACCTTTCCATGGAGCAACTACTTTGAGTTGTGCAATATTATAGATGTGAGGATACCCAAATAAAAAGTGAGAGACTGCTCACAGGAGCTTGCCGTCCAGTGCAGAGATGGATACAAAAAGAAGAAAAAAGAGGGACAAACCATGAAGGTCCCTAAAATCAAGGCATGAGGAGCCATGCTGACACCAGAGGAGCCCAATAGAGGGCACAGGGGACTGGGTGTTTGGACAGAGGGGCCAGCATGTGGGAAAACAGAGAGGTGAGAGATAACGTGGCACTTTTGAAATCTTTAAGGAATTAAAACAAATAAAACTTTTGGCAGAGAAAGGGCAAGGTGTGAGATACAATAAGAGTCATTCACTACAACTAAAAAACTGAGGCAAGGAGTGGTTAAGCCGCTTCCTAAAGTCACATGGCTGATGAGAAGCCAATCATCCGACCTCCTGACTTCTTGACTTTGATCAAACTGCCTGCCTACAGTTTGGTGGCAGCGTTTATTTAGCTGGTTCCTGTCCACTTTTTGTTTGCTATGGAGAGGCATGTGGGCAATGGGAATGTGTTGCAGAGTTTTAAACAGGGGACTGAGATGACTAGAAACCCCGTGAGAGACTCTGTTAGGGGAGGTGGGAGGGATGAGAGGGGGCGATGAAGCCCAGATGTCAGAAGCTCACTTGGGAGTCTCTAAGGGTGGTACCTGCTGGAGATGATGAGGAAAAACTAGAACAGTGACAGTGGTGGTAAAGAGGTGTGGAACCATCAGGAAAGTCAAATGTGGATGAGCAAGGCTTGTAGTCATCAGAATCAAATTAATCCAGGGGATCTAGCGTCAGATGAATGTTCCAACCTATCTCAGGCTCACATGTTTTAGGTTCACTTTTTTCCCTTTTAGTTTTCTTATAAGGAAGATCTTTTCACCCTATTTGTGGGAGTTATTTGACCCAATGTGAGTCTTGGAGGATTCTTCTGAAATTTTTCTGATGCCAAGAATGTTTCCAATAATGTCGCGTTTCTAGAGTAATTCTTCTCCCAAACTTTGAGCTCTGTGATGGCAGAAAACAGACCTGCTCCCCCCGTTGTATCCCTACCTAGTACATGTATGTTCCCAAACTGATGCTCGGTAACTACTCCCTGGATGCACTGCTGATAAATCATGCAGGGCCATGAGGATACAGAAAGATAGACTTAGCACAGTAAAAAAGGTCCACCAATGTAAGCAGTCTCAGCAATGGGAACAACAACAATAATAATAGTGGAAAGCATTTGTTGAGATATTGTACCACATACTGTGATACATGTACTTTGCATCATTATCTGATTTAATTTTTATAGCAACACTTTGTGGGTGCTGTTTTCATTTCTATTTTGCAGATGAGAAAAATGAACATCAGAAATTACATGTCTAGTGAGTGGCAAAGCCTTGGCTTCCATCCTGGGCTATTATTTAGAAGCAAAAACCCAAGTTCGGAGCTGCTGTGCAGGATTTAATGTCCTCTTGTATGATGCAAATTTTGTGAAAAGAATAATTTAAATAGGTTAGTTCTTTCTTTTATCCTTACATTGTTATGTTTTTCTCCCTTGGATAATTTCACATCACTTTTTAATACATGTGCCTAGATTTTACAGGCATGGATGCTATGCTCCCTCCCCTCTCCCAATTCCTCCACTCCTTCCTCCCTAAGTGATGGCATGAGGTCATGGTGCTGAAGTGAATGGGCTGAGTCGTTAGGTATATGGGTCTCCATCCCCATGGCATGATGGTCTTCCAGATTCTCCACTCCAGCCTCTCTCATGTGGAGCCTGAGTCTTCGTAGGTACTCCACTTCACCTCTCTAGCTCCCCACCTTCAACCCCCTCCCCACGACTCCTGCTGGTTGGTGGCTAAGGGTGTGGGTGTGTGTAGCACTCGTATGCAAGGTCAGATAACAGGTGACAATGGCAGCCACTCTGGACATCGGACTGGGTGTTATTTATCTCCCCTCTGCAACACTCAGTCACTCCTTGGCACCTACGGCACTTGATAAATGTTTGCTGACCTTAAGTCTGTAGGTATGTGAGCCATCTTACTAGAAAACTCACTGCCCCCTTTATCTTCTGTGTAATATACTGAACTCTTTTTTTAAGTATATTTTAACACAGTATTGAGTATCAATACATTTAAACAGACCCATGAGCATCTTTTCCTTTCTCTCTTTGTGATTTATCTTTTTCCTAATGAAAAAGACAATTTCCTATAGAGTCATTATAAACAGGGTAGTACTGCAAAAATATACCTCTTATACACACAGCAGTGCAGAGATGGATGTTTGCTCAGCTTTTTTTCTCATATGATTAGCTATATATATCATGTAGCTCCCAGTGTAAACTGTTCTTTTCTTTAACTATGACTCTACTTTTTAGAGGCAAATACTGTGATAAAGTTTCTCTCGCTATCCGAAATAGCATGTTCCTATGAAACCTTTTGTAAGCTGAAATTACTTCTGTAGCAAAAAAGTAATCAATTACCTTTGGACACACCTTGTTAATGGATGTGTAGAATGAATGGCGATAAAGCACAGATACCCGCTGACAACGTTCAAAGCCATGGGGACTTGATGCTGAGATGCTGAGTGGGCTTCCCTGGGAAGGAGTCTGGCGGTGCCACGCTCACTGCTTGGGGTGCCTGCTGCCTCTGTCATAGCTCATTGCAAGACAAATGCTGAATGATACTTTGGCTTTTGTCTTGTTTTGTAAAAGTGAAAATCCTCATTGGATTTCTTTTGGTTAGCAAAACCAGGCAGTTATGAAGGTCTTTTATCTTTTCATTTTTTCTGTAGGTTTTACATTTATCAATCAAAAGCTGGGGAGGGGGTAAGATATTTCCATCTGACATTGTTAGAAAATGTTAGAATCTCCTAATGTAGGTCTTTTGTAGAAGCAAAGTGGTGTAACAATCTGTATGCATTAATTTAATTGCAGATTTTGGTAATGTGCTTCAATTTCATAATACTTTGGCTAGTCTTAAAAAGAAAAACTTTTTACAATAACTTGCACTCTGAATTTGAGATGTCTGTTATGTGTGATATCCATTCCCCTTGTGCCTTGGACTTTGTTTTTTTTCATTTCACCTCCAAAATTATATTGAAAACATCTGCTAAGGACTTATTTAAACAGCTAGTTAATGCTTTATAAAGCTCAGAGGTGTGCCCATCTGTTCCAGGAGATTCTCTTTTCTCAAGAGCTCCATCATATTTTCTAACTGTCTGACAGCTGGTTTTGCCTCAAAACTCTTAATTCTCTTTCTGTCAGTAATATAGAACCGTACATTGAAGTTTATAACCAATTTTTCTTCCTCTTGCTCTGTTAAGATCACAATACTTCCTTCTTTTTAAAGTCTTACTTTTAATCTTTCCCTTTTGTTTTAGTTCTCAACGCCAAGATGTCTTTCCTCTAATCTTCATAAGCAAGGAAAAGTCAGGATGCAGTTCTAGTGGGTTTAATCTCTGGCACCTTGCTCCTTGTGCCGCCCCAGACTCTACCCCAGTGTGCAGCGCCCAAGGCAAACTTTCACATCCACTCCACAGAGAAAATCTACATATCCCTTGCTTGAGAATGCAGGCCAATTGCATTATCGCCTCAATCCTCCATCCTTGGACTGTTCCACCTTTCTCAGTGCTGAGGCAGGAACCAGTCTTCTGTATCTCCTGACTCAGCCTAACCCATTTCCAGGTAATCGACTGGTCCTCTGCAAGCCACACACGTAGGCTGAGATGTCAGAGGTGAGGGTCTTCCCACCCTCCCTCCTTTTTGGGCCAGGCACACTCAAGGCGTAACAACTGCCATCTCCACACAATCTTTTTACTATTTTTCTCTCTCCCCTGTGTCCATTTTTTAATATTTTCAAAATAATTGAGAGGGCGCAGGAGTTACACAATCAATTCTGAGAAATTCTTTTTGTGAGCTGTGCATGTGGGGATCTGTTTTGTATTCTTTTTTTTAAAAAAAATCCTCACCTTAGGATGTATTTATTGATTTCAGGGAGGGAGGGAGAGAGGGACATTGATGTGAGAGAGAAACATTGATTGGCTACCTTCTGAATGTGCCCTGACTGGGGACTGAACTCGCAAACTTTTGGTGCATGGGATGATGCTCCTACCAACTGGGCCAGGGCTGTTCCACATTCTTTTGCATATCTGATACCTAGAATATTGGGACCTTGGTTGAAAGAGAGATATGATGAGTCCTGATTTAATTTCCAGTTACATTTTCCTCATTGCATTATTTTATTATATGATAGCATTTTAAATGTAGTAGTTTTTGCTCCACGCTTATTACAGGAAATCAGATGGCATCCTGCAAATATTTACTTCTTACATAAAGATTAATACCTCTTTGTCTATTATTGTTTATTTGTTAATTTTTTTGGGGGGTGGGGTGGGGAATGCCCACCAAGATGTAACAAGCATCCCATTCTCAACCAGAGTCCTGTTACTCAGGCTCTTCATCATGCCCTTCCTGAGCTGCTATCCAGGGCTTGGGAATACTGTTGGCCCCATATGCTCATTGGAGTTTTTTCAAATCATAAGAAGATGGTTGTTGTGGTTGTTTTCATATGTAAGGAATCTAAGAATTAAATTCTCATTTATGCTAGGCTTTTTTCTGATGTAAGAATCCTAATTCCCTCCCCTTTTTCTATATTTGACATCTACTGCTCTCTTGATTTTCTTGAATATTATCTGAGAGGCAGCTACACACCTCGTCTTCCTGCTTTTACCTTACCAAGTGACAAGGCTGCTGGAAGGAAGAGGCACCTCACACATTTCACACTGACTTAAACTTTAGGCAAGTTTAGTTTTGGCTGTAATTGGAAAGTTAAGAAAAGGCTTATCTCACTCAGGATTGCCTGAGAACTGGTTAAGTTTCTTGGTGTCTGATTCCCTCTCAAAATAGAGCTCTTGTGTCTCAAAAACCAAGCATAGTTTTCCATTTGGTCCTCAACCAAAGAAAATACTGTCGGTTCCAGTGAGTCAGATACAAGACAGTCTGTGCCAGTCTTTCAAAAGAAAAACCATTCAACTGATGACAGTAGACTCTCCAGAGTGAACAAAAGGGTGGTGTTGCCTCTCACTGAAGTAGGCACGGCTGCTTTCGTTTATAATGAAGAAACTAAAAGCAAGATGACTCCCCATACTGTTGTATGCACACACACAATGGGAGCCAGATTCCTTTGTAAACTGGTGTGCTGAGAAAGCTATTTGAAAAGCAAAGGCCAGTAACAGAATTTGAAAGTTATGCTGACACTTCCTCTCCTCAGGGGAGAGTCTGCTCGGTGGATTGGGAATTCTGTAGTGTTTTTGCTCCCGATGAACTCTGCTGTTTTAGGCAGGGGTTTCTCTGTGGCCCCGTTATTACACTGTGCAGTGCATGGTAACAGCGGGACTGTTGGATAGTTTCTTAGTGGAACGGAGTTACTGTTAAGCAAGATGTCTGCAGGAAATATCTGCAAGTAAGCTTAACTGCCAGAAGGGAAGCAAGTGTATGTTTCCTCTTTTTAAAAGGAGGTCCATGGATGGTCATTTCTAGAGCACAGCGAAGGAGATGCATGGTTTTCTTGATCATCCTCACTTGTTTACCTCTGCAGCCTTTTGTTCTTCTGGTTCCCAGTCAATGTGGAGGCTCATTTTAATTTCTCCTCTCATTTAAAGAAGGAGAGGAGGGCAGTCTCCTCTGAATGTTAGCCAATACCAAGATTGGATAGCCCTCTAGATAGCATTCAAGTTTTATTGTTATCTCTTGCTGAAGAGCTAAATCCAAAGATAGGAATTTCCAGTGATAGAATTGCAGTTACAAGTGGTAGGGGAAACATTTCCAGTTGCCTCAAACTCATAGCTGATCACTTATTCCATCTACGATTAAGGGAGTCTTGGACCCAAGAATATATTGAAAGATGGTAATGATTTCACAGGCAAGCACTGGCAAATTCTAGATTATTCCCATTGTCAAAATTGAACAGAGAGATTCTAATTTGCTTCATGGCTTCATGGGTCATCCTAGTTGGAATCTTTCCTATTTAGACTTTTACTTAATGTCCTGTTTTCCTGGCAAGGCATGATATACATTTCCTTCTGAAGCTCTGGAGCATCTGGAAAGTTTTCTTCTCCCTTTCACAAATTGCTTTGAAGACACTTAGTAGCAGTACCAAGGAAATTTATTTTCCTGCAGAGCAGATGGGGATGGACAAGAGCAGAATGAACTTTCTCATGTTTTCCAGTGAGAGTCAAGTATTTCCATTCTACTTATTCCTTGCACTTTAAGCCATCATTTCTTGTAAGAGATTTTCATAATACCAGATGCAAGGAACAAAACTAAAATTCATTGTGCATAAAGGATATGTATTACAAGATTACTCAGCTTTGAGAATCATTAAGGCTTTCCCATGAGATAACGTGGATAGTCTCCTGAGTAGTGACTTTGTCTTAGCTTCTTTGTTTAGCCAATTGCCCACCTTCCTCTCTTAGCTCGATACCCAGAACAATGACCTTCTAACATCCCTACTCTTGCTATCAAATACCTGGCACTTAATCATGCATTGGCTTATGTTGTTTGTTACCTTCTTCACCATTTTACATTGCATTGGATATGCATGTAAAGTCATGACATTTCCACAAGGATTTATTCTTCTGGTCAAAACTGAAAGTCTGACACCTATGTTGCTCCAATCCTCTACTTGATTATGAACCTGAAACCAATCACATATACACACGCAGGTCCTTGAGGTTAGTTTCTTTAGCATCCCCAGCCATTGTAGCCATTAACGTTAACAAAAGCAAAACATGATTGCTGAAAGGGAGGATCTGGGGTGTCTCCAGTGTACCAACACTGAAGACATGCTCTCTGGTACCCAATGTGGCCGTGGATCACTGATGGACCACACGGCCCCATGTAACCATTGTTTAGGACCTGAGATGGGATAGCTCCAAATAGCAACATCAAAATAAACACTCTAAGGACACTTGGAGCATACCTTAAAATAATAAAGTATAACTACTGAATGCTAGACACAAACAGAAATATCCAATTAGAAAAAGTTTCAGTATCTTTTTTAAAAAGCTCATAAAAAACCAAATAAATAATTTATTGTTCAAATTCAATCAAATTTAAATGCACACATGTGTAAATGAAATCCAACTATATACTATTTTTAACTCCACATATAAATGTGAAGTGACTAATATAATGAGGAAATTTGTATGTTTACATGTCATCTGTTATTTGTAGTCCATAGAGGGTAAGAAATCTGTGTTGCCCTCTATCATTCTAAACTTAATGTTTAGTTCTCTTAAATATCATCATAAGAGATGATATTAAGAGATGATATAAGATAATTTATATTATCAAAAGCGAGTCTGGAAACTAATATTCATTATGCATCAAGAATGTGTTAGTCATTATATAATTTTAGCTTTCATTTTGTCTTTGAAAGCATAGTGTGAGATTACATATTGGTATGTTCATTATCTTTAGAAGAGAAAAGCAAACTCCAATGAGACTGAATAATTTATCTATAGATACACTTGGGAAACTCTGGAACCAGGGTTCAATGCCAGGACTGTAAACTCCAAAATCCAAGTATTTCCCATCACTCCAAAAACAAAAACAAAACAAAACAAAATACTTTGGAAAAATCACACATTTTCACAATGTCAGACTTAACAAAGATATTTTTAAGGTGCAAAATAGTGATTAATGGAAACAATAATCTTCAGTTAAATAAAGAAATTGACTTGTCTATAACAGTTTTCTAAGCCTTGATGAACATTAACTGGTCTGGTGTTTTATACCCTTTCCTTTCTACTTCACTACCCAATGTATTGGCCCCACCCAAGCTATAGAAACCTACCTAACTCTCTATTCATGTTTGTCCCACTGAGACCCCCAGCAACGTGTTTCCCCATGTATCTTATGGATCTGTTTTATATTAAAGGCATAGTTCATTCTTACATGGAACAAATTTGTTCTGTGAAAAAAATTAATTGGACAGATTGCAACTCAGAAATCAAGCATCACCATATGTGAGGGTAAAGCAATGGGTTGGAAAAGGGATCTTGAGGGAAAGTCTGCATAACAATGCATAGGACACAGGGTTAGTGTCAGAGACATAGGCCAGGGCTCAGAAGAGTCCTGTGCTTGACTTAATGCTCCTCTGTTGCCATATTGAAATTCTTAATAATTTTATATTTGGACTTGTGTTTTATAAGTGAAGTTCAATAGGATGATGGAGCATGATGTGAGCAGAAGAGATACACATAATACGTGTGTCCACTGTTTCTTGCTGCCCATTCAAGAATAGCATTTGTGGGGCCCTGGCTGGTGTAGCTCAGTGGATTGAGCACAGGCCTGTGAACCAGAGGATCATGGTTCGATTCCCAGTCAGGGCACATCCCTGGGTTGCAGGCCGGTTCCCTGCAGGCCAACTCCCAGCAGAAGACGCACAAAAGGCAACCATACATTGATGTTTCTCTCCCTCTCCCCTTCCCCTCTAAAGGTAAATAAATAAATAAAATCTTAAAAAAAAAAAAAGAATAGCATTTGTGATGCTCCATGAGCACAGAATTCCAGAGGACCCAGATGTGTGGTAGTTTAGCAAGACTCTAAGTGAGTATAAGGTGAGCATGTTGACTCTAAGTGAGTTTGCTGAGGCACTGGAACCACGCTTTGCCCCAGGAACCACGCTTTCTATTTGAGTCAGAACTTTCAAATAGAGAAAACATTCAGTTGCATTTTAAGAAATGTGACCACCAAGAAACACTATCACATCTTTTCTTATTTCCCTTACTTTCCTGTGTTAGCCTAACTATCATAAGGAAAATGCAGATACAGAAGAAAAGGAAAAGATAGGGAAACACATAGTTCTTTTGCTTTTGAGTTCTAACTTACTCATCAGTAAGCTGAAGGCAGAGAATGTTGGTAGAATGTATGTCTATCAAGAAGTAAAATGACAATCACATCAAAATCACAACAAAACTCTAGAACCATCAGAAATCTAGTTGAATGGAAGTCTGACAACTATGGAATTAAAGAAACCCCATCCACCAGACTAATAGGTAGGGTGGATATGTGGAATAGGCTGGTCCCATGTCCGTGTGTGGTAGATAAAAATTTGGGAGGGATATCTCAGGAGTGAGGAGGCCCAGCCCCACACCAGTCTACCCAGCCCAGGGTTTTAGTGCCAGAAAGAAAAGTCCTAATAACTTCTGGCTGCAAAACTCAACAGGGATTGAGTCAGTGGAAAAAACTTCTACAGCCTCAAGTAGTTCCTCTTAAAGAATCCACACAAAGACTTACACAGACTTACTCTCTCTGAGCTCTAGGATCGGGGTAGCAGCGTGAAAGGCACCAGCGGCATACAGGGAGAAACTGAATTGTTTAGCAGAGGCAATTATTCAGTTTTTGAACTCTCACCCAACAGAGCCATGGAGCCACTGAGCCACATGGCCAAAAGGCTGGTGCCATACCTGAGACTCCATCAACCTGGTTAACCCTGCTTGCTCTGCCCTGGAGATTCCCTGATACTCTGACCCACCCAACTTATAAACCCACCAAGGTGCTTTTCCATATAAATGGCTGTTCTTGGCTCATGCTTCACAACTTCCTAGATCCTCTCAAATAACCAACAGCTGGTCTCTGTGAGCCTTCAGCCCTCATACCTCTTGCTAAGTGGCCCCAGACCCAGCACTAGCAGCAGTCAACCTAGATTGACAGTTTGGCTTCACCTGGGAATCTCCAAGCCCAGCATAAGTAGCAACCATCTCGGATTGCTTTATAGACCAGGCAGGGTGGCCCTGGACAAAACACAGGTGGGGGCTGACCATGGGCTACACCACCTGGGAAACCCCAGAGCCATATCAGAGCACCACCACACTACCCACACACAGTTGATCCTCCATGAGGGGCAGAGTTGGGTCAGTCCTTGCAACTGACTGGCCTAGGTAAATTCCTCTAATTGATCTGCCAATAGCAATCAAGGCTCAGATACAAGGGGGGGGGGTGCACTCAGCCCACATGAAAAGTGTACCTCAAGTACCCAGCTTGTGTGATAAGAGAGGCTGTGTCACTGAAACCCATAAAACACCTAGTACATTAGGCCACACTACCAAGACAGGGAGTCATAGCAGCTCTACCTAATACATAGAAACAAACACAGAAAGGCTGAAAAAATTAGGACACAAAGAAACATGGCCCAGATGAAAGAGCAGATCAAAACTCCAGAAAAAGAACTAAATAAAATGGAGATAAACCATCTGTCAGATGCAGAGTTCAAAACACTGGTTACATCCCTGGCTGGTGTGGCTTGGTAGATTGAGTGCTGGCCTATAAATCTGGGTCATCGTTTCGATTCCCAGTCTAGAGCACATGCCTGGGTTGCAATCCTAGTCCCCATTGGGGGGTACATGAAAGGCAAACAGACATTGATGTTTCTCTCCCTCTCTTTCTTTCTCCCTTCCCCCTTCTAAAAATAAATAAATAAAAATCTTTAAAAAAATAAAATAAATTTAAAAAAAGCCCACTGGTTATAAGGGTGCTAAAGAAACTTAGTGAGGACCTCACAGCATAAAAAAGATTCAGGCAGAAACAAAGGATATACTAATTAAAATAAAGAACAATTTACAGGGAAACAACAGTAGAGTAGATGAAGCAGAGAATCGAATCAATGATTTGGAACATAAGGAAGCAAAAACCAAGTAATCAGAACAACAAGAAGAAAAAAAGAATCTTAAAAGACGAGGATTGTGTAAGCAGCCTCTAGGACAACCTCAAGCATTCCAACATTCACATCGTAAGTGTGCCAGAAGAAGAAGAGAAATAGTGAGAAATTGGAAATCTATTTCAAAAAATAATGAAAAAACTTCTCTAATTTGGTGGAGGAAATAGATACGCAAGTCTAGGAAGCACAATGAGAGCCAAACAAGATGATGCAAAGAAGCCCACTCCAAGACACATCATAATTAAAATGCCAAAGGTTAAAGATAAAGGGAGACTCTTAAAAGTAGCAAGAGGAAAGCAATTAGTACCTATATCGGAATTCCCATAAGACTATCAGCTGTTTTTTCAAAAGAAACTTTGTATGCTAGAAGGAATTGGCAAGAAATATGTAAAGCCATGAAAAGCAGGGACCTAAAGCTAAGATTGTTCTCCCAAGCAAAGATATTATTTAGAACTGAAGGGCAGATAAAGAGCTTCCCAGACAAGAACAAATTAAAGGAGTTCATTATCACCAAACATTATTATATAAAATGTTAAAGGAACTTATTAAAGCAAAAGAAGATCAAAACTATGAACAATAAAATGGCAATAAATACACATCTATCAAGAATTGAGTCTAAAAAACAAAGTAAGCAAATAAAAACAGAGAGAGATTCATGGATATGGAGTGTGTCTTAATGTCAGATGGGAGGAGGGAATAGAGGAATAGGGGAAGAAGTGACAGGATTGAGAAGTGCCAATAGGTAGTTACAGAATAGCCATGGGGATGTAAAGTACCTTATAGAAAGTAGAGTACCCAAGGAACCTACGCATGATCTTTGGACATGAGCAATGATGTGAGGATTACCTGAGGGAGTAGTGGGTGGGTGGAGGAGGGCAGAGGGGGAAAAGTTGAGACAACTGTAACAGAGTAACTAATAAAATATAATTTAAAAAAATAAAAGGAAAGATTTCTACCCCTCCCCACACTAAAAAAATAAGTACTCTTGTAGTTTGTACATGGGATGTGGAAGAAAGGAAAGAAAATTACAATACTAGTTTGAAAAAGACTAAATGAAGAAGATGGAGGAGGAGAATAAGAATAAGAATAAGAGAGAATAAGAAT
Organism: Sturnira hondurensis; assembly: GCF_014824575.4. Lineage (NCBI taxonomy): Eukaryota > Metazoa > Chordata > Mammalia > Chiroptera > Phyllostomidae > Sturnira > Sturnira hondurensis. The sequence goes on along the minus strand of NW_028096448.1, from coordinate 8,297,369 downwards.
AAGAGAGAATAAGAATAAGAATAAGAATAAGAATAAGAATAAGAATAAGAATAAGAATAAGAATGAACCCTGATCAGGTGGCTCAGTTGGTTGGAGCATTGACCCACATACCAAAAGGTTGCAAGTTTTATTCCGGTCAAAGCACATGCCTTGGTTTTGGCTTTGACCCCTATTCTGGGTGTGTACGAGGTGGGCATAGCATGTTTCTTTCTCACAGCAATATTTCCTCTCTCTCTAAATATGTTCAGGTGAGGATTAAAAAAAAGTAAAATAAAAACAATTTTTGTGTGTAACATTTTCATTGTTTTGGTAAGAATGAAATGTATATGCAAGTATTGATACAAGCTATGAAAAAATTATGTAATTCAGTGATTCTGCTAAAGAATTAAATAGTCTTATACTTGCATTTAAAACTGGCATTGCATCATATAAAGATGAACAGTAAAATTCATGCTAATGATGTAAAATTTAATTTGTTTTTACTTAGAAATTTAAATAGCAACTGAAAAACACCATGACAAATCAAGAGAGAGATTGCAGAATTTTAAAAAAGATTTACATTTTAGTAAATTTAATGGCATTTTTCCTGCTTTTGAAATAAGGGGCCTACATTTTCACTTGACACTGGGCCCTGTAATTCATGACGCTGGCCCTTGTTTGGTGCCTTGCTTGTCTCCCTGAGAGTCAGCAGCTAGGATTATACTGCAGCAAGGGAGATTGGTAGGAAATATTCTGGAGATGCTGGCCCGCCCCAAGAAAGAACTCCCATGGACTTAGGAGTTCACCAGTGTACAGTGGTCTTTCCTTCTGCACCGCCCCACCCCCCCACCTACCTGCTCAATTCACTCTAAAGAGAAATCTATGAGAGTGTCGGCCCTCCCACACACACTGGATTTCCCATTGGTTTTAGGCCCTTGCTCTATGAACAGACTGCCAGTGGACTTGCAAACACCAGAGGAAAGGACCCCACTGGACGGCAGCCAGGTAAACATTGGATCCCCAGGAAAAATAGAGGGCAATCTTGAAACAAACTACTGAAATTCTTGCACAATCAAGTATTTGGAAAATATATCAATGACTGCTATGTAGAAGACTGTGCAACTCTAAAAAAAGTGTGACAAAAATTAATGGGGTAGGAAAAAATCACCAGGATGTACTACATTGCCTTTCTCTACACCTTATAATGCTAATAGTCTCTGTGGGGTTAAATAAAATTGTTCTATGACTGTGTTTGGAGGATGGATGAGGAAAAGTAGAGCAAAGGAGCTCATCATCCAGCACAAGAAGAATTCAGTAGACAATGTCTGGCCCTAATGAATCAAGGACTCACAGGGTCACATTATTGAAGAACATGGAGATAAACTCCAGAGCAAATAGACAAGAAGGTAAAAGCGATGCTTCTGGGGGGCATGGCTGGAGGGGGTGAGGGGCTGAGGCAGCAAGCAGGGGATAGTTGTTTTTTCTCATAAATATTTTATATCTAGTTAAGTTTTAAATCCTGCATATGAATTGCATTGATAAATCTTTACAATAAAGAAAAATACAGGAAAATGAAAAGAAAATTAGAGTGGTTATCTCACAGAACTTCCAGTAATACTGGATAGCTCTGCTTGGTAGTTGCGCAGGAACACAGGAAGTGTCCTGGCGAGGATGACGCTGCTCCCTCTGTTGGGCGGTGCAAGCCTCACTGGCTCTGCCTTAGCTACAGGACACTACTGGCAGCACACATTCTCCATGGCTCCTGCATCCTTCTGTCACGGCCACCAGGCCCTGAGTGTTGGATGTTGGTGTTTGATTGTCTAAGACTTGGTCTTGTGATCATGAACAACAGCTGGTTTGGTGGATGTGGCAGAAAAATGGCCTTTCAGTGTAGGAGGAGGTGTGCTCTGCCTCCCATAAAAATTCATATAGCGAAGTTGTCTGTATATAGGAAAGAGATTCAGATGTTGGACAGCAGAAGGGAACGTCACATGTACACGATGGTTATTTCCTGATGAGAGCACCAACCACTTCCAAATAGTTTATTTTTTTCCTCTCCGTCAGGCAAATTTTTAGGGAATCTTAAGCTTTTCAGGGGGAGGTACATGATCATCTGTGTATCTATGTATCTATGTATGTATGTATCTATCTATCATTTATGTATATCATCTTATATCATCATCTTTTTTTTCTCTCTCTCTCTCTCTCCACCTATCTGTCATTTCCCTCTCAGTAAATCTACTTATCTCATACTAGGTCCCAGTGTTGCCATTAGTAAAACAATGATATGATATAGCAGCTACTCTGGAAAAGTGTGTTTGTGTCTGCATCCAGTGGAGTGATTAGAAGCACAAATTCCAAGGGAAAGGAGAGCACCGTACAAATCAAAAACTTGTAAACAAGAAATCGATTTAAAAAATCATTATGCATGCAAAAGGAAAATAGAACATCCCCAAAAGAAAACAATGCCTTCTCTCATTTTCCCCTCCATTAAGACTATGAAGAGTGAACAGCACCCTTCCAAATAATTCCAATCACAAAGTACAAAGATTGAGAAATGCTATAGAGATTACAGCCTGTAATCTCTGTAGGGAATGCACATGATGTTCATTATAAAACCCTGGGGTGAATAAAGGTCTGCCTCAAGGAACGTACACAAGGAGAAGTCAATGCAAGACCTGCCATTTCTTCAAACAAATCACAGTTGGAAGTTTGGTGACGGGAATATCAGCTTTATATGCTGTTTGTTGAGTTGGCTCATTAAACCTAAGTTTCTATGAAATAACTTTTATTCTAGTGATTTTGGGTGTTCAATGACACTAAGAGGGTTGACAGACACGTTTGTTGCATATTCCATGTACTCCCCGGAGCCTTGACATTGTGAGGAATCAGGTGGGGAGGGAAGGAATGATGTGCCGGCAGAACCGGCTTTCCAGGAAAACAGTCTGAGAGTGTGTGGCAAGGGCCAGCCATGCTGTTCTAGACGAGGAGTGTGTATTGCACATTTGTGTGTATTTGCGGCATATCGTATGTGGGAAAAACGCAGCAATATCTTAAATTTGAGCAAGTAATAATTCTGCAGCTTTCTTCCTCTTACTAATTCTCGGTTTGTTGTGCTGTAGGATTTTCAATAAAGCCCTCTGAGAATGCTCCTCCACCTGGATTTAAAGTAATTTGCATTTCTTCTAAGTGTGAAACCAATTCACTGCGGGTAGAGACCTAAGTAATTACAAATATCAGATGCAATTTTCAATTTCATTTCTTGTCTGAAAGTGGTATTCATCGAAAAATATAACTATATGTGAGCATATCAAGAGTTTGTTTGCCTGAAGAACAAAACCCTAGCAGATAGCTGGTGAGCTATGGTCAGGTGAAAAAGTCAGTCTAATCCTCACGTTCAATGAAGTTGATAAAGAAAAATCATTAATTCAAATTTTTGGAGATATGTGCTCATGCTGGGCATAGAGGAAATGAGGGTTTAAACAGGTGGCCATGCTATTTGGGAAAAAGCCCAATTGATTTTAAACTGCAATTCAGAGTGAGGAACAGAATGTTGATACTAGCAGTGTCTGGCAGGCAGCTCAGTGGAACATTTAGCCTTGCTAGAATTAGGCTTCATACCAACCTGACAAGGTTTATTTCCAGACTGGAAATCTGACAGAGATGTAGGAAGTAGTATGTTCACAGTTATGACTTGAAGCTGGCCAAACAGCTCTTGACCATCCACTGTATTAGGGTCCATCCGTGATTTGGGGGTAAGGAGGGGAGTGGTGTATGGGAAAAAAGGCAGGGAGATTTACCATCAAGTTAAAATAATTCAGGCACACTCTTACCTTTAACCAAGTTAAATAGAAACATTCTGGGAAGGGGGGTATTTTATAGATCAAAAAATCTGGTTGGTTCTTCTGCCACGTGAATCTTACCTGTTTCCATTGTGTCCGTGGGTGTAAGTTCTATTTTGTGGGTCTATTTAGAAAAACGTAATCCTTCTTCCTCCTGAGGCCCCTTCACACTTTTGAAGGCAGCTATGGTGTGTCCTGTAACTACCTCTTTTGAAGATCAGATATTCCTGTTTCCTTCAAGTGTCCCTCCTCACAAAATTTCAGTCCTTTCACCATGCTGTAATTCTTCTTTGAATTCATTCACTTATCAAATATTTAGTATGCACTAACGTGTATGTCAGGCATACCTACTTCTAGGGTACAGAAATAAATAAAACAGAGTCCCTTCCATGAAAGAGTTCTGGGGCTAGTGGGTAAGATAAATGAAAAAATACATATGGTAATATGCTGTAATAGAGATATGTATGGAGTATTATGGGAGAATTGTTTGTCTCTTGTAAAGACATAAGCACAATGTCTCAGGTCAGGTTTGACTGGTGCAGAATAGATAGGATTTCTTCTATCTTAGACTTTTGAATATACTCATGTGCCCCTTTTCATACTTTATGACATTGAGTTCCCTTTTTCATGTACTGTATATTTTATTACCTATACTATTACACTTGTCCCATTTCCACCCCCCATACCCCTGTCCGCCTGGTATCCCCCTTCCCTCTAGCAATTCTCTCCTTAGTCCATGACCATGAGTCATGTGTATAAATTCTTTGACCTCTCCATTTCCTATGCTATTCTTAACATGTCTCTGTATATTTCGTTCCTGCCAATTATGCTTCTTAATCCCTGCACCATTTTCCCCATTGTCCTTTGACTCCTCCCAGCTGATAACCCTCTAAATGATGTCCATTTGTGTGATTCTGTTCCTGTTCTGGTTGTTTGTTTAGGTTTTTTTATTTTTAATTTTTTTTAGATTCAATTGTTGATAGTTGTGAATTTGTTACCTTTTTAATGTTCATAGGTTTTTAAAAATATTTTATTTATTTATTTTTAGACAGAGGGGAAAGGAGGGAGAGAGAGAGGGAGAGACGGAGGGAGAGAAACATCAATATGTGGTTATCTCTCACATGCCCCCCACTGGAACCCAGGCATGTGTCCTGACTGGGAATCTGACCTGGGACCTTTTGGTTCACAGGCCAGCACTCAATCCACTGAACCACACCAGCCAGGGCATAATGTTGATGGTTGTGATCTTCTTTTTATTAAAGAAAGTCCTTTTAACATTTCATGTAATAATGGCTTGGTGGCAATGGACTCCTTTAGCTTTACCTTGTCTGGGAAACACTTTATCTGCCCTTCCATTCTAAATGACAGCTTTGCTTCATAGAATAATCTAGGTTGTAGGTCCTTGCTTTTCAACACTGAATTCTTCATCCAAGTCCCTTCTTGCCTGCAAAGTTTCTTTTGAGAAATCAGGGCATAGTCTTATGGGAACTCCTTTGTAGGTAACTTTTTGCTTTTCTCTTGCTGCTTTTAAGATTCTGCCTTTATCTTTAACCTCTGACATTTTCATTATGATGTGTCTTGGTGTGGTCCTCTTCGGGCCCAACTTGTTTGGGACTCTGTGCTTCCTGGACTTGTATGTCTATTTCCTTTGCCAAATTAGGAAAGTTTTCTCTCATTATTTTTTCAAATATGTTTTCAATTTGTCACTCTTCCTCTTCTCCTTCTGGCATCCCCATGATTTGGATGTTGGCCTGTTTGGAGATGTCCCAGAGGTTCCCAAATCTATCCTTGTTTTTTTGAATTCTTGTTTCTTCTTTTTGTTCTGGTTGAAAGTTTATTTCTTCTGTATGTTCCAAATTATTGATTTGAATCCCAGCTTCCTTCCCTTCTCTGGGTTCCCTATGGATTTTTCTTTATTTCATCTAGTGTAGCCTTCATTTCTTCCTTTATGTTTTTGGCATACACAATGAGTTCTCTGAGCATCCTGATGCACTCTGAGCATCCAGCGTGCAAGTACCAGTCTCTTGCACTCTGTATGTGATAGGTTGGCTGTTTCTGTTTTGTTTAGTTCTTTTTCTAGACAAAATTTCCACCCCCGACCCTTAGTTATGGGTGGGGTTTTGTTTTATTCTTTCATTTGGGCTATATTTCCTTGTGTCCTCAATTTAGCAGACTCTTTGTGTTTGTTTCTGTGTACTAGGTAGAGCTGCTTTAACTCCCTGTCTTGGTAGTGTAGCCTATAGTAGAAAAGGCACCGGTATATTGTGTGGGGAAGAACCATAGGTAATTGCCAGGGCAGGGCAACCAGCTTCACTGCTATGGCTCTGTGTAGGGGGAGGACTCAGAGAGGGGAAAATGCTTCTGCCTGACTTCTGAAGGTTTGCCTGGCACTTGCCCTGTTCCAGTCACTTTGTCTGCTTCCTGTATATGACTAGTGCCCTTCCAGCTGCTACCCTGATGGTGAAACCCAGAATGGGTTGGTTTGGGTACCTTCTAAGTTCACATGAGCCCTTTCAGCACTGAAAATCCAGCAATTTCTTCTGCTGCCCCAACCCCCACTGGTTTTTACAGCCAGAGGTAGTGGGTATTTATCTTCCAGTTGCTGGAACCTGTGGCTGTGCAGTCTGGCCTAGGGCTAGGATTGCTTTCTCTCTAGATACCCCTTCTGATTTTTATCTACCATACACAAATGTGGTACTGGCCATTCCACTCTTGCCGCCACCTCTCTGTACCACCCTGTCTCTGCGACTCCACCCCTCCTACCCATCTGGATGAATGTGGCTTCTTTAAATCCCTGCTTATCAGACTTCCACACAGCTCGATTTTCTGATGGTTCTGGGTGTTTTTTTTGTCTTGAGATCTGGTTGTAATTCTTTCTATGGTTGTGTGAGGAGATGAAATGTGTCTACCAATGTCTCCATCTTGACCAGAAGTCTGATCTCTCTTTTTTATCATACTTCTCAAAAAATACATTTTACTTATCCTTATTTATTAACATCTGCTTTTATTCTCATCAATTTCTTGTATTTAAAAATTACTTATTGTTTCCATGTTTGGAGTTTATTAATTAATTTTCAGTCCCCTTGATCTGTAGTGTTGTCTAAGTCTCTATACATTTCCTTCGGTGCTGCTCTAGCCACACTCTATAGATTTTGGTGCATGAGGTTTTTGTGGTTGCTCAGTTATTTAATAATTTATAAAGTTAGATTCATCTAACCACAAAGTTCTCCCAATGACTCTCCTCAGGTCCCATCATGGGACAGCCCTTCTCTAGATCCTCCTGTCCCTGGTAAGAGGACATTTGTTGCCCCTGTGGTGGGTCACTGTCCCTGCATCAGCCCCTTGCCCTCCACTGCTGTTTTGAAAGAAGCACCAGCATCCCTTTTAATTAGGGCAGACAATGAAGGGAGCTGGCAAATGGGTGTGTTTTCGTTAGTTATGTTGCCAATATAAGAAATAGAGTTCTGAGGAAGACCCCTTGCCAGGATAACTAGTTAGAACTAGAATATGATTGCACCTACATTTCATCAGGATTTGATGAGGTGTGTCATCGAGCAATGCAGGGCGGTGGGACTTGCGTAAATCTATTCTACTCAAAGCAGTCAAGTTCAGCATGAGCACAGGTGATCCTCAGAAAGCTTTGTTTCAAGTGGTTGCCTGCTGGGCTGGTGCTTGAGAAAATAATGTAGCCTGTTTGTTACTCTTTTCCTGTTCCCTTTTCTTCTTAAAATCACTTTTTATTATCAACATTCCCTCAAGACACAGTGATATTATGGTCCCCGTATCCTGTTCCCTAGGAAAAATTGTCCCTGAGAAAGGATCTGGAAACTCTTAAGATATAAATGACTGAAGTTAATATATTAGCTCACTTGGACTGATACTCATTTTAAAGGAAATGCAAAACCTTAAGTTGGAGGAAATCAGCATGTATTTATAGATTTAAAAAAACCAAAGTGTTGTTGCCTCTCATGTGCCCCCAACTGGGGATCTGGCCCACAACCCAGGCACATGCCCTGACTGGTAATTGAAACTGAGACCCCTTAGTTCACAGGGTGTTACTCAATCCACTGAGCCACACCAGGCAGAGCTGTATTGGCAGACTTTTTATCATTAGTGGTAAGAGGGACTATATGGAGTCAATAAGACACCCAGACTCTAACGAGGATGGGGGCTTGACTAGTATCTTAAATTTGTGAAGAGGCCTGGGTATGGTTCTCAGCTAGAGGACATTTTCTGCCCAGGGAACATTTGCAATGTCTGGAGACTTTTTCAGTTGTTGTAAGGGGTGGAGGGTCCCACTGGCATCCAGTGAGTAGAGACCAAGGAAGCTGCTAAACGTCTCACAATATGTAGGACAGCCCTTCACAATCAGGAATTAGCCGACCTAAAATGCCTACAACTCTGAGGTTGAAGAACCTTGTTGTAGAGTGATATATACAGTAAATTCTCACTTGACATCATCAATACGTTCTTGGAAATGGACTTTTAGTGCAATCAACTTTGCCCTATACTAACTGACAGAAACAAGAGTTATGTTTATAGGACAAATTTCTGGTCACAAACATGTCACCAGATGTCTAAATGAAGACGCAAAACACTTCTAATATTAAATATTGAGATACATGTGAGGCATACATTTAAGAAGGGTGAATTAAAAACAAATCAGATAATGAGCTTCCAACCCACTGATTCCAGTTTAGGGTCCCAGTGGGCAGAGTCTCTCCTGGAAGCTCGATGCCAGGCAGGACACTCTGGACAGGGCACACTTCCTTGGCAGCGTGCATTCACACCCACATGCACACTCACTCAGACTGAGACTGGGACAATGCACACACGCCAACTCACCGAACTGCACATCTCTGGGATGTGGGAGGAAACCCGAGTCCATGGAGAAAACCCATGCAGGCATGGGGACTCTACACAGACATGGCCCTGGGTATACATCGATTCTTCTTTCTCATCAGTGTTATAATGAAACTGTGTTGAACAAAGCGGTGTTATCTGAGGGAGGACTTGCTGCATTTTGTAGTGACACTGGCCCTCATGTTGCAAAGACAGCAGGGAGAGCTTCAGTGTGCCAGCTTCAGGGGACCACCTTCTCTGAAAAACAGGGCCCCCCACTGCTCAGCAGTGAAGAGAGTTACTGTCCCACTGCCCAGTGTAGACAGATCTTCTGATTTCCTTGGACAATTTAAAAATCCATATTTTTACATGAAATTTCTACATTTTAAAATACCAGAAATGAACAAGGTTGAAAGAGCCACACAAAAGGCCACTCTGAGCTGGATTTGCCTTCTGGGTGGCTGATTACAAGCTCTGATGTGGACAGTGCTGACCCAGCAGTAAACTCATGGGTTGTATATAAATCTAGGGATGTGAGGTACCAGGCCAAGGTCCTGGTCATTAGTCCTTCTGTCTACAAAGAGCATGACTGTGCTACTAAGGCAGAAGCCAAGGAAAGGTCTGTTTTAGCTGTATGGGGGCAAAGTATTGACACTCTAAAATTGCTCTTTAACTGTTCAATATAATTTTCCACAATGATTTTATCTGTCCCTCGTATAAAATTCTCTTGGGCTCAATATACACATTTTAGACTCTGGACTTTTCTCTTACTAATTCAAATATCTACCCGACAGACAGACTTATTGAAAAGATTAAATAAGATAATATACATAAAATTCATAATGTAGAGATGTCTGGCTCTAAAAGAAATGTTAGTTGACCCTAAATACAAAGACAATTCTTCACTTTTTGAATGGGAGTGTAGGTATTTTTTTTAACTGGATATAATTAGTGACCAGTTCCTGGGATAATGAGCTGAGTTCACTTGCTTGAATTTGGAGGGTAAACACATGTTCTTTGTGTCTGGGAGGTATGCTTGAGAGTTCCTTTGTCTCTCCCTGCTTTGGGGGAAAGCAAATTTGGCATGGCTGTTGAATGTCTGCCTCCTCCACACTTTTTTTTTAAAGCATGGAAGCCTGGTAAATTTGCCTTGTTAAAAACAAGCAGCATCTTCATACCTGCTGAAACTTAATTCTCATCCAAGGGCTATGTAATGAACAAAGAGGGTGGTAATAGCAACGGGGCAGACAGCACAGCCCACGCAGGTACACTGCCGTGGCTGCACCAGGGAGGGAGGCCGTTCGTAAGAACCCTTTTTACTGTGACTCTTTCACCTCCCCCAGCCCAGCATGAGCCATGAGAAGAAGAGTGTTGTCAATGAGAAAGGCCAATTTTACCCATCTTACACAATAGTGCATTGCAGACTTTCCAAGAAGACGCCATTCAGGGTGAATCACCAAATTCAGGATGAAAAGGTTTTGATTTGCAAAAGCGCTCAGGCATTTCTCTTTAGAGCTGGAGGTGGCAGGGAAGGAACGGAGGTGCATGCAGCTGCTTCACCTTTAGGCCAGGTGTGCTGGCAAGCTCTAGGCGGTGGGTGAGCAGTGCTAATGCACCCAGCATTCACAGAGGCCTTTGTCACACCCTGGGTGCTGGGGCTCATGAATGCCTTATTTAAAGCAGGAGAGAAAGAGAAGGTGCTGCTGATGGTGAGGTACAGAAACGTGTGGAACTGAGTCAAAGAATGTACTGTGGGTGGATGGCAATTGAAATTAATGGTCAAATTTTCAAGTCCTCGGTTGAATTTTATTAACACAGGTAAGAGGTAATGAGAATTGAGGATTATATTGTCTAATGTAATTTCAACTACAAATAACAGGAAATTTATCTAAAATGACTTAAACTTTTCTTACTCAAACGTGTGGGGTCAGAGCCAGCAGTATCACCATCACCTGGGAGCTGGCCAGAAGTGCAGAATCTGCAGCTCCAGCCCAGAACAGCTGAAGCAGAAGCTGCATTTGAACAAGATACACAAGTTATTTGTAGACACATTATTGTTTGAGAAGCACGGTTTTAAACAAGGATTAAATCTCAGATAAGTAGAGTAGAAGCAAGTGGTTCTAGGGTTGGTTAAGTCAGCAACTCGACAGTGTCAAAAAGGGCCTTGATTTTATCCATTCCTGGGTGTTTTCCATTTTTCTCCTCTGATATGCTAAGTATCTCTACTTTTATACTCAAATTTATCCTCCTGTGGTCACAAGATAGCTGCAGAAGCTCCAGACATCACCTTGCCCAGCTGAGTGAAAGGGTAAAAAAAAAAAAGCTTCCTCTCCCCTATGGCTTTTCAACAGCAAAGAAAAACTTTCCAGAAGCCACTTACATGATTTTCCCTCATGTTACATTCTCATATCTAATTGTCCAGAATTGCAATCACTTTCCTATTCCTAAAGCAATCACTGACAAGGGGATTAGAATAATGATAATTGGCTGATGGACATGAACACTTAACCTCTGGGATCAGGTAAGGGCCATGATTCCTTTGAAGGACATGGCGAGTGATTATATGAACAGAATAGGTTTCTGTAACTTGGAAGAAATAAGAGAGTTTAGGGGAGGTAGCTGGTGGGAAAAGCAGCAGTGTGCACTGCAAAAGGGTTTTTTTTTTGAGGCTATTCACATAAACCTTGGGACGCCAGGAATTTTCTCCGGAATATTTGTTTGAGAGTTTTAAAAGGAACCCTCACTGAGGTTTTCCTCTATGACTGATCCAAGAGAGGTCTCCTAGTGACTTACATATATAGCCTGGATAATTTGTGCTACAGAAAATTCTAGTGATAGAATAGTGTAATTATAATATTTTAGAACTAGACCAGAAGGGGCTTTTTATATTATTTAGTGTAGTGCCCTTACTCTATAGATGAACAGAGTCTAAATGATCTGTACACTGGTCAGTTATGTTGGAACCGGCAGTACAGTTTCCCTTTATGTGCTATCATCTTGATGGAGATAGTTTATCATTGCAATTTGACATCTGGAATTTGAAGAAGTAGATCATTTTACCTTTCTGGGGAACATGAATGAAATGATTATGTAGAATGAATCATGTAGAGGGCATTTTAAGACCACCTAAGAGAAATCATATTCAATCAAACAGGTTTTGGATCCCGGATACCACTAAGCCATGAGACCCACAAGGGCAGGCTCCATCTGATGCGGTCTGGACGTACTTGACAAGTGTTTGTGGGATGATTAACAGAATGTAAATGACCTAAGTACAGATATGTCTGTATGTCTCTCTCTAAAAAGAACTGTCATGTGACTTACCTTTACTGAAAACATTCTAATTTGGTACACATTAAAATTTTTTATTTACTGATTTTTAGAGAGAGAGAAAGAAGAAGGAAGAGAGAAAGAGAAACACTGATTTGTTGTTTCACTTATTGCTTCTTGTATGCGCCCTGACTGGGGATCAAACCCACAACCTTGGAGTATCAGGAGGACATTGTGACCCAGGAATCCCTAAACTCCTGGGGGCCACAGACCAGTATCAGTCCATGGCCTGTTAGGAACCAGGCCGCACAGCAGGAGGTGGGCAGTGAGTGAGCTAGTGAAGCTCCATCTGTATTGACAGCCAGCCACTCCCCAACACTCACATTACCTTCTGAGCTCCACCTCCTATCAGATCAGCAGCAGCATTAGATTCTCACAGGACTGCAAACCCTACTGTGAACTGAGCATGGGAGGGATCTAGGCTGTGAGCTCCTTCTGAGAATCCAGTGCCTGATGGTCTGAGGTGGAGCCGAGGCAGTGATGCTAGTGCTGGGGAGGGGCTGCGAATGCAGATCATCATTAGCAGGGAGGTCTGACTGCACAGAGGCCATAATAAGTCAATTGCTTCTAGGCTCATATCAAAACCCTATCAGTGCGTGGCAAGTGACAATTTAGCTGAATCTAGTGGCAAGCTATAAAGCCATCCACCCCACTATGCTACACCGCCCCCCCGCCCAGGACAGTATACGTTGTATTTATTGACTATGAATGAGTAGGCTAGAACCAGTAGATCCTAAGTTTCTATTTTCTCTTTCATACTCTTCTTTCTAAGGGGCAGAGGAGAAAAGGCAAATGCAACATTAGAATGCACTAATAAGTGGATCATGTTTAGGTCAAGGGACACAGTCTTCACACTGTCCTTTGTGCTGCCACTGACTGCATGTGGGATGTTTTATTAGTTCCTAGCACCATGTTTTAAGGAGAATATCGATTAAGTGTACAGCGATGGAAATGATAACAATAAAAAATTAGGGCCGGGGTTTGTATTGAACACTTCAATGTTTTTTCATTAAATTATTACATAATCCCTGTGAGGCAGATGTCAAAAATGAGGGAATGGAAGCTCAGAGAAATTAATTAATCTAAAAACAGCTACTAAAGGGTGGAGCTGGGATTTGAATTCAGGACCATGTGACTCCAGAATCCACATCTTTAACGCCACAATAGCTAACCTGGCTAAGCATTTATTATATGCTCGGCATTGTTCTAAGTGTTTTATTTCATTCGTCCTTACAAAAAAGCTATAGGAAATTTTACAGGTAAGGACACCAGTGCTTAGAGAGGTTGAGTAACCTACCTGTATCTTCACAAGTACCCCTGTTAGCCTTGGGCATGAACCCGTGTCACCTCAAAGCTCCACGTCTCACCACCATGCTGTTGCATTTGGATGGTGGGGCACAATATTATATCCTATGTTGCCCAGGAGAACAGAATTAGGATTTAGAAGAAAAATTTTCTTCAATAATAGACTTGTCTGCCTTAACTACAAGACACCTGGTGAGAGATAAGGAACATCAGACAAGGAGGCGTCATTGAATTTACTTCATGTAACCAGAGGTAGGATTGGGTCCCTCTAGAAGGGGTATCCAAGCCTGGGCCCAGGATGGCTATAATGAGGCCCAAAACAAAATTGTAAATTTACTTAAAACCCTCTTTTGTTCACCAGTTTTCATTAGTGCTTGCGTATTTAATGTGTGGCCCAAGACAACTCTTCTTCTAGTGTGGCCCAGGGACGCCAAAAAGTTGGACACGCCTGCTCTAAAGTATCTCCCAAGAATAGAGTTCTGTCCAGAGTCTAAATCTTCCTTTAGGCAATCGTATTTTCAGTACCGGGTCACTCACTTGATTAGAAATATATATTTTGCAAAAGAAAGGGATAGGCAGAGAAAGGAAACTTTACTTTAGAAAAGAAGCTTATTTCCATGCCCTTTGTTCTCTGACACTCCTGCCCCACCTCTAACCCATAGACTCAGACCCCTATTTGCAATGGACTGTAGACGATGTTGTTTTTCACACCAGGCCAGGTCAGTTTCCATAATTTCCCTTTCAGATAAGAGTGGGGCCAGTGTTTACATATATTCACCACTTCTCCCAAACCCCACCATTTGTAATCTGAATTCTTGTGTCCTAAGAGAGCATAGAAGGTTCATCAATAAGAAGCTTGGGGAACACCGCAGAAAGTTGTTGCTTAATTTCCGTGAAGTTAAAATTATAGTCAATGGAAGCGTTGATCAGTTTTGAGAAATGTGTAGAAATTGAATGTTTACCTGGAGAAATATTTTCAAATGTCTTTGTCTAGTTTGGCTCCATTCTGGGGAATGGAGAGAATGATGCTTCAGCAACCAGAAACTACTCAGTGATGTAATCCTGTCTTTGAAACAGGGGGCTAGAGGTCCAACGGCGGGCTTCTCGGGCTAATATGGGGCACTCTTTCTTTTCTCACGGTTACTCCCTATTTCCCCCTTTTCTCTCCTGCACTCTCCTTCCTTCTGTTTTCTCTGTGTTCACTTTGAAAACCATTAGTTTCAACATGCACCTGTAGCTATTAATTTTGCATGTGTCTGATTTACGGATTCATGAAGCTCCTGAAATTAATTTAATTTTAAATGGGTTTTAATTACTAATGCTTTGGGCCATTGCCTTTAGCAAAGTCAACAAAACAATCAGGGTTACCTTAGTTTGTCTCTTTGAAGGATGTACGCCTTTGGGCCCTTAATAAACAGAACCGCTTTCTTACTAGAAAAATAAATAAGTTAAATACAATCACTGCTATATTTGAATGTCTGAATTTATTTCTCTTTCAAAAAAGGCCACCTTTGATTTAAGAAATGGGATTTCAAATGTACATAAAAACATTTTTGTTTGTCAATAATATCTCATATTTTTCAAAAGTAGAGAGGGCCTTAGTGGTAACACTATGCTATATAAATAAATGCTGAAGCCGAGGAGGAATTATGACTGGATGGACTGGAGGGTTTGAATTCTGTTCTTAGCCCCTCAGAGTGCTTTGTATGTCACATTAGAGAAATGGGGTTACTTCCCAATACAGCTTTCTCTTTTAAAATAAGGGTAATCAACTCTTCAGTTTAAAAATGAAGGAATAATGAGCTAATGTTCCAAAATGGCTTTTAAGTTTCTACCTGTAAAGGTTGAAGGTAAAACCAAAACCCAAAAACCAAAACCACTGCAATGTCTGTGAATACGCCCTTCCCAGGAGAGAAGGCTGCTCATGTCGTTTCCAGTGGAGTGTTCTGTTCAGCCAGGGCTGTCACTTGAATGGTTTGGTAATGATAAGCTTTGACTGACTGCAGCTAAAAATGCGAGAGGTTGATCAAGTCATTTAGTCCCTTGACAATTTTGCAAACCAAGTGCTTTCTACAAAGATGGGTCTTAAACTGGGCAGTACACAGACTAATCGGATAAGCAAGGTTCTGAGTTCCACCCATTGCACGCTCTCCCAGAAAATATTGCCAGGTTTTGACTATTTTCTCTGACAATATCAAATTTTCTTTACTAAATGTATGCAATTATTATTAGTGATTCCCAAGTGGTCTCTGATACCTCTTTTATTCCTCTTAGTTGAAAATGTGCTAAAATACACCTTGGTAATAGAAACACTCAGTGTTTCCAGCTGGTTAATTCATTAATCACTTAAATTCATTATATAATATGGCAGATATAAGATTCTTTTTAAGCAGAATATTAAATCTGTAACTCAATGTCTAAATAGATTAATATAGAAGACAGAAAGGAAAAAAATCACAAAGAAAAAAGTAATTTTTTCTTCTAGTTTCTCTGTAGAATTTACTTCCCACTCATATTTAAAATGGCTCCCAATAATCCTGTTTAAATCCTGACCAGGTATTGAATCCGCAACTGTTTCAGCTTATGGCACAATGGTCCAACCAACTGAGCCACCTGGCCAGGGCTAAATACAAACAATTACTTATTAATAACAATGATATATTATGTTCATCTAATGTTTTAGAGTTTCCAAAGAGTTTCCAAACCCACTCTTCTTCATAATATCTGCTTATTTTTCTCAAAAAGTTTTTTAAAAGATTTTATTTCTTTATTTTTAGAGAGAGGGGAAGGGAAGGGGAAAGAGAGGAAGAGAAACATCAGTGTGTGGTTTTCCCTCACACGCCCCCAACCGGGGACCCAGCTTGCAACCCAGGCACATGCTCTGACTGGGAATCGAACCAGTGACCATCAGTTCAGAGGCTGGCACTCAATCCACTGAGCCCACTAGCCAGGGCAAAACGTTTTAAAAATAATCAATGTAATGATCGAATCTTCATAGTAGAAGTCCTCTTTTCTTTATTTAGTACTTGTTGGGTTCATCCATTTGAAATTTAAAAAGTAGATGACGTCTAAGAACGCCTTGAAACTCAGATTGCAGGGTTGTGCACAGATACTTCCATGATTAGCACATGTCCAAGCACACATGCAAAGAGCCTGGATAGAAGGGAGAGGAACTAGCAGGAGGAAAACAACTGAAAGAAACATAGCTATACAACAGTGGGGAAGGCAAGTGACATCTTTTTCAGTTTTATGACTGCTTCCAAAACTTGTGTTTTATTTTGTTACATACAATTTAAGTTCCATGTGATTCTTAGAACTTTGGAATAAGTTTTGGAATAAAATTTCTTGTTCTGATTAATCTTGAATACAGACCATTCTTTGAAAAAATAAAGCTGAGAACTCGTTTTCTCAAGTAAACAAGAATAGTGGAATTGACCATGGGGAACCTCAAAAAGGAGGCCAGGGAAAGGGGGGTGTGAGAGGTGAAATAAAGGTGTTTGATGGGGACACAGACATCAGCAATGTTTAGACAGTGCTTGTGATTACAAAATCACAGAACTTTAGCAGCAACGGGGACCTCAGTTTATCGGTAATTTCTTTGTCCACACATCTTGGACAACGAAATGCACATAACACGGCCTCCACTGAAAATTTCTTTACAATTATATTTTATCATTATTGTACCTTTGGTCTCTTCATTTCAGCCATACAGGCTTTTTTCACTTCCCCAAATGTTCAATGTTCCTTCCTTCCTCAAGACCTTCGTAAATGTTATACATTGCTGAAACATTCACCAGCAACAGCATTGACCTAGAATATGTTTGGTCTGCCAGAACTGTCCATGATACAGCTTGTCCTACAGAGGTGGAGTATGACACACAGAATCCTATCAGAGTCCCTCAGGTGGGCCACTGGGCATGCTGTCAAGGAGAATGCAAAGCAAGGGGAGGGCATGCCACTGAGGAAGGAAACTTGGCAATAGTTCAGTAGCCAGAGAGGGCATCAAAGGAGACAGAGGAGTGGTCAGGGAAATAGGAATGTCAGCTTAGGGTAATGTTTTACAAGGCAAAAAGTTTTAAGTAAACAGGTACTACCCGTATTGCACACTGTGCTAAGCACCGTGCTGGTGAGTAGAAAGTACTACATAGGTTCCCCGACCATTTATTCATTAATTCCTTTATTCACTTGTCTATTCTTTTATTCAGTTATTCATTCTACACATATGCATGTGTAGTTAAGTGCTAAGTAGTGATCACATATAACTAGATAAACAAACACTATCTTTGTGCCGTCACAAGGTTTATATTCTTGGGGAAGAGGGAATGGGGTGAAGAGAGAATCATCATCCAGGACATCAGAAATCTGGTTGACCAGAAGTCCTATAAGGCTATAAAGAAGAAACCACATAGAGATTGGTAGGAAAGACATGGAAGGGCTAGTTCCACATCCATGTGTAGCTATTTAAAATTGGGAGGGATATCTTAGCTGTGGAGGTTCCTCCCAAGAAGTGAGGGATACCAGTCGCATTTGAGAACTTCCAGCCCAAGATTCTAGTGCTGGGAAAAGAAATCCACAGAAGTTTTGATTTATGCCCGTGAAAACTCAGGTTGTGGCTGAGTGAGATAAAGGACTACTGGAACCCCAGGCATTCCTTTTAAAGGGCCCAAACCTGGACTTAATAGGATTCACTTGCTCTGAGTTCCAGTGCTGGGATGCAGCTCAAAAGCCTCCAGGAACACAAGGGGGAAAACTTGAACTGTCTGGCCTCGGGGTTAGGGCTGGAGAGACAGCTTTCTCCCAGACAGAAGTGCTATCAGAGGCCATTGTTGAGGCTATCTTTTGCTGAGACCTCTCCCAGAAGAGCCACAGAGTTACCAGGCGAGTGCCATATCTGAGTCTCCATCAGCCTGGCTATCATTGTTCACCCATCCTGGTGATTCCCCGAGACCCTACCCAACCCAATTTTCAGGCCCACCCAAGTTGTTTCCAGTGGCTTTTCCATACAAACAACCTATCTTGTCTCATGCTTCAGACTTTCCTAAAATCTCTTAAACAAGCAGCATTTGGCCTCTGCATAACCTGTACCTCTTACTAAGTGGCCCCAGGCCTGGCACAAATGGCAGCTGGCCTTGAATTGTACCTTGGCCTCTCCTAGCTAGCTCCAAGTCCAGCAGAAGTAGCAGCCATCTGTAAATCACTCTGTAGCTCATGCTAGGTGGCCCTAGTCAGGGTACAGGTGGTGACTGACCTTTCATGGAGAGGCCCCAGAGACAGTGCGCTTTGTGGACATCTTCAGACCAGGCCAGATTAAGAACCAACCACCTTCACAAGTGACACACTCAAGAGGACAACTTGAATGGCACCAAAGCCCCGCTGACAGCAGCTGCTTCACTATATTTGTAGCCAACCATTGAAGCCAATCAACCAGGGAGTCAATACTTCCCAGTGACGTGCCAACAGCAATCAAGGCTCAACTACAGTAGGACAGTGCACACTGCCCCACACATGGAGTGCACCTAAAGTGTCCAGCTCAGGTGGCTGGGGAGACTGTGCCACTGGGCCCTACAGGACATCTAGTACACAAGGCCACATTGCCAAGTAAGGAGACATACTCTACCTAATATGTAGGAACAAAGACAGGGAAGCAACCAAAATGAGGAGACAAAAAATTTCCTAAATGAAATAACGAACAAAACTCTATAAAAAGAACCAAATAAAAGGGAGGCACCCCCCCCCCCCGCCACTAGATACAACGTTCAAAACAATGGTTATAAGGATGCTCAAGGAACTTATAGAAAACTTCAACAGCATAAAAAAGAACATGGAAATCATAGGAAAGAACCAGTCAGAAATGAAAGTTACACAAACTAAAATGAAGAATAAATTACAAGAAAACAAAGTAAAGTACATGAAACAGAAATTCAAATCAGTGATTTAGAGTATAAGGAAGCAAAAACACCCAATCAGAACAGCAAAAAGAAAAAGAATACAAAAATATGAGGATAGAGTAAGAGCCTCTAAGACAACTGCAAGCATATCAACATTTGCATCATGGGAGTGCCAAAAAAAGAAGAGAGGAAATAAGAAATTAAAAGCCTATTTGAAAAAATAATGACAAAAAAGTTCTCTAACCTCATGAAAGAAATTTGCATGCAATTTCAGGAAGCACAGAATGTTGCATACAAGATGAACTCACACCAGGAGGCCCACACCAATACACATCATGATTGAAATGCAAAAATTTAAAGACAAAGAGATCATCTTAAAAGCCATAAGTGCAAAGAAGTTAGTTACCTGCAAAGAAACTCCCATAAGACTGTCAGCTAATTTCTCAACAGAAGTTTCACAGGCCAGAAGGGATTAGCAGGAAATATTCAAGGTGATGAAAAGCAAGGACCTACAACCAAGATTCCTCTACCCAGCAAAGCTATCATTTAGAATGGAAGGACAAAGAGCTCCCCAGACAGGAAAAAGGTGAAAGAGTTTATTACCACCAAACTTACATTACAAGAAATGTTAAAGGATCTTTCTTAAGAAGAAAAAGAAAAGGAAAAGATAAAAATATGAATAAAAAATAATAATAAATACATATCTAGCAACAATTACTTTAAATGCAAATGGGTTAAATGCTCAAAAGACATACAGTGACTGAATGGTTAAGAAAACAAGACCCTTATATATGCTGTCTATAAGAGACACACTTCAGCTTGAAAGACACACACAGACTGAAAGTAAAGGGAGGGAAAAGATATTTTATGGAAATGGAAACAAAACAAAACAAAAAATCTCAGGTTTCAAAACTTACACCAGACAAAATAGACTTTAAAACAAAGTCTATAAGAAGAGGCAAAGAGCAACCCTGAAATTCCACTTCTGGGTATATAAGCAAAGAAACCCAGGACAGTACATCAAAAAGACATACACATTCATATGATATGTTTATTGCAGTATTATTTACAGTAGCCAAGATTTGGAAGCAATCTAAGTGTCCATCAACAGGTGATAGATAAAGAAGTGGTACAATCAAATATGAATCGCCGTAAAAAAGAATGATAACTTGTCATCTGTGGCAAAAGGGATAAACCTAAAAGGTATTGTGTTAGGTGAAATAAATCAGAGATAAACCAGATGATTTTGCTTAATATTTCAATTCCAGAAATCTATTTTGTGGTCTGTCTAAAAAAATAAATAAATAAACAAGCAGAAAAGGGGCAGACTCACACAAGTGGAGGCCATTTCAATAGTTGCCAGATGGGAGTTAGGTTGGGGGAATGGCAGAAGGGATTCAGGAATGCAAACTGGTGGGCTGCACGATGGTCATGGGGACGTGGTCATGGGCAGCATAGAAAATATACTCAATGATGTTGTAATGAGTGCATGTGGTGTCAGATCAGTGCTGGATTCATCTGAAGGATTACTTTGTAGGTTGTATAAATACCTGATGAAGGTGGCACACCAAAAATTATTATAATATTGTATACCAACTATAATTTAAAAATAAAACAATAAAAATAAATATATAATACCAGTAGTAAATGCTATGAAAAAACAAAGCAAGTTAAGGGGTTGGAAAGGTCAGGCAGTGTGACTTAGGGTAGGGCAGGCAAGGAAACTTCTGTGATGGGAGGAAATTTAAATTGACAACAGAATGAAGTGGGGCCTGAGATGTCAGCAGTTGTGTTGATTGATGAGCTGATGATGACAAGGAAGACTTGAAGAGGATGGTGTTAACCGTATCAAGGGATGAGAGTGTTACAAGAAGGAGACTATGGTCAAGGGTTCAAATGCAATATAGATGTCAAAATAAAAGGCAATAACGTGTTTACTGGATTGTGAGATTTGACAGTTCAGGAGGTGAGTGACCCTGAAGAGAATAGGTACAATGACTTGCTTGGAAGGAAAATGAACTGTGGTTGATTATGAAATAAGAGAGTAATAGGCAGCGGATAGAGAGGAGATGTACTGAAAGAGTTCAGCAATGAAGGAAAGGACAGCTATGGGAGTAGACACAAAATGATATAAAACCAGTTTATTAGGGGTTTCCCTCTACACCAGGGTTTCTCAACCTTTGGGGACCACTAGTCTTTGTTGTGAAGCTGGCATGGGGACTACCCTGTGCATGGCAGGATGTTCAACAGCAACCCTGACCTCTGCCTGCTAGATGCCAGTATCATCTCCTTCACCCAGTTGTGACAGCCAGAATTGTCTCTAAATATTGCTAAATGTCCCTTGGAGGTCAAATTGCCCAGAGTCAAGAATGACTGCTCTAGACTGATGTGTCCTGTGTGTTTTGAAATAATAGTGAAAAAGGAGAGAGAGAGAGAGAGAGAAATGATATTGGAAAGGGAGGGTCTTAATGTGAGGAACTATAGTCAGGATGTTCAACATGTTTTTCCTGCAAGTGAGAAAAACCAGAGCTGTAATGACTATTAGTTAAATGCTTGTTTTATGAGTTGAGGAACAAATGTTGTCATTCCAAATTAAGAAGGGAGCATTCAAGTTAAAAATTAAAAGAAAAAATATGTTTATTATAATCATTTGGATACCAGTATGCAAACTTAAAAAAAAGCAGCATTGTTTAAAAAGAGAAATCATTAGTTATCCTTCTACATATTAGTAGAATTGAGACAAATGAACATAGTTTGAACTAGAGAGTTGATCACGTGATTCACAGATTGCCCCTTAGCCTGGGAAGTCCTTAAACTGAGATTGAAGACAGATGTTTCTGATGTGACTCATGCATTTTTACCACTTTCTCATGGGCATGGACTAAGTTTATTCCTCTCTCTCTCCTGGTGATGTCAGTGCCTTGTTTACCCAAGATGAGCTTGACTAAGTCAAAACTAGCCCTGGGTCACATGGCACATGGTACAAATACATAGGCAGCTTTCTCTTTAGATTGAATGTAGTTGTAAACTCTAGGTGCATGGACTTGATTTCTGGATTGAGCATACAAACTTTAGATACACGAAGATGCTCTAGAATAATAGAAATTCAGAGTCGAAAAGGATTGTCATAATTACTTTCAGAAACATTTTACGCTTTCTCAAGTTGTCATTTCAACATGGCACATTAAAAGTAAACAAAAGTTGTGTCTATGCTAGGGAGAGAACCGATGTGGGTATACTAGTTGGCAACCACAGACTATTTCCTCCTATATTAAAACCAAATGCTAATCTATACCTGAAAACCAACTGGCATTTATTGAGAAAGTACTATGTAGAGAGAGCCATAGTAGTTATTTTATGATGTGATTTCCTTGAAGTGTCATGATAACTCAGTGAACCAGGCATTATTCCCATATTCAAGCAAGAAAAACTAGCAATCATAAACAAAATTGCACTGCAAGTGGAACAATATAGAAATAGCTGCTTTATGTCCAGAGTTGGGCTTTGGCTGTTTTCCCCTCAGTGATTTTTACCAGTCTCTGATGAGATTCTCAACTTTTTTAACAGTAAATATACAAACGGAACTACTTTTGGACTGATATTCAGACGATTTACTTAGTGCAGCTAGTCTCTATGTAGTAAAGAGACGTGATTTTGGCTGCCCACTTCATGTCCAGTAGAGGACCCTTCAGCCTCTCCTGGCAGATCTGTCTGGCAACACAATACGGAAATGATCTATTTGAGGGTCATATAGGATGTCACTAAGAGGTAATTCTCTTTGAGATTTGAACTAAGAACTAGAGTTTGGCCATTGGCTTCCAAATGAGGAGAGAGTTATGCTCTTTGAACTTATTAAAGTTTCTGCAAGCAAACTTATTGTGTCGCACAATTTGTTGGGATTTATTACATCCAAAAGAAAAAATTTCAAAATTTTTTCAATTTTTTGAAATTTCAAAATTTTTTGAAAAATTTTTCAATATTTTGAAATTTTTTGTCATCAATTTCTTGTAACTAATTTCCATTATAATGATCCTAATCTATACATTTTCTTAACTTTCAGATGACTATAACTGTGTACTAGCCATATGTATTATCTTTGTATATATATTATTATGTACGTGTATATTATATACACATTTCCTGCTCCAAGTGTTTGCTTCCTTTTCATTTGGCTCTTGAGAGCCCAAATAACCCACAATAACTTGCTGAGTGTATTTAGCTGCAGGAAAAAAGGTTTCTGATTAACTTCAATTCTTTCAAACATTAAAAGGGACACACTGAAGTGATTTAAAAGAAATCTGTGGATGTAAGCTTCAGAATCCTCAGTGTACAAGAATCCAGTGAGTCTCTAATCCACTGTCTCTCTCACCCGAACAAGGTATCTCCCCCCAGTGTGCCTGCAGATGAACCGATCGGAAAGACGTGGTCGGGCGGGCCGCGGGGGAGAGACCGATGAGTGGTCGCTGTGTCTGCGAGGTGGTCGGTGAGAGAGGCAGTCCCTTCCCCTCACTCCCAGGGCATACAAAGACAATTTGCTTTTCACGTAGTAATGAAGGACAATGTTTAACAGACAAAGGAGCTTCTAGTTTATTATTGTGCTGTCTTTGACTAGAGCTAGATGCTGGGGAAAATGGTAATTCACAGTGTGAATGCTTCTTTTCCAACGTACGGGTTATGGCTGAGCATGTACATTGTACATTGCAGATGGTACAATAGTGAACACTGTGAGAACGAGGAAAGCATGAATTACAGCTTTTCTCCCCTTGCTAGCCGAGAAACCAGGAATTTCCTCACACTGATTTTTATGTCTGTGTGTGTATGGGTGATTCCTTAGCAGTGTACACTGGTGGATTCTGATAGATAATTTTAGGTTTTAGAGTTTTAAAATTAATGTATAAAATCTACCACAATGTTCTTAGGACACCTATGTTTGTCTGCTTTCCCCTCCCAGTAAACCAATACAAGGTACAGGTGTTGCCTCATTAACTTAATTCACGCAAATGAAAACATATTGCATGATTTTTTCTCCATGATGATATAATCCCTGAAATATGATTGTGCTGATTCACGCAACAAACTTTGGGAGAGGAGCATTCAGCCTCTTTTGTCACTTCCCTGACGTTGAAGGGTTTTACAGTCCATGTATATTTGATTTCAATGGAAAAGTTGGGGGAATGTCTCTTTCTCACATGAGAAATATATTTTCCTCTACTTTGCCTTTTTCCATGTCATAGAACACACAGTGATATAGAGTTGGAAAAAAGGGAAGGCCAAATTTCCCATGGTGACTGACACAGAAATTGGAAGCCCAGATGAGGAACTATCTGAAATAAGTGTGCTTCTTCATTTTGATTCAGTGTTTGGATAATAATTCCCAGAAAGTGACATTGATTTGATTGGAAGCAACGATGGAAAACAGTGAACATATACCAGAATGCTTTCAGAGTCCTCTCATCTTACTGGAAGATGCCTGAGCATCTTAGAACAGCTAGGAATGGTACCATGCTGTATTTATGGGGAATGGCAAGTCTGTTTTTAAAAGTCTTTTGTGATATTATTTCTATGTTTTTAATTTATTGAATTAAAGCCAGGTTTATTCAATTAAGATAATACACTTCAAGGTTAACTGCCATTTGCTGTTCATTTAGGCAAGCTATTGTACAGTTATGTAAATTTCATGAACAGAGACACTACTTGAGTGTCTTAATTACAAGCAAAAAGTGTCATTTAAATATGAATTAAGTGAATAGTTGCCAGAATTTCCTGTTCCTGTATTTACTATTTTCTTAAAATCGAAGGCTACCCAAATGATCTGCACACTGTGTACTAAGATTTTTCTTTTCCTTGTGAAAGAAAAACACTCCCACTACAAAATATTATTTTTAAAAAGTACAGAAACATGTAAAATTGTCATTATTTTAATGGTCATTAATCAGAGCAACATCTGAATAAGAGGGGGCCAATTTTTCCCACTGGGCCACTGACAGTCTTTTTAATGTTGTTGCCGAGATTTTAAGAATGTTTCATCTTATACTAGAGGAAGTAATTTGCTACAAATGTCACTTGCTCAAATTCACTATATATGTGCATTCTTGTTATAAAAAATATCCTCCTTTAAATCTGCCCATTTATAATGCATCTAAACATTCACATTTCAGACTCAAACACTGGGAAGTGCATGGTTTTACCACTCTTCTGTGTTGAAAGAAATGTTAATTTTAAATTTAGAACTGTCACTGCAATTGTGTTTAGCAAAAATGACTCATGACCTGATACTCTGCTGATTTCTGTGAATTAATTCCCCATGCATCTCGGACTTACTGACATTGTTTTTGTTTGTCTTTATATTTTTGGATGGTTCCTGTGTATAAAAATGACCCAGAGACAAATCTGGCATTAATCATGAGTAAAGGAAGGATTCCCAATTAGTTAATGAAAACCACACCTCAGTTCCGTGCAGTCAGTTCCCAGCTTCTGTCCAGAGCCATAAGGCTGCTGCAGCCTGGGAAGATATTCTCAGCAGCCCCCCAAGGTAGCTCCTGCTCATTGCTCCCCCCAGGAGTGAGAAGTTCACTATTCACTCAGTGCTTGCATCATCCTTTCCAACATGTTCCCACTGATACATTAAAGGAATTAATTGCTCATAATGATCTCACCATCTGTTAACAGAGGTTCATACCTACAGGCTGGTGGCATGCGGTGGTTCTATTCAGGGATCAATAGGCAATGCAGGGCGAGCGCTTTCCCACATTGCCTGCCTTGACGCGCTGAAAGGGGGTGGAGGGCTCCGTGCCGGCCATCTGCTCCTTGTCTTTCTGTGCAAGACCTTGATGCGGTCCAGCACAGCTCTGATCTGACTCCAGTCCGATTGGAATGTGGCTGATCTGAGAGCCTCTCAAAGCTGTGAAAGTGAGTCAAAAGGAGATGCCCATTGTCCGGCATGGCTGAAAGAAAATGATCACTTTAAAATTCATAACTCCCAGGTGCCTGCCATCTATTCATGGGAAAAACCCTCTGAACTTCTCTTCATTAAAGAGAGAGAGGGGAGTCTTGCTAAAAAGAGAGAAAAGGAAGTAGTTTGTGGGAATGTGCAGGGGATTTTCAGGCTAAACAAATGAGGAATTTGGAATTTTTCACTTGTATTAAAAGGGCTGTGTAGGGAAGAAGAAACTCTTATTTAATAAAAGCCGGGGGCATGGAATGCCTTCCTGGGTACCTGTAGCAACTAATACAGAACATTTTAATCTTCTCCAGGAAAATTCAAAGATCACCCTGCCTTTTTACTTTTATTACCTGAAGCTGAGAAAGTTTTTCCATTTGATTCTGGACAACATTCCTAGTTAATTTCCATTCCTATTCTGCTGGGGTGCAGTTTGGGTGGGAATTTAGGAAAGGATGAGAGTCTGAGAAAACGCTTAATATGGTCCAGAACATCAACAGACATACTGAAATTCAAATCTATCAGGTTTTTCTCAGGACGACTTGATTAGCAGGGTTACCTGTACCCACCGAGGCATCTGTTAGGAGCACAGTCCTGTCTTTGTCTTGAACAGCACAAGAGCCATGAAGAAATAGTAAGGAAAAAAAGGTAAAATCTCCGTGTTCAGGCAACTGAAGATGGATCTGAGTCCTAGAGCTGTGGGAGACCAAGACTGGTGGATGAATCAACTAGTCTTCCCTATTGGTCATTGCAGAAAATTGATATTGCATCAGAACCACATAGGGATTTAAAAAGCATTTATGAATTAATGAAGTTAAAGCCAATACAGAAGTATGAATAGAGAGGATAACCTTAGGAGGTTAAATGACATGCTCAAAATCACAGTTAGTCGTAGAACATGAGCTATAACCTTAACTTACTGGCAATTTTCTTTTTAACACTTCATACTGCCTCACCTTAGTGGTGTGGGATTTAAAATTATTTTTTTCTCAGCTTTCTCTACTTAAAATATAGATTGGTATTACCAACCTAAATCATTTAATAATTTCTTTTAAAATAAATCTTCAGATAAAGGAATTCAGTAAAGTAACAGAATACAAAAGAAATATTTAGAAATTGGTTGAATATACATCAACAGTAGTCCATCAAAAAGAGAAACTAAGAAAACAATCCCATTTATAACTGAGTCAAAATAAAATAAAACACCTAGGAATAAATATTAATGAGGTAAAAGATAATTATACTCAGATAATTATAAGACATTGAATAAAAAAAATGAAGAAGATTCAAATAAATATAACTTGTGCACAGATAGGAAGAATTAACATTATTAAAATGTCCATACTATACAAAGCAACTTATAGGTTCATTATAATTCCTATCAAAATACTAATGGCACTTTTCACAGAACTAGAACAAATAATCCAAAAACATATATAGGGCCCTAGCCAGGTAGCTCAATTGCAGAGTGTCATCCCCATACACCAAGGTTGTGGGTTTGATTCTCAGTCAGGAAACATACAAAAATGTATATGGAACCACAGAAGGCCTAGAATAGCCACAGCCATCTTAAGAAAGAAGATTGAAGGTATCACATTACCTGATATCAAACTATACTACAATGCCAGAGTAATCAAACCAGCATGATCCTGGCATAAAAACAGACTAGAAAGCCCAGAAATAAGCCCACACATATATGGTCAGTTAATATATGACAAAGGAGGCAAGAACATACAATGGGGTAAACAAAGATAGTCTACTCAATAAATGGAGTTGGGAAAATTAAGTACTTGCATAAAATGAAACTAGACCACCTTCTTACAACATATACAAGAGTAAATTCAAAATGGATTAAATGCTTAAATATAAGACTTAAAACCATGAAACTACTAGAGTAAAAGATGGACAGTGAACACTGACATTTTTCTTAGTAACAATTTCTTCTGACATTTCTCCTTTGGCAAAGGAAACAAAAGAAAAAAAGCTAAACAAATGGGATGAAATCAAACTAAAATTTTTTGTGAGGCAAAGGAAATCATCAGTAAAATGAAAAGACAACCTACTAAGTGGGAGAAGATATTTGCCAATGATACATCCAATAAGGGGTTAATATCTGTCCCCCCCCCCCAAATCCAATTAAAATGTGGGCAGAGGAACTGAGTAGACAGATTGCCAATAAACATATGAAAGGACGCTCAATGTCAATCATTACCAGAGAAATGCAAATTAAAATCACGGTGAGATATCACCTTACACTGGCCAGAATGGCTATCATCAATAAATCAACAAATGCCCTGGCTGGCGTGGCTCAGTGGACTGAGGGCTGGCCTGTGAACCAAAGGGTTGCTGGTTCGATTCCCTGTCAGGGCACATGCCAGGTCCCCAAAAGGGGGTGCTCGAGAGGCAACCACACATTGATGTTTCTCTTCCTCTTTTTCCCTCCCTTTCCCTCTGTCTAAAAATAAATAAATAAAGGCCCTTTAAAAAACAAATCAACGAAAAACAAGTCTTGATGAAGATGTGGAACAAAGGAAACTCTTCTGCACTGTTGGTGGGAAGGCAGATTGGTGAAACCACTGTGGAAAGCAGTATGAAGTTATCTCAAAGAATTAAAAATGGAACTGCCTTATGACCCAGCAAACCACTTCTGGGAACTTATCTGAAGAAACCCGAAAAACTAATTCGAAAGAATATATGTACTCTATGTTCACTGCAGCATTATTTACAATAGCCAAGTTATAGCAGCAATCCAAGTGCCCATCAACAGAAGAGTAAATAAAGAAGAGGTGCTACATACATACAGGCTCACAGTTGTTTATATGGAAACTAATACAATAATTAGTAAATAATAACACAAGAATAAAGTCGATGTTTTGTATACTCATGACTATAAACCTACTTTTCCCCACCCCAGGTTAAATGGAATATTATTCAACCATAAAAACATAAAATCTTACTATTTGTGACAGCATGGATGGACCTAGAGGATATTATGCTAAGCAAAATACATCAGGCAGAGAAAGAAAAGTACCATATGATTTCACTCATATGTGGAATCTGAAACACAACATAAATGAATAAACAAAATAGAAACAGACATAGACACAGAAGACAGACTAAGGTTTCCAGCAGAGAGGGGGGCGTTGAAGGGCTGGGGGCTGGGTGAAAAAAGGTGAAGGGATTAAGAAGCACAAATTGGTAGTTACAAAATAGTCATGAAGAAGTAAAGTACAGCTTAGGAAATACAGTCAAAATATTACAATAATTATGTATGGTGCCAGGTGAGTATTTGAAATATTGAGGGAATCACTTTGTAAAGTATATGATTATTTAACCACTATGCTGTATACCTGAAACTAATGCAAAATGATATTGAATGTAAATGGTAATTAAAAAATAAAATTAAAATAAATAAATTCTCAACTCTCAGCAAGATTATGAAAACTAATATTTATTGCTAACACATATGAAATAG
The DNA here is from genome assembly GCF_014824575.4 of Sturnira hondurensis. NCBI lineage: Eukaryota > Metazoa > Chordata > Mammalia > Chiroptera > Phyllostomidae > Sturnira > Sturnira hondurensis. The sequence goes on along the minus strand of NW_028096448.1, from coordinate 8,267,768 downwards.
AAAACAGATCAAGTAATAATATCAGATGGAAAATATTGCAGTAGATGGCAGAACCTATTGGCGAAACAAGGAGGTAAAGTTCAGTTCTCTTGGATATCAATAACAAAATAAAAGGAAGAAGGGTAGGAATTGGCAATATCAGTGCTGAGTTACTCAGTTGGTAAGCATGAAGTCAAAAGTAGATTATGGAAAAGAAATGGAAGAATCTCAAAAATAATGCAGACTTCTGGAAATGAGAGAAGATATATGTAACAGAGTAAGTGTTGCTGCCCTTTCTTAACAAGTAACTGTCCGCCACTTTAACCATATTTTTCCCCTAGAGTTTTAGATTAAGTCTATTGAGAGATTTTGTTTTGCTTGACTTTTCCTCTGTGGGAGCATAACTAATTTATAGTGCGGTGGATGGGAACATAAAATGTTTTTGAATAGAATTGTGACACTATCATTTGTTTTCCTCTCTAAGTATTTTTTTTATCAAAATCTTTCAACTCTTAAAAGTAGCAATGTTCAGAATCCTTCTGAATTCAGCAGTGCATTGCATTTCACCAACTTATTCCCAAGAGCTAAATAGAATAAAAGCAAATGACAGAAGTTCTGGAAGCTTAGACCAAAGAGACTACTTGTTTTTTTTTAAAAATATTTTATTTATTTATTTTTAGAGAGAGGGGACGGGAAGGAGATAGAGAGGGAGAGAAACATCAATGTGTGGTTGCCTCTCATGTGTCCTCCACTGGGGACCTGGCCTGAAACCCAGTCATGTGCCCTGACTGGGAAGCGAATCGGCGACCCTTTGCTTCACAGGTCCGCCCTCAATCCACTGAGCTACACCAGCCAGGGGAGACTGATTGTGTTTACAGGAGATTTAAGTGGAAAACAAGAACTCAAGGTCAGTTATAGATTTGTTCACTAATCCAATTTGAGTCCTAAATTACTAATTATCTGACTCTATGGTTATGCCAGAATTGGTGAAATACAGGTGGATCTCGCCACAGGCCCTTGTGTAGTATAACTAGATTGACACCTACTGGATGAAGATTGCCAGCTGCCAAACAGCAATGGCTAACACTTTCTCAAGTCTTTAAGCTTCAGTCTGGAGCTCCAGGGGAAACTCTGAGATTATTACAAGAAAAGTGAAAAATATAGGTAAGCCAAAAGAAGAAATGGATTACCCACAATCCTCCTTTCAGGGATAACTGCTGCTAACTTTTCAGAGCATACATTAAATAACAACAAAATTAAATAATAATATTTACATTATCTTATAGGGTATTTAAGTTGAAATATAAAACTGTAGATATTTAATTATTATTGACCTATTAACAAAGATGGCAACGTACATATGGGTCAACTTAAAAGCTTTTCACTCAGGGATACATTGTGAACCTCTTCCCCTTTCAATAAATAGGCATCCAAATCCATTTTTAATGATTTCACATATGGTTTAGGAGCTATTCAAATAGGGGTTCTCTGAAAGATCTGAGTGTCTTTTTAGGACTGGATAACTCCATACAGATTTTACAGTAGAACTAAAACAATTCATTCCGTAGGAATGAGGTTCATTAAACATTTGTTTAAAAACTTATTAGTTATATTTTACTCTGTCAGTGAAATGATGGCCGGTTAGCTCCGTTGGTTAAAGCATCATCCCCATACACCAGGGTTGCAGGTTCAATTCCCAGTAAAGGTACATACAAACATGTATATGGAATCACAGAAGGTCTCAACTGTTGAACTAGGAGGAACATAGTTAATGAAAGTGTGCCTTAAGAATGAAGCATACAAAGGTACTAGCTCAATGGCCACAAGTAGTAATACAATTAAACACAACAACAAAACTTTGAACCAACAATCCACAAAATACCAATGCAGTACAATACAGAAGTCAAAAATTGTTTGTACCTTTAATGGATTTGGGTGAAGAATGCCATTGGAAGGATCACAGGGAACAGCTTGATTACTGGCTATGTTACAAGTTCAGGGCTTTGGTCCCCAAAGTTATGCCTTTAAGACTCGAATACACAAGTATTCTGACTCCTAGAGGAATAGAACTGCGAATGTGTTGATGTCAACCTTATTTCTAATATTTCTTTTTCTTTCAAATGCCTTTTGAGACCTGATAGCTGTCTTTCCTAAGTCTGTCCTTTATTTTTTTTCAGGTTTTTTCTCAAGGACTGTTATTTGGGCCATAAATGCCCATCTTTTGTAGAGATGAATGCTATGTTCTTTTTTCCTTTCAAGGATTCTACAGGAAAATTGCATCCCCTTTAATTATTCAGTTTTTGATAATAGTTTTTTAAACTTGCCTTTGCCACTATAATCAACTTACATTTGCTCAATCATCTGACTTAACTTCGTTCTCAATCCTTGTTTAAAATGAATAAAGATTTTAAAAGCACAAAACAGAAGCAAATACACATTAATGCTACCCTACCCCAACCCTCCAATTCTCACACAAACAGGGCTTGTGGGGTTAGCTGATCTCTGAGTTTTATTATTTTCCCCTCTTTTCTTTTCTTTCTTTCTTTCTATTTTTTAACTGCATGGAACGCAAAAGTTTACTGGGGGCAAGGGGTTCAATGACTATTTTTCCCTCAAACAAATTAATCTTGTATAACCTGCATTATAAAGGCTATTTTTAAAAAGAGGAGGAAATAATCATGTGGGCCTTATTTGGAACTCTTGTGGGTTTGAGTTCACATTTGCACCAGCCAGAGATTTTCAATTAGCAGTGCCTTAGAAAACAGGAACCCCTGCCTTTGTCAGTGTCCTGTGGAAGAAGAAGAGCAAATAGATTGGAAATGGTCTTATGGCTCAAGCTCCTGGGAAAATGTAACAGGTGTTACAGCTCAGCTGGGTGTGAGATTTATGAAAAAGCCCACTCAGACTTTGCCCATAGAATTCTGCTTTCTAGCCAGGGCTTCAAGGAGGAAGAAACTAATGACTTCATTACCATCTCAATTCTGGGAAATGCCTGGTCCAGACCTGAATCATTAAAGGAAAGGTATAGCACTCTGGGTGACCTTACAAGATCAAAATGTTGTTTAGAACAATTCCATTAGTCAGACCCATAAAACTGAAGAACACACCCTTTCAGAACAACGCTTTGCCCATAAAATGATTTTAAAAAATCACGAACAAAATAAACCCATACAGAAAAGGAGGGAGAAAAAAGAAAAAAACCCCATAATCTGTACTCATCATGCTGCACTATTTCCTCCGCTCCCTTTGAAAAGCCCCCACTTCCAGCACTTCTTCCCTTCTCTCTGTGTTGTGACACATTAAATGGCTCTTGTCACTTTCGCATTTCCAGTGGGTTATAATTGGGGGGCAAGGTAGAAGCCAGGAATAATGACAAATTTCCAAGTAGTGGAAGGTGAAATAAATCTCTTTAGTACTAAGAGTACTAACAGTAGTAGTACTTAAATGGTGGCAATTCACAATAAATTTTTTATTAGATAATTGCCTCTTTTATTCATCCGCAATGGAAAAAGCAGCACGTGCAAGTCTGTCTTCTGTCCTACTTATTCCTACAAATAATCCTTTGCAGCCATTGTATTGCATTTTATTTTATGTTGCTACTCCATTGAGAAAAAAACTTGGCCAGTGAAAAAATAACGCAATTACAGTAACTGTCCCACAGTCTATTTATCTCTAAATGCCAGGCCCCTGGCAGGGGGTCCTCCACCCCCAAATACTCAGTTTTATTATCCTCCCACATGCTCAGCTTTCCAGGACACCTTTGAGAAAAAAAAGTCAAAAGGCAAATCATTCATAAGGCCAAAACTTTAGGGTTGTGAACTTGCTTCAGAAAATCTTAGGTGCCTCCATTACATCACATTTCTGAGAAAATAAACTTCACATTTAAGTCTCTGATTACAATTTCTCTTATAAAATATGTGGTGATGTCTCTCCAGTAGATCAAGAGACCCTTTATGTCCCAGGGGACATGCTGACCTTGAACTAGCACTTGTCACCCAGAAGGAATCAGATTAGGTCGTTCTTGATGGGGGGGACTCAAATGTTGGAAAACTTTTAGTTTCATGAATAGCTAATAGGCTTAGTAATCAATACCTGTAAAAAACTATTGTTCCAGTAACTGAAAGTATGACCCACCTTGACCCCAGGAGACCATAAGCAGTTCCACCTTTGTGCCTCAGGAGGGCTGCAAGTAATTGGGATGGTATCTGAGCCATGGTACTCCAGGGTGAGATGCCCACTGCCCAGGACACCAAGACCGGTCCAGGACACAGATGAAAGAATGCTGCAGCTTTTATCTGATTAACTTTTTCCCTGCACTCCAAACCCCTTACCTACACTTTTATTCTCATAAAAAGTATCTGTTTAAAATGAAATTTAAGATGGTCTGTTAGGGTACAAACCCGCCATCCGATTAAAATGTCCATAAAGATTCAATCCTTGTCTCTACTTACTGAGTCTGGTAGGTGACAAGGAAGCATGAACACTGGCTTTTCTGGTTTCATTCTGATTCTATAGTTGCTACAGCCAAACGGGGTGACAGTGTTTGAATGAAGTAATTTGGAGGCCTGAGGGCAAAAAATACTGCTGCGTATGGCAAAGTTACCAAGTAAGTGTTACGATCCTTGGTCACTACAAACCAAGCTAATATCTGCCCATCATTACAAGTATTATTAGGTTTATTATATATTTGAAAACTTATTGTAAAGAACATGAAGTGGCCCCTAGTTATGATGTTTTGAACATTATTTCATGATGAGGACTTTGGGTTAGAGATTACAAATATTCTGAAAGAAATGTTTGTTAGTCAGTAGAATATATTGCTGAAGAACTATATTGAAGGAAGTGTGCAGAGATGTACTCGTATAGACCTATAACGTTTTCCTCTTTTCTTTTGTATTTTGCTTCTACCTGTATCTCTTTGTCAGTGTAAACATGTGTGCATGAGAACATATTGTATAAAAGTCTTTCGAGAGTAAGTTTTACCACGTATAAATTAATTTTCCCTGCACTATCTCACTCAGCTTTCCATACCAGCCCCTGGAGGTAGATAGATAGAAAAGGAAACTAGGCTGAGAAACTTTTTACTTATGCTTAAAACCAGATCTCCTGGCCATTCATCCAATGCTCTTACATTGTTTTGAACTCCTGAGGATAATCTGGACTTCGGTCAGGCCATCTACGGTTTTGATATGGTCTCAGAATACTTCTTGGCACGGTTGCACACAGCAGTCTTTAATAAGTTCTTTATGAAGATAGTAAGAAACACTTTAAAAAATTGTTTTGCTTGTTATTCCTTCCTTAGATTCAGAAGTAGGGTTTTGAGTTAGAAGATGGTTATAATTATTAAGGGCACCTGGGGGTTAATGATTCATAAAAGAACTGTAAAGATCTGGTGTAATATATAGACAATAGGACCTCTACCTTCCTGAACAAGGAACTAAGGAAGGGCGTGGTTAGGTGGAGGAAAGTATCTTGACTATAGGAGGAAAATCCTGAAGATATCCTACTGGGAAACTCCCCCGGCCCCTTTGCAAACGGCTGTCACCACTGACTGTATTTTCCTTTTGGCTGCAGACTTGGAAGCATCCTGGGTGCTCAGCAAACAATTAGGAGTACAGGGAAATTTGATCCAAAATCTTTGCTGAGTTAGCAGAAAGCACACACAGTGTTAAACGGCCTTGCTTGGGTTTCTAAATCCTTAGTGAAGAAAAAATCTGCAGGAGTTTGGATGACTTTTGAAGCTTCTAAGACAATTAAGGAACTACGGATAAGCTAAAGATAAAAAAATGCTGAAAAAAGGAAAAAAAGACTTAAACTGAGGTATAAAAGTTATTATTCAAGCCTGAGATAAAATCTGGTTTATAATGAGATTAACGAATTAGGGTTCCAACTAAATAACAATAATAATTGCTATTTTTAACATTCCTGGCACTGTATCAGCACAAGGAGAATAGAGTTAAATAAGATACTCCCCTGCTTTGAAAGAGGTAAATTAGAGAAAGTTTGTAAAGCATTAAAATTGCACAGCACTGTACCAACACAAAAGATTACTTGTGTATTGGGATGAGCTTCAGATTGGATTTTGCAGATTGACTTGCAAAAGCTCAGGTTTTTATCCTTGAGCTAAGGGACTTGGGGCTCGTTCAAAACAAATATGCAGAGAATGAAACATTAACTAGACAGTCCTGAGATGTGGGCACTATTCCTTTTCTGCTCAGTATTTTCAACCAGTCAAGGCACTGTCGAGGTTCCCTATAATGACCACGGGAGTTACTGAGTAACCTGTCCTTGCATGAGAATCACTTGGCCATTTCACAAAAATGGAAGGGGTATCAACATGAATTTCTTGACACTTTTACTCTTGCAAATGGTGTGTATTTAGTAGCAAAAGAAATGTATGGTACTGGACGATTATCAGGATTGCTTTATGATGATGAGAAGTAGGTTGGAGCCTATTTTTTAAGTTATTACGTACTTTCCAGTTGGCATGTTTTGTCTGAGTTGGTCTTTATTTTAGAAGTTGGCAGGACTGGGAACTATGCTATGTTATTATTAAATATTATTTCTAGCTTGGAATTTTGGTGACATAATATAATCAGACTGTTTGCCATCTATTTCTCCCTCATGCTTATTTTATCCTCACTTGCCAATATAAATGGTAAAACAACAAAATCAAACTGTAGTTTTATCCCAATATTCATTTTATGTTGTTTGACATAACTTTTCTACAGTTACTATTAGTCCAGATAGTGAGGCAGAAAGTTAAGATTATATCATAGTTACATGGTGCCTTTTCTTCTGAGGATTTTAAACCTCTCCTTCTTAAAGGCTTACTAAATTTCTATTCCCCGACAAGCGTAGCGCAACATCATTAACCTCACTTTACAGACAGGCAAACTGAGGTGTAGGGTTTAGAAAGTTACAATCAACATGTTGGGTGTTTTTGGTTATTTATTTTTAGTTAGTTTCTTGAAACAATACATTTTTAAACATTTTTCCATGAGTTAAAGGAAAAAATAAGTTATTTTTACATATTTAGTTTTAGAGGATTTTATTTTATTTTTTTGCCAAGACAAGATGGTAAGAAGAGTGACAAGTCACCGACTCTTAGAGGAAATGTCAGTCATCAATTATTAAAAGCTGTCAAATGTTGGAGGGTTCGAACAACCCCATACATTTGTATCATACTTTGTATTTCCCAGGAGCTAACTGTCTCCTCAGAGGTCACCTCTGTGGGTGGCACTAATGAATTGCATTCAGCGGGAATTCTATCTATACCCTATTTCTGTGAATATCACTGTACCACAGATCTGCCCTCACAAATTGAGTTTTTATGCTATTTGCTACATGAGATGCTGTTTATAGGTAAAGGGATTGCATAGTCCCTGACAAATAAGACATGCTCAATATGGTGTTCACAAACCTTGTGATTGCAGTCGAAGCTTCTCTCTCCATTCTGAATGTGCTAAAGCCCAGGGTTAGATAGCCAGGGGCAGAGTTTCAGCGGCCCTTGCAGAATCCCGTAGCTGAAGGAAGAGGAATTGAAAAGGTCATTTTTCTTTAATTTCCCCCTCCCACAATTTGTTTCTCCTTTCTGCAGCTTTGCATAAACTTGGCCATTTTAATTGCCCTCTAGACTTTCTCTAATTGATAAGCCTGATTATTAAACCCAATACATTTCATTAGAAGAAGTAAAGATACAGATGCCAAATATCTTGAGAACATAAGTGTTTTCCCAAAATATGTCAGGGTAGGAGTCAGGGAAGAAACTCCATAAAATTTTCATGTTTACAGTATGATGGTATTCATACGAAGAAAAGTCTATGTTTTAAGTAGAATTAAGTTTTCATAATTATTTTTATTGTATAATGTTCATGAATGAAGTTCAATAATTTTGTGATATTGAGTTCTATGAATAAAAAATAAGAAATTTAAAAAACTGGCCCCAGCTGGTGTGGCTCAGTGGATTGAGCACTGGCCTGCAAATCAAAGGGTTGCCAGTATGATTCCCAGTCAGGGCACATGCCTGGGTTGCGAGCCAGGCCCCCAGTAGGGGGCGCTTGAGAAGCAACCACATATTGATGTTTCTCTCCCTCTCTTTCTCCCTTCCTTCCCTCCTTCAAACAAAATAAATAAAAAATTTTAAAAATAGATAATAAACAAATGAAATATAAAAATATGATTATCTGAAAAGATACAGAAAGGGCACTTGACAAAGTTCAGCATCTATTCACAACAATTCTCAACAGAACAGTTATGAATAAAAATACGAGAAATTTTAGGCAGAGAGTAGAATGGTGGTGGCCAGGGACAAGAAGTTGGGAAAGTGTTTGTCACAGGGTATAAAGTTGCAGTTGTATATGATAAATAAGTCTAGAGATTGAATATCATTAATAATACTGTATTGAAATTGGAAGTTTTATAACAGGTTTCATCTATTCTTATCATACACACACACACACACAGAAACTATATGAGAAGATAATGTTGATTGGCTTGACTATAGTAAAAATTTCACTATGTACATTAAATCATTATGTTGTACACCTTAAATAAATACAACTTTTATTTAAAAGTTGGTCCTATAATCTATGAGATATTTCTGTACCCAGTTTTTTATTTGCACATGCAAATTTATATACGTGGACTTTACCCACTTGTTTGCTTTTCCCGGGAACTGTGGGATACTACTATTTCAGATATTTGACAAACTTATTGCTTAATTTGTATTTTAGCTGAATAAACTAAGCTTTTCTTAAGTGATTTTTTTGGATAAGCTTTCTAAGGTTAGTACTAAAATAATAACTCACTAGTTGTAGATCTACCTTTTCCAATCACTCTTGTCATTTCCTGTGTATGATTATCTAGTATAGATAGAAGGAAAATATTTAAATTCTGAAAATAACAAATTCAGAACAACAGATTGCAGAAAATAACAAAACTCAAAATAGTGGAAGTTAAGTAATATAGATAGAGTCATGTAAAATGCAAGGCTTCCATACTGAAGAATTAAATGCTGAGATATATGCTAATTAATGTGACTTTTACTGAGAGTAAGGTTGGCGAGGAGATTGCCTGCTCAGAGTGGCCCCTTTGATGATGAAGCATCATTAATATCATACTGCAAAGTCATGTCACATAGAGAGAGAGCAGGCAACTTGCAAGTGGGTGATCTGGGCTATAATTCTAGCTTTGCACTCACTAGCTCTGTAATCCTGGAATAATACTTTTTTTTTGAACCTTGGAAATATACTTTTTCTGAGCCATTTTCTCATCTCTAATACGGGAAAAATAACTCCTACTTATCTCAGAGGGAGTGGGAGAACAAATGCAGTATATTATACTGTGATATGCTATAAAAATTTTCCATTGTTATATTATTTTGGGTTCAGATATGAAAACTAGGTATCAAAAATGCAAGCTATTTAACATTTGCTACTGAATGTGGAAAAATGACTTCATATCAGTACATTTAATGTTTTGCATATTTTTTCACATAGCAAATTGTTCAGTACCTGGTTATCAATAATTGCTTCATCTGGGGTGGAAAATAAATACCTATTCTTCAGATTTGTAGACACCTGTTTGTCAGAAGGGGAAAACAGAATTAGCTACTGGGAACAGAACACCATTTGGGGGTAAAAAGTGTTCTTCCTGTACTGGCCCCATTAAGCCCCAGCTAATCTTGTGCACCAGGAGTTTTGAGAAGTGATGCATCAATGTATGACAGTGTTTATGCATAGAAATATGAACAGTCTTGCCCCCCAACTTTTAACCTAAGTAAATGTAACACTATATTCCAATGTATTTCTAAGATGTTCCTGCTCTATGGAAACCAGTGGGTAAGAAGGGGGGCATTATGTTTGTGGGATCATATTTTATCTATTTCCTTCAAAATCTTATGACAGCCCTGGCTGGGTAGCTTAGTTGACTAGAAGAACATCATCCTAATACACCAAAGTTATGAGTTCAATCCCCCAACAAAGCACATACAAAAAGCAACCAATGAGTGCATTAAAAAGTAGAAGAGCAAATTTTCAAAAATATTTTATTTATTTTTATTTTTAGAGAGAGGGGAAGGGAAGGAGAAGGAGTGGGAGAGAAACATCAATGTGTGGTTGCCTCTCATGTGTCCCCTCCTGGGGACCTGGCCTACAACCCAGGCATGTGCCCTGACTGGGAATCGAACCAGCAATCCTTTACTTCACAGGCCCGTACTCAATCCACTGAGCTGCACCAGATGGGGCTGGAACAGCAAATTGATATTCCTCTCTCTCTCTCTTCTCCTCCTCCTCTTGCAAAATAATCAATAAATAAAGAAATAATAAAAAACCTGTGACATTTTCCATTCTTTTCTTCTTGTTATACTTTCCACATATTGCTATGAATTCTAGTTATCCAAGTAACTATCTTTTAAACCTCACTAAGATAACTTTATATCATGGTGTCAGACAGTTCTATCTCTACAACTTACCAACTGTAGAATTTTGAACAAATTACTTAAATTCTTTGAAGGCCAGTTTTCTTCATCTGTCAAGCAGTGATAATATTTCCAAGCCCCAAATGCTGCTGTAAGTGTTAGTTGGAGTTACCCATGTAAAATATGGTACACAGTAGTCATTTATTAAAATATCAGTTTTTTCTAAAAACAAATTGTCATATTTATATCTCCCATATTGCCTCAATTATACTAGATGCTTGATAAATGTTTGTTGAATCAAAAAATAGGGTGACACCTAGTGATCCCCATCTGTGCAGTGGCAATCTTCCTATGTTAGTTACAAGTAGATGGTTGCCATGGGGATCTGTTTGACTGCAAAATGACTTCTGTCCTTACTGACTCCATGAGCACTCCAAATTTGAAAATCCAGTTTTTACTGAAGACTTCAACATGCCAGGCACCAGTGAAGAAAGACTGGGAGGAAAAACTGCTCTGTATCTTGGGACTGGTAATCTCAGCAGCAGCAGCAAGAGTTCTCGGAAAATGCAAAGTGTTGCTAGTAAAGAAAACAAATCATACTCAATGACACTGACTACAGAATTTTCTGAAAGAAAGAGGAGAGATAGGCTAGCCTCAGATTTGCTCATATGAGTCCAAATCTGGACTCATCATTCACCATTAGATATTCTCCAAATCCTCCATGATCCTCCTAAAAGCACAGTGCTCCAACGCCATTCAAGAGAGTAAATAAGAATTTGAAGACTTTATACTGGCTAAATTGTGGGACAGTCTCGTCATTGGTCTCCTAAAACAGGAAACCCTGCTTCGGGATATAGGAAAACTCATTCTTAAAAGTTATGCAAAGCAACAAATGCAAATTTGCCAAAGTCTTTTGCCAAGTAATCAACATATTTCCCCAAGTCTTCACATGAAGCATAAAGAGATATTAGCATGGAGTCATAATAGTAAAGCTCATTTTATGAGTAGAAAGTGTAGGATGGAGAGTGAGGTGGTGAAGGGTATGGGAAGAACACGCATATTCAGCTCTCCCCATTACTCTTGGACTTCATTTTCCCCTTTACAATCAAAGAAACTATGAAATCTCAAGAATATCAATAGAGAGCCACAGGTGTCCTTAATGAAAGTTACGGTAGAAGAACCATAGAAAAATATGAAGCCTGCTGTGATCTGACATTGTAGATATAAGTTTGATTTTTAAATGTGTCATTAGTGATGACACATTTAAATGATGTGTCACATTAATGACACATTAATGACACATCATGAATGATGAAGAAAAGAAGAGCTCTTAACTGATGGCATGAATGCCTCCTGGCATTTTTTTTTCAGGTAAGGAAGGAAAAATATATCTGACATTGGTAGAGCATTTGATGCCAAATGGAAAGTCCCAGCATTACAATTCAGTAATTACTCCCAGAATCTTCAAATAGAGCCAAAACTTATTCTCAGTCACTGGTTGGGAATCTTCTCAGAATATATGATTAAAACTGTTGTATATAGAATTGTAGCCACACTCATCTATGGAATAACAGAGCACCCTAAAGGCAAGTCACAGGGCTGAGAGGTCAATGTCCCACATTTGAAACCAAGATCCAAGTACAAACTGTCCTCTTAGTCACTTTAAAATTAGCTTAACTGTCTAACAAATGCTTCTGTCTGTTTTCATCAGAGCCTTTCTCAGCTGCTCAATATGTTCAACTGAAGTGTCTAAAGTCTAATAACATCACCATGTTCCCTATTCCTAGTTTTGCACAAGAACCCATTTACTATCTATATGACCTCGTCTCCCAAGGACAGGTCCTGCCGAAAACCTGTGACTCTAGGATGCTTCCCACCTGTGTTCCATTCTCCCAGTCTCCTAGTCAGCTGTCTTCTCCTAGGGGAAGCCTACACATATTCCTGCTGCTGTTCATGGTTTCCTGCTGTACTTGACCCCACCTCTATTTGGGAGCAAAGAAATGGACTTTCAGTTTTTTAAAACAAACAGCTAGTATTTCCTCTACCTCAGAGGCCTGTGCCTATTATAAACCACAGTGATTAAAAAGCCTGGGGGACCAGGAGAAACTGGGGTCCAGATATGACATGGGTCCATTGACAAGATTTTTAGGAAATGACAGACAAAGGGGAAATGATAGGAAATTATTACAGCAATATGTGACTCTGTGAAGCTGTTTGTAACATCTATGTGTTTGTCCTCAGAAATGTAAAATATACCCCTTGTGGTGGCTCAAGAGACACAAAGATTGCTACATATTTTAGTGATGATGCTAAACTTAAAAGAAAATCAATTTAATAATGCATTTGCACATAATATTGATTGTTCATTATTATTAACTAGCAATTCATCATAGAATTTTTTATCACACTCAATCTATACTACTTATTTGCCCTGCACTGTATCAAGCACATCACAAATATTAATTCATTTAATATTCACAGTAAACCCATATGACTTTCATTATTACTGTCCTTTTCTAGATGAGAAAACAGAAGTGTATGGAATTTAAATAAAATCCCGAAGATCTTGTCCCTTGAAAACTCCTAAGCCAGGTACCAAAGTACCTCTTCATCATGACTGAAGAGCCCATACTGTACCTCTCTGGGCTATTGATAACCAGGCAGTGATTCTCAAGGAGTGATTTCTGTACTAAGGGCATTTACACTGCACAGAGTACAGAAAGGCAGGGAGATGGAAGTCTGTGTCCTTCTGAGTTCTCTCTGCCTGTAATCTTTTCTCACTGATTTTATTGGGCTAAAACTGACATATTATATTGTACTAGTTTAAGGTATACGGCATAATGATCTGATATAGGCATGCATTGCAAATGATCACCACAGTAAGTATGGTTAACCTGCATCCCCTCAGACAGTTAAAATATTTTTTTCTTGTGAGGAGAACTTTTAAGATCTACTCTTTTAGCAACTTTCAACTAGACTAGACAGCATTACTCCCTCCAGTTGCCAAGCTGCCCGTTACATTCCTTCCCCCCATTTCCCACACTGTTTTGCCTCACTCTAGCAACCACCAATTTACAATCTGTTTCTGAGAGCAGTTTGGTCTTTTTTGTATTATTATTATTAAATTCCACATGTATGTGAGGTTATACAGTATTTATCTTCCTATGTCTGACACTTCACTTAGCATAGTGCTCTCAAGGTCCATCCATGTTGCTGCAAATGACAGGACTTTTATTTATGGCTGAGTAATAGGCATAGATACTATATCTATGTCTGTGTGTATATATATCACATTTCTTTATTTATTCATTTGTTGATAAACATTTAAGCTGTTTCCATGTCTTGACTATTGCTGAGAATAATGCTGTAGTCAACATCAGTTTTTATTTCCTTTGGAAATATATCCAGATATGGGGTTGCTGGATTATATGGTAGTTGCATTTTTATTATTTTGAGGAACCTCCATCCTATTTTCCACAGTGGCTGCACCAGTTTACATTATCTACATCCTTGTCAACACTTTCCATCTTTTGTCCTTCTGATAATAGCAATTCTAACGGTGTGAGGTTACATCTCATTGTGGGTTTGATTGCACTTTCCTGGTGATCAGTACTGTTAAGCACGTGTGCACGTACCTGTTGGTCACTTGGATGTCTTCTTTGGAAAAATGTCTATTCAGATCTTCATCTATCAGATTGTCTTACTATTGAGTTGTGTGAGTTATTAATATATTTTGGATAGTATCTGCTTATCAGATATATAATTTGCAAACATTTTCTTCCATTTGATAGGTTGCCTTTTTGTTTTGTTGAGAATTTTCTTTGCTGTGCAGAAGCTTTTTACTTTGCGGTAGTCCCACTTATTTATTTTTGCTTCTGCTGCCTTTGCGTTTGCTGTCAACTCCAAAAAATCATCGCCAAGATCAAAGTCACAGAGTTTACTCCCTAGGTTTCCTTTTAGGAATTTAATGGTTTTCAGTTTTTTGTTACTCATACGAGAATTTCAAAACTCTGAAGTTGGTAACTCCTCTACCCCCTAAGGAAAAAGGACTCACGGACATGGACAGCAGTGTGGAGATTGCGGTGAGTAGGGGCTATCAGGGGACAAAATGGTAATGGAAAAAAAAACAATAAATTTTTTTTAAAAAACCCTCTGTGGTTGAGATACAAAAAGCCAGCATTATTAAAGATAGAGTGATTCATTACAAATCTCCATCACATCACAGTGTTTAAACACAGTGTCGTGTGAATGAGAACATGCTACTTGCATGAGTTGTCACGTGGCTCCTCTCTTCCTTGTTGAGCTTGGGAAACAGGTCAATGTGTAGGTAAAGAAGGATAGGAAGTAGAAGTCTGGACAAAAATTTATTTAAATGACAAAGGAAGCTGAGCTGTCAAACCATCATTGGAGACATTGGACACTATGGAACCTTGATTACTTCCCACCTGCTAGAATGAAAGGATTGTTCCGAAGGACAAAAAACTGGTTTTCCGTCTTGATTCTGCAGGGTTTGTTTACAAATATGCTTCCTATAGGGTTTGTTTACTCCTTTATCTTTGTCCTGGAACTGCAGACCAAGATGACTTTTTCCTAAGTATGTATTTTAAATGAACACCAACTGTCCCCATCCCAAGGTGGCTCCTGTTTGTTTCTGTATCATGCAGACATCCCCACCAATCTCTATTGTGACACGTGGGAAAACCATACCACAAAATCGGTTTGCACTGTGGTTGGAAAGCATGATCTTAAAAATTGTCAGTTATTGTATTTGTTTGTATTATTACCAGGCTCCACTCTCCTTTTGCACTGCATTTAGATGCTGGAAGGGAGAATGTGTCACCCGTGGAAGAGGAGCCAGGTGCTGATGAGCACACCTGTAAGTCCCCAAGTACAAGTCAGAGTCTGTACATGAAATATTCTGGTTGGGAAGAAAACTGGATAGGAAACACAGATTAAAAGGACATATTAGCAAATACAGATGACATTTTAACAAATGTGGCGGCTAGGGGAACTGATTATCCATACATTACATGCAATAAAAAATCCACATACAACTTTTGATTCCCTAAAACCTTAATTACTAATAGTCTACTGAACAAAAACCTTACTG
Source organism: Sturnira hondurensis (assembly GCF_014824575.4). NCBI lineage: Eukaryota > Metazoa > Chordata > Mammalia > Chiroptera > Phyllostomidae > Sturnira > Sturnira hondurensis. The sequence continues at coordinate 8,252,259 of NW_028096448.1, read as the reverse complement.
AAACATAAACAGTCAATGAGCACATAATTTGTATTCTTACAGTAAATTAAGCTAGAGAAAAGAAAATATTATGAAGAAAATCATAAGGAGGAGAGAATACATTTACAGTGTTGTCCATATTTATTGAGAAAAACCTACATATAAATATACAGTTCAAACCTGTGTTGTTCAAGGGTCAACTGTATGCCAAAGTAGCCAAAATGAGGATTTCTAGTCTATCATAAGGGCGTTTTCATGATTCACAATTATTATCTAATTATTGTGGTTGAAATTTCAGGTCAGACACAGAAGTAGCTACTCCTCAATAGAACGGGCCATTAAAGAGATAATTTAAACATCTCCCTTCCAGTGCTTTCAAAATGAGAGGCCATCAGGTTATTTACCTACCTATCTACCTACCTACCTAAATACTTACCTATGGCTAATACATATATAGCATCTAGTAACATATACACATATCTAGGGATAGCAGCATAAGAAATATGTTTTTGAACAGTATTTCTGTCATGCCCTTTTACCTAGTCACTCTTTCCCAATCCTATACTCAGGGAAGTTTTTTTGGAGAAAAGGAAAGAAACTCACTATCCTTCCTTTGAATTCCAACAAGAATTTGATTTATTATAAAGCAGAAAAACCATTTAAATTTTTCTTTAATATAATATTATGTCCATCATAAAACCATTGTTTGGTAAGGGCAAAAGTTGCAACTACAAAGATTTTTCATATGAGTTCATTGTTTTTAGACAGAAATTGAGCTAAAAGTTTGGATGGAATTTGAGCACTGGGTACTTGACATGCTATGTATTTTCTTGCTCATTAGTTTATGCACATGAGTAGAAAGCCTGTCACTTTCCACAATACATGGGCACATAATTTTTTAATGTACTACATTTTAAAAAGGGCTTTGGAAACTCTGTTAGCAGTTTGAAAGTATAAGTCCATATTTATAAATTTAGGTGACTTTTCTACTTTAAAACCCCATCGCTGATCAGTTTTACTTTTTTTGATATTCAGATAGACTTTCCACAAAAAGCATCCAAGTAAAAACAAAATGAAACAAAACAAGAAATGCTTATATAAAGAGAAAAAGGACATATGCTGAGCATTTTTACAAAAAAATTAGCATGAATCTGTTTCATTACAATACAATAGAGTTTTTTTCCCTTCACCTACTGAGATACTAGCAGTTTGGGACTGCTGAATGATATTATGTTTGATAACTTCCTATTATATTAGTGGATTTCCACTTGGCTATAAAAACTTCTTGATAAAGCATCATTATTTCTGTGGCTATGAGGCAAAATATAACCTGATTATGTAGTTACTTTTATTATAACTGTAGCTAATGTGATGACATATACCGTATGATTATAAAAATGCTTTGTGGTGTTTTTCACTTTTGAAAAGGGGCAGGCAGGCTCAAAGAAAGAACAACAGGAGAGACAAGATTTGAAGAGATCAATAAAGTACGTCCTTAAAAAGCTTGTTGGCCCCATAGTTGTATAATGAAATTCGTTGTCCTGGGAATAATGAAGAAAACAGGGGCTCTTCTCCTCATAAACCAGGAAGACACACCCTGTGTCTGACATCAGAAACCACCTGTCTAGGAGGACACCTGTCAACAGCAGAGACAATGAAGATTAGCTCAATAGACCAGACTTGTTATCTCATTTGGACTAAATTCACCACTAAGCCATTCAATTCCAATACATTTGTCGAACACCTACTAAGTGTAAGTACTGTGCTGGATGATGTAGATACAATGGTAAAAACACCACAATCCCTATTGTTAAGCAGCTTATGTTATTTAATAATTATATCACAGTGTAGTGGTAATTACTCATTCCACTTACATCTGAAAGTTTGCCTCTTTGCAGCCACAGACTGATTCATCCCAGACTGAGCATCTTATGAACGTGTGTCATTGTTCATAACAATTTCTAAGTGAGGGTTACGGCAAGGTCACAAACCCATCAGTAATGCCACGGCAAGAGCAAAATCCTAAAACCAAACCTCCTTAATATACATTACAGTATAAGAGTTAGCAGTATTGTATGATCTTAGTGCACAAGAGATAAAAACAGATAAACTTGAATTAACAGATAACCTCATTACTTGAAGTTTTATTTTACCCAACCTTCAAAAAGAGACAAATCTTAAACATATTCTTGTGAAGTTCATGAAAATATACTTTGTAAATTTTCCTTCCCTATGTTTACTCTCTCTACTTCTACCTAAAGTTCTACAAAGATATTGTAAAATGTTATGATACCCTTAGGCACTGAAAAACATTAAACTGTTCAAAAAATCAAATTATGTTCCGTTTCCTACACAGTAAGTAAAGAAGGGTTAGATGTTTAAAAAAGATTTTCAGTGAGGTTGGAATACAAAGTATTCGTTTTGACCTCAGGTTAAGCGGAAAATAAATTTAACCAGAACCTCTCATCTCCATCATTCTCCGAGCATACCAGTTCATTTAAATTTGTACAGGGAAAAAGTGATTACTTGGAGCTGGTTTCTATTCTACCAAACATCAGCTGTAGTCAGTCACGGGTATGAGCTTTTTAGGTATAAAGCGCAGAGGGGTGCTTTTGTCTTTGAAAGTGAATCTTTTCATTAAATATCATCCTATGCACTTAGAATTATTGAAGCTATTCCAAAGGAGACACTCTGCCAAGTCTCTGTCTGTGGCACATACCAGAATTCTCACTTGATAAGATTTTTCTTTGGGAAATCAGTGTGCTTGATTCCAGGAAACTGAAAGGCAAACTCCACTTCGATTTTGCCACTGTTTTTGCTCAAAACTGTAAGATTGTTGTAGTTAAAAGTTCCGTTTAAGTTTAGACTTTGGATGCATGGTGACAGACTAATACTTAGGAGAAGCAGTACTTGTCTTACATGTGGGTATTTTATCCATTTGAATATGTATTACTTGAGAAATTTGTATATTTTGCCTTGTTAAGTGATGGTTTCCAGATAAAAGAATTATGATGGTAAGGCCTATGACATATTAAACTAAAAATTTTGGATCTGAGAAGGTATATGTATAAAAATAGCTAGATTTCTCAAAATCTTGTTTTCCAAATTTTGTAAAACTGGTATCATCACACCAATTTACATCATGGGGTTTTTGTATAGATTCATATCGATCTATATAAAACACCAGCTGGATAATATATAGCACACAAATTTTTGCTTCTGCAGAGTGAGTTTTTATGCCCGTGTTGTTCAGAGATTATGTCTCTGGGCTCGGTTTCAGCTCTGCCGCGTGACACCGACAGGTCCTTCAGCCGTTTGGACCTCAGAGTTCCGAAACCTCAAGGGCCTTTCAGGTTTAAAATGCTACGTTTCTATACTCTTTGTATTTGGCCTAGACTTTCCTATTTGGGGCTTCCCTGGATTATGCTCTTCAGCTATCAAAATATCTCCCATCTTAAAGTTTTTCTCTCTCATTGGCCAGCAATCATCTCTTGTCTCATAGCAAAAGTTTTGAAAGGATTGTCTATATTCATTGTCCCTAATTCCTCACCTTTTATTCTGACTTAAACCCTCTCCAATGTGACCAGATAGGGGGTGGTTCTAATCATCTAAGCTGGAGATGACAGTGGCTTTGATCTGAACAGGGGAAGTGGTGAGAAGTCAGATTCTGAAAGAGCTTCAGGCCAGATATATAAATGCGAGAGTAATCAACATGTATCTACTTTGTCCAATAGAGTAGCCATTTGGCACACATAGCTATTTAAATTTAAAATTAAAATAAAATAAAAATTCAGCTTCTCTGTAATACTACTACAGTTTTATTTCAATTGCTCAGTATCCACACATGGTAAGTAGCAAATAATTTGGACGTTATAGATATAGAGCATTTGCATCCTCAAAGAAAATCTATTGGGCAGCAGTGATACGGATGGCATTTAAAATTCTGCCCTCCTGTCTTTCAAATTAACTGCCAGTTAGGTGCCTCCACTGAATAATTAGATTATTCTTATATTAATATACATCAAATAGACATTGTACACATAACATGGCCAATATTCTTTTTCTTTTATTTATTTTTTAAAGCAGAATGAGTATTTGGACTTCTTGATGTAATTTTTTTTAAAACTAATTTTAAGGAGAGAGAAATGGGGTGGGGAGAGAGAGAGAAAGAGAGAGAGAGATTTGTTGTTCCACTTATTTATGCAGTCACTGGTTGCTTCTTGAATGTGCTCTGACTGGGCATTGAATCCACAATCTTGTTGTATTGGGACGATGCTCTAACCAACTGAGCTACAGGGCCAACATGGCCAGTTTTCTTGATTCCAGTCTTCATTTCTCTGGTTCTCACTTCTTAGTCTGTTTTGGTTTCATTTTTTTCCATCTTAGTAAGGAGATTCAATGGCTATATTATTGTCCAACTGCTCTTTCTGACTCCTATTTTTCTCTCCCCACCCTTTCCCTCATCGTTTCCAATCCATTAGCCAGTAGATTTGCTTCTACTTCTAAGACATATCCTGGCTATGACCACCTCTTAGCATCTAACTTCTATCACATCATCTTTCACTGCACAATTGCAATAGCGTCTAAGTTAGTGTTTTTCAACTCTTACTGTACATGAGAATCACGAGGAAGTTTAAAACTAAAACAAAACAAGAGCTAAAAAGGCCTGGGCTGTACTCCATTCATGCTGGTGGGGCTTGGTTTTGTAACAGCTTCCCAGGTGCAACCAGCGTGGGGGCCGCTTTTATGCTGTCCTCCCAGCCACTCTCCATTGTCTTCTCTCCATGCAGGAGCCAGGGTGACCTTTCTAAATAGTAAATCAGATCGTGTCATTCCCTTACTTGAAACTTCCTCATGATCTCTCATTTCTCTGAGAAGAACTTGAAGCTCTTACAAGGCCCAGCCCCGCTTGTCTTTCCCACCTGCTTTTGCCTGGCTGACCTCCATCATTGTCACTTCTGAAAGTGCTCTGTCCATCTTATCTTAACCAGCCCTTTCCCCTTACTCCTCCTCTTCCTCCGGCACCCACTCTAATCACCCTCCCTCCCAATTCCCTTGTCTATTTTCTTTATGGAATGCATTGTGTCTGCAATGAGCATATTTAACACTTTTCTGATCTGGTATCTCCCTGACAAGAACATAAGCTCCATGAGCAAAAGAAACTTTATCTTCTAAGTATCTCTAGCACCCAAAACAAAACCTGGCAATAAATAAACATATTTGAATGCCCCCTTTCATTTGCTTCATGTCACATATATTTTTAAAAATTCTTTTTAGAGTCTTCAGAGAAAAGACAATGACAACAGTGATGATGAAGATGATGATAACAGACGTGGCAATGTTACAGAAAAATGAAGCCACCAGACACCGATGGTTGAGGAGCACGATCTTTATTTACGTGCATGGGCCCAGAGGAGGGTGATCTCCAAATTCTGAGCCGCGGAACAAAGGGCTCCTGGGGTTTTTATAACCTGTAGGACCTTCCTGTCTACATAGCGGAAGCAGGTTACAGAAGCGGAATGCGGAAGTTAGACTCTCCTACGGGGCGTTCTTAGGCTATCAGAAAAGGGGCTTTTCTCTATCAGCAACAGCTATGACTTATAGAGGGCTGGCTTCGTGTCAGGCACTGTGCTTATTTACTTCTGGTGGTAGCCTCTGGGATGGGCGCAATACACCCATTTTACAGACCAGGGCACTGGGGTTTAGAAAGGGTAAGTAACTTGGTGAGGGCCACCAAGATAGTAAGTGTGAGAAGCCAGAACAGGAATTTTTTTTTAAGATCAAGGTCATGATTCTTAAAAACAAAACAAACAAACAAACCAAACTTGTGGCCATTGAATAAATACTTATGAAATAAATAGAATAAATGGCAAGTGGTACATTTTAAGGGCTTGTCAAACACTGATATTTAGTTTATGACTAAGAAATACAATAAACTTCATCTTCTGTCCCCCTACAGCCTATGGGCCACTGTTGTACCCTTTTGGCCCCCTGTGCTGTCCTACATTCCTCTTTTTGGCCGTTATTTGTGCAACATGCAGTTCTGGCCTAAGGAATTCCATCTCCTAGCAGCTACCAGGGTTACTTACAGCCTCAATGATCTTCCTTTGAGAGAGGGAAAAAATCCCCTAACTTTGTAACACAGCCCAGCGATGCATGAGAAGCCTTTGTCAAACTGTAGGGGGAAAGAGGAAAATAAAAAACCATTCTCTGGAATGGTCTCCTAGGACTAATGAAAAATGCTAACTCTGACAGCAGTAAAATCATTTGAAAATCAAAGCACCTTTGAATTATATTAGAAATGAGATTAAAATGAGAAGTGGGGAAAGAAAATAATTATATTCTTTGAATCTAACAGCATCTTATCCCCTCTAGCTCTGTTCTTCCAGATATTGAGATGCCCTAGATATTCTCCCAGGAACTTCTCTGTGACTCACAGCAGGCATGCCTTGTGCTCAGTTGGTGCAAAGGGAGAGAAGGACGCCTGGCTTTTCTTTATTTCCCCAGAACAGGGTGATGGGAAGCGGGAGCCTTCCCTCTCCTCTTAAAAAAGTCTCAAAGGTGCAGATTTTAATTTTTAATTACTCCAAGATGAATGTGCTTACAATTTGAGCCTTGATGATACAGGCTGTACCTGGGTGCTCAAAGTCACCCAGGGAGCTTGTACAATAGGCATCTCTCCATCTGAGCTCAGGTGTGCACCCACATGCACAGGAGACCCTCACCTTGCAGCCTGGAGTGGCCAGGTAGCAGTGGGTCTTTGGACTGTGATCCGGGACAAGGAAGAGGACTTCGGGACATGTTGTTTGTCCCCAGGCAGATCTCGCTCCCACGTCCCCAGGCCTCCCCCACCCCAAGGGAGGAAGCCCTGCTCATTCAGGCTTCGGAGGCATTTCTGCATTCTTCTCTGGCCAGATTAGGGCCCTCCCTGCGCCCCTTCTCCCCTCACTTCTGCCAGGAGCGGGGGCGGAGCCGCGCTGGGCGGGCGGCCCAGATGGCCAGGCAGCCTCGAGCGGGGACACTTTCTCAGGCTTTCAAAAAGAGCACTTTCTTTCCTGCCTAATATTTAGCTCCTTCAAATGCAAATAGGAGGTTTCGCTCCAAGGTTAGCATAACAATTATGGGAAAGCTTTAAATCTGATGCGTTTGTTTACACGATGAAAGGCAGGCAGGATCCTAAAGCTCTGAGGCTCAGGCCTTTCAGCAACTAGTTTCTAACTAGTGAATTGCAAGTCAGTTTTAGATCACAAAGAAAATCAATTTATGTTACGCTGTAGACTCGTTTTGGAGGGAGTTCTACATTATCAATGTTCTCTCAGCCCTCTCCCCTTTCAGGGTGCAGGTTGGTGAGAGGTAATTGGCGTCAGTGGTAGGTGGGAAGGTCTTCATTACTGAGGGCGATGGGGGCGGGGCTGAGGCCAACGCAGGTAGAGAATTTTCCAGCGACTTTGGAGGGGCATTGGCGTAACATGCATAAATATACCTTTTTAAAAAGTTCATTTTCATTTCGATGATTGGACATTTCAAAAAGAGTCATGTGGTTTTAAGTACTATTGATGGGTATTAGATGGAGACTGCATGGCCTCTCAACTGTAAAATCATTAATTTGATTTCCAGGCACTGATAGTGAGAACTGAACTTGGTCATCAGAGGTGTCTCAGGTCTGGCTGTCAGGTGGGGGTAAAGGTAGAGGTAAGGGTGGGGATGAGGGTAAGACCACCCTCAAGGCCTAATCATGAGCAACAAAGAAATCTTAGCCCTTTAGACAACAACAACAACGATAAAATTCTTCTCTCTTATTTTACTTGGAGCTTTAGGTCCAGGAGACTTTCTCCACACCTTCCTCCTGGGACTTGCCTCCCACTTGTCAGGCACAACTCTCTCTTATATGAGTGTTGTGAGATCTCACAGCCTATTAGTGTCCTTGTCACCATGAGACTCAGGAGAAGATGAAGACCCATGGGAGCTTATTAAATGTATTGGCTTCATTAACATATTGTTGGCAAATGTTTCTGTATAACAACAGTCTACAAGGCCTACAACACAGAACATTTATGGGCACATAGTATTTAACAGTATTATTGTTACCGAACAAGGGTCCGAGGGGGGGCGATACTTGGCCCACCGAGGGATGCCAAAAACTGCTTCAGGAAACAGGGGCCCCTCCCAAGGACAGTATACTAATATCTATTAGGCTCTTCTGTCCGCTGCCAATTGGAAAGACATCTCTCAATGCCAGAGATTTGTGAAAAGGAAACAAAATGTTTATTTAATGCTATTCAGGCCTAATGCCTTCCTTGAAATATTAAAGTCTTTAAGGGTATACACCTACACACACACACGCAGCACTCCCTTCTCCCACTCTCCCAACTCCGGGTACCGTAAATCAGGAAAAGAGCACACGTCCGTTTTCAGGTCGCTGGCACGTGAGCTGTGTCGCCTGCCTGTCTAGGCAGGATCTCCAATTAATCCAAAGTCAGGAGGCACCTTTCACTGGCAAGAGTTCTTTGTACCAAGTTCCAGTCAAAGTCTCTCCTGCTTTCCAGGCCACTCGGCCAAAGGGAGCACCTCAGAGCCGCGTGGGCTTCTACCAAAGCCACACTCCACCAAAAGCGCGTGTCTTTCTTCTTCACCTGGCTGCAGGGATCTCCATTCTGGCAAAGCTGCGTAGTTTTCCCTTTCACCTGGCCAAGAGGGGGTCTGCACCCTGCTGAGACCCGTGTGGCTCTCTCTCCTAATGGCTTCGGGGGGGGGGGGTCCTAACTCTGCTGAAACTTCGTGTCTCTCCCCCTAATGGCTGCTGTGTCTGGGTTTAAATCCCCCGGTGCCCATCTTCCTCTGTACCCCTATTTCCGACTCCTCCCACTATCAGTTACGCCTGCCAGTATTTCTGTATTATTATAAGTTTACTGGGCTGCCATTGTTAGTCTGGGCAGGTATGGTCCCATCTCCTCCAAGCCCCAATGCAGGCGCTGTAACTCCGGGGATCTGCCCCCCAGTCACATCTTGGGGGGGAAGTGACTTCATTCCCCTAGCTCCAAGCATGGCCACAGCCATTTAACATATCCAAGTGACCCGCCAAAGGCTATAGATATGTTAAATGACCAGGCCATGGATTAGCTGCAGGGCTGTGGCTTTACAAAACAGCCCTGCATGTTCCTGGTCTATGTGTCCCTTCCCCCAACTCACACCTGTGAGGGGGAAGGGGTGAGGACACCTTATACGTCTCTCCAATATTCCTATACACTTTGAGTTCTGGACACTATTCCAAATCCTTCCTGGGCACCCCCCTTTGGCTGCACCCTGTATCATTATCCCATTTTTCTGGAGTATTTATTGACCATCATAAAGATGCCATTTTCAATGTTACTATTAAGCTACAAAACCATTTAAAAATATATTGCAGTGTTTCTACAGGTGGTTCGAAAAGCCTGTCCAGTGGAACTGGGACAGGCATACATGTATTATTATCTCATAGGTACAAAGCAGGTTGGCCCTTAGAAATGTTGTATCTACTAGGAATCATTTTCAACTTGAGTGTGTAGTAGAACCTGAGGCTCTTGTTAAAACACACATGGCTGGACCTCACTTCCAAAGTCTCTGATTGGGTCTGGGGTGGAGCCCAAGAATTTCCATTTCTTACAAGTTGCTAGGAGGTGCTGGTATCCTCTTTCAGAACCAGGCTTGGAGAACCACCAGCCTAAACGAATCATAAATTGTATAATTTTGAGAGAACCCAATATGATAAAAGAGTTTTATTTTTGCAAGAATAGCTTAGAGAGAACAGTAGTTACTGACTGAACCATCCATGCTAGGAATTCAGGAAGATTGAGGAACTATTCTTAAATTTTATTATTTCTGTAATGTAGGTTTTAAAGATTGTTGGCTTGACTTATTTAAGAACTCGAAGTAAGTAGTCTTCCTGAGTTAAGTATATGAACCTTAGAAAAACACTATTTGGCCCCGCAAGCTTGATGAATGTGTCTCAGGGGATTGTGGTGTTAGTGAAATATTGGGTTGGCCAATTTTCTGCAAGTTGACTCTAGTAGTGCTTAACTGTCTTTAACTTAATTCAAAACAATTTTCTTAGATTGTATTGTGACAGCTGTCATATCAATATGTATTTTAAAAAGCATCAGAATTGGTGAATTCTTGTGCAGCCATTTTAAGATTGGAGATGGTAGAAAACATGTGACACTTTCAGCATATTATGCTTTATTGTTTCAAGAAAGGTAAAAATGCAACTGAAATGCAAAAAAACAGAAGATCTGTGCAGTGTATGGAGAAGGTGCTGTGACTGTTCAAAGGTGTCAAAAGTGGTTTGTGAAGTTTCATTCTGGAGATTTCTTGATGGATGATGCTCCGCCATCAGGTAAGCAAGTTGAAGTTGATAGCAATCAAGTCAAGACATTAACTGAAAATAGTCAACATTATACCTTACAGGAGATAGCCAACATACTCAAACTATCCAAATCAATAACGTTATTGGTGAAAATGAAAAATGCATCCTTTATTTTAGGGAAAAAACCATACAGGCCTTTTGGCCAACCCAACATATCTGTTTTGTGATATTCAGGTACATGGATCTTCACTGCCCTGAATTTGCCCCTTGGCCATCCTAGTAATCATACCCCTTTCATCAGTTATCCTATGCTTTGTATTCTTCTGAAGTGCTCTCTTTCTCTGAAAGTTTCTATAAGCTCCTTCTTTCTTATTAAGACAGACTGTGCAACCCAGGGTTTCAGTACAGGAAAAGAAAGCCTCAAAATCTCTGGCTGTAAAAACCTGTGGGGGTTGCAGCAGTGGGAGAAACTCCCATCCTCACACAAGAGTTTGTTGGAGAGACCCACAGGGTCCTAGAACATACCCACCCCCTGGAAATCACACCGGAAGGGCCTAATTTGCTTATGGATAGTGGGGGAGGTGACTGAAAGCTGGCTAAGAGCAAAGTAAGTGGTGTTGTTCCCTCTCTAACCTTTCCCCCATATACAGTGCCACAATGAAGCAATGTGGGTTGCCCCACCCTAATAAATACATAAGGCCCTACACTTTACAACATAACAGAGGCTCCGAGACAAAAAAATTGTGGCCCAAATGAAAGAATCAATCACAATTCCAGAACAAGAACTAAGCAACAAGGAGATAGCCAACCTATCAGATGCAGAGTTCAAAACACTGGTATCAGGATGCTCACAGAAATGGTAGAGTATGGTTGAAGAATGGTAGAAAACATGCAAAGTGAAATAAAAAATATATACAGGGAACCAACAGTGAAAGGAAGGAAACCAGGACTCAAATCAACAATTTGGAGTAGAAGGAAGAAAGAAACATTTAACCCAAACAAAATGAAAAAACAATAATTCAGAAAAATGAGAAGAGGCTTAGGAACTTCCAGGACAACTTTAAATATTCCAACATATGAATCATAGGGATGCCAGAAGAAGAAGAAGAGCAAGAAATGGAAGACTTAGTTTAAAAATAATGAAGGAGAACTTCCCCAATCTGGCAGAGGAAATAGACTTCCAGGAAGTCCAGGAAGCTCAGAGAGTCTCAAAGAAGTTGAACCCAAGGAAGTACACACCATGGCACATCATAATTAAGTTACCCAAGATTAAAGATAAGGAGAGAATCTTAAAAGCAGCAAGAGAAAAGGAGACAGTTAACTACAAAGAAGTTCCCATGGGACTGTCCGTTGATATCTCAGAAGAAACCTTACAGGCAAGAAGGGGCTGGAAAGAAGTATTCAAAGCCATGAAAGGCAAGGACCAACATCTAAGATTGCTCTCTCCAGCAAAGCTTTCATTTAGAATGGAAGGGCAGATAAAGTGCTACACAGATAAAGTCAAGTTAAAGGAATTCATCACCAAGCCATTAATATATGAAATGTTAAAGGGAGTTATCTGAGGAAAAGAAGATGATAAAAAATATGAACAGTAAAATGACAACAAACTCACAATTATCAACAGCTGAACCTGAAAAAAAACCCCAACAAATTAAGCAAACAACTAGAACAGGAACAGAACCACAGAACTGGAGATCACATGGAGGGTCATCAGCAGGGAGTGGGAAGAGAAAGAACGAGGGAAAAGATACAGGGAATAAGAAGTATAAATGGTAGGTACAAAATAGACGAGGGGAGGTTTAGAATAGTATGGGGAATGTAGAAGCCAAAAACTTATATGTATGACCCATGGACATGAAATAAGGGGAAGAATGCTGGTGGGAAGCAGGGTGCAGGGCAAGGAGAATAAAGGGGAGAAAAAAATGGTACAACTGTAATAGCATCATTAATAAAATATTAAATAAATAAATAAATAAATTGCATATCTTATGAAGGAGATATTTTAATTTTTACTTTTATATAGAGGTACACAGAAGTAGACACATAAAATAAATTATTTTGATGATGACGATGCCTCCTTAATGTGTCTTAACATCAGGTTAGGCTTTATTTACATGCTGCTATACTATGTGGATAAAAATATGTCTTCTCTGTAAAGTCACATATGTTGCCATTTGACCATAGATATGCTGTACCAGTTGAGAAATAAGTAATAAACTTAAATTACAGGAGAAATTCTCATCATCACATTTTTACATACATTAAGGAAATATGTAGCTCAAAAATATGTAAATCATTTTATAAAATAAATAAACACCTAAAATTGATTTTTTTTCCATAGGCCTCATAACATGGTGGAGGACACTCTTTTGGGAGACAAGAGTGCTTCCTAGTAACTAGTTCTGTGACACTGGGTCTTGAGGCTAGAGAGCGCAATATTTTTGAGATACTTTCTTAAGTAAATCATTGCCTCATTGCCAGTACAGGGGTGGATAATCTTTGTGGGTCTTTCTGGATTACATGGATAGCACTTGCTTTGGTTTCCTTATGTCACATAATATGTACACATGCAAGAAGGTCAGCATCGATTTCAACAGGTGGCTCTATTAATGGTGATATTGTCAACACCTTTTAAAATTATTGTGATCTCTACTGCATGTGTTACAGTTTCTCTGGTTTTGTGGAAAATGCTGTGTTGATTGGTTTTCATTATAAAGGAGTCAATTCCTTTGAGCAACTGCTATTTCTGCCTGAGCATTCAAGTCATTGAGGAGACATTTAATTTAGGGGCAGAGCAGAATTTCTTTACCCTTGCCATTATCCTATGTCACAGATGACTGCTTTAGTGCCAATAAAATGCCAAGGGCTCTGGATTTTATTGGGCAAAACAATGAGTGGCAAAGTCATTCCTATTAAATATTAACATAATTTACTAAGAATATAATTAGAAATAAAATAAATTAGCATGTGAAATGTGTATCTTAATCATCCTCTAATCTTGTTCAGGTGTTGAAAAATTGTTTCTTAGTCCTAAATATAGTTGGGGTTTTAAGAGCATTAAGCTGTCATCACAGAGAGGCAGTGGATGTTTCCACAGGTATTTAAGGCTTGAACTTTTTGGAAGTCAAGTGGAGACTGTAACAAGAAATATGAGTGAGGGTATGTGTGTGTGTGTGTGTGTGTGTCCCTGTATTGTGAGCCAGGAGATGAAAGTGGGAAATCAGATATAAAATAGAAAGTGGAAAATGAGAACAAATAAGGCTCTAGGGTATTTTCTAGTTCTGAAATAAAACCACATTTTGAATCCAATAGGTCAAATATATATAAATACAGAGTAGAGGGTAGATATCTGGAAATAACAAACTTTGCTCTCCAGAAGGAAAGGGGAAATTAACTAGAGTAGAGACTTCTGGAACAGCAGTACTTCATTAGTAAGAATGGTAAAGATTAAATTAATTTATTCTGTTGTGTATCTGTATTATTTACCAGTTTTGCTGGTGTGCATTTTGGTTGTTTCCATTTATTTTTGATGTTATAAAGTGTTGCTGTGATCATTATTTTGCTTGTTTCTGGTGTGAAGGTGCTAGGTTATCTTTAGGGCACTTTGCATTTGTGATGTATTATTAATATCTATTCTGCCTAGTCTAAAATTTCTACTAGCAAAATAGTAAGCCCTAAACTGATTCCCTGTGTTTGCACAGTAGAATTGTTAGTTGAAGGGTATGCCACTCTTCAACTTTGCAAGCTAATGCCAAAATTGTTTTCCAAACATATATACATACTCTTACCACAGTGTAAAAGACTTCCTGTTGCCCTGTATTTTTCTTAACATGCTGCATTGTCAGCATTTAATATTTTGTCAACTTGAAGATGGTAAAATTTTACCTCATTTTGATTTTTAATAAATATAATATTTGAACCATTTTAAGTATACAGTTTATGTATGTTCTTATTATTGTGAAACAGATCTCAGGACTTTTTCATCTTGCAAAACTGAAACTCTGTACCCATTAAACAACTCTCTTTTTTCCTCTTTTCCAAGCCCCTGGCAAGTACCCTTGTACTTTCTGTTCCTACGTATTTGACTACAATAGGTACCTTACATAAATGGCATCATCTAGTATGAAAACATACACATATAAGACAAACCATACATTTGTCTTTTTGTGACTGGCTTAATTTCAGTTACCATCCTCAGGGTTTGTCCATGTTGTAGCATGTGTCAAATTTTATTTTTAAAACAAAATAATATTCCATCATATGTACATATCACATTTTTTTTAGTCGCCCATCTGTCAATGAACATTTGGATTGTTTCCACCTCCTGGCTATTGTGAACAGTGCTGCTGTGACTACGGCAGTGGGTAGGAGACCATTCTGCATGGCAAGAGCCCAGCCCCCAGTGGCAAATCTACTGCAAAGTAACTTCCTAAAATCCATGCTAAATCTTCCAAGGACGAGTGTAACCGGTTCAACCACTTTTGCCTTTTCATTTGCAAATATCCCTCTTCTGTGATGTGATTAGCGGCATTGGCTCCTTTGTTGTCTGTAAAATGTAACCACCTAAAGCAACCTGGGCATAGTAAATGAGGACCATCAGGTAATGTGCCAAGAAACCCAATAAAGGCCAGTCAGGGCAAGGGCTGTGGATTTTGCTCCCTTTGAGAGAAAAGCAACGCTGTCCCTTTTCCTCCACCGGACTTGGTAGTCCGTGTGTCTAATTTCATCCATAATGACGAGGACACTGTGGGCTGGTGTCCGAATCAGCAGTGCAAATAGGTGTTGAGATCCTGCTTATAAATCTTGTAGGTATAGATCCAGGAGAGGATTTGCTGAATTACATGGTGGTTCTATTTTAAATTTTTTGAGGAACAGCCATACTGTTTTTAATAAATGCTGGACCACTTTACATTCCCATCAACAATGCAGAAGGTTTCCTGTTTCTCCACATCCTCGTCAACATTTATTACTATCTGATTTGTTGATAGTAGTAACTCTGTAAAGTGAAGGTGTTATCGCATTGTGGTTTTAATTTACATTTCTCTAATGATTAGTGTTGTTGAGTATCTTTTCATATGCTTGTTGGCAATTTGTACATCCTCTTTGAAGATAATATTTTTTCAAGTTCTTTACTCATTTTTAAAATTTAAATTTATTTAAATTAAAAAAAGATTCACTCGTTTCTCTCACCCTCCACCCACTGCATCTGGCAACCACCAATCTGTTCTGTGTATCTGTAAGCTTTTTTTGGTGTATGTTTGTGTCTTTTTTTATTCCATATATAATAAATTATACAGTGTTGTTTTTCTTATCTTACTTGTTTCACTTAGCATAATGCCCTCAAGTTCCATTCGCATCGTCTCAAATGGCAAGACTTTATTCTTTTTTTATTGTCCTTCAGTTACAGTTGTCCCCAATTTGCGCCCCCATTACTCTCCTCCACCTTCCCTACCCCGACTTCCCACATTCAATCCTGCCCCCTGCCACACTGACTTTGTCCATGGGGCCTTTATACATGCTCCTTGACATCCCTTCCCTTTCTTTCCCCCCTCTCCCTCTCCCTCTTCTCATCTGGTTACTGTCAGTTTGTTCTTTATTTCCATGTCTCTGGTTCTATTTTGCTTGCTTGTTTGTTTTGTTGATTAGGTTCCACTTACAGGTGAAATCGTATGGTATTTGTCTTTATGGCTGAATAATATTTCATTGTATGTATATATATATATATATACATATATATATATATATACACCATAATTTCTTTATCTATTAATAATCACTGATGGACACTTCACTTTTGTCACTGATGGGCACTTTAGTTTAAAAACTTTAAATCAGTGTTAAAAGCCACTGGAAAAATAATAGCAAGTGAGGCAACAGAAAAATAATGAGACTTCAAATATTCTAAGATAACTACATTATTGGATGGGAAGCAAATAAAATCATTAAGTTAAGCACTAAAATCAAAAGAAACACTAGGATAAAAATTGAATAAATGGAGGATACACAATAACATATTTGAAATAAATCCAAATGTATTATTAATCACAACTAATTCAAATGGAGTAAACTTCATGTCAAAAATCAATGTACTTCAGACTAAAACTGTAAAAATCTATATAATGTTTATATAAGATAATAAAAAATAAATAAAACTGATTGGACTATATTAATGTCAGAAACTACATACATGCTTTAAGACAAAAATATTCCAGAAATAAGGCAAACACAATAGTATATAAGACTCAAATCAGCAAAAAATATAATAATTTAAACATTAGTGTACCTAAAATAAGGTTTCAAAATGTATAAAGTAAAACTTTAGAGAACTATAATGATAAATTGACAAATATTTCATCATAACAAAAGATGTCAAAATACCTTCCTCATTAATAAAGAAGAAAATGACTAGGAATATAGAACACAACCCAATATTATAAATTATATAAAACTATGCCAAATAAGTGATAGATACTTATTTTCTTAAACCATATGTGGATGATTTGCAAGAATATTATTCTTCCAGTGGTTTTTAAATAAACTCCACAAAATAGACATTATAGTTTTATATGTTCAATGTCTTTATAAAAGTGTTAACCCATGTTCTCTACTTTCTTTTCTCTTTTTAAGTTTCTCACCTTTCTTGTCTCCCAGACTTCCTTTTTTGCTCATTTTATGTTTCCTAAATTAAATCTGATAGGTATGTCTTTATTGAGCCTGTATTAATGGTACATATTCAATGTTTGGTGCTTTTATTTTGCTCATGTTTTTTTTTAAGTGAAATTTGTTTTATTATTTTTTTTCAGAGAACTTTTCTTTAGTCCTTCTGGAGATAACTCCTTCTTAGCTGGGCTTTGATGGAGGTAGCTGGGCAGCACCCACAAATCTAAATTGGTGGTGGTGGAGGGTGTTCAGTCCTTTTGGGTTTCACGAGAATGATTCCTGTCTACCTTGCTACCGTGAATGACACAATTCATACAGTAATGTAGTTAAACATACAGCTTGGGAAGCACATAGGCATCAAAGACACTCACTTCATAAATGTCCCTAACAGCTATGGCTTCTATCGTATCTGAATGATGAACTCCTTAATGACCTTGACCGTGGGCATGCATTGGGCACAGTTGGTACAGCAAATAGGCTGCACATGTCCTTGGCCTTTTGAGGGCCGCGTGTTTCTTCTTTTCTTGGTCATCTTCGAAGTGAAGACCTGGAAGAGGTACTGTGTTCTTAAATTATAACTTTGTATCAGCAATTTTCAACCCGTGTGCTGCAAAAATGTTAAAAACGTGCAATGCTTGACATTTTAGTCAGAGGCACTGACCTTTTTCCCTTAGATTCTCAAAAAAAAAATGACAATAGCCAACACAATAATAGCTATCTGGTTTGAATGGATCAAAATTATACCTATTTTTTGGTCAAATCGGCAAAAAAGTATATTTTTTGATGTGCTGCAGAATTTTGGTAATTAGTTTATATTTGCCATGAGGTGAAAAAATTGAAAAACACTGCTCTGTATCGAATATTAGCTTGAGCATTATTTGTCCTCAGTTCTTTTCTGGTTGCTGTTATTAAAATCAGCTGTATGTCTAATTTTTATTTTTGTTAATTTGCCCCTGTCTTCTTTAAAGATCTTTGTTTTTGTCTTTGATGCTGTGTAGATTTTTGTATTATGTCCATAGATGAATTTCTGTTTATTTATTCAATTTTGAATACATCAGAAATCTGAGAATTTGCATTTTTTAAAAAAATTTTTTAGATTATTTATTTATTTATCTTTAGAGGGGAAGGAGAGAGGGAGAGAAACATCAATGTATGGTTGCCTTTCGTGCATCCCCTGCTGGGAGTTGGCCTGCAGGGAACCAGCCTGCAACCCAGGCTTGTGCCCTGACTGGGAATCGAACCGCGATTCTCTGGTTCGCAGGCTAGTGCTCAATCCACTGAGCTACGCCAGCCAGGGCCAGAATTTGCATTTTAAAACATACCCTAAAACAAACCTTCTTTCTAGTATGTCAGTTATTGAATATTAGATTATCTCTTTTTTATTTCCCATTCCTTTTACTAGCTCTTCTATATTTTCTTTCTCTTTATCCATTATGGCCTCATTATGTATTATTTCTCTAAGTTTACTTTCCAGTACCCTAATTTTGACTTCAGCTTTGTCTTTCTAGCCATTTAGTTTATAAAATGTTTAATTTCAGTTATTATATATTTTATTTCTATAATATATATATCATTATTTTTCAAATGCAGCTTATTTTGATAGTGTCTTATTCTTTTGAAATAATTACAATGCACTCTTATTGTGTTAACATGTTAAATATAATTAATTTATATTTAATTCTGTATTAGATAATTTCAATAGCTGTTATTTTTGTGAGTCTGATTTGCTTTATGTTGTTTGTCCAAGTGCTAGTTCATGACTGGCACGATGCGGTATTTTCTTTTTAATCGTGGGAACTTTTTTGACTGTGGATGTTCCAGTAGGCCTGCATTGGACGTGGTTCCTCTAAATGGGGGTTTACCTTTGTTTACACCAAGTTCCTAGAGTCACGAAAAATTAAGCACTCTTTAAAAATAACTTTTACTTTGGGGTTTTTAGATTTGATACAAATAATATGAATTCTAGCCCAAATGATACATGGACACTAGTTTACGATTACAAAATTTCAATGAGCACTTTACCCTCTCTGTCCCAAGTAAAGAAACTAATAGACAAATTTCAACTCCATCTTCCTGTATGGGTTTTTTTTTCTCCTATTTTACTGTCTTTGCTACCTGGTTATAGGAAGATCTAATCTAACATTTATTCCAGAAAGCAACTCTAGGCTTGGTCTCCTGCCTTCCAGGAAGAAAGGAGCTATATGATATAATGTTTGGCAGATTGTCCTATGACATTGCTTATTTCAATGCTTGGTTACCTCTGGATTCAAGATTCTGGATGTTTTCAGTCTTTGGGGATAACCATAAAAAAAGATCAAAGTTGAGCTATACATTTAAATATTTAAAATGTATATTCTATTTATGAACCTGAAATGTTTTGTATGATATTCATTTGTGCCATACTCTCAAAGTTTTTCTTTTCTTTAAAGAAATAGTCACAAAGTGAAAAGCCAATATTAAGACTTGAATTTATATTGTATGGTTCAAAGAAATTCACTAGCTCTTGGCTACTGGTTTATACCATCACACGGTGACAAAAATATTTTGTAACAACGACTTGAAAACGATTTTTTAGATGTATTACTGTTACCGAACAAGGGTCCAATGGGGGGGCAATACTTGGCCCACCCAAGGATGCCAAAAAAGTACTTCAGAAAACAGGGGTCCCTCCCTGTTTACAGTATACTAAGGACAGTATACTAATATCTATTAGGCTCTTCTGCCCGCCACCAATTGGAAAGACATCTCTCAATGCCAGAGATTTGTGAAAAGGAAACAAAATGTTTATTTAATGCTATTCAGGCCTAATGCCTTCCTTAAAATATTAAAGTCTTTAAGGGTATACACCTAAACACACACACACACACACACACACACACACACAGCGCTCCCTTCTCCCACTGTCCCAACCCCGGGTACCGTAAATCAGGAAAAGAGCACACATCCATTTTTCAGGTGGCTTGCACTGTGAGCTGTGTCGCCTGCCTGTCCAGGCAGGATCTCCAACTAATCCAAAGTGATGCGGCACCTCCACTGGCAAGAGTTCTTTGTACCAAGTTCCAGTCAAAGTCTCTCCCGGTTTCCAGGCCACTCAGCCAAAGGGAGCACGCCAAAGCCGCATGGGCCTCTTCTACCAAAGCCGCACTCCACCAAAAGCGCGCGTCTTTCTTCTTCACCTGGCCGCAGGGATCTCCATTCAGGCAAAGCTGCGTGGTCTTCCCTTTTACCTGGCCAAGAGGGGGTCTGCACTCTGCTGAAACCTCATGGCTCTCCCTCCTAATGGCTACAGGGGTATACATCTTTCCAAAACAGGGTGGCTCTCCCCCTCACCTGGCCAAGAGGGGGTCCTCACTCTCCTAAAGCCACATGCCTCTCTCGCAGGCACTCTCTCAGAGAAGCAGCCCCCAATTCTAGCATGGGTAGCTGCCACTCACTTCTCCCTGGCCCAAAACTTGGCCACAGCTATTTAACATATCTATGAAACCAGTTAAAGGTTATAGATATGTTAAATGACCATTCCAGAGGTTAGTTGCAAAACTGTTGCTATGCAAAACAGCTCTCAATGGCCCTGCTCCATTCGTCCCTTCCCCCAACTGACACCTGGGGGGGGGTGAGGACATCTTAATATTTCCTCCAATATTCCTATACACTTTGAGTTCTGGACACCATTCCAAATCTTTTCTGGCCCCCCCCCCCCCTTGGCTGCACCCTGTATCATTACTATTAAATTTAGGACGATAAGGAGCTATGACATGTTTGTTTCCAAGTATTGTAGAGAGGGTCCTTAAGAATCTCAATGTAGCTGAAAAAATTTTAAGTTTTCCCCAATTTGCCAACTACAGGAGAACAGTGCACTTAGAACTATTACCTGGCCAGGGAAAACCCAACCCATATTTTACCTCTGAGAATAAAATTTTTATCTTGAATGTTTTTTGGCCTTATTTCATTTACAGTGGCTTTGATTTGGTATACTTAATGTGTATACAAAGAGAAGAGATGAGAATGATTCTACTCAGAAAGTCTGAATGTCTTGTTTCTTTAAAACTGATATTATTAACTTTAAGACTGTGCATCATTCCAGTGGTTTTTAGGTATTTCACATGTTTGTGTTTGTTTCTCTATTTGTGAAAAAGAAGAGATTACTTATAAAATAGAAAGTACCTTGGCAGTAAAGGAAGAGAAATCAGCTTTCATTCTAGGAAAATGGTATGCATATCTGATTTCCTTTAAAGTAGCTTCAGATTATTGGATATATTTATAATGGGTGGCAATTTTAACCATTAAAAATAATAACCTCATGTTTTTTATTAGTTCCTTGGTTTTAATAGACCATTCAAATAATGCTTTAGCTAATGGTTTTCTTGCTTTTATTTATTTTATTTTATTTTATTATTTTTATTTTTAAAAAGATTTTATATACTTTATATTTAGACAGAGGGGAAGGGGAAGAAGAAAGACACTGACAGAAACACCAATGTCTTGTTGCCTCTTGAGCACCCTTCTGGGGACCTGGCCAGCACCCCGGGCATGTGCCCTGACTTGGAATTGAACTGGCAACCCTTTGGTTTTCAGGCCGGTGCTCAATCCTCTGAGCCCCACCAGCCAGGGCTAGTTTTATTGTTTTTAGTGAGAAGGAAACAATATTTTGCTATTGCTCAATAAAACCATATTGCCTCTTAATGATCTGTTATCAATGATTTCTTACCTTTTCTTATTCTATGTAGTATCTGTCACTTAGAATTCAGAAGATTAATTATTATTTTTAAAGAAGGGGAAAGGGACTAGGTAAAGAACATGTACGAATAACCCAGGGGCAAGGACAACAGTGTGGGAACTGACTGGGAGCGTGGTGGGGGCAGTTAGGACGGGCAGAGGAGGACAAAGAGGGAAAAATTGGGACAACTGTAACAGAATAACAATAAAAAGCAATTTAATAAATCATTTAAATTTTCAAAAAAAAAGAATCTAACATAAAATTCTAGTTTGGCTATATAGCTTTCATTTGATGCTTTAATCTGTATAGTCTTTTAGAATGATCATATTTTTGGCTTATGCTAGTTTATTAGAAACCATAGCATTTGGTCTAGAAGACAAAATATTCATATTTATTATTTGCAAAGGTAAAATACAAAACTATAGTGAATTATTTTATAGCTTGGGTTTAGTGGCTTATTTTTTCTCATTGTTATGAGAAAATAGCTTTGTAAATGTCTCTCTCTCTTGAAGCGTGTACCCTGGCATTTGTTTGGATAGGATTAGACATATCCATTGCTTCTGTCTAGGTCAAAACTTAGTGTCTGTCTAGGGGAGTCTCTGAGTCTCAGTTGTTTTGAATAAAATATAACTTGGATTCTGGTTTCACATCACTTGATAACAGTACATATTATCCTAATAAAATTTTGATAATTTGCAAAACTGCTAAAATACACAGGTTTTTATGAACTGTCCTACTCTTAATAGAGCTCACAGTAATATTTTTCTTCAAAGAAAGAGGTATATCAAAATTATAGTGGCTTTCTAAAAACTAACACTTGATCAATTTTGTTCTTTCCTATTTGAAAACGTATAAATGTTTAGAAATGATGGGTGTATGTAGAGCAAAATTATAAACCAGAACATAGCAGAATGCAGTTAATAATGTGAAGAGAGCTCAACTAAAATATAGCCCTTATGAACAGAAGTAGAGTTCAAACTGGCAAACTCATGGCCATATTTCTTTATTATTGTGGCTGGGAGGTGGAAGGGAAAAAGTGGAAGGAATATTATGAGCATATCAGACCATAAATTGAAATACTGACTCCAATGTTAATAACCTTTAAAAAGACTGAAACTTAAGAGATTGGTCCGTTGGCATTTGACTTTTTCATTTTTCTTCTTCCTCACGACTTCATTGGTCTTTAACATTGGCTAGGTTTCAGAGTCACTAGGGTAATTTTTAAAATTAAATAGATACTCCAGTATTATTAAATGAGAATTTTTAGAATATCTGCACTTGTAAAAGCTCCTCTAGATAAATATGATAATTGTGGAGCACTGATCCATTTTCTATTAATGCCACCTAAAATCTCTTGTGTTTATAAATGAGTTCATGTCAAAAGGGCAATCAATTCACAATATTCCATCTCCCAGTTAACTATTGATCTAACCTACACATGTAAGAGCTTGCCAGAGAGATGAAATACACATTAGTAAATAGTCTCCAAAATAAGGACTAAAGTGAATTGTTATTAATTCTGATGTCTAAATAAATGGAGGTGAGGAAAGTCATAGTCCTGATTTTGAAAGCCCGAAATTTAAATGTTTTATCAAGAACTAAGAGGTATCCACTGATTACATCAAGTTTCTATATCTTTACATGAACATTTATTGTTCTTGTAATTTTTCTGAGTACAAATCAAGAGGGTTGTTTAGAAAACATATTTCTGACCCTCATTCAGAGCCCTGTTTAATAAAAACCTTATGAAGAAAATGCCCATTTTGGTATAGCTCTGTGTATGTGGAACTTAGTCAAGAGAGAAGCACATTCTTGGAAAAAATATTAACTCATATGCAAATAATTTTCAATTTTCTTTTTTAAAATGTTTTCAGCTGGAACTTGTTTTCAGCATTTCAAGGGAGAGAAGTCACTCACTAATTAGTATTGGAGGTGGTGAGTGAAATAATGTGTGTATATGTGTGTAGGAGGAAGTAGAAATTAAGGAAGAGTAGACTTTTTCTTTATTTAATTCCCAGTTCCCACACCACTTTTCTCAGATTTATTTTTCTTTGTGAATAACTTTTTTAGTCACATTAATAAGATGTGACTCGATCTGATGTTTGTGTATTTATTTGATTCGCAGTTAACACTGCTTTGTTCTTCTCTCATTTAAGTTATAGGTTTACTAAATCTTTGATAAATTAGTCTCTCTTCTACGAACTTTTCTCCAGATTTTTGAACATGTAGTAGATTTTTTAGAACTAATATAGTTTATTACCTCAATGAGTTCTAAATTAAGGGGCTCTGTGATACTGCTCAGTGACAAGATGGAAGAAGTTTTGATGACTTTTAGAAGGGGTTCAGAAAGTTCAATGAGGGCTTATCTTTTAAACTACTTTATTTAAAAAGGAAATGAATGTCAGCCAGACCAGCAAACAAATAAAAAACAAAAAAACTAACCACCAAAAAACTAACTGTGTGGTGAAGGAGAAACAGTAAGAACCTTTATGAATTGCTGGTGGGATAGAAACTTTGGAAAAATATTTCTTGTCTCTGGTACCGCTAAAGGTACAAATACCCTATGATCCAGTAATCCCACTCTTACATATATATACCCCCCCATACATTTCTACTTATGTATACCAGAATGTCCGAGACTTTTCAAAGCTGCCTTGTAGTGGGTCAGATAAGTATATTCAAAATGTCCACCAACATATCAACATTCAAATTAATAAATGAATTATGATATATTCAGGCACTGGGATAGGCAACAATAAAAAATGAACAAACTACAAATATACAAAAGAATGTGGATCAGTCTTTTAAAGATATAATGTCTACTGAGCAGAAGACATAAACAATGAAATAGTCTATATGAATTGAATTACATCAATAATAGGAAAAATTCAACCAATTTTAGGTATATATAATTATATAATAAAACTTAAAGAAAATCAAAGAAGTAGATATGTATTTCAGGGATATTGGTTATAGGTGTAGGGAGGAAGGATTTATACTCAAGAAGAGACAAGCCTGAGATTCTGTTACATTATGTTTTATCATGATTTAGGTTATGTTGCTTTTTATTTAAATAGTTTATTAAGGTGTACATTTGTTTTGTGTACATTTTTTTCTATGTAGAGTTGACATTTGGACAACATAGATATTAAGGTCACCAACCCCCCACACACTTGAAAATCTCCCTGTTACTTTTTACTCTACAATTGGCCCTGTGCATCTGTGGACTCAACCACCACTGGTGGAAAACAGTATTTTTCATCCAAGGTAGGGAATCTGTGGTTATGAATCTAAGGTTGTGAACCCATGGTTGAATATCAGAGGGTGGGAATCTTTGGTTAGAAATGCAAAAATACTGTTTTTCCTCTGCAGTTGATTGAATCTGCTGATGCGAATCCCACAAATACGAAGCCCATTGTATTTAATCTGTCTGTAAGTGGACCTGCTCAGTTCAAACCCCTATTGTTTAAGAGTGAGCTGTATATTTTATTATTTTATTTTATTTTTTAGAATTATGTTTTATTGATTATGCTATTACTGTTGCCCTGATTTTTCCACCTTTGTCTTCCTCTACCCAGCACCTCCTACTCCCTCAGGCAATCCCCCCACCATTGTTCATGTCCACAGGTCATGCATATATGTTCTTTGTCTAGCTATTTCCTATACTATACTTTACATTCTCATGGCTATTCTATAACTACATATTTGTACTTCTGTTTTAAAAAAATTTGTTGTTTAATTGCAGTTGTCCCCATTTCCCCCCAATTACTCTCCCATGACCTACTCACCCTCCACCTTCCAGTGTCAAACTCACATTGACTGGGCACGCCACATCAGCCTCTCAGTTGCCTTCAAAGGGCCAAAGTAATTTTAGGACTGTACAAGAGCTGCCGCTGGGTAGAAACAAGGTGGAGGGCCCAATTCGGTCTGCTGGCCTTGTGTTTGCCACCTGTGCTGTACATCCACCTCCAGTCCAGCAACCATCAAAATGCTCTCAATATCCGAGATTCTATCTCTGTTCTTCTTGTTTGCTTAGTTTGTTTTTTAGATTCAATTGTTGATAGATATGTATTTTTGCCATTTTGTAGTTCATAGTTGTGATCTTCTTTTTCTTAAATAAGTACATTTAACACTTCATATAATAATGGTTTGATGATGATGAACTCCTTTAGTTTTTTCTTCTCTGGGAAGCTCTTTATCTGCCCTTTGATTCTAAATGATAGCTTTGCTGGGTAGAACAATCTCAGCTGTAAATCTCTGCTTTTCATGACCTTGAATATTTCTTGCCAATCTCTTCTAGCCTGCAAAGTTTCTTTCAAGAAATCAGCTGATAGTCATGGGAACTCTCCTGTAGGTAACCAACTTTGTTTTTTCTTGCTGCTTTTAAGATTTTCTCTTTATCTTTAACCTTTGACATTTTAATGATGATGTGTCTTGGAGTGGGCCTTTTTGTATCCATCTCGTTTGAGACTCTCTTTGCTTCTTGGACTTGCATGACTATTTCCTTCACCAAATCAGGGAAGTTTTCTTTCATTATTTTTCCAAATATATTTCCAATTTCTTGCACTTTCTCTTCTCCTGGCAGCCCTATGATGCAAATGTTGGAAAGCTTGAAGTTGTCCCAGAAGCTGCTTGCACTATCCTCAGATTTTTAGATTCTTTTTTATCTTGTTTTGATTGGTTGTTTTTTGCTTCCTTGTGTTCCAAATCATTGATTTGATTCTTGGCTTCATCTACTCTACTATTGTTTTCCTGTACAATTTCCTTTAATTCAATTAGTCTATCCTTCATGTCTAACTCTATCTTTTTTATACAGGTGAGGTCCTTGCCAAGTTCCTTGACACTCCTTATAACTAGTGTTTTGAGCTCTGTATCTAATAGATTGCTTATCTCCCTTTTGTATAGTTCTTTTTCTGGAGTTTTGATCTGTTCTTTCATTGGTACCATGTTTCTTTGTCTCCTCATTTTGGCAGTTTGCCTGTGTTTATTTCTATGTATTAGGTAGAGCTGCTTTGACTCCCTGTCTTGGTAGTGTGGCTTAATGTAGTAGGTTTCCTGTAGGGTCCAGTGGCACAGCCTCCCACATCACTTAAGCTGGGAACTCAATGTGTACCCTTTGTGTGGGTTGAGTGCACCTTCCTCTTGTAGCTGAGTGTTGGTTGCTGTTGGCAGATCAGTGGGAAGTATTTATCCAGGTCAGTCATCTGCAAGGACTGGCTTTGACCGCTGACCACCAACCTCTGCCCTCTGTGGAGGATCAGCCGTGCAGGGGCCAGGTGGTGCTCTTATGTGGTCTATAGCTATCCACTGGGTGCACTGGCCCGGGGGTTTCCCAGGTGGTGCAGGCCAAGGTCAGCCCACACCTGTGATTTGCCTGGGCCCACATTGCAATCTGAGATGGCTTCTACTTGTGCTGGGCTTGGAGATTTCTAGAGGAACTCAAGCTGTGAATCTAGGCTGGCTGCTGTTAGTGCCAGTCCTGGGGCTCACTGAGGCCAGCTGTTGCTTGTTTGAGAGGATTTAGGATGTTATGAAACAGGAGACAAGACCAGTTATTCATATGGAAAAGCAGCTTGGGTGGGCCCATATGTTGGGTGGGGCGAAGTCTCTGGGGATCTCCAAGGCAGGTCAAACAGTGTTAGCCAGGCGATGGAGTCCCAGATACGGCACCAGCCTGCAGGCTTTATGGGGTGAGGGCCCAGAAAAGGGACAATGGCCTCTGCTTGCCTTGATGCCAGACACCTCCTCCCCTTGCACGCCACTGGTGTCCCTCAAGCTGCCACCCTAGTGCCAGAGCCTAGGGGTGTGAGTGAGTATGTGAGTCTGTGTGTGGGTTCTTTCGGAGGAACTGCTTCAGGCTCCAGAAGTTTCCACTGACACAATCCCCTGTAGTTTTTGCAGCCAGAAGTGGTGGGGACTTATCTTCCTGGCACTGGACTCCTTTTTCCTGAGATATCCCTCCTGAATTTTTATCTACTGCATATGGATGTGTGACCATCCTGTTCTGCATCTGCACCCCTCCTACCAGTTTGGATGGATGTGTTTTTTATAATTCTGTGATGTTCAGACTTTACTCAACTTGATATTTGATGGTTCTGAGTGATGGTTGTTCAATATTTTAGTTGTAATTTTGATGTGCTTGTGCCAAGAGGTGAGCTATGTCTGCCTATGCTGCCACATTGACCAGAAGTCCTATAGTTGGCAATTTTAAAATAAAGTACTTGAGCTGTTTTTTAAGAGGAAATTAAGACACAACCACAGGTATTGATGTGCAGAAAGTTTTAGGGTCTGACTTAAATTTATAAAAGAAAGGACAACCTCTGCTAATTGCATTGTGCTGTGTAGTATTATTGCCACACAGGAGGCAAGCTATGGAATGCTGAGGAGACCCTGCAATGCTTTCACAAGATGAAATAAGGTTGGAGAGGAAGCCTTAAGTCTGAATCTCATTACTTGGACAAGGGTAAGTCAGATGCTTACCGTTACTATAGCACAGTTGTGTGTGTGTGTGTGTGTGTGTGTGTGTGTGTTTGTGTTCATATGTTAATTCTATTCTAGTGTAATGAGCGAAGTGCTGGAATTCAGCACCAGCCAATACTTAGCCTGCACTTCAACCCCTGAGCATAATGAATGTAAAATGCTGGTAGCAATAGATAGATTGAAAGAAAAACGCCTCCATCTTGCTTGGCATGCTAGAGATTTGCAATCACGTTCAGATTCTTAAAGTGCTCCTTGATTGTAGATTAACGTGTGGGAGGATTGACCTTTCTTGCAAGAGCCTTTGTTTTTGCACTAAATGTGTGAAAAACAAATTTCAAATAGCTGCCCTATTGCACTTCTCTGGTGATTCATATTATCACCCTTTTAGATTTCTCAGCAATCACGGCACTTATTAAACTCACCGGGGCTTTTTTCTTCTTCCCATCCCCCAAGCACTTTTGTTTTTCTTACAGAGGACAGGATTTTAATCAGAAAGCTTAATTTCTTCACATTTCTCATACTGTCAGCATACACTTTCCTAATGGACTTGTGTTTGAGTCCCAAGAATGTTCATTTTAGAAAATAAAGGAAGCGTTTGGGATACTTTGTCTAGAGGCTGATCACTAATTCCTGGGTGCGGGGGTGGGTGGCAGTAAAGCCTATGTTATGTTTTTCTCAGCTGCAGAATTTATTGGTTATACATTTTCTAAACATAGACCTTCCTTCAGTTTTGGTTTTTTCCCATGATAAATGTTTCCTATGTGTTGCCTTGTATACAAATGTGATAGTTTTTTTTTTTTTTTTTTTTTTGGTATGACAGTCAAATTGCAATGGGACAGATGTGGGTTTTGGTCAAATTCTTCACTTTCTAAAAATTATTTTAAAAATGAATGAGAGATGATTTCACTGACCTACACTCTGAAGAAACTGAAGGAAAAAAAGGATCCAAACTACTTTCTGCACCATGCTCTACTTCCAGTGGGGTTCGCTTTATCTTAAGTGCTGTTTTGACTGGAGGCTGGGCAGGAGTGTGGGGAGAGCAAATACCAGTCTTCCAAATCAGGGTAAAGCAATTACTGCTTTTAGATTTCCGAGGTACCTCTGCATCTTATGTAGTCTAGGATTAAGTAGTTTTATTTTCCATGATGTATGCTGTGTTTAAGCTCATTAACAACCTCGATATTTGTAGCTGATTCGAACTTATTTTAAATATTTGGAAGATATTTAAAGAGCGTCGAATATTTCCTACTCAATACTAATGAAAGTCAACAGAAGAATCAAATATTCACAATAAATCTTTTACCAATTTTCATCAACTAATAAACAATAATATATCCTTATAGTAAATTGAGGTACTTTGATATTAAATGGTATCTTTTTCTGTCTCAATAGGAACTTTCTTTTTAAAGTCTTGGTTGGGACCAAAGGTAAAATAGCATTAACATATTTAACTTTTAATTCTCAGGTTCAAGGTGCTTAAGTAGCATTTCTGAAGGAAGGCTTTCTGATTTAATATTTCCTCTCTATTATTCATGTAATTTTAAGAGTATGCCAAAAAGTATATTGTGCCAATAAGTACATACTCAGTTTTTTTTCTAGAAGCTTTATCTTTGAAAATCAACTTGACTTTTGCTGTTTTCTCTAAGGCTGACTTACAAAAGAAACCTCCTCTTAGTTGGTTTCCTTTCTTTTCACAAACCACTTGGTAAGAGATTTTGTCAGGTACCTTGCATTTAAAAATGACCCCTTGTTCCTAAAGAATCACATAGACCAGAGCACATACTGCCTCTAAACTGTCTCATGAGCAGATAAATGGTGCATTTGAACCATTAAAAACATCTCACGGAGGATTTGTGGAGACCCTTATTCAGAGAGTAGATAGAAGTACGCACATTCTTCAGGGTCACTGGGGAGTCTGAGTGAAATGCCATCCAACCTGATCGGCTGCCAAGAGCAATCCACACTTTTGCCATCTGGTAGAATAGGAGACTAAGTAGCCAACTTCCTGAGTGATCCTTTTGCTGCTCTCAAAAAGCTGCCTCCCTGGATGGTGGCCTTTGTGATCCCTAAACTTGTCTCACTGTGGGAAGGAGACAGGTGATCTGCCATGTGCATCAGATTTTAGTTCATCCTGGCTTCATCAAGATTTTTCAAAGTTGGCAACTAAATGCTGACTGACACACTTGAAATTTTCAGCAGAAACTTGAAGGATAAAATGTGGACCACAGAAAAGAGAAGCAAAATCAGAGAGAAGCCATGTGTATTTCAACATCAATGGAATCACATTTGAAACCTGTGCAAAAACATTTAAGTCCTAGGTTGAGTTAATGGCAGCCATGGGGAGAGGCACAGATCTCTATGATGTAGGGTAAGGGTGTCAAACTCATTTTCACCGGGGGCCACGTCAGCCTCATGGTTGCTTTTTAAGGGGCTGAATGTAACTTTAGAATTGTAATGTAACCATAAATGTAACTACTCCTTAAGGGGCAAGGAACTGGTGCTGCTGCTGGATAAAACAAGGTGGAGGCCTTGTGTTTGCCACTTGTGTTGTAGGGAAAGTGGTGAGTTATGGGGCCATACATAATATAGGAAGATGAGATATAGACTCAGGAGATCATCTTTTAACCTTGCTAACATAAACTTTTAAAATTATGAACATAAAGGTACTTGAAATGATGTCTCCCTTGCTACAATTCAGTTCAATTTCG
This sequence comes from Sturnira hondurensis, assembly GCF_014824575.4. Taxonomy (NCBI): domain Eukaryota; kingdom Metazoa; phylum Chordata; class Mammalia; order Chiroptera; family Phyllostomidae; genus Sturnira; species Sturnira hondurensis. The sequence goes on along the minus strand of NW_028096448.1, from coordinate 8,221,376 downwards.
CTGGGCAGTGCATGTTACACAGGAACACACAACAGCCTCACAGTACTGGTGGGATGTGAGGTTGTAAGTAGTCCTATTGGGGATATTCTTGTTTCTGTCCCCCTGCATATGTACATATGTTTAGATATCAACATACACACATTTATACAAATGCACACACAAAGAAACCACTTGGTGGTGAGTCACAGGGATTTTCCAGATGCTAAAGAAAAGTAGGCAGAACACACATTCATACTGTTTGTCATATTTGTCAGTGGCAGGGTGGCTGAGCCACGGGATCTGCTCTGTGCTCGGGGGTGGATTTTGGGTGGTCTGTGTGAGGTGAGAAGCTTAGGTTTACTGGTGATCCATCTCAGCCTGTGAAGCTGACTCATAAATAATTGTCTTCTAACCAAGTGTTGAACTCTATCCAGGTCTGTGGAAGGCTAGCCTATTTCCCCCCCAGGAGTTCAAGCCTCAAACAAGTTTCTCTTTGCTTTCTATGATGCATGAAGGAATTTAAAGAAAACTGCTGAGAGCTTGTTGGCACCTTCACCTGGAAGGAAGTACAGCAGGTCCTTCGAAAGATGCTTGCCCCCTCTGCCCTCTGTGATGTGTGGGGCCTCAACCCTGTAGAGGAACAACTTGGCAATGAAGGAGGAATTTTGGCGATGAGGTGCCAATGATTAGAAAGAAGGAGGGTGTGTGCTTAGGTTCCTCTGCCACAGGCTCTGGTCCCCCTGCTGGAAATTCTAGAACTGCTTCCTCTCTGTAATTCTAGGGCTACAAAACTGAGATCTAGGAAAAACAGGAAGAGACAAACCATTCATCCCCTCTACTTTGCATGGTAGCAGAAGAAGGTTGAGCTTGACCACTGGGGCTTGGGATGCTGTTTTTCCTTCGACCTTCAGAAGATGCTAGATTTTGAGTCCACTTTGAGTCTGCAGTTTTGCCTACTCTAGTGCTGGATCTTTAGAACCACCCAAAGTTAGTCAGTCTTAAGCAAAATCTTGAAATGAATCACTTTTGTTTGGGGGGCTTGCTGCTCCTTTTCATTTATGTTTTAATTTTTTAAATGCCTTTTAGTCTGCTTGGTGCTACCTCAATTTTTGAGATGGCTAATCATTTTATGTAGCCAGGGATCCCTCCTCAAAGTGGCCAAAAAACATCAGATAACAATACCACGGTTCTCTGAGGATACAAAGATAGCTAAATTTCTTGATAAAATCTAGAAGCATTTGCACCTTACAAATGCAGATATGGTTGCTGAGAAAGCCAGAGGAGCAGACCTTTAATGACAAATCGGTGGGTATTTATTTTTATGTTTGGACAAATGAGATATTTTGGGTCAAGAAAGATTTTTTTAAATTGTACCATTTTGGCACATTGTTTTTTATCTACTTGTAAGGTTAGTTCCTAGTCATAAATATGATGTATTCCAATGAAAGGTGTTATTAGCAAACAAAACCAGGATATCAAAATTATCTGTGACTTTCCCATGTTCAGATGAAAGTTACTCTTAATCATTTAATTTTGCTTTTTATTTTATCAGCAAACTCTAAAATGCTTTCCAGGGGTTATTTTATTTCATCTTATTTATTTATTTATTAAATTTATGTAATTATTTTCAACTACAGTTTTCTATTACTCCCACCCCAACCCACTCCCCCGTGCTCCCTCCTCCCTCCCATTTCCACCCTTCTTAGTTGTTGTCCATGTATCCTTTATATTTGTTCCTCTAAATCCCTCCCCTATTTCCCCTGAAATTCCCTTCCCTCTCCCCTCGGGTCGCTGTCCCTCTGTTCTCTATTGGCTATATTTTGCTGGCTTGTTTGTTTTGTTGTTTAGCTTCCTGTTAAAGGTGAGATCATATGGTATTTGTCCTTCAACACCTGGCTTATTTCACTCAGCATAATGCTTTCCAGTTCCATCCATGCTGTTGCAAAAGGTAGGAGCTCCTTCTTTCTTTCTGCTACATAGAATTCCATTGTGTAAATGCACCATAGATTTTTGATCCATTCATTTACTGACGGGCACCTAGGTTGCTTCCAACTCTTGGCTATTGTAAATTGTGCTGCTATAAACATTGGGGTGCATAGGTATTTTGGGATTGGTGTTTTAGGGTTCTTAGGATACAATCCCAGCAGTGGAATTGCTGGGTCAAAAGGCAGGTCCATTTTTAGTGTTCTGAGAAAATTCCACACTGTTTTCCATAGTGCTTGTACCAGTCTGCAATCCCACCAACAGTGGACTAGAGTTCCCTTTTCCAGGGGTTATTTTAAATGATATTTAATTGCAGGTAATCATTAATGGTATCTGAAAATAGCTTGGGCCCCACTGAGGCAGAGAGTTCTAGCTAAGGAGATCCCTAATGGAAGCCATTTTTGTAGTCATCATCACCATCATCACTACCAACACCATCACCATTCATAATAACAATTTGCTTGCAAATGATATCACTTCCCAGAGAGGTCAGCACCTGACAGGTAATTTGATTGCTCTCTCACAACATCTTGATGACAGAGGGCAGTTGTGGTTTAAAAAATCATGGTAATTATCATGCTCTACATTCTAGCTCTCTAGCCTTGCTGATACCTTAGCCTTCTCCCCTTGCCCTTGCCCTTCTCCACCGGGAGTTGTGTAGCCACAGCTCAGTAAATGGAAGGAACCAGGCAACCCTGAGTCTATGCAGAGCAGGGCTACCTGTCTGCTATCAATTGCCTACCAGCCTCATCTTAGGAATAATTACACTTGATTTCAGTTCATTCTCTGGTTTTCTGTTGTCCATCCTTTCTTTCTCAGTATAAGTTTTCCTTTTATTTCTCATCTGAGGACTTTTTAAAAAATGCTTTTAGAGAGAGAGGAGGAAAGGAGAGAGAAAGGGAGAGGAAAAGAAATATTGATTGGTTGCTTTCTTGTACATTCCCTGATCTGGGATGGGACCCACAACCTAAGCATGTGCCTGACTGGGAATCGAATCTGTGACCTTTTTGTCTCCAGGACCACACTCCAACCAACTGAATCACACAGGCCAGGGAATTTTCTCATTGCTGTTCTCTCTCCTCTCCCAGCATTCCACTGCCTCCCCCATCTCCATTCTCTGTATTTTTTCTATTTTCACTGGCCAGCTCAGATCTCTGTTGTTCTTTAGTTCATCTTGCCTTGTAAGATTGTACAAGATAAACTAGTCACAGATGTGTGTAGGGAACAGCTCTTTAACTTTGAAGAGGGGAAGGATATACCTTGCTCTGTTTTTAGGGTACCTGTTTTATTATTATTAGTTGATGTTTCTCTACCTTTGGTGAATATTAGCATGTACTTAGCCACTTAGTTAGGTGGAAGTGACTGATACATTTTCTAGTTCAGCTCCCTTATCCTCCCTCCATTAAGGTTTTTCAAAATTGGAATAGGAGAAAAGATCTTGAGGGTTCCAAGGCAGAGCTTTTGGGATGGGTACATTTAAAGGGGAGGTAAGGGGAAAGATCAAGGGCTCTGTGAAGGTCAAGTGTGTCTGTCCAAGCCAGTAGAATAATAGCCAATAGCCTATGTTCATTGAGCATGTGGTATATGCCAAACACTGTTGAAAGCACTTTACATAACAGTAATGTAGGAGGTAGGCATGGAGGACACTTTATTATTAAATTACCTGTACTCTGTGAAGTCCTTAGTTTCTACCTTTTTGTACTTGCTTTATTTCCCCTAAGGTTCTTTGTAAAAATTTCTTTCCTGTGATTTCAAATTTTTCATACCTGAAATATAAGGGTAAGGATTTATCTACACACTGGACAGGGTTGAGAAAGTTGCTATTATAGTGGGATGGTGTTCTCATGAAGGGCGGATTAAATTGCAGAGTTAAATAATTAAATTAGGCAATAAAACCAGCCTTTTTCTATTAGAATATCATTTTTAGTATTTCTGAAGATGCTAGAGAAAGAATCATTCTTTGGTTCTAACTAAATTTGTCTAGATTCTGGTAGCCCTGGGGCAATCAGGGAAGAATTGATGGTGAGATGCAGATAAACAGAAGGTGCTGCCTGCTGGCTGGGGGTTATTCGGGCTGCTCTCAAAACAGACTACTTCTTCCAGGCATCTTCCTGGGAGACATATTTATTTGTGAGGGAAGAAAAAAAATTAGATGTTTACAAGTTTGCAACACTCTTGTTGTTTGAGAAATGCTGTATCTTAAAATACAAAAAGAAAAGAAAAATAAACAGAAGCCCAAAGTACTTTTTAACTGTAAGAATTTTTTCACCTGATAGAAACTGGATTCTTTTGGATTCTACTGAGGAGATGTTTTGATGCTCCTCTCTTCTTTTCAAAACAACCTTTTATATTCCAGTGCTTGCAAAAATACCTTTGATTCTTACTTGGCCTCTTCCACTGAATTGGAAAATTTGGTTCCATTCTCTTAGCAGGTAAATAGCCTTAAAACCATTCGTACTTCTGTCAGGGTAGCGAAGAGCTGAAAAGCATTACATATGTTCCAAGTTAAGAGAGGCCAAGCTTTTGCTGTTTTCAAGTGGTTCCTTCCCCTCCCTTCTTCTATTAAGGGCTCGACCACAATGGAGCTTTAATCAGCTTCATTGATTTAAAGCTAATTTGCACTTGGCTTCAAGGTTAAGGTCCACAGCACAGGCTGAAGACCTTTAAATCAGAAGTCAGAATGAAAAGCCTTAGGTATATCATATTGTCTGCTGTGCATAAGAATGACAGCTCTTATGGCTGTGAATTAACTATTGAGGAAAAAGGCACAAAGCCAGATTTTCTTCTGTGTTAATATAACCCGCTAGCCGAGTAACACAGCTTTGTATCAACATTTCTGCTTCATCATGTAAATTGATGGAGTTGGCTGAAAATACTTTGGTATTGTGATGTTTGCAGCCGTCAATTTCTGCTTGGTTTCAGTTGGATTTCAACCTAATTGCCAAACTGATTCCATCTGTAATAACTTTTAACATTTATTTTTCCCAAAGGAAAAAAAATGTCTTGTCTGTATTCTGCAATTAAGAAGGTGATGAAATATTCAGTGTATGTCTCCACTCTGACTAAATTCTTTTGTTAACTTTATCAGATAAACTATAAAATATTAACCAGGCTCACTGTTTGAGCATGTGCAGATGGCATAATATTTACCAGACATATTTTCAATACACATTTAATTTTATAAATTGAATTAACTATTACATGGCTAATTCTTTCCTCTCTTTTCCAAATTGACACAACAAGCAGCAGTGTTGTTGGCTGTATGTACCACACTAGAACATTTGCAGATAATTACATAAACTTAGCTGTGTATATAATAAATAACATTTCCTGCAAACTTAACCACATGAAATCAAATCAAGCAGAAATAATGCTATTTTCTAAGCAAAATTATGCTGAGTAGCAATGTATGGGTTCTTTGCTCCCTTTCGCTCTCTTTTTTGACAGCTCAGTTTTTCAAATTTTCTGAAACATTTAAATAGGTAAGTTAATGGTACCCGCCTCTCTTATCCTTCATACAACTGGCTGTACATGTCCATATCCTCTGTGCTGTCCCCAAATATACTAATTTAAATAGCCACATAATATACTTCACTTCAAGCAGATTTTTTTCAGAATGTACTTTGGGTAGAATCAAGGTTAAATTCTTAATCATGGGATAAAGCTATTTCTAATTAAGAACCATATTACCCCCGCCCTTCCAACTAATGAACAAAAAGCTTGCTTATTGATGAGCTGGTAAAATATCTAAATAGGTCTGCCTAACTGAGTACAGATCCCTACGGAGCTATTCTTCATTCAGTGCCATTAAGGATCCCATGATCCTTCTAGTAAGGAGAAGAACATGAAAGGAAGCAGTTATAATCCAGGGTGATACATGTTATAGTAGAGGATCCCTGTAGAGATTGGAGAAAGAAGGGTGGATGGCTAATTCTGGGAGTCAGGGATAAGGTGATGGAGGAAATAATTAAGCTGTGATTTAAATGGTTGTCCATGTGAGCAAGGGCGTATAGGTTAGAAAGGACACCCTAGGCAGAGAGAACCGCCTATATGATGTGATGCATATTTGAATGCCATGATAGATGTGTGGAAATGCACACAGTGTAAAGGAATAGTGGGAGAAGAAGGTAGAAGAGGAGGGTAGTTGCAGCCCAGACTCCAGAGGTGGTATTAACAGGTCCTATTGATGTCATGATTCTGTCTGTGGTCCATGCAACAGTAAGACTGGTGGAAACTATGTGACATAGGCAAAAAGGAAGCAGTGGAAAGGACAGAGGCAGTGATGGTGACTAATTCCTCGAGGGCCCCAGAAATTAATTAGAGAGTTGCATCTTAGGAGCAGGATGGAATTCAGCTACAACAGAATGGGGAGGGCGCAGTTTTCAAAACAATTCATTTTGAATATGAGACCTTATTTTGTACCATGAATTGACAAATAGGGACTCAACAGCTACAGGCATGAATCATATTCAAGTTTATACCAACTCCAAAGCTGTGAAATAATTTAATCATGTTTCACTATGCATTCATTCCCCTAGCCCCCACCATTAGTTGATTGTGTAAACGTAATTACTTGAAGTGTCACATACTGTAAAATGATCAGTTCCAGAAAGGAAGAAAGAATTCTACTCATGACCAGGAGTCCGTGGTTAAGCCCAGAATATTCAAGTCTTCCTAAATGCAGAGACTAATGTGGGTACTGTGAGGGACCAGGGGTGACTAAGGATCTAAGAGCTTTTACAGGAGTTGGGTACACAAAGCATGAATACATCACAGTTCAAATAACACAATTGTTAAATTATTCAAAAGAACATAATTTAGTAGTAGAGGAGGCGGCTGTAGATGCAAAGAGGGTGCTTACAACACCGAAGCAAAGTCACCACACATGCATTTTTCAGAATGTACCAGTCTGCAGTCATGCTGACAACCCACTTCAATTTGGTCATGTAAGTTAAACACAAAACACATGTTTCATAGGCAAGCTGAGGCAATAATAATGAGTTATCTCAGGTGAAGAAAGGGAGATGAATTTACAAAGATATTTGTGTAATATAAGTCCAACACAAAACTGGGTCGAAGCTAAATTTTGTTCACACAAAGGAGCAGAGATGTACATAGGGCTGAATTTTCAAAAAAGCAAAGAATGAGTTTGGGGAAGCATTATTTTAGCATCACTGCTTAGTTACAGCGTATTACGTCAAAACATTAGCTTTTAATTCCCAAGTTAACTAATATAATCTCCCACAACCACATTAAATTTATAGAATATTATTAGCACCATCATTATTATCATCTTCAGAGGCAGCCTCAGGCAAAACTGTGCAGAAGACCAGTATTCAGCTCCCCTAGTCCCCCTAGAACTCCTTCCCTGCTTTAGTCATGGTTGCCTGCCCATTGGGGCTCAGAGATAGTACCAGCTATTTTACAGTCTCTGTAGACATCTGCTCTAGGAAAAACAAACAAATGCATTCACATTGAGATGCTAAAATGTGAGAAGATTAATTTTAACTCTCTCTGTGCGGAGCATTCCCATTATCACCAGGGGCAGAGACTTTAACGAAAAGCAGGGCGCTGACTGGAATGTCAAGGCTTCAGCTCGTTCAAAGGAGAAACAGCACTAGCAGAGGCTGATCTTTCCTTCAACCCTGAGCTCATCATGGACATAGCCATCTGCTATACCTACTCCCTTCATCATTGCTTATCTGTCTTACAATAATTGCCTTCTGGTTGGTCTTTTCATTTTTAAGCCTCTCACCGTGGCAGGACCTAGTAAGCTGAAAACTATGTAAGCATATATGTCAAAATAATATTTTAATTCCTGCCTCCTTCAGTTGCTCCAGAATTCTCAAGAGTTTCTTTCTAATTGTCTATCAGGACAAATGGGAGTGTTTTGACCTAGTGATAGCTGAAATTTCTTCTCCAATTAGTTGAATCACCATCTCACTGTAACTTATTTCTCTACACTGTCTAAGTCAGCATTTACCCACCAAGTTCCAATGTTCCCCTACATGGTCATGCTCTGTATGGTGACAAAATGATCAACTGTATGGATGATAGTGGGCTCATAAGACCATAATGTAGTTGAAAGCTCCCTATGGCCTAGTCCTTTCATAGCCATTGTAACATTGTGGTGCAAGGCACTACTTAAGTATCTGTGGTGATACTGGTGTAAACAAACCTACCGTGCTGCCAGTAGTATAAAAGTATAGCACATACAATCATGTAGAGTACATACTTTTTGATGATGATAATAAATGGCTATGTGGCTGGTTTGTGTATTTATTATACTGTACTTTTATCATTACTATGGAGTGTATTCCTTCTGCTTATTAAAATAAAATTTGCTGTAAGAGAATATGTTGTGTTACACCAGGAGCAGTCTCAAACATCTTATGTTTACTGTCTCTTGATTGCATCGTTTTCCCTGTGCTTGATTTAATCCCACATTGTTTTGTTCATCAGGGTCCCTAAGCGTATAAAATCTACTGCTAATGTTGCCAGTTAGAGGCCAAATCAAGTGACTGACCGGGAAACAGAAATAAGAGTGAATAAGGACTATAAAGATGGAAGATCAGTGATGGTGCAATACTTGCTCGCCAGCCAGGCATGTCCCATCCCGCCATAGCTACAGCCCTGAAGATCAAGAACAAAATAACAGAAGCTGTTAAAGAATCTACTTCATTGAAGACAATGAAACTAACAAAAACTTGAGAAGGCTCTGTACTGGGCATGGAGAAACTTCTAAAGACCTGGACTGAAGAGCACACATAGAGGTGTATCCCTCTCAGCACCACGAGGATCATGGCCAAAGCATAAAAGTTGTTAGTGATACTGAAAGAAAAAAGCTGGAGTCGTCCACAATCTTGAATTTACTGCTAGCTCTGGGTGGTTTCATTGATTGAGAATTGTTATTGGTGATATCATCTGCTAATGCTAATGTGAAGGCACCTGCAGAATCATTGGAAATTCTAGATAAGCTGATAGTGGAGGAAAATTATTTGCCAGAGCAAATATTCAATATGCATGAAACATCCCTATTCTGGAAACAGATGCCTGGAAGGACTTTCATCCAAAAGGCAGTTAAGTCAATGCCAGGTTTCAAGGCTTTTAGGAACAGGATAATAGTCTTGCTTGGGGGCAATATTGCAGGCTATGAATTGAAACCGTTTGTGATCTGGCACAAGGAGAACCCCAGGGCCTTCAAGTGTATCAGTAAGCACACACTGCTGGTGTCCTGCAGGAGCAAACCTGAGTGTGGATGAGTAACTAATGAGCTGGAATTGGAACAGGAGTGCACAGCTGAAGAAGAGGTAAGAGAAAAGGAGAACTGCAAGAGAAGAACAAGAAGAGCCACCAAGTAAATTCACAGTGAAGGTTTTGCAGACCTTAACAAGTTCCTTAAAACATTTGGAAACAGGGAACCCAACACAAAACCCTTTTCATTAATAGAAACAAATATTCATGGTGCATTATCTGCTTGTAAGTAAATCTAGAATGAAAAAAAAAAAAGCAAACCAAGCAAAACACCATGGACATTTTTCTGAAAAGAATTGTGCATCTTCAAGAAGAGCCTCAGACAGGTCCTTTGGGGGTGGGGGGGCTTCCAGGAGAAGACATTGTTATCATAGGAGATGACAGCTCTGTGTATGTCTTAGTTTTTAGCGAAAAAGTTTAAAAATAAGAAAAAGTAAAGGTAGATAAAAATCTTGTGAAATAAACTTTATAAGGTAGAAAGAAAATGCCTTTGTACAGCTGTACAATGTGTTTTGCTTTAAGCTGTTATTACAAAAAAATTGAAAGTTAAAAATGTAACAGTTTATAAAGTAAAAATGTTTCAGTAAGCTAAGGTTAATATATTATTGAAGAAAGAAACATTAAAAAATAAATTTAGTGTAGCCTAAGTATGCACTATTTATAAAGTTTATAGTAGTGTAATGTCTTAGGCCTTCACATCTACTCACCACTCACTCATTAACTCGCTCAGAGCATCTTCCAGACCTGTGAGCTTTATTCATGGTAATGGTCGGTGTACCATTTTTATCTTTTGTACTGTATTTTTACTGTATTTTTCTATGTTTAGATGCATAAAAATTTACCAGTGTGTTACAATTGCCTACACTATTTAATACAGTAACTTATGGTACAGGTTTGTAGCGTAGGAGCAAATAGGCTCCATCGTATGGACTCAGTACATAGTAGGCTGTCCCATCTAGGTTTTGGTAAGTGCACGATGTGGTGCACAATGACATAATCACCTAATGGCATAGCTTTTAGAATGTATCCCATTGTTAATTGACACATGAGTGTAGTTTCATGCTTGCCATCCTCTTTCCTCTGATCTGCATCTGTTATTTCAGAATATAGACTCAATTTTACTCAACCATCTTTTCTTTCTAACCCTACCCATCCTGATCTCTCATATTTTCTGTACAATTTCATTGCTTTCTGCAAGTTTTATGGCTTGTTATTAGGTATTTCCTGATGCATTGTTTTGGATGTGCTATTTTCAATATCGTTATTGGCTTGCAGTTCTTAGTAAACAAGGAATAACCAACATTATCTTGATCACTTCCTTTTATAGAGCCCTTACTGTATGTCAATATCTTTTGTACATTATTAAGAATTCCACCAGGTAGTGGTCTTTATTCCCATTTTATAAATGAGAAAAGTCAGGCAAAGAGAGATTAGGAACCTAAATACAGCCGGTAAGTGCAGAGCAGGGGATTTTAGTCCTAGTCTCTTTGTTGAAACGCTGCCTCTCTATCACTTTCATATTATTCACATGGCACTGGTCTGTGTAGGAAAAGGGCTTGCTTTTGTTGTCAAGAATTTCTTTTATGAGCCTTGAAAGCCTAGTAAACATGGCTTTCTTAGGACTTGCCCTTTAAAATGAAAACCAGAAGATTTAGATTCTATTAATGTGACAGGCATTTGCAAGCACTGCTTAATTCACCTCACATCAGTCTCTGGTCACATGACAGTAATATAATTTCACCCGATTACAGCCACACAAGAAACTGACAACCTGATGCCCTGGGAACTGAGTCCCACAGTTGAATTCTTCAGCACTCATTTTGAAGATTTATGCTATCATGTCATTAAAATATATTCCATAGCATCAAAAATATAAATTTTTGTGGTAGTTATTATATATTTCTACTTATTGACCACCTATATATGTACAGTCAAACTTGTCTGGGTAAAGCATGGGATAGACTAGGAAATAGAATTAAAAGGAATAAAATATAACACTTTAATTGCATTGGTGGCCAAGGGACCCACATTATACAGCAACCGGCATGTAATAGTGTACTTCATGTTCCATGATTTACCTTGCTGATAATTGCTTTGCACTCCTAATAAATTAACCCACAGAAAATCCATTCATCTGCATCTTCTTTTTATGCAGAGCTAGAGGAAAAAGGACCAGTATAGCAATTTGAGTGGCAATCATGCACTGATTGTAGCAAAGAAAGTAGCATGGTGAGAGTCTTAAGCATTCTGAAAGCATTTCTTTGTAAGAAAAGAGGAAGGAAAAGAGTAAAGGCTTTTGTTAATTAAGTTTTGGGTTTTTTAGTATTATTTGCTATGGAGAATATATTATATTCTAGGTCAAAAGTTCTTGTTCAATACAGTATATATCCAGCCTGATATTTTATGTTGATATCATTAATTTATTTTCTTTAAATATTCATAGAAAATTCTCATTGTTATGTTTAGGATTCCTGAAAAGAAAGCCTGTGTAAACATATTATTGTAGTCCTATGGGATTTCTTCCATAAATGTCATTTCATAGTAAATCTCACTTTTAAGCTGCCCAGACTTTTGTTAGACTGTGTAATCAAAATAATTTTTAATATATTTTTTACTTATATTATAATACTTTACATACTTTCAGTACTTTGCATTTTGCCTGTGTCTCAATATCATGTAGCTCACTTGATCCTCATGATCAACAAGGTGGAGCCAGAAGGATGTGGAAGGAGCAAGGAGACAGGGTTTCTACCTCTTCCCTCTGCTACTATATTGGGTATAATATTGGTCTTACTGTTTTACTTATCTGAATCTTAATTTTCTTTATATTTTATAAGGGTACTATAGGAGATGATTTCTAAGGTCCTTTACAAATTCGGGATCTGCAGATAGCATTATTGTGTGTGAGTAAGGTTCACAGAGTAAATTACTGTTCCACTTTTATAAAGGTGGGTAGGTGGGAAGAAAAGGACAAGAGCTAGTTCTGCTTCAGCAATGTGGCAAACTTAATACCCTGATGATGGGACTGCAGGGGACAACTATAAATGCTGTTCATTATAGTTTTTTAAAAGGCTGTTTAGGTGCATAGATGAACTAGTAAGAAAATAAGGAATTCCACTGGTGTAGTGTTGCAAGATGAAATACAGGAACTTGAGTTGTATTTGAATTTTAGATAAACAGTGAATATTTTTCGGTATGAGTATATCCCCAATATTGCATGCAATATACTTTTACTAAAAAAGCTATTTGCTATTTATCTAAAATACAAATTTATTTGAACATTCTGTATTTTTATTTGCTAAATTGGACAACCTGCTCAGAGGCTAAAAACTAAGTGAAAGCAGGAATACAAACAAGTAAACTAGAACTGAAGATGATTTTACAAATGAAGGTATTTGTTGAATCCAGATGACCTTGAACTTTGGCTTTTCTATTCCCAGAAGAGAGGAGGGGAAGAAAATCGAATAGGAGATCCACTGAATAAAATGAGGACCCCCAAAGGCTACATTTTCATTGGGGAGGGAGCTAGAGTTAAACTTGGTCCATGTTCTGGATTGTAGGTGTGGAAGAGGGTAACATTGATAGCAATCACAATTTCCCATCGAAAACCTTAGTGTTGGCTGGAGGAAAGGGAGGAGGTCCACCCTGAGAGTTTATATTTGGGTTATATAGCTTGATGTTCTCAACAAACTCAGATCAATAATTTAACCAGGCATCGACAAGAAGCGAAGGCAAATCCCCTGGGAAAATCTCACATTTAACCTGGGTCTCCGAGAATTCCGATATATTAACATTCAAGGAATGTAAGTCCACATACAACCATAAAACATACAAAGTGATCTGATACTATGAATGGGAGTTAGAAACAAAGGTTAATAGAATAGAATCCTAAAGCCTCCGAATATTGGAATTGTCAGACAGAGAATAAAATATATACCATCAATATGCTTAAGGAGATATAAGGAGATTGAAAAGGCACATGAGTCTTAACAATGATAAAGCAGATTTTTTTAAAAACTGAAATAATTTTTAGAAAAGTGTGCAATATTTGAAATCAAATATTCAACAAATTTGGTACAAGCAAGATTGCATTTATACACGATAAGATGTATAATTTTGTAATATATTTGAAGAGCATTTATAATACAAAACACGGAAAATAAGAAAGATAATTTAAAAGAAATTGGAGTTCTTAAGGAGAGGAGAAAGAAAAGAAAGGAGAGGCAATAATAAAAAAATAATAGCAGAATTTTCCAGAACTCTTTAAGGTCACCAGTCTTCATAGCCAGAGATAATAACAAATGCCACAGGATACTTAAATTCACCTTTAAAGACTTTAGAGGGCAAATTCATGACAGCAGGGACAAGCAAAAGATACTAAAAGTGAACAGAAGCAGATTATACATAAAGAAGTAGCCAGTAGTCGACAATATTGTAATAACTAGGTGTGGAGCCAGGTGCAGTTCTTGACTTATCAGTGGATCACTTTGTAAAGTTTGTGATTGTCTAATTGCTATGCTGTCCACCTGAAACTAATACAAAATAATGTTGAATGCAAATTGTAGTTGAAAAATAAAATTAAACAGTAACCAGATAAATAAAAGCCAAAAGAAAGTTGAGATAGTTCTATTAATGTCAGATGAAATGCCCATTGAGTTAAATTGTTAATACTGGTAGAGGATGATTATGCAATAATAAAAATTTCTAGTTATCTAAGTATTATTATAATAGGAGATTTAAAATTATATTGCTTACTAATTGTTAGATCAAGCAGATAAAACAATCACTAAAGATAGAGAAAATCTAAAAAGCAGAACTAACAACTGTTAGCCCCATATATATCTCAACTATTTATAGAAAAAAATAGGCCATATACTGAGCCCTAAAATAAGGCTCAAAAAATTCGAAGAATTGAGGTCATTGAGATAATTTTATTGACCACAAACAACTGAGTTAGAAACTAAAAACAAACTGCTCCCAACTACAGATATTTGAAGATCAAGCAATATTTTATAATAAAAGCATGGACATTATGATTTGACTTTGGGAGGTAGGTACACAATGCAATATGCAGATCAAGACATCATAGAAATGTCCACTTGAAACTTATATGGTCTTATTAACCAATGTTACCCCATAAATTTAATAAAAAATGAACTGAATATATTAAGAAATAGACATTGCCTTGGCTGGTGTGGATCAGTGGATTGAGTGCCCACCTGCAATCCAAAGGGTTGCTGGTTCGATTCCCATTTGGGGCACATGACTGGGTTGTGGGCCAAGACCCCAATAAGGGGTGTACAAGAGGAAATCACACATTGATGTTTCTTTCCCTCTTTTTCTCCCTCCCTTTTACTCTCTCTAAAAATAGTCCTTAAAAAAACTGAGACATTATAATAAAATTAGAGAATATTCAGAACTGAACAAAATAAAAAATATCATACATCATTACTTATGGGATATAGCAAAATTGATATTTAGAGGCAAGTTTATAGTTTTATTTTTTACTTTTAAATTTTTATTAATTTTTTAGACAGAAAGACAGAGAAACACTGATTTGTTGTCCACCTATTTATGCATTCATTGGTTGCATCTTGTATGTGTCCTTACAGGAGATTAAACCTGCAACCTTGATGTATTGGATGATGTTCTAACCAACTGTGTACCCAGATAGGGCTGGAAATTTTACAGTTTTAAATGCTTACATCAGAAACAAATATAGGACACTAATGAGCTTAGTTTTAACTTATGACTATACAAGAGAAAAAACCAATATTACCTAAAAGTATTTAGGTAATCAAGTAGAAATTATAATAAATGGAAAACGAAAGCCAAAAAAATATATAAAGCCGAAACTTTGTTCTTTGAAGAGACTCCACTTCAGACTGGTCAGAATGGCCATCATTAGTAAATCAACAGGTAACAAATACTGGTGAGGTTATGGAGAAAAGGGAACCCTAGTGCACTGTTGTTGGTAGGACTGCACATTGGTGCAGCCATTGTGGAAAACAGTATGGAATTTCCTCAGGAAACTAAAAATGGACCTGCCTTTTGGCCTGGCGATTGCACTGCTGGGATTATACCCTAAGAATCCTGAAACACCAATTCAAAGGAACTTATTTTCATAGCAGCACAATTTACAATAACGAAGTACTGGAAGCAACCTAAGTTGAAAAAACTAACTTGTAATTTATCATATTAGTAAATAAAAGAAATATATGTTATCCCTATAAAAGGAGGAAAAAGCTTTTGATCAAATTTAGAATTTATTTATTATAAAATTTATAACAAACTAAAAGTTGATACAGTTCATCTTTAAGAAATATATGCTACCAAGAGGTGAATGAATAAACGTATTGTGCTATAGCCATGGAATGGAATGTAGTCAGCAATAAAAAGGAATGAACTATTGATAACCCAACAACATGGATGAATCTCAGATAATTATGTTTATAAAGGAGGACGACAGAAAGTATACAGTTATGATTTCATTTATTTAGATTTTCAGTAAATACAAGCTACATTATCTGTAGTGACAAAAAGCAGAGCGGGTTGTTGGGGAGAGGCACGCAAACAGGCAAAAGGGTGCGAGGAAACTTTTGGGAGTTGCAGTTGACATGTTTATTATCTTGATTGTGGTGATAGTTTCAAAATGTATCAAATTGCACACTTTAAATACCTGCATCTTATTGTGCTTTTGTTATACCTTATTGAAGCAGTAAAAACAGAAAAAAAACCCATACATTTTAGTGAACTTATTCATAGTTAATGGAAAAACATTGAAATTATCTTCTTTGAGATTATGAATATGATAAATGCAGGCTACTACTATTTCTTTTTTACATTGTACTAGAAGTTCTATCCAGCACATTAAAATAATAAATAAGTTTGTAAATCTATGGAGTACACATAATTTATTTGAATTAGCAAGGTAATTTAGCAAGGTGGATAGATATCAAATCAGTGTGCAAAAATCAACATACATATCTATTTATAATTTTTTTAATTCAAAAATATTTTAAAAGAAAATACAATTTACAATAGCCTAAAAAATATAAAGCATTTACGGAATAAAATCTACCAAAAACATGCATGACTTTTATGGAGAGAATTTAAATTTTCATGGCAAACATTGAAAAAGCCTTAAGTAAATGGCATACCATATATTTATGTATTAAAATATTTGATGTCATAAAGATGTAAATTCTGTCTAAAATTGATATATAGGTTAACAGCAATTCCAATAAAAAATATAAGATAACTTTTTAAAATAATTTTTTTATTTAATTCTTGTTCAAGTACAGCTTTCTGTCTTATATTCCCAACCCTGCCCGCCCCCCACCCCATGCTCCCCGCCTCCCTCCCCTTTCTACCCCCCCACCCTTAGTTATTGTCCATGTGTCCTTTATACTTGTTCATGTGAGTCCATCCCCTTTTCCCCTATGATTCTCTCCCCTCTCCCCTCTGGACCCTGTCAGCCTGTTCCCTATTTCAGTGTCTTTGGTCATATTTTGCTTGCTTGTTTGTTTTGTTTAGATCCCTGTTAATGGTGATATCATGTGGTATTTGTCTTTCACCTCCTGGCTTATTTCGCTCAGCATAATGCTTTCCAGTTCCATCCATGATGTTGCAAAGGGTAGTAGTTCCTTCTTCCTTTCTGCAGCATAGAATTCCATTGTCTAAATGTACCATAGTTTTTTGATCCAGTCATTGACCGATGGGCATCTAGGTTGCTTCCCAATTCACGAGAGATAACTTTCTCTGTGATGCTTTATAAGCTGATTCTAAAATTTGATTGAAAAATCAAAAACCCAGAAAAGCCCAGATATTAGTCAAAGACACAAAATTTTGGCCAAAGACACAAAACTTAGGTGAATAAACTTTCTTGCCGGTATCAAGAGTTAATACAAACAGAATAATTAAGACAATATGATACTAGTAAATGGGCTAACAGAGAATAATGGAATTAAACAGAGAGCCTTTAAACAGACCTTCATGTATAGAAATTTGGTTTTTGACACAATTGTCACTACAGGGCACCAAGGAAAACATAAATTTTTCCACGATGACTCTGGAACTATATCCATATAGTACTGTAATGAAATTACACCTCTAATTTCAGGCCATACACAGATACATATTCCAAGTAGATTGTAGACCTAAGTGTGCAAGGCAACTTTTAGAAGATAATGTTGGAGGTGATCTTTATGATCTTATTGTAGAGACATATTTCCTTAAAAAGAAGCAAAAGTACAACCTAAAAAAATTCTGATTTCAATGCAATTTGGAACTTTCATTCATAAAAACATCCCCTAAAGAATATGAAAATACAAGCCTTAGACTGAGAGAAGATATTCAGCAAAAGAGCTAAAAATAGATTTTTGTTGTTTTACATTTTGTAATTTTATACATTTGGAATACATAAAAATACATACAAATCATAATGAAAAAGGCAAACAACCTGGTACAGAAATGAACAAAAGTCTTAAATAGGTGCAGAAGAAAACTTGGTCTATAAACAAATGAAAAGATGCCCAATCTCACTGGTTTCAAGGAAATGCAAATTAAAGCCACAAAATGAAACACCATTTTATACTCAGCAGACAAAAGAAAATCAGGAGGTCATCAAAAATTTTGGTAAGTCTGTGGAACAACCATGACATTTAAATACTGCAGAAGCAGTATACATTTGTACAAGCACTTTGGAGCATCTTTGGGCATTATCTAGTAAAGCTGACGATATGCATATCCTATAAGCCAACCAGTTGACTTGTAGGTATATATTCTAGAGAAATTCTTGCACCAGAAGAAAGATCAAAAAGTCTTGAATGTGATAATTTTTATACTAGCAAAAAAAAAAAAAAAAACAAACCCACCCCAGAACAGAACAAAAAGCTACTGAAGCAGTACAAATGCCCATTAAAATGAGTTCAGATAGCCCTGGCTGGGGTAGCTTAGTGGATTGAGCACAGGCCTGCGAATCAGAGGATCACGGTTCGATTCCCAGTCAGGGCACATGCCTGGGTTGCAGGCTGGTTCCTTGTAGGCCAGTTCCCAGCAAGGGATGCACAAAAGGCAACCATACATTGATGTTTCTCTCCCTCTCTTCATCCCCTCTTTATTAAAAGAATTAGTTCAGATATAATCATACCAAAGACCAATGTATTATATTCGTATACTAAGGGCAATTGGAAAAGAATGAACTACAAGAAATAGCTTAAAAGTATCTCATAAATGCTAAGTAAGAAAAGCAAGTCACATAACACTGCAGATGAATGCAAAAAACCCATGTTTCAAAATATGCACAACTAAGCTATATTTACTGTTCAGGTGTGTAAATTGTGTTGTGTGGTAAAAGTATATTTACTGTTCAGGTGTGTAAATTGTGTTGTGTGGTAAAAGTACAAAGACACAAGGGAATGATAAACATGAAATTCAGGAGAGTAGTTACCTTTGGAGGGAGAGAAGGGCTCCAAAGGTAATGATAATGCTCTATTTCTTTCCCTGGATGGTGAACACATCGGTCTTAATTTTACTGTAATTTTTTATAGCATGAATATTTATAAAGTGTTCTTTTGCAAAATGAATGAAAGACCAAGTTTCTAATCCCTGTTTCAGTGCTCATCATGGTGCTTTATGTACATGGTCACTGGCTTTTCTCTATTTCAGGTATAACGGAGCAAGTAATCACACACACATATACTCACAGTATTGCCATTCTGTGATAGTTGCCTGTCAGTTCTCAATCACCCAGCTAATTTGCCATGCCTTCCAAATGCAAACCTTTTATTACTTTATGAACCAAGTCTCACTGTGTTTCTTGAGAATGAAAAACATTAATTAAAACTGGAGTTACAAAAATCACCCTGTAATACAGTGGGGGAAAGGATCTTCTGAAAAATCTGAAAAGCTAGCCGATGGGACAGTATGTGTAATGGTTAGAGGTGCAGGGTTGAAAGTTTGACATACGAGTTTTAATTCTGCTCCACTGTATACTAAATGATTGAGCTCGGCATGCTATTTACTGTCTGAGCCTTTGATTCTTCATAATGCTTAGGCTGTTGTGAGGATTCCATGGTTGGTGTTGGGACAGCATTTATTTGGATGCCTAGTAGAACTTGGTATCAGACAATTGATAGCTCTTTATGTTGTTATTTTAATTATTATGTTTAATATGTATATTTTACTTTTGCATAATATTTGTTATAGTTTTATAAAAATATATTATACTGGTTAGCATATAGACCTAAGGGAAGTAAAATTATACTTTTAAATGAGCCTTTATTACAAGTGTGAAACTTCTAGCTTTCATTTGCTTCAGAGAGCATTTTATTTTCTGAGTAGGAAGTCAAATGAATAGACCTCATTTCCCATCATTGCCATGCATTTCCCACCTGACCTGACCTTTCATAATCTCATTTTTCTCACCTGAAATATGATAATGATGATGATGACAATGGGGCTGACACTTTCCCTTAATATTTCACTGTTTTTTTGTGAGCTGGCAATGGGATAAAATAGAAGTGAACTATTATTATTATGTTCTAAAAAACATTTTTGGTACATTGTCTGTGGTTTCCCAGGAACCAAAAGGCAAAGGCTCCAGTTTTCAATGTGTGTGATTATGTTTTCATGACCTCTGGTCATTACCGTTGAAGCTGCATAAAAGTGTAAAATGTCACATAGCAACATGTCCCATCTGCTTAGCAACAGAAGGAGAAGAAGTAACCAAACATTAAAACAGAAAACCTATAGAAAGCTAGAGTAAAAAAAGCCACCAACCCTAAACTTAACAAATATTTTTTCCTTAAAAAGCAAAACCAAACCCCATTATTATTGCCTGAAAGAAGTTATAGCAAGCTCTTTAATAGCATTGAATTCATATTTGTTATTAACCTCATTGTGCTATTCCCTCGAGTGGCAAAACTTTAAAGTGTCACAGTAACCTAGATGACTTTCTTAGCTACTACGTGATCGATGTTGAGGTAAGAGGAATAAAATACTCTCTAGGAGAAAAAATTCTCCTGTGTGGCAAATTGACTTCCCAGAACATCAGGGAACAATTTAGTGCTCTGTAAGAAGCGATTTATTAAACGGTGTTGAGAAGAGTTCATTTACCTCATAGCAGCAAATAGTTTGCTACAAGAGAATTGCTCACTCACCCTGGATACTTGGGAGTAAATTCATTATAGGCTTACCCATCCTGGGGCTAAAGGAACAGTCTGCTGCTGTTGTAGTGATGGGTAATTATACTACATAATTTCTATATTAGTCTGTTTTCTAGGGGATGGGCCACTGTTATTAACAAATTTTCCACCTCTTTTGATACAGATTAAGGAGTTTCAAAGCATTTAAAAGTATTTTTCAGTCAGTCCTGTTTTCATTGACTCTAAAACACCATTCACTGTAAGGTGTACCATTATATCATGGACCAAGACAGAAAAAATAAAATGTTGTGAACTAAATCCTGACACAGTGTGTATGTATTATTTAAGAATTTTTATTTCATATAGTTCCAAGAACTGTTCAGACTTATTCAGACATAGATATTTTTATATTTTAACTGTTTTATTTTTTTAGTATTTTTATTGATTATGCTATTATAGTTTTTCCAATTTTCTCCCTTTATCCCTCCTCCATCTTGCCCCTCAACTGTCCAGCATTCTCCTCCCCACCCAGTTCATGTCCATGAGTTGTACATGAAAGTTCTTAGAGTTCTTTGTTTCCTATACCATTTTTTATCTCTTCCAGTCTATTTTATGCCTACCAATTATGCTTCTTCTTCCCTGTAACTTCCCCCCTTTTTCCTCCCTTCCCCTCCCCACTGAAATCCCTCCATGTGATCTCCATTTTTGTGTTTCTGTTCCTGTTCTAGTTGTTTGCTTAGTTTGTTTTTGTTTTTGTTTTAGGTGTGGTTGTTAATAATTGTGAGTTTACTGTCTTTTACTGTACATGTTTTTTATGTTCTTTTTCTTAGATAAGTCCCTGTAACGTTTCATATAATAAGGGCTTGGTGATGATGAACTCCTTTAACTTGACCTTGCCTGGGAAGCACTTTTTCTGCCCTTCCATTCTAAGTGATAGCTTTGCTGGATAGAATAATCTTGGATGTAGGTCCTTGCCTTTCATGACTTCAAATACTTCTTTCCAGCCCCTTCTTGCCTGCAAGGTTTCTTTTGAGAAATCTGCTGATAGCCTAATAGGAACACCTTTGTAGGTAACTGTCTTCTTTTCTCTGGCTGCTTTTAAGATTCTCTCCTTAACTTTAATCTTGGCTAACCTAATGATGATGTGTCTTGGTGTATTCCTCTTTTGGGTCCAACTTCTTTGGGACTCTCCTGGACTTTCTGGAAGTCTATTTCCTTTGCCAGACTGGGGAAGTTTTCCTTCATTATTTGTTCAAATAAGTTTTCCATTTCTCCTTCTGGCACCCCTGTAATTCTGATATTGGAATGTTTCAGGTTGTCCCAGAGGCTTGTAAGAATTCCTCCATTTTTTTGAATTCTTGTTTCTTCATTTTTCTTGTGGGTGGGTGTTTATTTATTTATTTATTTTTGTTCCAAATCATTGCTTTGAGTCCTGGTTTCCTTCCTGTCACTGTTGGTTCCCTGAACATTCTGCTTTATTTCACTTTGGGTATCCTTCATTTGTGTTTTCATTTCGACCAAGCTCAATCAGATCTGTGAGCATTTTGATCACCAGGGCTTTAAATTCTCTATCAGCTAGGTTGGTGATCTCCTCATTGCTTAGTTCTGATGTTATACTCTGTTCTTTCATTTGGGCCACATTTCTTTGTTTGACACAACTGATAGGTTGTAAGGGAGCAGGGCCTTAGGTATTCACCCAGGCAGGGCAACTCTTTTGCTTCAGCACTGCCTATGGGGGAGGAGCCAGAGAGGGAACAATGCATTTCTCTTGCTTGTCCTTAGAGTACTTTCCATTGGGAGTATCTGACAACTGGGAGTATCTGACAACTGGGAGTATCTCTGACTGTGGCAACCCCAGCCATATCCCACAGTCAGCTCTGAGTACTGTGGGACAGCCCCTATGGTGCAGCTCTCAGAGCTGGGCAGCCAGCCCCGGCCACAAGGCTGCCATGGCCCCGAAGTTTTTCAGAGTTGGCCCGTGCCTTCCCGGTGTGGTTGTTCAGTTGATTTCCTCTTTAATTCTTTGGTTGTCAGAGTTCTGTGCAGTTTGATTTTCTGGTGCTTTGGTTGTTTATTGATTTTTAATTGGTTGTTATCCTCCTTTCAGTTGTGCAAGAAAGTGAAGGGTTTCTACCTACACCTCTATCTTGGCTGAAACTCCAGACATAAATGTTTTGATCACACATTACTCTTATACTTTCATAAAAAGGAAAATAGAAGTAAAATGTATAAAATAGAAGTAAAATAAGGTATTCCCAAAACATTTTTCAATTCTGAGTTTGACACTTCTGTGTTATTTTCCAACTGAGTCATTTATATCCAGGTTTTTCTGCAAAATTTTTTCTCTGTGCATCAAGAGCATTGGTCAATCAGTATATTTTCAAGACTATTTCACTATTGTCACCGGTATTCAGATTTTTAATTCCTAAAACTGTACTTGAACAACAATTAAATAAATTAATTTAAAAAAAGATTTTTAATTCCTTAGACACCATTTTCTCATCTTTTTAATGGGAACTGTACATACTTTGCTGGGGTTTTATAGATAAGATTTTGGACTTATAGGATCTGAGGGCCTGACATATAGTAGTTGCTTAAAAAATCATAGCAGTTACTATTATTATTATTATTATTATTACTACTACTACTATTATTATCATATAGACAATGGTGGGCATTAGAGAATTTTTCTTCTGAAAACAATGAGAAGAAAAACTGGTCTAGATGAGGGTCACAGGGTAACTGATCCTAAATAAAACTCAATTAATTGTATAGGTCCACAAATGAATTTTGAGGTTTTTCTCTTAAAGTTGGTTTTCTTGGGGCATAATAAACATTTGTCTTGTGAATTTGTCATTTAGGTATGGTAGAAAATGTTGTCATTCTTAAGGGATTGTGGCTCCAGTAGGAATTAAGCAGGGCTGACTTCTGGTTTTAAATGTAGAGGTCATCAGTGATGGCAAAAATCACCATTGCTTTAAGGATATCAACCCTATAGCAAATATATGCAGGGTGGGAATTTCACAATCACTATGTCTAATCTTCTTGAATCCAAGGCAAGTAGTTTCTTTAACTAATCAGTGAGCCAATTAAAGCCTAGAGAGGTAGGGAAATTTGTCCTGGGCCCAAATTCAGACGGTAGCAGAACTAGGTTAGAATGGGATCTTTTGATGCAGGGCTGGGGCTGGCCCTCACTCTCTGCACTTTGCCAAGACTTACTGATCCCTCTTTTGTAACAGTTAATTTTAGGTCCTTTCCCATAATCTGTTTTATACTGTTCGGTTAGCATTTGCTGGAGGTTAGGTCATGACTAAAGCATTTCAGTACTAATCCTGCCTACACGTTGTTTAACTTCAGTGAAATAAGTGTTAGTCCATTGTCAAAATGTCTGTGGTCTGGCAATCCATATTTTTCAAATAATAAACATGGAACTATTGATTTTCCAGTAGAATTATAAATCCAAACCAAGAAAAGTCTGCTGCCATCAAATTGGCCTTATCTTGGAGCAGCCTTGCAAAAGCAGTAAGTAGTATGTATGTATGTGTGAGTTCACACATATACACTCTCACACACATACATAACAAAAATGAAATCTACCATTTGCACTTAGAAACTTGTCATGAATGCTTTCATATGTTAATGATTTTTCTAAACATGCTTTAATGGCTATATAAAATTTTATTTAATGAATATCCTTAAGTAAGCCTTTATGTGAAGCCTTTTATATGTATTTATAGTTATGAATACATTTGCTGAACATTGTTATTACTATGTAAACACCCTAACATGTTTCTAAGGGAATTTAGTATATTATATTATATTGGCTTTGAGAGAAATTGTAAATTCTTTACGTGAGAGACCTGCTTCCCAATACCCTTGCCAATGGTCAATTTTATCCTTTTTATGCATTATTAACTATATTACAGAAAATGGAAGTTTATTTAATGTATATTTAATTCACTATAAATGATGTTTACATTTTTATTTATGACATGTGTATTTTGTCTGTACATTTTCTACTCATATTTTTTTGTCCATTTTCAATAGTTACATTCATTTAATTATTGATTGTGAAAGCTTTTTGTAAATTAAGGATTTGCAATGTATATTGTAATTTTCTAGTTTGTTATTTGCTTTTTTTTTAACAAGAGGCATTTTTTTAAAGATTTTATTTATTTATCTTTAGAGAGGAAAGGAAGGAGAAAAGGAGAGAAATATCAGTGTATGGTTGCCTCTCATGAGTCCCCTGCTGGGAACTGGCCTGCAACCCAGGCATGTGCCCCGACTGGGAATCGAACCGCTATTGTCAGGTTCACAGGCCCACGCTCAATCCACTGAACTACACCAGCCAGGGCTGCTTTTAAATCATATTTATGTTGCTCTTGGATTCTTTTATTCTCCTTTTTAAGTTTCCATTTATAAAATTAAGCAAGAGCTTCAGATAATATTCTCAGAGAAATAATTGTCTTTGATAGATTCTACTGAGTAGTATAAATTAAATATAGTAGTATAATCTCTAAAATCAAAATTAGTTCAAGAATACTAAACCAAAGTTTTCTAGGTAGAACTTTTTGTTTTTGCTCTAGCATATGCATTATTGTCAATGTAATATATGATAGTTTTCTTTTTAAAATATTTTTCTTTATTCATAAATTACTGTATTGTTCAATTACAGTTGTCTGCATTTTCTCCCCACCCCTCCCCCCAACCCCAGCCAAACCCACCTCCCTCCCTTGCTTCCACCCTCCCCCTTGGTTTTATCCATGTGTCCTTTATAGTAGTTCCTGAAAACCTTTCTCCTCACAGTCCCCTCCCCCTTCCCCTCTGGCTATTGTTATATTGTTCTTAATTTCAATGTCTCTGGTTATATTTTGTTTGCTTTTTTTCTTTTGTTGATTATGTTTCAGTTAAAGGTGAGATCATGTGGTATTTGTCCCTCACCACCTGGCTTATTTCATTCAGCATAATGCTTTCCAGTTCCATCCATGCTGTCACAAAGGGTAAGAGCTCCCTCTTTCTTTCTGCTGCATAGAATTCCATTGTGTAAATCTACCACAGTGTTTTGATCCACTCATTTGCTGATGGGCACTTAGGTTGCTTCCACCGCTTGGCTATTGTAAATTGTGCTGCTATGAATTGGGGTGGATAGGTTCGTTTGAATTGGTGTTTCAGGGCTCTTAGGGTATAATCCCAGCAGTGGAATTGCTGGGTCAAAAGGCAGTTCCAGTTTTAGTTTTCTGAAAATATTCCATACTGTTTTCCACAATGGCTATGCCAGTCTGCATTCCCACTAACAGTGTACTAGGGTTCCCTTTTCTCTGCATCATCTCCAATATTTGTTTGTTGATTTGCTTATGACAGCCATTCTGCCCAGTGTGAGATGATATCGCATTGTGGTTTTAATTTGCAGTTCTCTGATGGCTAGTGATGCTGAGCATCTTTTCCTATGTCTCTGGGCCCTCTGTATGTCCTCCTTGGAGAAGTGTGTGTTCAAGTCTTTTGCCCATTTTTTAATTGGGTTGTTTGTCTTCCTGGAGTGGAGTGGTGTTAATTCTTTTTATACTTTGGAGGTTAAACCCTTGTCTGAGATATCATTGGCAAATATGTTTTTTCATATAGTTGGTTCTCTGTTCATTTTAATGCTGTTTTCTTTAGCCATGCAGAAGCTTTTTATTTTTTATATTTTCTTTTTTTTTTTAAGATTTTATTTATTTATCTTAGAGGGGAAGGGAAGGAGAGAGAAAGAGAGAGAGAAATATCAATGTATGGTTGCCTCTCGTGCATCCCCCACCAGGAACCGGGAACTGGCCTGCAACCCAGGCATGTGCCCTGACTGGGAATCGAACCGCGATCATGTGGTTCACAGGCCCGCGCTCAATCCACTGAGCTATACCAGCCAGGGCGAGAAGCTTTTTAATTTGATGAGGTCCCGTTTGTTTATTTTTTTCTTGATGTCCCTTGCTTTAGGAGACATATTCGTGAAGATGTAGCTGCGTGGAATGTCTGAAATTTTCCTGCCAATGTTTTCCTCTAGGACTTTTATGGTGTCACAATTTATATTTAAGTCTTTTATCCACCTTGAATTTATATTTGTGTATGGTATAATTTGGTGATCGAGTTTCATGTTTTTTTTGCATGTAGCTGTACAAATCTCCCAACACCATTTGTTGAGGGGGCTATTTTTACTCCATTTTATGCATCTTCTCCCTTTGTCAAACATTAATTGACTGTAGAGACTTGTATTTATTTCTGGGCTCTCTGTTTTATTCCATTGGTCTATGTGCCTTTTTATGCCAGTATCAAGCTGTTTGGATTACAGTTGCCTTATAATATAGTTTGATACCAGATATTGTGATCCCTTCTGTTTTCTTCTTCTTTCTCAAAATTGCTGTAGCTATTTGGGGTTGTTTATGATTCTATATAAATTTCTGAAATGTCTTATATCTGTGAAATATGTCATTGGTACTTTAATAGAGATTGCATTGAATCTGTAAATTGCTTTGAGTAGTATGGCCATTTTGATGATATTAATTCTTTCAATCCATGAGCATGGTACATGCTTCCATTTGTTTGTCTCTTCCTTAATTTCTTTCTTGAGTGTTGTGCAGTTTTCTGAGTACAGGTCTTTTACCTCTTTGGTGAGGTTTATTGGTAGGTACTTTGGTTTTTTTTGCTATATCAAAAAAAAACCAAATATGGGATTTTTTTTCCTGATTTCTGTTTCTGATGTTTCATTGTTGGTGTGCAAAAATGCCTTTGATTTCTGAGTATTGACTTTGTATCCCACTGCTTTGCCAAATTAATTTATTAGGTCAAGTAGTTTTTTGGAGGAGTCTACAGGATTTTCTATGTACACTATCATGTGGTCTGCAAACAATGACAGTTTTACTTCCTCCTTTCCGATTTGGATGAATTTTGTGTCTTTTTCTTGTCTGAGTGCTGTGGCTAGGACTTCCAATAATATGGTGAATAGGAGTGGTCAAAGTGGGTATTCTTCTCTTGTTTCTGATCTTAGTGTGGGAAAGCTCTAAGTTTTTGCTCATTGAGTATGATGTTGGCTGTAGGTCT
This sequence comes from Sturnira hondurensis, assembly GCF_014824575.4. Lineage (NCBI taxonomy): Eukaryota > Metazoa > Chordata > Mammalia > Chiroptera > Phyllostomidae > Sturnira > Sturnira hondurensis. Next base: position 8,193,945 of record NW_028096448.1, on the reverse strand, counting down.
CTCATATATGGCTTTTATTATGTTGAGGAATGCTCCCTCTGTTCCCACTTTGCTGAGTGTTCTTATCATAAATGGGTGCTGTACTTTATCCAATGCTTTTTCCACATCTATTGATATGATCATGTGATTTTTGCATTTTGTTTTGTTTATGTGGTATATTACATGATGATTGTTTTCTGCAATGACGTTGTGATTCAAAATAATCCTCTTGAGGCATATACACTATGTTTCTAGGTTGTGGCTGCTCAACTTTCCTTATGTAATTTTATCTACTGGTCATGCTTTTTCCTTTGGTCTTCATTCAATTTAAAACACAGCTGAATCTGGTATTCCGATATTTAATAATATTCTATACTGCACCTAGTGTTGAATCTTACCAATAATGAACTCTCAGCTTGTGAATGACTAATTCCATTAGGTGGAAAAAGAGGAAAATCTTTTGTTTTTAGTTTTAAATAAAAGCAATCTAATCTATGAAAATATAAACCTGGTGGTATATCTGGGGTGTAGTAATGGATTAAAGCTCTAAATAAGTTTTAAATAGAGATTATTATTCAGATCAAGACAATGAAACAGACCAAGATTATATGACTAGCTCAAAACTGCGTAATTTAGTCTCATTTTGTAAACAAGATTTTCAGCAGGTTGGAGAGCAGATTTGACCAACAATGTGACCAAAGAATGACAGCCACAAACATGTGCCTTGCAGACCTCCAACTACAGTGGGCAAGACTGACTCATAGCCCCAGCCACTGGGCTCTGAAACCCATGTTTGTGCTGAGACCATCTATCCTCCTAACCTCCCTCAGGCTGAATGTAGCAGAGAGACGAAGGCTGACCCATTCTTGAGTCTCGTAACTCCACTGGTGGGTAACTTTTGTTCTAAAACTCCCCCATAAAGAAGCCTTACTCAACTTTCCTTAGACCACAGGGCAATCTAGGATGCTTCCTTTTCTCTCTTCTCTCGGGGTCAGACATGTACCCTGGTCTGATGGCTCTTCCCATCTTCCCATGCTCTTGCCTCATTTTTTCTCATGGGCATTTCCTCTGATAAAATCCTTGCATGCTTAATCCTGTTTGACATCTGCTTCTCGAAAGATATAGACTAACATAGAAATTGCTGACCAATTTTCTCATTTATTAAAAGTTCTAGAGATATTATTTCTGTTTGAAAAATAAGATTCTCATTAAAGACTTCCTTCTCCAGTAAATGGCAACAAGGTACGTGTACATAAAAACATGCATGCAATTTTAGCAGTTGCATGGGAACTTTGGAAACCATTTGCAGCTCTTCCAAGTTCATCATGCACTAGGGCACGTATTCCCTCAATACATTCTGAAGACTCTGATAGTCATCATTGATAAACACCAATTATGCTTTAAGGACTTTTGTTCTATCTTTATAATGCTGGCTGCGTATCTGTTCATACCCAGTGGTGGTATTCAAATTAGTTAACAGTCAATCAAAACAACCACAAGCTTCTACAATTTGAACCAGTTCCCACTCTGTTCGTCATTATCTTCCTTCCGTGAAATCAGCAATAACTCTTAACTTATATATTTTTCTAAATTTTTATCAAGAAATATTTATTAAGTTTTACTAAATGTCAACAGGGTATGTGGCCTTGGGTAGGGGAAAACATCAGAAACTGCTCCCCCCCAAAAAAAATTAAAGACAAGAAAACTGGCAGTAAATAGTTCCTCTTAAGAGTTAAATGCAAGCATGTCTTGCATGGTTTAAGTTTGCGCAGTAGTTTGCAAACCACTATTCTTGAAATAGCCAACAAAAGGTTTTCGAGGCAACCATTTTTAATTGGTTCAATCCTCATTCATATCTTTTCAAACACCCTAACAATTTGTGTTGAACTGCATGTCTACCTTACTGTGTTCCAACTCTTTGGTTCACTTCGTCTGTTGTCTTTCCCATATGGTTCAAAAAAGCACTATGCATAATGCTTTTCTCTAGCATGCCCTTTGATTCCCAACATTTTTCTGAGGGCCTTAGCTCTATAACCATTACCTGATCATGGTGCTTTCATCTAGGATTAGGTTTTGCACTTCTATTGATCTTCCTCTATGGGGTTGAATGTAGTAAATGAACCTCCTAGCTCCCAACAAATTTGCATGTAATTGCCTGTCCAGTCTTGCACTCTGAATACTGGGCTGGAAGAATACACTAGCATTAACAGCCAAAAATATTTTACTTTCAAAGGCTCTGCTTCTTTGTAAAAGTGGCATTTATGGGAAGAATCTGAAAGCTTTCTCAAGATTTGAGAAAATGGTGAGGTTGGGGGATGTCCAGAAATTATTTTCATGCTCTCTAAATCATTATAACCTCTCATGCATCTTTTTGAGTAAGTATAGGCCTGGCATTAGCTTCTTTTTGACCACTGGCATATATTAACCTACATTTATATATCCCCAAAGAGAACCAAAATATTTTAATTGTCTATTCTCATAACTTTAGTTTCTTAAGACTGGTTTTACTGCAGAGTGATAAAGATTTTAGTCTTGAACTGTGACTTTGATGGCATTAATGATCAATCACATTTAAATTGTTATTGTTGAATACTTTTGAGTCAAATTTTTTTTATTTAAAGTCAGACTACTGTTATATTTAATGTGTTCTATGCATCTTCAAACTTGAATTCTGATCTGTCACAATGAATTAGATGGGGAATTTTTAAGACAACAAAATTTACTGCATAGAGGTGTCTGATTTTTATACTTTCATCACATTTACTTAAAATTCAGAACTGCCTAGTGTCAGGGCTTGATTTCTTTTTTAAGTTCAGTCTTTATTGTATTTTTCTCCATTGCCACTTAGTCTTCTTTTACCCTCCTCCCCCTAGTATTCATCATCCTATTGTCCATGTTCATGAGTCCTTTTTCCTTTTTGCTGGATCCCTCCTTGTTCTAGCTCATTCCCCACCCAGACTAGCTGTCATCTGCTCTCATCTATGCATCTATCTATTTTGTTTGTTACTTGAGTTTGTTCACTTAATTTTTTGAAATGATAACTTCATCATTATTTATGTGGTAATCTCTTCATTGACTCTCTCCTCAATACAATAATTTTATATAGCACATACTCTATTTTTCTTTAAAAAGTTGATGATGAATTTAGAAAAAAAGAAAGGAAATAAAGTTTAATCTTCTCTGTAGTTATTGGAGACCCACTGAGGGGGTCTCATATCTAGGGTCTTGGGAATTCTTCCTTTGAAATAAACTTTCTGATTTCTTTTTGGAGAACACAGGACCTCGGCATACTGATGCAATACTGGTATGTGATTTGGGGAGCAGCCAAGGCTGCTCTCCTTGTTTGTCCTATTAAATCTGATGAGATGATAAAGTCAGCAGGCTAAAGACATAGCTTGGAATGATCAAGACAAATTATTTTGGAGAAGGTGTTGTTTGTCAGGAAATGTTGAAAGGAGTTTTTAATTGAACTAATAAATGATGAAGTTGAAGCTTATTAGCACTGACAGGAACCCAGCTGAGTCTTTAGTAACATCGTAACTTTTTATATCATCCCTGTGGAAGTGGCAACACTAGTGTTAATTTGAGTTAAGTTCCTAAGCATCCTATTTTGGACTAGTTCAAAATGCAAAGCATTAACACCATGTAATAAAATTTTATTTGATATGTAAATAGACAGATTTAAATTAATTTAGAATGAAGATTTCAGAAATATAACAATTTATATTTTTAAACTATATCATTACACCAAGTATTATTTTTGTTATTGAAATTCTATTGGTCATGTCAAGAAGAAATCACTCGATGAATTATGATACTCCCAGGCACTGGGCTAAGTGCTTTATGCATTAATTTATTGGATTTTATAAAAATAGAATATAGGGTATGAAATATTTAAAGATGAAGGAACTGAGTTTAGGGAGAATAAGGGACCCATTCAAAGGATATTCTCTGCCACTGAACACTAGTCATCTGACACAATCCTTCTAACTTGCATAATACTCAAGTCCTTGTCATGTCAGTGTTATGTGGCATTGAAATCATGTAGGAAAGCCTGTGATTACGAATTGGGAGTTCTGTGCTCTAGTTCTAACACTCATCTCACTTGGCCCATGAAATGGTAATTTTTTTAAAGCAAACAGAATGTAATTAAACTAATATAGGCTAAAAGGAGTCACACTTTTAAGATGCAGCATTTATCATTCCACACCCTATATGATATATATACTCCTTCAAATTCTCTGATGTTTACATGATGAAACAAGTTTCAAATAAACTAAGAACAAAACACTTTACACACATTTAAAAATAATATGGATTCTAGTCAACAGAATATAATATTTAAATAATAACTATGAAAACAGATTACTTTATGTTTCAAGATATTATATTGATATATTTGGAGAATTTTGGAGATATAATATCTTTGTAGTTTTGGATTAGAGTCAAAATAGTAATGCATGTTTAAAATTCTCAGAAGTTTTGCATGTACTTTGAATCAATGCTCTTCTACTTTTTATTTTTATTTTTTTAAAGATTTCATTTATTTATCTCTAGAGGGGAAGGGAAGGGAAGGAAATAGAGAGAGAAATATCAATGTGTGGTTACCTCTCGTGGGTCCCCTGCCGGGAACTGGCCTGCAACCCAGGCATGTGCCCTGACTGGGAATCGAACCACAATTGTGTGGTTTGCAGGCCCGCGCTCAATTCACTGGGCTACACCAGCCAGGGCTCTTCTACTTTTTAGAAGTCTGATTCAGTAAACCTCATCTGGGACCAGAAATTTGTTTTTCATTTTATTATTAAGCTTTACTATGGTATAATTGACAAATAAAGTAAGACATTTAAAGTGTACAAGGTAATGATTTGATACATGTATACATCAAAAGGATTCCTCCTATGGAGTCAGTTAAAAGATCTATCACCCACAAATTTACCCTCCCATTTTTAGTGAAAATATTTAAATTATACTGTTTTAATAAATTTCAGTTATAGTAACAAATTTCAATGGATAACACTGTTAATTGATAACAGTGTTACCAACTATAGACACAATGTTATACATTAGACCCCCAGACTTTGTCTTATAACTGTGAGTTTATAGCCTTTACCACCCTCTCCCTATTTTCCCAACCACCTAGCCCCTGGCAGCCACCTTTTACTTTCTGTTTTTATGAATTCTGTCCTGTTAGCATTATGTGGCATTGAGACCATGCACTAAAGAGGGTTGTTGTGGATTACAAATTGGGAGATCTACCCTATGAATTCTATCCTTTTCTTTTCTGATTCCACATATAAGTAATGTCATGCAGTATTTGCCACCTTTTGCTTATTTCACTTAGCATAATGCCCTCTAGGTTCATCTATATTGTTGCAAACAACAGGTACTCACTCCTTTTTTAAGGCTATATTTTATGTGTGTGTGTGTGTGTGTGTGTATTATAATATTTATCCCAGTGGTATAACATTTTGTTGGTCTTCTCTTTTTTCTCTTTAATCTTTGCTCTCTGTTCCTTCCACTGCCTGGTTTCTGAACTCAAAATATTTCTACATACTACTAAAGACATGACTGAAAAATTAAAAATAAGTTCATTCTAAACTTCATCAAGACACACATAAGCATGAAGATGATAGCTATCTGAGGTGATGAATACGTTAGTTAACCTGATTGTAATGATTGTTTCACACTCTATAGCCAATCCTCTGGTTTTTTACCTTAAATATAGACATTTTAATTACTAGTTTTACCACAACAAAACTGGGTGCTGTGAAGACTAATAAATGTGTTCACTGATGTTGCAGGGTACAGGATCAGTAGACAAAAGTCAATTGTATTTCTGTATGCTAACAGTGAACATCCTGGAAATAAATGTAAGAAAACAATTCTATGTATAATAGCATCAAAAAATAAAGTACTTAGGAATAAATTTAATTGAGGAATTTCAAGACTTGTGACTACAGTCTGAATGTTTGCATCCCCCCTGCCCCCCTCCCCCCAATTTTTACATTGAAATTCAAATGCCCAGTGTGATGATATTAGAAGGTGGAACATTTGAGATGTGCTGAAGTCGTGAGGGTAGAATCCTTATGAATAGGGTTAGTGATTTATAAAAGAGGCTCCAGTAGAGAGAAATCCATAGCCCCTTCCTACTGTGAGCCCACAGCTAGAAGGCACCAATTAGGAGATGGCCTCTTTTATAAATCACTAACAGCATATTACCAGAATATAATGCTTGTTGGCATCATGGTCCTGTACTTCCAGCCTCCAGAACATGAGGGAAAAATGTTTTTGTTGATAAGATACTCAGTCTGTGGTATTTTGTAATAGCAACCTGAATGTACCAGGATGCTTATACAGCAAAACTATAAAATAACCATTGCAAGAAACTGAAGATCTAAATAAATGAAAAGACATTCTGTGTTTATGGATAGGGAAACTTAATATTATTAAGATGACGGTACTCCCCAAATGAATCTGTAGATACAATACAATCTCTATAACAATCTCAACTTCATTTTTGGCAGTAGTTAATTAACTGATCCTAAAATTTATATGAAAATACAAAGGTCCCAGAATCGCCAAAGCAATCTTGAAAAACAGAACGAAGTTGCAGGGCTCACATTCCTAATTTCAAACCTTAATAGAAAGCTACAGCAATCAAGAGAGTGTGGTATCAGCATAAAAACAGACACATATATTATTATAATATAATTGAGAATCCAGGAATAAAGCCATATATCTAGGGGCAGTTGATTTTCTGCAAATGTGCCAAGGCCACCCACAGGAGAAAGGCCAGTCCTTTCAACAAATGTATTGAGCACATGGTGGGATGACTGGATATCCACATGCAGAAAAATAAAGTTGGACCCTTGCTTCACATTACATGTAAAAATTATTCAAATTTCTAATTCAAAAAGTTAAACTATAAAAATTTTAGAAGGAAACATAGCTGCAAATCTTCTTGACCTTGGATTAGGTGATTTTATTTTAGATATGATGCCACCAAAAGCATAAGCAACAAAAGAAAACAATAGAGGAACTGGATTTCAACAAAATTTAAAAATATTGTTCTTCACAGGACAGTAGTAAGAAAGTGAAAAGGCAACCCTCTTGAGAGAAATATGCTGATTATGTATCTGATAAAGGACTTGTTTGCAGAATGAAGAACTCTTACAACTCAATACTGAAAAGACAAAAAACCCAATTCAAAATAGGTTCATCAAAACATATGAATATTTCCCTTTGTAATCCTTACATTTGTATTTCGAATGATATTTTTATTTTAAGTGATTCATGATAGATATTTGAATACAAGTGTTCAGAAATGTACTTTCCTCCATTGGTCAAAAATTTGAAAGGTTCTATCTCAAGCTTCCTGAAGACCCTGACCAAGATTTCTTGTTAATAAAGCTTGTGAGGGTGTTGCTGATAAAATATCTACAGCAGGAAAAAATGCCCTCATTTTTGTCTTCTTAAAATGGAACAAAATTAAACCCTCATGTTTTCAAAGTCAAATGAATTCTCATTCATGACATAGTTAGCAAATTCATTTCACACAGAAGATTAATTTTTTGTTATTGATTCTTGTGTGGTTCTGTTTGTTGAGAGTTAGTTTTCCTTTACTTGATCTGGAATTACTAATCTGGAATAGGCACCAGGGAAAGACTATTACGGGGAGTCTTTTTGTTTGTTTCAAGCAGGAATTTTTATTATCACAACATCTGTTACAAGCTGGCAATAGACAGTGACAGAGGCTTTTGTTAAAGTTTCTGCTCTTCTGGTCATAGGCACTGGGTTTGGAAAGGACCTATTATAATATACTGTGTGTGTGGGCTACATTTGTATCAAAAGTCCCAATCAGGACTTTGAAAATAATCTGACTCCAAGGTAATCAATTAATGTATTTAAAACAGTGTACCACAGAATGTCTAGTAACCAGGTTTATCATATCATGTACATTATGATGAGATCTCATAATTGTCAATTATATTCATTCATTTCATTAGCAGTGAGATCTGATCTTTTTGTCTAGTGAACTGAGAATTTATAGCACTTAGCAGACAGTTGTATTGTAAATTGCTTTATTTAAAAAAAATGCCTGTTTGTATCATGCCATGATTGACACTTTGGCAGGACTGTGTAGAACTCTAGAAATTATGTTTATTACTTAACTGATCCATTTTTAGGCAAGATTCAAAAATGAAAAAAAAGGTTCTCCTGGAAAAATGGTAATTGCTTTTGGGACCTGTATGACTTAATGGTTATAGCTGAGTATGGGATCTTTCTGAACTGTCTCAATATATTTTCATTAATAAGTAAAAAAACATGTGTTCATGCATTTATTCACTATACAAATATTGTATGAATGCCTATCAAATGCCACATACTGGAATAAACCCTGTATATACTGTGGTGAATATAACAGACCTGGTCAATGCCATTGGAAGACTAATAGTTCTGTAGAGGAATCAGAAATAAACATGAAGAGATCTTTATACACAAACATGCACGCACATTTCAGATACTGAGTTCCAAAATGAGTTGATGCTAGACCAAGATTTAAAAGAACATGGCAAAAATCATTCAGAAAACTTTTAACTTCCTGTACCAAATAAGGGATATAAAAGTGTATAGAAAGAAGAGAATAGGCAGAAAGAATTTTTGGAGAGATCTTTGTGTGTTCTGTGAGTTCTTTCCCACCTCAGCACAATAAAAGAGATGAATTGAGTTAAAGTCTTCAACTTAAAGAGGCTTTCATTGAGACAATCCTGGGAGCTGACATATGTTCTCCACAGTGGGGAGACCAGTGGTTGGTCTAACTCCTGCCTAAGAAATGTAATAGGCATGAAATACGCTGCTGGCTCCCTTGGGACAAGTTAGCAAGAAGTGACTGTAATGTTATACAGCCTGCATTATCTAGTACTGCTGAAACAAATGTATGTGAGTATTTCCTTTGGACTAATTTGGGCCAGGTGAGAGAATATCAGGCTGGGTTCATCTGAAATTCTATCTAAAATCAGATCATTCCTAAAGAGGCAAATGGACTTCAACAAACAGAATCTAATTCCTTGATTTCAGAAGCAGAGACAGTGGGAGTTGGTGAACCAGTACATTACTGGCTTCAAGAGAAACTGTAGATGAAAATTCTCTCAGTGATGGGAATCTCCTAGGAACTCAGGAAAGGATCCATTAAACACATGTTTCTGACCATTTGCGTGACTCAGAGTGCAATTCACAATAGTATCAGTAGAGCGAAAACTTAACTCTTTTCCTGTGTTCTGTGAAGGAGTCAGAAACCACAGATAGGACAGAAAAAAATAAAAGTGAACAGTTCTTAAACTTCTGTCTTTGAATTTGTTTGTCTTAAAGATGGAGTAATAGCACTATATTGGAGAGTTGTTGAGATTAAATGGGGTAAATATAGAAGGTGCTTAAAACAATGACTGACGCATACTAAGTACTGTGCAAGCATCAGATATCATTTTAGAAAGAAGCAGCAATACCCAGATATGGTCAAAGAAAGGAAGGGAGGATGGTTTCAAGGACAGTGTCAAATATAAAGAAAAATGAGGAGGGTTAACAGGTAAAAAACAGTAATGAGCTTGTCCCAAATTGCTTCTATTTGGTACTGTAATCTGGACACAGGCCAGGTGTCTGAGGTCAAAGGTAAAACAGTTAGAAGTAATCCAAACAGGGAAGGAAACATGATAACAGTTTTTTAGAAAGTTCATAATTATGTATTCAATACATACATGATTGCAACTCTCCACATTGTTTTTCCTCTGAAACTTTAACAGTAGATTTGTCTTGACACAAAACAAATATTTCCAAACTTATTTAATTATTTTGCCTAAAAATGTTAATTGCCTCTCTTTACTACCAATATTAACCTACACAGAATGAAGCATAACATTGCCAAAGAGGAAGGGTGCTGATTATCTTTGTTAAATGATAAACATGGTAGTGCGCTTCCTTAAACAGATCCAATATTCACCACCACACCTGTTTATCTTTATGCGCACCCTCTTGAGTGGTTGTTTCCAGTGGCTTTTAAGGTGGACAACTCACTGCCATTGCCATTCAATACTTCCCCATGGAGTTGTGGCTCCTGGTATAGGGATGGGGACTGCACGATTGTTGGGAGAAAAGGAATATGTACTTTGAAAAACTCCAAGGTGATTTTGTAATGGGTCATCCTCTTCCTTGCACTTCCCGCATATGTTAAACAATGTCCCTCTAATCCCACCTCTGTCTCCATGTACAACTTGGGAGGCTGATGATGAGTGTCTGACATGACATAGTGAATTAATATGTCATTTTTATTAAGAGAAATAAGATTACTACTATTCATTTTAATAACATTTTAACTGAGATATAATTCATGCAGGATACAAGTTACTCATTTAAATTGCACAGTGGTTTTCAGTGTGGTCACAGATGCGTGCAACCATTCCCACAGTCGATTTTAGAACTTCCTCATCACCCAGAGAGAAACCCTGCACTCTGTAGTTATCGCCCGCCTATTGCCTATACCTCTGTTCCCCACCAGCCCTGAACAACTAATCTACTTTCTGTCTCATAGATTTGCCTACTCCAGATATTTTATATAAATGGAATTGCATTATGTATTGCCTTTTATGACTAGCTTCTTTCACTTAGCATAACAGTTTCAAGTTTTATCAATGTTGTACAATATATCAGCACTTTGTTCTCTTTATTGCTGAAAAATATATCATATGAATATACTACATATATTTATCCATTCATCTGTTGATAGACATTTCAGATATTTTTTGTCATTGCATTTCAAATATGCAATGTGCCAAATCATGTAATTAATTTTATTTTGTATGAAATGAATGGATTATTAAGATCTGTACATACACTCAAATAACTCAAGAGAGTGGTGTACCTTAGAAATTATGAACAATAATGGAAACATCACCATAACCATCACTGAGTTCTAGGGATAATCAGTTTCAGTTGTTAACACGTGAGTGTAGAGCCAGCACCCCTGGCATGAGACAGCTGCGCTAAGGAAATGTCCAGGGTTCTTGGAACCCTGGAATCAGTTTGCCTGTTCCTACCCCATTGTTAACTAAAATTGACATTTTATTTGCAGATGGAAGAACAAGTAAGTTTTCAATCATCAAGGATTTTTTTTTAAAGATTTTATTTATTTATCCTTAGAGGGGGAAGGAAAGAGAGAGGGAAAGATCAATGCATGGTTGCCTCTGGTGTGTCCCCTGCTGGGACACAACCCAGCAACCCAGGCATGTGCCCTGACTGGGAATTGAACTGCGATCGTGTGGTTCGCAGGCCCACGCTCAATCCACTGAGCTACACCAGCCAGGGCAAGGATTTTTAAAAAAAATGTATTATTTATTATTTATATCAATCATTTTAAACTGAAGCAAGCGTGTCTTTTAAAACACATAGCACTTTTAAACTGCTGCCAAAATATTAGGGCAAATAGACTTTTTTTGTCTCATCAGGATATACATAAACATGCAATGCCTTGCTTAAATATTCATAGACTCCCAGCTCGCAGTACAATAACTTAATAACAAAATATTTTGAAGAGGGAACGATGCTGTGGAGCTTGTGATATCACTAATGGATTTGAAGAGGATGTTAATGCATTGTAGGGGGAAGTGAATCGAGCTCTCGTGTGTAAAGGAGGATTATAAAATATAATTATGAAAAAGCAATAGTGGTAGGCTTGAGGAAGTTCTGTTGATGTGTGGGTACTACAAACGACGTGTCTCGCTGATGAGAAAGATGGCTTAGCTGTATATTTACTGTGCCGGCAATCTTTTCTATCTGGAAACATGGAATGCATTATAGAAATGGCCATTTTGTGAACTCTGGAGTGAAAATTAAATAGTGTAAGATGGAGGCTGACAAGACCCATGCAGCTTTTCATTTTGAATAACAGTTGTCTAGGAAAGCTATGCTTTCACATCAAGAGCTTCGTGAAAGCACTGCAAGCAAAAAAAGTGATATAACTGTCACAGTAAAGGAAAAACTTTCTTTTTCTGTAAAAATAAGCTTAAGGAATTGAAGAAAATTAAATAATTCATGGTATCTTGCTGGGAGTGGAGGAAGTGTGAGGACCATTCTGAATATCATTTCCTGGGTGCAGCATTGCCAAATTGTGGGCATCAGAACGGGAGCCACACAATTAGAACCTGACTTCTCTTCAAGTTTCCATTTCTAACCTATTTCTTTATCTCAGACTCTGCCTTTTCAGGCAAAATAAAGATGTGTTCTTAGAATATTCACCTGATATTTACTGAAAAAATTGCATAATACCCAATAATCAATATATATATATAATCAATAATCAATATAATATATATATATATACACACACACACACACATATACAAGAATATCAAAGAGAAGGATCTCAAATAATATAGTTTTAATCTCAATTTCTAACCTACTCCCTTCATGGGAAATTCTAAACTATATGCTTAAAGCTCAGTGTTTTACTCCAGTCTTTAAACAAGGGGAATATATGAAGTAGCAATAGTTTATTTTTCAGAAGCATGTTGAGTAAATGAGTGTTGCCCTTTCATGGATACATTTGGGAAGATAAATGTGTGTTGTAATAATTTTGACATTGTTTAAACATTTATAAAATGCTTTGTTTCTATAAAGAATTGTTTAAAAATTATGAAAAAATTCAAGCACAAAATATACACAATACCAAGATAAAATAGTTGTTAATATTTGCCATATTTAGTTCAGATCTTCCCCCTTCTCCCTCCCACTCTCCCTCTCTCTTTCTCTCTCTTCCCCTTCACTCCTCATACAAGTAGAACTCTACTGATACCCACATTCTCACCCTTGTTTATTATCTCTCCCTTCTCAGAGGAAGCTACTCTTAATAAACTTGTATGAACAGTTGCCATGCATTTTTTCTTTTTTTTATGTTTTGTTTTTATGTGTTTAGGATTTTTTATTGTTATTCTATTACAATTGCCCCAATTTTCTCCCCTTTGCCTTCCTTTGCCCAGCCCGACACCTGCTGCTATAGTCAATCCCCACACCATTGTCCATGTCCATGGGTCATTCACACATGTCCTTTGTCTATCTAGTCATTTCTCCTTTTTTTGCTGTTATTCTTCTTCCTGTTCCTAATTGCTGCTGTTGGTCTATTCCACGTTTCCACATTTCTGGTTCGATTTTGCTCATAAGTTTATTTTGTTCATGAGATTCCCCTTATAAAGGAGATCATATGGCATTTGTCTTTTGTCTACTGGCTTATTTCACCTAGCATAATAGTCTCCAGTTTCGTCCATGCTGTTGCAAAAGTAGTTCCTCCTTTCTTTCTGCTGGGTAGTATTCTACTGTGTCACTATACCACAGCCTTTTGATCCACTCACCCACTGAAAGGCACTAGGGCTGTTTCCAACACTTGGCTATTGTAAATAGTGCTGCTATGAACATTGGGGTGCACAAGTTCTTTAGAATTGGTGTTTTGGGATTCTTAGTGTATATTCTCAGCAGTGGAATGGCTGGGTCAAAAGACAGATCCATTTTCAATTTTTTTGAGGAGATTCCACACTATTTTCCACAGTAGCTGTACCAGTCTGCATTCCCACCGAGTGCACTAGGGTTGCCTTTTCCTCACATCCTTACGAGTACTTGTTTGCTGATTTATTAATGATGGCCATTCTGTTAAAAGTGAGGTGATACCTCATTATGATTTTAATTTGCAGTTCTCTGATGGCTACTGATGTTGAGCATCCTTCCACATGTCTATGGCCCCTGTGTATGTGCATCTTGGAGAAGAATCTACATCTATTGATACGATTATGTGATTTTTATCTTCTCTTTTGTTTATGTGATGTATTATGTGTATTGATTTGGGAATATTGTACCATCCTTGTATCCCTGGGATGAATCCCACTTGATTATGGTATATGATCTTTTTGATGTATTTCTGGGTGTAGTTTGCCAGTATTTGCCAGTATCATAGTAGCATCTGTGTTCATCAGTGATATTGGCCTGTAGTTTTTTTTCTGTTTTGTGTCTTCGTCCGGCTTGGGGATTAGGATGATTCTGGCCTCATAAAAAGAGTTTGGTAATCTGCCCTCTTCTTGGATTTTTTTGAATAGTCTGAGAAGGATGGAGGCTAGCTCTTACTTATATGTTTTGTAAAGCTCTCCTGTGAAACCATCTGGTCCAGGGCTTTTGTGTGACAGGACTTTTTGGAGTACTGCTTCAATTTCATCAGTTGTTACCAGTCTGTTTAAACTTTCTGCTTTTTCTTGATTCAGTTTCGAAAGATTTAATTTTTCTGGAAATTTGTCCATTTCATGCAGGTTTTCAAATTTCTTGGCATATAGTTGTTAGTAGTAATTTTTTACTATCCTTTGTATTTCTTTGGTATCAGTTGAAATTTTTCCACTTTCATTTCTGATTTTATTTATTTGGGTTCTCTTTTTTTTCTGGCTAAATCTGGTTAAAGGCTTGTCAATTTTTTTTCCCAAATAACCGGCTCCTGGATTTATTGATCCTTTGAAATATTCTTTTAGTCTCTATGCAATTTAATTCTGTTCTGATTTTGATTATTTCCTGCCTTCTACTCACTCTTGGCTTTATTTGTTGTTGCTCCTTCAGTTGCTGTAGATGTAGGGTTAGGTTGTTTTTTTGAAACGCTTTTATCTTTCCTAGGTAAGCCTGTATTGCTGTGGACTCCCCTCTCAAGATTGCTTTCACTGTGTCCCATAGGTTTTGGACTTTTGTGTGTTCATTTTCATTTGTTGCCAAATTTTTTATTTCTTCCTTGATCTCATTATTAACCTATTTATTATTTCATAGTGTGCTATTCAGTCTCCATGAGTTTCAATATTTTTGAATTTTTTCCTTGCAATTGGTTTCTAGTTTCAAGCTCTTGTGGTCCAAAAAAATGCTTGATATGATTTCAATTTTCTTGAATTCATTGAGGCTTGTTTTGTGTCCTATCATGTGGTTTATCTTTGGAAATGTTCCATGTACATTTGAAAATAATATGTACTTTTCTTCTTTGTGATGAAAGGGTGTATATATATATATATAAATATATATACACAGACACACACACACACACACACACACACACACACAGTTAAGTCCATTTCATCTAATGCATCATTCAGTTCCACAATATCCTTGTTGATCTTTTGTTTGGAAGATCTATTCATTGTTGACAATGGGATATTAAAATTCCCTACTGTAATTGTATTGCTATCTATATCTTTCTTGAAGTCCTTCAAGATTTTCGTTATGTATTTGGGTGCTCCTATGTTGGGTGCATATATGTTTATAAATTTGTGTCTTCTTGATTGATTCTTCCCTGGAGTTTTATGAAGTGTCCTTTTGGGTCTCTTTAATGGACTTTGTTTTGAAGTCTATTTTGTCTGATGTAAGTATTGCAACCCTGTTTTTTTTCCCCTGTACATTTGCTTGAAATATTTTTTTCTAACCATTTGCTTTCAATTTGTGTAGGCCTCTTATTCTGAGGTGGTTCTCTTGTAGGCAGCATATGTGTGGGTCATGTTTTTTTTCATTCAGCTACCCTATGTGTTTTGATTGGAACATTTAATTCATTTACATTTAAGGTTATTATTGGTAGATACTTATTCATTGCCATTTTACTCCTTTTGTACCTGTGTTCCTCTATGTCTCTCACTATTTTCCTTCTTCTTCTTTAAGCAGTCCCTTTAGTGTATCTTGCAACGATGGTTTTGTGTGCATGTATTCTTTTAACCTTCTTTTGTCTGGAAAGCTCCTTATTTCACCTTCTGTTTTAACAGAGTGCCTTGCTGAATAGAGTAATCTTGGTTGCAGGCCTTTGCTTTTCATTACTTGGTATATTTCTTTTCATTCCCTTCTGACTTGTAATGTTTATGTTGAGAAATCAGCTGCTAGCTTTATCAGGGCTTCATTGTATGTTACTTCCTGTTTCTCTCTTTCTGCCTTTAAGGTTCTCTCTTTGTCTTGGAATTTTGCCATTGTAATTGTGATGTACCTGAGAGTGGGCCTCTTTGTGTTCTTGTTGACTGGGACCCTCTGTGCTTCCTGAACTTGTGTGGCTTTTTCTCTCATCAAGTTAGGGAAGTTTTCAATCATTACTTTTTCATTCAGGTTTTCTATTCCTTGCTCCTCTTCTTCTCCTTCTGGTACCCCTATTATATGTATATTATTATGTTTAATGTTTTCCACAGTTCTGTTAACCCCTCTTCATTCTTTTTGAGTCTTTTTTTCTTTTCATGCTTTTTCTGGGGAGTTTGTTCATACCTTGTCCTCCAGGTTGCTGATTTGATCCTCTGCTTCATCTAGCCTGCTTTTGATTCCTTCTACTATGTTCTTCAATGCAGAAATTGTATTATTCATTTCCTCTTGGTCCTTGTTGATTGTTTCTATGTCCTTTTTTATGCTGATATAGTTTGCAGTAAGTTTCTCATAGTTTCCCTGTAGTTTTTGGTAATTCTCAGTGAGCTCATTGAACTTCCTTTTAACCATTGTTTTGAACCCAATATCTGATAGTTGACTTGCCTCTGTTTCATTTAGCACTCTTTCTGAAGATTCCTCCTTTCCTTTCAATCAGGGGTTGTTTCTTTGACTTCCTATTATTTGTGAGACTCTTCTTGTTTGCTTGTCAAATTGATCTGTTTTGACTTCCTAACTTGGTAGTGTGAACTGTTATTGTAGGAGACCTGTGAGAGTCAGTTGTGCAGTTTGCTTCATCGCCTGAACTAGATGCTCTTGGGATGCCCTTTATGCCATTATGTTGGCTCTCTCAGTGTAATTTGGTTTTGATCGTTGTTGGGTCTTTCTTGGTGAGTCCTTCCCTACAGCTGGTTGACTGAGGGTCACTCTGCCCACCACATCTTGTGTGCTGTTGTGCAGGTGCTGCCAAAACAAAACTATAAAACCCAGGGAAAAAATGCACACCTGCAAAAATAACTCCTACCCATAATCCCCCTATTAACAGCAATGAACCAGTATTATTAAGGGTGTAAAGAGATGAACACTATTATAAGAAAGTAGAGTAGATATGAGATGATGTACTCTAACAAAAATTATTTTGAAAGGGTGGGGGGGCTCTATTAAGAGTTGGGAGTTGGAGCAATGTGAAGAGAGAAAGTAAAATTTATACTATGGATATAAAGGGGGAATGAAAAATGTGGAATGGAGTATGAGAAAGGAAGCATATAGTATTGGGTTTAAACAGACATTAAAATAATATAAAAAAATAAAGTGAGAGAGAGAAAGAAAAAGGAAGGAAAAAGTAGTAAATAATTAATAAAAGTGTTGGAGCCAAATTGGAAAGACCCAACATAGTACTATCAACAACAGATGAGCTAAAATTGATATAAGTGATGTGGGAATAAGAGGGAAAAAAGAAAGAAAAGTTTAAGAGACATCTAGAAAAATGGGAAGTGATTTTGAAATAATAGAGGGAGAGGGAATACTAAGTGTGTAGAACAAAAACCAGGCTAAGACAAAGAAAAATTAAAATTTGGGATGTAAGGAAAAAGAAAAAAGAAAAGGAGAAAGAAAAAAGTAAAATGTCAGGATGGAAGAGAAATAGAAGAAAGACAAAAAAGAAAAACAATAGGCTAAGAGAGGAAAATTAAAAATTTGAGATGAAAAAAAGAGTAGGGAAGTGAACCAGTAAAATTTGATATTTGAAATATAAAATTAGTGAAGCTCTAAAGATAAAATTGAAAAAAATGCAACAATAACTACCTACCCACAAGTAAAGATTTCTAAAGGTGGAGAGAGAATGGAGGTATAAAAGTGAGGGAAAAGAATGTGAGATGAACATTGACAAAACAATTGGTTTTGCATATCTAGACAGGGGAGAAATATTAAGAGTGCAGAATGGAAACGAGTTGTAGCAAGAGAGAAAGCAAAATTTGGAATGAAACTAACATGAGGAAAGAGGAAGGTAAAATAGGTAAGAGAAGGGAGGGGCAAAAAATGTGAATTGAAATACATTATAGTATAAAATCTAGTGACTTAATATGTGCAAACTTGCTGGACAAGAAATGAATGTTAAAAACTATGTGTGAAAGAAAATATTGCAAATCATGGAGAAGACCACAGTGAATTTTGTCTCAGTAGCCTCTCGTATTTACCACTGTTTTTTTTTTCTTTCTTTCTTTCTGAATCTGCCTCCAGTGATGTCGGATACTGACCCTGTCTGACTTTAGGCAGCCAGTTCGAGATTTCCAGAGATCTACTGTCCATGGCTGTCTTTTTCAGTTGTTAATCTAATCACTTGACTCAGAAGTCAGGTTTAAGCACCACATGGCAGGGCTAAATTCCTTCTTGGGTGGAGGCTATTGTTTCCCCTTAAATTGCTGCTGCTTGGAAGGGAGTGGGCTGCCTGAGCAGGGTAGCTGCCGCAGTATGGGGGTTGGCTCCACAGCAGGATCCCAGCATCTTTCCTCTCAGTTCTCTCCTCGAGTGTCACTAGCCCACTCTGCTCCCCTCCCTTTGTCAGAGCCCAGGGTAAGAGGCTGCAAATGGAAATTTGTGCGTTGGTTCTTTAAAGACATCTTGCATCTCCAGATGTCTGTCTCTGCAACCCTGCTGCTTTTTGTCACTGGTTGTTATCTGTGTACTTTTTGGGCTCTGGTGCTCTAGGCTGGGAATACTAGCCCAGGGTTTAGATCCCATTCTTCTCAGAGGAATCCAACTGGCTGCTAATCATCCCTCCAGTGCTGCTGCCTGTGGTCACCTAGCCAGCTCTCTTGAATTTCTAACACACGCCTTACCAGATAGGTTGTGCTGAAGCTGATTCTTCTGTCTGTCTGAGGTTCTATATTTTCTTTGTTTTTTATTTTTATTTTATTTTTAAGTATATTTTATTGATTATACTCTTACAGTTGTCCTATTTTTTCCTCCCCTTAAATCTCCGCCACCTTGTACCTCCCTCCCACAAGCATTTCCCCCCTTAGTTCATGTCCATGAGTCATACATTTAAGTTCTTTGGCTTCTCCAATTCCTGTACTATTTTTAACCTCCCCCTATCTACTTTGTACCTACCAATAATGCTTCTTATTCCCTGTACCATTTTCCCCCATTCTTCCCCATCCCCTCCCTGCTGAAGCTCAGAAAGTCCCAAAGAAACTGGGCCCAAAAAGGAGCACACCAAGGCATATCATAATTAATTACCCAAGGTTAAAGATAAGAAGAGAACTTAAAAGCAACAAGAGAAAAGTAGAGTTACCTACCAAAGAGTTCCCATAATACTGTTACAGAACAGAGGTTCAAGGGGGGCAATATTTGGCCCACCCAGGGGTCCCCCAAACTGTTACTGAACAGATACACGAGGGCCCGGACTCCAGAGGATGGTATACTAATACCATCCAGACCCCCTACTGGGCCCAATCATCCATCACCAATTGGAAAGACATCTCTCAATGCCAGAGATTTTTGAAAAGGAAAGGAAATATTTATTTAATGCTATACAGACCTAATGTCTTCATTAAAGTATCAAAGTCCTTTAGGATATCCACCTATGCACACAGTGCTCCCTTCTCCCACTGTCCTGATTTGGGGTACCGTAAATCAGGAAAAGAGCACACATCTGTTTTTTCCAGGCCAATAGCACAGTCCCTCAGCTGTGTCACCATCCAGGCAGGATCTCCAATTAATTCAAAGTCATGTGGCACCCTCTCATGGTCCACTGGCAAGAGTTCTTTGAACCCATTTTTCAGGCAAAGTCTTTCCTGTTTTCCAGGCCACGCAGCCAAAGGGAGCACCCCAAAGCTGCATGGGCCTCTTCTACCAGAGCTGCAGGGGTCCCCACTCTGGCAAAGCCATGTGGCTCTCCTTTTCACCTCACCAAGAGGGGGTCCTCACTCTGCCAAAACCGCGTGGCTCTCCCTGCTAAAGCTACATGGTGATTCTCTCTCACATGGCTGCAGGAGTCCCCATTCTGGCCTAAATGGCTCTTCCCTCAATGGTTGCGTGTCTGGGTTTAAATCCCCAAGCCAATCTTCCTCTGTATCCCTATTTCTGACTCCTCCCACAATCAGTTATACCTACCAGTATTTCTGTATTATTACAAGTTTACTTGGCTGCCATCATGAGTCTGGGTAGGTATGGCCCCATGTCCTGGAGCCAATCCTCCCCAAGCTCCCACACAGGCACTGTAACTCAGGGGACCTGACCCCCAGTTACATCGAGGGAGGAAGTGACTTCATCCCCCTGGCTCTAAGCCTGGCCACAGCCATTTAACATATCCAAGTGACCCACCAAAGGTCATAGATATGTTAACTGACCATGCTGTGGATTACCTGCAAGGCTGTGGCTATACAAAACAGCCCTGTATGTTCCTGCTCCATGTGTTCCTCCCCCCAACTCACAGCTGTGGGGAGAAGGGGTGAGGGCATCTTATATGTCTCTCCAATAATTCTTATACATTTTGAGTTGTGGACATCATTCCAAATCCCTTTTTGGGGTTCCCCCCTCTTGGTTGTACCTTATATCAATACTATCAGCTGATTTCTCAAAAGAAACCTTACAGGCAAGAAGGGGCTGGTAAGCAATATTCAAAGTCATGAAAAGCAAAGACCTGCAACTGAGATAACTCTTTCCAGCAAAGTTGTCATTTAGAATGGAAGGGCAGATAAAGCGCTTCCCAGATAAGGTAAAGTTAGAGGACTTCATCATCACCAAGCCCTTATTATATGAAATGTTAAAGGGACTTATGCAAGAAAAAGATATTCAAAACTATGAACATTAAAATGACAACAAACTCACAACTATCAACAACTGAACTTAAAAAGCAACAATAAAAAGAACCAAACTAAGCAAACAACTAGAACATGAACAGAATCACAGAAATGGATATCGCATGGTGGGTTTGTATTTTCAAGAGGGCCTTTTGTTTGTTTTGCCCAGTCTTCCATGGTCTTTCTTTTTCCTTCCCTGTGTCTACTGGCATACATTTCCCCCTCATATTCTTTCCCTTGTATACCCTTTAAAGAGTTTTGGTTTTATGAGCTAATTTCTTTCCTAACTTCCTTTTCTCTTTCTGCATAAGGGATGACCTTACATTCAGTCATCGCATGGACACTAAAATACAGTCCCTAGGTGAGCAAGATAGACTGCTCTGTACAGAGTAAGCCCATGTATCATTTCAATTTGCAGTCTTTTTTATCTTTGGCTCCTTGAGATTATCTTCTAATTCTTGAAAGCTCAGCTAACTCATTCAAAAGACTTTTTTGATTATCTTTTATAAACTATTTTTAAGAGATCGCATTGGGAGGGCTTTCAGACTTAGTTGGCCATGTTGCTAGAACTGGAGATCCAATAGTAGTTCTTCTGAAGTAGATTCCAGAGCACCTTTACAGTCTGCAGACTAGATAATCTTATTAGTAAGTAGTTGTATATTATTTCATGCCCAAGCTTACAGAGGTTCGAATCACAGCTCATAGGGACATAAGAACTGAATATTTGTGCACTTTCCCCTATGTCCCAATAATGAATAATCTAGATGTATAACGAACAGAATAAAGTCACTACATTTTAAGCTACCCTTTTGGCTGACCCAGGGTTTGGAGAATTCTTATCTTTCCTTTTCTTTTTTTCCCATATGTATACCCTTTCTGAGATAAGGTGACATGTGGCTGACAATGATTTAAATAGGACTTAATCTGGTTGGCAGAAAAAATGTATAATTTTCATAAACTCTGAAATCCTGTATTTTCTATTTTTAGTGTTAACTTGCACACCTGTGAAACAGGAATGGAGTCTCAAGTGTGTGTTTAATTGTCTGAAATGACAAAAAAGTCAAAAACTGCTCATTGCATCATACAGAATAATTATCATGCAAGTTTATTTTAAAACAGTTCTCTAAATGACTAAAAAAGAAGAAAAAAGTGTCATAAAGTCAGAAGCATCCAATTGTTAATATTAAATATTTAGCATTGTGTAGGTAGTGCGGTTTCATGGATTTCAAGGTCTATAGAAAGGCCACTCAGGAGTGAGTAGGGTGCTGCCGTTTGACCTCAGCAGAGCAGACCACAGTGAGGAAGATTTCCTGAAAGTCTCCTGTCAATTGGCCACGAAGAGACAAAGTATGGAAAGGGAGAAATAAGCATAAAGCTTCTTGCTCTGAACAAGAACAGAATCTTGTGAAACACTAAAAAAGTAGGATGGATAAGACAAAGTCAAACTTAGATAAGGCAGCAGCCTAGAACTAGGAGAGGATGGAGCCAGGTACAGACTCAAAGGCCAGGGCTTCTTACCTTAAAATTACAGACATTTTTACCTAGTGTGGTTAAGAAATCTATACAACTCACCAAATCCTTGAAGACAGATGAGACTGTTTAACTTATTTTTGTGTTCTTTCTGTCCAGAAAATTCTTCATGTACAGCAGCAGTTTGTTAAATTTGTTTGATTAAATAAATGGAAAGAAATAGTTGGGGGAGGCAGTGTCCCATTGTAGTTAAATGTATTATAGCTCTTGGATCTTGCTGCTCAGTGTATATCTTTATTTGTTCATGTTTTTAGAGTCGACTATTCTATTTTACTATTACCCAAGATGTTGTATTTTGTGTTGTAACTAAGAATATCCTGCCAGCTACTCTTCATTCACCTGTTACTCTTCCCATAATTATCTGCAACTGGAGGCATTCCACCTGTTGAAATTTTTCTAGTTTAAATAGATACCACCATCCACTTGGTAGAAGTGACTGGAATTGTACATAGGGCATATTTTAAAACTCAATTCTGTAACAGGGACAAATGTATCACATTGATTTGGAACTTGTTTCTTTATTTTCAGATGTGACCTTTATTTTGAGATAATGTAAGGGAATACAGACGGGCAGGTATGGCCTGAGCACTGACTCAGTGATCTATACAGACTTTGTACATGTGAAAACAATTTAGTCTCATACTCAAAGAGTGACACAGAGATATCAGTAGTGGCACCTCCCCATATTTATGGGACACCTGTTAGTGTTCTCAGTTGGACGGGACAGTGCTGGTTCTTCATTTACTGCCTTCAGTTTGCTTCCTTTGTAGACTAATCAATGTGATATGCATTTTAAGTTGCCTTCTCAATGAAGTGATGGCTTGGACATACTTGCCCAAACAATTTTGTTTTATTTGTGGCAAATGACTGGCCAGTGTTTCAGCAGGCAGCATAAAACAATGAAAAAGAGGGTTATTTTTTGGTTTTGTTTTGTTTTCTGTGAAGATAATTGCTTACAAATCAATCAAGTTCCCATTTCAACCCCATTTTCACCACACTACTCATGACTGTGTATATTTATGATGTATGGGCAACTATTCACCCATCTGTCTTCTATTTATCTATTGATCTTACCCTGTAGTGTAAGCAATATTTTATGATATTAGAATATAAATGTGATTGGACAATTAAGGTTGACAGTAAAAATAAAACAAGCAGATTATATCTAAGATCATTTAGAAATGCAGGAGAACTTACACAGACACTTGTGATTCGTTGGTTACTGTAGCTGTGACTAAATTTGGCTCTGTATTTCACAAAGGACAATGCACAGTATAGGCTTGGCACAAAAACAATATAGAAAAGCCAGAGGGTTAGATGTTATTTATTGAACAGTAATTAGAAAGGCTACCAGTTATACTGGAAAGAAAACTACAAAACAAATTCTTGAAGGAATCTATCATTTGGATCTCTGTGTAAGGGGTATTAGATAACATGATAAATAAAGCATTCAGTTATTTTAGAACAGATGCAAAGTGCTTCCAAAAATGGGAGCTAATATATATTGACTATAAAAGCTG
This sequence comes from Sturnira hondurensis, assembly GCF_014824575.4. Classification (NCBI taxonomy): domain Eukaryota; kingdom Metazoa; phylum Chordata; class Mammalia; order Chiroptera; family Phyllostomidae; genus Sturnira; species Sturnira hondurensis. The sequence continues at coordinate 8,170,169 of NW_028096448.1, read as the reverse complement.
AAGTTATAACATGAAATTGCAGTTCAGAGAAGGCATTTTTATAAAATCCAGCTTAATAGAGTTGATGCATTTGTTTTTAATGACTAAACTTAGTGAAAAAGTTTTCTCTTGCTCCTCTAGTTCAGTTGTTAGATTTCTAATCAACTTCAGTATCAAAGTGAATTAATCATTAAATTGTCTAACTAGATGAAAAGGAGAGCCTCTTGCATTGTATTAGAAAGAAGTTCACATGCTTTGGACACCAGACATACAGATTGTTGTGAAATGTTTAGATATAATTTTTATTCTTACCTATGGAGGTCAGCTGGGAGAATGGTTATAAACATGGCTATTATTATTTCATAAAATAATTAATCTCTCAATGTGTTTGAACAAGTACTCAGAGAAGATCTGAGCATTCTGGATGTAGAGTATGAAAGTTTTAACCTAAAAAACCCCAAACCCACAAGCACTGTCATTACCAGTTGTACACTCACACCACCTATGAGCCCTGGGGCACCTGACTTCAGAAAAACTTTGTTTTGCATCTTTCTTTTGGGCTCATTGGTACCAATCGGTTCATGAGAAAGAATGTTTAGCCATAAGCCCCATTTGTAGTTGAGTGAGTCAGACCAAAGTTCCAATCCCAGATTTACCATTTATTACCTGTGAAAATGTGGGCTAGTTACTCTTTTATTCCAAAAAATTTCCTTATCTGCATAGTAAAAACAAGAGTGCTAATTCAGTTCTAAGGTACTAGGTGAGAATTAGGTATATCACATACTTATCATAATGCCAAGTATGAAATTAGATACTCAATACCTCCTTAAAAATGTAAAAAAAATTATTTTTAGGGAGAGGGAAGGAAGGTAGAAAGTGAGGGAGAGAAACCCTGTTGTGAGGGAGAAACATTGACCAGTTGCCCTGTGTGTGTGCTGGGGCTGGATACTGAACCTGCAACCTAGGCATGTGCTCTGATTGGGAATCAAACATGTCGCTTTATGGGGTGACACGCAACCAAGTGAGCCACACTGCCAAGTCAATATCTCTTTTAAAAATAATGATTAAATGTAAACATATTTTCCAAGTTAACCGAATGAGGTATTCTATTTTTAAAAATCCTACTCAATTGGAAAATGTTTGTGAAATACACTAGTTTTATTTCAACAGGGCTAATGCCAAAGTGTTATTTCTAATAATTACTTGCTAGGGCTAGCTATTTGTTAACATTATCCTAAGCTGGTCTTAATAAGGGCATTGTATCAACCTAAGAAGGGAACTGATAATTGTGTAATTCTAAGGATTAATGTGCTTTCAGCCAGTTCATGTAAGAGTCATATCAAATTATTTAAAATACAAAAGAAGAATTATAAAGCTGTAGCCTTTATCCTATTTAATTTGGGGATGGTGGGGGATGGAGGGATTGAGCAAAAAGGAAAAAGGTCTCATAGACATGGACAATCGTGTGGTATTTGTGGGCAGAGAGAGAAGGTAAAAGGGGACTAAATGGTAATGAAAAAATACAATGAAAAACTATGCATCCATTAAAAAAACTCTTTGGGTGTTAGCTGAGGTTTTAAAAGTTTGGACAATGGACAGCTGGTTCTGGTGGAAACTTTCCCTCATAAAGTTTAGGTTTCATGTATATGATATGAGAAATATTTACAGGTTCAGGAATATTCTGATGTAATTAGGGCTGAATTTAATGTTCTGTTGGGGGATGGTAAGTGTGTATATGTGTGTAGGTGAAGGAGCAAGGTTTCTTTTTAATTTTTAATTGTATTTTTTCCATTACCATTTAGTCCCCTCAGTACTCCCTATAGGAGATGTTTCTGCATGGCATGGGCCCAGCTCCCACTTGGAGATGCACAGGACTCCTACCCACGGATAGGTTCTCCCATGGGGAATCAGGCCTACACTATACCTAGACTGCTACGAGACTTGCTTTTGCTAAAACTCCCTCACCCTGAATTGATGCAGAAAACATTTACTGCATATCTCTAAAGTAACTTCCTAAAATCCATGCTAAACCTTCCAAGGACAAGTGTAACTGGTTCAACAACTTTCCCTTTTTCATTTGCAAATGTCCTTCTTCTGTGATGTGATTAGTGGTATCCTCTCCTTTGTTTTCTGTAAAGGGTAACCACCCAAAGCAAATCTGTGCATAGTAAATAAGGAGCATCATGTAATGTGCCCAGAAAAGCAATAAAAGTCCATCAAGTCAAGGGCTGAGGCTTTTTCTCCTCTTGACAGTGAAGCCATGCTGTTCCTTTTCCTCCACAGGATTCAGTAGTCCATGTAAATTTGTTTTGCCTCAGCTACAGTGCCATAGACCCCATGAGCCGGGGTCCACGACAATTTCCCTTACAATCACCACACTGTTGTCCACATTCATGTGTCATTTTACCTTTTTGCTCAGTCCCTCCACCTCCAAACCTTCTGCCCCTCTTAGTTGTCATCCTGTTCTCTATCTATGAGTCTGTCTCTATTTTGCTTGTTAGCTCAGTTTGTTCATTAGATTCCACATATGAGTGAAATCATACGGTATATTTGTCTTTTTCTGACTGGCTTATTTCACTCAACATAATGTTCTTTAGGTCTACCCATACTTCCACAAAGGGTAAAATTTTCTTATTTTCCACAGCTGAGAAATATTCCATTGTGCAAATATCCCATAGTTTTATCCCCTCATCTATTGATGGACACTTTGGCTGCTTCCTTATCTTGACAATTATAAGTAATGCTGCAATGAACATAGGGATGCTTATATTCTTTCAAATTAGCATTTTTGTGTTCTTTTGGCTATATTCCCAGAAGTAGGATTGCAGGGTTAAAACACAGATCCATTTTTAATTTTTTAAGGTATTTCCATACTGCTTTCCACAGTGGATACACCAATCTGCTTTCCCACCAACAGTGCAGAAGGTCCCTCTTTCTCCACATCCTCACCATCACTTGTTGTTTATCGATTTATTAATGATAGCCATTCCAACAGGTATGAGATGATATCTCATTGTGGTTTTAATTTGCATTTCTCTGATAATGAGATATTTTGAGCATCTTTGCTTATGTCTATTGACTAGTTGTATTCTGTATGTCCTCTTTGGAGAAATGTCTATTCAGGCCCTTTGCCCATTTTTTAATTGTGGGTTTTTTTTTTGGTGTTGAGTTTTGTAAGTTCTTTATAAATTTTGGGTTTTAACCCCTTTCCAGATGTATTGCTGAATATGTTCTCCCATTCTGTGGGTTGTCTTTTTTATTTTGTCGATGATTTCCTTTGCTATGCAAAAACTTTTTAGTGTGATGTAGTCCCACTTGTTTATTTTTTCTTTTGTTTCCCTTGCCAATAAAATATTGCTATGAGCAATGTCTGAGATTTTACTGCCTGCACTTTCTTCTACAATTTTTATAGTTTCAGTTTTAACATTTAAGTCTTTCATCCATTTTGAATTTATTCTTGTGTAAGGAGATGGTCTAGTTTCTTGTTTCTGCATGTATCTGGCTAATTTTCCCAACACCATTTATTGAGTAAAGTACTTTAGCCCATTATATGTGCTTGCTTCCTCTGTCAAATATTAATTGACTCTAAAGATATGGGTTTATTTCTGGGCTGTCTATTCTGTTCCATTGATTTATGTGTCTGTTTTTATGCCAGTACCAGACTGTTTTGATTACTATGGCCTTAAAGTATAGTTTGATATCAGGTGTATGATTCCTCCAACTTTTTTCTTCTTTCTCAGGATCACTGTTGCTATGCAGGGCCTTCTGTGGTTCCAAATAAATTTTGAAATATTTCTTCTAGTTCTGTGAAATATATCATTGGAATCTTGATAGAAATTGCATTGAATCTATAGGTTGTTTTGGAGTGTATGGACATTTTAATGATGTTAATTCTTCCTATCCATGAACACAGTATATGCTTCTATTTATTTGTATCTTCTTTAATTTCTTTCTTCAGTGTCCTATGATTTTTTGTGTATAGGTCTTTTACACCCTTGGTTAGGTTTACTACTAACTATTTTATTCTTTTTGAAGAATTGTAAATGAGATTGTATTTTTAATTTCTCTTTTTGTTATTGGCATATTAAAATGCAATTGATTTCTGGGTGCTAATTTTGTATCCTGCTACTTTGATGAATTCATTTATCAGTTCCAGTAGCTTCTTGGTAGAGTCTTTGGGGCTATGTACAGTGTCACATCATGTCATCTGCAAATAGGACAATTTTACTTGTTCCTTCCAATTTGGATGCCTTTTATTCTTCTTGTCTGCTGTTGCTAGGACTTCCAGTACTATGCTAAATAAGAGAGGTGAAAGAGGACATCCCTGTCTTGTTCCTGATCTTAAAGGGAACAATTGTAGTTTTTGCCTGTTGAGCATGATACTGTCAGTGGGTTTGTCATAAATAGCCTTTATTATGTTTAGGTATGTTCCCTCTATTTCCACTTTGCTGAGAATTTTTACTATAAATGGGTGCTGGATTTTATCAAATGCTTTCTGCATCTATTGATATGATCGTGTGGTTTTTATCTTCCATTTTGTTTATATGGTGAATCTCGTTTATCAAGTTTCGAATGTTGTACTAACCTTACATTCCCAGAATAAATCCCACTTGATCATGGCGTATGATCTTTTTGATGCATTGCTGTATTCTGTTTGCTAATATTTTATTGAGGATTTTAATATTTTTGTTCATCAGAGATACTGGCCTATACTTTCCTTTCTTTGTAGTGTCTTTATCTGGTTTTAGAATTAGCATAATGCTGGTCTCATAACATGAGCTTGGGAGCCTTCCCTCCTCTCTAATATTTTGAAATAGTTCAAGAAGAAGTGTTAGTTTTTCCCAGAACACTTGGGAAAATTCACCTGCGAAGCCATCCAGTCCAGGACTTTTGTTTGTTGGGAGTTTTCTAATTACTACTTCATTTTCACTAGGTGTAATTTGTCTATTTAGATTCTCTGATTCTGCCTGATTTATTTTGGAAAGATTGTGTGTTTCTAGGAATTTATCCATTTCATCCAGGTTGTTGCCAGACAGTTGTTCATAATATTTTCCTGTAATTGCTTGTATTTCTTTCATGTCAGTTGTTATTTTGCCTCTTTCATTGGAATTTTATTTATTTATGTTCTCTCTAATTTCTCTTGATGAGTTTTGTTAAAGGTTTGTCAATCTTGTTTATCTTTTCTAGGAAACAAGTCTTGGATTCAGTGACCTTTTGTATCTTTTTTTAGACTCTATTTTGTTTATTTCTGCTCTGATCTTTATTATTTCCTTCCCTCTACTCTCTTTGGGCCTTGTTTATTGTTCTTTTTCAAGTTCCTTTAAGTGTAGAGTTAGAGTATTTATTTGAGCTTTTTCCTTTTTGAGCTAGGCCTGTAATGATACAGATTTCCCTCTTAGGATTACTTTCCCAGAGTCCCACAGATTAGGATTATTGTGTCTTCATTTTCATTTGTTTCAAGGTATCTTTTGATTTCTTCCTTGATATCATTGTTGACTCATTTGTTGTTTAATAACATGTTATTTAGCTTCTATGTTTTTGCATGTTTTTCAATGTTCTTATGATTCATTTCTAGTTTCATAGCATTGTTGTCAGAGAAGATGCTTGATGTGATTTCAATCTTCTTAAATTTATTGAGACTTAGTTTGTGTCCCAGCATGTAATCTGTCCTAGAAAATGTTCCATGTGCACTTGAAAAGTATGTATATTCTGCTGCTTTAGGGTGAAATGCTCTGAAGATATTGATTAAATCCATTTGATCTAGTGTATCCTGTAAGGCCACTGTCTCATTGTTGATATTGTGCCTTGAAAATATATCCACTGAGGTCAATGATATGTTAAAATTTCCAACTATGACTGTATTTCTGTCAATTTTTCCTTTTATGTCCATCAAAATTTGCTTTACATAGTTAGGTGTTCCTACGTTGGGTGCATAAATGTTCACTAAGGTTATATCCTCTTGTTGGATTGTTCCCTTTATCATTATGCAGTGCCCTTCTTTGTCTCTTTCTATAGCCTTCATTTAAAAGTCTATTTTGTTATATGAGTACTGCTACCCCAGCTTTTTATCCTTTCCACTTGCATAAAATATCTTTTTCCACCCCTCTTTTAGTCTGTGTGTATCTTTCAATCTGAGGTGGGTATCTTGAGGCAGCATATATATGGGTCTTGTTTTTTTATCCATTCATCTTTTGGTTGGGGTGTTTAATCCAAGTGAGTATTGATAGGTACGTATTTAGTGCCATTTTATTCTTAGATTATTTTCCTGTTTGTTTTTTTTTTCCTTTCTCTTTTTCTTTTTTTAAAAGGAAGCACTTAAACATTTGTTGCATACTTACTTGATGTTAACAAACTCCTTTAACTTTTTCTTGTCTGGCAAGGTCCGTATTTCTCCTTGAATTTTAAATGATAGCCTTGCTGGGTAAAGAAGCTTTGGTCGTAGTTCCTTGCTTTTCATCACCTTGAATATTTCACTCCACTCCCTTCTCATCTGAAGTGATTCTGTTGACAAGTCAGATGACAGTCTAATTGGTGCTCTCTTGTATCCTGTGGCTTTTAAGATTCCCTGTCTTTAAGCCTTTTCATTTTAAATGTGATGTGTCTTGGTGTAGGCCTCTTTGAGTCCAACTTGTCTGGGACTCTATGAGCTTCCTGGACTTGTGTGTCTCTTTCCTTCACCAGATTAGGGAAGTTTTTGGCCATTATTTCTTCAAATAGGTTCTTGATCCCTTGCTTACTCTCTTCTCTGGTATTCCTGTGATGCGATGTTACTTTGTTTCATGTTGTTCAAAATGTTTCTTAAGCTCTACTTACTTTTTTTTTTAATTTTTTTTAAAATTTATTTATTTATCTTTAGAGGGGAAGGAGAGTGGGAGAGAAACATCAATGTATGGTTGCCTTTAGTGCGTCCCTTGCTGGGAGTTGGCCTGCAGGGAACCTGCCTGCAACCCAGGCATGTGCCCTGACTGGGAATCGAACCATGATCGTGTGGTTCACAGGCCTGTGCTCAATCCACTGAGCTACACCAGCCAGGGCCTCTACTTACTTTTTAGAATTCTTTTTTCTTTTTGCTGTGCTGCCTGGGTGTTTTATTCTACCTTGTCTTCAAATCACTGGCTTGATCCTCTGCTTCATCTAACCTACTGTTTATTTCTTCCCATGTAATGTTTATTTCAGATACTGCATTCTTTATTTTTGACTCGTCTTTTTTAATGGTTCTCATGTCTTTTTTTATGCTGCTGAGTATCCTTATAATCATTACTCTAAACTCTCTATTTAATAAATTGCTTGCCTCCATTTCGTCTAGTTCTTGTGGAGGATTTTTTTGTTCTTTCATTTAGGGTCTGTTTCTTTGTCTTCTCATTTTGGCTGCTTCTTTGTATTTGTTTCTATGTATTAGGTAGATCTGCAGAAACTCTAGGGCAGGCCTATATCAAATTCAGCCTGTGATTAGCCCTGGGCAACCTGATTGGAGTTATCAGTGATCCACATCATGTGCCTCCCTCTGCTGGGCCTGTTCATGTGCAGAAATAACCACACCCTGCACTGGGTGCCAACTGCTGCCAGCGCTGGGCCCACAGGTATGATAGGCCCAAGTCTCCAAGCAATCCCTTAATTGTTAAACTTAATCAGGAATATAGCCTCAAGTGGTACTCAGCAGCTGGATTTAAACACCACATGGTGGGGCAGAGTAATTCCTGCAGGTGGGGCTATTGCTTTCACTCAGGCTGATGCCGCTTCAAGAGGACTGCTCTGCCTGAGAAAGATGGCCTCTGAGGTATGGGGATGACTCAACACAGGGATCCTGGCAGCTGTTCCTTTAGTTGTCTCCACAGAGCCACTGGCCCAAGACTCTCCTCACATGTCTCTAGTCTACTCTGCCCTCATTGTGCCCCCAATCTGCTGGAGCCACAGGTAGATGGCTGCAAATGAAATTTTGTGCATTGGCCCTTTAAGATGCTCCCTGAGTCTCCAGCTCTCTCTCCCTGGCAGACAGAAAACCCAGTGTTTTCCATACCTGGATGTTATCTGGATTCCTTTCCTGGCTGGTGTTGTAGGCTGGGGAGCCCAGCTTTGTGTTTAGACCTGTACTTCTCATGGGGACCCCTCCAGCCACTGAAATATCCCTCTGGAACCTCAGCTCATGCTTTTGGGAGCCAAGCCAGCCCTCTCACACCTCCTCTTCACTACCTACCAGTCTCATTGTGGTGACGAGTTTCTTCTGTCTGACCTTGGTTATAAGGCTACCCTCCATCTCATGTTCAGTTGGTTATTCAGAATGATTTCTCTGCAATTTAGTTGTAATTCCAGATCAGTCTTGGGAGGAGATTTGTGTAGCTTCCAGTTACTCCACCGCCATCTTGGGTCACAGGGCAAGATTTCTTTGTTCATTTGGACTGCTATAACAAATTACCCTAGATTGGGTAGTTTATAAGCTACAGAAATTTGTTTCTCATAGTTCTGAAGACTGGGCAGTCCAAGATCAAGATGCTGGCAGGTTTAGTATCTGTTGAGAGCCCTTTTTCTGGTTCATAGATGGCTGTCTTCTGGCTATGTCCTTACATGGTGGAAAGAGGACTCTCTGGGGTCTTTTTGATAATTGCACTAATCACATGCATGAAGGCTCCACCTCCAAATACTATCACATTGAGGATTAGGTTTTAACATAGGATTTTTGGGGGGTGGGGTAGGGCACAAATACTCAATTCATATAGGAAAAGTGTTGTTCTTAGGCCCAGAATCCTACTACGAGCCAAAATAGATCTTTTTAGGGTAGTGGCACTCTAAGGAATTAAGAGAAATACTATTTATATTTATATAATCTCTCCTTTGGGGCATAAGCTATGTGCAAGACTAACCCCCATCTACATGGTTCTTCTGTTTCTATTTGAAATACTAATAATAATGAAAAAAGAGAGTTAATGAGCATAACACACAGTCAAAATTAAATAAGGGTAGTAAATGTCAAAGTAATAATGATAGTGATGATGAAATTTTTAAAAATATATTTTATTGGTTATGCCATTACGGTTGTCCTATTTCCCCCTCTTCATTCCCCTCCAGTCTGCACACCCCTCCCCAACCATTCTGCCCCCTTTTGTTTATGTCCATGTGTCACAAGTTCTTTAAATTCTATATTTCCCCTACTATTCTTGCCCTGCTTCCTATCTATTTTCTACCTACCGTCTATGCTACTTATTTTCTGTACCTTCTCCCTCCTTCTCCTCTTCCCACTCCCCTGTTGCTAGCCCTCCATGTGATCTCCATTTTTATGTTTCCGCTTCTGATCTAGCTGTCCTCTTAGTTTGCTTTTGTTTTAGGTGTGGTTGTTAATAACTGTGACTTTGCTGTCTTTTCACTGTTCCTATTTTTTATCTTCTTTTTCTTAGATAAGTCCCTTTAACATTTCATATAATAAGGCTTGGTGATGATGAACTCCTTGAATTTGACCTTATCTGAGAAACACTTTATCTGCCCTTCCATTCTAAATGAAAGCTTTGCTGGATACAGCAATCTTGGCTGTAGGTCTTTGGATTTCATGACTTGGAATACTTCTTTCCAGCCCCTTCTTGCCTGTGAGGTCTCTTTTGAGAAATCAGCTGACAGTCTGATGGGAAGTCCTTTGTAGGTGACTGTCCCCTTTTCTCTTGCTCTTCTAGGATTCTCTCCTTCATTTTAATCTTGGCTAATGTAATTATGATGTGCCTTGGTGTGTTCCTTCTTGGGTCCAGCTTCTTTGGGACTCTCTGAGCTTCCTGGACTTCCTGAAAGTCTATTTCCTTTGCCAGATTGGGGAAGTTCTCCTTTATTATTTGTTCAAACAACTTTTCCACTCATGGCTGTTCCTTTTCCCCTTCTGGTACCCCTATAATTCGGATGTTGGAATGTTTAAAGATGTCCTGGAGGTTCCTAAGCCTTTCCTCATTTTTTGAATTTTTTGTTTCTTAATTCTTTTCTATTTGGTCATTTTTTCTTCCTTCTGGTCCACTCCCTTGATTCGAGTCCCAGTTTCCTTTCCATCACTAATGGTTTCCTGTGCATGTTCCTTCATTTCAATTAGTTTAGCCTTCATTTGTTCCTCTAATTTGTGATTAAAATCAACCAGTTCTGTGAGCATCCTGATCACCAGTGTTTTGAACTGTGCATCTAAAAGGTTGGCTATCTCTGGGTCACTTAGAAGTATTGGCTCTGGGGCTTTGAGCTGTTCTTGAGCCATAATGTTTTGGTGTGTTCACATCTGTTACATATGAAGATCAGAACCCTAGGTGTTCACCAGGGCGGGGCGACCTAGTCACTGGGTTGTGATGCTGTATGTGGGGGTGGGGTCAGAGAGGGGCAGTGGCATTTGTTCTGCTCTCTCTCGGTTTTCAATCCCCTCTGCTGCTTCCCAAAAGCAAACCTCGCCTCCCTGGTGCAGGCTCCCAGGTGTGCAGGCCTATGCACCCTCCAGGATCCTGTGGGTCTCTCCAACAAACTCTCTGTGAACCTGGGAGCCTCTCCTGGCACCTCAACCCTGAAAGTCTTTTCAATTGGTGCTTTCAGGCTCTAATTCCTGTTGCTGGGGCCCTAGCCTGAGCAGTCTATGTCACTGCTCGCTCCTTCACTTGGTTTATCTGCACTCGAATGTGTGGCTGTGGTCAGCCAGCCACCTTGTGCCCTTATTGGGTCCACCCGTTGCCACCCCATGCCTGGGATTCACCAACCAGCGCCTGCACTCCTACATGCCTGGGCCAGTCCAGCAGGTCTTTCCTGCCTGACCTGCTCCGCCGCTGACTCTGCCCCTCTTACTGGTCTGGCTGAATGGTTTGTTATTGTCGGACTTCCATACAGTTCAATTTTCTGTGTTTTGGCTGCATTTTTGTTACTAATACTTTGCTGTCTTTAAACTTGGTTGTGCGAGGAGGCACAGTGTTTTCACCTATGCCTCCATCTTGACCAGCAGTCCTGATGATGAAATTTTAACTTGAAAATATTGACCAACCAGTTAATGAACCAAATACAAACCTCTTTTGGAAGGATAAAAAGGAGTGTCCTTATACACAATAAAATGGAAGAACAAATTTTCAAGTACCCTGTACACCCCTAACAGCAAAGTCAATTTTTCACAGCAGCTAATATAGAATGAATTCTATTTCTAGCAGCATGCTAGGTACTTTATGAGCATTATTTCTAATCCAAGCAAGAACAATAAGAGGGAAGGATATTTAATCTCATTTCATTGATGAAGAATAATGCCACCAAGAACAGTGTTCATTTCTGTGAATAATATTTTTGAGACCCCCAGTGACACTGTGACCTTCTCTTGATAGGTAACACAGTCACACTCAGAGTTTGCCTTGAACCACCAAACACAGTAATTGACTTCAGCTACTTTTCTTCTTGTCAATACTAATGGAAAAAGAAAGGTCTGCTCACTCCTGGGCCTCACCATGTACACCAGGCATTGGCAAACTAGAACCCAGGGCCCAAATCCAGCCCACCTCTTCTTCTGTGTGGCCTGTGAACTTTCACATTTTTAAATAGCTGGAAAAAATCAAAAGAAGAATGATATTGTGTGATATGTGAAAAGTATATGAAATGTAAATTGCAGGCTCCCTAAAAAGATGTTATGGAAACATAGTCATTCTAACTCATTTACATATTATTTATAGATGCTTTGGTGCTACAATGGTAGTTAAGGAGTTGCAACGGAAACCCAATGGCTTGCAAAGCCTAACATATTTACTAGTAGACTTTAAAAAAATGTGTACTGAGATCTTATTGCAGACCATAAATTTCTTGAGGAAAGGGAAGATATCTCTAGTAGACATTGTTACTTTTTCTACTGTTGTTCTATTACAGTTGTCCCAATTATCCCCTGTTGCTCTCCCCTGCCCCCACTCCCACAGTCAATTCCCACCCTGTTGTCCATGTCCATGGATCATTTATACCTGTTCCTCTAATAGACCCTTACCCTAATTTCCCACCTTGTCTCCTTCCCCCATCCCAACTGGTCACTGTCAATCTGTTCCATGTTTCCATGCCTCTGGCCCTACTTTTCTTGTTTGTTCATTTTGTTCATTGGATTCCTCTTATAGATGAGATCATATGGTATTTGTCTTTTGCTGACTGGCTTATTTCACTTAACATAATATTCTTCAGTTCTATCCATGCTGTTGCAAAAGGTATGAATTTCCCCCCCCCTTTCTTTTTTTTTCTGCATAGTATTCTATTGTGTAAATGTACCACAGTGTTTTGATCCACTCCTATACTGATGGACACTTACACTGTATCCAGCACTCAGCAACTATAAATAATGTTGCTATGAACATAGGGGTACATAGGTTATTTAGAATTAGTGTTTTAGGATTCTTAGGGTATAATCCCAGCAGTAGAACTGCTGGATCAAAAGGCAGTTCCATTTTTAAGTTTTTGAGGAAATTCCATACTGTTTTCCACAGTGGCTGTACCAGTCTGCATTCCCACCAACAATGCACTAGGGTTTCCTTTTCTCCACAACCTCACCAGCACTTGCTGTTTGCTGACTTGTTAATGATGGCCATTCTGTCCGGTGTGAAGAGTTATCTCATTGTGGTTTTAATTTGCATCTCTCTGATGTTTAGGATGTTGAGCATCCTTTTGATGTGCCTATGGGCCCTCTGTATGTCCTACTTGAAGAAGTGTCTGTTCAAGTCTTTGGTCAATTTTTTAATTGGATTGGTTATCTTCTTGGTTTGAGTTGTATGAGTTCATCATATATTTTGGAGATCAAACCCTTGTCTGAGGTATCACTGGCAAATATGTTTTTCCAAATGGTCTCTTTCCATTTTGTAGGTAGTATTTTTAGCTGTGCAGAAGCTTTTTTACTTGATGTAATCTCATTTGACTATTCTTTCCTTTATTTCCCTTGCCCTAGAGGATTTATCTGTGAAAATGTTGCTCATGGGCTAACAGAAATTTCACTGCTTATGTTTTCCTGTAGGATTTTTATGGTATCATAGCTTATGTGTAAGTCTCATATTCATTTTGAGTTTCTTCTGGTGTATTGTGTAAGTTGGTGATCTAGTTTCATTTTTTTTTTTGCATGTAACATTTCAGTTCTCCCAACACCAATTGTTGAAGAGGCTATTTTTTTACTCCATTCTATGCTCTTGCTCCCTTTGTCAAATATCAATTGACCATAGAGACTTGGGTTTATTTCTGGGCTCTCTATTCTGTTCCATTGATCTAAGTGTCTGTTCTTATGTCAATACCAGACTGTTTGATTACAGTGACCTTTTATTACAGTTTGGTATCAGTTATTGTGATCCCTCTTACTTTGTTGCTCTTCTCAAGATTGCTGAGGCTAATTGGGGTCTTTTTCGGTTCCATATAAATTTTTAAAATATTTGTTCTAAATATGTGGAATATGTCATTGTTATTTTAATGGAGATTGCATTAAATCTATAGATTGCTTTGGGTAGTATGTTAATTCTTCCAATTCATAAACAGGGTATGTGCTTCCATTTATTTGTATCTTACTCAGTTTATTTCTTTAGTATTCTATAGTTTTCTGAGACCAGGTCTTTTATCTCTTGGTTAAGTTTATTCCTAGATTTATTATTTTTCCTGTTGCTATAGCAAATAGGATTTTTTCCTAGTTTCTGTTTCTGATATTTCATTGTTGGTGTACAAAAATGCCTTTGATTTCTGAATATTGACTTTGTATCCTGCTGTTCTGCCAAATTCACTTATTAGGCTGAGTAGTTTTTTTGGTGAAGATTACAGAGTTTTCTATGTATACTATTGTGTTGCCTGCATATGACAGTTTTATTTCCTCCTTTCCAATTTGGATGCCTTTTATTTCTTTTTCTTGTCTGATCACTGTGGCTAGATCTTCCAATATTATGTTGAATAAGACTGGAGAAAGGAGATACCCTTGTCTAGTTCCTGCTTTTTGGGGGAAAGCTTTTAGTTTTTGCCCATTGAATGATGTTGGCAGTAGATTTCTTGTATATGGCCTTTATTGTGTTGAGATAGGCTTCCTCTATTTCCACTTTGCTGAGTGTTTTTATTATAAATAAGTGCAAGATTTTATCAATGCTTTTGCAGCATCTATTGATATGAACATGTGTTTTTCTCTTTCATTTTATTTATGCGGTATATTATGTTTATTGATTTACAAATATTATACTACCCTTGCATCCCTGGGATGAATCCCACTTGATCATGGTATATGATCTTTTGAATGTATTGCTGGATCTGAACTGCCCATATTTTGTTGAGGATTTTAGCATCTATATTCATCAGCAATATTGGCTTGTAATTTTCTTTCTTCTTTTTTTTTTTTTTGTTTCTGTACCTGTTTTGGAATTAGGATAATACTGGCCTCATAGAGTTTGGAAGTCTTCCCTTTTCTTCAATTTTTTTTGGAATAGTTTGAGAAGAGTAGGAATTAGCTCTTCCCTAAATGTTTGGTAAAATTTGCCTGTGAAGCTTCCCAGTCCAGGGCTTTTGTGTGAAGGGAGTTTCTTTCTTTCTTTTTTTAATTACTGCTTCAATTTCACTAGTTGTTATGGATCTATTCAGGTGTTCTGCTTCTTCTTGATTCACTTTTGGAAGAGTATATGTTTCTAGAACATATCGCCCAGGTTGTCCAAATCTTGGCATATAATTTTTCATAGTAACTTCTTACAATCCTTTGTATTTCTTGGTATCCATTGTAATTTCTCCTCTTGCATTTCTGGTTTTGTTTATTTGGGTCCTCTCTGTTTTTTTCTTGATGAGTCTGGTTAAAGGATTATTGATTTTGTTTATCTTTTCATAGAACAAGCTCCTGGATTTATTGATCTTTTAAATTGTTCTTTTAGTCTCTATATCATTTACTTCTGGTCTGATCTTGATTATTTTCTTCCTCTTACTCTCCTGGGCTTTGTTTGTTGTTGTTCCTCTAGTCCTTATAGATGTAGGTTTAGGTTCTTTGTTTGATATTTTTCTATGTTTTCTTTGGTAGGCCTGTATTGCTATGAACTTCTCTCTCAGGACTGCCTTCCCTGTGTCCCATAGGCTTTGGGCTATTGCATATTCTAGTAGACATTAGATTCCCAGAGTCTAGCACAATATCTGCACAGTGAACTCTAAATGCAGGTTATGTAGATAAATGAATTAATGAATGAGTAAACAAATAAGTAAATGAACAATCTGTTTTTTTCAAGAAGTGTTTTTTTCCAAATTTTTTTTGTGATTTATTTTTGTGCATTGTTTGCAAGAAATCTTTAACTGTATCTGCCCACCTTAAGTTGCTGAAGTAAATGATGTATTATCTGAAGCAGAACTGAAATGTCTTTTGCACATTTATCAATCTTTCACCCTCCACTTATTCTTATTTTCATATTACTACCATCTGGACATATTTTCTGTTCTTTTACCTGAAAATACTTCTATATAGGTGGTCATGGTAACTGTACATGTATATTTTCTAGGACCATGTGATTTTCTGTTTTATCTTGCTGGAGGACAAGGAGAGGGCAAAAAGAGGGAGGTTAAAGATTAGGCAAGACCCAAATCAAAGCCCTGGGGGGGCCTTGGTCCTGAGGCAGGATCTCAGAGAGGAGCCTATAGACTTTAGGTGGAACTTATAAAGTGGCGTGAGGACCCAGGGTACATGTGTAAACAAAAAATGATTTTTTTATTAGTCACAATGTTTCTGACACCAAATGTTTGGATTTTTCACACCAGGCAGTTCAGTTCTCTATGGACACCAACTGAGTATCCTACAATTTAATTGAATTCTGACAGTTACTAGAGTTACCACAATTCCCATAAGTTAAAAAAGCTTAGTCCCACAAGACTGATCCCCACTTCAGGTCCAATTGCAAGTCTAGACCTTCTGTATTTCTAACTGATCAGCTGTATTCAGAGTTCTTATGTCCACCTTTTCATATTTGATTATTTGTTAGAACAGCTCACAGAACTCAGGAAAGGTCTTTACTTACTGCTACTACTGGTATATTACAAAAGATACAGTTTAGGGATAGCCAAATGAAAAGATGCTCAGGACAAGGTATGGGAAAGGGGAGTAAGGCTTCCATGCTCTCTTTGGTGGGAGGTGTCAGCTGCAGCCCAGTGCCTCACTGTGTTCAGTAATCCAGAAGCTCTCACAACCCCATCAATTAGGTGTTTATATGAAGATTTCATTAGGTAAGCATTATTGATCAAATCATTGGCCACTGGTGACTGAACTCAATCTCTTGCCCTTTCCCTCCCCAGAAGTGAGAGGTGGGGCTGAAGGTTCCAACCCTCAAAAGCTTCCAACCTTCCCACCTTCCAACCACATGGTTGGTTCCTCTGGTAACACCCACATACTTTAACAGTCATCTCAGCACAAACTCTGGTGTGGTTGAAATAGGCTTATTTCGAATACCAAAAGATGCTCTTCTTACCTCTGTCACTCAAGAAACTCCAAAGATTTAAGGAGCACTGTGCAAGAAACCAGGGACAAAGACCAAATATGTATTTCTTATGTCACAACATGGCAATGTGTTGTTGGAAAGATGTGCAAAGGAATGCAGGGAGAAAGGAGGGAAAGCTTTGACCTGTGAGCATTCTCTCAGGTATGGCCAATCTTGTGGTCATGATGTTGAAGGACAGCCAGGCATAGGTTGTAAGCCTCTCTTTCATCTACCCAGGCCACAGATAAGCTATGTTTTTGTCTCTAGTTTGTCACTTAAATATGTACTATAGAACACCTTGTCCGCACTTACTAAAGTTTGTTTCTAGGAGAGTGACCGAAAGAAGGCAGGACAGGGAAGGGAGATGAAAGGCATGCAAACAAAAAAACTGTGACATTTTAAAGTAGGGACATTTTTACCTGGGACTCATTTTAAGTCCTGGTCTGTCTCCCTGAGCTTCCAACCAGCTGTTTGCACTGAAGTGCTTTGATGCATTATTGTACTGTACACTGGGTTGCTCATTTAATCAGCCATGGTGCTGCTCTTCACACAGAGCATGACACACTTGACAGATTTATCACAAGACTGTGGGCTTTCTTTTCTGCAGCAGTGAGGAACCCTTTCCCATTAGTGATAGCAGGAGTGATGTTTATGCATGAAGTGAGGCTGTTCGATTGGGCAATTGGAGCTTCCACTGCCGGCGTAAGCACAGCTCCCACTTATCAAGTGGGGCTAATAGGGGATCTTCATATGCACTGCAGAATCAATTCTCTGTACATGGCCTCTGCTACAAAAATAATTGCTGCTCACTGGTGGTAAAGATCTCAGCAATGTCAGGGCCTTAATGGTGAGATTAATGTTCTACTGCTCCCGGGCAGGGCCAGTTCTCTTTAAAAAAAAATCCTGAGAGCTTGATGAGATGTTTTCCATGTGAAATGTGGAGCGGGACTGATTTGCTATGTTATTTGGGTAGTTTTCTCTGTAGATAGTTTTCTAATTTTATCTCTAATGACTAATTAGCTGAAGAAACCAATAGATGGCTTGGGGTCCATTCCCAGGTTCTGCAACTTAAATGTACATGTAACTGTGGATAAGCTGTTTTTTCTTTATGAACCTTGGTGTCTTCAGCTTTAAAATAAGGGAGCTGTATAAGATGGTCATTTTGCTAAACAATCTAAACATTTTGTTCGTGTATTCTACAGGTATCATGTTATATTGAAAATGTATTAGGTTTTCGTCTCATTTTTTCCCCCTACTAGATTGTGGTCACATCTCTAATGTTATCTGAAGAGCCTAGCTCAGTTTTTGGTACATATAATATGGATTCAATGGATATTTTGTTTATTAAAAATAAAATTTTGTGATTCTGTAATTATAAATCATTTGTGTACTCATTAAACAACAATGCAGTTCCCTAGATGATATATTACTATTTTTCTTTTTGTATCAGCAAAATTTAGAAAAAAATTAATGGGATTGAACTTAGTGCAATAGTAGCATTGATATTGTTACCTTATCATATTATAAGCATTAAATTAAAAAAGTCTTACTAAGCACTTACTATTGGCAAGAATAGTCAGAGAACTCATACATGAACTTGATTAGTAGGTGGGTAGAGGTTATCTTGATCTGCAAAGGATTAGTATGAGCAGTTAATAGGCACAGTAAAAACATAAAATCATTGTAGATGAAAAGAAAATAAATAAACAAATAAATAGTATAGAGTGTCTGTAGAATAACAAAGTGATGTGTTGATTGCAAACAAGTTTGCAGTTGAAGAATTGAAGGAAATCAGATTAAGTGTGATGGCCAGGGAATGAGGGTCTTGGTTGAGACTCAGGTATAGTTTAGGCCTATTGCAGTAACAACAAGGTAGCCGCAGGAATTAATGGTCCTTTTAGAAAAACAATGTCACAGTGAAACTGGCTTGAAGAAAACATACTTTTAAATGTTTACCTGACTGAAAAAACAGATGGGATCTGATACCTTTCTTTTTAACAGGAAGCTCAACGTTCATCTACCATGAAATAACTACATTCACATTGTTGCTCCAACTTCTGTTAATGAATAGTATATTTAGAAAAAAATATATCTATTAGACCACTACTTCATCACCTGAATGATTCATCTTTTATTTGCTCCTGGGTTCTTTCTCTGTTTTTTTCAAGTGTTTAGTTTTATGATGGTTAATTTTGTGTCAATGTGACCAGGCTGTGATACTCAAATGTTTGGTAAAACACCAGTCTGTATGTTCCTGTGAAGCTGGTTTTTAGATATTATCAACACTTAAATAGTAGGCTTTGAATAAAGCAGATTACCTTTATCCAATCAGTTGAAGACCTTAACAGAAAAAACTAAGGTCTTTGAGGAAGAAGGAATTCAATCTGGAGACTGCCTTTGGGCTCTAGTTGCAACATCAACTCTTCCCTGCGTCTCCAAACTGCTGACTTGTTCTGTAGCTCTTGAACTTGTCAGCCCCCATACTTGTGTCAACCAATTCCTTAAAATAAATCTGGATAGATTAACCAACACACTCACACACGCACACACCCTGTTGATTCTGTTTCTCTAGAGAAGCTGACTAATTCAATTGTGTTTTCATAGTTGAGCTCTGATGCGATCTTTTTCAAATCCAGGTGATAGCTCAGAAATCTCTGTGCCATGTTTGCAGCCTTCATCCCAATCCCTTGCCATCCCCACCCTTAGCCTTCAGCGGCATGATAGAAGAGAGTGTATATTTCCTCTATACTGTTTCTTTTTCATTTCTGAAAGTGAAATTGTATTGGATCGTTAACATAATATGGGTTGGAAATACCACTGTTTTGAAAGGTGCTCACCCCACGTCAGCAGCACTGGAAGATATTCCAGGCAATTTAGTGCATAGGAAACACCAAAATATAACCACTATTCAACAAGTTACTGTCACCTCCTCCTTCTCTTTCTTCTTTTTGTTATTTTTTCAGAAAAAATATTTTGACCTACTCCCACTCTTCTTTGTTGCCTTCTTCCTCTCACCTCACTCCAGAACTCACCGCTTCCAGAGATGTAATAGCAACATGGATCCTGTTTCCAAATGTTTTGTTTTCTTTATTCAATAGAAAGCTCAATTTAACTGAAATAAGAGTAAAGACAGGTTTGAAGAGTCTGCTTCAGAGTAATCTTCTGTCTTTTGAAAGTAGTGAAAACAGATAGTAAGCATGCTAAAATGAGAGCTGTTCCACTGTTTATGCCAGCATTCGTAAATGCTGGCCGTCGAGTTCTTCTCTACATAGGAGAACTATTTTGGCTACAGTCTTTCTGCTCCATTTTGGAACATACAAACTCATTTTCTTGGATTTTGCTTGAAGCCATGTGCTTGATTACAGATCAAGAGGTGCTGTTGGGGAGTAGGAGATGCTCTGGGATTTTTGCTAGTCATTTAACTAGATTTTTTTCTCCCCTGTTTTTGCAATGTTGAACTTAACATATATTCACTGCAGAAAAAAAAAGAAAGAAACCTGAAAATTCAAACAATTTCAGCCCTAATTTGATGATATATAAATAATGACTATTAATGCTACAGTAATTTTCTTGTATTCTTTGTATGTGTACGTGGGTGTGCACATATGCATGAGAAAGTGAGAGGGTGATAGAGAGCAAAGGTCTAAATTGCTCTTGAGAAAACAGGAATCTCACATTCCTTAATACGTGATACAATCAAATTTCATTTGACAGAATTCTTACTCATTAAGGCTGAAGTCCAGTCATTGTTATTTTCAGCATCTTCTTTTCTTAGGCTTGAACAGAATGGCAGAATTTCTACAACCCAGGAAACTAGGAAGAGCCCTTGCTCTCCAGTTTCTTTAGAGACGGTGGTCCCTAGAGCCCCTTGTCTTGTTCCCCATGGGGGCCTGCTTTGGCTTCTGGAGACATGGAGCTTAATCCTCTGTTATTAGTGGCCCTTCCACACACTCCGCTTGGAGGTCCTGCCACCTGTAGCTTATTCTCTGAGCAAACTTAGAGTTGCTGTCTAGACTGTCTCCCTGAAGGGATTTACAACCTTTACATTCTGTTCTTATGATCCTGAGGAATTGCTTTAGTCTTCTAACTGCTGCTTATCCATCCCCAAATCAGGCCACACTATCCTTTAACCCTCAGAAATACCCAGCTTTTCTTTCCTTCCCACTCATTTGTATCACAATATTTAAAGGCTCATCTGAACAACTCCATGTTTAATATAACCAGGTCCAAGGCCGTAGGACCCAACAAACAGCATTTAAGTTTCCAGGAGTAAGAAATCTCCAGCCTTGACGTTTAGTCTCTGAGTATCCACAGATGCTCCCTACGGATGTATAGGAAGCTTCTTCTACATATAGCAAAAGATAATAGATTTCAGTTTTCATACACCATTGCACTAAATGCCAACACATCAACTCATTTGCATAGAATCAAAACATTATTGGAATGGCATTATAACTAAGAGCTTTTATTTCTCTCTCTCCTCTCTTAACTAACTTTATGACTATTTTCTCATACAACCTTTTTTATTTTCAATGTGCATTAATTAGAATAAATGGGCAGATGTTCAGGGTGTTAGTTGGTATACAAGATCTGTCCAGAAAAAGCCCAGCCACTGTTAATATATTGAGACCAGTTTGCACGACATCAGTGTAACTTGGCTGCCAAGGAGAGTGGACTGGAATGTACATGAGTGAACAATGACGACTTCACTGTACTAGTCTGTGGGGAAGGTAGATACTGTTGAGTGAGCATGGGTACGGTGGGGCCATCACATTCAAAACGACTGAGCGAGTAGAGCAATAAATCTATATCAGATTTTGTGTTAAGCTTGAACATTTCTTTGTGGAAACTATTTGGGTGATTTAGAAGGCTGTAGCTAAGAGCAACTGGTGATTGGCAGCTTCATTGTGACAATGTGCCTGCTCATGCATCACATTTCATGCAGAGGTTTTTGGTGAACCATCAAATCACCCAGGTGACTCAGTCCCTCTACAGCCTAGATTTGGTGCCCTGTGACTTCTGGCTTTTCCCCAAACAAAATCAGCTTTGAAGAGGAAAAGACTTCAGACCATCAGTGAGATTCAGGAAAATGGGTTCAGGTAGCTGATGGTGTTTGGTAGAACTGTGTGAGGTCCCAAGTTGCCTACTTTGAAAGGGACTGAGGTGTTGTTGTCTTATGTACAATGTTTTTTGTATCTTCTTCAATAAATGTCTCTATTTTTCCATATTACATGGCTGGATATCTTCTGAATAGACCTCATATGTCCAATAAACTTGTGCTCTTCATGTAGGTTATATCAAATGCTTCATAAAAAATACTATAAACACTTTTTGTAGAGCCCCCAGCCCTACTAGACAATTGAAGGAATATCAAGTTTTCTGTTTCTGAACTCTGCAGGAAGAGTTCGGAACATTTGCCTTGAGCTTCACTTAACCAGCTGTGTAGTGTCTGATTAGCCTAATTATTCGCAAACAGAAGTGGAAACAAAGTAATGTCTATTCCTTTTCTTCCTTTATTCTTCCCATTCTGTGGTGGCCACAGATGCTGTACATTCTTGACTGTTCCCTCTGAGAGTAAAACTTGTTTTCTCTTCTTTTGAATTTCACTGGTGCTGTGAGCATTTAACCAGTAGAATGGGGCCTACATTATAGTGCGGCAATTCTGAGTCTAGTTTTTCTGAGGACTAGAATCTTTCATTTTTTTCCTTTGTGGGATGCTTGCTCTTGGATACTGTTGCTTAGAACCTGCTCCCATGCTTAGAACCTGTCAGATGCTCAAGCTCCTGAGGGAGGTGTTGTGCAGCCACTTCCATTGGATGATCATCTGAGCTCCCAGCCAATAGCCAGGATCAACTGCTAGCCATGGGAGCTATCTTAGTGCTCTCTGATCAACTGTCCTCAAATAACCACAGCTCAGTCAATATCAGAACTTCCTGGTCAATATACAGAATCTCAAATGATAAAACAAATCTGTTATTGTAAGTCAATAGTTTTTGAAGTGGTTTGTTATAAAGTAATGAGATAAGGAAAATGAATTATTTTGGTCTCTATTACTATAAGACCATGAATGTAGTTAATTATCTTTAACCTCATACCAGGTCTATTATTGGTTTTTATATAATCTTTATAAAAGAAAAGTTCAGCCTTGGCTGGTGTAGCTCAGTGGATTGAGCATGGCCCGCGAACCAAACAACCATGGTTCGATTCCCAGTCAGGGCACATGCTTGGGTTGCAGGCCAGTTCCCAGCTGCAGGCCAGTTCCCAGCAGGGGATGCACGAGAGGCAACCACACATTGATAGTTCTCTCCCTCTCTCTCCTTCCTCTTCCCCTCTCTCTAAAAATGAATAAATAAAATCTCTAAAAAGTTATTCTCTAAAAAAAAGTTCAGTTTCATAAATATTTATTGAGAATGTACTCTGGGCCAGGCAGATTAAAGTCTGGACATCAAACGAAGTCTGAGTCAGCAATGGGCAGAGTGTTTAGCACAGAAAACATGTATAAGTGAATAATTACTACCTTGTGATAGTTGTAATACAGAAATGATTTTAAAAACATTCACAAATACTTGAGCAACTATCATATACCAGGTATACAAGATATTGGAAATAGATGAAAATGAAGTTCTTGCTTTGAAGGAATTTGCCAACTAGTGAGGGAGACAGAATAAAAACAGATGTTTTCAAAATGATGTGGTAAGTGCTAGGACTGAAATATGAAGCAGTTGATAACTCAATGATACTGTGAGCATATAGCCCAGCATAGATAATGGGATATAAAAGATGTTTGATGCATTTCATATTTTATCTTTCTTGATGGTGTGACAGATTATATACTCTAAATACAGCCGGAACAATATTTTCCATCCTACATGCCTGTCGGCCATGTGACCTTGAAACATCCCCATCAAGAAGAAGAACCTCATTGCATTCCCTTTGACACTAGACTGGCCCTCAGGGCTCACTTATAACCAACAGAATTTGGTGAAAGTGATGCTGTATGAGTTCTGAAGCTGGGCCAGAAAAGGCCAAGCAGTGCCAGCCTTGATCTCCTGGAATACTCACTTATCAGTTGCTCCATCTAGGAGGGCTTTTTTGGGAACCCAGCTGCCATGCTGTGATAATCCCAAGTCACATGGAGAGACTATATATAGGCCCACTGGTGGACAGCCCCTGCTGAGCCCAGTGTAGAGATGATCCTAACTTGGCCACTAGACATGTTAATGAAGGAGCCTCTGGTTGATTGCAGCTCCTGCCCTGCCTAGTCACCTTCAACCCACTGGAGCCTTCCAGTCGCCCTGGAGCAGAGGCAAACCATCCCAAATGTGCCCTGTTTAGAATCCTGACCTCAGGAACCCATGACCATAATAAAAAGTTTGCTATTTTATATCACTAAATTTGGAGTGGTTTGTTACACAGCAACAGATAATTAGAACAGATGGGTTTCAAGAAATAAAAACCTTGCAATAAATTGTATTATTTTTGAATAGCATCTATGGTGAGATTTGGTATTCCTGGATGCAAGTTTTTTAGTTAACACAGAAACTGAGAAAATATTTAGTCAGTCATTAATATCTGAATTTCAGTCACAGGGATTTGGGAGTCAGTCTCTGACTGAAACACTTTCCTATGTTTATAAAAGTGAGTCTACTTGCTTTAGGAATAGTTCATTACTTTTGATAGAAACTACATCTCTTCATCTTCAGGTTCAGTGGAAATGGAAATGTTGAAAGACCTGATTTATGTGATATTCATATAAATCTGTGAGACATAACATTTTAGTCAGTGATTAGTATGGCTTGCCATATTCAGAGACACTGGCTACCTCAAGTATAATGTGTTTTTGTGGCTTTTAATTATTAATTATCATTTGCAGGAAGAATTTGCCTATATGAAAAAGAATTGCAGAAAAATGCAACATTAAACTGTGAAGTTCCCTTCCACATTAGTCATTAATTAGTCCTACCACTTACTAACAATTAAACCATGTACATTTCTTAAATTGGCAACTTGAAAATTGTGTAAGGAAGATACTCATTTTAATTATATGAATTAAAAGAGGCACTCTTTTTTTGCCATTTTTCTATTTTACAGTAATTGAGACATCATTAAGAATTGGAATACAATTCCATTAAACATGGAGGGGGGAAAAGAGACTGTGTTAATATCCAAAACATTTCCTTTCTTAGACAGTAGTCTTGACAGATGAGATAATTAAATCTGAGTCTGTGTGGTGGTAAAATAAGTGACATCGAAGGAAAACACGAAGATGCAGGAAACGGTTAATTAATGGATGCCAATTATATTGAAGTCAGAATTGAATAAATGTCCTAGGCAAGTGAGAGGACTGGTGGTTAAAGAAGGGGAGCAGTGGAGCTAGTGGGGACAAAAGTCTACTTTGTCCCCTTCGATTACCAGGTGCTGCTGGGCCTAGACCAGCACAAAGAGAAAAAGGGAAAAAATCTCTTGGGATCATCGTATTGCTAGAATCTGAAATTCAGACAGTGAAATCTTGCCATTGCAGAGAAAGTATATTTCTTGATTCCCCACTTTCTGATTCTTTGTAAACAGGAGGAAAGCACAAATTAGAATAGACCCCAGATCCAGGAAATCTTTCCAGGTCCCAGACTTCACCAAATCATCCTTGTCGCTTCATGCTCTGTCCTCAGATTCCACTATCATTTTCTTTCAAACCTCTGCTTGTCAACTAATGCATTTTTTTAAGAACTCAGGTTTTATCTGAGTTATCTAATCACACATATTCTTTAAAAGAGCAGAAGTGACGTTAGCTCTGTGATAGTTCCCTGCATCCCTTGCTCAGGTAGTTTATGGTTGAACTGTCTCAGATATTTCCAAGTGAAGCGATACGTGGAGGGTGTTGCTTGAGGCAAGAAAAGTCAAGCCAGTTTAGGATTTAGTCCATTCCATGCTGGAAGTGAGTTAGAATACACTTACAGTTTTCTATGTATCTTTTTGGAATATATATATATATTAAAGATAATAAATCAAATTTTCTCTGGAAACTTTTTCTAATAAATTAAATAAAGTTTTCATTTAATATTAAATCTGGATTATTTTTAGGAGATAATACAAGTCTAAGTATTGGTATGTGAGAGTGCTTATTTGCAGTATTTTTTGTTCCATTATAAATTTTTGAGCTTGCTTCTCAGTTCGGTCGCCAAGCTTCACTAAGCTTTACTAATTGTAAAATTTAAACTAGTGTTTTGCCACTTTAGAGATAATCCCTGAAAGCTTTCCTCTTGCACATTGGCAATAAATCATTCTCTCCACTAAAAGCCTCTACGTCATTTGAAATTTATTACAAAGATCGGGTAGTGGACTTAAAAGCCATTTCACATGTCTTATTACTTCAATCACCTAATTTATGGGTTTCAGCTGCGTTTGTAGTTAGAAAAGGTATTTTCCCTCCCCTGATCAATATGAGTCTGGTTTTGCATTCATCCACACTTGTCCTCCCTGCTTGATTATATCCACCACCTCCCTTAGATTTTATAGCTTCTGAGGCCGTTCTCCGGGTTCCATCATTCAAGGCAATGCGGGTCTGAAGTGGAAAGAAAGTGCCAACCAGGCTGATGTAGATTGACTAAGCTTTATCAGCTCTTAGCTGCACTTGTCAAGAGATACCTTAGTTATTATTAGTTGAACAATCTTGCCCTAGGGAAGGAGGAGCTGTCAAAAACTCCTGTGTTTAATATGTACATCTTAGGCTTCATAGAGAGAGTATGAAGGAAGTTGATTAAACACAGATGTAGTAAGCTTAAATAACACACACTTAATACAAAGAATTGTAAAGAATTGGTACTCTTTACTGCCATGTTGGAGGCATTTTTTTCTTCCACAATAAATAATACCTGTTCCCATATGTCAGTCATTCTCATCCCCATAATGAAATTGAGTATTAGTGGACTGATAAATTTTTTTCAAAGCCTACTTACTATAAGCAAGATACTAAAAGACAACCATACCCTCCAATACAATTCTAAGTCAGCCCTGAGAAGTGAACAATGTTTTGTCTTTTGCACCCAAATATTCTCTTCTTTGTTCCTTGTTCTTCCCTTCGCAAGAGGACTTATGGGGATGCTCGTTCTCCCTTATTCTTCTGTGACCAAAACTGGTGGGTTGCCTCCGGAGCAGCTCTTTCTTTTCCCTTTAATGCTTGATGTGAGAGCACACTGGCACCATAAACGCCAAAGATGCCTGGTACTTGTATTCTTATCTCCCTTGCATCTATGACATGGGCATGACATCCAATCCTTGCAAAAGAGACTAGAGGAGATGCCTACTAGGATCTCCTGAAGAATGTTTTACCTAATAAGGTAGGCATATGGTGGGAAATACCTCCCTTCTCATGATATGATCTTGTCAGCCTGTGACAGTCATCACTGCTGTAGTATCTTGTTAACATGAGGAGAAAGGTGACAGCACCTGGGTCCTTGGTAGTCAGCTGCACTATACCTGGAACACTGTGTTTATGAAAAACAATGTGTTTTTACAGAGACAGGTGGGGGTTAGCTGTTTAGCCAAATAGTCTGGAGTTTATAAATCTGAGGTGCATATACCTGTCTCTAAAATTTGAGGGATACTGTTCCTTCTTAGTGGTTCTTGTTTTCTTTGAGATAAATTAACTCCTTAGTTTAGGCTGAGAAGTTAAGACAGGAGCTCCACGATCTAGGTCTATCTGGAAGTTTGCTCATTAAAGACAACAGTGGAAACTAAAGGTAAGATTCATGCTCTTTAGATGTAGAAACCTCCATTTTTCCCCCTTTCAGTGAATCTTCTCCCCAGTATAAAGAATCCACAATTCCACAATTATTTTAAGTATTAAGAAGCATGGACAGAGACTTTAAAAAGTGAACATTGCAAACAAAACTTTGCATAATAACATAATAAAATGCAAACCATTTTCACTTATGGATAAATGTAAACATGCTAAATAAAATAGAAACATGCTAAACTGAGCAACATAGTGAGAGAGAAAAACACCTTGACCATGTGGTGTTCATGCCAGCAATTTAAGAATAGCTCAATATTAGTAAATATCTTAAAATAATTCTCCTATTTTAAACT
This sequence comes from Sturnira hondurensis, assembly GCF_014824575.4. Taxonomy (NCBI): domain Eukaryota; kingdom Metazoa; phylum Chordata; class Mammalia; order Chiroptera; family Phyllostomidae; genus Sturnira; species Sturnira hondurensis. The sequence continues at coordinate 8,142,696 of NW_028096448.1, read as the reverse complement.
GGAGAAGAAAACTCATATAAGCATTCCCCACAATAGAAAAAAAACACTTAACATTTTATATTCATTCCTCATGAAGAGTTCTTCATAAACTAGCAATGATGGATACCATTAACATGATACATAGGTAGATAGAAATCCTGGTGCTATTCCAGTGTGATAAGAAGCTGTCATGCCTTAACAGAAAGGTAGAACTTGAACTTCTCTGAGAAGGAAGTATGGTATATGTGAAAAGTAAGAACTTTACGACTGAAAATATAGATTTGCATTTCAATTCTCCCACCTGCGATCTGTGACACTTAAGGCATGTTACTTTACTTTCTTGGATTTCAGACATTTCATCTGAAAAAAATAGGCTATAATTGCTACCTCAAGAGGATTAATGTAATCAAAACACATGTAAAACATCTAACATACCAGATTTTCATAAATGGTTGCTTTGGAAAAAAACCCCACCTATTCTGGGGGTATACCCACCCCAAAGTAGAGAGGAGAAAAAAACAAGAAACAAGTGAATATAGTCAATACATGTTCAAAATTCCCTCTAAATAATCCTGTGGTGTGGATATTTCCTCCTTCTGAGACTTCCAGATAAGATCTTCAATAAAAAGAAAGTTTCAAAAACCTGTGACACATATCACAATGGAAAGTTTGCTCTTCTTTGTCATTCATAATGGTTCAAAAGAAGATACGTACTGTCTGAGAAGGTGCCTGCAGCCTGTTGATTTGGGGTCCAGGGTATTCTTCAGACACGAGGGGGTCATTTGGCTTCCTGGACTCCCCCTCTCCATCTTTCAGTTCTCTGGCCTTCAGTTTCCTCAGTCAGGCACTCACACTTTGTAGAAGGTTGAAGAAGCAATTAATTTTTTTTCTTCTAAAATGCTCTTCTGAAATTGCTAATTAATTTTTATAACATGGCTTTGCAATTTTTCTAAGAATGTGGTTTCATTTATCTCAAATGCAGCAATGACAGGAGGAAGGAGTGGAGACCAGCTCAGTCCAGGTGTCCATGTTGAGTTTGAACACGTTCACATTTTGTGAAACCCAATCGTGTGTTTTTATGTTTTCAATAGTTTCAATTTCATTTTGTTCAGATGCCTTGTCACATCACGAAGTATTTTGAAAGCTGATAAGGATCCAAAAATTGGGCTTTTGAGAACCCTGAGTCCAAAAAAAAGTCTTCATTTGACAAAGACATTTTAGTAAATGTCTTCAACAAATATCCACAGTGTTGTCTGAATATATTAAAGTGCGATAAATAACCACATCTGCTTTGATTTCTTCTAATTATCCCATAAATTCTCAATGGGAAATTTATAGTTTTTATCACTTTGTTCATCACATCATGTAATGAAAGGGTCTTGCAAAGTTGACAAAGCACAGTCTCTTACTATAAACTACAAAATGGAAACTGTGCCCACCAACCATTTAGTTTTGACTAGAATACAATTTTTTTTGTTCTAAGTGCCTTCTCTGTTGCATATGAATTCAGTTTTTCTATATTTAGCTCTGACTTCTCATGTTTCTTGCTCACAAGCACTTAGGTCATAGATATACTTGCTTGCTAAAAGTATTTAATATTATTTCTTGCTAAAAATCTCAAGCAGACCACATACAATGGTCTATTAATAGACACAAATAAGTGGTATCAAAATAACTTTTTCTGATTATAATAATAGGAAATTTAAGGGCTGTATACAAAGAAGAGAGAAGAAAATAGCAATTGTCCACAGCTTAACAATTCAAAGGTAACTTTTCTTAACAGCTTGTTCTATTTGTTTCCTATCTTTTTCACAACATGCATTTTTGAGGTATGTAAATATATCTATGCATCTGTGCTTTTCTCTTTTATAGAGGAAAAGGTGAGAAGAGATACTGTCTTGGCTTCTCTTACACAATAAATCTTAGGTTGCTGCTTACTTCACCAACTCACAAACACTAGGCTGTTTATCATGCCTCTATAGTTTTATTTAATTCATTTTCTAGTATTTTATTAGGGCCTCAGAAAGTCATCTAAATATTCTAGGTTAATAGGTCAGTTATCAAAATATTTTATGAAAATTAAAATTAAAATGCCTAGACATAGGTGTTTCCTGTATAAAAAAGAGGAACATGCTCAACACATATGGGGAGACAAATATTTTACCTAATTACTAAAGCATCAACACCTCACAAATTTAAGAACTAGGGCTTAAAAATGATCAAGTTTAACTTTCTAGCATTATGACTAAGATTATAGATAAAACAAAGAGTATATTTCTAATTCTTATAGCTCTAGTAATTCTCTGATAATTTCTGACTCAAATCCAAAACATAAATTACAGTAAAAGAATGGTTGTGAAACCCCTTATTTTGTGGAGTTAAAAGATACATTGATCAAGATGCAATACAAGGATGAATTGTTCAAGAGGTTTCTCTCATTTTCAGGGGCCTTTTTTACATACTCTACTCATTTCCACAGCCAGTACCCGCCTTTCCTCCCTAGAGTCAAGCTAGGTTGCTTGACTCTAGCTAGGTTGCTTGACTCTAGCTTATGGGAACACTGAATCAGAACATATGGGGAGGAACAGAGATTCGGGGATGATGGTACAGTAGTTAGCCTATCATAAAGGGACCAGTGGAGTACTGCAAACTAGGAATCACTTATTAGCTTGCCTTTTGTCTCTTGGTAGTATGGCAGAAGGTTTATATAATACTGTATAAAGACTGTCATAAATAGATAACAAAAATGTACTAAAAATTCCTTAAGGTGAAACTAATTCTTGGGAGTGATCAGCACTTCATTTGGAGGAAGAGGATAATAAATATTTAATTAAAAATTCCTTAAGAAGCTGTCATCTTTTGAGTGCTACTACTTCATTAGCAGATATGTTTTATTTTGAAAAAATATATGTGTTAGGTGTAAGAACTAATTCTAACCTTATTGCATTATGACCCAGGAATTCCACTTCTGGAATTGTATGCAAAAAAACCCCCACAAAAAAACCCAAAAGACTAATTTGAAAGCATATATATACCCCTGTGTTCATTGCTGTTATTTACAATAGCCAAGCCATGGGAGCAAACCAAGTGCCCATCCATAGAGGAGTGGAGAAAGAAAATATTACTCAGCCATAAGAAATAAAATCTTACCATTTGTGACAGCACGAATGGACCTACAGAGTATTATGCTAAGTGAAATAAGTCAGAGAAAGACAAGTACCATATTATTTCCCTTATAGTAAAATCTAAAGAGTAAAATAAAGAAACAAACAAGTAGACAAAATAGATATAGACTCATAGATACAGAGATCAGACTGAAGTTTGCCAGAAGGGAGGGGATTAGAGGACTGAATGAAAAAGTTGAAGGGATTAAGATGTACAATTTGGCCATGACTGGTGTAGCTCAGTGGTTTGAGTGCTGTCCTGAGAACCAAAGGGTCGCCAGTTGGATTCTCAGCCAAGGCACATCCCTGGGCTGCACGCCAGGTCCCCAGATGGGGGTGTGTGAGAATGTTTCTCTCCCTTTCTTTCTCCTTCCCTTTCCCCCTCTCTAAAAATAAATAAATAAAAATTTTTAAAAAGAAGAAGTACAAATTGATAGTCACAAAATAGTCTGGAGATGTACAGCATAGACAATATGGTCAGTAATATTCTAATAACTATGTACAGTGCCAGGTGGTACTGGAAATATCAGGGGATCACTTTGTCAAGTATATGATTGTCTAAACACTATGTTATTCACCTGAAACTATGACAAAATAATATCAATTATAAATTGTGATTGAAAAATAAAATTAACATAAAAAACCTAATTGGATCTGCTCCTCAAAAAAGAAACGAAACATTAAATTTTGCATACATTAAAAAAGAATTTTCCAGTTATATATAAACTTTATATATAATATAAATTTCTATATGAGACCATTTTCTGTTTACTATGTATTTGATGTTTTCTCACATAAGATAACTATGACATTCTTTCTAGAAGATGCATAAAATTGCATAGAGTGGGTATACAACTTCCTTTTTATTTATCATTGTGCTTTGGTGGATATTTTTGTTACTTTTTCACTTCAAAATTATTTTAAAAGACTTTTATATTTTCTTCTATTTTTTATATTTTGATTTTTTGAGAGAATACTTTTAAGTCATCAGATATTCATTTTGTGCACACGGAAATGTCTCAGTGGTGTAATGGCTGAGCATCATTACATGGTACTCTCTCTTGTTTTGTAACTTGTGTATATGTTTCAAATGTACAGGGAGGCCACTTATTCAGCAGCCACTTTGCCATGGATTCACACTTGCTAGCTGGTCTTAAGTTATCTAAGATATTCTTGTGAATGAATGGATAAACTGTCTGAAGAAATTAATCAAAACAAGATTTCCAGGTTGATGCTAATGTGAACTGAGTTGTCCTGCCAAATCACAAATTAGAGCAAAAAATATCATAAAAACATAAAAACTGAGTTTAATTGAATTCTTTTCCTTAGATATTCTTTCTTCTAATTATTTAAATTTTTAGTCTTCTATTTAAATGTGGTCCTCCTGCTCATAATAAAGGAAGCAACTCTTCCATTATGTATTGAGGTTTCCTGCAGAATTTTTTCTTAAAAATATTGGCTTCACAAACAACTCTCTTTTCATACCACAAACTCTGATGTGGTATTCCAGAAAATAGGAAACAACTTCACATTGATTATTGAAAAAACACAGTTCATCCAAGAGCCTTCTGTTTTAACCAATATATTCTATGAGTATTGCTAAAAAGACAAAAATGTATTTATATCTTATTCTTTTCTGTGAAAATATGGCCAATAGTAAAGAGGCAGAAATTGTACAGAGAAGTGTAAATGAAGCATGTCTTCGGGACAACTCTCGAACTGGACTCAAGCTCTGTGTAACTTCACAGTGACTGAGCCGGAGCTTTTAACAATGAGATTTAGATAGATAAGCTGGGAAATCTGCTTTATAAAATTTAACCTCTCAAACAGGAAATTGGAGGTAAATCGGATCTCAGACTGCATTTCCTGTGAGCACAATAATGCATTATTTTTCTAGGGACAGAGTGCACTAGGAATTTATGCAATGGACAGGGACGATGCTAAGAATGAGAAATTGTACTTCTTAAATCTCTCCAGAGACTACTGCAGAATCCCGTTGCCTGAAGAAATCCTTCCATGTGTCTCCTGATTTCCAGGAAAACATATTTCTAAGCTACTGCAAGAGGTGACATTTTATTTTCTCCATAAAAGACTCTCTTAGGAGGTTATTATATATTTTCTCTCTTAGACCCATTCCAAAGAGTTTTTTTTTAGTGCAGACAAGACTCATATCTCTTATAAAAGATGGAGAGCAGGTAGACTAGCTTATTCAGGGTTTGGGGGATGTGTAAGAGAGTAATTTAAAGTTTTTCCTTTTATCATCAGAGTTTTATCTATATCCTTCTAAAGTTACTGAGCCAAAGCTGAGGAATGATTTTTAAGTAGTCTAGGAGATATAAAATACACCATTGCCCACTTCAAAATTGTTTTACTCGTGTATGTGCATCTCGTCACTATGTGTGTATTTATTTATTGCTAGCTAAGGCTTGTGATAGAAAAAGCTTGGTAATAATTACCAGAGTGGATGGGGGTGAGGGAGGGTGAAATGGGTCAATTGTATGGTAACGGATGGAAACTAGACTTTTGGTAGTGAGTATGGTATAGTGTATACATTTATTGTATTACCATGTTGTATACCTGAAACTTACATAATATTTTTAACCAATGATACTTCAATAAAAGGAAAGAAAGAAGGAAGGAAAGAAAAGAGAAAGGAAAGGAAAGGAAAAGAAGGGAGGAAGAAAAGAAGAAAAAAGAAAATAAAATGCCTGGCAAGCACAATATCAACTCCTGACCTGCAAGTCATCATGAATACATCACACCACTTTTGTTCTCCGAGTTCAGGAGCCTGAATCAAGTAGCTATTACAAATAAATGAGCACTTCCATAGTAGAGAAATTCTGATCATGTAAGCCCTAGATGTCAATCCACCACGGTCTCGTCAGAGACCAGAAGGCCAAAGATTTCAATGCAAGATGAACTTCAGAAGCCAGAGAAAAACCTCAAGTGTGATGTTTTTTGTTTTTTTGTAAATTTGCTTAATTTTAAGAGAGCAAACATCTTTCTGCCATTGGACAAAAAAGAAATTCATCTCTTGACTAGAACAGCACTCATATTTACAGCAAAATAAACAAACCACTATCCATCAAGGCAAAGGGAGAAAGAATGCTGGTATTTGAGGACACTGGCTTCTTTTTAACTTTAGTAGCAGAAGCAGGTCTGTTCTCATAATGCTCCTGATGATACTTATGCAACAATACTCTGGGAAGTCCAGGGACCTCAGACACAGGCCTTCAGGAACTCCTCAAGTTGTTTCATCTTGTCATCTTGGGCACGATGTTCCCAATGCCTTGATGCCAGGCTCAGGAGCTGTAGGAGACCGTTCTGCGTGGCGCAGGCCCAGTTTCCACTTGGAGAGGTACAGGACCCACGCCCACTGATGGGTTCTCCCGTGGGGAATCCTGCAATGTGCCTAGGCTGCTTGGAGTCTTGCTTTTTGCTAAAAACTCCCTCACCCAGATTTGTGGCAAACATTTACTGCAAAGTAACTTTCTAAAATCCATGCTAAACCTTCCAAGGATGAGTGTAACCGGTTCAACCACTTTTGCCTTTTCATTTGCAAATATCCCTCTTCTGTGATGTGATTAGCAGCATTGGCTCCTTTGTTTTCTGTAAAAGGTAACCACATAAAGCAACCAGTGCATAGTAAATGAGGACCATCATGTAATGTGCCAAGAAACTCAATAAACTCCTGTTGTGGCAAGGGCCTAGGCTTTTGCTCCTCTTGAGAGAAAAGCCATGCTGTCCCTTTTTCCTCCACTGGACTCCGTAGTCCAGGTGAATGTCTCATTTCATCCATAATGACTCGGACACTGCGGGCCGGTGTCTGCATCAAGGAGAAGCTCCTCACCTGATTGCATACCCATGGCTGTCCGAAGGTGTCCGAAGGTGTCCGAAGGTGTCCGAAGGTGTCCGAAGGTGGTGATTTGGGCCAAGTTCCCGGAGTTTACTGTTTACTGTTAGCAGGATCTGGCTCATCTATTTTATTTCCAGAATTATGACTTGGTCTGGGCCGAAGATCGAGTCAGCCAGATGAGCCTCCAGATATCTCAGTTCCTGCACAGGGAACCGCAAGAGCCAGTGCAAGTCCGTGGTCGTGGAAGCAGTATACCCTCAGCAGCCGGTCCAGGAACTGAGTGAGTGGATGTCCATTGATCACCCTGGATCCGAGCACAGGCTGGTTGACTATGCTGACAACACTAGCCCTAAAGCAAAAGTTTTCCGTCACCTAAAACTTTCTAAGAGCTACTTTTTTTTCAGGTAATAATACACATTGGCATGTATGTTCTCAGAAATCCTTTACAGTCTACAAATGTACAAAAAAGACTAAGATATGAAGTCCAGAAAACATCATCCTTGGTGAATAAAGATAATTATAGTGATGACTATAAATGTGATATCCATTAGAACCTCCTGTGATGAAGAAATGCTTTGTGATGTCCAATATGGTAGCCACTAGCCAGAGGTGGCTCTTGAACACCTGAAATATGGTTAGCACAACTGAAAAACTAAATCTATTTTTTGAGAAACTGAATTTTTAATTTTAAAGATTCAAATTTAAGTAGCCACATTCTACTAGTGACTATAGTATTGAACAGAGAAATTCTACAGAATATTTCCATGGAAAGTATCTAGCCTATAGTATGATCGAGAGTATACTGATTACTGTATTTTTCTGTGCATGATATACTCCCGTGTATAAGGCACACCCACATTTTTCTGTGCATTATGCATGGGATTATTATACCCATGGTGTATACTCGTTATACCCATGTGCATCCCTATTTTTCCCTCAAAAATGTACCATATTTTGGGGCAAAAAGTACACATTATACCCAGCAAAATATGGTAAATTATCTGTTTTATTCTTTGCTATAAACCTGTTTAAAATGTATGCTATAAAAATAATTCTAAAATATAAAACCATTGCATACTTTGAAAGCGTGTGGAAATGATGATGGGTGGTATAATTTTTAAAAATATGAAATATAAAAAATGTGGACTGGTCTATAAGAAAGTAATTATATAAACTTGTTAAAAAATAGAGACATTGAAATTAAGAACAAACTGACAGTAACCAGAGAATAGGTGGGAGGGGATAATGAGAGGAAAACGGGAGAAGGGTTTTCAGAAACAACTATAAAGGACACATGGACAAAACCAAGGGCGGGTATGGAATCAGGGGAGGGAGGTGGGGATGGCTGGGTGGAGGAGGAGTGGTGGGGGATAGAGACAACTCCTCTTGAACAGCAATATAAAAGTTAAAAAAATTAAAAAAGGGGAAAAAATAGAGATATTTCTTGGAGAAGAGTGTGCTCAAGTTCTTTGCTCATTTTTTAATTAGCTTGTTTGTCTTCCTGGAATGGAGTTGTGTGAGTTCTTTATATATTTTAGAGACCAAACCCTTGTCTGAGCCAGGTGGTGAAAGGGAAATACCATATGATCTCACCTGTAAGTGGAACCTAGTCAATGAAACAAACAAGCAAGCAAAATACAACCAGAGACATTGAAATAAAGAACAAACTGACAGTAACCAGAGAGGAGGGGGAAGAGGGATAATAGAGGAAGGGCCATCAAGAGACATGTATAAAAGACACATGGACAAAGTTAAAGGGTGTAGGTTCAAGGGTGGGAGGTGGGGCATGGTGGGGTGAAAATGGATGCAGCTGTACTTGAACAACAATAAAAAAAATAGAGACATTTCTGTAAATACTGTTCGTTATAAAGGCATGTGCAGAATTTATGAGCTGCAAGATTCTACTATTTGTAAATGTAAACTTACTTTTGTAGTTTTTTCTTACAACATCTGGTGCATGGTAAGCATTCAAAAATATTTTTAAAGAATGAATAAAGTTTTTCCGGTTTTATCACTCCAGGAGGTACTTCTCCAAATTTGCTAAGGAATGGTGATAAAAGAAGAGTTCTTTAACAACTCATCATTTTCTTGCTGCAAAATTGCCCTTGGCTAATCAGCTCACTGCAGGAACTCAAAAGTAATAAAAGCACATACTTTGACCAGTGGCATTTCTTAACATACACACAACCCTGGCCCCCAAAGTAACAGCAAGCCCTAACCAGTCAGTCTGTGCTTTGTTATTAGGTTGTCTTGGTGCTGTGCTTGTGAGTGTAGAAATCCCAAGTGACTCCACGTTCTAATTTGAAAACTGAGTGTATGTGTCACCTTCACATGGGTTCTTAGCCTTCAACAGGTGTTGCTGAAAAAAATTAATGCCAGCTAACTTAATAGAGATTTTTCTTCTAGTTCTTTAGTTCAGGAAGAATGGCTCTGTAGTTAATTTTCTTGAGAGTTTAATTCAGAATTAGCAAATAATAAGCAGAAATCTCAGACTAGAACTTTTGTGTTCTGGACAAGATTGACAGACTTGGGACCCTCCAGTACTGAGGCAGAACCCCAGTTTCCTAATAGTGAAGGGATCCTGCAAAGTTCTCCAAGTAGGTGTTGGATTTTTTCATAAACCTCCAGCACTCTATTGATTAAGCCTGTCAAGGCTTGAAAGTCAATTCAGAAAGATTGGCTCCTGTTCTTGATCATTGAGCCACATAGAGATTCTTGGCAGCCTCTAATAAGTCACCCCAGGAACTAGTTTGTTTATATCATCCTTATAGCCAGGCCTATTCCAGACAAACTGAAGAGCATCCAGTTCAAAAATGTTCCTGGATGGTTTGCATATGATGTCACCAAGACAATGTGATGACTAAAGTCTGTAATAATACATACCTTTAAAAATTATATTCCTGGCAAATAATGCGTGTTGATGATAGGTGAATAGCTTGAATTTCCTAGGAAGTTTCTCTGCCTTTCCAATCGTACACCTGGCATGATGCAAACTGATATAAAATGTCATGTGGTGAAACCTGTACCTTTTTATCAACTTGTAGATGTGGGCTATGGAAGTTGTGTAACTTTCCAATGAAGTTGCATAATATAATTGGGCATTCCTAATGACAAATGGCTGAGAGCCTCAGTCTTTTAAATTGTTTTTACCGGCCGGTCGAGGCATCATAGATAGTAAAGATGATTTCAGTACTCTGTAGTGGTGGTATAATTTAGGGCACAGATTCACATTTGGACAGAAATCCTAAAACAGGCCCATGGTCAGTTCAAATAAAAAAATCATGGGCCTTCATTTGGTCATGGAACTTCTTGTCTCCAATTTTAACATCAGGGATTCCTCAATTTGTGCTTGCCTCTATGTTTTGGATGACACTGTAAGCAGTTGGTGTCCCAGTGCCATCTGGCCCATAACAGCAAACATAGATTCATTACCATATGGTGACAAGCCAGTAGAGCAAAACAAGGTTTCATTTCGTCATAATTTGCTGAAACATAAAAGTAAGGACATGGCTGACATATTCATGGAAAGTTCTTTGTATTGGTGAGTTCGATACTGGGGAATGTGGACTCCAAGTCAAGGAGGTGGCCTTGGGAAGACTTGCGTTACTCTTTTTGTGTGTGTAGGGTAAGGTCATTGTATCTTTACATTTGTTGTTTTAATTGTTTGTGTGAGTTGTTTTAGTTGTTTAGTTGTTTAGTTCTATTGCTGTAAAAATTACCACAAAGTCAGTGACTTAAAACAACACCCATTTTTTGTTGTTTGTTTCTTATCTCACATTTTCTGTCAGAAGTCTGGATACAATGCGACTTAGCTGGTTTCTCTACTTGGGATCTCACAAGACTGAACTCAAGGCGATGGCAGGCTGGACTCCAGGCTCATTCAGGTTGTTGTTAGAATTCAGCTCCTTTGATTGTAGGACTGCCTTGTACTTAGTTCTTGGGGGTTCCTTGCTGGTGGTCAGCTAGGGGCAGCCCTTAGCTCCTGGGAACTTCTCTGCCACCTTGCATGTGGCCCCCTGAATCTCAGAACCAGCAATGGGGTGTCAAATCCTTTTCACACTTGCAATATCTCTGGCCTTCTGTTCTACTGTGTCTTTCTGCCTCTAGCCAGGAAAAATTCTCTGCTTTTGAATACCCAGTTGATTAAACTGGAAACCCTGGATAATTCAGGCTCTATCTTAAGATTCTTAAACATAAAGACATCGGCAAGTTTTTTTGTGTGTGTTTGTCTTATTTTTGTTTGTTTTTGCCAACTTAGAGAATGCATTTGGTGTTCCAGGGAATAAGGAGGGTGTGGACCTCTGGGAGTAGAGAAACCAGCTAATTTTGTGCTAATTAGTCTATTCAGGTTTTCTACTTCTCTTTGGTAATTTATCTTTTTCTAGAAAATTATCCATTTTATACAAGTTTCCAAGTTTACTGGCAATTTTGAAATGTTCTGTTATAATTAATAAATTAAAAACCATCTTTATTTGTAGCTACATTTATTTGCTTGTGTTTTATTTTGAACATTGTTATTATTTCATGTTTTTAATATAGTCAAAGAAATATGTTATTATTCTTTAAATGGGCACCTATTCATTTTGTTTAGTCAGTTCTGTTTTTTGTTGTTTGCTGATCATCATTTTAGGGTTTTATTTTTATTTCCTTCCATTGTTTTATTTGGGTTTATTTTGTTATTCCTTTTCTTGTACATTTTGTAGAAACATTAATTTATTTAATCTCTTTTTGTTTCTAAAAACTAAATCAGATATAAATTGTTTAGAAGTTTACTTCCATGAGAGTCTTAGGTAGTTAAATTTCTGAGTGCTTAAACATATTAAAATACTTTTATTTTACTTTTGCTCTTGAATAGCTTACTTTTACTCTTCAATCTTATTGTTTATATTATTATTATTATTACTATTTTAGGTTTCATCTAGCAAAAAAAGCTTTTTTAATAAATATATATTTTATTGATTATGCTATTAAAGTTGTCCCATTTTTTCTCCCCCTTATTCCCCTCCACCCTGCAACCCCCCTCCCATCAGCATTCCTGCCTCAGTTCATGTCCATGGGTCATACAGATAAGTTCTTTGGCTTCTCAATTTCCTATACAATTAACTTCCCACTGTCTGTTTTGTACCTACCATTTATACATCTTATTCTCTGCACCTTTCCCCCATTCTCCCCCTTCCCCCTCCCTGCTGATAACCCTCCAAGTGATCTCCATTTCTGTGATTCTGTTCCTGTTCTGGTTGTTTGCTTAGTTTTTTTTTGTTTGTTTGTTTTGTTTTTTAAAGGTTCAGTCATTGATAGTTGTTTGTTTTCATTTTACTGTTCATAGTTTTGATCTTTTTCTTAAATAAGTACCTTTAACATTTCTTATAATAAGAGCTTGGTGATGATGAACTCCTTTAACTTGACCTTATCTGGGAAGCACTTTATCTGTCCTTCCATTCTAAATAATAGCTTTGCTGGAGAGAGTCATCTTGGATGTAGGTCCTTGCCTTTCATGACTTCAAATACTTCTTTCCCACCCCTTCTTGCCTGCAAGATTTCTTTTGAGAAATCAGCTGATAGTCTTATGGGAACTACCTTGTAGGTAACTGTCTCCTTTTCTCTTGCTGCTTTTAAGATTCTCTCTTTGTCTTTAGTCCTGGGTAATATAATTATGGTGTGCCTTGGTGTGTTCCTCCTTGGGTCCAACTTCTTTGGGACTCTCTGAGCTTCCTGCACTTCCTGGAAGTCTACTTCCTTTACTAGATTGGGGATGTTTTCCTTCATTATTTTTTAAACTAAGTTTTCCATTTCTTTCTCTTCCTCTTCTCCTTCTGGCACACCTATGATTCATGTTTTGGAACATTTAAACGTGTGCTAGAGGTTCCTAAGCCTCTTCTTGTTTTTCTAAATTCTTGTTCTTCATTCTGTTCTGACTGAATGTTTCTTTCTTCCTTCTGCTCCGAATCATTAATTGAAGTCCCGATTTCCTTCCTTTCACTGTTGGTTCCCTGTATATTTTTCTTTATTTCGCTTTGCATAGCCTTCACATTTTCCTCCATTTTTCAACCATACTCAACCATTTCTATGAGTGTCCTAATTACCAATGTTTTGAACTCTGCATCTGACAGATTGACTATCTCTTCATCACTTAATTCTATTTTTGGAACTTTGATCTATTCTTTCATTTTAGCCATATTTTTTTGTCTCAGTGTGCCTGTTATGTTGTAAGTGGTGGACCCTTAGTTATTGGCCAGGGTGGGGCAACTGACATCGCTGTGTTGTGGCAATGTATGTGGAGGAGGGGTACGAGAGAGAACAATGCCGCTTGCTTGGCTATCTCAGCTGGCTTTCAGTCACTTCCCCCACTATACATAAGCAAATTGGGCCCTTCTCGTGCTCATTCCTGGGTGGATAGGTTTGTTTACATTCTAGGAAACTCTGGGTGTCTGCAATGAACTCTCCTGTGAGGCTGGGAGTTTCTCCCATCACTACTACCCCCACATATTTTCACAGCCAAAAGTTCTGAGGTTTTGTTTTCCTGTGGTGGGACACTGGGTTTCATTGTCTATCCAGATCCCCAGTTGTTCCTCCAGGTTTATCTTCACATAAACATGGGAATGCCCAGTCCTTCAGCAGCTGCCTTTCTGAGCATCCCCTCTGCCCCAGCTGCCTGTTTCCACCCTTGTGACCAGTCTGACTGAATGTTTCTTCTTTAACTCCTTTGTTGTCAGATTTCCATACAGTTTGATTTTCTCACAGCTCTGGTTATTTTTTATTTTTCAATTTGTTGTTGTCTTTTTTTTGGTTGTGTGAAGAGGTGGAGTGTATGTACCTATGCCTCCATCTAGGCCAGAAGTCCCTCAAGTCTTTTTGTATATTAAATTCCAGGTTCAAAGTTATTTCCTTTTTGGATTTAAAAATTTTCTGCTGCTTTCTTGCATTTTATGATAAGGAATCTGATGTTAATTCTGATTATTTATGAAACTCATTGTTTTTTTCTCTCTGGTAGAAATTATGATTTTCCTTTTTTTATTATGTTTGTGTTTCTAGTATTTTGAGTGAGATTTAATATTTTTTTTCCTTCTTAGCACTTAGTGAGCACCGTGGACCTAAATATTCTTGTTTTTTCTCTCCTATTTTTGAAAAATAATTTACCATTTTTTCTAGTACTGCCTCTCTTCCATTATTTCTGTTATTTGTGTCTAGAAATATCATTAGAGAAACATCAAATTTTGGGTGTCTACTCCAAATATTTAAATTTTTTATTAGCTTATTGTTTTATATTCTTTTTTGCTACATTTAAAATAATTATTTAGTCCAATCTCCCAAGTGACTATTGCTCTAGCCAGTATAATTTCTTATTTAATTTATTTAGTATGTATTTATTTTTATAATGCAATTAATATCAGTGAATATGCTACCCAAGTCAATAACTGAAACATATGCAGTAATTTACATATATTTATATGTTCCTCTCTTACCTTGTCTCTCTGTTTCTCTAACCTGACTGTGCTAAGTTTTGTGTTTATTTTTCACTTACCTTTTTAAAAAGTTTGGCCATACACAAGATATATGCCTAAAATATATGTTTTTTCTACTTATTTTTGTAGTTTATTAAGACTCGTGTATGTAAACTTTTGGGACTTTCTTTCATTCATTGTTAGGTTTCTGGGATTTATCCATGTTGTGGATGAACCTGTAGGTCATTCATTTTCCTTCTGTATAATATTTTACTTTATCTATTTACCACTACTTATTAATCTATTCTCAAGTTAATGGTTGTTTTGTTTTAGGGGTTCATTTCTGGATTTCTATTCTGTTCCACTGATTTATTTGGCTATTTAAGTGCCAGCATCATACTGTTTTAATTACTGTGGAGGTTTTATAGTATATTTTAATATTTGGTAGGAGTATTTTTTTTCTTTTAGATTTTCTCTTTTCCATTGTTTTCCTGGCTAACCTTGCATTCTTGTTATTCTATGTGAGCTTTAGTATCAATTTGTTTAAATACTTGAAATCTCTCTTTGCTGTGTTTATTGAGATTGCATTGAATTTATAAATCAAATTAGGGAGAACTGACAACTCTGCAATGTTGTTATCATACCCCAAAAGGGGCTGTCTATCCATTTTTTCAAACCAACTGTTATATCTTTCAGGAAAGACTTAAAGTTGTCATCATATAGGTTTTTCATATTTCTTGTTAAATATAATTCTAAGTATTTTTTGGTTGCCATTGTAAATGAGGTTTTCTCTACAATATGTCTTCTAAACATTTATTGTGTATGTACATGAAGGCTATTAATTTTATACTCTGACATGTTACTGAATTTTTTTACAATTTAAGTTAGTTTTATCACTGATTCTCTGGGAGTTTATAGGTGTAATATTATCTGCAAATATAGTTCTTCTTTATTCATTCATATGCCATTAATTGCTTTCTCTTGTCTAATCATGTTGGCAATAGATTAGTATAATGTTGAATAGCAGTGAAGATAAAGTAATTGCTTTGTTTCTGATGTACTGTTTTCCCATTAAATAAGATTCTGGCTTTAGGACATAAGTATTTCTATTCCTATCTCTATCTCTTTCTCTCTCTCTACACAGATAGGAATGTTATCATGTTATAAAACTATCTCTCAGTTCATATTTTCTTGAATATTTTAATAATGAATGGGCATTAAATTTAGTCAAAGATTTTGTCAGCATATATGGTGATAATCATGTTTTCCCCTTTATATTTGTTAATATGATGGATGATATTAATATATTCTATAATATTGAATCAACATATTCTAGGAACATGACCCACTGGGTCATTGCTTATTACTTTCTTAAAATAATGTTGGATTCTGTGTTAATTTATATCCATTAGTGATATTGGTATTTGTTTTTATTCTGTGCACAGTCTTTATTTGGTTTAACAATATTTACTTCAGAATAGGAGTTTAGGATTTGTCCTTCCTTTTCATTTTTAAAATTTATTTATTATTTATCTTTTAATTGCATTTTCCCATTACCATTTAGTCCCCTTATATCTCCTTCCTCTCCACAATCACCACACTATTGTCCATGTCCATGAGTCTTTTTTCTTGTTGCTCAATCCCTCCTCCTCTACCCTCCCCCACCCCTTAGTTGTGAGTTGTGATCCTGCTCTCTATCTATGAGTCTGTGTCTATTTTGCTTGTGGGTTCAGTTTGTGTATTAGATTCCATACATGAGTGAAATTGTATGGTATTTGTCTTTCTCTAACTGGCTTATTTCACTTAGCATAATGTTCTCCAGGTCCATCCATATTGTCACAAAGGTTAAAATTTTCTTCTTTTTTACAGCCGAGTAGTATTGAATTGTGTAAATGTCCCATAATTGTCTTATCCACTCATCTACTGATGGATACTTTGGCTGCTTCTATATCTTAATGATTGTAAATAGTACTGCAGTGAACACAGAGGTGCTTATGTTCTTCAAATTAGTGTTTTGGGTTCCTTCAGATATATCCCCAGAAGTGAAATTGCTGGGTCAAAACCACATGATCATATCAATAGATACAGAAAAAGAATTTGATAAAATCCAGCACCCATTTATGATAAAAAATCTCAGCAAAGTAGGAATAGAAGGAACATACTCAAACATAATGAAGGCCACATATGACAAAGCCACTGCCAGCATCATACTCAACAGGCAAAACTACATGTTCTATTAAGATCAGGGACATCAGGGATGTCCACCTTCACCTCTCTTATTCACCATAGTATTGTGAGTCCTAGCCACAGCAATCAGACAAGAAGAAGTAAGAGGAATCCAAACTGGAAGGACATGATACTGCACATAGACAACCCTAAAGATTCCACCAAGAAACTGTTACCGAACAAAGGGTCCGAGGGGGGGCAATACTTGGCCCACCGAGGGATGCCAAAAACTGCTGCAGAAAACAGGGGCCCCTCCCAAGGACAATACACTAATATCTATAGGGCTCTTCTGTCCGCCGCCAATTGGAAACACATCTCTCAATGCCAGAGATTTGTGAAAAGGAAACAAAATGTTTATTTAATGCTATTTAGGCCTAATGCCTTCCTTAAAATATTCAAGTCTTTAAGGATATACACCTACACACACACACACAGCGCTCCCTTCTCCCACTGTCCCAACTCCGGGTACCGTAAATCAGGAAAAGAGCACACATCCGTTTTTCTCCCAGGCCGCTGGCACGTGAGCTGTGTCGCCTGCCTGTCCAGGCAGGATCTCCAATTAATCCAAAGTCATGCGGCACCTTCCACTGGCAAGAGTTCTTTGTACCAAGTTCTAGTCAAAGTCTCTCCTGCTTTCCAGGCTACTCAGCCAAAGGGAGCACGCCAAAGCCGTGTGGGCCTCTTCTCCCAAAGCCGCGTCAAGTTGTGTGGTTTTCTCTTCCACCTGGCCAAGAGGGGGTCTGCACTCTGCTGAAACTGCATGGCTCTCCCTCCTAATGGCTACAGGGGTCTACATCTTTCTAAATAGCGTGGCTCTCCCCCTCATCTGGCCAAGAGGGGGTTCCTCACTCTGCTAAAGCCACATGGCTCTCTCGCAGGCACTCTCTCCGAGAAGCAGCTCCCAATTCTAGCCTGGGTAGCCGCCACTCTGCTAAAGCCACATGGCTCTCAAGCAGGCCCTCTCTCCGAGAAGCAGCTCCCAATTCCAGCCTGGTTAGCCCCCACTCTGCTAAAGCCACATGGCTCTCAAGCAGACCCTCTCTCAGAGAAGCAGCTCCCAATTCTAGCCTGGGTAGCAGCCACTCACTTCTCCCTGGCCCAAAACTTGCCCACAGCTATTTAACATATCTATGAAACCAGTTAAAGGTTATAGATATGTTAAATGACCACTCCAGATGCAAAACTAACCTCTGAGGTTGCTATGCAAAACAGCTCTCAATGGCCCTGCTCCATTCGTCCCTTCCCCCAACTGACACCTGGGGGGGGGAGTGAGGATATCTTAATATTTCCTCCAATATTCCTGTACACTTTGCGTTCTGGACACCATTCCAAATCTTTTCTGGGCTCCCCCTTGGCTGCACCCTGTATCAAAACTACTAGAACTGATAAATGAATCCATCAAAGTAGCAGGATACAAAACTAATATCCAGAAATCAGTGGAATTTTTATATACCACTAATGAACTAACGGAAAGGGAAATTAAGAAAAACAATTCCATTTACAATTGATTCACAAAGAATAAAAATAGCTACGAATAAATCCTTCTTTTTCAGTACTTTTGAATAATTCATTCAGCATTGAGATTATCCAGTGTTTTGTAGATTTGTAGTGTCATTGTGAAATCATTTGGATTTGGTGCTTCTTAGGATGATAATTTCATATAATATTTTCTATTTCTTCCTTGGAAATGATCTTTTTTAGATAATCCCCCTCCCACCCCACTTTGCCTTTGTTCACTGAAAAGCCTTTTTAGCTGGGTGCAGTAGGGACAAAGTAGAGAGATTACACACAGGGATTTGGTGAATTTTCTTGCTTTACTCTCAACTTTTTTTTTTCAATTTTAGCATTCTTTGCCTTCAAGCACTAGTGTGATAGCTAATTTTATATACTTTATGTGTTAACTTGAGTGGTCTGCTGAAGTGCCCAGATATTTTGGGTGTTTCTGTGAGAGCATTTTTTTTGTTTGGATTAGATCAACATTTGAATCCGTAAACTGAGTAAAGCAGATTGCCCTAGTGGGAGGGCCTTGTCCAATCAGATGAAGACTAAATAGAACAAAAAAGCTGACTTTCCACAGATTAGAGAGAATTCTTTCCTGCCTGATGGCCTTTGAACCTCTGAGACATCAGAGGTTTCTTTCTTCCTTCTAAAAGGGAATTGTTTGTATAAAGTGGCAAAAAACATGGTTGAATTGTGTCCCAGTGTTGTATGGAAAGGAGAACTTGTGAGTGATAAGCTTGGATATGTAGCTGAGGAGATTTCTAAGCAAAATGTTGAAAGTGTAGACTGAGTCCTCCTGACTATTATGGTAAAATGTGAGAGAATTAAGGTAAATCAAAGACATTGTTAAGACTTGAAAATTTGGAAAATTTTCCATTTATCTATATTGCAAAAAATGAGGAAGTTTGTTTCAGTGAGTCCATTATAGGTGTGGCAGAACAACCTTTTGATAAGGAGACTACTGTGGGTGTGAACTGTGAATTTAAAAAGCCACCTCAAAAGAAGCCAGAAATAGATAAGATTATACTAGCAGGAACACTGCCAGCTGGCACTAAAAAGGACAGAAGACATAGAACAAAATGAAAGAAAGTTGTCAGACTTAGAATCTGCAGGACCAGACAACAGAGTTATCCCACTGTGAACATCCAACATCCCTGAAGGAAAGGCAAGAATGGCCCCAAAGATGATTCACAGATCAACAGGGCTGCCATGTCCTCTGAGGGCACAGGCTACTTCCTCCTCAGTTTCAAAGATTTAGGCCTTTTCATTTCAGAGTCCAGGATGCTATTGCCCAGTGCCTTAGAGGTACTGCTGCCCTCACAGAGCCTTGGAGGGCAGAGCATCAAACCAAGGAGGGCTATTCTGCAACTGGAAGATCTAATGGAAATCTGCATTGCTAGGCTTTATTTTTTCCCTCAGTTTCTCCTTTTGGAATGCACATGTCTATCCTATACCTGTCTCATAATTGTGTTTTGGAAGCAGATAACCTGGGTAGTTTCATAGGTTCCCAGATAAAGAGAAATTTTGCCTCTGGATGAATCATACCTGGAGTCTCACCCCTATCTGATTTATATGATATTTAGATAAGACTTTGAACTTTAGACTTTATATTTGATGCTGGATGAATTAAGTCTTTTAGGGCTATGAGATGTAAGGAGTATATTTTGTATATCCAAAAGACATAATTTGGGGGGATCAGGGAGGGATATTATGAACTGAATTCCTAATACACATATGAAGCCCTAACCCCCTAATGGGGCTGTATTTGGATTAAAGAGGTAATTGAGGTTAAATGAGGTCATAACAGTGGGGCCCTGATGCTGTAGGATTAGGGTTCTTAGAAAAAGAGACACCAGAGAGCTCTCTCCCTGTGTGCTCAGGGGAAATGTTATGTGAGGACAAAGCATGTGAAGAGTCTGTAAACCAGGAAGAAGACCCTCACCCAATAACAAACTTCTCCAGACCTTGATCTAGGACTTTTAGCCTCCAGAACTCTGAGGAAGAATTTGTTTTTTAAAAAATATTTTATGATTACTTTATTTTTTTATTGTTATTCTATTACGGTTGTCCAGATTTTCCCCCCTTTGCCCTCTTCCACCCAGCCCAACCCCCACTACCACAGTGAATTCCCACCATTGTACATGTCCACCAGTCATTTGTATACATTCTTTGACTAGTCCCTTCAATTTCTGTCCACCATTTTCTCCCTCCTTCCTCCCCTCTGTAACCTCTCAGTCTGTCCATTAGATTTCTCTTGTGAGTGAGATCATATTGCCGCAGCCCGCTGCAGCAGACGTGATCACGAGGTGAGGCGAGAGACTTAAAAAATAATGGAGAGGACCATAGCTCTGCTGGCATATGGCAACTTTATTCAAGCAACAGCTGTCTTAAATACAAACTGTTAATGCCTAAAGCAAGACTGCAGGGAACTAGAAACAATATTGTTTTTCAAAGTTCGTGCACTCCCTTAAGCTACCAAGGGCAAGAAGTTCTCATAACCATCTGGGAACATGACACCTGTGCCAGAGCCTTGTTGTGTCCTTCAAGGCTGGGAACTAAAAGGTTAGGAAAGTGTCAAGGTACCCGCCGGCTCCAGGGACCAGAAACCAAGTTCGTCCACCATTTTCACAGTGGAGAACTCTGTCCTTGGTCCCCTTAAAGCTTGGCGGACCCCCACATCATATAGTATTTGTCTTTCACCAACTGGCATAAAATTCTACAGTTCCATCCAGGCTGTTGCAAAAGGGAGGATTTCCGTATTTCATTCTGCAGCATAATATTCCATTGTGTAAATGTACCACAGTGTTTTGATCCACTCACCTACTGATAAACACTTAGGCTGTTTCCTGGCTATTGCATATAGCACAGCTATGAACGTAGGGGTGTATAAGATTTTTAGAATTTGTGTTTTTGGATTCTTAGGGTATATACCCAGCAGTGGAATCACTGGGTAAAAAGGCAGTTCCATTTTTAAATTTTTAAAGGATATTCCATTTTTAATTTTTAAAGCAGCTCCCACAGCGACTATACCAGTCTGCATTTCTACCAACAGTATACTAGACTTTCCCTTTCTCCACATCCTTGCCAGCACTTGTTTGTTAATTTATTAATGAAAGTCATTCTGACAGGGATGAGGTCATATCTCATTGTGGTTTTAATTTGCATTTCTCTGATGGCTAGTGATGTTGAGCATCTTTTAATATGTCTATGGGCCCTGTGTATGTCCACCTTGGAGAAGTGTCTGTTCAGGTCCTTTGCCCATTTTTAAATTGGATTTTTTGTGTTCCTGGTGTTGTGTCATGTGAATTCTTTATCTTTTTTGGAGAGCAAACCCTTGTCCAATGTATTATTGGCAAATATGTTCTCCTATACAGTTGGTTCCCTTTTAACTTTGATGATGGTTTCTTCAGCCATCCAGCCTTTTAATTTGATGTAGTCCCATTTGTTTATTCTTTCCTTTATTTCCCTTGCCCTAGGAGATAATATTGGCAAAAATACTGTTACATGGGACATCTGAAATTTTACTGCCTATGTTTTTCACTGGAACTTTTATGGTATCACAATTTATATATAAGTCTTTTACCATTTTGATTTTATTCTGGTGTATGGTGTAAGTTGGTGATCTAGTTTTTGCATGGACCAGTCTATTTCTCCCAACACCATTTGTTCAAGAGACTATTTTTATTCCATTGTATGCTTATGTCCCCTTTGTCAAATATTAACTGACCACACAGTCATGCTTGTATTTCTGGGCTCTGTATTTTGTTCCATTAATCTATATGTCTGTTCTTATGCCAGTACCAGGTTGTTTTGATTACGGTAGCCTTGTAGTATAGTTTTATATTAGCTATTGTGATCCCTCCAACTTTATTCCTCTTTCTCAAGATTGCCATGGCTCTTTGGTGCTTTTTTTGGTTCTATATAAATTTTTGGAGTATTTGTTCTAGATTAGTGAGATATGTCATTGGTATTTTAATAGGGATTGCATTAAATCTATAGATTGCTTTGGGTAGTATAAATATTTCAACAATAGAATTTCTTCTAATCCAAGAACAGTATATATGCTTCCACTTAGTTTTATCTTCCTCAGTTTCTTTCTTCAGTGTTCCATAGTTTCCTGAGTACAGGTCTTTTACTTCCTTGGTTAAATTTATTCCTAGGTACTTTATTTTTGTTGTTGCTATAGTAAATGGAATTTTTTTCATAGTTTCTATTTCTGATAGTTTATTGTTGGTATACAAAATTGTCATCATTTTCTGAATATTGACTTTCTATCTTACTGTTTTGCCAAATTCACTGATTAGTTTGAGTAGTTTTTTGGTGGAGACTATAGGGTTTTCTGTGTACACTATCATGCCATTTGCAAACAGTGACAGCTTTACTTCCTCCTTTCCAATGTGGATATCTTATTTCTTTTTCTTGTCTGATCACTGTGGCTAGAGCTTCCAATAATATGTTGAATAAAAATGGTGATAGCAGACACTGTCCTCTTATAGCTGATCTTAGGGGGAAAGCTTTAGTTTTTGCCCATTGAGTATGATGTTGGCAGTAGGTTTCTCATATATAGTCTTCATTGTGTTATGATAGGCTCTCTCTATTCTCACTTTGCTGAGTGTTTTTATCATAAATGGGTGCTGGATTTTATCAAATGCTTTTTTAGCTTCTATTGATATGAACATGTGTTTTTGTCTTTCATTCTATTTATGTGATATGTTACTTTTCTTGATTTGAGAATGTTTAACTGTCCTTGAATTCCTGAAATAAATCCCACTTGATCATGGTGTATGATCTGTTTAATATATTGCTGGGCTCAAATTGCCAATGTTTGTTGAGGATTTTAGCATCTATGTTCATCAGAGATGTTGGCCTGTAATTTTTTTCTTGTTTTGTCTTTACCTGGCTTTGGAATTAGGATAACATGGGCCTAGGATAACAAAGTAAAAAGAGTTTGGGAGTCTTCCCTATTCTTGAATTTTTTGAAGTAGTTTGAGAGAATAGGAATTATTTCTTCTTTGAACGTTTGGTAAAATTTTCCTATGAAGTCATTCTGTCTGGGTCTTGTTTTTGCGAGGTTTTTTTTTTTTTGTTGTTGTTGTTGTTTTTACTCCTTCATTTTTTCTAGTTACTATTGGTCTAGTGAGGCTTTCTGCTTCTTCATGATTCAGCTTTGAAAGATTATATGTTCCTAGAAAGTTATCCATTTTGCCCAGGTTGTCTAAATCTTGCCATCTAGTTGTTGATAGTAATTTCTTACAATCCTTTGTATTTCTGTGGTATTGGAGTTATTTCTCCTTCTTCATTTTGATTTTATTTATTTGGGTCCTCTCTCTATTTCTTGATGAATCTGGCTAAAGGTTTGTCAATTTTGTTTATCTTTTCAAAGGACCAGCTCCTGGATTTATTGATCCTTTGAATTGTATTTTTAGTCTCTATGTCATTTAATTCTGCTCTGATCTTGATTATTTCCTCCCTTGTACTCACTCTGGGCTTTGTTTGTTGTCATTCCTCTAGTTTTTGTGGATGTAGGGTTAGGTTGTTTATTTGAGTTTTGGCTACCTGCCTGTATTGCTATGACTTTCCCTCTCAGGACTACCTTCATTGTGTTCCATAGGTTTTGGGATGTTTTGTGTTTATTTACATTTTTTCCAGGCACTTTTTGATTTCTTCTTCAATCTCATTTTAACCCATTCATTATTTTAATTACATGTTTTTCAGTTTCCATATATTTGAATGTTTTTCAGTGTCTTCCTTGAGGTTGGTTTTTAGTTTGAAGGCATTATGATCTGAGAAGATTTCAATTTTCTTAAATTTGTTGAGTCTTCTTTTCTGTCTTACCATGTGGTCCATCTTTGAAAATGATTCATGTGCATTTGAAAAGAATGTATAATTTACTTTTTGGGGGTGAATGCTCTATAAAGATCAATTTGGCCCATTTGGTCTAGAGTGTCTTTCAATGCTCCAGTATCCTGGTTAGTTTTTTGTTTGGAGGATTTGTCCATTGTAGACAATGAGGTGTTACAATCTCCTAAAATGACTGTATTGTTGTCAATCTGCATCCTAACATCCTCCAAGATTTTCTTTGTGTATGTAGATGCTCCTATGTTGTGTGCATATGTTTACCAGGGTTATATCCTCTTGTTGTACAACTTGCTTAAGGAGTTGTAGTGACCTTCTTTGTCTCTTGTTATAGCCTTTTTTAAAGTCAATTTTGTCTGATATAAGTATTGCTATACCAGATTTTTTTCATGCCTATTTCCTTGGAATATTTTTACTTCTATTTCTTCACATTAAGCCTGTGTAAATCTCTTGTTCAGAGGTGGGTCTCTTGTAGACAACATATATGTAAGTCATGTTTTCTTTTCCATTCAGCTACCCCATGTCTTTTGGTTGGAGCACTTAATCCATTTAATTTTGATGTTACTAATGATAGGTAGTTATTCATTTCCATTTTTCCCTTTGTGTCTATATTTCTTTTTCTTTCTCTTTCTTCATCTTCTTAAAGCAGTCCCTTTAGTGTCTTTTGCAAAGCTGGTTTGGTGGAGATTTACTCTCTTAGCCTTTTAAAAAAATTTTGGGAGGAAGCTTTTTATTTCGCCTTCCATCTTAAATGAAAGCCTTGCTGGGTAGAGTAGTCTTTGTTGTAGGTTTGCTTTTCATTACTTGGAATTTTTGGTGCCATCCCCTTCTGGCTTATAGTTGTTCCATTGAGAAATCAGCTGATAGACTTATTGGAACTCGTTTTTATGTTACTAGCTACTTCTCCCTTGCTACCTTTAAGATTCTCAACAGAATGTTTAAATTTTGCCATTTTAATTATGATGTGTCTTGGAGTTGGCTTCTTTGGCTTTATCTTAATTCTGATCTCTGTGCTTCCTAAACTTGCATGACATTTTCCCTCAACAAGTTAGGGAAGTTTTCTGTCCTTATTTTTTCCAAACAGGTTTTCTATTTCTTGCTCCTTTTCTTCTCCTTCTGGAATTTTGCAAATGTGCAAATATTGTTGCAAATATTGTTACATTTCTCAAGTCCTGCAGCTCCCTTAAAGTATCTTGGTTTTTTTTTTTTCTTTTTTTGTTTTGTTGCACTGACTAGGTGTATTCTTCTACCTGTCTTCCAACTTACTGATTTGATCCTCTGCTTCATCTAGCCTGCTTTAATTCCTTCAGTGTATTCTACATTTCAGATATTGTATTCTTGATTTCTGTCTGGTTCTTATTCACAGTTTCTATGTCCTTTTTAATGCTGATATAGTTCTCCTTAAGTTCCTTGTCATTCCCACTGAGTTACTTTAATATTCTTAGAACCACTGGTTTCAACTCTATATCTGATAAATTGCTTTCCTGAATTTCATTTTGCAGTTTCTGGGGATTCCTCCATTCCTTCTGATTGGGGGTTGTTTCTTTGTATCCCCATTTTAAGTTGCTCTTTTTGTTTGTTTCTGCATACTAGATTGATCTGCTATGACTGCCTATTTCATTGGGTAGTCTTCTGTGGTAGGAGTCCTGTGGGACTCAGTGGTGAAGTTTACTGAACTCCTGAGCTGGATACTCTAGGAATGCCTTTCATTCAGTTTTGTGAATTCTCTGGTTGTAATTGGGTTTTTGTTGTTTTGGGCTCATTCCTTGGTGTGTTTTTTCCCCAGCTGGATGATTGAGATCACAACCTCCACCATGTCTTGTATGCTGATGTACAGGAGCTGCCAGAATAAAACAAGATAACCCTACAAACAAAATCCACACCAGCAAAAATACCCTCCAACCTCAAATAAGAGGTATCAACAACAAATAAGCTAAGACTTATGAAGATACAAGAGAATAAGAATATTATACAAAAGAAAAAAACAATATGAGATAATGGGAATAAAAATGATGTTGAGAGGGTAGGAGGATGAGAAATTATAAGAGTAAGGAATAGAAAGAAGGCAAAAATAAAATTTCCCACATATCTAAAATAAGGACAGAATATAGCAAACTGGAGTAAGACAAGGCAATAGTATGATATGAGATTTGGAGAGAAAAAAAATAGTGAACAAATAGGAAACAGATTGCAATAAAACAACCACCTCAGTGATATCCATAGCAAAGGAGCAACAATTGGTAAAGATGGAAGAAGGATAATATTATAAGAAAGAGAAAGAAAAGAAGAGAAAATAAAATATTGTGAGATATCTAAAGTAAACTAATTTTGATAGGATGGAGGGAGAAGAAATAATAAGTGTAAAGGTTAGAAACAAGACTAAGAAATGGAGAAGGTGAAAATGAAAATGAAAATAAGGGCAAGAAGAAGGCAAATGGAGTAGGACACGGGAAGAGTAATATATGAGATTTAAAATAAAAACATAAATGAATAAAATAGTGAATGCCTAAAGAAATGCAACAAGAACCCCATATCAGTGACAACTGAGCAAATGTTAATAAAGGTGGAACAACAATAAGGATATTATAAGAAAGGGAAGAAGAATGTAAGATGACTAATGGAAAGAAAGATGGCTTTGAGAGGATTGAGGGAGAAGTAATAGTAAGAATGGGGAACAGAAACAAAGTGTAGAAAGGAAAAAATTAATTTTAAAACAAAAATAAGAAAGAGAAGGATGAAGGGGAAAATGGAACATGAGAAGGGCAGAGTAAAATATGAGATTGGAATTAAAACTTAAATAAAAATAATAATAAAAGTAAATATAAAATACAAAATACAATAAAAAAGAACAGGGTGGAAGTCATCTTGGCAGAGCCTAGTGTTTGTTGCCCACTGTCTTCTTTAGGATCTGTCCCTTATACCAATTAGTGTCCCAGTCAAGCTTTAGGCAGCTTGTTCGAGGCTACCTGTGATCCACATCTGTGGCTTTCTCCTTTAGCCTTGGCTGTTCCACTCTGTTGTGCCCTGCTGGCTTTTTATTAGGACAAGGACCAGGAGTAGTTCATCTAACATCTGATAGTACTGCGTATACCACCTCCACCTGTGTCTGGAGGGGACCTCTGGTGTGATCAGGAAGGTGCGATCCATGGATCACCCCCTGGGCAGCACTTTCAGCCTTCAGGGAAGATGGTGGGTGTGTTCCTCACCCCTGAACCACACATCATGGTCTGTCCCAGATTATTTCTGCTGCCCAAAGTTTCTGATGAATTAGCTGTCTGTTTCATGTGTGGGACCAATCTGTGTAAAAGGGTCAGCTCTTTCTCACTTGGCCACAATGGTAGCTCTGAGTGAGAGCTGAGGATGGGTGGGCTGACTACCTCTTGCAGCACCAATTTCTAATCTCACTGCTCTGCTGTTTTCAGTTGAATAGGGCCTGAGAAGGAGCCAAGATAGTGTCTGATAAAAGTTCATAAAGGACTCCCTTGGAAATTCTTGTTCTTTTCCCTAAATATGTACCTGGCTGTGGGATCTTGAGGCTGGTCTTACTGTTTTGCAGAGATTCTGATCCTGTGGGTAGAAGATGAGCATGGCTTTCCCTTCCCAGAGGTTTGTAATCCATGGTTTGGGTGGCCCTGCCTGGCTGCAAGGAAGCTCAGGTGCTCAGCTCTAACCCTTCCAGTTCGTGGCTCACTGCTCCCACAGGAGGCTCAGACCCAAACCCTCCATTGTGCACACAGTCCCCACTCCTGTTCACCAGCAGTGCTGGGTGGTGCCCTTCACTGTGCAGCCTTCTACTCTTCCTAGCCAGTTGGGTTCACTGGGCACAAACTGCACTTCGAACTTGACCTCTTTATTGTTAGGGTGGCTGCACATGTGTGGGGTCCCTGCTCAGCCATACCTCTGCTACCCTCTTAAAAAAACTCCCTATGTGGCACCCACATTACGGCTCTGAGCCATTGCTCTGGTCTCCATGCACTCCATTTCCCCAAGAGGTAAAATGCCTTTCTTGGTCAAGGCTGGCCACAGCCTTCTGGTGCCTCTGTCAGTCTTAGGAGCCAGAATTTTTCTTTTGGGCTCTTGCAGTTGGTGCTGCAGCCTTGGACATGCTGCTTGCTCTGTGAGTGCAGCCTGAGTCTCCTAGAGTGTATGTATATCCTCCTAAGTCTATCTTGATTAGGATTGGGGGTTCCCTGTACAGGACTGGCGACCCCTGCTCAAGGAAGGCTGGGAGCCACCAAGCTGCACTTTCTCTCTTCTGCTCTTTCCTTTGCTTCCGGCATGTTGCTCAGGGTGTTTCCCCTTCAACTTGTAAAATCTCTTATTGGATGGCGCAAAGCCTCTTCTGCTGGGCTTGGCTTCAAAAGTTCATGTCAGCTAAGATTCCATTGATTGTTCAGGTTACTTGTTGGATGATTGGTTGAAAATACGTGCTTGGGGGCATGAGCAAGTGGTTTCAGCTTCCATATACTTGGCCGCCATCTTTTGCCTTATTTTTCGTAGTTTAAATGACCCAACCTGTGGTATTTTGTTATGGCAGCTTGAACTGACTATTATAAATAACAAGGGTACAATTTTATGTGGTGTTTTCTTAGGTATGTAATTGTTTCATTACTTTTGGGGAAGGAAATGTAGGGAGGCTGATTAGTACACACAGCTGCCATTGTCTTAAAGTATGGAAAAGTGAATGTATTTGTTAAATCTAGTGTGACTGATTTTTTATTTTTTTATTTTTTGAATTATTTTGCATGATATAATGTTCTATGGGATCATGAGAAAAGCATTTCATGTACCCAAGTACAAGAGATTGTGCTGTGGCAAGATTTATTTGGGTGGGAATCTGCCCCTGGATTTCCAATTTCCCATCTTACTCTGTCCTGCCATGGAAAAAACCCAAGCTTGTCTACGGCAAGGCCAGAACAAAGGCCGCAGTCCAGAGTTTCTGTTTCACATTAAAGCTTAGTCTTTTGGAGCCCACACAATCTGCTGTGGGCCTACATGGTGGCTAGACCCACATGGTTGTATGTGTTCCTGGGCAAGAGAAAGAATGTGCAAATAAATGGGGCAAGTGTGGGTCACTGAGAGAAAGAAAGGGAAAACTTCTTTGTTTCCCTCGGTTATAATCAGGAGCTTTTTCCAAAATAACCAATCTACTTTCCAAGATTTTGCAGGCTTCTAATGGGTCTATCCCCTAGCCAATGATAAATTTCTTAGGTTAGATTGACAGGCTTCCATGGTCAAGCACCACCCCCTGAGCCATTTTGACTTCTATTGTGCATGTGCTTACCTTGCTCTCGTTGTCCCTTCCCCAGTGACCTGCAGGGAACAGACTGGTAGTTCCTTGGGATGGGTGTGACTCTGTAACTTCCTGGGTAAACAAGCAGGATTATGCTCCTCAGTCTATTAATCTCAATGAATAATTCACTTTGCTCCTCTTCTTATTAATAGTTAACTACTTGCTATAACAATTGGTTCAGAAAAACACACAAGTTTCAAGTGTACAACTCAATAAAACATATTCTATACACTTCATTGTGCACCCATTGCCCCAAGCAAAGTCTCTTTTGGTCCCCGTTTTCCACCCCCTTTACCCACCTCCACCTAACCTCCACCTACTTGTCTCTGGCTATTACCACACTGTTGTCTGTGTTTATGATTTTGGGCTAAAACCTTCACCCTCTTTCATTCACTCCCTGCTACCCCCTATACCCTGACAGCTGTTAGCCTGATCCATGTATACATGCCTCTGTTTCTATTTTGTCTGTCTATTTTGTTTGTCAGTTTATTTTGCTCATTAGATTCCATGTATAAGTGAGATCAAATGATACTTGTCTTTCTCCAACAGGCTTTTTTCATTCAGCATAATAATCTCCAGTTCTAACCATGCTGTTGCAAAGGTAACGATTTTTCTTTTTTTGAAAGATTTTATTTACTTGTTTTTAGAGACAAGGGAAAGGAGGGGAAAAGAAAGGGAGATAAATATCAATGTCTGGTTGCCTTTCACACACCCCATACTGGGGACCTGGCCCACAACCCAGGCACATGCCCTGACTGGGAATCGAACTGGCAACCTTTTGGTTTGGCCTATGCTCAATCCACTGAGCTACACCAGCTCTTAATTTTTTTAATGGCCATGTAGTATTCCATTGTGTAAATGTGCCACAGTTTTTTATTTACTCCTCTACTGATGGGCAGTTGGGTGGTTTACAGATTTGACTATTTTAAATAATGCTGTAATGAAGATATGAGGGCATATATTCCTTAGAATTAGTGTTTTGAATATCTTCAGATATATTCCCCGAAGAGGAATTGCTGGGTCAAAAGGCAGTTCCATTTTTAAGTTTCTGAGGTAACTTTGTACTGTCTCCACAGTGGCTGCACCAGTGCACATTTGCATCAACAGTACACAAGGGTTCCCTTTTCTCCACATTCTCACCAACACTTGTTTGTTGAT
The DNA here is from genome assembly GCF_014824575.4 of Sturnira hondurensis. Classification (NCBI taxonomy): domain Eukaryota; kingdom Metazoa; phylum Chordata; class Mammalia; order Chiroptera; family Phyllostomidae; genus Sturnira; species Sturnira hondurensis. The sequence continues at coordinate 8,112,222 of NW_028096448.1, read as the reverse complement.
TTATTGATGAGAGCCATCTTGGCAGGTGTGAAGTGGTATCTCACTGTGGTTGTAATGTGCATCTCTCTGATGATTAGTGACATTGAGCATTTTTTATATGTCTATTGGTCATCTGTATGTCCTCTTTAGAAAAGTGTCTATTCAGATCCTTTGCCCATTTTTTTAATTGGATTGTTTGTCTCCTTGGTGTTGAGTTGTATAAGGTCTTTATGTAGTTTGAGAACTAATCCCTTAATAGATGTATCATTGGCCAATATGTTCTCCCATTCTAAGAGACCATTCTGCATGGTGTGAAGTGGGCCCAGCCCCCAGAGGCAAACATTTACTCCAAGGTAACTCTCAAAAATCCATGCTAAACCTTCCAAGGACAAGTGTAACTGGTTGAACCACTTTTGCCCTTTTCATTTGCAAATATCCCTCTTCTGTGATGTGATTAGTGGAATTGGCTCCTTTGTTTTCTGTAAAAGGTAACCAACTAAAGCAACCTGTGCATAGTAAGTGTGGAGCATCATGTAATGTGCCAAGAAACCCAATGAAGGCCAGTCAGGGCAAGGGCCGGGGCTTTTGCTCCCCTTGAGAGAAAAGCCATGCTGTCCCTTTTCCTCCACTGGACTGGGTAGTCCGTGTGAGTGTCTCATTTCATCCATTTTGACACAGACATTGTGGGCCTGTGTCCACATCATCCCACAGTGTTTTCCTTTTTCATTTTGTTTATGGTTTCTTTTACTGTGCAAAAGGTTTTTAATTTGATGTAGTTTCATTTGTTTGTTTTTTCCTATGTTTCGCTTGACCTAGGAGATCTATTAGCAAAAATATTTCTGTGTGAGATGTCTGAGATTTTATTGTCTATGTTTATTCTATTTTTTTAATTTNAATCCACTGAGCTACACCAGCTCTTAATTTTTTTAATGGCCATGTAGTATTCCATTGTGTAAATGTGCCACAGTTTTTTATTTACTCCTCTACTGATGGGCAGTTGGGTGGTTTACAGATTTGACTATTTTAAATAATGCTGTAATGAAGATACGAGGGCATATATTCCTTAGAATTAGTGTTTTGAATATCTTCAGATATATTCCCAGAAGAGGAATTGCTGGGTCAAAAGGCAGTTCCATTTTTAAGTTTCTGAGGTAACTTTGTACTGTCTCCACAGTGGCTGCACCAGTGCACATTTGCATCAACAGTACACAAGGGTTCCCTTTTCTCCACATTCTCACCAACACTTGTTTGTTGATTTATTGATGAGAGCCATCTTGGCAGGTGTGAAGTGATATCTCATTGTGGTTGTAATGTGCATCTCTCTGATGATTAGTGACATTGAGCATTTTTTATATGTCTATTGGTCATCTGTATGTCCTCTTTAGAAAAGTGTCTATTCAGATCCTTTGCCCATTTTTTAAATTGGATTGTTTGTCTCCTTGGTGTTGAGTTGTATAAGGTCTTTATGTAGTTTGAGAACTAATCCCTTAATAGATGTATCATTGGCCAATATGTTCTCCCATTGTAAGAGACCATTCTGCATGGCCTGAAGTGGGCCCAGCCCCCAGAGGCAAACATTTACTCCAAGGTAACTTTCTAAAATCCATGCTAAATCTTCCAAGGACGAGTGTAACCGGTTCAACCACTTTTGCCTTTTCATTTGCAAATATCCCTCTTCTGTGATGTGATTAGTGGCATTGGCTCCTTTGTTTTCTGTAAAAGGTAATCACCTAAAGCAACCTGTGCATAGTAAGTGAGGAGCATCATATAATGTGCCAAGAAACCCAATGAAGGCCTGTCATGGCAAGGGTTGCGGGTTTTGCTCCCCTTGAGAGAAAGCCATGCTGTCTCTTTTCCTCCACTGGACTCGGTAGTCCATGTGAGTGTCTCATTTCATCCATTTTGACACATTGTTGGGCCCGTGTCCACATCATTCCACAGTGTTTTCCTTTTTCATTTTGTTTATGGTTTCTTTTACTGTGCAAAAGGTTTTTAATTTGATGTAGTTTCATTTGTTTGTTTTTTGCTGTTTCTCTTGCCCTAGGAGCTCTATTAGCAAAAATATTTCTGTGTGAGATGTCTGAGATTTTATTGCCTATGTTTACTCTATTTTTTCTATTTTTGCAACTTATATTCAAGTCTTTTATCCATTTTGAATTTATTCTTATGTATGGTATACATTGGTAATGTAGTTTCACTTATTTATATGTATTTGTCCAGTTTTCCCAATGTCATTTATGAAGAGACGGTCTTTACTTCATTGTATGACCTTGTCTCCTTTATAAAATGTGAATTGACCAGGAAGGCGTGGATTGATTCATGGGCTCTTTGTTCTGTGCCATTGATCTTTTACCTTTTCATGTGCCAGTACCAGGCTGTTTTGATTACAATGGCCTTGTAGTATGGTTTGATATAAGGTATTGTGATACCTCCAACATTGTTCTGTTTCAAGATTTCTGAGGCTATTTGAGGTCATTTTTTGTTTCATATAAATTTTTGGAATATTTGTTCTGGATCTGTGAAATATACTATTGGTATTTTAATAGGATTGTGTTGAATCTGTAGCTTGCTTTGGGTAATACAGCCTTTTTAATGATGTTAAATCTTTCAATTAATGAACACAATATATGCTACCTCTTATTTTATCTTCCTTGATTTATTTTTTCCTCAATTTATTTCTTTAATGTCCTATAGTTCTCCAAGTTCAAGTCTTTTACCTCCTTAGTCACATTTATTCATGGGTACCTTATTTGTTGTTGTTGTTGCATTAGTGAATGGGATTGTTTTCTTAACTTCTCTTTCTGATAGTTTATTATTGGTGTATAAAAATGCCACCAATTTCTAAATATTATTTTTGTATCCTAGGACTTTGCCAAATTCATTATTAGATCTAGGAGATTTTTGTAGAGTGTTTAGAATTTTCTGTGTACTACAGCTTGTCATCTGAGAATAATGACAACTTTACTTCCTTCTCTCCAATCTGGATGTTTTTTTTTATTTTTTCTTCTTGCCTGATTGCTGTGGCTACGACTCTCATTACTATGTTAAATAAGATTGGAAAAAGTGGGCATCTCTATCTTGTTCATGACCTTAAGGGAAATGCTTTTAGTTTTTGCCCATTGAGTAGGATGTTGGCTGTGGGTTTGCTATATATGGCCTTTATCATGTTGAGATGTGATCATTGCTGAGAGATTTTATTGTAAATCATGACTGCATTTTATCAAATGCTTTTTCTGCATTCATTGATATGATGATGTGATTTTTATCTTTCATTTTGCTTATGTGATGTGTTATGTTTATTGATTGGCCAATATTATACCAACTTTGCATCCCTGGAATGGATCCCACTTGATTATGGTGTATGATCTTTTAGTGTATTGGTGGATTCTGTTTGCTAATATTTTTTGAGGATATTAGCATCCATGTTCATCAGGGATATTGGCCTATAATTTTTTTCTTTGGGGTCATATATCTTGTTTTAGATTTAAGATAATGCTGGCCTCATAAAAAAAAAAGCTTGGGAGTCTTCCCTCCTTTTAAATTTTTTGGAATAGTTTCAAAGGATATGTTTTAGTTCTTTAAATGTTTGGTAAAATTTGCCTGTGAAGCCATCTGATACAGAACTTTTGTTTGATGGGAGTTTTTGATTTCTGCTTTGATTTCATTCATTGTAATCAGTGTATTCAGGTTTTCTGACTCTTCTTGATTCAGTTTTGGAAAATTGTATGTTTCTAGGAATTTATTCAGTTCACCTATGTTGTTCAATTTGTTGGCATATAGCTTTCTGTAATATTTTGTTAAACTCCCTTGTATTTCTTTTATGTCAGTTGTTATTTGTCTTTCATTTCTGTTTTTATATATTTGGTTACTCCCTTTTTTTTCTTGATGAGTCTAATGAAAGCTTTGTTAATCTATTTCTTCTTTTCAAAGAATCATGTCTTGGTTTCATTGATCTTTTGTATCTCTTTTTTAGTCTCTGTGTCATTTATTTCTGCTCTGATCTTTATTATTTCCTTTATCCTACTTATTTTGCACTTTATTTATAGTTTTTCTAGTTCTATTAGTTGTAGGTTTAGATTACGTATTTGAGATTTTTGTTGTTCATTGATGTAGGCCTGTAATGCTATGAACTTTCAGAATTGCTTTTGCTGTATCCCATACATTTTGCAGTGTTGTGAGTTCATTTTCATTTGTTTCCAGGTAATTTTTTATTTCTTCCTTGAAATCATTGTTAACCCATTCATTCTTTAATATTGATGTGTTCAGATGCTTTTCAATTTTGATTTAGTTGATATCTAGTTTTATACCATTTTTTAAAAAGATTTTATTTATTTACCTTTAGAGGGGAAGGGAGGGAGAGAGGGAGAGAAACATCAGTGTATGGTTGCCTCTCGTGCATCCCCTGCTGGGAACTGGCCTGCAACCCAGGCATGTGCCCTGACTGGGAATCAAACTGTGATCCTCTGGTTCATAGGCCCATGCTCAATCCACTGAGCTACACCAGCCAGGGCTAATTTTATACCATTTTGTGTAACTAATTTTTTTAAATTCTAAGTATAGTTTGTTTTTCTGATTTTTTATATATTTGGACTTTTTTTTTATTACTTCTTGTGTTATTTTTCTTTTCTCTTACTTTTTGGATTTAATATTTTTAATTTGTTCTTCTAACTTCTTTTTCTCCTTCAACTTTTAACACTTTACTTTTAATCTCTTATTGATTACTATTGAAATTTTACCATTATATTTAATACAACAAAATTTAAATGTAAAAATATCTTTATTTTTATCCTATATAAGAGATGACCTTGTCTTTTCTCTCTGGCTGTTCAAGTTATTTTCTTGTGGATTACTCTGTTTGGGGGAAGTCATGTTCACTATGATGCATCTGTGGATCCATATTTTTCATTCTTTCAGAGAGATTAAATATTGCCTTTCCTCCATCCACTTCAAGTTGTCTGTGTGGAATGCAAGTAGATTTATGTTGGTTCTTATTATTCTGTTTCAGACTCTCATTTCTCTCTTTTGTATTTTCTCACATCCTTTCTTTTTGCTATATGTTGAATAATTTAGGAGGAAATATCTCTCAGTTTATGAGCACTCTTTTTATTACATCAGAATGATGCTTAACTCATCCACAGAATTTTTAAATATTTTTTTTATTTTTGAAGCCTTTTTTTAAACATTTCTTTCTATTGCCAATGGGTTTTGGCTAAATACTCAGTTTTATAGACAATGTCTTATTTTTAAGTTATTCATGCAGCTATTAAATACTTGCAACATATTAAACATCTGCAGTTTTTATGAGTGTAAATTTGTTATTTTTTTGTTTACACTTACTGATGCTAATAGCAGTAATTTTGGTAATTTTGTTTGTTACTTGATTACTTGATCTTAACTTGGGAGAGTCCTTCAGGACCTACACATTTATAAAACCTAATATGGTAAAAGTTTCCTGATTTCCAGGAAACTGGAAATGGTGCCATAAGTAAACCTGCTCACCTTCTCACACAACCATATCAAAATGACAACTAAGCTATAGAACAACCATCATTCAGAACCATCAGAAATTGAGTTGAATGAAAGTCCTACAACAATGAAATTAAAGAAGAAAGCAACTATGGAGTTAAAGAATAAATCACTTCGAGACCAGTAGAAGGGGTGGAGATGCAGAATGGGCTGGTCTCAACCCCCCCGTGTGGCAGATAAAAATCAGGAGAGATATCTGAAGAGTGAGGGATTCCAGCCCCAAACTGTGCCCTTCAGCCTAGGGCTTCACTCTCAGGGAGATAAGTCCCTATAACTTCTGGCTATAAAAATCAGTGGGGATTGAGGCTGTGGAAAACAGAAACTTCTGGATTCCAAGGCAATTCCTATTTAAGGGCCCATGCACTGACTCACTTGGACTTACTCTCTCTGAGCTCCAGTGGGGGGCAGTAGACTGAAAAACATCAGAGACATATGGGGATAAACCGAATTGTCTGGCATCATGGGAGAGCTTGCTGGTGAAGGCCATTGTTCCTTTTCTGAGCTCTCCCCTACAGAGCCACAGAGTTGGCAGGCAAGTATCATATCTGAGACTCCATCAACCTGGCTCACATGGTTTGCCCTCCCCTGGTGATTCCATGAGGCCCTTCCTCACCCCACTTTTGGGCCCACCCAAGCTGTTTTCAGTGGCTTTACAATAGGAATGGCTTGTCTTGGCTCGTACTTCAAATTTTCCTAAATTCTCTCAAACTTCAGCAAGCTCCGTACCTCTTGTAAAGTTGCCCTAGGATGATCGCTAGCAGCCTTGGTTCACAGCGTAGCCTTGCCTGGGCACCTTCAAGCCAAGCATAAGTAGCAGCCATTTGCAGATCACCTTGTAGCTTATTTGTGTGAAGCTGGACAGAACACAGTCAGTGGCTGACCTTGAACATGCCAACAGCAATCAAAGCTCAACTACAAGACTGGGGTATAAACAGCCTATGTGGTGGGCATACTTTGAGTACCCAGCTTGGGCAATAGGGGAGGCTGTTCACTGGAATCTACAGACACCTACTATTTTAGGCCATACTACCAAGCCTGGGAGATGTAGCACCTCTACCAAATACATAGATACAAGCACAGGGAGGTTGCCAAAATAAGGAGACAAAACAAAACAAAACAAAACAAAACAAAAAATCGCACGAAGCTCTAAGAAGAACTAAACAAAATGGAGGCAAGAAATCTACTAGATTCAAAGTTCAAACACTGGTTATAAGGATGCTCAAGGAACTTAGTGACGACCTCCATATTATTGAAAAAATCCAGTCAGAAATAAAGGGTACACTAATTGAAATAAAGAGCAATATACAGAGAATCAACAGCAGTGTGGATAAAACCAAGAATCAAATCAGCAATTTGGAATATAAGGAAGCAAAAAACAACCAATCAGAACAACAAAAAGCAAGAAATCTGAAAAAAAAAAGAGTGCAGTGTAAGGAGCTTTTAGGACAACTTCAAGCATACCAACATTTGCATCACTGGGGTAGTGGAAGGAGAAGAGAGAGCAAGAAATTGGAAATCTACTTGAAAAATAGTGACAGAAAATTTCTCCAACTTGGTGAATGAAATAGACATACAAGTCCAGGAAGCACAGAGTTTCCAGAAAAAGACGAACCCAAAGAGGACCACAAAAAGACACATCAGAATTAAAATGCCAAAGGTTAAAGATGAAGAGAAAAATCTTAAAAGCAGCAAAAGAAAAACAAATAGTTGCCTACAAGAGAGTCCCCATAAGAGTGTCAGCTGATTTCTCAAAATAAAATTTTCTGGCTAGATGGGATTGGCAAGAAATATTCAAAGTGATGAAAAGCAAGGATCTACAGCCAAGATTACTGTACCTAGCAAAGCTATCATTTAGAATCAAAGGACAGATAAAGAGCTTCCCAGACAAGAAAAACCTGAAGGAGTTCATCACCACCAAACAAATATTATATGAAATGTTAAAGCTGATTCTTCTTCTTCTTCTTTGAAAAATAAGAACAATAAAATGGCAATAAATACATATCTATCAACAAGTGAATCTCAAAAACACACTAAGCAAACAAGCAGAACAGAAACAGAATCATAGATATGGAGAATATTGGGATGGTGACCAGTGGGGAGAGGATTCTGGGGGAATGGGGAAAAAGGTGAAAGGATTAACAGTACAAATTGGTAGTTACAGAATAGTCACTGGGATTTAAAGTACAGCATATGGAATAGAGTAGCCAAAGAACATATATGCATAATTCACGGACACAATAGTGTGGGGATTGCCTGAGGAAGAGGGAAGAGAGGGGAAAAGTGGGGAAAACTAGGACAACTATAATAGCATAAACAATAAAATATAATAAAAAATAAAAAATAAAAATAAAGTTTCTCAACGATAGGGAGGTTATCAGTTTCAGACAAGTGCCTCTGCAACAGAATGCTCAGAGAACCTGAACTTTTAAACTCTACGGGTCTGAAATTTACTGTCAGCCACTGCTGGGTCTATCTGGTGTTTCAAAGGAATATGAGGTGGTAAAGGCTGGAGTGGAAGGGGTAAACTTACTAAACCAATTGAACCTGTAAAAACAAATCTAACGACTCTTTTAAAAAAACTGCTCAGTTTAGTCCAATTGTTTATCTTGATTGTTATTATAGTGGACTTTTTCTATAAATTTCTACTTCCCCATTTTTTTCTCTTACTATTTTGGATTCAAAATTTTTGATATTATTTTCCTCAACTTTTTTTATTTAGTTTGTACATTATATTTTTAATCTTTTATCAGCACTGAAACTTTACCATGCATATTTAATATAAAATCTAAGCTAAACAATACTTTAACCTATATCCTAAACTATACATGAACTTTAGAGTACTTTACCTCTGATTGTTTTCCCCTTAAACTTTTTTTCATTTCAATGAATATTTTTTATTGTGGCAAAGCATAGATAACATGAAATTTACCATTTTAACCCTTTTTAAGTGTACAGTTCAATGGCGTGGAGTACATTCATGTTGTTGTGTAGCCATCAACACCATTCATCTCCAGAACTTATTATTCCCAAAATGAAACTCTGTACACCAGCCGTGTCAAATTCATTTTCACCGGGGGCCGCATCAGCCTTGCAGTTGCCTTCAAAGGGCTGAATGTGATTTTAGGACTGTATAAATGTAACTACTCCTTAACAGTTAAGGGACAGTTTGGCGTTGCTGTCAGGTACAAACAAGGTGCCAGTCCGGATAAAACAAGGTGGAGGGCTGGATTCGGCCCGCGGGCCTTGTGTTTGCCACCTATACTGTACACATTAAACAGTAACTCCTCCATGGTGTGCAGCATCTTTTCATGTGCTTATTTGCCATCTGTGTGTCTTCTTTGGTGAGGTGTCTGTTAATTGGGTTGTTTAAATGTTCTCTGTATATTTCGTATAGCAGTACTTAAACAGATGTTTCTTTTGCAAATATTTTCTCCCAGTCTATGACTTATCTTCTCATTCATTTGTTGTTGTCTTTCACTTATACACTATAGATTTTCATTCAATTAGTTTTTCTCTGGCTCCTCAGTGCTTTAGGTTCCTTATGCTCTAGTGCATTTTCTCAACTGTGTGACCTCAGCTCCTGGCTTAATTTTCTGTGTATTCCTGACTTGACTCCTGAGCTCTCTTACCTCAGAGGTTAGCATCAGAAACCTGCATACTGGGCTGTGCTCCTGTTTTTCTCTGAAGAGAACACTGCCAACTTCCGAAAGACCAACAGTAACTCCAAGAGTAATTTTTTTCTAGTAGCTAGTTACTGTGAGATGGCAAATCACCCAGGGCAATGACCATTTGTGATGCACTAATTGTGAACTTTTGATTTTTTATTGTAATCATTGTTCCTCTCATATCTAAGATATCTAATTAGTTCTTTTTGTAGAATTTGTTCTTCTTTCATAACCACTGCTCTTGTTTAATAAACTACTGTTAATTTTTCACATATGTAATTACCTAATTTATTCTTTTATCTAAAAATTAGTTGTTTAATTTTTACTATGTACAGGGTGTGGCAAAAGTAGGTTTATAGTTGTTCATGTGGAAGACAATATGATAATTAACAAATAATAATATGAGAATAAACTCTGTGTATTACATACTCATAACTGTAAATCTACTTTTCCCCTACCCTGTGTAAGAAATTTTTTTAGGCACTAGAGAACATAGCATAAGTGAAACAAACAAAACTCTCTGACTTCATGAAGCCAATATTGTTGTGAGAGAAAATAATAGATAACATCCACACAGTGCTTAATATGTGAATATGTGTCAGGCATTAGTCAATAAGTATTACTATAATAATAGTAATAGTCAATTAGACAATAGTTATAGTAATAAAAAAGTAATATTTTTGCATTCTTTAAAAATTATATAAATATTTCTGTCTTCACTTACTATTGTCCTGGATGTTAGCATATATTTTAAAAAAATATTTTCTTCCAATCAATGAAGACATAAATGTCTTTCCATTTATTTGTTTCTTCTTTATTTTATAGAAGAAAATATTTTATAGTTTTTAGTTTTATATTTTTTATAGTTTTCAGTGTAAAAGTCTTTCAGCTCATTTTGTAAGTTTATTCCTCAGTGTTTTGTTCTTTTTTATGCTATTCTAAGTGATTTAAAAAATTTTCTTTTTGGCCCTGGCTGGTGTAGCTCAGTGGATTGAGTGCCAGCCTGTGAACCAAAGGGTGGCCGGTTTGATTCCCGGTCGGGGCACATGCCTGGGTTGCGGGCTGGGTCCCCAGTGGGGGACGCGTGGGAGGCAACCACACATTGATGTTTCTTGCCCTTTCTCCTTCCCCTCCCCTCTGTCTGAAAGTAAGTAAATAAAATCTTTAAAAAATATATATATATATTTACATTGCTCTATTATTTCTTTTTAAAAATATATTTTATTGATTATGTTATTGCAGTTGTCCTATTTTCCCCCTTCACTCCCCTTCATCCTGCAGACCCCCTCCTATCCACATTCCCCCCCCCTTTAGTTCATGTCCATGTGTCACACTTATAAGTTCTTTAGCTTCTACATTTCTCATACTATTCTTACCCTCCCCCTGTCTATTTTCTACCTACCATCTATACTCCTTATTCTCTGTACCTTTTCCCCTCTCTCCTCTGCCTACTCCTCTGTTGCTAACTCTCTATGTGATCTCCATTTCTGTGGTTCTGTTACTGTTCTAATTGTTTGCTTAGTTTGTTTTTGTTTTTGTTTTAGGTGTGATTGTTAATAATTGTGAGTTTCCTGTCATTTTACTGTACATGCTTTTTATCTTCTTTTTCTTAGATAAGTCCCTTTAACATTTCATATAATAAGGGCTTGGTGATGATGAACTCCTTTAACTTGACCTTATCTGAGAAACACTTTATGTGCCCTTCCATTCTAAATGAAAGGTTTGCTGGACAGAGCACTCTTAGTTGTAGGTTCTTGCCTTTCATGACTTGGAATACTTCTTTCCAGCCCCTTCTTGCCTGTAAGGTATCTTTTGAGAAATCAGCTGACAGTCTTATGGGGACTCCTTTGTAGGTAACTGTCTCCTTTTGTCTGACTGCTTTTAAGATTCTCTCCTTATCTTTAATCTTGGGTAATGTAATTATGATGTGCCTTGGTGTGTTCCTTCTTAGGTCCAACTTCTTTGGGACTTTCTGAGCTTCCTGGGTCTCCTGGAAGTCTATTTCCTTTGCCAACCTGGGGAAGTTCTCCTTTATTATTTGTTCAAATAACTTTTCCACTCGTTGCTTTTCCTCTTCTCCTTCTGGTACCCCTATAATTCAGATGTTGGAACATTTAAAGACGTCCTGGAGGTTCCTAAGCCTCTCCTCATTTTTTTTGAATTCTTGTTTCTTCATTCTTTTCTGATTGGATTTTTTTTCTTCCTTCTGGTCCACTTCAGTGATTTGAGTTCCAGTTTCCTTCCCATCACTATTGGTTTCCTGTGCATTTTCCTTCATTTCACTTAGTTGTAGCTTTCATTTTTTCATCCAATTTGTGACCAAATTCAACCAGTTCTGTGAGCATCCTGATCACCAGTGCTTTGAACTGTGCATTTGATAGGTTAGCTATCTCCTTGTCATTTAGTTGTATTTGTTCTGGAGCTTTGATTTGTTCTTTGGTTTGGGCCATTTTTTTTTTTTTTTGTCTTGGCATGCCGGTTATGTAGTGAGGGTCGGAGCCTTACATATTCACCAGGGCAGGGCAACCCAGTTGGTGGGTTGTGACACTATATGTGGGGCAGGGGTCTTAGAGGGAACAATGGTGCTTGTTCCAGGAGATTTCAATCTTTTCCCCGACTTCTCCTAAGCACACTGGGCCTTTCTGGTCCTGATTCCTGTGTGGGTGAGTTTGTATATGTTCTAGGATGCTGTGGGTCTCTCCAGTGAACTCTCCTGTGAGGCTGGGAGTATCTCCCAGCACCTCAACTCCCACAGGTGTTTTCAATCGGTATTTGGAGGCTTTATTTGCCTGCAGTGGGACCCTGGGTTGCGCGGTCTGTCTTGCTCCCCAGTTTCACCTGGTTTATCTGTGTGCAAATGTGGGTCCACCTGGTCTGCCAGCCTCTGCTTTGCTGCTACCCCTCTCTGCTCAGCTGCCGAACTCCACCCCTCCTGGTCTGGATGAATGTGTCTACTTTAACTCATTGATTGTTGGACTTCCATACAGTTCAGTTTTTGGTACTGGTTGGTTTTTGTTTCTAAATTGTTGTTTTCCTTATTTGGGTTGTGCGAGGAGGTACTGTGTGTCTACCTGTGCCTCTATCTTGGCTGGAAGACTTTGCTCTATTATTTCTATTCTTTCAAGTTTAAATTCTTCCACAAGTGGATTTGTTTTCCCTCCATCACATTAGATTTCTGGATACTTGGTGTTTTGCTGTTGTGTTTGTATTGTCTAAGAATGACTACTTCTTGGCTCATTGTGAATTCTAACAGACTCCTTAGGAGACCTCGGCATAGGAGAGCTAACCAAAATCTTGAGAATTTAAAAAGTTCAAAGTTTTTGTGTGAGTTTGTTCTTTAAGTTCAAGTTTTAAATAACCCTTAGAGTGTGAGCAACTAGATAGTATATTTGATTAATATCTCCCACAAGCACACATACATGCACACAGACACACTCATGTATACATCTATGGACACATATATGAACACATAAATGTATATATGTATATATGGCAGCAACATCTTTTGAAAACTTTGGCCTCTTTTTTACCACTGTAGCTTCCTGTTTGGGTTCTACTTTTAGGTATTTCTTTCTACTCTATGGATATATTCAGCTTTTAGTTTTCAAACATAAATACATAATTAGTAATTTTATTTACCTCTTTTCTATCATTTGTACCCATTTTGTGAGAGAAAAAGAGAGTTCATTCTATATCTAACTTGCTATCTTAAATAGAAAATCCAATTCAGATTTCATGCATCATTTTAGAACCTTTGATAAAAGGTTTACCTTTGATAACGAAGGTGTGTTATCAATAGTTTTTTAACTTTTATTTCTTAGTAGAAGTCTCTTCCACCTTTCTGGCATACAATGACATTATTTCATTTACTAAGGCATTTCCTTGGGTTATTGTGAATAATAAGGTGAAGTTCAGTAAATAAACGTATTGAATGTCTTCATAATTAATTTTACATGCAGGGGGGAATTATAGCTAAGAACATTTCTAGATTGCAGTGTGCTGAGGCATCACAACTTTGTAGTATAAACATCATTGTCCTTGTTTGGTTTTTATTCTGCTTGTATTATTTAAACTTTTGAACACTGACACTGGTGTCATAAAACAGAATTTATATTGTACTAAGAATTCCCCAAATACCTTTAGTCTTAGATGAATAAGAGTGGTAAAATATTTTTATTACAGCTACCATTTGAGTTCTAGTAAGTGCCAGAAGTATATACATGCCTCTGGTCCTCTATACCAATTATTTCATGATAAAGTGAAATCTGCTCAGCACGTGATTCCTCCGAAGTAGGATGAGTACCATCATTCTTCAATGGATCCCTAAACACATGTTTTCATTTCTCTCACATAGATAATGAAAGAGGTACAGTTCCCTGTGGAACACCCCTTACCTCTTGTTATTTTCTGTTCCTTCTTTACCTGAAGATGCCTTGCTATGAAATTATACTCTGAATAGCAACCTCCAGTTCACTAAGTAGCCACCTTATCGTTGCACGTTATTCCAGCTGTGCCAGTAACAGCTGTGAACGAGAGAAATGCATAACATCATAGAGCTTATGGAGCTCAATATGTTAGTTCTGTTTATTCAAAAAACCACCTGTGTTCCTAGGGAAATTGGAGTGGTTCCAAAGGAGAATGAAGACACAGCAGACAGTAATGACACCTTCAGAGCTGTAAGCCGAAGCATCATTGCTTTGGGTTAAAAACATTGTGACAGTCTTGTGGGAAACTTGATTTCTAGTATCTCTAGCAGAGCATTTTTGTTAGAATATTAATGAACAAGTATATAGCTCGACTTCCCAGTTCCCTTTTCTCACATATGGAGAGGACGTAAAAGTCATGACTGTTACTGGGAAGGAAAGATTGCATTGATATGTGAGAAGAAATGCTCCCAGTTGTCCATTTTTTGAAAACTATGTTTTTTCCTGTTTTCTTGAACATTTACGGAGGTTGTTTTACTGGATCTAAATGCAAAAAATATTCTCTTTTCTTCTTGAATAGATAATCACTCTGTCTCCTCCAAGTTGCTGAGGGAAACTGAGTTACCTTGGAGTTCCAAAAGAAAGTCTACATGTCAAGAATTTTGCTGGCACCATGATGATTCTTGACATATAGCGATAATACTGAAGAGAAAGGTTGAATAATAAGTGAATGAGTGTGCACTGTGATACCTGGTACACTTATAATACAGGCTGCTGAAGAAGGGAAAGTGCAGAATTTGCCTGACAAGATAACGAAATTGAGCCTAGCCTCAGGATAGGAAAAATGCAAGCGGTCTTTCTTTCTCTTTCCAAATTGTGTCCACGATGAGACTGATGTGCAGACTTATTCTGCCGTAATGTAGAGTTGCTCCAGGCACATAGTGTTGGTTGTGGTGGATCTATCTCCAACCTTCTGCCCCATTAAATTCTTTATGCCAATCTTGAAGGCATCCCTTGGCAGTGGGACATCTACCCTAACCCGTGCATCATTGTATATTTTTCCAGGTTGTTTCTTTCCATATCCTTTAACTGAAATTTAGGCTTCCCAGAGCAGTGTGAGATTATTTTACATTGAAGAATAATCTGACCGATATAATTTAGAAGTTGCTTTTTTAAGTCTCTCCAGAACAGCCTCTTCATTTGGGTTTGCTTAGCTTTGTTATGAAAGTATAAATATACTGTACGGAAACAGAACTTTCCAAATAATGTGACATGCTTTCTGCCCAAGTTCCTTCATTCTTTGCACTGTGTTGTGTTACTATAGCAATTCTTGCAGAACTCATGGACCATTTCTTAAACAAGGTTTGGTAAAGGTCAAGGTTATGAAGGGAGACATCAGACATAAATGTGTTTTTCCCTAAGAATCTAGGCCACTTCTTTGCCAAAAGTCAGTAGAACATCAAGAAAAAAAGAATATAGCCTCAGCAAGGTATTTCAGTGGAAGGCAGAGGACAAACACCCACAGGATTACGGTGTAATGTAGAAAAAAGTGTGAAAAGGCATAGTGGCAAGAGACAAATCTCTTGGATTTTGAACTGTATTATCCATACATGTATTTTTTCTTTTTCCTCCTTTGCTTTCCCCTACACTGTTTTAAAAATATATTTGTTTATTTTTAGAGAGAGGGGAAGGGAAGGAGAAAGAGTGAGAGATAAACATCAATGTGTGGTTGCCTCTCATGTGTCCCTTACTGGGGACCTGGCCTGTAACCCAGGCATGTACCCTGACTGGGAATTGAACCGGCAGCCCTTTGCTTCACAGGCGCATGCTCAATCCACTGAGCTATACCATCCAGGGCTCCCCTGCATTCTTGGTATAAAATTCTTGATGCTTTTAGAGACACTATCTGCCTCACAATGAATTTTTGTGGGCATTGCATTCTGGGCAGACTGGAATGGCTGAGCATTCTAGTTGAGGCTAGTCTATTTGTAAAGAAAAGGAGGTGCCTGGACTTGCCTAAGAGAAATTTCCCACCTAGTTTCTTGCAACTGGTCTTCTGAGAGTGGATTTATAAGCCAAGATCTGGTGTGTGGTGGCAGCAGTGATTAGGAAGTCCCACCAGTGAAGCTCCCCTCAGAAAAGCATCGCACACCTGTGTTTCAGGAAATAAAACTCCCTTTGTTATTTTCTCCCACTCTGTCTTTACTAGTGTAACAGTGTAAGTTCTTAAGAAATTAATTGGGGTCCTGAACTTTTTGCTGCCCTACATTCTTTCACATACACAAATGAGAAGGTAAATCCCTCTCCTCTTTAAGCAAAGGTAACATAAGCAGGGCTACTCAAAGGGAGGGTGGTCCAACGGCCAGCAGCATTAGCGCTGTGCAGGAGCTTGTTAGAAATACACATTCCAGGGCCCTACCTCAGGCTTCCTGAAGCAGAATCTCTGAGATGGGCACCAGCAATCTGGGTTTTAATAAATTCTCCAAGGGAGTTTTATGAACTCTAAAGTGTGAGAAGTGGAGAAGGAGGACATTGTCTTTCTGTTTTGAGCTCATCCAAGTGTATTTTGCTGGATTGTCTCCCAGAGAAGAGGCCAGTTGGCAGATGGCACCCATTTTCACATATTGCCCCAGTAGGTGACAGACCGTCTGAGGAGACATGGGGGGTGCCTGGAGAAAGATCACCACATGCATGGCCTTGAAATGGCAGTGAAGATCCTATATGCTGATTTTGGCTTAAAAAGCATGAATACTGTCAACACAGCCATCTGAGTATTTGTGTGCCCTGTGAGCTTCGGCAATGAGCACCTCTGTGGAGGCTACCAAGAATGGAAAGCTGGAGGCCCCTCCCCCGGGCTCTTGGACTGTATCAGCCCAGGGTTTTCAGATAATCCCAGGGAAGTGGGGGCAGGTCCTTGTAATATGCCTTAGGTTGGGTTTCCTTCCACGTTTGGCATGTAGGGCACAAACAAGATTTTGTCTATTTTCAAAGATGTATAAAATACATACTTGGGTATATCATAAAAACCATTCAGAGCCGTAACAGTGGGAAGAAATTGTATTCAAGAATGTCAAATATGAGAATGTCTTTTTTCCCTTATATTTTTAGTAAAAACAGGATTCTTGTATATGACATCCTCTGAGTCTGCCCCATAAGAGGGGTTTAATAATTCTTTCTGGTTAACTAGCTGGCAAAAAACCCCCCATATATTTCTTTTATTTGTTTCTACCTGAACATTGTTTTTAAAAGCACTTGTCAAGACAATAAAAGAGAATGAAAAAGGCATAACTGATTGGTTTAAGGTTGACCTGCAGAAATACCTGAGTGCTGTCGTGGGAAATGTCAGGACTCGACACATGGCTTTGACTCCTTGCTCTGCCCATTCCTAGTTATGTGACCTGAGGCAAGGCAATTGTATTTTTCTATGGTTTGGTTTCATGAGAGTCTTCTAAGGCTTTATTTCATCAGAGATTCACATAGCTCACTCTTTCTCATCTTAGAGGTTTCTGCTTAGAGATCATCTATTGTGAATGGCCTTCCCTGACCTTCATAGTTAAAAGATGCTGACCTCCCGAGGGCCATTCTGTCTTTTCTTCCTTCTCAGTTTTCTTCTTGGCTTTACCTGAAATTGTGTTGCTTCTTTATAGCCTGGTTTCCTGACTAGAAAGTTAGTTTCATCAGGACATGAAGCTTATGAATCTTGTTCTTCTCTGTACCCCGTGACTAGAAGAGTGTTTGCCATAATAGGCAGTCACATATATTTGTTGAATGAATGAATGAATGAATGATATATAAGATGGTTAAAACAGCATAGATCTTCTACTATGTTTGTGATGATTAGGTCAACTAATCAAGGTGGATATACACATGTCATTGTAAAGGTTACCTAGCAATGTGATTAAGAGCTTGGGTTCAGAGACAGTAGGCTTTGGTAGCTGGTTTTGTTGTTGACCCCTAACAGTGATCTGGAGCAGATTACTCTACCTTTGTTGGCCTGTTTCTTGTCTATAAAATGGACTAATGACACCTGCTTGATATGAGAATTAAATAAAATAATATAGATTAAAGGCTTAGTGGAGGGCACAGTACTTTACATAATTAACAATAATAAACCCTAAAGAGCTTCTCTATTTGAGGTGCTGAGTCCTATTTCCTGATAGTGTAGACATGCCCAGTAAGGTTGGTAGAATTGCCACAGAAATATGCGGTGAAACACTGAAGAAACTCAACCTTCTCCAACTCCACTGTGTCCTGTGGAAACATTTAATATAACCTATCTTTTTTTTTTGGATGGGAGAAGAAAAAAAACAGCAAACTGTGGAATGCAGGTGACTTCTATTCTGGTTGTAGTTCTGTCCCTAAAAAGCTTTGTGATTCTTCCTAAGTAATAACCTCTGGATCCCAGTTTCCTCACCTTCAAAATGAGAGCATAGTGACAGATGATCTGTCTGGCTTTTCTCAGTTCTGTGTATCCTATTGACTTATTTACTTTCTTATAGCCTAAGCATATAAGGGCCCTTGATTTTTGATTTCTAGAGCCCCATTTTAACTATGGCATGGACAGTCTAACATTTGTTTAGCTAAATATTTGTTTAACACCTCCTGTAAAAACTCCAGCTTATCTCAGGTCTTTGTTCCTTGTGCTATAACTTTTATTAAAGTGTCCTATTGAAATTGTGGGTTGTATATATTTAAGTAGTCATAATTCAGTTTTCAGTTTTACTAATATTCGGAGAACATTAAAATATTGATATTTGTTATGAGGAAAATAAGGGTTGTCATTTTATTTATTGTTACTTTTTTGCAAAGTGAAGTTTTATACCATGAGAAGAAATCTTTTAAAAAAATGTGCTATAAAGGAAGTGTGGGAACTAGAAAGTCAAGTGTGGGAGATGTTGTCCAAATGTGCTTAGAGTCAACACTTGCTTGTTTCAAATGCTCTGTACCAAAATCTGAGTATGAATAATATGACATAAAACAAGAGCATGTAACATGTCTTATAAAATGAGTTTTCAAGAAAATAAAACAAACTTTAAAAGGAAGCAAACATCTGCTGGAGCTGCCCATCTATCTGTCTAACATTTCTCAATTCAGAACACCAACTGCTGTGCATAAAAGGATCCCTGGCCAAGACCATCAGCTCTTCCAGCAATGGATGAAGACAGGAATCACATTCCACTGAGGGTTCCGGCCTCTGACCTGCCTAGGCTGCATGTCTCAGCTTGTGGTGTGGCTGTGGCTACCTACCATGGCTTTGTGGATAAGGATGTTATTTTCTTGAATTAAGTTTCTCTTTACTGTCCTCCAATTCTGTAGTTACCAGAATCACATAAATAGGTATTTGATTGTCTCAGAATAGAGTCCAAATATAAATATGAAATGGTGCCTGATTTATTATTTATGTAATCCTTCTCTTTCTACCTACATCAATTTTATTTTTTTCTTTCCATGTACATCAAAAGTTATATTTTATTTTTACCACCGCTCGCCCCCAAAATCTTGAGCTGGTGATCATAAGAGGTTGCAGAGAGGGGAAACACTCTAAAAGCAGGTTGGTAAAGTGATTGTATCTGTAAAGAACCAGCATAATGTCCCATGTCACGTGGTTGCCCAATGTTAATGTGTACTGATGAGTGCCAAGGTGATAGAGGTCTTTTTTAAAAAATAAGATAAGAGACTCAATAGAGCATTTTAATGCAGCCTCATCTCACTCATCCTCAATTATTAGGTCTACATTTGCTACTGTTTTTAAAAATGTGCATGCAAATGGCATCATTAGTCTATAATTAATGCTGCTTGTCCCTGGGAGCTCAGCAGTGGCCTCTGGGTGATGTGAAGGACACTGTCTGTGCTGGCTGCCCTGTGTTCTCATTCCTGTTATTTACTGCATGTACAGAGCATGGGCGTTACATGGGCTTCTGTTCCCTGTCATGCTTCGGTGCTCCCTTCCAGTGAGCAGGCAATAAAGTCAAATTTAAAGGAATACTGCTCTTTCAAACAGGTCAAAACAAGTGTTCAGAGAACATTTTATATTTTTCTTGTGCCTATCAGACACTTCCCTGCATAGAATTTTATCAGAGCTGTTGTCCATTTAGAGGAAAACAGTGTCCAATCACAAGGCTCAAACTTGCTAGCCCATGATTTTGCATATGATTTGCATGTTAATAGTTTGATGTCAAAACATACAGTTATCTACCTCTCCCTGTTCCTTCCCCTCTATTGTTAAGATGGGCTGACTAGTTTCATTAAAATTAACTCTTAGACTTCTCCCAACCTCAAAAAAAAAGAGAGAGAAAAAGAAAAGCTGCCACAATGATACAAGATGTTGTAGGTAGTTCTGCTTCTACTGGAAGATCTATCATGCTGATGATAAAAAGCCAAAGTGAAGAAGTTAGTTGTACAGATAAAATTTTCAATTTGTGAGATATGAGATTGATTGTTGTTAATCTTATTCTACAAGCCCCGAGAGCATTTTTCTTCTTTTCATTGTCCTAAAGCTCCAAGAAACTGCAGTTTGAATGTTTTGTCCCTTATCCCTTCTAAATGGATTCAGTTTTAAAGAAACAAGTAAGCCAACAAACAAAGTCTATGATCCATGTGTAAGAAATGTTCATGTTTTTATGCTACTAAATATTTCAGATGTTTAGGAATAAAAGGGAACTAAATGAAACACATATGAAGTAGAAAATTATAATGAAGAGCTTATTTGTCCAAGGCTGGCACTGGAGACATCATTTTGATGGGTACAATGAAGGTTTATTAGTGGAAGGTATTTTCCTCAAATTAGGAGCAGAGAAGACACTGCATCTGGAAATACTTGCTAATAAGGGTGAGATGTTTGATTTCAGAGTCCAATTAATTAGCTATCTGATCTAGTTAGATATGGTGTATATAACCACACATACCCCCCCTTAGTGGTAATTTAAAAAATTGTATTAGAGAAAGTGTCAGTGTTTTGATATTGCTAAGAAGAGATTTACAGTTATTGTTTAAGATAATAGGCACTCTTCAAGAATACAAAGGGATACAATGAAATCACTGCCTTCAACTCTGATCTAGTTTGGAAGAAAAGTCAAATTCATATAAAAATGTAGCTAAAATTTTACAGACCAATAAATGCATGAATCAGAGGAAGGAAGTTATGATGTTAGAGAAAGTTCTTCATGAGTCTCAGGAGAGAACAAAGACAATTATGTTGTCATTCATTTATCCATTTACTCAGCTAATATTTATTGAGGGCCTGTGTATTAGGCACTATGCCTGCCTGGTGCTGGATATAAAACAATGAGTGGGGCACAGATTCTGTTGCCTGATTTAGTAATAACTAATAAATCATTTAATTTGTATAGCATAAAGGGGTTTATGGAACTCTTTGTATTTGATGTTTACCTGTATAATCAATACAACCTTATGATAACAGTATTCATTACCTGTGGGTTTTTTTGTGAAAATCCTTTCTAAGAGGGAAATGAATTTTCAAATGCCCACAGAAATCAGGTAGCTGAGGCTGGACTGGAACTCTGGCCTTCTGATTTCAGGTCCTTTAACATCTAAAGTATACCACAGCAGAGCAATTGAACTGCAGTGAAGGTTTCATGTATAGGAGAAGCAGGAAAGCATCTGGAGAACTTGGTAAGATTAAGACTACAAACTCATAAAGAGTAGGCTAAGAAATTTGACAATGGGAGCCATTAAATTTTAATGAAGGAATTTCTATAAAGAGAGCACTATCTTAATAAAATTATTCTTGTGGAGGTGTATAGAATTAGGTCAAGATGGAGAAATGGTTGGCAATACATCAACCACTATCCCACCACAAAGTAACAACCCACTTTACCCAACACAAATTGAGTAGAGCTGGCCTTCATAGCTAGAGATTTACAGAGAAATAGGAAAAATGAAGAAAATATATGAATACTTACTGAAATTAATTGATGAGGTTGATGACTACTTCGATATGAGATTAGGGAAAAGGAAAGATTAAAGTCTGGTGCCAAAATTTTGAACCTGAGAAGTTAAGAATTAAAAAAAATAAGACCAATTGGGAAGAATCTTATTTTAGGGCGAGGTGAGATGTCTAGCTTTGGAGTATTGAGAAGAAAATGATATAATATACAACAATTAACACAGCTGTCAATTGATGTTGAAGTCCTGGGTTCAGGGGAGAGGGTGAGTGATGAGGACTTGAGATGCTTTTTCATAGATGTCACCATTTCCACAGTGGGAACCTTGCTGTTAGATGAGGTCTGAAGAAAATGTGGAGCGTCAAATGAACAGAGGGCTAAGGACTGAACACCCTCCAAACAACCTCAGTTATGCCTCTGGGTGCTTCAACTAACTCATGAATATGGCTTTGAACAGAGGGATCACCACAAGAAATAACATTTTTTGGGGGATCATTCTGGGCCAGAAGAAATAAGTGCTTATTTAAGAGTCAGAGTGTAGAATCATGACGTTAACAATATTACATAGGGTGGTTGTGGCATAATAAGTAAATACTTGATCATTGTCCCTGGTTGCTGGCATGCATCTTATAAAGTCCTAGAAATCTCCTGAGAGACAAGAATATATTTTATATTCTAATGGGGTTATTCCTACAGGAACCCTTACATAACTTCTGTATGGGGACTGGCCACCAGAAAGGCCAAGCTGTGATTAGAAGGTTGGGAATTTCAGCATTCCCCTCCTTTGTCCCCTATCTATATGAGGAGAGAGGGGCTGAAAATTCAATTCAGTCACCGATGGCCATCAATGTAATCAATCATGCCTACATAATTAAACCTCCATAAAGACTCCTAATCAATGGAGTTTGGAGAGCTTCTGTGTTGGTAAGACACAGAAATGCTGCCCACCTGCAGAGGGCATGGAAACTCTGTGCCACCCTCACCCCTACACCTTGCCAGGTGCATCTTCCTTTTGACTATTCCTGATCATATTCTTTACAATAAACCAGTGATAGTAAGTAAAGCACTCTCCTGAGTCCTGTGAGTCATTCTAGAAAATTACTGAACCTGAGAAGGAGGTGATGGGAACTCCTGAATTTGTGGTCAGCCAGGCAGAAGTGTGGGTAGCCTGGGCAGCCCACTGCTACTGGGGTCTGAAATGGGAGCGGTGTTGTAGAATGGAGACCTGTGGCTCTGATGCTAACTCTGGGTTAGTTTCAGAAAGGAATTGAATTGTTAGACACTCAGTCCAGAAAAATCTGAGAATTGATTGGTGTTTCAAAAAGATGCCATGCATTTTGTGTTAGGAGAATAATATCTTTTCATGGCCCTGGAGGATGCTGAGTTGATCAATAATAGTCACCAGTTCTGGGAGTTGCCTATCCTCAGCTCTCTGTCCTGACCAATGGAAGAGTTATCTGGCTCTGGGTTGTGAATGTCATTTTCCTGTAGCCATATGTCAACAACATAAAATGCTACAGAGAATGCACACAGAATGGTGGATTAGAAAGTCACCAGTAATTTCTGAAAATATAGTTCTAGTAAAATGTGTGATGGCAGAAGCCAATTCTGGTTCTAATGAACAAAACTATAATTTGAGGATGGAGATCAGATAGACAGACTACTTGTCTGAAAAGCATTAGAAGAAAAAAAAGAAGCCGGACGACCAAAACAATCCCCAGGCATCCTTGATTCAGCTGACTGTTATTTGGGGAACTCTATAATCCCATCTCAGAAATGCGGTTGACAGTGTTATTGTAAGTTTGATTGGTATAAAATGAATTGGTCCAGCACAGGAAATAGATTACAGTTAGGTATAAAGAAGACCAGGACAGCGTGCCAACAAAGAAAAAACTAGAAGTAGTTATAAGCATGAAAAATGGCAAATTTCAATTTCAACTCATAGGATTTGTGTATAATCAGGAAGGATAATAGGGATCGTTCTACTAAAACTGTTCATTTTACATCTGGAAAGATGGAGTAGCTTTTCTGGATCTCATGACTAGTTGGTAGGAGGGATGGGACTAGAGCTTCCAGACCTCAGTCCCCCTTACATTTCCTTCCCTTCCCCCACTGCTTTCTTGATTTTGCATGTGGCCATCATGCTTTAGGCCCCTTGAATACTGCCCATTTTCTCACAAGCTTTCCATCTCTGCTTTTTATCGTGGTATTTCCTACAATTGTCCCACTCCCTTGTCTTACCTCTCTGTATTAAATTCCATGCTTCTTTTGAGATGTCCCCATGAAGACGTCTCTGGAGACCCCTCCTAACAGTCTGTCTCCTGCTGAGTTCTTAAAGCAAATTGACTCATTTTTGTATTATTCTTATTTACATTGTCTCTGAATGCCTGGCCAGACTATGAGTGCCATTGGAAGGAATATGCTTTATACATATTTTTCTAGCCATAGAGTATATTACATCTTTCTATATGGTCCTTATTTCTGTAACATATTTTTTCTTGATGAAGATAAAAAGTACTTTTGGTCTAACTGACTTATTTTAGCACCGGCTAATTAAAATGATCTCTCCCTTTTTACTGGTCTTTTTGAACCATTGTCCATGTAGATCCATGCTGCAGACAGTACAATATATGTGGTGAGGGTATCAGGAATCGAAGAATACATATCAATAGTTTGAGTGAACTAGGGACCGATGTTAATTTAAGGCCCAATTAATAGGGGTTTCCTCTTGACAGAGACTTACACTGAAGTTTATAAATTTCTCATAATGGGCATTCCTGATATGAAAAGGCTTTTTTCCAAGGCAGATCATATTTCATTGCCTCTTCTTTGGGCTATATTAATATATTTGATAGAGAACTGAAAAACTGAGTTGACTTGGCTTACAAGGCTGTGTGTCAATACTAGAAGCAGCCTTTTAAAAAATATTTTATTTGTTTTTAGAGGGGAAGGGAAGGAGAGAAGGAGAGAAATATCAATGTATGGTTGCCTCTCATGAGTTCCCTGCTGGGAACTGGCCTGCAACCCAGGCATGTGCCCTGACTGGGAATCGAACCGTGATCATATGGTTCGCAGGCCCACGCTCAATCCACTGAGCTACACCAGCCAGGGCTAGAAGCATCCTTTTTAGAGGAAGAGGAGAGCTGCCAGTCTGATGTGGTTTTAGGAACACAGGGGAGCCCTGCTTCCCACTGATTCCCTCTGGCCCCTCAAATACCATTTCTCACTTGACTATTGATTCTAGAAATAATATCAAAGTGTTGCGATAGTTTTAAAAGATCTAACACATGATATAGAAAATCACAAAGAAAAATTTACATTAAATGCCCCATGAGAGATAATACATTGACTTAAATTTAAGCCACTTTAAGATAGAGGATAGGAGAAGAGTTTAGTCTTTGAAAGGCAGTGGGGGAAACATTATATAGAAAATATGGAATGAAGACTGCTGGAAGTTCCAAAGAAAGCGTCATGAACTGAACAACTTTCCTCGGTTTAATGATGCACACCAACAGTGAGGTAATAACTCTAGGTCTCCAACTCTCAGTTCCAGTATGTTCATTCTGTAAAGTAAATAAATGTGATTCACAGAAACAAACTCTTTCTAATATATATCCCAGTTAATTTGCAGCTACTTATTCTCAGGCTCTGAAAGCTTTCCCCCAATACAAGATTCAGAGCTTGAGATGGGAATCTGATTTTCAACCATATGCGTGAAAACATATTTTCTTTTTTTTTTTAGCGTTAATTCCTGAATTGCCTAAATCACTTAAAAGTGATGTGATCATAAACTTCTAAAGACAGAAGTGATAAAGACTTCCTTTCTTACTCTAGAGTCAATAAAGGACATAAAAGTCGAATTTCAATCCAAAGACAATGTAGATATTTGAGGACTCAGACAGTGAGGAGCCTGTGCCAGGGTCACGTCCTTTACTCCATATCAAACAGTCTCATGAAAATTCCCGAGTAAGGGGAACACTATTTCCCCGTTCAGCCACCTCTGGATGTGATGATGCAACAGCAAAGGTCAGGTCCAAGAGCTGATGTGAAAAGAACCGCAAAATCAAACCCAGGCTCCTCGGAGTTTGAGCCATCAGTGGTCACAAATTTTGTGACATAAGGACAATCTCGACTGGCGTTGCCTGCTATTTCTGAAACAGTCATGGAGCTGTGCTCCACCCTTGAGTAGACTACCACATCTATCTGACTTGAAAAGCTCAAGCAGTTGTCTAGTAAGATTCTTTTTAGTAAATGTTTTAGGAACAGTTAAATTTAAAAAAAAATGACTCGAGCTAGAAAAGCCTTGTTCTCAAAGGAAGTTTTGGTTCTTTAATAAAATGCTTGGTCAAACTTCTTATTTATTTTCATTCCTGCAAGTATTCTTAGGCACATTTTGAACTGGTGTTGCACAGCTTTTTTAAAAAACAAATGAGAACCTTTTATTTCTTTCCCTGGCTGAGCTTTGCCCATTTTGTCTGCACCCTGGCAAAGAACTGCTTCGAAGAGCGTAGTCTTGGGGTTTCCTCCCCTTCTCCGCCTCATGCCACACATTTGTGGTACTCCATCCTTTAAACCTGGCCCCCAACGGAGCCTTCGAGGATAGGAATTTCCCCCCTCCAACTCCATATTCTTTTTCAGTAGTTGACTGTGACTGGGAAAAGAGGCGTACAAAGCATTTTGCATTCTCTGGATGTACCACACAGTAATTCTGCTGTCTGAAAACTCTGTAATGTCAATAATTGATGCACTTGAGAAGTGGTAATTAAATTAGTTAATTATGCTGGTAAAATTACATGCAATTATGTGACTGCAGGGTATGTTTAGTAAATTAGGCTTTCCCATACTCACTATATATTGTGGTGCCAATTTTGTTCCTTGATGATTAGGTAGCTTTTGATACTTCTTAATTGATTTAATACCTGGATCTTCATTAGCCCTTGATTGCTATGCTATGTATGTCTGATATTTTCTCTCTCTGATATTTTACTGAGATCATGCATCAGGGGAAAATATACATACACACTCAGGGATGATACATATGTGAATATATATACATGTTTTTCATTTAAAATGTTTAGATGTTGGAATATCACCTCCCCCACTACCCTCTCATCTTCTGAGAAATAACTAATCCTAAATGTTGACTCAAATAGAATCCAAGAGCTTAATTCTTCTTCAACACTCTAAAACAAGAAATAATCATGTTTAATTATTCTATTTCTGAAACATCAATACAAATAATACTAGGTAGTATTATAGAAGGCAGGAAGACACTTGTATTTTCACAAAAGATAATAATTTACCTCTTGACTGCATTTAAATAGATCCTTTATCCATAATAAGTTAACTAAAAGATTACAAATAATATTAAAGTAGAAAGTACAAAGCTGCCATTTGACTGTTAGAGGTTTATGGTCCATTATGGGCTTCTAATGTGCATTAGGAAGACTCTATGGGGCAATGAGAGTGGTGGAAGAAACTGTTAGTGCTATGAATGGAGCTTATGGAGAGAGCTTCTCGGTTCGAGCTGTTTGAATGGCTAAAAGCTGGAAGGAAGCCTGGGATTTGCTGGGTTGACTCCCTTTATGCAGCAGATGAAGAAATGAAGACCACACTAAATTTCACAATTTAGGTTTTCTGCCCCTTTGGGTATTGGTAATACACTCTACAATATTTTAGCTATTTTCTATTTTATCCAGTTTCTCTCAATCACTCTAAAACTTTGTGCTTCCTTGGTTCAGACAGGGACCAGGCACAGTTTCAAAACAGCTCTTTCTTTAACTATAAACGGTCAGGAGGCAACTCAAATTATTTAAAAGAAAACATATCAATTGTAATTATCTGTAATTAGAAAGTCAGTCCTTTTTGTTTGATTGTTTCTTGAGAAGTTGGTGTAATAATCAGCACCTGCAACTTTTCTGATATTCTATATCCTGCCTATAATGTAAACAGTGAGGAACCCCAACATGGAGGAAGCCTTACCTGTGTTGGAGGAAAAGGCAAGGTCACTCACTATTTGGGACTCTGTCTTCTCTCTCAAACTGGAGAGGTGGACGAAAAGACCTCTCACAAAGCCACTGCTGGTGCTAAGATTCTGTGATCATCTGGCAAATTTTATTTCTGAAACGGGTAAGAAAAGACTACATGTTACATCTCTTCTTTTTAAAATTTTTTATTTCATTTTAAAGATTTTATTTATCTATTTTAGAGAGAGAGGAAAGGAGGGAGAAAGAAAGGGAGGGAGACAGGGATGTGTGGTTGCCCTTCACGCGCCCCCTACTGGGGGACCTGGCCTGCAACCCAGGCGTGTGCCCTAGACTGGGAATCAAACCAGTGACCGTTTGATTCCTGGGCCGGCACTAAACCCAGTGGGGCACAGCAGCAAGGGCAAACTTGTTACCTTTCTTGCAATTTTTTTTTGTTTTAGTTTTCCCCTTTTTTCTTGATCCATTGGAGAGAGAAAGGAATACTAGACATAAATTTATACAATGGTGTTTACCTGTGATGACAGAAAACAAGAATTAGTTCTGTTTCATAGCTTTTTAAAAATTTAACCCATAGATCTTGCCAGATTTGAATAGTAAATAGATGTGTACAATCCTCCAACCTGTTAGGTAAGGGTAAGTAATACTTAGTTCTTACTATTTTTTTAGGAATCCACGCTTTTAATGAAACTGCCTTTGATGTCTCCCTGTGAGTTTTCCCTAATTCCCTCCAGGGTGGAGTCAGTGTTCTCACAACCCCTGTGTGTATTTCCATTGTTGAATTTCTGTTTTCTTTTACATTTTTCTGGTCACATATACACACATAACATAAGATGGTGAAATTCTTGACTGGAGGTGTCCTGGTTGATATGTTTTCAGATCACTAACCTTTAGCCCAATGCCTAGTCCATAGTTGTTGAATGTATGAATGAATGAAAGAATGAAGGAATGTATGTTGGCATAGAATATCATTGTTATCATCATTGGGTGACATTTAAACTCTTAGCTCTGCACTTTGACCCTAAGAGGTATAAATATTATTAGGATTATCTGGAGTACTTTTGTCGTATTTGTGTTTACTCTTCTTGTTCTATCAGCCCCAAAGGATATATGATCTTTAATGTGATTATAAAACATAGTCTAATCACACATAATTAGTTCAAAACACCAAATGTATTTAAGTATCTTTCTTCTGTATTATAAGAATCATTTCTATGTATATACTTTCATGTTTCCCATGTAAATTAGTGTGGACACAGGTGGAAGACATGTAAAACAAATCTTTTCTAAGTCTCACAGAGAGTTTCAGAGCTGGGGGAAGAGGGAGGTATTATGAGAAGAAAGGAAAACCTTGGGGAATTAGAGGAGGCACTAGCACTATTGATGGAAACCCTGCTGCTTCCCGTTAGCCCTGCCAAGAAGCAGGCAATAACAGCACCTGTCTGTTTGGCAGCCACAGGTATCTATCTGCACATGGTTCATGTTTATTCCTCTCCAGATTTCAAGATTTAGATTGGAGACCCAACTACTTAAATCAACAGGTGAAGTAAACGTGAAGCAAAAATCACCGTGAGCATTGCCGTGTGGGCAGAAGAAGAGGAACCAGGAGCTCTCTCTAGGTTCGCTTGTAAGATGTATAAGTGCTTCTTGTGGAAAACCATCTCTTGGCCCCTGGGCTGCAGTAGAGCCAGCAAGCTCTCCCATAAGCTGGCACTATGCCATTCTAACAGATGGTCAGCCGTGTAGGCAGCAAGGAGACATGTAGTGGCATTACAAGTGAGTGCTGAGGGTGAAGAGATCTCTAGGCACAAGCCTGGAGTCTGTCTGACCATTAGTCCTGAGCTTCTGGGCAAACTGGTGGTGGTGAATATTTCTGTCTGGATCTCCGGCTGTATGTAACTCACCAGGGGCAGAAATGCCCGCATTGCCTTACTCGTGGTTTAGTATTCAGTTTTCTATTCCACCTCTGGTGTGTGTGTGCATGAGGAATATCCCACAGGAGGGGGAAAAAGATAGAGATATTCCAAATAAAATTATTAGTTCACTTGCATTGTCCAATTCATTTTGTGTATTTGTGCCAAATTAATCTCCTAAGGCACAGCTTGGATCATATCCTCCCTTTCCCAAAACTTTTCATGACAATGATTTTGATGATGGTGATAATTTTGATAAGGATAATGGTATTGACAGTGATGATGATAGTGGCTGCTAATTGTCAAGCACTTACTATATATATAGTTTTCTTACTTCATTGGTAACCAGGGCTTAGAAACTAACTTCCTATCAAAGGTCACATAGCTAATAAGTGGTTAGAACTGGAATCTAAACATATATCTTTCTGAATCTAGAGTAAGAACAATAATGGCTATATTCAATATTTGCAAATAGAAGCAAATTCATCTGCTCAAGATTTTCCGGAAATTTCTTGGTTGGCATCTACTTATAATTTACTAAAATAAAAACTTTGAATTTAACTCAAGTTTAGTCTCAAAGATTTTTTTTAGCTTTGAAATGTTTCTACTATTTAATTTCTCAAGAGAATGCTTGTTCTGAGGAACTAGAAGCAAGTAAATAAAGACCAAGATAAACCATATGTCTTATCAAAAGTACTAGATTGATTTTCTGTATCATGATAGAATAAGTTAGCATAAAGAAAACACCTCTTATCTATTTCCAGAAACTGCCTCTTTTTAATAATATGGAGTTTCTACTTTCTGTTGGCTTATCTGTGATTTTTATGCCTGGGATCAAATGCACATGAGGGGACAAAGATTATTTGGTTTGTTTCTTCTAATAGCTAACTGAGCTCCAGTATTTATCGTTCTCATTTTTGAAACTCTTAAAAAATGGGAGGAAGGGGTGGGTGGGGCAGGAGGCCATGGCGGGGTGAAAATGGAGAGAACTGTGTTTGGACAATAATAAAAAATAATAAAAATGAGGTGCTCATAATACTAATCTTTCTTATTTTTTAATCTGAATCTCTTGTAGTACTTTCTCCTTTCCTGTAACAAAGGGAAACTTCATCATATACTTAAAGATAATTGCTGTCTCTCTATTAGTTAACGATAGCTGCACAAAAAATAACCACAAACGTTTTAGTGGCATACAAAATCAGCACTCGTTCTCTCTGACTGAGGGTGGGTAGGACTTTGGCTGCCAGTGGCTGCTCTAAGTGGACACAGGCTCGCGTTATCTGTCGTTCTCCAGTCAGAGTCAGTGTTTAGCCTGAGACAAGACTTCTCTTAGCAACGGCAGAAGTGAAAAAGAATAGCTCATTCACTCAATCCTTTTTAAAGCCTTTGGTCATATCACTAATCATTAATATTCCATAGGTGAACGCAAGTTTCATGATTCAAGTGAGGAGATACATTTTGCCTCCTTTTGGGGAAGGAACTAGAAAGGAAGGAAGGAAGGTTGGCATAATAAAGAGTGATGATGAAGGCAGGGGGGAAGAATTGGAGCCATTGTTCCAGTATCTGTCTATTCCTTATTGTGTGGCCTCACTCTGTTCTTGCTCTGCACAGTTACGTACTGATGCCCCGCTATAGGCCATGCCTTACTATTCCCACAAAATTGCAATGCTCAGCTTTTGTCTCCACTCAAAGTCCATTGCTGATAATATTTTTGGTTGGTGTTTTTCTCTTACAGGGCCATCTGATAAAATTCTTTTCCAGGAAGTACTTCTCATCACAGATATCGCTCGTGTTTCAGTATGTGATACACCCCTCCATTCTAGTGCTCTGGAAACGGAGCGCTCTGTAGGTTCTACCCGGCTTATATAAAACATGTTCTTTTGGCATGAAGGATAACTTCCTGATTGAAGTTGGTATGAAAATAGCTTCCCCTTTAGGCAGAATGGCATAATAGTTACTATGAAGTATATTTACATATTTCCTGGCTGCATTACCTCAAATTTTGCTTCGTAATCAACTTAACACTCACCATGATTTGTGCTCTAATTCTTTTATATTAAGAATCAGATGAGATATTGGTGGGAGGGAAGCTAGCATGGGCTTGGGTGTATGTACCTACAAGTATGTATGATTAAGCAGAATATTTTATAGTGCTGTTATGTGCTTCATATGCCATCAATAAGTATGAAATGTTAATTCATGCTTATGTTATATTTTAGAGTGAATACACACACTTATCACCAGTACTTAGGTTTCATCAAATGGATTTTTAAAATTCCAGACTGGAGGACTAGTGAGAAAATTACACTTTAAGATTTTTTTGTGCCTATCTTTTCATGTTTACTAGGCAGAATAGGCTGAGTTGGTGTTTGGGACCCTGAGAGCATGTAATCTGTTACCACTGCTTCACACCCTATCATGTTCTAGACTTCTTAGGAGCGGTCTTTATTTTTGGACCAAACAGAGCCTATATGAATGAGTCAGGAATAAGTTCCAGTGTATTTTAGTGAACTTATTCATGTTTTACCCAAATGAAAGAAAAAACACTATTTTCCAAAGAGTTGCTATTAGAGCCATTCTATGGCTGAATATTATTTTATTTGCTCATCCCAAGGACAAAAGAAATTCACATACTTGTCTCCTTTGGTACGTGCACGTGAGAGTGTGAACATGCCAACATAGCACATTTTTATTTGTTAGATCAATCAAGTAGAAGCTCTCACTGACATCTTGTGTTTCAATTTTACTTCCCACACCCAACACTTTGTGTTTTTAGATAATCCTTCTTCCTTGAGCCTTTTAGTAAACCTATGAGCATTACTTCACCTTTAAGAACTACTTAGTGTGAAAAATATGCACATTTGACTCAAAGCTGTGCACTCCCAGTGATGATCAGAGGGTTAGTTGCCTGGTTATTTGTGGGTTTTTGTTTTTTTGTCTTTTGGTAGCACCTGTG
This sequence comes from Sturnira hondurensis, assembly GCF_014824575.4. NCBI lineage: Eukaryota > Metazoa > Chordata > Mammalia > Chiroptera > Phyllostomidae > Sturnira > Sturnira hondurensis. The sequence continues at coordinate 8,079,871 of NW_028096448.1, read as the reverse complement.
GATTCCAAGATTGGTAGGTTGTTTCATCAGAAGCATGCGTCACACATTTGTAGTAACCCACTGAACACAGGTGTCTCCTGATTATCTATTTGATTAACATAGTGACCAAAATTAAAATAGTAAACAAGCCCTGATATAGTTACTTTCTAATTTCTGTTGTCCTATCCATGAACACAGTGTAAAGTAGAGCTAAATGTTTGTCTACCATCCCATTTTGATTTAGTAGAATATAAAAGCTCCAAAGACTCTTTCCAGTACCAAACATTATGACTGCTGCTGAAGAGTCTGTGGAATGAATAAATGAATATATGGTTGAACGCATACACGTATGTACGAATAAGATTAATGTAAATGGTCCTCATGAATGCCAGGATCATAGATCCACTTTAATTTTACCCCTGTTTTAAACTCTGTTTTAGCTTCCTGAGTGTTCAGAGACCATGGAATGCATCATGCATTAGGAAGGAATAAGATAAAGAACCTAAAAAGGGCCAAACCTTTCAGTCCATAAATCAAACCCATAATTCCCACTAAGGCAGGTAAAACAATGAAGAGCACTAAGAAAAAAATACTCTATATCATGAGTATATTTAAAAGCTAAAATCAGAGACTATTGTCCCAGGTTAGTGACACTTCTAAAAAGCAGAGGAGTTTGAAGTCCCTCATTAAGAAGATGTTGCCTGCATGCTCAGATAAAACAGGAAAGAAAAATGTACCCAAAGTTCTAAGGAAATGCTGCTCATATTCTTCCTCCCACTCTGTTCTCTTATGTTCTCTAAGTTGCAATATGAATAAAATGGAACTTGAAATAGACAAAATGGGACCAGAGCTTTAAAAAAATGTAATATCTTAATGGGATTGCTACTCCTAGCCTTCTGTGCAAAGATTATTTGTTTTTTCCATATACTCCAGGAGGAAAATTTTAAGGTTCCAGTTAATGTACTTACTTTCAATAAGTACCATCACTATGCTTCTAGATGCCTGATAATTAGGGTGTTTAGGGGATATATTTATTTACTTGTGCCTTATCCAGTTAGATTAGGTACCATTAGTACTTGCATGGTTTAATGGAAATGATAGCTGAAATTTGAATGAATGCCTCCTCTGTGGGTAAAACTAAGCCTAGAAGCCAACAGCTATAGCAGTTAAATGTGCGCCAGTTCTTGTAAAAAGAGAAGCCACCGGCAATGAAGGCTGGCCTGAGTGCACGGGCCCAGAAAAAGCTTCTGTGAGTTTCCTTCATTATAATTTCTATGCCTGCCTAACCCTTTACTAACACTGCCCTTCACTCATTAAAAATTCATGCACTCATGCACATCCTATAGCCAAAGTCAGATAAAATTTTTCTTTTTCTTTCCTTTCCTCTTTTAGCAAAAATATCAGCTCTTTTTTAAACTACAGTTTTGAAAAATTATGCACCGCTATTTGGAATTCTCCAAGTCACCATATTTCAGATTTCAGAGAAGAGTGATTTGTAGAATGATTTGTACTTTAAGCATGAAGGGCGACAGCCAAATGGCCCATGAACCCAGTTAACCATGTTAACTTCTAGTTTTTAAGGCTCCTAAAACGGCAACTCATTAAAAACCCAAACCCAAACCAAACAAACCAAACAGACAAACAAAAACAAGATTTTCTATCATCCAGTTTATGGATATGGATCCTTCTTGAATTACCTGGACTTGGCCATTCTCATGAGGGGACTTCGAGGTGAGCAGGAGATCCTTGCTTTTCAGAGCCTGCACTCTGTTATCTCTGATAATGTAGGGTGGCCTTCAAGCCATGTGGAGTTGCTCATTTTTCCATTTATTCAATGAATGGGAAGCAGTCCTGTGTTGCCTTATAAAGACTATGGAATAAACTAAGGTATGGTCTCTCTTTTCAAGGAGATCATGACATAAGCATAAACAACTATAAAATGATATATGTAAATAATAAACTATATTCACTATACAACTTTATGTATAATATTTTAAAGGAAAATGAGTCATGCAAAGACAAAAGTGAAATCAAATAATTAAACCTGGAGTTACTTGGTTCACAGAGGAGGTGGCGGGTGAGTCCTAAAACAGTCACTCAGCGGAAAGACATATTGTGTGAATGACAGGAGGTTTGGCACCTAGAGGGGACTTTAGACTTGTACCATCCAATAGGTAGCCAATACCACATGTGGCTATTTCAACTTAAATTTAGTAAAAGAAAAATCTTAAAAGTTTAGCTTCTCAGTAGCTGGCCAAATTGTAGGCATTCAATAACCACATTGGGTCAGTGACTGCTGTGTTAGACAGTGCGGCTACAGAATATGTCCATGAGAGCAGAACGTTCCACTGGACAGCCCTGGTGTGGAAGTTAGGCAAGAAGTCAGGTGAAGTTATAGACTGGGCATACTGAACACAAAGATGTAGTGGGAGCTCTACAAGTTGGTAGATTTACCCAGACAGCAAAAAGTGAGGAAAGAAGAGGAAGTTCTCTGGTTTCCACCACCATGTAAGAGGTGGATGGGGAAGGAGGTGGTAGCAGCAAATGAGCCTAAAAATAAATGGTGGAAAGAATGGAAATCAGGGAAAATGAAATCCCGGCAGTTCAGCAAGGAGAGCATTTGCAGAAGTCCACAGCTGTTAAGGCTGCCTGATATTGTAGAAAATCTCCTGAAAACTGATCCTGGCTGGTGTGGCTCAGTGGATTGAGCATCACACTGGGAAGCACAGGATTGCTGGTTCAATTCCCAGTCACGTGTCTGGGTTGTGAGCTAGGTCCCCAGTAGGGGGCACACAGGAGGCAACCACACCTGGATGTTTCTCTCTCCCTTCCCCTCTCTATAAAAATAAATAAATGTAATCTTATGAAAACTGAAAATTGACCTTGAGACCTATAGGAAGTCATCCATCATTGCTATTAATGAAGGTTTGTTAAGTCGAGTTGTGTGTTTGTGTGTGAGTGTCTGTGTGTGTTAGAGTGGATGTGGATGGGACATAGGTTGAAGAATGTAGTGAACTGAATGGTAGCTCCAAATGTATGTCCACATGCCAGCCCTCAGAAGCTCAGAAACACAAAGGACGGACACTTTCCTAGAGCACCCAGGAGCATGGCCATGCTGACACCTTGATTTCTGATTTCTCTCTTCCAGAACTGTGACATACTCAATTTATGTTCTTTTAGACAGCCGGTTTGTGTTAATTTGTTATAGCTGGCACAGGAAATGAATGCGAAGGGCATTCAGGAGCAAATGGGGAAAAATAATGGAGATAGAATGTTTTGACAAATGGTTACAAACGCAAATGTTCTCAAGGGACAGTCAGGTAAAGTAAATGATTGAAAATACAAGTGGAAGTGGTAAAAACTGGTGCATTTGAGGTGATATGTCCAGTCTATGAAATCAGCATAGAGATTATTTTTCTATCTGCCCCCCCCACTTCCCACACATATGGAAGCTCCTGTCCAAATTTCCTTAAATCTTTCTCACTTCATTTCCCTTTTCTCTTACATATCTAGCCTAGAATTTATGTTTAGCCATTTTTGCTAACTTCCCACATCATGTTAAAATCTCTCTCATTCTTTTGACCTTATAGCATATGTTTCTTGTTAGCTCCTAGACCTGGTTAAATTCTCCTATTTCTCTGCTCTTGGGAGGAATTCTGTGGTAACTATGATGATTTTTCCACTACATGCAAAGTTGTCTGACAACTCTCAGGTCCTCCCTTTAGATCAGTTTTGCTTGTATCTGTCTCTAGTTCCTCTCTTGTAACTTCCTCACAGTAGCTCTCCCAACATTTTTCTTTTGAGAACATAACCCTTTCCTCTCCTTAACCTTTAGTGAGAACATTGCAATGGTTTGACATGCACTTTCTCAACTCATTTTCCTCCCATTTTTTGGTTTCTTTATGCCTTTAACTGCACTCTGTTTTATTTTTATCTTTGAGGAAAGAGTGATTATTTTCTTCATCTTAAAACTAATTTTCCATTTCTTGAAATGAGACTTTTTCCATCTTTCTAAATATATGTGATCTTCCTCTACCTTCCAGATTTTTCAGGGATTCTGCTGATAGCCCTCCTGCCTTCGTAAGGTTTTTCCCTGGTTGATGTCACCCAGCTTCCCGTAGGAAACTCATCCTGATTCTCAACCACTTTTCTGAGCTCTCTGACTGTTGGTCACCTTCAACCGTATAATTTACAAAAGCTTAAACACTGAGCTCTAAAATACATACACTTATTATCTTTCCCTCCAAACTCCACTGTGAATTTCCTATTTTAATGCAGTAGAAATCCTCTCGGGACTATAGACTGGAAACCTTGGAATCAGCTCTAGATCTGCCTTTTCTCTAACTCATCTTCCTCCTTATAGAATCGTTATAGACTGTAGTGATTCCACGTTGCAGTTCTTAAAAGGACTGTTTTTAGTTCCTGAGACAGGCACTGGAATAGAGGGAAGGCACACTAAACTTGGAGACAGGAGACTTAAATCCTGGCTTTGCCACTTAGTGCCCCTGTACCCTCTGGTAAGTGGCTGGACTCCCCAAGTCATTGAACTCTCTGCTTCCATTTACTAACTGCAAAAAGATTGATAGCAATGACTTTTCAAAAGACAGTTGTGAGAATTACAGAGGCTAATATGCACAAAAATCCTTTACAAATTCTTTAGTGACATACTTTGATTTAATCTTGATAACCAGGTATATTGTCCCCCAGAAGATTTTCTCACTCTCAGAGAGAAGAGACTTATAGAAACAAGTAGTGTTGAACCAGCTGGGAACTCTCTTTTGCAAAAAAGCAAACTACCCTGAATGACTCAAGTTCTGTGCTAAGTAGATAAGCCATTAGTTTAAATCCGTACAAAATTGTTATGCTTGTGGGACTTGTTTTTTTCCAGGCAACTGTTGAAAACTGCATATAGTTCAGAGTAAAAGTGGTGAAGTTTCCCTTTCAGATTGCTCCAGGAGAGTTCAAACATTCGAAGGGCATATACTTCCCCTTGACATTGCACTTGCAAGTCTTTTGCTAATAATATTTGAGTGGAAGCAAAGGTTAATGCCAACCTCCCCTGCTATGTCTCCATTACCAGGATTTCTGGACATTAGAATACTCTCGTTACTTCTGTCTCCCATAGGGTGAGTGTGAGGAGCGAGGCAGCTGGCCCATATATTTTAATAACTTGGGCTTATCAAAACCACTTTCATTGTTATCACTATTAGGTAAATTATTAATGCCATAATCCCTCATGCTTGTCTGAGACTTGGAAGTCTTCGGCTTCATGAATCAAAATAATAATTATATGTAGTTTGTTGTGTTAATTCTTTAATTTGCTGTTTCTCGGTCCTGAATGCTTAGTGCTTAGTACTCAGGGCCTAACACTATGTTGATTGCTTTTAGCTGACATCAGATCACCCCATCTTTTAAAAAAGTCACCTTTTCTCATGGAACCTGGTGAATATTAAAAATAAAATGAATTCATAATATATTCCTTAACTGAAATATGTTTGATGTGAAAATTGGCCTGATTGGCTTCATGGAGTAGAGCTTTGTACCTAAAAATGCTACTCTGCTTATGCTTAAACATTCGTGTGTAACATATAAAGCCATAAAAAAAAAACCCTGTTTGCCCTGGCTAGTGTAGCTCAATGGATTGAGCGCGGGCCTACGAACCACACGATCGCGGTTCGATCCCCACTCAGGGCACATGCCTGGGTTGTAGGCCAGTTCCCATCAGGGGACTCATGAGAAGCAACCATACATTAATATTTCTCTCCTTCTCTCCTTCCCTTCCCCTCTGAAGATAAATAAATAAAATCTTTAAAAAAACCTGTTTTTCACATTGTGTGCTCTTATATATGTATATGTATGTGTACCTTCAAAGAGTGATTTTTTTTAGTGTAGAACACTTTTTGTTTGCAAGACATTACAAGTAACCTTGACAGTACATGTAAAGGCACATAACCTCTTCAGGGTCTATGTCTTCCTAATTCTATACTCAATTAGGTGGCAAACTCACTCCAATTGTTATTTTCTTATGTTGGGTTTAATCGTACATATTCCATAAAAAATCACTTAATACAAAGAAAACAAATATTCTTTTTTTATTACCACATTAAATACTTTTGCCAATAAATGCCTTTGGGGGTGCTTTTTATTTATGGACTTTTCGCATTGCCAGAGAGCTTTTGTCTTTTTTAGTGCTTTATATTTATAGTTGTGGAATGATCATTTTCTGGTTGGTTTCACATTGAGCTCTTTCAGAACTAGTCGGAGTAGTAATAGTTTCATACTGTTTATACTTTCTCTCCCTCAGTACTATTTTAAATCTTTTTCACCCAATCAGTGACACTGTAGTATATTATGCCATACATTCTTAGGCTATTAACTTTAGGCGCTGGTAATGATTTCTTTTATATATACGCACAGCACATAAAACATGTAAATGTTCCTTGTTAAAACAAGAAAACTCAAAACACAATCAACCCTAAGAGCACAAAGAAAGAGCTGAAGGTTTTTTTCAAGAGAGGTTGCAAGAAAAACAGGTTTGTAAAATCCCAGTGTTGGAAAACAAAGTAAATTATAAAAGATTCCTTAAGGGAGAGATTTAGTTTTCTTAAAAAACAGCTTGTTTTGTATTCCAGTCCTACACTTAAAATTTAACAAAAAATAACCCAATTGAAAAATCAACAACAGCAACATAACAGGATGTTTGTTTGTTTGTTTGTTTGTTTTGAGTAGGAGAAAATGAGGCTTTGTGAGAAGGCAGGAAGGAAGGCGTCTCCACGTCACCTCTAGCTCCCCTCACCATTGCACTCAGATACTTGTAAAAGAGCCTTGAGGAGGAATTTATCTTGAGTTACAGCAGATCGAAGGCTCTGCGGATTTAACCTGGAGGAGATATGGGTATCGTAACTGAGAAACAAGTACTCTTGGGGGCGAAGTTTAACAACAACAAATTTTAGGGAGCAGGGTGATCCAGAAATGGATGCCCCAAATATAAAAAATAGCAAACAGCATTTGCATCTTCACAATGAGGGTTATCTAACCCTAAAATGAAATCGTTGGAAGCTTTTGGACTCTGAGCTTATTTTAGAATTTGGGTACCTTTACCTTCGGGCTTCTTGAACAAGCAAGATGATTCAGAAAACATCTTGCATGGAGGCTTAAACAGCTAACATGGCCATTTTCAGGCTGAGGGGTCTATGGATAAAAAGTGGGACAAAGAGGGATATAATGGAGGGGAGAGTAGAACAAAGAGAAACTGGGTAAAATGAGAAGTCACATACGAAGAGATTGAGAGAGGAGAGAAACAACTGAGAAAAAATGGAAAGAAAATAAAACTAGCAGAGGAAGTCAGATTTTACTAATATGTCATCCATGCCTAGAACTATAAATCTAGGGGTATAATATGTAGAAAAATGAGAACATAATTCTTTTTCTTAATGCCCTAAGAAGGACTGAAGAAACATTTACAAAATATTTCTTGAGGTTGCTCCAGCAGCATGCAGACATCCACTTCTGGCTGGGTTCTTCCCTGCCATGATTTACTTCCTGTGGGGTGATGAAGGAAGAAGCACCGCAGCAGCCTAGTTCTCTGTCCTTACAGATGTTCATTGGCTCCCAGAAAAGGGGTCCTAGAGGAGCAAAGTCAGCAGACAGGAAGTGAGGTCAATGTCAGGTTTCCCAGGTCAGGGACAGAAACTTGTAGGTACATTGGAGGGTTCCTGCTAGTCAACCCCGAAGCTGCTCATTGAACTGGTCAAAGAGGCCAGTCCAGAGTAATAATTCTCAATCACTCTCTTGAATTTTGACACCATTAACCCCTTCTGGTGGTAAGAAGCTGGAGAGAAACAAAGATTCAAAGTAAAAAAAAAAACATAATTTTTACATAATCTTTTTCTCTTTTAAACCAAATTTAGTATAATGTACTATCAGCCATTCAGAATTCTTTTCTTAATTCTCCCAAGTTAAGGATCTGGTTTATCGGTAAAAAGATAGTTCCGGAAATGAAATGGACACTTTCTTAAAAACTACATTTTCAAGGTTAATGCTGTAGTGTATGCCTTAGCCTTTTTGGACACTCAGTTGAGAGCTAATCAGTGGATCTGTTTGTATCTAGGAAACTGAGAAAGAAAACAATCAGCTCCCACTCTCCCCTCCGGGCTGGTGGGGTAAGCTGTAATAAGGAAGCACAAGAACACACTGGGAACCGCAAGCCCGGACACACAGGTTAACACTGCCTGGCTGACCTAACTCACAGGTGTGCGGTTGCCAGGTAACGTTGGGGCCTCAGGGCCCTGTAAGAAGCCCTGCAGTTGGGCTTGGAGAGGTGTGGGAAGGGCCTGGGGCAATTGTGGGGAGCGGGGCAAAGGAAGTCAATCTCAGGGCAGCTGGCAGGGCAACTGCTCCTCACCTGTGTGGCAAGTGGAAACAAGCCTGTTCAGCTGTGAACGGCCCATCTTATTTCTCAACTGTAGGTGCTGTGAAAGCGCTCTGATTAGCAGTGATCCTGCAGAAGGGAGGACATAAAGGCCATGCTGTGCATTATACAAAGCACGGCATTTTTCTTTGTATAGTTAAAACGCAACTCCTGCCCTTTACGTAGTTGTATTCCAAAAACTCCTCTCAATCTTGGGCAAATTTATTGAGCACATTATCACATGTGTGAAGGGCAAAACGATTTTGGAAAGAGCTGCTGATTGGTTAAAAACACCTGATTCTAGTTATAAATTTGCAACTTTCTTTATCTCCAATGTTAGCCTGGACTCACCCTGTCATTTGAGACTCACTTGAAATTTGTTTAATTCCCTATGTGGAAAGCCCAGCATTCCTCTCAATCTCTTTGAATTCTTGAGGATTTAGTTCTCCTTACCTTTGATAACTCCTACTTCCTCCTTCTATAGATTTAATTCAGATCATGAGTCACATGGTCCCTTGCATATGGTCTACATATAGAGTCTGCCCTTTCCTAACCCATTTATCTGGCAAATTCATAAATCAGGAACACCTTGTTCCCAAATAATGCCAGATGTGTAAAAATCTGCTTTGGCCTAAGCTGATGTTGATTTGTCTCTTAGTGAGTAATAGTAGTTACTGCTCAATTTGTGTACTCTTAGGGGTCTGTGCTTCATTCCACGTGAGCAGGAAAGCTTTACGTGGATGCAGAGGTACAGGGTGAGCATGTATGGCAGAAGGTGGTAGTCTTGGCCTGGGATTCATTTACAAAGACAGCTGCAATTTTGAAGAGCCAGCGTCTATTAGAGTCTGCATTGGTGGGTCAGCTAGGTTCAGAGACTCGTAAATATTGAGAATCAGTTGGCTTCTCCTGATATGTGCCCCTCACCAGCTATGTCTTCCCCATGCATAGAGTCTTACTTTTTTCCCTTGACATATTCATCTGTTAATGGATCTCTTTAGGGTGAAAAAAAGATGAATTATCTAATAATTCTACAGGAAAACTAAGAGCTCAAGGGTGAAGAAGAGGCAGCCTGGCTGCTTTGTCACCACCTGGAACTGGGTAGGCAAACGGAGAAATCACGTAGGCCAGCCTTCCTAACCCAAGGGCTATCATTCTGCTGTATATGTTTGAGTCATTGTGAGAAGAGAAAGATTTATAGGCATTATTTCAACACTTACTCAGCAAATATTTATTGAACACCTACCCTATTCTGAGCTCCGCAGTGTATTCAGAAATCAGGGCTGCAAACAAGTCATTCTTTCTCACTCCTCTCAAACACTGCTCTTTTTAACTGCCTCTAGACCACATCCTAAGTATCAATCCATGTATTGATTGAATGCTTACATGTGTAAAGGCTCTTACAGGGCTGACATTGTCAATATTTGCAAAATCTAAGACTTGGAAACTTGGAGGAAGCTTATTCTCTGTAGGGGTGTGTACTTTCATGTACTTTACATTATAGTGCAGCCCAGGTTAAGTTTATATTTTTAAAAAAGCAGAACACATTAGTACCCAAACATCACTCAAGACCAGAGAAAAGATGATAACCAGGCACTTCTCAGAAGCAATCTAACCTACTGCCGTGGATTCAGATAGCACAGGGTCTCAGCATCACATGTGTATTTGAAAAGATGTCTTTTAAAAGTAATTGTAAATATTGGAATCGTAATGTTAATAGTTCAGTAGATGACATTTGTCCTATTTGGTCACAACTGATTTCAAGGTCTAAAATATGGATAGAGACACCTAGTTCATTAAGGAGATTCCATATCTGCCAGGTGAAAACCTGGCCCTTATTTACAGTCATAACCCATGATATTATATCTCAAATGTGTGAACAAGAAAAATACAACCTTTGTAAAGCCTTTGGCCCCTGTCCAGAGGTTCATATAATGCCAAAGACAAGGGCTGGGCAGAACTGTTTCTTTTTCAGCTCCCTTCACGAGCACGTGTCATCCCATTCAAGTGAGAACACACGGTTTCAAGTGCGGCTCACAGAGTCTGGTGGTCTCCCAGAGAGGAGCTTGCCAGGCTGACTCCAGAGCAGTGTTACTCAACTCGTCAAAATCAAACACTCCTGCAAAGCTTCTTCATTCTACCTTCTAGAGAAGCCTGGCCGGCCAAGTGTATGCTGATCGGCTGTAGACACTCTATTATGAAGTCCCTATGTATATGGCTTATCAAACTCCTTATAGCTCCCTCTGCCAAAATTCTGGAAATTCTGAAGTGCTTTTCCTAACTGGAGGAGCTGTGGTCTAGTCTTCTCCAGACATTCCCTCTGTACTCTTGTTGTCTCGGTGTAAGCGCCACCAGTGTGTGCCCTTTTACTCTCATCCGTGTCCTAGGGTGCTTGACAAAGCATGTGGTCACCTTATCTTTAACTTGGATTTGAATCTACCACCGGTTAAGACTAACTCCTCCAGCATCATTCCAACTTTGTCTCCGTATAGCTATATGAACTTGGATAAATTATCAAGTTTTCCTCTGGTTTAGCATGTTCACCAAAATAATGGGGTTGTAGAAACAGATATCTACTTCCTCCCTAGTGTTGACACTCACATCAAGTGTTAGTCATATCAATTGTATTCCTGAGATAACCATTTGGGGAGCCCACTTTTTTCTCAGAGTGAGGTGAGGGAGGTAGATGTCAAAGGATCTTTTATAATCAATAGCTTGATGGAACATCCTTTATGCCATTCTAAGACGGTTGATCTTTATGCTAGGCAAAGGACAGTGACAAGTTTGTCAATATGTAAATAATGTGACAAATATTCATTTCAAGAAAGCATATTGTAATAATCCAGGTGAAAACAACTGGGAACACTGACAAAATCTTTGAAGGGTTATACCTCTGTATCCGGGAAATCTTGAAAGTAACATCTTCCTGAGTTGGAATAGGAGAGAAGATTTCACTCAGCTTCCTATCTCTTCTCCTAAAATGTCCCAAATCTAGGCCGCTGGTCTTGTCTTTCTTTGCTTCCCATCTTTCAAATGTTTTGCATGTGTTAAAAAGCAGCAGCACAGGATCCCAGGGCAGGATGTCTTTCAGTGATGAATCAAGAGATCCCCATGTACTAGTTTATAAATTGTTAACTGCTTTGGGATTCATAGAGATGAAAGATGCTTTATTTATTGTCCTTTGAGATGAAAGATGCATAATTTATAACACTAGGATTACTATTTTATTTACTCTTGCAATTCTGAAACCACATTCTTTTCTAGTGATGAAATTGCAGAATCTCTGTTAATAAATTGTGGGCAAGTAGCTTATTAAAAGCTTAGGTATTAGAACGTATGATATGCAAAAGTGGGTGTTGTATGATGGAAGCAGTATGATTCTTTTGTTGTTACACAAAGGCTTTATTCTTTTGCTCACAAGCATTAGTGAAATATTAAATATGTGTGCATGATATACAGATGTTGGCTCTGATGTGTATTCATGCAGGCTTATGATAATATAATTAGGTACATTCTACAAAAGTATCCTAAAATATGAGATTTTGCAGCCTTCTCTTTCAGTGGGCCTAGGATCTCTCTGTTGCATTATTGTATGCTTGCAGGAAATCATGTTACCAGCATCCAAAAAAAGATCAACAGTTTTGTGTTTAGGAAAATGTTGCCTTACCGGTTGATAGAACCTTTAGAATTTCCTTGTCTGGAAATCTTCACTTTGCAGCTTTGTAGAAATAGCTAATTTTATTTGTCTCTTTGCTTGGTTTCAACTAATAGGTGTGGCTCACTTCTTGTCAACAAGGTTGGGGACAATTTTCTTCTTTCTTTATTTTTGTATTTGTCCTACATCATCTCTGTGTCAGATGGACTGCTGGATGCCACAGATTGTGTGAACTGGCTGAGACAGGAACGTCAGAGTTGTTACCTATTCTGTTATTTCACCAATCCACTTTTTCTTTTGTGAAGCTGATGTCACCTACTCAGCGTTTTAGGGCATGTTGACAGTGTAACTTTTGGAAATAAGAGAGCAGGATTAGGGTAGCTATTAGCTTCTTCTTTTTCCTGCTATTAATTTCTACCAGAAGAAACATGCTTACCCTTAGACTGTTGGCCAAAGACCAATCTTAGAGAAGGAAAGTGACCTGTAGATAAATGGTTCCAGAGGCTGTAGGGTATCACTGTGCAAAGTGTCCACCAGAAACTACACAGAAAGTCCAGAGAAGCAGATGAACCAAATCCAGAATTTTTCATCTTCTTAAAATGATCTTGCCCACTTGGTTGCATGCTTTTATTTTGTTGGTTTTGTGTATTGGTTTGTTAAGATTTCAAATCCACTTGCTCATGACTTAAGTGAAGTTATTTTGATTGAAGAGTGAATTTGTTTATATTGGAGAGGCTGTATTAGGATGACATCATCAAAATTGTTGTGCTACTGAGTGCTTATTGATTTGAATAGGTGGAAGAGTGACTATGATGTAATGGACATTTAAATTTTAAGTACCAATGGTCTGTGAGGACTTACAGAGAACATTTAGCTTGGGCAAGGCTCCTCTTTGCTGATCTAAATAGCCTTCCAAAGACCTGGTAACCTTGGCTCCTTCTGTGTCTAGGCTTCTCTTCACCAGCTGAGTTAAAAGCCATGCAGCAGCCCCTTGAGGAGATCACCTTGCCTGCCAACACCAGCACCTTCATTCTGTAAGTATTGTGCCCCCGCAACAAGGGATTTTCAACTGCACTGGCAGCTGATCTCAGATCTTAAGCCACCTGTTCTGAGAAGCAACTTGTAGAAAGGTACAGCTCAACTCAGTTTGGACTTCACTTTTTTATCTCTCTTTTGCCTGGAGCAATAGTGTAATTAATCTATCATCGGGTTGGAGTATGTCATTTCTTTTTTTTAAAAATATTTTATTTATTTATTTTTAGAGAGAGGGGAAGGGAAGGAGAGAGAGTGGGAGAGAAACATCAATGTGTGGTTGCCTCTCATGTGTCCCCCACTGGGGACCCGGCCCGCAACCCAGGCATGTGCCCCGACTGGGAATTGAATCAGCAACCCTTTGCTTCACAGGCCCGTGCTCAATCCACTGAGCTACACCAGCCAGGGCATCATTTCTTCACTGGCTTATTAAAAGGTACTATCCTGCATGCTGTTGGCTTATGAAATATTATTATTCTAAATTATAATTCTGAAGCGAACCTATGATAAAGAAATTATTGGTAAAGACAATCTCAGTCTCTGAGCATAGTATTATCATGAACAAAAATATTAGGATGTGTATTAGCTTTCTTAGAGTCACTTTGGAATTTCTATAAACATTCTGTTGCAAATATTGCAAGTATTTCTAGAAACTGTAATTCCTCTGCCTCCATCTCTAGTGTGGAAAAATGTGACTAAAAATTGTTCTACTTGAGAGTAGATGCAAATGAAATGAAGCTAAGACCACTAATAACTTTCTTTCTGTGTATGGAAAATTCTGGCACAAGCTAGGGAGGACTAGCTATTATGTCTTCTCCAAGGAAAGAACTAGACTTCAACTAAAGTAGGGAACTGGAATTAGGTTTCAGAAAGTCCTTTATATCTGAGTCAGTCCGCGATGGTGGCTGAGTTTTATAGAATGTGTTTTTCCGGATGCCTGTTGCTCTCACTGACAGCACTCTTGAGGTTATAGTTGGTTGGGCAAAGGACAGAGATATTCACCTACGTAGGATGACTTAAAGAATATAGGCCTTGGGTCATTCAAATATGTTATTTTTCAGATCAGAAATTAAGTATAATTTCCCCTGAAGTCACTTGGTTGGTACTACAACAAAGATTCCAGTTTCTAAGCACCAGTGCTTTCTGTTCAGCAAACTCTGGGTGGTTCTCAGAAGCAAGAGTCAAGCTAAAGAATTATGGAGATTTCATCCTACTCTGGATAGTTGAAACTAAAAAAGTAGTATTTATTTGCAAAAACATGGAATCATATTCATCATATCAAAATGGAAATTACTTTTGTATTTCTTCAAAACATATATGACATAAAATTGCTTACATTTTTCCCCTTGAGATTATTAAAAAAGTTTACCTAGTGATGTGTGGTTATCTTTGTTTCCCTCCTTTTTATCATTACTATTATTATTGCATTAAATTTGCCTCTGGATTATACAGTGTTGTATGTTGCTTTGCAAACTTTCTATAGTTATTCAGAATGGCACTAAGGCACATCGTATATTATTAAACCTGTATCAATACATTGGTGTTTTATCATTTGTGAAAATGTTTCATTTCATTGAGGTCAATTCTAATTTTGGAAATTAAGTGCTCACTTAAGAAGGCACCTCAAGAAGGGGAAACATTTTGATCCATAAGAGAGGACATCTGCTCAGTTGTGCTTCCTCAGAGACCTATTAGCCATTTCAGGAATAAAGAGCTATGCTTTGTGGTTCTTTTAATCCCTACAGAATGTAAACAACGCATACCTGTACTCCACACTCCCACACTCTGATTATCTGAGGGGCTTGGCTTTAGAAATGGTGGAATCCTAGAACGATTAAAACCAGCAGGAATCTCTCACGTGGCCTAATTGCTTCATTTTACAGGTAAAAAATTACAGTCCTAGAGAAGTAAGGTGACTTGTCCAAGGCCATCTAGCCATTTAAAGGAAGAAACAAGACTTGCAACCTATTTCTGGTCTTCTTTATTACCATTTTTTAGTCATGCAGTTTTTTAAAAAGCATATTCTCTTTATGACATCGGTTCTAGAGAGTGGGAAAAATACTTTTGACATTAGGCAGAAGCAAAGCTGAGACACTGTGAGGTCAGTGGACTCAAGATTAAGGTCAACAGGTATCCAGTAGCAGAAGCTGTAATAATAATGCATATACAACACAATGAGAGAAGCCTGCATAAAAGTCGTCTTCAACGCATTTGGGCTGCAAGTGTGGATTTTTAGGACTGCCATTATATGATATTCCTTCTGTACACCGTGCCTCTGGCCCTAAGGCCATATTGTAAACTGAGGTGTGTGAACACTGCATCAAATGGAAAAGAGGCGAATGTGCAATTTCAGCTTGTCTCTAGAAGGCCTCCAAGAACTGATCATTACCTACAATAGGGAAGATAATATCTTTCCTTTTTTTTCTGAATGGTCTGCTTGCTTATTGCTATAATTTTACAGCTTTTACTTGGCAGCTCTGATAAAACAGAGAAGCAGACGAAAGGTCTGCTTATTTGGAACAGTTGTTCTCTCTTGTCCAGACAACCATTATAAATGCTAAGCATGAACAAAGGAAAAGATTACATGAAAAAAAGGATCACTTGTGATATTGGGAACTAAGAACTTACAAATTGCTTGGTGTTTCTCTTGAACACAAAGGTATTGCTGTGATGTGTCTGCTCTGCCTGGCTGTGTATATAAAATAATTTCCTCAGGATGACCTTTATTTTCAGTGCAAAGTCCCATGGTGTTGTGTCGGAGGCTGCAGAAGCCAGTGGGGCATTTTAGCAGCCCCTGGAAGGTGGAGACTGATTTTTCAAGCTTCTAAAAGTCGTGTTTACTCTTGTTGTCTCTGCTTTCAGTTAATGTGTACTGATGATGTAAGGCCAAAGTGGGAATTGTGACAGACCCTAGTTAATTTTATTAGTTATTTGTCAATAATATTTGTTGAGTTGTCTACAATAACTTGATTTCCTTCCTTCCTTCCTTCCTTCCTTCCTTCCTTCCTTCCTTCCTTCCTTCCTTCCTTCCTCCCTCCCTCCCTCCTTCCCTCCCTCCCTCCCTCCCTCCCTTCCCTTTCTTCTTTCTTTTATTAAAAGCTCACAACTCTGGAACACATATTATTGCTCCCACTTAAATGAAGGCTCAGAAAGATGGCTTGGCCACATTACCCCAAATAGAGTTATACCAGATAGAAGTTAACTGTTAATCCACTGGCTCTGAATAATTATTAATAGATCTTCTTTGTAATCTCCATACCAGGTTTGCTCAATACATTATTTCATCACCCCAATCAATTAGCACCTGAATTGATATGAAGCAAAATTGCAAAGTGGGAGGAGTTTGCCTTTGGGTCTTGTTTTTTGCATCATCTATCAGAACACTTCCATTCCTTCCTCCTGGCAACATGCGTTTCTATCCACTGGGTCTTTTAACCTGTGTGTTATTCTCACTTACTCTGCCTCAGCTGATTGTTAACTGGTTGCTGTTAAATGTTGGTTCACCTATATTCTCCTTGGCCTTCTCCACCCACAAACCAGCCAAGGGCTCCCAACCATTCCGCTCTGCACCTCTCCGTGCAGCCACTGCCTCCACCTGTGCAAAATGATGTGAAAGCTTCTGGTGTGAAGCAGATATTCAGATGCTGTCTTGTCACTGTGTCATCATATAATTTCTTCTCTGTGTTTCCACAGAACTTTGTATATGGCTTTCCATCTATGATTTATATCATTGTATAGTTTATTCTTGCTTATATTTCTATCTTTCTTGCAAAACTACAAAGTTGTGAAGAGCCAGGATGGTGTTTTGCTAATGCATTCTCAGTTCCTAGCATTGCACCTGGAATAAGATAATCAATGAAGACTTGACAAATAAATGGAGAAGTCTGTGTTTTTCTGATGCTTTCCCCTGCTTTCTCAATTCCTGTAAATTTCTGATTGCTGGCTCTTTTCTAGAACTTTTGGCCATCAATTTTGTTTTTTCTTCCCAACTTCTGAGGGTTTCCTGACTCCCTACTAAATGTTCAGACTTTGTTTTACTGCATTTCATAGTATTTATATTTTTAGGGTGTTTGTGTTTTTTCCTAGCTTTGAATCTGCAGTGTAACCTGACTTTGTAGCAGTCGTACCTACAATTTATTTGAAATAAGCATAGCTTGCTTGTTTGGCTAGCTTTGATTACTGATATCTGCTCAAACTTTAATCACTTTTTTTTCTGTTTGTAAGGTCTGATCTTGGAATTAGAAGAAAGTTTTGAACCCTAACTCTGTATCTTCTTAACTGCATGACTGGTAACTTAGCCTTTTTGAGCTCATTTTCCACATCTGTAAAAAAATAGTTAATAACAAGAATGAATAGGGTAATATATGTAGAAGAACTTTGCAAATCAACACTAAGTTCTTCTGCCACACCAAAATTACTGGGCTATCACTGCTTTACACCAGTCAAAAGGAAGTTCTTAAACACGGAAAATCCTCTTCAAACCATAATAACAACCTCTCCCAAGGCAGGGAGAGAGAGTGTTAGGACTTGGCATATCACCTTGGGACGGGAGCCAGCTCTGGACTAGATCATCTTTGGAACCAGTGGGAACTGCTGTTGTGTGGTTTGCTAAATTTAGATATGTGATTTAGATATATCTATTATTAGATATATAAATTTAGATATATATAAATTAAAGGTTGAATGTTCTTCAGCCTTACTTAGTGTTTGGAAATTATTTTAAAATCAGTTTTTCAAGATTGGAAGCAATTCTGAATGTTTAAACCTGGCAATATATTTGTTACAACATATAATGAGTGCAAAAATTACAAACTCTAGGCTCTCTCACATATTAATGTTGTCTTAAATAGCCTTTAGAAGCAAGTTAGAAAATAGACATGGATGGGAACCTAAGGAAAAGTCAGAACACCCTTGCCTGTCTTCAATAAAGTCTTCATATTAAAATTTCAGATGAACATGCCTAAAAGCCTTCAAGAGTTCTGTCAAATGGCATAGGAAAATATTTTCTAAATTTATGTATTTTATACTGAAAATAATCCAATCTTATTTCTGTTTTGTAACATAGAGAACTGACATCATTATATTCTCTATAAAAGAAGAATATTACTTTAAGGAATATTATTCTTTGTTCCTTTGTGGAAGAACATCGGATGTGGTTGAGGGAGCTGCTTATAGAAAATGTTAAGTAAATGAAAATGTCTGACACTACCAAGCATGACTGGAGATCTCAAGATGCTGTATTTATACTAATTTAAAGAGTTTGTATTGTCTCTAATTTTTATGTTTCAAAGTTGTTTTGAATGCTGAACTTTATAATATGCATTTGAAATGCACTCTAAAATGGTGGTCTAAAGGTTTTGAAATTTGGGGGTGGCAGTGGTTGTGGTATGAATGCCTTGTAAGGTACAGATGTGAGTAATGCCTTTTGCTCTGCTGCACTACTCCATAAATCAAAACCTTTCCTCATTATCACAGTGCATTGCTTCAGGCTGGCTAAGTCACAGCTGAAAAACCTTTGAAGAGCTTGTGTAATGCTTGGAACACGCTCTACTGAAGATATCTGGGTTTCTGGAAGCACTGTGCTCTGTTCAAAAATGGTCAAAGGGAGTTAGAGACTCATCAAGCTGACTGTGGTACCTACAGTTTTGAGGATATTTCAAGTACTTATTTTTAACCTGTGCTTCAGCTAGTTCCCATGCTATTCATATCCTTTTAGCCATAAACCAGTTAAGCATGATTGATGAAAAAGAACTATACAAACGAGGAAGTCTATACTGGAAGATGTGATGTGCAGTCAGGAGCCCTTTATAGAAAACTTCTTCTATAAAGGGCTAGATAAGAAATAACTCTGACTGTAAAGACCACGTGGCCTTTGCTGAAAGTGCTTCATCTGGCTGTTGGGCTGTAAGAGCAGGCTCAGGCAGCACGGAAACAAACAAGCACATCTGTGTTCCAATAAAACTTTATGAAAAGAGGCAAGAGGGCAGATTTGGACTATGGATTATAATTTTCTCACACCTGTTCTAAGCAGTAGCTTTGCCATGACATAAATTTTTTTAACTTATTGTCTCCATGAAGAGGAAGGATTCAGACCAACACAGAAAAATTACTGAGACACTAATAATCATTAAAACCCAAGATAAGAAGGGCTCAGACATTTTGCTGTAGCAGACATATATCTCCCTCTACTTCAGGAGAGAGAAATGATTTTCTTTCAAATCCTGTAGGCTTTATTCAGAGCAAACAAACAGCTGGGGGGAGAAATTGAACCCTCTCTTTCTTGAGTGAGTCTCAGAGCTTGTCCTCTGGTTGTAATTACTGAACAGTTGACTGTATGTGGATAGATTATGTACGACCCAAACATAGAGGCTAAATCCAGGAAAAGGCAATCAGATTCTAGAACTGAGGCATCAGAGTGCCACGTAGCTGATGACTCACACTGTTTGTCTCACCTCCTTTTCCTATGGCTCAAATGGAACAATTTTCCTATTTGTTTCCACATCCAGAGAAGATAAGTAGGGGTGGGGTGGAGCTAAAACAAGCAAAGAGGCCTTGGAAGAATAGAGTGAAGTGGCAGGAAGGATACAAAGAAGGAAATAGACAATTTGAGTCAAATCTAGCTCTAAAAAAATTCTAAATGTTGATACACGGAACTGTCTTTGGCCCTGTCACTCTTGCCTCCTCTCACTCTGCCCAACCACTTCCAGGGCGAAGGGCATCGGTGCCACTTAATGGGTCACAAACCTTCACCCTGCCTTAGATGGGGTCTATACCTCCAGGCTTCTCTTTCCCCTCTTTTCTCTCATCAAACTTTTCAGATAATTTTAGATAGCTTCTAAGAGGAAGGGTAGTTTTTATACTGATGTGGGAATAATGGATAGCCCCAAATTAATCTGTAATTTACAACATTCTGGAAGTATAGGGTGTTACTTTTAAGCAGAGAGAAATTCCATGGTATCCCTTAAATGACACCAAAGAAGCCATAGTCTTCTCAGCTTTCTAATCAGGAACAAAACAGAAATTTTGAAACTAATGTATTCTGAGAGTCAGCTGATTCTTAAGATTTGGAAGGTTGCCCTTCATTTTAGTATTTAAATATGGTGATGAGACTCCACCCCATATCATTATGAAAATAGCTTTGTTTTTCTTATGGATTTCAAGAGGATAGAGATCTCTTGGCTGAAAATTGCACAATCATTTCCTTCTTAGGCATTACTCACAGTACATAGAGATTGCTCCCCTCTTGTTGGCCCACTCTCCCCAACATGGCCATCACCCCAGTTTTTTTATTCCCTCATGAATAACAACAGTGATTGTCTTGTGCACAGCAGGTATGTTCCAAAGGTTGGAAGTAATGTTGGGAAATTATATATACAGTACAATGTAGACATCAGTTTTAATTTAGTATTAGATATTACAGTCTCAAAAATTCTTGAGTCATGTCTGAAAATAGGATGTCAGCTTTCTCTCTGCTTAGGGCCCCTACCTTGGTGCTAGGGCCTTCTTTTCCTATGTTCTTTCTCAGCTCATTCTCACTTGTCCCATTATTTATTTGAACCCTGTGTCCTTTATCCTGTATTTATATATTTTTCACTATTCTCTGAAGAAAAAATGTTGTTTCTAAAGCCTCTTCTAAAAATGGAGAGGGGCTTTCCCATTCACACTTACACACAAAAAGATCCTCAAAGTAATTTCTTAGGCATAGAATCTCCTCTCAAATATGAATAATACCATAACCCTAGACTGAAGAAGCAGATGCAGTTGGTTCTTGTATTATAATTATAACAATTTTTCTTCTCTTGTTGTATTTAATTATTGATTATCCAGTAATCTCATAATTGCAAATGCAATCAATTTTTTCAGTTGTACTTCTTAAAATCCTTAGCACATTGTACATTGAACTGCTTCTACTCTCTCCTCCCTGAAGTTCTTTCATACTTTGGTTTCCATAACATTGTGCTTGCTTGGTTATTTTAATTCATTGAACATTTCTTTTCCATTTCATTCCTTAGTTCTTTTTTATGGTAACATAGCCCAAGAATTGTAGGTTAAAACACCAGCTGTGGTTTGGAGGTGTTGGGGTTCACAGTAACAGTCAGAGGGGGGTCCAGAAGCCAACAGGCAAAATGAAGACATTTATTTATTCATTGCTGACCAGTCCCACACTTGCAAAAAATACACAACTAAATGTATAAGCATACCTCAGAGATACTGTGGGCTCAGTTCCACTACTGCAATAAAGTGAATATTGTGGTAAAATGAGTCAAAAAATTTTTGATTTCCCAATGCATATAAAAGTTATGTTTACACTATGCTGTAGAACTTAAGTATACAATAGCATTATGTTTTTTTAAAGAAACACTGTTCATACCCTAATTAAAAATACCTTATTGCTAAACACTGCTATTGCTATTATCTGAGCCTTCAGCAAATCATAATCTTTTGGCCAGTGGAAGTTCTTGCCTCAATGTTGATGAAAATCCAATATCTGTAAAACATTAAAGTGAAGCACAATAAAACAAGTATGCCTGTATATTTGGCTATTTTTCTACTTTAAAATAATAGGCTCTAGTAACCCCTTTCATGATTTATCTCCTCTTTGCTTGCCTCTTTGCCAGTGGTATAAAACACTGTCTCTCAAGCTGGAAATATTGCATCATCATTTTAACATTCGTCTCTATTGAACCTGAGACTTAGGTGACAACTAGGTCTTTATGACATTTTCATTCCCAGCACCTCTTGCTTCTGTCTTTTCTCTTGCATATTCATTGTCAACACATTAGTCCAGTCCCGTATTACTTTCAAATTCCCCAGTTACCCATGGAGACACGGAAAAAAATTTCTATTCCTCCACTACTGAATAAATTGAATAGATTCTTAAAACTCAGTGAACATAGTGTTTTTTTACTGCAAAATTATAATATTACCTAAGCACTCTATTAAATTCAATGCAATTAAATCTAATAAGTGTTTTTAATGGGATAAAGCAGAATTTATCTGAACTCCTCTCTCTGCTAATTGGCGAGCCTAGTTGTGTGCTGGCTGGACTTCACACAACCCTAATATAAAAGTGGACAGGGATGACTCAGCTGCCAGATGTAAAATAATCCAAAAAACAATGTAGGGCTTTGGGTGAACACAGCTATGAAACCTGCCCGGTGTGGGAGAAGGTCCAGCAGGAGCATGTGGCAGCAGGTGGCCTGCTGCTTAAAGTCACACACAGGCCCGTGTGCATTACGTGCTGTGGTAGCAAGGAACCGAGACGAAAGTCCCTTTATTTGTGTTTGTTTTTGTTATACAAGTCACTTTAAAAATGTTTTTTGTTTGTTTTTGCAAGTCACTTTAAATGTTTTATTAAATTATTATTTATTTATCTTTAGAGGGGAAGGGAAGGAAAGAGGGAGAGAAATATCAGCGCATGGTTGCTTCTAGTCAGTCCCCTGCTGGGAACTGGCCTGAAACCCAGGCATGTGCCCTGACGGGGAATCGAACCTTGATCCTTTGGTTTGCAGGCCCGTGCTTCATCCACTGAGCTACACCAGCCAGGGCAAAAAAATGTTTTTACACATCTGACGTGGAACTGAAATCAGAAATTCCACAGATATATGACAGTTTTAGGGTCTCATCTTGTTATTTCATTCACTGTTTATTATATTCATAATTTATAAGCACTTAAGCCATTCACTGCTCAGTCAATGAAAATTAAACAATAAATAAGACAGTCAAGGCCTTTTCTTTCTTGGAATTGATATTCTGGTAGGAGAAAGTAGATTATAAAATAGGAAATAACCTAATGTCAGAGAAGGGGAGCACAATAAAGGAATAAAACTGGCTAATGGGCCAGAGAATGACTGAAAGGATTTTAATGTAGACTGGATGGTTAGGGGAAAAGTACCATTTAAACCGAGTCCTGAACAATGAGAAGAATGAGCCAACCATGCAAGAAGTTTATTCTAGGCATAAGTAATAGGAAGCCCAACAGTCTGAGATAAGAGGAAGGACAACAATAACAAAAATGAAATCAGAAAGTGTCAATAGGCAGAGATAAGATATGAGAGATGTACTAGAGCTTTTTGGCAGGGAGTGATATGTGCACTGAACTCTCAGTGGGAAACCATCAGTGGGTTGTAAGGAGAAAAGTGACATTCTAACTCTCTTACCTCCCTTTAGGGCTCATGCGGTTACTCTGATAGCAATTCTGCTCCTTGCTGCTTGTCTTCTTTGTTTCCCTTTTCTTTGAGAATAGCCATATTCTCCTCTCAAAATTCCAAAGAAAACCAATTGATCAGGTGATTAATTACTTTTAATCAGGTTACCTCATGAGTTGTTTGGTGAACCATGGATGGGCCATTCTTGGTTCAGCAATGAAGTTTTGGTACAATCAGTGTTCACACCGGCACAAAGGGATAGTTGCTTCTATGAGCTGGAAGCTCAGGACAGACACATTGTATTTAAAGTAGATGGAACGTCAGGAATGGAAGACTGATTTGTCCAGTTTGTGCCTTCTTCTGCATGCATAAAAACCAGCAAACTAATTAAAACTATTTGAAGCAAAATGCATTGATATTTTTATGTATTAAATAATTATATATTTGTAATATATAATTAATATGGCACATATCATAATTGTATATGAATTACATATAATTATTATATGTAATATAATTAGATAATATCAACTATGAAAGACTGAAAAATATATTTATGTGGAAAATTGGGATGATGGGTTATGTTAAATCAGACCCAGTTTTCTTGGCCCTGGAGGCATGTCTGGCAATATGGCTAGAAGAGATTAGCACATGGTTTGCGATCCTAGATGGAGATGTCTTTGTGCATCTTCTTGGCAGCTTTGCAGATAATCTGCCCATATACATCTGGTGTATTGCTGTGAAATGTTGCACTCAGAGCATCTAAAACACCTGTTACTTGTTATTTTCCTTGCTGAGAAACAAATAGTTTAAATTTTATCTTTCCCAGCTTTTTTTTTTTTTTGAGAAGTCTTAGGGATCCTTAATCAATCTACTCAGTTATAGGTTAATCTGATAACCATGGAATAAGATCATGGCAAAGCCCAGGAATAGAACCTGGGTCTTCCATTTTCTAATTCAATGGTTTTTATAATTGTGTCTGGAGATGTGTGTATGAGCGGGAAAAATAAAATAATGAAACATATGGGAGAACTGAAATGTAGGAATTGACTTTGGTTGGGGAGAGACAGTGGTGGGAATAATGAAAGGAAAAACAGCATACTGAGGAAAAGGGACAATGGGATGGGCAATAGAAGTGAGTATAACAATAGGTAAGTATCCAATATAGGAAAACAGACAATGGAATTTCTGGATCGCATGGCACTTGTAATTTTAATTTTCTGAGGAAAGTCCATACTGTTTTTCACTGTGGCTGCACCAGTCTGCATTCCCACCAAAAGTGTATAACGGTCCTCTTTGACCACATCCTCTCCAACACTTGTCTGTTGATTTATTAATGATAACCATTCTGATGGGTGTGAGGTGATATCTCATTTTGGTTTTAATTTGCCCTTTTCTGATGACTAAATACATTGAGCATACTTTCATATGTCTATTGCCCCTCTGTATGTCCTCTTTTGATAAATATCTATTCAGGCTCTCTGCTCATTTTTTTAACCAGATAGTTTGTTATGTTTTTTAACCAGGTAAGTTGTATGCATTCTTTATATATTTTAGATATTAACCCATTATCAGTATGTATCATTGAAGAATACTATATGATTTTACTTATATATGGAATCTAAGAAACAAAATAAAGAAACAAACCAAACAGAAACAAACTTACAGATACACAGAAAAGAATTGTTGGTCTATTGAAGGAAGGGGTGTTGTGGGATGGGTAAAAAAGGTGAAGGGATAAAGAACTACAAATTGAGTTATAAAAACAGTCATGGAAATGTAAAGTACAACATAGGGAATATAGTCAATAATATTGTAATAACTATATACGCTATCAGACAGGTACTAGACATTGGGCTGACCATATGGTAAGCTACATAAGTGTCTAATCACTAGGTTGTTCACCTGAAATGAATATAATATTGTATGTCAACTGTAACTGAAAAATAAAAAAATAAATTAAATTAGAAAAGAAAAGTAGACAATGTGACTCATACACCATTCTGAAGTCAATGAATTGCCTTTAGGTCTTAAGATCATTTTTCATATGAGAAGTTTTAACTGGTTTGACTTCTTTGAAGAGCTTTTGTCATGGAACTAGAAAGCTATCAAGAATTTTATGGGCTGTGGTTCCATATCTGATTGAAATGGCATGGTTTGGCTCATCTGTAACTGCCTGACGGTCTCCCAGAAACGGCAGATGTTGGGTAAAACGGGCCTAGTGACCAGGAGAGCTGTACACCCCTTGAGTCAGCAACTGTGTCATCCCTGTGGGATGATCAGGGGTTAGCACAGGCCAGCAGGCTTCTTTTCCTTCTTTTCCGCTGTGATTTATGCATTTCTTCCTATAGGGCTTCTCTGTGGAAACAAAAGAAGCAAAATTCTTAGTGTGCTTGTCCTCTGTAAAAAGTCATCTATTGTTTTAAAGACAACATATACTGCTATAGGCAGGGGCTAAAAATCTTTTTCTGAAAAGGTCAAGGTAGTAAATATTTTCGACTTTGCAGACCACACTTACAGAGGAAAAAGAGTTATTGCTTTGGTAATACTGAACCCTAGTTTTCACTCATTTTCCCCAAATGCAGTTCTTGATACAGCCTGGTCCAGGGACAAGGTTCTGCCATCTGTCAGATTCCTCCTTGCCATAGAAAGGCACAGGCTTCATGCTCTAGGACGAAAAAGGCATGGCTTTTGTTATGGTTGTGTGTGTATTGCCAGCTTCCCCAGAAAAGTTGTATCAATGTATGGGAGTGGCTACTTCCCAGAAAATATTCCCTCCAATCCTATTACACAATTAATCCAGACTAATTAGTTTGAAACAATGAAGTCACACAATGGGTGCTCTATGATGCCCATAAGCAGATGTACTGAAGCTTCCATAGCAGAAGTGGAGGGGCAATTTATGAAATGGTGCTCCAGTGGCTTCTGTGTTTTTCTGCTTTAACAAATTGCCTCACTGAATCACAGGGGAAATTTATGATATATGCCCTTTTATGAAGAAAGCATCATAAGGAGGTTGAGTGGATAGAAAGCACAGCTTTAACAAAAAAATCAATGAACTGTTGCTTTCAAAAATACCACGGAATTTATTTTGTGACTAATTTAGACATCAGGCAATATCCACTGAGCACCAGGAACTATTGCCAGGAACTATGCTAGGAGCTTGGATTATAGGAAACAGTTAAAAACTTACATCTGATTTAGGAGATCAAAGTCTAAAGGGGAACAGACCTGGGAAGGGCAATCAGCTGATGACGCTCAGGAGCTTGGAAGCAAAATCCTCAGTCCACACATGAGGTGCTTTCCTCCACATAGATTTTGGTGGTGCTCTGTTCACTTGTGAGCACAGAAAGAAAGGGAAGTACCGAGTCCCTTATTGCTGCTTATCTCTGCCCTATGACCTCCTACTGGGGTGACTAAATACAGTCAATTATTCAGCATTTTTCCATTTAAAAATTGTATGTATCGACACATAATTCAATTTAAACTAAAATGCCAAATATTTTGACAAATCCATGAAACATCACCAAATAGCAGAATGAGTGTAATCACAATATCCCTAATAAGGACAAAGGATGAGGAGAATTTGGTCTTTACCCAAAAAGTCCATGTACCTCTTGTGACTCACATCTTCAGTTTGAAAATCAGTGCCATAGTTTTTAGGGGTTTTAATTCATGGTTACTTCTTTTGGGCTGTCAGTAAAAGCTAGATTTAAAGCCAAAGTAACACTTTCTCCGATCCCATAGTGACCGAGAATATATGGACTTCAACCGAAGATTTTCATGTCGCTGTCAGCTCCTTCAGGGGTCTCACTTCTATAATGCCTTTCCCCTGAGCACTGCTTGTAGGACTGGCCCCCTAATTAGAATGATTACAATATGGCATTAAAGTGACAAAAACAGAACTCAGAATTACAGTTATGCCATGATTACCTCTGTGTTAAAATGTGTACGCATCTGAGCAAAGACTAGAAGGGAATATTTCCAAGGTGAAGTTGTTTATTATGTCAGAAGCAGGAAATTGACACAATATATTTTTCATTTCTAAACCTTAAATATTGCTATCAAGACCTCTTTTATCACTCTGAAAAAAGGTTCATCATAATAATTGTGTACAATAAGAGCAGAGCAAACTTTTGGGACACTTTTGACAATCCAACATAGAGTCACTGTCGGCCGTGACAGTTATGTCAAGCACTATGTCAAGACTGAAATAATGAGGAGCAACAGGAACACCCTTAGAGGAAGACTAGAATGCTCGAAACCACAAGACTGGACACTTGGATAAGGACTCCATCTGGACACCAATATGAGTGGTACCTCTACCTCCTCTTGGACTATAAGATCTCAGAGCTCCGACCACCCAACACTTGAGCTCGTCTGTACCGTGATCACACTGTGTCCTGTGGGACTCCCACTCACCAAATGCATGCTGCCATTGTAGCAGCCAATGCATGCCAGCTTGAGGCTGATGCCCGCCTCTCCAACTGTGGACGCTACCAATGACCGGGGTTCGTACCAAATGACCACTCTGCTCTCGTGTATTGAGTAAGTTCTTCCTCTCTGTGTGTAACCTCTGTGTGACTTTATTGGCCTACTGGGGAGGTCTCCCCTCATATGCCTGGCACTGTGAAAATACACAAATGCAGGGGAGTGACTACTTTCCGAGACACTCCCTTGCTCACAACAATGTTAATAATAAATATTTTAGAGAAGATCAAAGTTACCATCACACCCTATGCAGTTGTGCCCTGACCAATGTCAGTAGTCAGTAGAAATTGTAAACAAAAATAGGGGCAGCTGACACTGGATGACTAATTTTGTGTTTTTAAGTAAGAAAAAAATGCATCCACCATCAAGATAATTGCCAAAGATAGAGGCCACTTTAATACCAAATAATTATACTAATGAAGTATCAGAGACAACCACAGTGTTCGTGGCCACCTGGCTAATGGTGCTATGGTTGCTAAACACAAACACTCCGTCTACACTTGGAAGGCTGGTGGGTTCTACTAAGACTTCCTGTAATCAGCACTGTCAGTTGCATACTCAACACCTATTCATCTCATTTTTTTCTCCCTGATAGGAATCTTTTCTGGCTTTTAATATTTATTCATCCACCCTGTTTCCAGTTGTAGAATGGGGTTCAAATTTAGTCTAAGTCAATTATCCTGTGGTATTCCTTTTGTAGCCTTTTAAAATAAGAGATAGGCATGTGACCTATTTGATGGAAGGGAAAAAATTACAGATCTAATACACAGGGTGACCAGTGACCACATGTCTAATTTCGTCTGAGACAGTAAAGGTTTGTACATTTTGTCTTGGTGTAATTATTAATAGTGTCTCCTTTCATTCTTAAAAGCATCATTGTTTGGAAAATAACTTTTATGTTCATCCTTACTATAAACCAGTCTTGGGGGAGCTATTTTCTTTCTCCCTCCCACTGAATGTAAATAAAAAATTCCTATAGCTCTGTTTATAGTCATCCTGAGAATATGAGGAACACTTCTCGTAGGATAACCCTGACTCTTAGGTCTGGGAAGTGAAGAGATTAAAGGAACCTCAATTCTTCTTTTTTTAAAATCTCACCTGAGGATATGTTTATTGATTTCAGAGAGAGAGGGGGAGGGGATGGGGGGAGAGAGAGAGAGAAAGAATATCAGTATGAGAAAAAAACATCGATTGGTTGCCTTCCATATGCACCTGGTCCTGCAACCCAGGTATGTGCCGAGACTGGGAATCAAACCTGCAGACTTTTGGTGTACAGGACAATGCTCCAACCAACTGAGCCACTCAGGCAGGGCAAAGAATCTCAATTCTTGATGACATAATTGAGTTGTTGACTGCATCACGCCTGAATCCTACCCTACCTCACCCTACTTCTACCTCTGTAGTCAACAAATTTTATTATTGTGTGTGACGGATTGATTTGTTACTGTTACTTACCGACCAGATGACCCTAACTAATATGTATCCCAAAGAGTAATTCTACTCTCCTTCTGGGAGGAGAGTAGAATGTCTCCCAAATGTCTCCTAATGTCTCCCAAATCTGTATACAATACATGCTTGTCAGACATGCTGATACCTTTTCTTCTGAGAAATTAATGTCCTTGTGAAAACTTTGCCAACTCTATTGAAAGCACCATATTTCCCCCCAAAGAAACAACAATTCCTTATCATTAAAGAGAAATGGGAAACTCCTAGAGCA
Organism: Sturnira hondurensis; assembly: GCF_014824575.4. NCBI lineage: Eukaryota > Metazoa > Chordata > Mammalia > Chiroptera > Phyllostomidae > Sturnira > Sturnira hondurensis. The sequence goes on along the minus strand of NW_028096448.1, from coordinate 8,050,442 downwards.
ATATTTTGAACATTCCAATGTTAGAATCATATAGAGAACTTGTTCAAAGTGCAGATGCCAGTACAGTAGATCTGGGCGGGACCTGAGAGAGAACATTTCTGACAGGCTCCCAGGTGATGTTCATGCTGCCTATCATTGACCACACTAGGAATAACAAGATCCTAGAGGACTCACACATTTAAAATATTTTTTAAAATATTTTATTTATTTATTTATTTATTTATTTATAGAGGGGAAGGGAAGGAGAGAACTATCAATGTATGGTTGCCTCTCGTGAGTCCCCTGCTGGGAACTGGCCTGCAACCCAGGCATGTGCCCTGACTGGGAATCGAACTGTGATCGTGTGGTTCGCAGGCCCGCACTCAATCCACTGAGCTACACCAGCCAGGGCTAAAATATTAATATCATTTAATAATCTCCATGAATTCTAGCTTCCTAAACCATGAATTATTTGGCCTCCTAGTTTCCTTCCAACTCACAAAATCTGTTTAGCTATTTTTCTAGTAGATAATTTCCCAAGGCTATTCAAAATAGACAGATGTTTGATAGCAAGGTTGGGAGATATATTGGAGATATTATTAAATGGAATAAATGTTCCTACTTGTTTGTTTTGAATAGAAAAGAATTCCAGAATAAATTTGAAAGACTCCTCTTATGATTTTTTGTTTTGTGGACAGTAGAAGATGGTGTAAAACTTGTGGGCTGATAGTCAACATCAGTCCAGATTCTAGCTGATAATGAGAGTCCGTTAAATCATTTCACCTGGCTTAGTCTTTTTCTCATCTTTAAAAATGTGAGGATCAGATCATTCGCAAATTTCCTTTCAGAACCAAAACTCTACAAACACAATAAGCAACATTCTGCCTGTGGCTTACAATCATCTGAGACTATGATGTTTGTGGCACACCAGCAGTTTGCCATCGACTGATCCCAGACTCTCCATCAAGTCCTCTGGCTTCAGTGCCTGCGGCCCAAACCAGCGCCAACGTGGAGAATTCCCAGTGACTTATACTCGAGGCCAGGAGATTCCTTGCATCAACAAGATCTGTTCTAAACTTCATTCTGCATCAGAATCTCTGTGAGACTTTTGTTAAAACAGATTCCTGGACCCCATGCTCAGACTATATGGTTGAATAAATCTGGGGTAGGGCCTGAGAATTTGCATTTTGAAGTCCTTGTGGGTAATGCTGATGCTCCTGATCCGGGGACCACACTTCGAGAACTGAGTGTTCTCGAGCAAAGCTGTAAACTTAATGGTACGCTTTAGGCTCTTCTTACTTGTTGGCTAATTCTGCCCTTCACAACTCTGCTAAAAATCTGTGAGGTGCTCTGCAAGGTGCCAGTGTGTGTCGTGGAAGCCCCCCCACCTGTCTGTTTCTTGGGCTGGCATCATGTGTTAAATATTGTAATTTGTCTGTGCTCCTTATTCCATGTATTTTCAAGTAATTTTTAAATAAACAAATTTTAAAAACTGAAAACAATATGCAGATAAGCAAGCAAATTACTTGCAGTTTTCTCTCAGTTAAAAATATTACATATGTATATATTTTCTCTAGAGTTTCTCTCCTTTGGAATTAGGCCATGTGTATAATTCAGCATCCTGATTCTTTTATCTTTCCACCTCACACTATATATAGCATGAGCAATTTCTTTTTTAAAAATTAATTTATTTATCTATTTTTATTTTTTTCATATTTTATTTATTTATCTTTAGAGGGGAAGGGAAGGAGAGAGGAAGAGAAACATCAGTGTATGGTTGCTTCTCATGCATCCTCTGCTGGGAACTCGCCCCTGCCGGGAACTGGCCTGCAACCCAGGCATGTGCCCTGAATGGGAATCGAACCACGATCGTCTGGTTCTCAGGCCCACGCTCAATCCACTGAGCTACACCAGCCAGGGCTCAATTTCTAGTTTATTAAAATCATAATATTAAATGCCTTCATAATATTGTAGACATGATTATTAATGTGGTTTAATTATTTCTCCCATGATTAAATACTTTGATTTTTCATAATTTTAAATGGACAAATGACAAACATCTTTACCTACTACTCTGATATCTTTCTTGAAACATATTCTTAGAATCAGTTACCAGACCAAATTGTGAGCCTTTTTAAGATTCTTAACTACTGCTGAATTGCTTTCCAAAAGGCCACACCAACATATCCTTCATGAACAATAAAGGAGCAATCTCTTACCTCTTGGCCCCAGGGACTCTTCTCCTAAAATCTTTGCTAGTTTAATAGTGAAAATGTGCATTCCATTAGTGTTTTAAATGTGGAATGGAAATAAGTCATCTTTGATTATCCTAATGAGTCTAAACCTTTTTACTTGTTTATTGGACATACATATTTCTATTACAGTGATTGTCAGTTCCTATAAATAGTTTTTTTTTCTTTTAATTTTATTTTGTGTTGGTTTCAGGTGTACAGCTTAGTGGTTAGACAGTCATATATTTTGCGTAGTATTCTTCACCTCAATCTTTTCAGTGCCCCAACTGACACCATACATAGTTACTGCGGTATTATAGACTGTATTCCCATTGCTTTACTTACATCCCCATGGCTATTTTGTAATTGCTAATTTGAGCTTCTTAATCCCTTCACCTTTTTCACCCAGTCACCCAAACCCCTGCCCCTCTGACAACTACGAGTTCACTCTCTACATCTATGAGTCTGATATAATTTTGTTTGTTTATTTATTGTCTTCTTTAGATTCCACGTATAAGTGAAATCATATGTCAGTGGTCTTCCTCTGACTTACTTATTTCACTGAGCATAATACCCTCTAGGTCTATCCATGCTATTGCAAATGATAACATTTCATTCTTTTTTATGGCCAAGTAATATTCTATGGTATAAATGTAACATAGCTTTTTTATCCATTTGTTCATTAATGGGAACTTGGGTTGCTTCTATATCTTGGCTATTGTAAATAACACTGCGATGAACAAAGAGGTGCATTTATTCTTTTTAATTAGTGTTTTGGGTTCCCTTGGATAAATCTCCAGAAGTAGAATCACTGGGTCATAAGGCAGGTCCAGTTTCAATTTTTATATATGCTTCTATACATAGTTTAGAATATATGTATTTTATCTTTTCAAGCTGTATATGCCTTCTGAGAAAAAATAGAATTATCATTAAAGAAAGAAAAAACTTGTAATTCAATAACAAAAAATTAACTACTGTTAACATATTGTCAGGCAGGATCCAAGATGGCAGAGGAGTGAGTGGAAGCTATGCTAACCTCCTCCCAGGACCAAACTGGAATTACAACTAAATTGTAGAGAAATCATCCTGAATAACCACCTGAACATTAGCTGGTGAAAAGTCTTATAACCACGGACAGACAGAAGAAGCCACATCACCACAGCGTGACTGGTATGGGGTGCGGAGAAGACATGAGAGGGCTGACTGGGATCCCACGTGTCACAGCTGAAGTGCGGGAAGAAAATTTCAGTGGCTGGTAGGTTCCCCCTGAGAAGTGAGGGGGGCGTCTAAACCCAAAGCTGAACCCCCCAGCCTACAGCACCAGAGCCAGGAACCCAGATAACATCCAGCTGTGAAAAGTGGTGGGGTTTCTATCTGCTAGGGAGAGATGGCTGGAGACACAGAGAACCTCTTAAAGGGCCAATGCATATAATTTCATTCACAGCCACTTTCCCTGGACTCAGGCAAAGTGGGGGCAGAATGGTGTAGAGACACTTGAAGAGAGTCTGGGGACGATGACTTTGAGGAGAAAGTGGCTCTGATGATGAAAGTGACTTTGATGATGACTCTGAGGGAATAGCCACTAGGATCCCTTTGCTGAGTCCCCATACTGTAGGAGCCATCTTCATAGACAGAGCAGTCCCCCACAGCAGTCATTAGTCCCCTCTAAGTGGCATCAGCCTGAGGGGAAGCAATAAACTCACCTGCAGGAATTACTCTGCCCTACCCTGTGGTGCTTAAACCTGACCGCAGATTATAGATGGACTAGATTAACAACTGGAGGAAACAGCCACAGTCTATAGATTGATGTTTGTCTCCAACAGGCTGCCTTGAGCCAGACTGGGACACCATCTGACATCACCAGGTGTGGATCCAGAAAGAGAAGAAAGTGATAAACACTAGATTATACTGAGATGAATTCCACCATGGTCTTCTTCATGATTTGTGTTATTTTCTCTCTTTCAAAGCTTTTTAACATTCATTTCTTCTCCTTCAAATTTTTGCTTTTTAGGTCATTAGTTTTTATATTGTTGTTTATTTCAAATCTCATATTTTGTCCCCCCCTCCTCTTACTCCATTTTGCCTTCTTTTTCTTTTTTTTTTAAAGTTTATTTATTTATTTATTTTTAGAGAGGGGAAGGGAGGGAGAAAGAGAGAGAGAAACATCAATGTGTGGTTGCCTCTCATTGGCCCCCACTGGGGACCTGGCCTGCAATCCAGGCATGTGCCCTGAGTGGGAATTGAACCTGCGACCCTTTGGTTTGCAGCCTTCACTCAATCCACTGAGCTATCCCAGCCAGGGCCCATTTTACCTTCTTTCCTCTTCTTATTTTCATTTTAAATTTTATTTTCTCTCTTGCTATGACTTATTTCCATTCCACACTCTTACTATTTCTCCCCCCTCCAGCGTCTCAAAATCATTCTTCTTGTCATTAGTCATCTCACATGCATTCCCCATTCTTAAAATACCCTTATTCTCTCTCCAGCTTCATTCATTCTTGCTTGTTGGTTGTGGATATGGTGATTGTTGCATTTCTTTAATTTTGTTCTAGATCTTCACCACTTTTGTATTTCAAATCTCAAATTTCATCATTCCCCTCTTCTACTCCATTTTGCCTTCCTCCTGCCCTTTCCTTTTTTCATTTTAAATATTAATTTTCCCTCCCTTAGCCTGGTTTTCATTCCTCACTCTTAGTATTCCTGCCCCTCTGTCCTTTCAAAGTCACTTCTCTTTCCTCTAGATATCTCTTAAGCTTTTGTTTCTTTTCTTTTCCCCTTTATTCCAATCCCAACTGTGTTAATCTTTGCTAATTTGTTGTTGATAGTGCCATGGGGGATGTTTTTCTCCAATTTGGTTTTTATTTTTTCTCTCTTACTGTATATTTTTAATTTCTGCTTAAACTTAATACTATATGCTTACCATCTCTTATTCCAGTCCACCTTCTTCCCTTTTTTTATTTATGATATAATTTTTACTTTCTTTCTCTCTTTGCCTTGCTATTGCTCCTCTCAGTACCCCCTCAAAGTCATTTTAGTCATTTCATATTTGTTTTTCCTTTCCTGTAATATTCTTAATCTTTTTACACCTTTATTAATATTGTCTCATTTGCTGTTAATACTGTGGTTGTGGCTGGGGATTATTTCTTGTGGGTATGGGTTTGTTTCCTGAGCTGTTTGGTTCTGTTCTGGCAGCACACAAAACATGGTGGGTGGAGTGACTCTCAGTCAGTGAGCCAGAGGGAAGGACACACCAAAGAATGACCTAGCAAGAACCAAAATGCAATTACAACCAGAAAGCCCACATAAAGGGCAACCAAGAGCATCTAGCTCAGGAGGTCAGGGAGACTCACCACTGAGTCCCAAAGGTCTCCTACCACAGAAGTTCATATCACAAAGACAGGGAGTCAAAGCAGATCACATTTTTTTGCTGATACATCCTCTAGGGCAAGGGAATAAATAAAAAAATTAAAAATGGGACTACATCAAATTAAAAAGCTTCTAAATGGCTGAAGAAAACACCATCAAAATGAAAAGGGAACCAAACAATATGGGAAAACATATTTGCTAATGATAACTTGGACATGGGTTTGATCTCCAAAATATATAAAAAACTCTTATGACTCAAAACCAGAAAGAGAAACAATCCAATTAAAAAATGGGCAAAGGACTTGAACAGACACTTCTCCAAGGAGGACATACAGAGGGCCCAGAGGCATACTGAAGGATGCGCAACATCACTAGCCATCAGAGAGATACAAATTAAAACTACACTGAAGTACCATCTTACAGTGCTCAAAATGGCCACCCTTAACAAATCAATAAAAAATAAGTGCTGGTGAGGATGTGGAGAAAAAGGAACTTTAGTATACTGTTAGTAGGAATGCAGACAGGTGGAGCCACTGTACAAAACATTATGGAATTTCCTCCAAAAACTGAAAATGGAACTGCCTTTTGACCTGACAATTCCACTGCTGGCATTATATCCTAAGAACCCTTAAACACCAATTCAAAATAACCTAACCACTCCTATGTTCACAGCAGCATTATTTACAATAGCCAAGTGCTGGAAATAGCCTAAGTGCCCATCAATAGATGAATGGATCAAAAAGCTATGGTACATTTACACAATGGAATACTACGCAACAGAAAGAAAGAAGGAACTCCTACCTATTACAACAACACAGATGGAATTGGAGAGATTATGCTGAGTGAAATAAAGCAGTTAGCAAAAGACAAATACCATATGATCTCACTTATAGGAGAAACCTAATGAACAAAACAAACAAATGAGCAAATAGAACCAGATACATGGAAACAGAAAACAGACTGACAGTGACCAGAGGGGCACTGGAAGGGGGATAAGGGTGGAAAGAAGGGGAAGAGTCTATTTAAGGAGTAGATGTATGTGACACATGGACATGGACAACAGGGTGGGGATTGACTGTGAGAGTGTGAGTTGGGTTGGGCAGGAAAGAGAAATGAGGGAAAATTGGGACAACTGTAACAGAACAATGATAAAAAATATTACCAGAAATTCTTATTTGCATATGTGCATACATTAGTCTGTATTCATTTCTATATGTTGCTTGCAAACATAAGGAACATTTTTAGAAGTTGTTTGCCAAAGTGAGGTTGCACTGCCCATAGAGTTTATAATTCACCTAAATTTAAAGACATGAAAATATTTAATTCAAAAATATACTTTTAAAAGAACTCATACTACTCCACCCCAGTTAAAAAATGAGCAAAACAACCCAGTTGAAAAATGAGCAAAGCACTTGGACAGACACTTCTCCAAGGAAGACATATAGAGGGTCCAAAGACAAATGAAAATGTGCTCAGCATCACTAGCCATCAGAGATGCAAATTAAAACCACAATGAGAGACCACTTCACATTGGTCAGAATGGCCACCAAAAACAAATTAACAAACAGACAAGTGTTGGTGAGGGTGTGGAGAAAAGGGAACCCTAGTGCACTGTTGATAGGAATGCAGACTGGCGTAGCCACTGTGGAAACAGTATAGAATTTCCTCAGAAAACTGAAAAAGGGAACTGCATTTGACCCAGCAATTCCACTGCTGGAATTATATCCTAAGAGCCCTGAAGCACCAATTCAAAAGAACCTACACACCCCAATGTTCATAGCAGCATAATTTACAACAGCCAACTGCTAAAAATAACCTAAGTGCCCATCAGTAAATAAATTTGATTAAATAACCGTGGTACATTTACACAGTGGAATACTACAGAGCAGAAAGAAAGAAGGAGCTCCAACCCTTTGCAACAACATGGATGGAACTGGAGAGCATTATGTTAAGTGAAATAAAGCAGGCAGTGAAAGATAAATACCATATGATCTCACTTTAAAGTGCAACCTAATCAACAAAACAAATAAGCGAGCAAAATATAACCAGAGGCGTTAAAATTAAGAACAATCTAACAGTAACCAGAGGAGAAGTGGAAGGGGATAATGGGGGGGATAGGGGGATGGGGGAGAGGGGAAGGGTTTTCAGGAACATCTATAAAAGACACACGGACAAAACCAAGGGTGGGTGGAAGCAGGGGAGGATGGTGGGGATGGCTGGGGTGGGGGCATTGGTGGGGGGTAAATGCAGACAACTGTGCTTGAACAGCAATAAAATAATTTTAAAAATAAATAGAATATATACCTTTAAACATTTTGATATACTTAATAAAATTTAATTGTGTATATGCATGCAATATTGAGCTCATTTCCAATTTAAATAATTATTTTAATGGGGGTATATAATTTATTATCAGGGAAAATTTATAGGGATGTAATTTCTGAGCAAAAAATGTACACATATACATGTATATGTATTTTCTCTTGATTATAAATAAAATATAATTTGCTAAAAGTTTAAATGTTACAGAGAAGAAATACTATTACATATTATTAGTATTAAATTTGAGAAATAGACTATATTAGCAAACTGTTACATAAATTTTCTTCTTATATATTGGTAAATTTTTCCATCAATATTTTTATTTCTATTTCACTTTTGTAATGAGATATTGCTATTCCATTCTATAGATGAACTATAGTTTAATACTTCCTTTAATAATGAATGTTGAGATTGCTGTTATATTTCCCCATATGTATTTACACACATTTGTGACACTTCTTCTTTTAGATGAACTTCTATAAGTGGAAATACTTTGTCAATAGCCACAAAAATTTAAATACTAAAATTTATTTCTAAATTGTCCTTTTACAAGTTATACTCCACTAATAGTGTATTAGAATGCTCATTTTCACATGAATTATAGACATTTGAAAGCTTTGGGTATATGTTGTTAAACAATTATTCAGAAGATTTGAACCAACTTAGGTTCTCTGTAGCAATTAAAAAAATAAAGGAATGAAGGAGAAACAAAGAAGAAAATAAAAAATTTCGCTTTGCTTTCTTATTCAATAATTATGCCAAGATTCTATTTGCAGTCTTGATTAATGAGAAAAGTGACCTTAATTTTCTATATAACTTCCACATAGAAAAGTAACATGGAAACTATATTGTACTTTTTACTCCTGAGAAACCGATCCATTAACAAATAACCTTTCCCATTTCCTACCAAAGTGCTAGTGTCATCCTTAGAGATTTATAGGAGCTTTCTGAAGCTCAAGGTCTTTAAATCACTGGCACTGATGCCCTTGCTAGACTCCTAACAAATAAAAAAAATTTATCACACATACATTAGAGTATATATTTACTCATAAATTATTTCTAAAATACCTTCTAGCCAAACATTTTGCTACATCTTTAATGTAAGCAATGTACGCACAGTATATAGCAGCTTCTGAGGTCATCTGAAGCTTCAGGGAAAGAGAGTGTTTAGAAATAGAATGATGCAGTTATTAAAGAACATGCTACAAACCCTTTTGAAAACTTAAAACACTTAGATGGTTCAGGGCAATGTGGGGTGTTAGTCAAATTCGTTTATTTTTGTCACCTCATCTCTCTGATCCATTCTATAAGCCACCATGTGTATGCATGACAGCCTGTGATATGGTTCGAACCATGGCAATCACTTAGATACTGAAGGAGCGTGACGGCACTGGGCTCCTAGCCCTGGAGTTGCACTAGCCTAAATGATATAATGATCCCTAATAAACAAAATGCTTCTTAGGCTTCAGATGAGCTATGATAAAGCGTATCCTACAAAGAGGTGATCCAGATATCCAATACAAAGTCGTACTGTTGTTTTGTTTTCAAGGAACAGAAAAATGCTTTATATATTCATGGCTTTTAGAGGTCTTCAGGACCATAGTAGTGTTATACAATTCAGCATAAATACTGAAAAGAATACTGAAATACATCTAGTTTAGGCATGATGGCTCTGGCCTTCCAAGGTTTGTGAATAGTGTGTGATCCCTGTGGTACAAGAGAAATTCACATTTTAAAAATTCAGATGAAAATGATCACGTGTGCTGTTTGGACTCCCTGTGTTAGCATTTTGGAGGTGAGAATTGGGTCTCATGTTCCTTTGAAAATGAAATAAAGGAAATATAGAAATGTTATTAAATAAGATTAACCTTCTGAATTATGAACTCTAATATTTTTTCTTTTTGCTTTTTGTTTGAGTTTTGACTTTATTTTTTATTTGCAGTTCTTTATTCTGGAAACTATATGTATTGTTTGTCATCCTTTGAAATTTCAAAAGGCCAATCACCCATTATAATTTGTCATATGAAGTAACATGGGGTTATTTGACAAAAATCAGCAGTTCTGATGACCTTTGATGAAGCCTGGAACTATGAGATAATGTAGAAAAATATCTCTGGAAATGAACCCAGCAGACTAGAGTTCAGAAATAGATCTCAGCGTTTAAGCAAAGATACTTCTTTTTTTAAAGGATGTCAACAGCATTGAGAGGTATTGTTTGCAAAAATAGATTCTTTTCAGGGTGAAATGATAAATTAAAGACTTTAGAAATTCATCATCGTACATTTTCTTTGGAACCAACAAACAGAAGTAGTCTATTTTCTTTCATTAAAAATGATTTGATTTTAATTTTGACAGCCATTGGAAGTTATCTATCATCTACACTTTTGACAGTGAGGCAAGAAAAGTGGTCTATGAATAGGATTTTTTTTATGATTTGGGTAGTTGTCATTACTAGCAGGTTTTGTGTGAATAATAGATGCCAAACTTGGCTTGACTCCTCATTTCCAGTGCTTTTCACTTCTTTTGTATCAAATTGCTAATAACCAGCTTCGTCTTTTGTCACCAAAAAAGAGTGGCTTTTTTGTTTGCCTACAGAACTGTATTACTCAGTGCTGAGCAACGAGTTATCACGAGATGATAATCCACTCCTCTGGAAGCAGGTCTGTGAATCCACAGGCGCTTCCACAAAAAACAGACTGCAGGCTTTTCAGCAGACACTTTTGTACCCCTTTTGAAAGCTGTTTATTAAATCTGGAGAGAAACTGGTAACTGAAAGAGAAAGCTACACCAAATAGGCCTATTTCCCTGACTGTGGGAACATTTTCTTCTGCCTCTGAGGGAATGGTCCATGAGAAACTTGAGTAACTTTAATGCATTTTAGACAATACACCCATACCTGTATGTTTCACTCCTAAGGCTTCTTTAGTATTAAGAAAAGTATCTAAAGGGGAACAGTTTAGGACGTTTTAAAAACAGAATTGATGAACTGTTCTAGTTCAGTGTCTCCATAGGAAAATCATTTACTAGAAAAATCATATTTACGGGAGAATTATTTTCCACGTTCTCTTTGTCACCTGGCGTGTCTATAGTACACTTGCATTAGTTAGAAAAGCTGAAGTACTGTGAGTTGTGGGATAAGGGATTTAGTACAGGAATTAGAGATTCCACAGTGTGGGGGTTGGCACCAGTCCAGGGGGGAGTTGGGGGAGCAGAGGGAGAAGCCAGGCGTCACAAGACACCAAGGTGGATGATGGAATGCTGGGGAGCCGTGCCCGTGTGTAGCTGAGGCCTCCGTGCGTTTGCTACCCAGCACTCGCCAGTGGGCCTCAGGCTCCTGTTGGTCAGCAGGGTCAGTTTGGACAGACTCACCGACATGGAATGGAGGAGAATGCAGATAAACTGGAATCTGCTGGCACCTGCAGCTTCCTTCGCCAATCGGATCACGATGATTTTCATTCAGAGAGTAGTGGCTGCTGCTTCATTTCTGCTTCCAAATCTCATGTGAATTCCTCCTTTTCTAGCTTTACGCAGAATCACACAGGGAAGATCAGTCTAGGAAATGCAGTCCATGCTTATTCAATTTGACTCATTGCGATCCCCCATGGTTTTTAACAGAGTAGACAGAGGCATCCTATAGAAAAATTATATCTCTACCCTATATTATCATCCCCTACAATAAAAAATGTCATGGAAAGATTTAATTTAGAAATAATAATATTTTAGGATATGTTCAACAGCCTCACTGACACCCTCTTTCAACTTTTATACAGTATTTTCATTGTTGGCAGGTGGTATCAAAAACTGTAGTGGAGTAATATTTCAAGGTCAAGTTTTCAGGTGGGTGATTCTGAATATTCTGTATTGTATGCTCTCAGGCATCTCTTTCTACCATGGTCTACTATACAAAGGAAAACAATTTCTCATGGCTATACATGTTTCTTTCATACCACCATTGTACAGAATCACCAGTTTTTTGGAAGATGAGTAAAGAAAATATTTAGGCAATCTTTGAACTCCAAATGGTTTCTGAGTTCTCTCACAAAATTAAAAAAAAAAAAGAAGAAGCACTCATGGAAGGTATTTCCTATCCACACTGAACTAGAAAGTAAATATTTTTTTCAATGCATATATGCAATTCAGTAAATAAAAATGTTCCATATTAAGAAAAAGCAGCTTTTTTTCAAAAGCATTACCTTATTTCTAAACCATTCTGAAGACTAGAGCTTGCTGTTTTTGTCTTTCTTCCCCATAACTACTAGCCACGATCAACTGGCTGGACCAGAGGTTTCCAAACTTACTCTGTTCACAGCACCCTAATTCTGCCGCAGTTTTTAAAAAGTGTTCCTGGGTCAAAAGAAATATGTAACAGTCCTATGTAGTTTATGTCTAAATTCCTTTACTAAATTCACTAAGGTGCAATTAGCTTTATAGTAATAGGTTGTGTGGTGTTTGGTAAATGACACCATATTTCCCTCAAACTGGAAAATATCCAGCAGTGTCTATGTGAGTTCATTGCAGCACCAGGGTGCCTCAGCACATAGTTTGGGAACTGTAGGGCTAGACAGAGAACAAAGCCTAAGTAAAATTGTGTCTTTTGTCTCATTTCTCTGCCTGGACTCTTTCCAGATTTTTCTGTGTGGTAGATATTCTTCAAAAAAATTATCAGTGTAAGTATTGAGCACTATTTCTGAATTCCAGTCTACTGAGTTTATTCCTGGGAATGAATATATACACACCAAACTGCTGTGCCTAGTGCCATATGGTTATTGTCCCTTTACCCAGTTAGAGGACAATGGTGATACTAGGTACAGAGGTATGATTAAAACATAAAATTTTTCTGACTCAGCTCTTCTAAGAACATTTTTCACCCTGGGGTCAAAATTATTGTGTAACTAGCTCTCTGTCATGTTCTGGGGCTTGAACAGCTTTTTCTGCGTCTCTTAGTAACTGTAAGAGAGAAAATGCACTCTTTTTTTCCCCCCACCAAAGCAATGGTACAAATCTCTATCATTGACATCGCTAGCATCAAGCTGCAGTGGTGTTCTGACTCACAGTGGCCTTGAAGCATTTGAAGTCAGGTTCATCAGCTAGAGCCATGATAGCCATCTAGCTTCTCCTCACCTGCTCAAGAGTGATGACAGCCTCTTAGGCAGTGAGGAAAGAATCCCAAGTGCAGCCCAGCCTCCTTGGCAAAGACTTGAATCCTCAGGCAGCAGAGCCCTGACGTGATCAACCACAGCTACATACAGAAGATAGGAATGACACATGGTTCACAGGCCCCTGGGTGGTGGCTAGGAACAAATTAGGAAATATCTGTTACAGTAATAAACTTCCTTAAGGAGAGGAAAGCTCAAGAGCACTGAGATTTGTGTATAAATTTACTCATGGGATGGTGAAGATTGAGATACACAGGTACATATCTAGTCCTTTCCCTCTTGTTGCAGAAGTCAGTGAATCCATCTTGCCTCTTGGCAGGCGCTGTCCCTTACCCTTGCTGCCCTGGTGGAGAAGGGATTCTCTCCCACTGGTAATGACAAGAGTTTAGAAGTGAGCATATGTTGCCAAGGTGGGAAGACAGGCACACTTGCTTGAAGAGACCTCTTGTCAAGCTCAGAAGAACCATCTTTTCAGGCGATGCATCATTCATGATGCGAGTTTTCTACATGAACAGAAGCTGTGGGATCTTCAGTCTCTCTTTATTCCTGCCAATTCCAGTACACTCAGATCAAATGTTTAGCTCCAAAGTCTTCGTCACTAGTCCCAGGAGACTTTGGAGAGTTTCATGTGAAAATGAATCTTGGCTGCTGGAACTGATATTTGAGAATCCTCCTTAATTTAACTGCAACCTCTTCCTTCCCCCTAGCATCAAAAACTGTATATCCAAATGACCCGTAGGTCTCATTTTCTCCTGGAAATCTTATGCTATGAAAAATGCTTAGTTCCAGTGACTTTAATCACTTAATGAACCCGCTTATACTTTTGCTGTTCCACCTTCTGAATTACTCATGAAGTGAGCCAACCTAAAGTGCCCATTGAGGCATTTTTCTAATGGAGACAGATGCAGGCTCAATTTTGCATGCCAATACAGAAGAGAGGCATCCACACTTCTTAGGATTCAATCTGAAATGTTGGTTAATTAATTATAGCCTAAACAACTCTGACAATGTGGAAAACTCATTCGGGGTGTAATAGGAAGTCATACATATGCTACTCCTTAGGAAAGTTCCTTAAACTTTTTTTCTCTTAAGTATTTTAATTTTCAGAGTGAGCTTTTAACATCTTTACACTAGGACAAAATAGAGTCAAAACACTTATTTGAAACAGACACTTGAGAATTTTATAAAAATATGTGTCATTTCCCCTGGAGTTAACTTTTTCATAGTTTTCTATAAAATTAGAAAGACATATGATTTAAAAGCGAAGGTGCTCTGAACAGGTGGAAAGCCATGCCTGGATTTATGAACTGTTCTCATTAAAGTTGTTTTTAAATGAAATGTTATTTTATTTTACTTTATTTCTTGGGGGTGTGGATATAAATTACAATGTAGAGAATAGTCAGTACTATTCTAAAAACCATGTATGGTGTCAGATGGGTGTGAGATTTATAAGGACAACTACTTAGTAGGGTATATAATGTCTAATACTGGGGTATACACCTGAAATTAATATAATGTTGTATGTCAACTATAATAAAGAAAAACAAAAAATAAAAAATAAGTGAAAATAAAGTATAACCATATTTTTTAAAACTTAAAGCTATTTTAAACAATTTCATAATATTTGTTTCTTAGAGGAAATTCTGTAACAGATCCTTCTAAAACATGAAGTATTCTTGGGTACAGTCATCAGACACTCCCAAATGTATGCACTTTGTAATTGTATTTTTCATATAATAGACTTTTTTTAAAGCAGGAAACTCTTGGATCTGAAAATTTCCTCATGCCCAATTGTCCTTCATTTTAAGAGAAGTGGGCCAAATCAAATGCAGGAGGTGTACTCTGTTATTCTGAGGTATTAACTGAGTGTGTGTGTGTGTGTGTGTGTGTGTGTGTGTGGATGGAGACCAGGTAAGGGTAGGCAGAAGAAAGAAAAACATAGTCAAAATGTTAAGCCAGTGTCTCTATAATTGTGCAAACAGCATTTCACTGACCAGCATTGTCTCTTGGGCTTCCTCTTTTTGGACTCCAGGCGTCAGAGCACACTGTGTTAACTAGCACATTTTTCAGTGTGCTAAAATGTGCTAGGACCCGACTAAAACTCAGGTCCTCTGGATTTAATGTTCATGTGTATGTTATATTCTCTTTCTCCATTTTTTCATTCTCTGTCTCTCTTTTTCTATGTGTCTTTCTCCCCATCTCATGTGTGTCTTTTTGTCTCTTTGTCTCTGTCACATACATACACACAAACACACACTTCATCAAGGTCAGGGGCTTCATACAAGAGAAGGGGTCTACAGTGAAAAAGCATCAAAGGATAATTTAGGGTAGAATTTTTAAAGGAGAAACTCACATCCTTCTATGAGTTACAAATAATCATGCTAAAGAAAAAATCTTGAGAATGATGGTCTATACACATTCTTTCCCATATAATCTGTTGAAGAGAGAGGCTCTGGAAACATCAAAATAGTTCATTTATCTAACAGTTACTGGAATTTATTTTTAAAAAAATAATTAAATTATGATAATAGCACTCAGCTTTTTTAATGAAAAAAGTGTCTTTAAAAGTATTCTAAAGTGATTTCCTAAGTGTGTGTTAGTTGTTTCTTTTCTATTAAAACCGGGAATTTTGGAAAGTGAAAATCGTGCTAATGATATCAGTACACATATACACACATTCCAATTAGCAAATTATAATCTTTGTTGCCACCGAATAAAGATCAACACTTTTATTTTTTACCATAGATATTTGTTTCAAATAGAAAAATTCAGACAGTAAAGCTAATGAGTTTTCTAAACCTATAGTTCATGCATATCCAGAACAGGTAAATTTGACCTCTGTGGAGAAAAATTTGCAGTCTGATAACATTACACTCAATAATATTCTATTAGCTATATTGTTTACATACAATGGTCACTCAGGGTGATTTATAGCAATTCGATAGTCTAAGTGACCAATTGTTGTTCTATTTTATATTCGTCTCTTCCCATACCAACCCTCCTCCTCAACAGTCATCTCTTTGGTCAGACACACACAATCACTCTCAGGACTGGCCCTTGACTTGCAATAACAGAGGACGGATGGGTGGCTGCCATATAAGACCAACAAATGAAAGGTTAGGAGAAACAGTGAATAAAGAACAAAGCTGATAAGCAACAGTGACAACAGGTGACAGTGACAAACACTTAGCTGTGCCTTGTGTTGGGTACAGAAGGTATCTGGCAGAATTCATTGAACTATCTTCCTACTGTAATCTCCTTAATGGAATTCCTACTTGCCTACTGTGCAGCTTCCTTCTTAAATTAATGCTGTTGGAATATGCGAGTATGAATTTACTTTTCCTCCCATCTGCCTACTGCCACATTATGATTTTCATTATCTGCCCTAAACTCACCTCTGAGATCAGAGTTTTTGTCTATTACCAAATATTCATAACCACAAATCTTATTCCCCACCCAAGAACCTTTCGTTCTGATCTTGATACATCCCTGTTGTGCACACTTTTCTAATTTTCCTGTGCTGTGCTGGCGGAAAAACCTGTACTTACAAAAATGTTATGATCAGGCTAAGAGGTGAATCAGCCCGAGCTCGGGGAGACAATGAGATGAATATCTAGGAGACAGGACAGGGGCATGTCAAGGCAATTAGACAGAGAGCTCCCTGCAGAAGTCAGAAGTCAGGGAATCGACAGGTTCTGAAGGTTAGGAACGTGACAGAAGAACACAACCATTCTCCAGCAAACATTTGTCAAATATTTACCATGTTCCACACACCTTGATTATGAAGTCTGATCAGTCAATGGATAAGTTTATACACTTTTCACAAGGTGGGAATTAATTCAGGGCATTAACAACCCAAAGTCCCAATACGTGGACAGGTAGAATGAGCATGCCTGGCTGAAGGAGAGATGCTTTGATTAATCCAGGAGTACCCTGCGGACTGAAATTGACTGCTTCTGACCCAAAGTGTGACTGGCGTCCTTGGCACAGTATGGATGAACCTGGCACTCTCTGAACCCTTAAAAAGCACCTTCCAAGTAATTCTGATTTGCCACTAAATGTAGAATTACTGAATAGGCCAAAATATTGATTCATAAAAACATACTTATTAAACACTTGCTACAAACATGTATGCAAAAAAACTTAGAAAGGAACTTCTCATGTAGTTTATATTCTAATAATTTACAAATGTCTATAACTCAAGCTGAAATTTAAACAACATAAAATTGACACAGATAGAATTGAGAAGAAAAACTCGAAGTTTTGAGAAAAGTTTTGTGTGGTAAAAGAGCATTTGCACTGCAGTTTGAAGTATGCTTCACACTAAAATCATTCTTTAAATGATTTTATTTATGTATTTATCTTTAGAGAGGAAGGGAAGGAGAGAAGGAGAGAAACATCAATGTGTGGTTGCCTCTTATAAGTCCCCCGCTGGGAACTGGTCTGCAACCCAGGCATGTGCCCTGACTGGGAATCGAACCGCGATCGTGTGGTTCGCAGGCCTGTGCTCAATCCACTGGGCTACACCAGCCAGGGCTAAAATAATTTTTAATACCAAAGCAATCTATGTTTATTTTTGAAAGATTATAAAGTACAGATAAACTATATACATACACACAGAGACACACAAAACAATTATCTAATTCATAGATAACCCACGTGTATATGTATGTGTGTGTTTCCAGACTTTCAATATGAATATAAATGTAAGTATAAATATACTTGTAAATTAATATATACATTAGCTGTTTATTTTTACAAAAACAGAATCATTTTGTGTATGTTGGTTTTGTGACTTCATTTTCTCTACCAAACACTACTATGAATATTATTCATGGAAATCAGTGTTAATCGATAACATCATTTTTTATTGCCCAAATACCATATACATTGTATACAGGTGTATTATGATTTACTAATCTGATAATGTTGGGAATTTAGGTTCCTGGGGCTTTTTCTATTATAAACATGCTGACAAGAAAATCCTTGAAATGAAATTTTTTTCTTAATGATGAATTCTTAATGATGAATTTCCTGACTCTAGACCCAGGAAACAGCTGGTCATTGGGGATAGTAATGGCTGTTGTGTTTTGCGTGAAGAATAAGGTAAAAGATGTTTGCCTGGGCTGCTATAACAAAAATGCCACAAACTGGGTGGCTTACAAACAATAGAGCTTTATTTCCCACAGGGAGCCTGGAAAGTTTAAGATCAAGATACCAGCAGATTCTGTGCTGTCTTCCTGCTTCATGGCTGGCCCCTTCCCTCTGTGTCCTCACATAGTGAAAGGGACTAAGGGGCTCTGTGGGGTCTCTTTATCAAGGGCACTAATTTCATTCATGGGGGCTCCAACCTCATGAGCTAATCATAGCCCAAAGGCCCCACTTGCTAATACCATCACAGTGTGGGTTAGGACTTCAACATATGAATCTTAAGGGAACACTAACATTCAGACCACAGTGGGAAAGTAATAAAAGTTTTTAAAATATGGTTGAAAAGTTAAGATAGAACCAGAATTTTCGACTCTTTAATGGTAGATCAAAGAACGTAAGTATATTAGCATTCAGTGTTTAATAGCTTTTAATTTGATGTAGTGGATAGACTCTGCAAGATTTCTACCTTCAGAATCACTGAGAGTCATTGGTGCTTTTGCTTTGGTGCTTTATACTATTGAACAGTCACATAAGTGCTTTCAATAAACAACAAAAATACCTAGTTTTCAGAAATCATCACTTGACTGAATGGCCTCAAATGATGTGCTCAGCACAAGGGTCCGGGTGTTCTATGTCCAGACGACCACAACAGAAGGTAGCCGTCACTGTGGTAGTCTTTCTGTGCCCACCCCAACTACTACAAACACACTGGAGAAGCACACGGTGGCTGACAGAGTTTTTCAGTGGAACAGAGGAACACTCCACTATGTTTGTTCCCTCGTATGCCATGAATGAGGTCTTCTGAAGTGGCAGCACCAAAAAGCTTCTTACACGGAAGTAGGGGGAAGACAGAAAATCCAGGGGGAGAGTCAGAGCCAGCTGTTAGGAAGAGGTTTCATTATCCTTTTTTGAATTTCTTCCCCCCACTGGGCAATCATTATTATGTAGCATTCCTTCTGATATTGACATGACTTTGTTTATTTTAGTGCATGGTTCATTATTTGTTTAGGAACGGTGCTCAGAAAAGTTCTTCTAAGTGACATGTTAACTCAGCCTATGAGATGTTTCATCGTCTCCTCTGGTGTCACTCCTTGCAACTTGGCTAAACTTGGATTTGGGCAGAGGGCATAAGCTCTGAGACCACTTCAGGACCATGACATTGATTGGCCCCCTCTGTGGATGACTAAGCAAATTCAATAATTATTGATTTTCTTTAGAATGAAAAGATTTGTGTTATGCCCCTCACTCTCAATATGGGGAAATGCGGCTTTTGCCCCTGATCTTGAAAACAACAAACACTATTACATTTAATTCAATAATAATTCCAATTAAGCAGAAGCAGGCCGCGAAAAGGCATTTGTTTCTCTCTGAATGCTCTCTTTCTCCGGCAGCATGAGGGCTTCGGTGCCGTTGGAGTCACATGTTTGATTGACTGGACTCCCAGGCTGCTGTTTACACGGCTGTATTCATCTTGCTCTGATGACTGTGACATGCCACCCGGATGCGGTGAGGCTGACAGGGAATGTGAGGGGAACAGACAGATGACAACGTCTCCATTCTTCAGAGCCAATGCAGGATGATCTGTCACCTGATGATAGGCCACAGCCTGTCATTTATTTACTTACAGCTTTAATGTGGGTAAAATGAGCAGGAGAAAGGGCGGGGGAGTGACAAGAGGCAAAGAGAAAGTGAGTGGTTACAGGGAAGAAAAATCTGACAGACCCTTTTCGACATCAAAATATCACCAACAGCCATTTCAATACATCTCAATGGCATGCCAGCCCAGGAGCCGGTTATTAGCAGCATTCTGGGCAAGAAATCAGATTTGCAAAACAGGGATTTTCAGCCATTTAGTCTGTGGGAGAGGGGTCGACAAACTACACTCCTACTTGATTATATTAAGTGCCCTGAATTTCTTGTACATTTAAATTTGCAATATTCAGTGATCGTTTTGGCAAGCACATTTTGCTCTTAGTTTTTTAATTGCATTTCACAAAGTGAATTGTATATGCCATGGAAGTCATCATCCAAGTGTTGGTTTTTTTTTCTTTAAAAGTGCCATGAGAAATCATTTATAGCCTTGAAGACAAAACCTTTGAAAACCATTGACCTGCTTGTCCTATGTGATGACATTTTGTTATGGGAAAGAGCTGCCTAAAAATCCATAAAAAACAACAACAGACATTGTAACTAAGTTAATTCTGTAAAAATAAAACTGTGACTATTTATATTTTAAGGGGATTTTGCAGGCCAAGAAATGATCTAAATAAATGAAATATTGCTGAGTTAAACAAATGTAAAGAACAAAATGCATTAAATATGTTATATACAAACACAGGTTTGAAGCGTTAAAAAAGCTTTAAAAGGCATCTAAAATTTGTCATGCTACTCTTGTGTTCTACCGTCGGGTCTGACTACGTCACACAGCATTCACATTTGCTGACAGGCCTTGGGAGTGCCCCACATATAGACCACCTGGCCCTGAGAGTGTGGTCTGTACAAGGAGTGTGCATGGAGGGGCACTTTATGTGAACAAAGACGGTAAAGCACTCACTAACCCTCGCCACAATGGAGTTAATGAGGCCCAGGTGTTAGGTCCAGCATTAATGTCAATAATCTAGTATGCAAAAATATCAATGAAATGACATGTTTCATTAGAAACATTGCTTCTAGGACATTACAACTCAAACTCGTAGTAGCCAGAATCCAACAACACCAAGACAGTGTTCTTGATGAAGCTCTGGCTCTTTGTGTGATTTCCAAATGCCTTTTTGGCATGTCTAGATTTGTCATGCACTCTTTATAGACTAAAATAATTATCCCCCTTTTAGGCTTTTAGATTTTCAGCACCCAAGCAACTGCTCAGCAGGCAGCCTGAGATACAATACGTCTTGCTTTCACTCAGTGAAGGCAAAATCTCTAAGGAAGTTAGGTGCATAAGTGTAACTTTCTAGAATACTATGGGGAATATTGCATTTTAATAGAGTATGTCTGCTTTGAGAGAAAAAATAGTTCCAATTGATGCTGAGAAAGTTGTTGGAGCAGATCAGACACACTCCACCCTGTAGCTCCGTTAACAAGTCTTTCCTGCACATCCGCCACCCCTTGTTCTGAGATATTTATGTGCATTCCTGCTTCAGGCTGCAAAGCTGTGTTCAGGAAAGAAGAAGGTTTGCCATGTCCCCATGGGGGTCCTCTTACTGAAGCTAGAAGAAATACAGGCTACACTTGACCTTCCACTTTTCCTATAGATCTGTTGCCAAAGAAAGGAAGATGTTGCCATGAACCTTGATGATTAAGGGATCCTGTGAGATAGAAACTACCAACCAGCAACTTGATATGCCCATTCCTGGAGCTGTGTCTTGGTTTCTGGTGTCTATAATTTGTCATATTCTTAAATGACTTAAGTGATGAACTAGAGTCACTGGAATTCTGAGAACTATTTGATATTTTTAATGCACCTTCTGAAGTCTCATTTTGTATTGGCCAGAAGGCCCACTTCTTTCCTGAAGAATTTCAGGAGGGAAGAGAATTTTGTCCCCTTCTGTGTATTTGCCAGCGTGTCTTTTGTGTTTAAAAGGGCCACCTTACATGTCCTCATTTCCTGTAAGGCAACGTGATGAATCCTATAACCTTGCTCACAACTTGGCTAGATATTGTTTGCCTTGGATTTATGTGGACACAGGTGGTGCCCTAAGGATCCAGGTCTTTATGGGGAACACCTGTTTCCATTTCTCTTGCTTGCATTATTGCAGGGAATGACATATACGAATGAGGTGGGGCCTTAGGTTATATTTGCAAGATCAGCTAGGTGAAGAGTGTTAAATATTAGGGTTTTATAATAGTTAAGCTTTATTGTTCTTCTCAACAGCCCCTCAAGGTTCTTTATCTCTCTTTTATCTCTGGTTAGATGCTGTTTATTCTGGTAACATGGGAGGAATTAGGAAGAAAAAAGAAGAAAGGCAGGATATTCCTGGACCCTGCAAGACATTTGTACCTTCAACTCCCCTACATGTAATCAATGTTTTATAACTTACCAACTATTTCAGTTTCTAGGATCATCCATTCCAGTACAGCCTATAATGATTTTAATAAGATAAGAGGCATGTAAAAATTTATTGTTTGTTCTTCCTTCAAATATTAATTAATTCCTCCCATGCATAGAGTCCTCAGCAGACCCTTTGAACCATGATCCAGATCCTGATGTATTTAACACGTAAACAGAAATTTTAAAAAAAATCCTCACCTCCTCTCTCCTTCCATGAACTGAAATAGCTCTTTCTCACTTCTTGTCTTTCACATTTGTTTTGTAGCAAAGGTGAAAAGTGAAAGTAATCATCACCTACTGGGACCTTTGTTGCTGAGGCCACAAACTTTATCTGAGTCTATAGTAAACTATGTAATTTTTTTCACCTGACATTTTTATTTTTGACCCGGATGGGATGCCGGTTCCATCCAGTACCAGTCTACTCATATCAAACAGAATCATAGATAAGTAGCTAAACTGCGTAATTCATTTGCAACTGAATATTGCGTTCCCATTATACCTGGGAGCAGGGATGATATTTAAGACACCTGTCCTACTTAGCAGCGGAGCACTGATCAGTGGCAGTGGGGGTTTGCTACAAACAACTGGTTCAGCCCCAACCAATGGCACCTGCTGATACCCATCCATGCAGCCAAGGATCTGATGGTGAGAGTGGAAGACAGGTCATCTCCCTGGTGACATAAGAACATAACTGATGAAGTCATTGCCTTCTGTGTTAGCTTCCTGGGGCTGCCATAACAAATATTCACAAACCAGGAGGCTTAAAACAATAGAAATTTGTTTTCTCACAGTGCTAGGGGTGAGAAGTCCAAACAAGATGTCAGCAGGGCCACGCTCAACTATGAAGCCTATAGGGAAGAATTCTTTCTTGTCTCTTCCAGCTTCTGGTGGCTTCTGTCACTCTCTGGTTGTGGCAGCAACATTCCGTTCTTTCCCGCCATCCCGTCGCCTTCTTCCCTATGTATCCCTGTGCCCTCTTCTCTTCCTGCAAGTCACTGGTTTTAGGGCACACGTAAGTGCACAGTCATTTTATCTCAAGTTCTTTAACTGATTACATTTGCAAAGATCCTATTTCTCAGTAAGGTCACATTCGAAAGTTCTGAATGGACGTGATTTTGGGGAAGGCTTCTGTTCAACCCAAGACAACCTCGCTCACTTTCACTGTTCCTTAGAATGCTGTAACTGGCAGGAGATCCTTGAATGGCAGGTAAAAATCTTTTCAGTGATTTCCTCTCTGAGTGGGGTGGTAGGGACATGTTCATTTTTTATTTTTGTACTGATTCATCTATTTATTTATTTATTTTTCCACTTAATGAAGAAGAATGCTGAGTTTTGAAACATTTCCCACTGGGGTTTAAAATTTAAATGATAAATCTCTGAAAAATGTTTGGAAGTAGTTTCCTGTTTATGGTTTTTTTAGCAAACATTTAATTTTTAATTTCTTAAAAAATCTGGGCAGAGGTGGGGATAAGGGGAAAAAGCAGGAACAACCATAACAGCATAAACAATAAGAATAAAAATTGATAAATATACCCTGGCTGGTATAGCTCAGTGGATTGAGCACAAGCCTGCGAACCAGAGGATCGCGGTTCGATTCCCAGTCAGGGCACATGCCTGGGTTGCAGGCTGGTTCCCTGCAGGCCAACTCCCAGCAGGGGATGCACAAAAGGCAACCATACATTGATGTTTCTCTCCCTTTCTCCTTCCCCTCTAAAGATACATAAATACATAAAATCTTTTAAAAAATTGATAAATATGATGGCTTAGAAGAAGGGTTTATTAAACTTCCTTGTGCGTAGATGTTCACCTGCGGATCTTGCCCCTGTTATATTGTAAATTCCGGTTCAGAATGTCTGGGGTGAAGGCTTCAGAGTGAGCATTTTCTACTAAGCTGCCAGTTGATGTTGACGTGGTTGGTCCTTCCAGTAAGAACAGTAACACGTTCTGTTACTATTGGGATTCGAAAGAGAGGTGTGGGCGCTGTTTGTTCATCTCAGCAGCCCAGGGAAGGCGGTGATGCAGAAGCATCAGTCCTGGCAAGCAGGACAGGAGGCTCAGTGGGGCTGGGTTTTGCCAATGTTTCCTTTGTCAGTTACTGACCGAGTAGGGCTAGGGCTTTCATGTCTCAGTTAGAGTTCTGTCTATCCTGTCAGGAAACAGGCTGATAGTCACAGTTTTTTTCTTGCCACTGTCTGCAGGGAGACCAGTTCTTTATTTCCATTTCCACATTCAGATATTTTCATTCATTTTGAGGTATACGTTATACGTTAGTTTAGCCATCTTGGCTTTGGGATCAGTCTGAGCTGTGTTCTTACCTCAATTTTGCCAGCTCTGTAATGTTGGGTGAGTAGTGTGACCTTTCTGGGCATAGGCATTCTCATCTAAGTGGGCAGAATAGCATCTGTCTTATAGGAAGACAACAAGGAAAATTAATTTGTTACACTTAAAGGATCTGGCAAAGTGCCTCCAAAATAGCAGCCCCTCTATGGTCTTTATTTTATTACAGTCCAGACAAAACGGGGGATGGTTTGAAGAACAAGTGCTTTTTGTATCTGATGGGTGGTTTGGGGTCTTGGACAAATCTCAGACATTTGAAGTCTCGGTTTCATCATTTGTAAAATGATGGGGATCACTAAGTACATTTATTTCTATGATTTACAGGCAGAAGACTGAGAGAGAAGGACAAAATAAAAAGTATCCCATTTACCTAGTTAACTCAGAGTGATTTAAACTTCATGCGAGGAAAACTTAGAAAACTTCTGGATAAACATGAGCAACAGAGAATCTCTGTCAGAGGTCTAGAAAATTCTTAGTGTTGTTTCAATGTGTCAGATAAAGAAGACGAATGAGGTATTTCTTGTATATTTAAGGTTGAGTAGAGGTTACTCTTTACAAAAAATAACCTTTACTTTCCATTCTTTCAAAAGATAATTGCACAATATTCACATTCCTCAGAGCCCTTTGAAGACCACATGGGAATTGAAAAATTTTGTGTTTCCAAAGGAATTTAGAAGTACAGAATAATGTCAGGCTCAGATCAAATAAAAATAACTTTTTAAGTCTCCATTCATTAAAAATGTATGTCTTGTTTTCAAGCATTTTCTTCCGCAGCAGTAACACACCGGCAGAGCGCGGCTTGAAGCTTTTTAACTAGTGGTTTTTGACAACTGCAAAGCCTTTGCCTCCCGCCCAGATGTTGCTCCTTTATCAGGCCCCCCTAAGGAAGCAAACAAGCCAAAGGCAGATGGAGACAATAGGCCCTCCTTGTTCAAATGAACATGTTATGTTCATTTGTCAGAAAATATAGAGACGCTTGTGAGAAAGCTGACTTGGAAACAAAATCTACATGAGGTAGCCCTGTCTGACACCACAATGTTTTATGTAGATGGTGGGTGAGGATCTGTTATGCCATTTGCACAAAAATTAATACCGAAAGCAACATTTACAAGAAGGGGTTCCAAGTCCTAGTCCCATTGCAATCTCTTCTCAGTCTCTCATTGTTCTGGGATGTTTTGTATACTCTTTCATTTTTCTAATATACTGTCTTTTCTTTTCTTTCTTTCTTTTTTTTTGTTGATGTATTTCCCTTTAGAAATTAAAACCAGAGTGAGCTCAACCCGTTCCTTGAGTTTGTTCTTTCTAGCAAGAATGTGAACACGGTATCATCCTTGTACTATGAAAGCACCCTTGTTTTCTTACGGAACCCAGAATAGAGAAGAAACAAAACATGAGGGACTTGAATAGCTTGTTTTCATATAAGAATTTGTACTATCTTAATATTTCCGTTTAGCCAAACAAGCATCTGTTGATTATGTGCCATGTGCCAGCTCTGGGCTAGCAACAGAAAAATGAAAAGATATGATTTCTACTTGCAACTAGGTTATAGTCTATCTGGGAGAAATGAAATTAAACGTAAGCTATCGGGGCAGTGGCTTAGACAAAGCATCTCTGAGGATGTGGGAAGCTTAGTTCCAATTCAGACTTTTACCCCCAAACTGATAAAACACAGTATGATAAAACTGATCTCTTTGTTTCCCTTGTTCATAAAATAAGTCCATGAGATTAGGCTGGAAGACAATTTTCTGCTTGGTTGTTCTATATTTGTTGAGTGATAAAGCCTAATTTTGGCTTCCTCACCATCTGCATGGATTTCCTGTGGCAGTGGCATTCAGTGGCCATTAGGGCAATTGGGGAGGTGGGGGGGTAGGGGGAAATGGAGCCTAAAGAAACATATGAGCACAATTGTCAGCGCTCCTGTATTTGCCCACTCTAGGGAGGGGAAAGAACGGATTAAATCTACATGTGCACACAGTTTCTCCAAGTAGGCTTTTTCCAAGCTTTGACTTTGAGAATTAAATGGGGACGATCTCTTCTCACCCTCCCCATCTTCATTATGGTTAGCTTCTATAGCTGCATGGCGGGCAAAAGGATGTTTTCTAATTCCAATCGTGTGCCATGGAGCCGAGGCCTGATTCAGCCTGGGAGAGAAGATGCTCTTCTCCAAATTCCTCCGCCATTAATTTACACATTCACAAAGTAGAAATCATATCTCAAAGGCAGTGATACTCTTTTGATATTATACCTGCTCATTGTGAGGAAAGACGCACACTTATGAAGATGGCATTTCAGTTGCTCCATTCCCGTATGACATGGCCTAACTCAGCAATTATTCTGCCTGGTGTCTCAAAAGGCTTAGCTACTTTACAGGTATAAATGTACCGTCTTGTAATAGTCTCTTGAAATATTAAGTTCTTTTTATACGTATGCAGTTTTGTGAATCTTGAAAAAATGTTTAATATTTCTTTGATCAATGTGTACTGTCTTCAGTAAGAGGAACTGGAAAAAAATTAAATAAAAAATCCAAAAATTTGCAAAACTGTAATCATAAAAGAAATGTAATTATGAACAATGGCATTCTTTGTAAGTGTGTGGCTCTGTTGCTTTTGAATTTATTCAAGCTTTAAACTGCACTAAGATTTTTGAGATACCCTGAAGAAGGTGGTTGCTTATTTTGGAACTTACACACTCACCAGTTTTTTTAAAAAGTAGACCAAAACAAAAAATAAATGAAAATGTAATTTCAACATAATAACAACAACTTTGGAGTTAAAAATTGAATAAACTTGGTATCAAAGACTACTGTACCTGTTCATAAAAACCAGTCCACTAGTTCACATAGATGGCACAACTGAGAATTTGTTTCAACCAGCAATATATCTTCAAATTCGCAGTGAGACCACAGAAACTTTGCCATTATGGGGGTCAGCTAGAGCCCCTCTTGGAGACGGGAGTCAGGGAATCAGCAGTTCTCCTGTACTCTGTGAAACACATCTACCAGGGCAGATGTGTAAGTTCTTTTGTTGTAGCTTCTACTTAGAATGCTAAGTTTTCATTTGAGACAAAAATGGCTGTAAAATATTAGGTGATATGAAAGAAATCTTAACACTTTTCTCTAGAAATGAAGGAGTTACATTCTCCTGTCCTGTCTGACATTTGGTTTCCAGAGTGCAGTGAACTGCTCCAGAGTCAGGCATTTGGCTAAGAGGCAGCACTGTGTATCTACAGAGCAGATTAAAGTGTATTCCTGTTCTGTTTGCTCTGAGAACAAATATTGTCCCTGAAGTTAAGTCTGTTTGGCTGGATGTGAGGGGTGGGCATGTGAAGTCAGGTGCCATGCCTGGTTTTGTGCATCGAGGCCCTGCCCTCTGAGGACACCTGGAAGTGTGGAGAACCACTCCTTGGCCCATCCTGTGTCCTACCCCACGTCCAACTTATTGCTCCAGTCTTCCCGTGCTCCTCACTGAGAGAGTTTTTAGTGGTAATTACATACTTCACAGACCCACTGCATATACCCTGCTGCCTTGCCCAATTCCGGAATCTTGGTTCCACCATGTATTAGGTATATATTTACCAACACAACTCTGATTAAGCTGTTCAATAATGTGCAGTGACTTTGTGACATGTAATGCTCTTGACTTACTGGTAAATTTTATTTAGGGTTATGCACTATAATTCAGGTTTGCCATTGGATTTTACTGTCCTTGACACAGCCGATAGAAACAGATCCAAATCCTGACACGCCACTCACGACACTGATCACTCGGCCCTTTCAATTACATGTCACCACCTATGTTTTACAGTGAAACAGGAGTCCTCTTCAATGATCAACTGACACAGAATTTAGTATGACTGGTTGTAAAAGTAATTACTTGAAGAGACAACAACCTTGATTTTTGGCTTCATATAAGGATGCCATTTCTAAAAAGTCAAGTCATTCAAAATTGAGGTGGGCTCTCTGGTGAGGGGGTGAGCATTCCCATCACTGGAAGCATTTAAGTAGATAATACATGGCCATTTGCCAGGAACGCATTGGACAGAATCCCTATCTTGGACCAAGTGGGATGCTCTCTAAAGTCTCTTCCCTGTGAGCTTCTATGGCTGTAGCAAGTCTCAATGGTCTTTGTCAGATTGTATTTTGTATTATGGATGCTCACTGGTTACTTCTCTTATTATACAGAGCTCTCTCACTTTCCACTATTTTAAAACGTGCATTTGCCCTAATAATAGCGTTCTTGATGCTGCTTTCCCCTTTCCTTTTACAGCAAGAGTAACTGAGGAGCATGAGAGGACTAGACCGGGGGAAAGCAGCCCGTGTTGAGGCTCGAACCTGGAGCCGCACTGCACAGTTTGGCTGCGGGCTGGCGGCGTGACGTGAGCATGGCCCATCAATGCACAGTTTCAGGTTTCTCATCTGCCACATTCAAAACATAACAGGTACCTACTTAATAGGCCTGTTGAAAGAACTAAATAAGAAAATAACTATCAAATATTTAGTGCAAGACATCGCACTTGTAGTGAATATAATGACAAATATATAATATTTGTTAATTGTAGTGACTTTTGTTATTTACCTGGCTTGTCTCTTCTCAACTAATCAGCAAGTCTGTTACTTGCCTCTCACAGATGGAGGATGGGTTTAATTTTGAGAGCTTTGCTACTTATTGGCATTTTTAAAAGGATGAGTAAGCATGATCATTACTACTATTTACGTCCTTTCACCTGTCTGTGTCTTTAATTCTATAATCCTGTTGATGAAGTTATTTGTAAGAATGGCTTTCAATAAAGCTTGAATCATATGGTTTAAGAGTATAGTCAATTAAAATCCTTTAAAAAGGCCATAATTAGACTCCCTCCCCTCAATTCCAATCCCTTTTGTAAAAGCCTGTGATCCTGGTCGTCTTCCACTGCAACCAGTGCCATCACAGAATCCTGTTATACTTATCTGACAGAGAATATTTGGACTTCAAAATTTTTCAGATTTTTGTTTTGTTTACAGAGCGCTGATTCATACAAAAGTGGTAGCTCCTGTTTAACGTATGAATTATGCTTGCATGTGCGGGCTTCGTTTCCTATTGAAGCAGAAATGATCCCAGTGAGTGAAAAGCAAAGATAAGCTGAGAATAGAGTTGCAATCTTAGTTTGTGCAGGTGCTGTTTTGTTAACGTCCCGGTGCATGTGCATTGTACTTTTTGCACACACAGTAATAGTCAAAAAAAATTTTTAGAACATGCATTACAATGTTCAGCTCATTACAAGTCGTGACAAAGTCCCATTGGAACCAAAGAGAGGACTTATGCTCTATTTACTGAGAAGCTGTTCTCATTGTAACTCAAAGAATTTTAGTTCAGGAAGTATCAACTACCAATTTGCTTTGTGGGTTGTTTAGAGACGAGCTACTTTTTGCCTTACATTTCTTACATGCTGCATTGAGACAGTCTTGGACTCTGTGGTTAGTCATCTCAGACATGCTTTAGGATGATTAAAATCACTCCGGGCCCAACTGGATCTTTAGGCCAGAAAATGGTGTCCCCTTTTTCTCTCTCCCTTTCTTTTTTCATTCAGAGCTAAAACAAACCACTTCATAAAAAACTCATAAATTTTTCCCTCTGTGCACTTTATTTAAAAGACCCTCCTGGGCTGTGCGTTTGCTCTGTGGGGACACTGTGCCACAAATGCCTTGTTGGAGGATCAAAGTGGGGTGTCCTTGGCTCACAGAATGCCTGATGTGTCCCTGTAATGCATCTCGTGGGACTTCTGAGTGCACTCACTCTCAAAAGGCTAAGGGAAAAGGGTGTTTTGTCACAGTACATAGTACATTCAAATTTTGATACAGTTTATAGACTCAAAAGAAATTGTACCTTCAACAGATAAGATGGCTTAGTAACTTTCTCTGGGGCTATTTTTGTATTAGAAACTGTCAGGATTTTTTTTTGTCATAGAATAATTCATTATCTTCCAGTCAGAAAATTTCTAACTTGGTTTATATTGTGAATCGAACATTCTGATCCTCTGGAACACGAGATGGAAAGGGGTGGTGTTTGCCACTCTGTGCTCCAGTGGAGCAGGCAAAATAGTGTTTGCATTTGAAGACATATGAAAAGATGTCAAATATTGTATATGCAGTTTTATTCTGGGCTTATCAGTCTTCTCCCTTTTTTGAATCCTAATCTTGTCCTCATCTAGTCTGTCTCCTACCTATTAACTTTGACCAATAGCTCAGTTTCCTTGCAAGATCATTCATCAGTGATCTCTCACTACCCTTACCAATAATCTTTGCTGAGTCTCCAGTATATGGTATATTGGGTGGGAGAAACTTAAATAAACCATTTGAGTTAAGGGGTGGCTTCCACATTTTACAAAGAATCTAAGATTTGCCTACAATCACACATTAGATTTTATCTAATTTCTGCACTAACAGAAAAAGAAACATTAACAATTCAAGTTATGAAAGCACTTCATCAGTAAGACACATCCCAATTTCAGAGAGATTATAAGTGTAAGACTCCCCCATTAATAAAAACATGACCATTCACAAAATCTATAATGTACCCTTGTGTTTCATAAATGGAGCAAATATTGTAAAAAAATAGGCACATATCTTCTCATTGGAGGAAATAAGGACAACTGCTTAGGTTGGGGAGGGAGGCGTCCATGGGAGGGGACATAGAGATATGAGCACACCACACCTGAAGATGTTCTTTGGCTGGAGGCTGTCCTAGGATTACAAACAGGCACACATTTTCAATATCTTATTTTTTTCTGTTTCTTCCTTCTTTGCAGCTTGTGGTTCTTTTTTGCAGGGCACCATCTGAATGACAGTGATTGTCCAAAGTTCCTAACACTCCACAGGTTGACTTCAAGGCAGCACTGCTCATGGCCCCTCCCGAGCCTCCTCCTGCCCTCATGCACCTGGGATAGGTGTATCTGGGGGCTGCCTCTCCTTCCTTCATTGTCTCTTTGGAACCAGAGCCATTTCTGGGCCTTGGGGGAGTGGTAGTACCTTCACAGGGAAAGGCTGAGTCCTTGGTCTGAGAACAACAGCTAGTTATTAGACATAAAGGGGGATGAGAACTTCAAAACAAATTATATGGCTTTTGTTTTGAAATGTCTACTAATGTGTGGTGAAGTCTATCACTGTGAAACAAGAACATTGTAATAATTTGCACTTGATACTTTCTTCATAGAACGTGAGTTCTCTGTAGGGTCCAGCCTTTGGGGAGATCTTATATTTGCCACCTGCATTTTCTTTAACTGCTAACTTACTCTGAGAGTTATTTTCCCTATATACAGGATTATTCTCTCCAAAGATAAAATGTAACACTTTATTCTTTGATGAAAAGGAAAGACTCAGAATGTGTATCAAAAAAGTCCCAGAAATCACCATTATTTAGTTAATACTTTGCTTTTGCTACTAAATATTTTTCATTTTATTCAAAATACTACAGATTAAGGTACTAGCTTTACAAAACTGATTCTGAGATATTAATTACATCTTTGCTTGTTTCCAGGCTTATTATAATTCATTACTTTCTCCTGATGGGGTAAATATTCTTTCTTTGGAGCTGGTATACTGTGCCATTATCAATTTTTATGTCTCCCCTTATATGATTATATCACTTTGATTTTTAAAATGTCTTCCTGGATGTTACTGAGCTGACATAAAAAGACGTTCTCTAATGGGAGTAAATTTTCATGAGCTATTTCCATCAAACTCATCCTCAGACATTCCATTTGGCCCTGTGTCGGGCATTCGATTTCCTATGTTGCACTGTCTTCCTTTTTCTAAGTGCTTACAGGTAATCCATGTGCAAACTAAGAAACTAATAAAATGTACAATATTTGTATTGACTGTATATGAGTTTACAATATACTGTGCATATGATTGTTTTCATAAATGTTTTGCAACCAAAATTTTAGTAAATAGAAGCAAGTATTCAAAGCTAAGTCTATGAATCATGAAACAAAAGGAAGAAATGGATGGTTGTCTAGACATTATAAAATTTGTATACACTATACGAATGGATGGTTTTCAATTGCTATACAATTCCTATCAAAAAATTCCCTTTGACGATTACATTTGATCTATTGAAACTACCACAGTATTTTCAGCATCTTCTTACCCTTGAGTGAGGTTAGTCAGTATGTCAGTTACTTGTCTTTCGGCTCTCAGGTCTGTTCCCATTCATCTGTGTTCTTGTCTTTTAAGCAGGTTGGAAGCCTGCAAACCTTAACAGCTCCCTGGACAAATGGCTTCCTTGTGTATTTCTAGAAGGAGGCCCTTGCAGGAGGTTTCCAGGAGGGAATGAGAGAAAGTGTTTTCTTTCCTTTGGCTTCGGGTAGCAAGGCTGGCAGCAACAGCAGAAGAATCGGGTTATTC
Source organism: Sturnira hondurensis (assembly GCF_014824575.4). Lineage (NCBI taxonomy): Eukaryota > Metazoa > Chordata > Mammalia > Chiroptera > Phyllostomidae > Sturnira > Sturnira hondurensis. The sequence goes on along the minus strand of NW_028096448.1, from coordinate 8,017,472 downwards.
CTATGGCCTTGCAAAACAGTGGTGCGGCCGTGGCCTCTCCAGCAGCGGGAGGGATTATTCAACCAGCACAATTAACAGCAGAGATCCTAGGTCCCTGGATAGTGTTTTCCATTTTAGTCCTTCTAATAAGGTGGAATTGTCATCTTGCAGTTACCAATCAAACCCTCTCCTTCCACTCTTTTATTCCTCCCAATATTTAGCGCTCAGTTTTCTCTAAGTTACCTCCGTGAGAAATTCTTACAGCTGTTTTGGTTTTTGTGACTGATGCATTTTGTAACATCAAATAGAATCTTCAAACACAGGAGGGAAAACCTGAATGAGGAATCGTGTAACTTGGATGGTTCACACAGGTCTCGTTTAATGAGCAGATGTTATTAAACTTCCAGAGGCAGCAAGTTCTAATGCAGAGCAAAGTACATGAAGACCACATATTGTGGCTATGTAGGCTCCAATTTATAATTCAAGAAGAATTTTGTTTGGACTTTAATCATTTATCTTTACTTAGTTCACACTGATTTGATGGTAAAAAACAAGCACCTCTAGTGTTCTCATGTTTCTCTCTCATTAGTGCAGCACTCTGAGTTACTGTCCGATGCTGACCATTCCCACCGTCTTGTGTCATCAAATACATCAACACTCACGCACAGGAGTGCTGTGAGGACATGAAGCCTCCTCTAGCTTCCAATATCTGCCAAATCTGGAACTCCCTCTCACCTATTCATCTTTGTTTTGTTAGAACCCCCCAAAGATAAAGTATCTATTGCCCCAATCTATTGAAGAAATTTTAGGAACAGCTATTTCAAGTTTCACTCTTCTTATATGTTTTATTTATTATGCTATTACAGTTGTCACAATTTTTCCTCCTTCCCCCCCTCTACCCAGTCCCTTATTCCCTCTGGCAACACCCTCTTAGCTCATGTCCATAGGTCGTGCATATAAGTTCTTTGGTTTCTCCATTTCTTACACTATTCTTAACCTCCTCCTGTCTATTCTATACCTATAAATTTGTGCTTCTTAATCCCTGCGTCTTTGCCCCCATTCTCCTCCTTCTGCCTCTTAACTAACAACCCTCCAAATATGATTCTGTATCTGTTCTGCTTTTTGCTTAGCTTGTTTTTTAGATTCAATTGATAGTTGTGAATTTATTGCTATTTTAATGTTCATAATTTTGATCTTCTTTTTCTTAAATTAGCATCTTTAAGATTTCATACGATAACGGCTTGGTGATGATAAACTCTTTTAGCTTTCCTTTGTCTGGGAAGCACTTTATCATCCCTTCCATTCTAAATGATAGCTTTGCTGGATAGAGTGATCCAGGGTGTACATCCTTGCTTTTTATTACTTTGAATACTTCTCGCTAGTCCTTTCTTGCCTGCAAAGTTTCCTTTGAGAAATCAACTGACAGTCTTATGGGAACACCTTTGGAGGTAACTGTCTCCTTTTCTTTTGCTGCTTTTAAGATTCGTTATCTTTAACCTTTGGCATTTTAATCGGTGTGGTTCTCTACTCATCCATCTTGTTTGGGACTCTCTGTGCTACCTGGGCTTGTATGTCTATTTTCTTCAAATTAGGGAAGTGTTCTTTCATTATTTTTTCAAATAAGTTTCCAACTTTTTGCTCTTTTTCTTATCCTTCTGGCACCCCTGTGATTCAAATGTTGATAAGTTGTCCCAGAGGCTCCTTAACCTATCCTTATTTTTAAATTCTTTTTTCTTCTTGCTGTTCTTTTTTTTAAAGATTTTATTTATTTATCTTTTAGAGGGGAAGGGAAGGAGAGAGGGAGAGAAATATCAATGTATGGTTGCCTCTGGTGTGTTCCCTACCGGGAACTGGCCTACAACCCAGGCATGTGCCCTGACTGGGAATCGAACCGTGATCATCTGGTTCACAGGCCCACACTCAGTCTACTGAGCTACACCAGCCAGGGCTCTTCTTGCTGTTTTTATTGACATTTTTTTCCTCCGTATGTTCCAAATCATTGATTTGATTCTGAGCTTCATCCCCTCCACTGTTGATTCCCTTTAAATTTTTATTTATTTCACTGAGTGTAAACTTCATTTCTGCCTGGGTCTTTTTTATTTTGTTGAGGTATCCAGTGAGTTCCTTGAGCATCCTAATAACCAATATATTTTTAAAGATTTTATTTATATATATTTTAGAGAGAGGGGAAGGGAGGGATAAAGAAAGGGAGAGCAATATTAATGTGCGGTTGCCTCTCACATGGCCCCCACTGGGGACCTGGCTCATAACCCAGGCATGTGCCCTGACTGGGAATAGAATCGGTGACCCTTTGGTTCAGAGCCCACACATGATCCACTGAGCTACATCAGCCAGGGTATAACCAATATTTTTAACTCTGCATATAAGAGATTGCTTATTTCTATTGTGTTTAGTTCTTTTTCTGTTCTGTTCTTTCATTTGGGCCATATTTCTTTGTCTTCTCACTTCGGCAGCCTCCCTATGTTTGTTTCTCTGTATTAGGTAGTGCTGCTTTGACTCCCTGTCTTAGTAGCATGGCCTATTGTAGAAAAGTGCACCCATAAGTTGCATGGGGTGGAGCCTTAGTTTCTAGGGTGGGGCAACCCATGTGAATCAGGTTGATGGAGTCTCAAATATGGTGTCGTCACTCTATGGCTCTCTGTGGGGGAGGGCTTAGAAAGGGGACAATACTATTGCCTGGCCTCTGGAGTTTTGTCTGGGAGGAAGCTGTCCCCCAGCACTTGCCCTGATGCCAAGCACTTCAGTTTCTCCCTGTATGCCATTGGTGTCCTCTCAGCTCTGCCCCAGTGCTGGAGCCCAGAGGGAGTGAGTCTGTGTAAGTCCTAAGTCAGTTGTGGGCCCTTTAAGAGGAAACTCCTGAGAATCCCACAGTTTCTTCAGCTGCTTTAACCCCCACTGGTTTTTATAGCCAAAAGTTATGGGGACTTATCTTCCTGGCACTGGAACCCTGGGCTGGATGATCTGGCGTGGGGCTGGCATCCCTCACTCTCAAGATATCCCTCCTGGTTTTTATCCACCACACATGGGTGTGGGGGTGCCCATTCTACGTCTCTGTGTCTCTGCACATCTCCATGTCTCCACCCCTCCTACCTGTCTGGATGATTGTGGCTTCTTTAATTCCTTGGTTGTCAGATTTCCCTACAGCTTGGTTTTCTGGTGATTCTGGGTAATGGTTGTTTTATAGTTTAGTTGTAATTTTTGTTGTGGTTGTGCCAGGAGGCAACTTGCGTTTACCTACTCGTACATCTTGACTAGAAGTCCAATTTCTAGACAGTCAAGTTTCACTCTCTACTGCAACAGTTCCCTGAGGCAGAGAACGAGGGTTATATGAGTAATAGGCACACAGTGTGTGCTCAAAATGCTCTCTCCTCCTAGAGAAACAAGCTATTTGCTTGTTCTCCCTGAAGATGAGTTCTTACCAAAGAGGCATCTTGAGTTTCCACCTTTCCCTCCCACATCACCAGTTACCGAATTGTCAGTATCCTACAGGCTCAAACTTAGACTCAAACTGGAGCCCTGGCTGCATACTATCTCCAGTTCACAGAATAGTTCAAGTTTCCATAGTATTATTTATGCATGTGTTGTTCCCCATGGTCTGAGATTCAGACAAGTTGACTTCCCTGTACCTTGGTTTCCTCGCATGTTTACGCAGAGTAAAAATAGGAGCAAGGAATATTGGAATGGTGTCAGTCCATCTTGACAGCAGTTGATATCAAAGTAGTTTTTGTAAGTATTTGCTATATAAATGTTCATTAATGATAATAAATTTTCTTTCACTATTTTGCTTTAAAATGGGCCCAAAACCCTGTGGACCCATTTTCTAGTTTGTTTCTCCTTTGTCACCTAATATCCCAGTTGCAGGGAATGCAAGCCCCTCAGTGTTCATTTAGGGAAACGAGTACTCGTGGTAAGCTTGTAAGCTGGTGGCTCTTTTAATTTGAAAGCCAAGGTTACAGAGAGTCTTACTGAAAGTCACATCAGTGATGTTTAAAAGTAAAACACCCTAAAGTTACAAAGTACAAAATAAAGTGTAACTATGAAGAGATTAATTATTAAGTAATTAACATGCACTGTCCACAGGCAGATACTTATTCTCTCCTGTGCTAATTGTTTGAAAATTATTGCTTTTAACTAAAGTGCACACACACGCGAATTGTGCATTAAAATCCCATTCCTCATGCCACTCACTTGTGTGCCCATGGGGACCTTTGAGGGATCACATCACAGGGATCTGAGGAAGTGGAAGGGAAGCTCGTTTTTCAACTGTTTTATTGTTGCTCTTATGCCAGCAACTGAAGCCTATACAGGAGCAAGGGGCTTTAGGGCAAGCCTCCCTCAATACCTCTCTCTTCTATTGTAAGTCCATCTCAGAGTTAATCATTTCCTCCAAGGAGACAGTGCTGCAATAAAGATAATTAAATTGAAATTTAATATAGTGAGGCATTGTACTATAGCTTTATATCAGATGTGGGTTCTGAGAGAAACCATTACTGTGAGGGTGGAGTGTACGGTATGTAATTAACAATTATGTTTGTCAGATTTATGAAACAGAAAATTAATAACATGGAGACTGTAAAACAGTGAACATAGCTGCCAATTCTGAATTAAGGTAACTGGGCTATGACTTACTTCTACAGCAACCACTGTCTTTCTCTTTTGGAAATGAGTATTGGGTCACTGTGATTTACTCAGTTTTTTTTAACACCTCCCACTCCCCACCTAGGGGTGTTTTCTCCAAAAAGCAGTGATTCTCAATCTTCCCTGCATATAAGAATCTGGGGGGAGTCTCTACAAGTCGTGGTGCCTCGACTCACTCCGGACCAATTAGAGCAAAACCTTTGGACAAGGGGCCCAGGGAAGGATATTTCGAACAGCTCTCTAGGTAAAGTGATTCCAAGGTGCTTGAAGATCATGTTAGTAAGTGTTTAGTCTGACTGATTTTTCTAGAGAAAGGTGCTAGGTTAAAACAAAGAGGAAAGGGGAAAATAACAGGAAAGAATAACTACATTATAATTAAGTATCCACGGACTGTTTTTATCTTGACATACGAAAATTTGCAGAATCTGTTCACCATCAGGAGGTATTCTTAAGACCAAATGACCGTTTCTAACATTTAGACATCTATGTGTCCAGGAAAATCAGCTCTGAGAACTCTTGGCCCCTCCATGGCCTCTCAGAGGCCATGAATGCTTTATAGTTTCAGCATGAGGCCACAGAATTCCCTGAATTATTGTGGGCAAACGCTGGCTCTGCCCTTGACAATCAGGGCCTTGGTAAGCTCCATGGCAGGAAGAGGAAAGCATCATCAGAGTGATAATCCTCAGCTGGGAAACTGAAGCTTGGATGCTTGGCGAGTCATCATCCTCAATGTGCCTCGAAGCACACAGGCAGGGACAGATCTTTGTGGGCACTGAGTGCTTCTCAAGGCAAATGCAGCAGTTTTCCCACTGAGGTGCAGGGTGAGAAGCTAATTTCACTGTTTACAGATGTGTGCGCACATACACACAATCTAAGAAGATGCCTGGATAAATAGTTTCCTTTACTGGTCTCTGAGTTTAAGAGGTCACCAAACTAGGGTAGATTAGGGGGTGAGTTTATTATTCACTTATTTGCTTAATTTATCTGCGGTAAAAGATGTATTTGAAGCTCCTTTTCTGGTAAGCACTTTCATTGAGAAACTTTGAATTTGACAACAGTAAACCATACGCTTTCAAAGCTACTTACTAAGTGATTGAACTTTGCCTGTTCTCCAGAGTTTGAGCACATGCTGTACCTAAGAAAACCAGGGCATGGGGGTTGGGGGGGGCGGGGTGGAGCATGGGGGAGGGGAAGAGAGTTGTGCAGGAGTCAACTTGCATCCTGGAGTTATATGCTGAAGAGCTCTGTTTTATTTTTTTCTGTTTCAATTTGGACACAAACCATCAACGACTAGATGAACATTCTCTTTCTCCATCACAACTGTACTTGTAGAAAACAGTGTAATTATTTATTCTAACATGATCAGCACGATTGTCAACGTTTCTCTTCACCTTGGGCCACATACAATGTAACCACAGGACTGGGGCAGCATTTATATTCTCTCAGGTCAGTTTTTACCCACTATATATTTTTTCTACTAAGGTTATTCAGTTTTTCTGTTATTAAATCAAAAGAATGAGGAAAAGTAATTATGAATGTGATGAAGAACAAAAGAAAAAACCTACTAAAATATTAAAGCCTTGAAATTTAACGTGGGTTAATTACATCTATCAGTGCAACTCATTTTTAATTTGCTTTGTCTGTTATTAAATCCTACTGCTTAAATTGCTGGACTGTGGCTGCGTCTGTGTAACCAAATCACGGCCGTGGAGCCTTGCAGTTCTGTGGCTCCTGCAACGACTACTGAGACATGGCAAGCAGCTGTCAGAAGATATCAGCTTTGAAATGCCTGATATGGTTTTTCCTGCTCTTACAGAAATTAGACCTAAAGTTTTAGGTCTAATTTTAGACCTTTCACATTTTCAAACTCACCCTAAATTTCCTATTACTAGAATACTTAGTTTTGGGAGCACATAAAGAATGGAGACTATTTTTAACAAGTCGTTTCTATGTATTAATGATTATTTGAAAAGTCCTAAAAAACACATTTCTGAAATTCTAGTTATAAGTGATCTAATTTTTACCTCACACAAAACATGCATTTTTAAATGCTAAACTTAACATGTTGACTAAAGTCCAAATAAAATTTCTACAAACAATATCTGGGTAAGATGAAATTTAGGCAAGAAATATGATTTATTAAGAGATATATTTTTTCAGTTCTTCATAATTCAACAAATTAATCAAGACTGCAGCTTTTGTGTCAGCAAATATTTATATTCAGAAAAGTGTTTTCAACCATTAGAAACATATAAAGCAAACACTAATTTTCAGGCCTTTCAGCCCGATGTTGATCAGGCTCTGTCTTTCTGTTTTCACAACTGCCTGGTGCTCAGGGGAGGCAGGTGTAGATAAAAGCTCAGAAATGAGCAACCAAGGCTTCCTTGGTGAGAGTGTATCAGTCGGGGTAAATTCGGGATGTAGCGCCCAGTAAGGAGCTGGCTCCCTCTTTCACAGAGGAGTTCCTGGTCCCAGGGCTGCACTGAGAGTCCCTCCTTCATGGTCAGTATTGGTTGCTCAGAGGTTTTAGTAGCATATCTTTTTTACAGGAACTTTCAGGTGGCTTCTAGACCCAGTTTTTCTGAAGGTGAGAGGAAGTATTCCAAGACTGGTGTTTGGTTCTTGTGTTTGGGAGGTTGGAAAGTTTAGGGACTTAGATGAAGCCCTAGCCAGGTCTGGATGTGCACTTGCACCTTCTTTCTTGTCTCCTTGGGCAATCCATGCAGCTGTTTAAAGGAGCACCATGATCAACATGGTACCCTCACCCACCACCATAGCTGAGTGTAGCCAAGGAGATGTTTAAGTACCAGCCATGCACACATCTGTACCAGCTGCAGATGGTTCCTGGTTACTAACCAGGGAACCATGCATGGTGTCTTAGAATGAATGCATCAAGTGCCAAAGCATATGGTACTTACCCCAAAATGAGTCCTGCAGGTGGGGAATGGGGAATGGATAGCAAGGGGACAACCACTGATGGGCACATTCCTGAAGAGGCCCTGAATCCTCACCTTTATATATATTGTATACTAATGTTCATTTAATGAATGTGCCTTTTATTGGCATAAAAGCTGGCTGCAGAGTACTACCCTAACAAATGAACGCAAGTTTTGCAAATTGGCATTTCATTATTACTGAGATGATTACTATAGAGAAAGTTCACTTGGATTTGAAATCAAAACACATTTTTCAAGAAATTTCAATGTATAGGGTCTGGCAGAAGTGAGGCTTGCTTGAGTGTTGTTGGTAAGGTAGTAATACGGGAGTAATAATGTATTGTTTTATTTTGAACATTTCATCTAAAATGTCAGATGGTGTGTTTGAGTGTGATATCACTATGTTATAGAATTACAGGCTTATGATTTTGTAGTAACAGATTTTGTAGTAAAAAGGGGTGTTATTTGTTCCATACTCTGTAGTAGATATTTAAGAAGAAATCTATTAGATCCTACTAAAATCAACTATTATAAATGACTAAAATATTTTAAAGATGTTTTTAAAAATACATATGAAAGTATTTCATATGTATTTCATATTTACTCATATGAAAGTATTTTATAGATCATAAACACCATGAATTTGAAGAAAACATTATTGCAAAGCCTTGGCTAGGAATTATGCATAGCCCTTTCAAGCTAAAAAATGTGCTATGAAAATAATATATTCATAGAAACTAGTTCAAATTTCTATTTAAATATTTTGACATTTTATTAAAAGTTGTATTAAAAATAATGGATATCTTTTCTAATACTTTCCATTCTATTTCTTTTACCACAATTTTACAGTATAAGTAAAATAAAGAGTATTTTTACCCAAACCCAAAGTAGATTTTATCAAACTCCCTCCCATTTTCCATAAAGTAGTTTTTAAATGTTATCATTTTCTACATGCTTCATGAAAAAAATAAGGTTGAGACAGCTTATTTAGAAAACTCCAAATATCTGTTTCTTTGCTTAAAGCATATAATTAAATCTATCTATCTATCTATCTATCTATCTATCTATCTATCCATCCATCTACCTACCTATTTACCTATCTAGATGGCAGGAAAAATTACCTCTTTTCTGCACAGTCTTCCTTCTTGCTCTTTTTCCTTATTTCCTCACAATAGTGCATGAATATGCATTTTTCTCTTCAAAGGGTAGTGCAGAATAGAATATTCATTACTATACAAGATATATTAATGCCAATCTAATAAAAGAATGTCCCCTAAGCCCCCATGTGTGCATATGCAAACTCCCAGAGCTGCGGAAGTTCTTCAAATATAGGTTGTAGGCAAACATAAAACTAACAGCAATTTAAAGACAAATCCAGCATTTTAGGTTAATTTCTATGTTTTTAGGATAATTCCATGATGTCATAAAATTAACCAAGACAAAGGGGAAATGGGGAATATAAAAGATGATCAACCCCTGTATCCAAAACCTCCTAAATCTATAATAAAAAATACATGTGTATACACGCATGTGGTTAGTCACCCATTTCCTTCCTCCCTTCGCTAATTTACTTATTCAAGTACATTTCTCTGAAGTCATCTATCGCTCGGCAATTCACTGCTGCTAGTTTAGATCTGAGACCCTTGAATACCTGCCAGTGCTCCTGGCACTCCATGCGATTGTGAGGTTGTAGGTGCCTCACAGTTAACAGCCTTTTTATTATTTTGAACTCTCTATGTCACTGCCTTTGTTTTCCACAAAAGACAAAATGACAAAGTCTTAAAAATATACTTTTCTATTTTCTGCATATGTATTTTTAAATCACCCTGACAGTTTTATTCCACAGCACACCAGCAATTGCTCAGCTCTCACGAACAATTCTATCCCAACAAAATCACTCAGGGAAGAAAAGGTTTAGAGAAAAGGATTTCAGCTTCATGCTTCAGAGGGATTGTAGTAAATCATGGTATGGGAGTAGGAAAACAAATATAAAAATGATGAAATGCACCTTGATAGGAGTGTGTTTTTAATCACTATTTTCATAAGCAGGTGGAATTCTCAAGACTTTCTCTCGGTGGGGCTTTCGTGTATGAAGTGCGCATGCCAGCATTTCTGCAGGATCAGTGACTCTCTCCCACTGGCGGTCATGCCTAGTGCACCCCCGAGGGGCAGAATACCCGGGCTGGACTTTGTCAGGGGATGCCTGACCTTCCCAGGATGTGGCTTCTCCCAACCTTCCTGCTTTGTGAAGGATTTGTTTGTGAGTACATGTCAACCTTGAAGCAATGGGACTGCTTCCTGAATTGCTTAGAGCTAACTACAATTTACCAGTCTCTGAAGTGGCATTAAAGCAATGTTCATTTTTTAATGAGTATTAAATTTACTTTTAGCCAAACCCTCTAGCTGACAATGAAGTGTTCATTGGGCTTGCTATTGGCTCTCTCTTTGCTAATTGCTCTGCTGCTGGTGATTACTCTATCTCTCTCTTTGGATGCAGAGCTTAATATGTTTGAGGCTTATACTTAATTTCAAAAGTAGGAACAGCAGTAAAACCCTCCAGATTTCAAGCCTCTGAGCAGGGTCTCTCCTCAATTATGAAACAATCCCACATGGTGTAGTGGGAAGAATCCACCGTCGTAGAAGATCCAGGTCTGTCCTGAGTCTATCACTTCTATAAGGAGTTGGTAAACCATGGCCTGTGGGCCAAATCCAGCCACCACATTTTGGGTCTTAACTGCACGTGGAGAATGGAGTTTATGTTTTTAAATGGTTGAGGGAAAAATCAAAAGAAGAACCATACTTCATGACATAAAAATTATGTCAAATTCAAATTCCAGGTGCACAAATAAAATGACCTGAAATATGGCCACCCTCATTCCTCTGTGTGTTGTCTGTGCCGGCTTCCCTGTCATAGCGCCAGCTGAGTAGTTGCAACAGCAGCCGCACGGCCCACAAGGCCTAAAATATTTACTCTCTGACCCTTTTAGAAAAAGTTTGCTGATCCCTAATTCAAATAGCTGATTGATCACAGGCACATTAATTTACTCTGAGAGCCTCAATGGCTTCACTTCAGACAGGGATCAATAACAGTGGCGACATCACAGATCTATTGTGGAAAACAAAAAGGTTGCTCACCTTTCAGCATTTGAAAAATCTCGTTGTTAGAATAGTAAAAACAGAATTACTGGTTATTCATTGTTTCATTCTGATAATTGCACTTGTTCTTCCACCAATGTGACTGAAATTTATTTTGAAATAGATGATGAACAGTCTCTTTAATAAATTATGTTAGTATGACTTAGAAACAGGCATTTAAAAGAATTTACACAAGTATTTACTGAATATCTGCAATAAACCAGGTACTCATTTCTGAAAATAGATTACATAAAAGTGAAACTACTTCATTCTCTTAAAATGTCTTTGGAAAAAAGTTCTCAAAGGCATCTATACGCATATAATTTTTCCTCTTCCTTCTATTTATGATGCACCTGGATTCTTTTTAAGTGTTCCTAGGTCACTAAAGACAAGTAAATGCACAATCTTCAAATATACTTGAGCTCTATCTATAAGCATGTGTAAATAAAGGGAACAGTCAAGGTATTTATATTATTCATTAAACTTAAATTATGTTTATCACTATTACAAAGTTTAATAATTTAGAAGTTTGTTTAAATTTTCTATCTCAAATTTTGTCACCCAGACAGGTTTTTGAATAAAAATCCAACAAAGATTTCTCTTCTGATGGGATGAAGGCATTTGCCATGCTGCTAATGAAGGAAGAAATAGAGAGAAAATGCATTTGCTTCTCTCCTGATCCTTGTCCAAAAGCAATTGCCTCCTGCTGTGGACGGTTCTTCGTGTTCAAACAGCGCTGGGCCAGGTCCAAGCCTTCAGTCTATTTTGATCTAGAAGAGCTAACGTCTTTGATGTGTATCACTGGGTCCTAAAGTGCTGTGCCAGGTTTAATCAAAGGTACGTAGCTTCTGCAAAAATAAATGAGGAGAAATGATCACAGTGCAGCATGCAGGGTTTTTCAGCAGCCTCCAGACTTTGCTGGGCCGGGCCCCCTCCTCAGAGGACACATGCGGGAACCCTAGAGGGTCTCTCTCAGATGAAATAACTACAGAAAAACACAACAAAGGGAAGCAAATTTCACTGTGCAACTGATAGTCCTCTTGCTGTGGCAGCTGAGGACCAACAGAGCACTGCAGGATGCTATCAATAAATGAGTGAACGAGGGGTGGACTCCGAGCACCCGGATCCTTCAGGGTCTCTGGGAAAAGTGTGCTGAGTAAGTATGTTCATGCTGACGCGGCGGAGCCTATCCTCGCTGGGGCCATGCGGTGGGTCCTTTAGTTGCCCTTTCACCCACACATCCAAACACAGGGATGGTGGTATGTCTCCCGACGACCCACAGCACAATTAAATAGCAAAAAGGCCTTTTTCAGCTTTCTGCTGAGTCTATCACTACTGTACTGTGTCTTCCAAGCATTTTGGATTATTTATCTTTAGAATTGTTTTCAAAATACATACACATATAAGTGTATTACTGTCGATTCACATGAAGCCTGGAATGTAATAATATATTAAATCATAACTTATAAGATTGAGGTCTAATACTTTCTTTCCATTGTTTGATATGCTATTTAAGGCACATCCAGAGATCTGCATAATATATTTGGAGACCAGTGCTATATTACCATATTTTATCATGTATAATGTACACCATTTCCCCCAAATTTTTTAGAGAAAAATAAGGATGTGCATTGTACATCGGTTATACTAATTTTGTGTCTATATAAATGTTTTTAATTCTTTTATTTATGCTTATGCATTAGAAGTATAACTCTAGAAAGCAATGTCAACACCCATAGGCAAGGTAACACCCTGGAATACAATAATCAGTTTTGTTTCTAAATACAAATAAATAAATAAATAATGGAATTAAAAAGTAAAACAAAATATTCTTTCCTGAAAGTTTGGGCCAAAAGTGTGGGTGCACATTATACATGGGAGTGCATTAGACGTGGCAAAATGTATATAGAAATGTTAGGGCTATTTTCTAAAACATCCCTCAAAATATTCAGAATCCAAAGCCACAGTGTTTGTCATTCTTTTAGACTCTGATTGAATAAAACCCTATTTCACCACTCTGTTGGATCTTGTGTTGTTAATCCACCACTCTTTTCTCTCTGCCGAGAAGAAACCACCCTCCCCAGATCTCATCCCATCGCTTGTCTATACCACACATGTGCTGACAATTACAAGAGATTTATCTCCGGGCTGAACCACTCCCCTCGATTGTAGATTCACATGTCCCTTGTAACTTAGTGTCTAGAACCGAAGTCCTTATTCCCCCCTGACCCCACAAACGTGTCATTCCTTAGTCCCCCTCAAATGCAGTGCCCTTCTGCCAGATGCTCAGACTAAAGATGAAGTCACCTTTGACTTTCTACTTTCTCTTATCCCCTCCATCAGCAAATCCAATTGTATGCACCTTCAAAAGATAAGCAAATTCTTAATATCACCTTCACCACTAGCTCTCTAGTTTGAGACACCATCATTTCTTGAATAGATTATTGCAACAGCCTCCTACTGATCCTCTACACCTATTATTATAGCTTTTCTTAGCATAAGGTTTCAGGACGGATTATTAAAACATGGTCTGGATCAGGTCAGTTCTTTGCTCTCAACCTTCTCTGATGACTTCCCGTATCTCTCATAGGAAAAAAGAAGCAAATTTCACTCCCCTTACCTCTTGGATCTCACTTGTATCCTCTGTTTTCTCTGCTCCAGATTCTCATTATTCCTAGAATTCACTGGCCAACCTGCTACTTCAGGATCTTTGCATTTGCTTTACTGCCAGATAATCCATATTCTTCTTCCTTCTTCACTTCTTTCCTATCTTGGCTCAAATAATCTTAGTCTCAGTGAGTCTTTTTCTGATCACTGCATTTAAAATTGCAAATACACCGATTTATCCCATGTCCTCTTCCTACTTTCTTTTCCTCTCACCATCTGACAAACTACACATTTTAATGATATATTTTCTGTTTTCCTCAATTAGGATGTAAGATTTATGATGGCACAGATTCTTGTTGCATTCACTGCGGTATTCCTAGAGCAAAGAGCAGAATTTGGAACCACGTAGTGCCTCCCAAAATTTATCTGAATGAGCAGCCATGCTCTGTCAGATCCTTGATCAGGCCAAGAAGCATCCAAGCTTGATTCCCCTCCTTATATTTATTGGAGCCAGAGGTACTGGGGCTGTGCTGCATGTCATGCACCTGGCATTGTTTGACCCAGATGTCTGTTGGGACAGAAAGAACAACCCTGAACTCTGGAACAATCTGGGTCCCAATGAGCAATAAGTTCTACTCAGTGAATGTAGATGACAGCAAACTGAAGAAAGAAGGTCCAGAGCTCTAAATGAAATGTTTCAGTACAAAGCTGCTTAGAATAAAGGTCTTCCAGAAGCTATCTGCACAATTTTTCACTTAACCAGAATATATTTTCCCCAAATGCATGAAATCATGTTGGTGTATTCTGTTGGGATTTACATCCGTTAATAAATGCTTGCAACTTGAAAAAAACTTATCTGAATGAATAAAGACATGCATAGAAATATGTGGACTACAGGTAAAAGGATTATACACCAAAATGTGGTTATCTATATTGTCATAGAACCAATGGTAATTTTAATTTTTTATATTTCCTTCTGTAGTTTTTAAAAAATAAGAAACATGTTACCTTTATCATGAGAAAAATAGAAATGTCTTATTAAGTGCACTTTACTGTTTAAAGAAAAAAGATATGAAAGAAACAAAAAGGAGAAAGCAAAATTGTGTGTGCATATAGATGATTATGTCAAAACGGATAAATATATGCACATAAAATAAAACAAAAAAGAAAAAGCCCAACATGATTCCACTGTTTTCAAGTCCCCAAACTAGGAATCATATTTTTTATTCTTCTTTATTGCCTCTTATCAGTGACTATGTTTCCCTTTGCAATAAAAACAAATCAACCTTTAAAATAGAGGTTAAATGAATTGCTATTTATATACCTACATGAATGGAAGAATAAGTCAATAATCCAAGCTATCAGTTACTCATGAGCAGCTCTAATTAAGTTGCTACAACTCTGTGCTACTTAAATTTTAAAAATTTTATTAAATCCTCAGATTTCTGTCTTCCTATTGAGAAATAAATTCTAACCGAAAGAAGCAACTTCAACTTTTTGCCCTAAACTTATTTCTTATTTCTGTCAAGAATGTTTCACAAATGTGAGTTCCCGGATAGTTAATTAAAATTATTCAATGGAATGTTCTGGGGTCACTTTATTTTTCAATTCTTTAATGAAGTCGTGACTCTAATATGATAACCCTGTAGTTAAAAAACTCTTTCCACTAATATTATATTTGCAATATATTCTATGACACCTTAATAAAATACACTTAAATAATTGTCCTTTCATATATTTCTTTGTTACTGTCAGAATATTTGCTAAAATGAAGGGCTCTTCTTTCATCCTTGACATTGATAGCAATTAATAAGTGCAACAATGATCAGCCTTTTCTCCCTGGCCTCTTGCTTGGATTTGTAACATTTGTTGCTGGGTTTTGCTTGTTGTAAAATGAGCTTGGATGTTTATGCTGCAAGACGCATTTTATTGTCACAAAGGAGAACGATTCATATTTCCTTCAGTGAGTGGAATCAAACAATTGGCCTCCCCCTAGATCTAGTGCAGAAGGCTCACCTCCTTCTCCCTCTTTTCCAAGCATGGGATTCCTCCTCCAAGGTCAAGCCCGATGACATCTAAGTGGATACTCAGGACAGACATTGCTCACAGTTGTCAGAAAGCCTCCCTGTTGTCCTAGTGCCCCCTGTTGTGAGAGGAGAGAAGCCACACTTCCGGGGCCACAGCCTCCACTGGTCATCTGCAAGATCCTCAACTCATGTCACTTTCAAAGTGTCAATTACACTAAAGCCATTATCAGATACTGTTTAATATTAAGTCATTTGTATAATACCTCCCATGGTAATAATAAAGCATCCAATTTCCTTAAACAAGACAGGAAGGAGAAAATAAATAAGACACCAGTAGTAGATATCCGTGTCTTTCTTAATAAAACAATCAGCACTTAAATAAAACAACAAAGTAATTTTTCTTTTAAATCGAACGTAACAGAACTTTAATGGTTGTGGTGAGTTTCCCATGTTCTCCTCAGGTCCGATTCTCACAGTGAAGTCCATCTTCGCAATAGCCACATCAACGTTGTAAAGTTTGAATAAAGTCCACTACCTTTGGCTCCTAGTACAATGTTGGTTTCTTTTTTAGGAAAAAAGAGGTGAATACAAATCACATTTGGGGCAGGAAAGGGGAGAGGCTATTGATGATAAGAAATTGTCTTCTGCCAGCTTATTCTAAAAGATGGGGACATCTGCAATAGTGTCAATAAAAAAATAAAGAAAAATGTCAAAAGGTTTAGTTTTGTTCTTTGTATGTTTTTTTTTAGCATTACAAATGTGGCCTATGGAATGCATGCAGTTGGTTATAGTAGAGAAGGTAGCAGGAAGAAAGGATATAATCAGTTGCCTATAATAAGAAAAGGAAAAAAACCCTGGATTGCAGCTCTTTCTACTGTGTGCTCAGAACAGAAAAGACAAACTGCTTGCACAGTGGCACCCAGCCAATCTCTAACTAGAATCAATTGCTTTGCCAACAAGGAACACAAAAGATGTTCATTGTTTGCAAACCGAGTTCCTGCAAAGGCACCTTTTCTCCAGGCTAGCAAAATGCAGATCAAGACAATTCCTTCTGCCGCTTCTTGTCGCTAGTTTCTCTTCTTGCGCAGCATTCAGAAACGTTTCTGGAAGAAGGCAAATTTGAAATCTAATCCCAGAGGGTGAGGAGACTTCACTTCACAGCTTGATCTCTTCATTACAGCTGTGTGACCACAGCATGCTCTTGTTCTGGAAGACAGTGGCCAATATTATAATTATCTACATAAAACAATTCACTGGGCAGCCTTTGTTTCTGAAGATTCTTACTCGTTTACAATCTTTTATCTCACCATGATGTGGACAGATTTAGAGAATGGGGCAAGTAGGCGAAAGGAGACAGTTCCGGGAGGGGAGGAGGGAAAGGGAAAGGGGGAGGGAAGCTCTCCTTCACCTCCAACTCCTCTCCTGCTCTTGCTTTCCTCTGTCGCTGACAACCAGAGGATTGAAATGAACGTGAAATTGGAAACAGCACCAGGACTGGTAGAGTTCTCTTTCTCTCTCTCCCTCTCTCTCTCCTTCTCTTTCTCTTCCTCACTATTTCAAGTGTTCACCTTTCTCACTGTCTCCAGCCTTTGTCCTTTTCCTATAATTCATTTGAATACCCTCTTTCTCTTCCATTTGTAGCCTTTTATGTGGGTTTTCATTACCTGCACACCCAGGTCTCAGGGACTCAGCAGCCTCCCAGTTCCGCAGTAGTAGCTCCATTCACGAGGCAAATGGACATTTTTCTATTGTCCCACCAACCTCTCAAACATTCACAACACTGTTTCTATGACAAAACAGTATTCTGGGTACCGAACTGCCTACTCAAACTTTTAGAACTGCAATTTCGACCCTTTTTTAAATCTCATGGCACATATAATAAACCAATTACTAGAATTCTGACTGGAAATTGAGCCCGCAATATTTTGGTGTATGGGATGATACCCCATACAACTGAGCTACACCAGCTGTGGCAGAAATTTTTACACTTTTTACAATATATTTATTAATAAATAATTTTTGTGACTAGAGTTTGTTCTGTAAAAACCAAAACCTTTTTCTTTCATAGATGATTTATTGAGATGTTTCAGAGTTATTTGGAGAAGTTAGAGGATTTGGTGGGTTCAGGGGGAGCAAATGTGTATGGATCATGCAGAGCTCAAAATAAACAGGAAATCATACTTTTAATGAACAGAGAGACAAGGTGAGTGAGTTTGCATAGGAATTAATTGCCTTTCATATTTTTATTGGTTACATACCAGACTAACATCAATAATATCAGTGTGATTTCCTGGCCAGATGACTAGTTAATGAAGATACTATATGAGAACACACATAAAAATTTTAAGAAAGAATAAGAAAAGAATACATTTGGGACATTCAGGTAAGAAAGCATTACTCAAGACAGAAGTGGTGAACATTGGAGAAGGAAGAGAAAAGCAGACTGAGTCTTGAAATTTCCACTCATTTGTTCCTCTCACAAATTTTCATATCTCTCTGGAGAGCAGATTAGTTTTAGGACCGTAGCTACCAAATAAAAGTGAAAATCGACTCTGAAAATGACTCAAGCCTCCACAACTTAAGAAAGAAATCATGCAATTAAGCATATCATTAAGATGGATGAGTTTTTCAAAAGCAAAATCTGATTTTTTCCCCCCAGAGGTTCAGAAAAAGAAAAGTATGGGAAAGTTGGGTGGGAAATTTTCTGAAGAGACCACAAAGTGTCTCTTAAGTAAATGCCATCCAGCAGAGCAAGCCCCTTTTTTGGTATCACAGTAGTGCCGCCTTGGGAAGTCAAGGCATCACTAGATATATCATTATTTTCCTAATAATCTCCTTAAGGCCTGGTCCTTGGGGGGAGAGCAATAATCCCACATGTGCAGAGAGAAGAAGATACTAGCTTGACCAGGCCAATTGTGTGCTGAAGTTATTCTTTAGTGACTGATTCCAAGCATCTTTTCCCACAACTACATGCTCAGAAATATGTCAACAGCAGTATCCCCTATATAGAGAAGAAAATAAAAATAACAATTATTGAAAAGTCAGTCTGTACTGGGTATTATTCTAGGGTGTTTTCATATAACAAATCACTTGGTATTCATTATAATACTTTAAGTAAGATATTATTATCACCATATTTTGGAATATTAAACTAACAGAAGACTTTTACTGTACTTCCTCAAGTCCCCAAGTGGCATGGGACTGGGATAGAAGTTGAACCCAGGCCCATCTCTACAGAAACTATTCAAAGCCTGTTATGAGCCATGAATACTCTTACTTTTGGAGACCCCAGCTCACATTTTCTGTGTATGTATGTTAAAATAAAAACCCACTTCAAATATAATTTATATATTACCAAATCTGTTGAACTGCTATAAAATAAATTCAATTAACTTTGTAGCTTTAGAACTTAAACAATTATAATTTTTTTATTTTGTAGGGGGGTTTGTTTTTTCTTTTTTCTTTTAGTCTTTTGCAAGGTGTAAATATTTTTGTAGGCTCTTAAAAAGTTCATAGTTCCCATATTGTAGCTGTGGTACCCTACCAGATGTAGCAGTCTTAGAATGAATCTGGAGATTCTGCTCCTTTCATTCGGGCCGACTGGGTAGGTCTTTCCAGCTTACCCTGAACTTCACCTTCAATGGCATATTTACATCCTGACTAAAATGCTAGGGATGAACAGGCCCAGTGACATCTTCTTTGATAGTGAGGAATGTGATGCAAGAATGTGATTCCCTCTTTTGCTACAAAAATGCCTGGTAGATGGTGCTACCCTAAAAAAGACATGTAACAAACATGTCTGCAATTTGTCTTTCCCTTCAGACTGGGGGCTATTTGAAGTCACTGACCATTTCTAAACAATTTTTGTAATCCAGAATTTAGTGGGGGTTTTTTGTTAGCACATAGTAATAAGCATTTTAAGAAATTTTCATTGAGAGAACATAGAAAGAATAGATGAATTTGACTAAGTGACTGTGACCAGAAGTCTCGTTATAAGTTAGACCTCACCTTAGAACTTGGTTTCCTGGCACCTGGCTCAATCATTTTCACACTGGATCATGTTGTTTTAATAGCTTTCATAAATTAGAGTCTACTTTGCTAAATGCAGGAGTCTTTAGACTATTAGCTACTAACAATATTAGAAAAAAAATAATACTATTTATCTGCGTGCCGAAACAGAAGTTACATACACTTAGATAATTTTCCTTCCACTCTTAAATTCTTGTCATATTTCTGGCTTGATAATTTAACCGCTTCAGATCAGTAGCTCATTTAGAATGATCCATTTGGTTATTTTTGGATTGTGTGTCTTTTCTCTGATTTCTTATGCTAGTAAATCTTAGAATTTCTTTCTTTCCCCCTTCTGATAATTTTTACCACTTACCTTTATGTTCCTCTTGCGTTGCATTACATAGCACAATGCAACATTCTGTGTGTATCTTTGGAGCATTATGTCAGTGAGGGAAAGGAGACAGATCAATCACTCAGTTCATGGACAGAGAAATAAATAGATTTCAGAAAATAATAAATGATTGAGAGTCTTTTACAAGTAAGCACCTTATATTATTAGAGTAACATGGTGTTTTTTGTTTTATTTCTTTAAATTTATTTATGTTTTGGGTTTGTTTACTGTTAGATAGCTAGGGACCTTAAAATATTGTATTATAACATCAATTATCATCTATTTATTTACACTAATTTAGAATGCATTACTTAAAACATTTCCCCCTTCCTTCAGAATAAATGGATAGTGAAAGCCAAACCAGGCTAGTTTTGTATAGAAACTCAAATTACTTCACGCATTCATTTAAAACATTATTTCCAACATGTGGAGCTATTGCTCCTTTTAAAGTACATAGTAAAAGTTAATTTATTAGCCCTCAGAGGACCCTCACACTTGAGATGAGTGAATCTTACTTTACATGGTGTTTTTTTTTTTTTTTAGCAGAATGTGAGATATTTCTTCTCTGATTTCCTCTCCATTTTCAAGGCTTGAGAGAGCACCGTGGAAATCCTAGGATGCAAGAGAAAGGAAAATACATCTGGCAATTACCAGTAATATCCATTGCAGTGGGTTTATACCAACAACCGATCCCAGCACCTTTCGGCAGGTTCTGTAAATGGATCCCACATTTTTCCTCAGTGGGGGGCTCCAAAATTGTATGACCAGGACTTGAGCAGACTAGGGTCACATGAACTGCTCTTCGTGGGAAGACAGAAAAAAGAATGATCTACTGTCTTCAAGGAGATGAATCTAGCATGTAGTGGGTTGAGTGAGGAGAAAGCTGGAAGGATGTTGAAAAGAATATTTGGGGTCTGTCCTTTTGTTTGGAAAAGGGGAGAAAATCCCTATCGTGACTGTAGCTGCCTTTACAAAGGGGAATATGTGTACTAAGAGATTTTTGGTTCTGCTGGTCTCCTAGGAGGTTTTAGAGCTCGATTTGGGGATAGGCGCTAAAGAGGTCTAAATTGCGTACATGAGAAAAATTGTGAGCTTTGAGGAAGAAAATAGAAGATGCAGGAGTGTGTTGTGGTAGAGAGGTGAAGTGAGAAGAAGAAGAGAGGGGGACGAGTATGAGTTGGAGGTGGTGAAACATTGCAGTTTCACAGGTATATAGTAACTATGGTAGAGCGATTGAAATGACTTTTAAGAGTGGGATGCCTAATACTCACCTTGAGGTTGTTTGAGTTGTAAATGTAAACAAGTTCAACTTCCCAGTCCTCCAAATCTTCAGTCAAACAACTGTTTTAAGATATTGTCCTTTAAACAACATCTATGAGGTGTTTTAATATTTCACTTTGTTTTTGTGAAATTGAGAAGAGTCTAAGTAAATATAAGGTAGAAGAGAATAGCTTTCTTGGGAGTACATAAAATTTTTTAATATAAAATCATTCAGTGGACTTAGGAACTAAGAACCAGAGACAAACTTCATTACTAAGAATTAGCAGAAATCTTGGAGAGAACTTCCAACTTTCACTGTACATGAAACAGGAAGTCAAGCAATCTCTTGAATATCTTAAGAGGCAAAGAGATACCAGATAACACTTGTGGTAGATATTAATATTAATTTGGTATTTTTGCTATATATGTAATACAGTTTAGAAAATTTAAGAGGAAAAAAAGCAACATTATAAACATTTGTGTACATGATTTAATTTTTTTTTGATAAGATGACATAGCATAAAATTTACCATCTTAATATTTTTAAGTGTGCAGTTTGCTAGTATCAAGTACATTTACATTGTTGTGCAACCATCACCACCACCCATCTCCAGAACTTGTAAAAGTGTTTTCCTTTTTATTTTAGAATTCAGGGACATGAGAAACACTGTAGTGATTGTGGGAGGTTGTATGAGTGGACAAAATGGTAATGGGAAGACTACAATTTAAAAAAGAAATACAAAAAATCAGTTTCACGAGATTTAAATAAATAAATAAATAAATGAAGTTTTTTTCCCCAAACTCTATACACACTAAACAATGACTTCATATTTCCCTCTCCCTTAGCCCATGGCAACCATCATTATTTGTGTATGTGTGTGTGTGTGTGTGTGTGTGTATGTGCCTATAAATCTGACTGCTCTAGGGACCTCATATAAGTAGAATCATACAGTATTTCCTTTTTGTTTTTTGTACTTATTATCATGTTCTCAGTTTTATTTAACTTTGTGTGTGTATGTGTGTGTGTGTGTAAATGGATGTGAGGTGATATTTCATTGATAGGTAAAGGGTTGTTAGTGGCACCAGTTCAGATCCTGAAGCCACAGAATTAAAAATGGATTCATAAATGTCTCCAAGAATCAGAATGAGACCTTCAATTACAGCTAAAGTCGTGCCTTTTCAGAGTTCTTAATTCTGAGAAAACTGTTTTGCATATATGACTTGAATCATCTTTCTAAGATCAGTTGAGGGACGTTTCTTGCTCACAAAGAAGGAAATACATTACACGGGACGGCCAAGGTGACTCATGTGGGCAAGTACTAAGTACAAACTTATAGAGGATTTGGCTCAAGTCCCATTAAAACTGGGTTTTTATTTCCTCCTGAGTATGTGAACTTAAGTAGTTACTGTATTCTGTTCCATATTTTTCTTTATAAAATGTTAACTTCTTGCTTTTAAGAGTCCTTTAGAATATTAACATAGAAGAAAGAAAACTAGACATCTGATATTTTAATTAAGAGCCTTATGTAAAGCTGCTTTTTAATCCAGCAGGTTATGGTGAATTAGTTAGGCACAAGTTCTTAAGGGTGTCCTCTTATTAAGAAGTGGAGTCTATAATTCTTCCCTTACATTTGGGTGGCTTCTATGATTTGTTAACCAATGAAATATGATAGAAATGATGGTCTGTCAATTGCCAAATCCAGGCCTTCAGACCCTGTAGTAGGCAGAATTCTAAGATGTCCTCCAAAATTCTCACCCCCTGGAGAGCATGTTCTGTTCCGTATCTTTCTCTTGACTCTGGGTGGGACCTGTGACTATGATGAATGTCACTTTAGTGATTATGTTACCTTATATGACTAAGGTGAGTGGATTTGCAGGCATAATTAAGATCCCTAATAAGTTGTTTTGAGTTAATTGAAGGAAGGTTACTATGATTAGGTCAAACTTAATTGTGCAAATCCTTTAAAAGAAGGCTCAGTTTTTTTCCAACAAATGTTGAGACAACTGGATATCCATACAAAAGAATGAAGGTGGACCCCTTCCACATCACATATAAAAATTAACTCAAAATGTATAATAAGTTTAAATGTAAGCATTAAGTATAAAACTCAGATAGCAGAAGAGTAAATCTTCATGAATTTGGGTTAGAAAAAAGTTCCTTAGACAAACTTCAAAAGCACAGATGGCAAAAGACAAAATAGATATATGGTACTTTTTCAAACTCAAAAACTTTGTAATTCAAACAACATAATCCATTAAGTGAAAAGCCAACATATAGCATGGGAAAATATCAGTAAATTGTATATCTAGTAAAGGATTTGTGTTCATAGTATATAATTAACACAGCGTAATAATAAACACATCAATATTTCAACTAAAACAATTGACAAAGGCTTTGAAGAAACTTTTCCCAGTGAAAGTATACACATAGTACATGAAAAGATGATCAACACCATCAGTCATTAGGGAGATAAAGTCAAAACTACAATGGTATATAAAACTACAGTGAGAGACTTATTACATACCCACTGGTATGGTTATAATAAAAAGGACAGACCATAACAGGTGTTGATAAGGATAAGGAGAAATAGGGGTCCCTATATTATACATTACTATTGGGAATGTGAAATGAAACATCAACTTTGGAAAATGTTTGGCAGTTTCTCAAGCTGTTTAACATAGAGCTCCTTATTACCTAGTAATTATACCCTTAGTTATAAAACCAAGATAAATGCAAACATATATCCATACAAAAATTTCTACATTAGTGTTCATAGCAGCATTATTCACAATATTTCCAAAGCAGAAGCACCCTAAATTTCCATCTGTTGATGAATGGGTAAATAAAATGTGTTTAATCCACAAAACAGAATAGTATTCAACTGTACAAAGGAATAAAATACTAATAAGATACAGTATGGATAAACCTTGAAAACTTTATAGGAGCCAGTCACAAAAATTACACATTGGATGATTCCATAGTATGTCCAAAACAGGAAAATCTATGGAAAAATATTACGGATTAGTTGTTGGTGGGGCTAGAGGTGGCGGTGGAATAGAGAGTAATGCTGATGGGCAACAAGGTCTTTTGTGATGACCAAAATGTTCTAAAATTGTGGTAGAATTGTTCTAAAATTATAGATCTAAAAATGTTCAAATGTTCTAAATTGTTCCACTACCACAATGTTCTATTGTGGTAGTGGAACCACTCTATACTAAAAACCATAAAATTAAACACCTTAAATGAATGAATTGTAGGAGATATGAATTATATCCAAATACAGCTATTGTTTATGTATATATAAAAGATCAGGTCTTCCCTGAACTAAGATATAGTCTCTGTTGACCTTGAAAAAAGGAAGTTTCCATTAATTCTACAAGTGAAAGCAAAGGAATTTTACCAGCAACCATTGAGCATGGAAAAGCATTTTGGGCCTCAGGGGAGACTGTTGTCCTGGCTGACACCTTGATTGCAGCCTTGAGAGGTCCTGAGCAGATGACGAACCTAAGGTAAGTTGTGTCTAGATTTCTGATCTACAGAAACAGTGATATTAAAAATGGGTGCTGTTTCCTACCACCAAGTTTGTGGTAATTTGTTTACACTTCTTTTTTTAAAATATATTTTATTGATTATACCATTACAGTTGTTCTATTCCCCCCCTTCAATCCCCTCCCCCTGCACCCTCCCTCCCCCACCATTCTCCCTCCCTTAGTTTATAACCACGTGTCTCAAGTTCTTTGGATTCTATATTTCCCCTACTATTCTCGCCCCCCCCCATCTATTTTCTGCCTACCATCTATGCTATTTTCTGTGCCTTCTCCCCCCTTCTCCCCCTCCCACCCCCCTGTTTCTAACCCTCCATGTGTTCTTCATTTCTATGGTTCCACTCCTGATCTAGCTGTCCTCTTGGTTTGCTTTTGTTTTAGGTGTGGTTGTTAATAACTGTGTGTTTGCTGTCCTTTCACTGTTCATATTTTTCATCTTCTTTTTCTTATATAAGTCCCTTTAGCATTTCATATAATAAGGGCTTGGTGATGATGAACTCCTTGAACTTGACCTTATCTGAGAAGCACTTTATCTGTCCTTCCATTCTAAATGAAAGTTTTGCTGGATAAAGCAATCTTGGCTGTAGGTCTTTGGATTTCATGACTTGGAATACTTCTTTCCAGCCCCTTCTTGCCTGTAAGGTCTCTTTTGAGAAATCCGCTGACAGTCTGATGGGTACTCCTTTGTAGGTGACTGTCCCCTTATCCCTTGCTGCTTCTAGGATTCTCTCCTTCATTTTGGTCTTGGCTAATGTAATTATGATGTGCCTTGGTGTGTTCCTTCTTGGGTCCAACTTCTTTGGCACTCTCTGAGCTTCCTGGATTTCCTGGAAGTCTATTTCCTTTGCCAGACTGGGGAAGTTCTCCTTTATTATTTGTTCAAATAAGTTTTCCACTCGTGGCTGTTTCTTTCCCCCTTCTGGTACCCCTATAATCCGGATGTTGGAACGTTTAAAGATGTCCTGGAGGTTCCTAAGCCTCTCCTCATTTTTTTGAATTCTCATTTCTTCATTCCTTTCTGGTGGGATGTTTTGTTCTTCCTTCTGGTCCATTCCATTGATTTGTGTCCCCGTTTCCTTTCCATCACTATTGGTTTCCTGTGCATCTCCCTTCATTTTAATTAGTTTAGCCTTTATATGTGCCTCTAATTTGTAACTTTGTTCCTCTAATTTGTGACTATAATCTACCAGTTCTGTGAGCATCCTGATAAATAGTGTCCTGAATTGTGCTTCTGAGAGGCTGGCAATTTCTTGTTCACTTAGAGTTATTGGCTCTGGGACTTTGAGTTCTTCTTGCACCAACTTTCGGGTTGTTCGTGCCTGTTCCATAGCAGGATCAGAGCCCTAAAGTGTTCACTAGAACAGGGCAACTAAGTCGCTGGGTTGTGACGTTGTATGTGGGGGCGGGGTCAAAGAGGGACAATGGCTCTCACTGGTATTGCAGGGCAACTAAGTCGCTGGGTTGTGATGCTGTATGTGGGGGCGGGGTCAAAGAGGGACTATGGCGTCCTGTCCGCTGCCTGCCGCCACGGCCCTCACCAGTGCCACAGTTGCTGCCATCACTGGGCCCACGCGTTTCGTCCCACTGCACGTGAGTGTGCCACCGCCGTCAGCCCTCGCCCCCTGGGGCCCGCGTGGTCTGTCTCACTGTGCGCGAATATGCGCCCGAGGTCTGCCCCGCACCCCAACTGGTTCTTGTCTGCCTGCGCGCCTGGGTCGGGGGCCCTGTCCTGCCCGACCCTGCTCGCTGCTGGCTCCGTCCCTCTTACCGTCCCCGTTGAACGGTTAGATGTAGTCGGACTTCCGTATAATTCAATTTTCTGTCCTTTGGTTGTGTCTTTGTTTCTCCAAACCTTTGTTGTATTCAAACTTGGTTGTGGGAGAAGGCATAGTGTTTCCACCTATGCCTCCATCTTGGCAGAAGTCTCCAACACTTCTACTTTTGACCTCCCAGAACTCTTCCTTTTGGAACCCAGCTGTCATGAGAGGAGAATCTCAAGTCGCAAGGAGAAGCCTTCCCTATGCTCCCAGCAACAGCCAGCATCCAGTGCAAGTCATGGGAGTGAACCATCCTGGCCATCCACCCCAGCTGAGTTTGGCTGCAGTTGTCTCTGAGACCCCACACCAGAACCATTCAGCTGTGCTCCATCAACTCACAGAAATGTAAGAGAGAATGATGCATTTAAGTTTTAGGAAGATTTGTTACAGCTATAAATAACAGGGATCTTTAAAATGCCTACTTAACTCATCCAGACAGGTCTTTTATCTCCTCATCGTCTTATGAATAAATGTTACTTTTAGTTCTCTCCATTTTGCTCCTGGAATTCTCTGATATAGTGAAGATTGACAAGTAACTTCCCTTAAAAAATGCTGAAAGACGTGGTTAGATATATCACCAATTCAAAATGAAGCACTTATTTTCATGGAATGCACATGTGACTTCTACTATATTGAAAAGGAAACCGTAATGAGGGCAATGCTAGAGGTGCTACAACTAATTGAAGAAAGCATTCTCATTATTAGGTTGTAGACAGATATTTGTGTTCGGAAAGAAAAAAATCATACAGACATGTTGAATCTAAGTTTTAAAAGTATAATAAATACCATAAAACATTTGTTATAGGAATATTATTAATATGAGGAAATGGCAATAAATGAATTCCTACTGTTTTATACTTCTGGCTGCTTAGTTTTCCATATGACATAAAAATATTGTTTAGTAACATTTTAGGTTCTCAAACCCATATGTATTACTCATTGTGGCCAACACCAACTTGTTCAGAAGTACGATCATTATCTAACCCTTCCTAGGAAACGGCTTCACTACTGAAATAAAGATTTTCATTCCAGTAAAAAGAATTTTTAAATATTCTTGGACAAAAAGTCAATGCATGAACTTCAAGTCTGCTTTTTTGTTTAAATAAGATTAAATAGTTTTAGAGGTACAGCTTCACAAGGAAGTACTTGCATTAGTCACCTTATTGGCACTACATGGGTATTAATCTTCTCTTATCAGCGCCTCTCTTTCACAATTTTATAAGGTTTCCCACAAAGCCAGATTAATAACTTTTTTCCCTTCAAAACTCATGAACGTGCAATTAATAATCAATGATCTTGGGAGAATTAAAAAAACAACTGTAAAATTCCTAGATCGTTTTGATGGAAGCAGCTATAGCTTATGGGCTATTGGAAGAAATAGCCTTCTGCTTGTTATTCTCCAGTATCTTTATTGCAGACAAAAAAGATTGAATATTTATTACCCAAATTACGTGATTGTCTTATTATTAAGTTTTAGAAATATACTTGGGATTTTATGATTTAAAAAATCATCTTGAATGTTTAATAATCTCCTCATTTGACATTTAGTATAGATTCAGGCCAAATTGCAAGTCAAGGTAAGATCAATTGCAAAAAGGCAAAGAGATTTTTCACCCCTTTAAGCAATGTTCTTCAATTTTGATGCATATCTGAATCACCTTGGGTACTTGTTTTATTTGGGGCGAGTTTTGGTTGGAGGTAATGGGGTAATGGCAAATTTATTGCCCTGGATAATCAACCAAATGTATCAGAAGCACCTGAAGAGACAGTGACACATGTTATGAAGCCCTTCCCTTTGATCTTGTCACGGCTGATTTCTCTCATAGAGACCTCAGCTGAAAAAGCATCTTATCAGACAGGCTATCTTTGACCATCCAACTGAAATTAATCACCTGCCCACATCCATTTACATCACCCGTTTTAATCCTTACATATTTTCTCTGTTATCTGTTTGTTTTATAATGAGTCACTCTTTCCTCTCATACCTCATGCTCACCAAAGCAATAACCTTATTTGTCATGGTTGCTCCTGAATCCCCAGCACCTACAACAGTGCCTGGCCAACAACAGAGCTCAGTCACTACTTCCTGAGTGAATAAATGTCTGGCTTACCCTTTATTAATAATAATAATATTGCACAATGATGATGAAGTATATGAGGTCTGTACAAAAAGCCCAGCCATTGTTAATATAATGAGAACTGATTTGCGCAGCATCGATGTTACCTGGCAACCAAGAAGGGTGGACTGGAATGCACATACATGAAAATGTGAACTTCACTGTACTAGTCAGTGGAGGTGGTAGATGCTGTTGAATGACTATGTATACTGTGTGGCTGTCACATTCACAATAACTGAGTAGAGAAATGAATCTGCATCAGATTTTGCATTAAGCTTGAACATTCTTCCCCAGAAACTATTTGGATGATTCAGAAGGTCACAACTATAGGCAACTGGTGACTGGCAGCTTCATCATGACAATACACCTGCTCATGCCTCATGCAGAGTTTTTTAGCAAAACATCAAATCACCCAGGTGACTCAGCCCCCTTAAGAGCCCAGATTTAGTGCTCTGCAACTCCTGGCTTTTCCCAAAACTAAAATCACCTCTGAAAGGGGACTGAGGTGTCATTGTCCCATGTACAGTGTTTTCTGTATCTTGCATCTTTTGCAATAAATGTTGTTGTTTTTCATAGTACATGACCGGATACTTTCTGAACAGACTTCATATGCAGTTGGTCTTCATTAGTGGTAATTTAATGTTGTTGATAATTTTATATGCAAAATATAACTGGTAAATTTCTCTAGCTGAGGGAATGTGCTTATTTTGTTCCTCTGAAACACATTTGATTCACTGTTAGAATCGCTGATTTCCCTTGCTGAAATTAACTGGCAGTCAAGTTGCAGCAGATCACAAATTAAATTTTCAATCTGATATACAAGGAGGGACCCCCTAAAAACAGAATTTGTTTAGAAAAAAATTTGTATTTATCCTTACATGTTTAAACTTTAGTCACCTTCAAAGTACTCCATACTTGGAGTAATACACCTAGCAAGACATTTTTTTTCACTGCTCAAAACAGTTTTCTGAACTTGTCGATTTTGATGCCTATTAGTGCTTCAGCCATTTTTTGTTTCACCTCTTCCACGTCAGCAAAATGTTTCCCTTTGAGGACTTTTTTCATTCAGAGAAACAAAAAACGCTGAGATCAGGTGAAAAGAGAGGATGGGGCATGGGGGTCATGCCGTTTTTGAACAAAATCTGCTGAATGCTCAGTGTGGTGTGGGCAGGTGCATTTGTAAATCACCCATCATGAAATGGGCAAACATGTTGAAAGAGTCTTCAAAAAAAATTCACTGAAACTGAACATAGCCTCTCACATCATTAGCTGATACACTGATACAGATGGGTACCGGAACAGGCACTTAGCAGGGGAAGTTTGTACTACAAGGGGAATGCCCTCCAGAAAACAAATCCAGTTTTTGGATCAACCCTGTATCCATTGAATTGAATAAAGTACCCCATTATGCCAAGCTGGTAGGTCATTCTCAGGTATCCAGATTTAGATACGCAAAACGTTACGTTCTTTAGTATCTTTAAAACCTAACTCAGTTTTTGTCTTGTCTCAATTTTAGTTCAGCCCAGTCTTGTCACAACTATAATGAACTGTTATTATGATTTAAACTGAAAATTGAAGTAGGTGAGGCTACATATACAACTTTCTATGTGGAAAGCGGTACATAAACACAGCACTGTATTATTTAAGTACATGGGATTTAGAAGCAGACAGACCTGAGTTATAATCAGTTGCAACATTTCTTAAACTATGTGACTTTGGGCAAGGCAATTAACATATTTATTAATTTGTGAAATTAAAATTGTACTACCTGCCTCCCAGAATTCTTTAGGGAATTAAATCAGATAAACCTATGAAAATGATTAGCACAGAATCTGATATATAATAGCACTCAATTATTTTTGTGGTCATTATTTTTATTATTTTATCATCTGTGAGCAAATGGTTTAAATAGATGAAAGCTTATTTTCATTTTTTATGTCTTCATTACACTCTCCCTCTTCAAGTTAGAAAATCCCATTTTCTCATTCTTTCTAGGTTTATTTCTTCTCATCCTCACTTTCTCTGATGTTACTCTTCCAAATAAATAAATAAATAGTATGGAAAGATCTGATTCTGTTTACTAATTTCTACCTATCATGGTGTTAAACCAACGTGCTTTTATTGGCCCCTTCTCAGTTGGGTTTTACATCTTTCTCCAATTGTGAGAGGAGAATTTCTGTCTCAAACTGAAGGATTTAATATCACCAAACCAAGAGTGGGGAGAGATTATCTTTGGTAGAGATCTTTATCTACAAATGCTGAGAGGGTTGGCCCAGGCGGCATATGAGAGACACTGTCTCCTGCCCTCCTCCAGCCCCAGCAGGGCACAAGCACTATGGCTCAGCAGTGAGCCAGAAAATTTCCACGTGACTTTTGGGCCCTAGATCCCCATTGACACACTCTAGCTCTCTTTGTCTTATTTATGCATTCAGATAAAAAAAATGAGTATGTGTCTACTGAGATCAATGCTCTTTTTGCAAGACAATCTCATATCAAACAATAGAGATCTTTAATAGGAACTCTAAAAGAAAGCATGTAAACTGCTGATATTGATGTGAGTGCAAGGCACTTGTTATGTTTAGTCCATGAAGGGTGAAATACAAAAGATATCTCAGTGAGTTAAAATTGCAGAAACAACTATGACCCTTTGTCATCTGTATATACAGGTTCAGTTCAGAGATATTTAAATGATGTAGTATTATTTCAAGCAAAAGCCCTCCCAATTTTTCAAAACTATTTAATTTTAATTCTATTGGATATGGAAGCATCTTTAATCAGTTTATTTTGCTGATGGAATAAATGAAATGCAGCTACATGTATATAATGACATATTCTGTATGTGTATACCTACGTATCTCTTACTACCTATTCAAAAGATTATGATACAGAGTAAATAGAGAAACAATAAACATTTCCCAGAGAGGCAGGTAGAAAAAAGATGCCCCTACCCCTAACTCGGTGCTCAATTATGTTAACATACTTTGAAGTGTATGCCAAATCATTTTTCATTTAACTGTAGGGCTGAATCTGTATTAGTTGTTACTTGCCCCTGCTTAGATAAACAACTGTGGCGAGCATCGCAGTGTGTTGCATTCTGATCTCATCAGGGAACCGTGTGTAGGTGGACTTCCTGGAAACTTATGGTTCAATGTCAGAAAAGTAAAATTTGTTCAGATAGTTCCTACAAACATAAAAACAAACTCTTACCTGATTTCTGTCTCTTTCTTTAGCCCTTTGCCCTGTCCCACTGCAGATATGGGTTTTAATAGCAATAATGTGTTGATCACTGGATTTTTTATGATATATTAAAGACTTTCTGAGTTTTGGTGAAAACATGCTTCTACTTCCTATTCAGTTCAGACTTACATTTTCTATTTTCAATATTACAGAAAGAGACTTGCTTTGAAACATATACTGAATGGCTACTATGTGCTACCATCTGGCTGGACCATGGGGACAGTAGAAATAAATTTAGCATGATCCCTTTGGAAGAACTTTAAGAAACTCACAATGCATTAGGCAAACTAGACATGAAAAATACTATGAAAATTCTTTTAACAAATCCTGAGCAAATTGTAATGGGCATACAAGATGAGAAGACTCCATGGGCATCAGAGGAAACTTCATGAAAGAGATGGTGTTGAGTTACCCTGCGATGAGACAAAGACAGTGTAAGGGCGTTACAGGCAAAGAGAAGAGCATGAGCAAATCAATGGGAAATGGGAGAATGAGCATTGTGTTTAAGAATGGAAGCAAGTCCAATCAGGTAAGAGCATAAGGTTGATAGTGGAGAAATGGCAAATGGTAAGAAGCTAGACTCTTCGGCCAAGGAACATATGAAACTGTGTGGAATGTCAACAAGAGTATTTCTGTTGGTGAATGACACAGTCAGACTTTTGTTTTAGAAAGATAACTCTTGTGGCAATGTGGAGGATGGACTGCCATTAGAAGACATAAAAGGCAGAGAAGTAAAAGTCCATGACAGAGAGGGAGAAATGGAGAAAAGAGGATGAGTTTCAGCAATGCTTTTGAATTAGGACTGCAAAATTTGTTGATCAGATGGACAATATATGAACATGAGGAATGAATAAGACAAGAATTTCATGATTTACTGATTAAATCTTTACTAAGAACCTGCAATGTGCTGGGTACTTTGCCAGGCATTAGGTGGGTCACTAACACAAAGTCCTTGCAAGTATGAAGCTGAGAGTCTTGTGCAGGAGAAACGATTCTCCCAAGTTTCTAATTCAGTTTGTGAACTGCATGTAGATGCTGTTAACTGTGTTTGGAAACATAGGAAGAGTTCAAACCTTAAGGATGGTGAGATTGTGAGTTTGGTTTTAGGCCTGGTAAGAATAAACTCTCTGAAGACCATAAAAGTGGAGGTGAATGAGAGATCTGACCTTGAAAAGAGAATAGAATTGATGCTGTGTATTTGACAATCATGAGTTTAAATATTAGACAGGGGAGTAAATTGAATTACTATAGGACTGCAAACAGAAAAGAAGAGACCAAAAGATGGGACACTGAGAATATTAGATCTGAGCAGAGAAAAGAAGTCTAACATAGAAGACCTAAAAATGTGGTTAAAGAATTAAGAGGAGAGGTCTGGAGAAGAAACGTAAGTCTTTTTTTACTTAAAAAAAAGTAACAGATGTGCTTGGGTTTACTCGAAGCTCCTGACATCCTCATCTCTGTGTAAGAATGACCTCATTGGCGATGAGTAACACCAAGGCTTAGAGATC
This sequence comes from Sturnira hondurensis, assembly GCF_014824575.4. Lineage (NCBI taxonomy): Eukaryota > Metazoa > Chordata > Mammalia > Chiroptera > Phyllostomidae > Sturnira > Sturnira hondurensis. The sequence continues at coordinate 7,984,242 of NW_028096448.1, read as the reverse complement.
TTAGAGATATTTCTTCTACCCTGGGTTCCATCTTGTAAATTTTTTTCTTCTATTATAAATCATTCTCTACTTGGAGGGCAGTACAGAAAATTAAAAAGAAAAATGTCTTTAGGAATTTTCCAGTTCCCCTAGGAACTTGCCCTGAATAAGTTGTTAGTTCTCATTTCATATACACGGTGAAGTTCAATGACACATATTCAGTTCAGTGACAGGAGAAACTACCTGGACTGGCTAAAGATTTTGGTCTGGAGAGATAGCAAAGAATGGCTTTGGAAATCTTGAAGCTAATTCCTTGTTCCAGAGTTATCAGTAATTACCACTTAATATCCATTCAGACAAATGTACTGTGTATACTGAATGTAAAATGTTCAAGAATCTATGTTTTTTCTCTTGCCAGTCATTTTCAGCTATCTTTTGGAAATATCTTGGGTTACTTTAAGTCTATTATGTGTATGTCACTGGAACACCCAAAGAAGAGGATAAAGTTTAGATGTACACAGTGGCTTATGTTTTGTTTAAATTATGGTGGAACTTGCTCAAAAGATAATCAGGCATTTTTCCCGTGACCTATCTGCAAACTAAGAATATGGTTTAAAGAAGACATTGAATCATTTTACATTGTCAGAGGGGAAACTAGGAAATATCCTTTAGATAATTAGGACATTTTCAAAGTTTATGTAGACAGGGATGAGGTATCGTACTAGTTAAGAGCAGAGACTGATATGGGCTACAGTATTTAAAACTGCGATTGTCTTAGATTTTGGCTGAATGTTGGTTAAGATACAGTAAATTTTACTGTAATATCACTTCCATGTGGAGTAGATGAGGCTCATTCTGGAATTTCTACCTATTATTTTGGCAAAATGAAAATTATTTCAGCTTGCAAGCCATCTTTGTGCCAGCTAAAACAAACTTGTTTACCTATGGTGCTAAAAGTGAGCCGGCAAAGCCTCTTTTTCACTACTGAATTCTAGTTCTTCAACATCAATAATACCAAGTAAGCAACTTCAGTTATCTTTAAAGCCTGAGATCATATGGGTGGTTTAGATGCAGCAATTTAGCATTGTCCAGGCAGGGTGCCTTTTCTAGGAGCACATGTAGCTGCAGATGGTACTATCTTGCTACTTGGTTCACTTCATCATGCTTTAAAAAAATAAAAGAAGCCTGAGCTCATTCTAGACAGTCATCGTTGTGTTTCAGTATAGGGGACAGTGGCCAGGTAATTAGAAGAAAAAGAAGACATCCAATTATGATAGATAACGGTACATCAATGTCAACAGGAAGTTGATAATTGAAGCAAACTTCCACTTTTCTTAAATCAAGGAAGGTGTTTCTGAGAGGAAAGCAGGACTCATTCATTTTGGCTAACCATAGAAAGTGCTTCTTTAAAATAACAGCTAAGATATAGGTTTTGGAATCCTATTCTTCTTCCCCCTCACATTAGCTTTCAAAGAAAATTCTATCTTTGGAAGAACTTTTTGGTACTGTTCAGTTCTTGGTGTAGCTGATCCTGGGAGGTGGGCCACGAACTTCTCTTAAAGTAGTGAGGTGACATCGTGACCAAAAGAAGCAGCTTGCCATTGAATGGCGCCCACTCCTACCCTGGTGGGTAATGACTGAACCAGAAAAACTGCATCTGGAAAGGAATTTGGGTGTGAGACTGTGCAGGTAGAAATACTTTCAATAGTGCATTTAATCAGGGTAGAGGTGAACTGAGATCTTTGTATCTTAGGTATTGGAAAAATGATCAATTTTTAAAAAATAGAATTAGGAGGCTTACAAAAATAATGATTTTCCCTATTATTATCATCAGAGATTTATAGAATCTTAATCTTTCTAGGACCATCCATTTTTGTAATTATTGCCACAGGGACTTAAAGGGATATATTGAGACAAGACAACCAAAAGGATTTGGCCCCAAGCTGTTTTTTTTTTCTCCTCTGTGAAATACTTGCACTGTTATCATTCTCTGCATGGCGTACAGTATTTGGAGACAACACATAAGAATCAGGTTGAAACTATTCTGTGTAATCAAGAATGAACTAAATGTCAGAGACTTGGTGTTCTAGATCAACAATTTTCAGGATTGATACATCTTAATCAGGTAATTAGGTGACTTTTCGGTGGTGTTTTCCACACCGGAGAGAGGAACAGATTTGCCGCTTTGCTCCGATGGCTGCTAGCAGCAGTGTTGGATGTTAACAGAGACATTTACACGGAACCACCAGTTGGCAGGGGCTAACACTTTGTTACTTGCTATTCCCACATGCTGAGGATTGTGGGAAGGCTGCCAAGCTTTCTGTCTCATGTAGCTCTTCAGCATAATAACAGCAAAAGCAACAAAAAGCCTTGGGAAAAAGACGAAAAAGAAGAAAAGTGAGTAAAGGAAACAACGGAATGAAGTCTCAGGTTTTATGCTAAACACAAATGGAATGAGAGACTTTTAGTGACACTTTCTCTCTCTCCCCCTCCCTGTCTTCCCCTTCCTCACTTTCCCCCTCTCTGATCCCTCCCCTCTACTTCAGAAGCATTTTAAATTGAGATCAATGCTTCTCAAACATTAAAATTGTTTAAAAATCTCCTTGGGGTCCTGTTAAAAATCACAGATTCTGGTTCTGCAGACTAGAGGTGGGTCCTGAGGTTTTCATTTCTAACAAGCTCCAGGTGATGCTGATGCTGACAGTCCTGAGCTATTATTTGGGTAATAAGGGCTGAGCGGATGGTAGAAGAAATACCACATGACCAGATCTGGTAGTGAGGGCTGTGGTTGTCTGATAGGCCAGGACTCCAACATGGCAATGATACATTATGATGTCTTTCTGCCCCACCCCTTTGAGATACCTGGGATTGGACCATGTATACATACTATGGTCCTATTTAGTAACCTCACCTGTACTGTTAGAAGATCTTGATCTTAGTTTTATTTGTTATTAACTAGTCATGTGTTAATAGGCAAATCAGGCATCTCTCTAAGTATCAATTTCTTCTCTGATTTCCTCTCTGGTCACCTTTACCTAGGGGAATCACACATACTATGCTGGACTGTTCTTTCAGGACGAACTTAACAAGGTGTCGTGACCTATCTATGGAAAAGGTGGGATCTGCAGTTGTACCTGAAACTGATAACATGTGACTTTGTCTTGGTTACTTTGTCTTTCATAAGATATACCATAAGTAGAATCCGCTTCAAAGAATGAATGAATCTTTTTCACTGTATGTCCCTGACCCCATGAACACTGAGCCAATTAATTGAGGGCTGACCATGACAAAGGCCAGGACCTGGTGACTAAACAGACTGTATATATGTAGGGGATGATACATGCTCCCAGAAGCTTAAATAGGATGGCTGAGAAGGTGAGGGCCATGTTGGAATGGCCTCTGAGGAGCCAGAGGCCCATATTGTAAGCAACGTCAATGACCAGTTACTGGAAGCTGACTACACACACTGCAATTCTTTTTTCTTTTTCTTTTTCTATTATTCAATTGCAGTTATTCCAGTCTTTCTCCCATAGCTCTCCTCTGCCCCATCCACACTCCCACCCCTTCTCCCACGCCCATAATCCTTAATCCTGTTAGTAAATTAGGAAGTTAGCAAGACCAAAGCAGGCTTCCTCCTAGATCTGCTGGGATAAAAGGCAGGGAATAGCGTGGAGGTGGGTAGGGCCAGCTTCCTGGCTTCATGGTTTGGGAGGCCAGGGCAAAATGAAAGTGATGAGCCTCTTGTTCAAAAAGTAGGAAAAAGTTGCCATTAAAGTACTAAAATAGTATTATTTTCTTGATTCTTAGGACTTCTCAACTTATCATGGTGTTTTTCATTTGTTATTTAATATTCTAGTGGAAAAAAGCACACAAAAATTTTAAGTTACTGGCAAGAGTTATGTCATTTTAAAAACTGCAATTCCAGTTTTAAACTAAAATATAAGAGCCTTTAATTGTATGTGGACTTTCCAAAGTGATGTATTTAATAGCTCATACACGAATATGTATTATGGTCTCACCAGAAGAGCAGAGACATGCTGCAAAAATAACTCAACTAACCAGTTTTGACTTCTTTAGAGGCAAACCTTCCATTTTTCCCTTCCTTTTTATGTCATGGTGTTTCAGCATAAGTGGTTGACTGATGTTAGCAAGTAACGTAGGTAAGAAAGAACACCATAAGTTTCCTTATTCATATATATTTGTTTATTTTTAATAGATTTTATTTATTTATTTTTAGAGAGAGAGAAAGAGGGGGAGAATCATGAATATGTGGTTATACCTCACAGGCTCGCTACTAAGGACCTGTCCTGCAACCCAGACATGAGCCCTGGTGCCCTGACTGGGAATTGAACTGGTGAACCTTTGCTTTGCAGTCCAACGTTCAACCTACTGAACCACACCAGCCAGAATCATTGTGTTTCTTAGAATGCTATTGACTTTTTTTCTGTGTTGAGAGCAAGTTCTAGTTTGAACATGAAGTGTAATCTTTGGGAGACATCAGTATGAATAGGGAGGCAAGGAATAGTGGATATGCATATTGTGCATATCTCCTCTTTTCCATAGTCCCAGGGGACTTCACTTAGAAAACACAAGTTCAGAGATAATGTTAAGAATTTCAAGACTCCAGCAGCAAGGAATTAAACCAAGTGTGGGATACCAGACAATTGAACTGGTTAAATGTCCATGAAGCTGACCATGGATGTGAGAACAAAAAAATAAATCAAGGTAGTGATTTATCCAAAGAGTCACAATATAAAAATCCAGTAGCCAGAACTTTATTATAGGATCATAATAAAGAAATTGGGTTAATTCAATGTTGAGCCTCTAAAGTCAGGAAAATTCTGCCAGATTAAATGAAGAATTGGTATCAGTGTCGGGGTTATAAAAATTATGGTTTGGAAGTATGTGACATAATTGGATAATCTGATGTATTTCAGCAATGACTTTCACTTCATGAAAGTTTGTGTAATATTTTCCTCTCATTGTGGAATATGAGAGTTGAAAGGGCCACTGATTTTACAAATGAAGAAACTGAGATCTAGTGGGGTAAAATGATTTGACCTGGGTTACAAGCTGGTTAGAATCAGGACTAGAACCTAAATGTCAAGAACCCTAACTCCATGTCCTTTTGAGATTGCCATGGTAGTTCCTTCCATAACTCAAGATGACAAGAGGTCTCTACTGGTAATCCTAAAACAGATTTCCTGTCTATTAAAACAATGAGAAGACAGTAGAGAGAAAATACACAGTTTTAGCTTACTCAAATGCTAGAAAGTGAGTCATTTCTCTTTCTTACCCTTAGTAAAATAATTTTAATGGGAGAATTTTTCTCTACAAGACTTTTGGAGTGGTGAGCTGGAGAGTAAAGTATCTGAGTCTGGCTCATTCAGAAACAGTGATTAATTATACTTAACATTGTAGATATGAGTAAGGCAGGGTCACCAAGTCAAATGTTTTGTAGGTGGTTGCTGACAGATTAATGTGAAATGCATGAATTCAAATGGCAACAAAGGACTCTAATTGCCTTCCAGTTTAAAATGTTGCCTGACAAGCTATCCCTAATACAGTATCTCTGATTTCCCCCCTAAAATCCTCACGAAGATACAGCAAAAAATCAAACAACAAAAAACGGGTAACAAAAACTGTCAGCCTACCTTCAGCCTACCTTTTGCCAAATGTGAGAACAAACTCCACTAACAACAATAACTGTGGTGCTTAATATCAAATGCAATGAATTAATCTTTTCTCCAGAAACTAAGAAAAACCTTCAGCCTAAAATGATAGGTTACGAATTCAGAGGCTCTGGGTTTGTACAAACCAAAAGCAAGTTGTGTGCTTGATGAATGCTGCCCTTGAGGCAATCAGAGTGCTCCTATTTGTTCCCCAACCTTATTGGCACCTCCTCTTGTGTATCCACTTCGAAATAGACTCCCAGAGAGCGACATGAAAGGGAGTAGCAATTGGTTGAATGGGAACAGGATTAGCTGTAGTATATTGTGTCCTGAGAGCTATGATTCTAAGAAGTAGATCATGGTTGATTACGATATAGACAAAGAGAGCATTGATGGCTGAAACATTGGCCTTCCCCACCCCCTATATATTCAGTAGGTTTAGAGTATGAAAGAAATAGCAAAGATAGAATTAACTCCAAAGAATTTAGTAGAATAATGAGTTCAAGTCTTACTAGTGTAACTGAAGACTGCTGTTCTTCGGCAGTGTCACAGGAAAAGAATTTCAGGGACACCCACAAAGAAGGTACTTAACGATAGTGGGAAGATTTATTATAAGAGTAAAAAATGACAAGTAACAAATGACAGTACACTCTCAGAATGGATGGGCAGGCTATACCATAGGGGCTGCCCTGAAGTCCTTGCTAAGCCTCTATATTTTTCCTCAGGTTTGGGGTAAGAGTATGCCTCCTTTCAAACTATCCAATCTTTTTCCTGGCTTTCCTTGGGCCTGTGCTGTTGCCCTCCCTGCCATCCCATCTCTTTCTTGAATTCTCCAGGGCTGGTGCCCTTCTCCAATCTGAGGCTTCTCTTAGACTTCCCAAGGCTAGTGCTGTTTTATGGTCACCATTTTGGCTCCTGCTGCACACGCCTCATTGTTCTGCTTCATCTTTTGGCTTCTAGTGTGCATACACTCAGGAAAAGGAATTTCTCCTCACCATTTTATCCGTCCCTGTGTTAATCCAGCAGAACATACTAGTCCCGTCCACCCCCACCCCACCCCCATGGTGGCTATAAAAATGTCTTACCATCTTTCCTGCCTAGTTAACTAGGCAGGATGTTGTCCAGGATGATGCTGGTTACTCCCTATGAAATTGCTGTTTCCTGATGTATCAGGCTTAGTTTGCTCCTTTCTCTTTCACTAACTAATACTAGGTTTTGGAACTTTTACTAGGATAGTGATCATGACTGTGTTTTCCAAGTTTAAATGAAGAAAATATATCTTCCAATACCCAAGAAAACATTGAATGGAGTCAAGAGAAAGCTACAAACAATTTCTGTGAAGAATATTATTCTTGGCTAGAAATTACCTCATTACAGGCTGGCTGGTTAGAGAACTACAAAAAAATTAATACTTCTCCTCCCACCTTCTTTCTTCTAGCTGGGCTAATAATCAAATTAACAGAGGCAGATAAAAGAGGAAATAAAAATTTAACTTGATACATACAAGTGGGGAACTCATATATGCCTAAAAATTTTGAAGATTATGAGGCAACACTGGGTATATATGACATTTTGGACAAAGAAAAGGTGGAGAATCAAAAATTAGATATCAGAAGTGAGAATGGGCAATTTACAGGTAGTTGAGGAAGAGCAGAACACCTGCGGGCAGGAAAATTCTTGCTAGCCAACCCAAAAACAATGGGACACAGTGGGTATTCAGGCTAACAGTCCCCTCCTATTTACTATACTTAATTCAAATTAGGCTAAGCTGAACATCTAAGGTATCCTTCCCAGAGCAGGTTATTCTGTATGAATGTCTTGGGCATGAAAGGAGGATGAGTCAAATATTCTTTTCAAATCTTGTTTCTTAGTAAATAGCCTAAAATCAACATCCCAAATGAGCACCTTCAGAGTGGCAAAACTTCGGTTCTCTTCACGGGAATATAAAAAGCATGACAAAGAAAAAAGGAAATATTGTCACAAAGATTCAAAATAATGACATACCTTTTAATATGCTCTTCTAGAAAAGCCAGAATAAAGGTTTAGCAAAACCCTGGATAGCCTCTGTAGATTGCACAATGACCCATGTGAGAGCTGTGTAAGAGGGACGCCAATAACTGAGCAAAATATATTTTAATGGGAAAAGAGCTGAGTAAGATAAAAAAGAATTGCAAGGTCACAATAAATACAATAACAGAAATAAAAATCTTTGTCAAAGAGAGCAAGAACCAATGGGTACTCAAGAAGATTGAAGGTTCTACTGAGAGAACAAATTGGTAAAGGCTTTCAAGAATACAGATTATAGGATAAATAATAAAAAAAGAAGATAATAGACATTGAAGAAAAAGAATTTGTAGCATTGATACAGGGTGCAGCCAAGGGGGGCCCCAGAAAAGATTTGGAATGATGTCCAGAACTCAAAGTGTACAGAAATATTGGAGGAAATATTAGGATGTCCTCACCGCCCCCCCCCCCCCACAAGCTGTCAGTTGGGGGAAGGGACAAATGGAGCAGGGCCATTGAGAGCTGTTTTGCATAGCAACAGGTTTGCAGCTAACCTCTGGAATGGTCATTTAACATATCTATAACCTTTAACTGGTTTCATAGATATGTTAAATAGCTGTGGCCAAGTTTTGGGCCAGGGAGAAGAGAGTGGGAAAAAACCCAGGCTAGAATTGGGAGCTGCTTCTCGGAGAGAGTGCCTGTGAGAGAGCGATGTGGCTTTAGCAGAGTGAGGACCCCCTCTTGGCCAGATGAGGGGGAGAGCCACGCTATTTAGAAAGATGTAGACCCCTGTAGCCATTAGAGGGAGAGCCATGCAGTTTCAGCAGAGTGCAGACCCCCTCTTGGCCAGGTGGAAGAGAAAACCACGCAACTTTGCCAGAATGGAGATCCCTGCGGCCAGGTGAANAGATAAAAAAGAATTGCAAGGTCACAATAAATACAATAACAGAAATAAAAATCTTTGTCAAAGAGAGCAAGAACCAATGGGTACTCAAGAAGATTGAAGGTTCTACTGAGAGAACAAATTGGTAAAGGCTTTCAAGAATACAGATTATAGGATAAATAATAAAAAAAGAAGATAATAGACATTGAAGAAAAAGAATTTGTAGCATTCCTATAAAATACTGATATTTCAGAAAAAGAGGGAACAAAAAGAAACAGATGGCAATAATCAATGAGTTGACCATAGAAGACACGTTAGAGGAAAAAAAAATGACCCATGTCTTCAAACCAGAATGGCTCCTTACATTTCAAGCAAAATTAATTATAAAAGAACTCAACTAAGACACATGTTGGCAAAATTTCGAAGTAAAAAAATCAAAAAGAAAACTTTTACATGTATTATTATAAAAATAAATTGGTTATCCAAAAATAACTTAAACATGGCTGATTTTATATCTTTTCTAAAACATTTACTATAGGTGTGATTAGAAGGCACTGAAAAACTTCTCTACACTACTTACTGAGTTTTGGTTAAATAAGTTAAAATAAAATATTTTCTCTTGTGAAGGTAACAGAAATATATAAATCTGTTTTTTTTTATTCCCTACTGGAACAAGGATTTAAAGTTTGCTATCTTAGTGAACTTTTTAGAAATAAGATTATTTAAAAGCATACCTGGTTACCTGAAAATAATTCAAAAGAGAACAAAACATGAGCAAATAATTATAATAAAAAATTGATATTATAAGTCAGTTAACTGTGAAGTCTAAATAATTTTTATACATGCTTTGTGAAAGAAATTTTTCAAAAGTAATTATTAAAAGAACACATAGTAACATTTAAAATCTTAAATAATGCATTCAAGCCCTATAAAATGGAAGCTTAGGAATTAAAAGTGTGTTCAATTCTCCCACCTTGAAAAAGTATGTAAATAGTAGATTTCATGCATGATTTTAATATTTAGAAATTGAATAATTGCAAAATAGATTTAAAAGAAAACAACCAAATACTACAAAAATAATACTAACAAGCAAAAGGCATTTGATAAAATATAAAATTTATTCATCAGCAAACTATAAATAGGAGGAAAACCCTTCAACCTGATAAAGAATATCTAAGAAAAATGTACAACTATCATGATACTTAATGGTATGTTACCGAATATGTCCATAAAGTCAGGAAGATGCAACAGAAATAAATGTTTGTTTATAAAGATGTTTGTTCTCATGATTTCTACTCAACATTGTACTGGGAAGTCAAGCCACTGCAATTAGGCAAGAACAAAAATCAAAGAGAAAGGAAGTTGTAAAACTTTATTCAGGAATGATGTGATTTAGAATATCCACTGTATTTTAGACAAAACTACTAGAATAGTGAGTTTAGCAATCTTTCATGATACAAGATCAATGCATAAAAATCAATTACATTTTTATAGATAATGAGCAATTATAAATTGAAATTATGAAAAATAATACCATTTACAACAGCACAAAAACATGAAAAGATAGAATTGACTTGAGACTTGCAAGGTTTATATAGTAGAAAACACAAAATGTTCCTGAGAAAAATTAACAAAAGACCTGAATATGTGCAAAGATATACTTTGTACATAGATCAGAAATCTCAATATATTTAAGCTGTCAGTTCTCTTAAATTGGTCTATAAAATAAGTGCAACACAATAAAAATTCCAGGAGGTTTTTAGAAATCAAAATTGACAAGTTCATGTGAAAATTCACATGGAGCCCTGACTGGTATAGTTCAGCTGATTGAGCATCATCCTGCAAATAAAAAAGTGGCCAGTTTGATTCCCAGTCATGGCACATTCCTGGGTTGTGGGTTGCGTCCCCTGTTGGGTAGGTGTGTGAGTGGCAACCATTCATGTTTCTCTCTCACATTGTCATTTTTCTCCCTCTCTTTCTCCCTCCCTTTTCCTCTCTGTAAAAATAAGCAAATAAAGTGTTTTTAAAAGAAAAGAAAATTCACATGGACTGCAAAGTCCATAGAATAGTAAAACCACCTTTGGAAAAAAAAATGGGAGGAATAACATTACATGATTTCAAAACTTATAATAAACTACAGTGATCAGGGCCATGTGGTATTGGTGTTGAAAGATAAAAATGAGTCAGTGTGAAAAAATAGAGTTCAGAAATAGATTCACCCATAAACAGACAACTAAATTTTGACCATCAAGCTTTTTAGTAGAAGACAAAGGAGAACATTTTTGTGACTTTGAAATAGGTTAAGATTTGTTAAATAAGACACAAAAATACAAATTGGTGAGTTGAGATTCATCTAAATTAAAATATTTTTATCATAAATTCCATTAAACATGAAAATATAAGTCTCCATGCATAAAATGCATGGAAGAAAAACATACCTGTGATGCATATATATCACAAAGGAATTTTATCCAAAATATGTAAAGAACTACAAAGCAACAATAAAAAATAAAGAATCCAATATATAAATTAAAAGACTTGTACATATACTTCTCCAGAAAGACCAATAAGATATCTTATTAATAATAAGATATTAGTAGTATATGCTTAATAGTATTACTTACAAGGGAAAAGCAAACTCAACCTATAATGAAATACTATTTTACACTCATTGCCCTGGCAAAAAACAAGAACAACAGCAAAAATTGATGATACCAAATACTGGCACAGGTGAAGGGCACATAGAATTCTGATACCTTGTTGATAAGAGCGGCCCAATCATCTCTGAAAACATTTTGGCAGTTTCTTATAAGGCTAGATGTGTAATAATACTTACTTTCTTCAGTAAATTCACTCCTAGGTTTCTAAACAAGAAAACAAAGCAAAAATATATCCAAACAACATCTTTCTAAGATATTGACTATGGCTTTATTCTTAATAGAAAAGAAAAATAAACCCAATAGTCACCAACAGAAACATGGAAGAATAAATTGTGAGTTTTTTATATACCAATAAAAAGGAGCTAATTATGATAAACTCAACAATATGAAATGATCTAAAAAATGTTGAGTGGAAGAAGCCAGACACAAAAGAAAACATACGACATTATTCCATTCATTTGAATTCCAAGGACAAGCAGAACTAACCTACAGTGATAGAACTTAGAAATTAGATACCTTTGGAATATGGGAATTTGGAAAGGGACTTTGGGATACTTCGCCTGTGATGAAATGGTCTACATTTTGTTTGGATGGTATTTGCTTGCTTGGATGTGATTGTCAAAAACATCAAATGTGAGATATGTGATAAATATTAAAATTTCTAAAGGACACTTGACTGTATTTTTGGTATAACTTTCTCTGTACACATACATTTCTGTGGGTACATGTGGATGTATGTTTGTATCTATATATATGTGTGTGTGCATCTGTGCACATATAAACCTGAAGTTAATCTCCTGAAATATAAAAATGTTTGCTTTCTGCCTGATCAATTGTGTTAATGAAGACATGTGGATATAGAAGAAAGATACCAAATATTTTGCTTTTATCATTAATATCCATGCGCGCCTAAATAAAAGTGATATAAATATATTTGCCCAACAATACTTAACACAGTTTTACTGCCATGAAGGAACTGAGGAAACTAAGATAGTAGAGATTATAGTGTCTGAAGTAAATTCATTGTATTTTAGTGGCCAAGTTTTTTATTATATTATCATTTTTTAAATATTTTTACTGAATTGTGGGGGCTATATTGGTTAAAAGTTATATAGATTGCAAGTGTACAATTCTATAATACTTCATCTGTATATTGTATTGTGTGTTTACCATCCAAAGTCTAGTCTCCTTTCATCACCATTTATCCTCCCTTTACCCTTTTCTACCTACCCTCACCCATCTTTCCCTCTAGAAATCAGTGTCCTGTTGCCTGTGTCTAAGAAGGGATTTTTTTCCTTGATCACAGTCCCCCAACTCCCCCTCCCCTCTGACAGCTGTCAGTCTGTTCTCAGTGTCTACATGTCTGTTTCTATTGTGTTTGTTTACTCTGTTCATTAGATTCCACATACATATAAGTGAAATCATATGGTATTGGTTTTCCTCAGACTGGCTTATGTCACTTAGCATAATACCCTCTAGGCACCTCCATGCTATTGCAAAGGGTAACTTTTTCTTCATTTTTATGGCTGAGTAATATTCCACTGTGTAAATTTATCCATTGCTTTCTTATCCACTCACCTACTGATGGGCACTTGGGCTACTTCCAAACCTTGACTATTATAAATAGTACTGCAATGAACTTAGGGGTGCATATATTCCTTTGAATTAGTGTTTTGGGTTTGTTTAGATATATTCCAAAGGGGCCATAGGGCAGTTTCATTTTTAATATTTTGAGGAAACTCCATACTGTTTTCCACAGTGGCTGCACCAATCTGCATTCCCATCAACAATGCATGAGGGTTCCCTTTTCTCTACATTCTCACCAGCACTTGTTTGTTGATTCATTGATAGTAGCCAATCTGACAGATTGGTGTGAGATCCTTTGTGTTTTAATTTGCATTCCTCTAATGATTAATGGCATTGAGCATCTTTTCGTATGTCTAATGTTGGTTATTTTAACCCACCCATTCAACCATGCAAATAGCTTGAGAGTTAATTTTCTATTTTTGTCCCCCTCCCTCTTTTTTGTGAAATGAAAATGATTAAAATCTAAGTCAGATAAACAAATAAAAAGGACTAAATCTATTTTTCTCAGACAATAATGTCATGGAATTTTTCTTTAACTAGCAAACATTGTTTTCTATTTTGCTCTGTGTATTTTGTGTAGAGAAATTGGAGAAAGAGAGAGAGAGAAGAAATTGAAAGGGGCTGAACAAATTACGCATACTAAACTAACTTCACTGAATGAGGAATAATGGGAAGCAAAAGTTGGAAAAAATTTTTTAAAGATTTTATTTATTTATCTTTAGAGAGGAAGGGAAGGAAGGAAGGAGAGAAACATCAATGTATGGTTGCCTCTCATGAGTCCCCTGCCAGGAACTGGCCTGCAACCCAGGCACGCGCCCCAACCGAGAATCGAACTGCAATCGTGTGGTTCACAGGCCTGCGCTCAATTCACTGAGCCACACCAGCCAGGGCAAAAGTTGGAAATTTTTTATAGGAAGAAACATCTGACTTCAGAAGTATATTATTTTTTATAGCTAACATTTATAGAGTATTTAATATGTGCCCACGATTTCTAATATTTTTAATATTCAGTATTTCACTTAATCCTAATAATGACCCCATGGAGTTCTCCAAATTTCCCCAAATACCATAATGGACATGGACCATGCCAAGAAAATACTTATATATAAAATTTTGCTTTTGCTTTTAGAAGGGGGTTAATGTTTAGAGGCACAAGCACCAGTTATGCAAATATGTTTCTTGACAAAGCCCTAATAACACTTGCCCTAAAAATACTACAGAAAACCAAAATAAAAAAAAAATTACCATTGTGACATCAACAATACATTTCCAGTGAAAAGCTCTAGAGTGTGTTGCTGTAGTCCAGGGCTCAAATGATCTTCATTCCATATCTAACCGTATCTAACTTGTGCAGAGTGTTAAGTTGTCTTCTCATGCCGTAATGTGACTTTTCTCTGATGTGATTCATTCTCTCCTTTTGTATAAAATCAATCACTCTGTAGATCCATAAAAATAGCTGTTAGTTGCTCTGCTTGCAATAGAAAATGATGTGTTTATAGTTTCAGCAGTGCTGGTTTTGTGTGAGTCATGTTTGCATTTGGTCATGTGGGTGCTTATTAGTAGAGGCAAATTATTCCGATTTCCTTTTAAAAACTTACATGGAGCAGCTATGCCTTTTTTTAGGGGTGGGTAGGGAAAAGGGAGATACAGAAGACCCTGGTTTATCTCTTTACATAGTGACTTTTTTGGAGTATCCCTCATATTAAATTAGATGTTGCAGTGCAGAGGATCAGTTCTCACATCTTTACTTCTCTAGTGGCTATGGTGAAGTATAGCTGATTACAGCTCTCAGTTATGAATATGCCCAAACCACAGATAATCCCATATTTCACTTGAGACACTTGTTTTGATTTTTTATATGGTTGATCTTTCCATCAAAATACTGAACAGCTTTTATTGTTCCCTCCTTCATTTGTGGTCCAAGTACAATGCTCATGAGAAGAAAAAAATAGAAATACAGGAAATGAGGAAGGACATAGATAAAGCTTGAACACCACACCGCATTCTCCAGTGGATAACAGTCCCTGAACATTGTAATTGAGGGTGGACTGAGAACAAATTGGGGAAAATATAGCTGGTGTTTACCTTACATTGGGAAGGAATGGCACGAAAGAAGATGGAGCTAACCGAAAAAAGCGGAGTCCCAAAAAGCTGGACTCAGAAAGTTTGCTACTTTACCTTTAGAGGAAAGAGGCAAAGGTGGAAATAGACAAATTATACACAAAAATAAAATAAAATGAAACTGTAAACCTAATTTCCACTTTAAAAGAATAGTTGTCTTAGTTATTTTATGCCATATATTTTGTTTTATTTGTTGAAATCTGTTTAAGAAGTAAGTATATATGAAGTGCATAATTCTCTATTCACTAAATCCATAGAATGCTCACTCAAAACTCATTTTCTTCCAGATTCCATGATTAATGAATTGATTTTATCTCATTTCATTCACATATCTTCAATTTCTATATTTTTCAGTCTATGTCTATATTAAGACAAAAAATTAAGAAATAAAAAATTCATACACTTGATTTTTTCATACAATTTGCTAAAACCCTTTTTCTGATAGACTCCTTCACTGACCAGAATATTTGTAATAATAATTTATTAGTCACTGGTTTTGCCGTATAGACATAGTGTTGTATCTGTCTCTTGCTCTGAGTCTTACCTCCCACAAGCATAATATCTCTGGAGAATTTCGGAGTAAAAGGGAATTGATTAAAACCTTTTGTTTGAACCTTTCAGAAAAGTCACGTTATATGTGAATAGAGCCATCAGGTTGTTCTTGCGTCAAAGGCTTCGGCTAGGGAGACATACCTAAAGAATTTGTGAAATGCAGAGAAATGAAACAAAGGCACACAATTGAATCTAAAGAGATGAAGTAAACCCTAAGGAATGAATAAAAGAACTTCATTCAATAGGAGAAATCAATGGGAGAAGCAGCCAGGTTTACACTGTACTTATATTTACCTTGAAACTAAGAGAAAAAAGTCACACTTTTTGTTGTTTGATCGTCTCAAATTATTTTATTGTCCCTATTTCTCTAGACAGGGACAACTTTATACACTGGTACAGTGCCAAATTAGATGGGAGGGCATTTTGAACCCTTTCTCTAGTTTCCTGGGAGCTCACACCGCAGTCCGGATGCCAGCCCAGGTGTCTTACCTCAAGTTCCTGCTCCTTGTACACTGTAATGCTTTCTGACATGTTCTCCACATTCCTTGTTAGGACTCTGAAATTGAACTTATTGTCATTTTTATTGGTTTTTGTTTGTTTGTGGGGAGGAGAGGAAAGAACATACGAGCAACAGGTTAAGAGTAAGGGATAGTTGCATATGTCTCAGGAATGTACAATGGAAGAGAGTGGATACATTTCTCATGCAACATGTCCAGTCTCTCCAGTCTTCTGTTCTAGGCTTTTGATTACCTTTTCTCCCCCATCTAGGTAGCCCACACTTCTCTGTTTTGGTCTTCTCTTCCTCTAACTGCTGTTTCTCCCTCTTTCCCAACTATACAGTTGCCACCAAAAAAATAACAAATAAAAAATGTTACGGAGATAAGATAAAAACAAATAGCCTCAATACCTCTCCGGTGTTATTTGGGACTGATACTTCTTTATTTTCTCTATCAATCATTTTTCTTTCCTGTACCTACCTCTTCATCATTTCACAAAAGTGACCAAGTTTAGCAGGATTTGGATCAAGTAAAATATGGAAGCTGCGGGAAGCATACTGAACTGGAGAGTGGCATGAAACCTTTAGGAAAATGGGCATGATTTGAATTAAAAGGCCACTGGCAGAAAGAAGAAAAACATCTACAGTGAGAATGAGACCTTGAGTTGCACTTCATTCATTCTCTCACCTGGATATTAAGAGGTGCTAGATTCAGGGATTTGATCTGCCTACATAACTCCTGTCGATCGAAGTCACCTACTGATTTGTTCTAAACAATTGGGTTGAATCTACAGTGCCTGTCCTGAATAGGAATTCACAGGTTTTTCTTCTTTTCCCTAAGAGCCACATCTTTGTGCAGATTCTTGGCATTTTTTCCTTATGGAAGTGAAAAAACATGCTGCAATGGATGACAAAATGAGAAGAAGGGCAGGAGGGGTTTGCTGGGCTCTGAAATCCCAGGAAGAAAAAAATAATGCAACTGTCTTGGTAAACGCTTGTAAACACATCATTTAGAGCCCAGTTTCACAAAGATTAGTTTGGATTTGTTGTAAGCCTATCTCAGAAGCAGAGTCATTAGTGTTCTTGCCTTTGGGAACAGCTGCTATTTAGTTACTTGATTGGAGAGAATGACACCCTCTTCCTAGCCCTTCCCCTGGGCTCCGAAACTCTCTCACTGGGGTTTGGAATCAGAGCCAGGTTCTTCATATTTTATTCAAGCCAATTTACTGTCCAAACAAGGCCTTTAAAATGTGGCATGACTATAACAGTACTGTTCATCCTCTGCCTAGAAATGTGGCCTGGCAGGTTGGGGCAAGGTGGGGGGTCTGCCAGGCCTGAATTAGAGGTTCCTGTCACTGCAAATAAGAGGAGATCCTTGTACCTCTCTCTGGAGCGTACGCTGACCCACTCAGCTAAACTCTCCAGATGTTTGTGGTTCACTGGCACATCTGTACTGTCTCCACAGTGTTTTCCAGGAGCCCCAAATTGAAATTTGAAATGAACCAGAAGCTTAGTGTTTGAAGTTCTCGTGTGAGCTCATCCTCATTGAAATGCTGGTACAGTGCTGGTTCTGAGGCACAGAGTACGGACAGAGAGCCACGACAGGACTCCTCACAAAAGCGACCAGTTTCCATGGGTTAGCAGTTCCTTGGGAGGAAATGTTAGTGCTCCAAGCTGTGGGCATGACTTTCAATATCTAAATTTTCAAGTTGAAGATTCCTAGATGTCAAAGGGTTGCTATTATAAAGATAACCCCAAACTAGCATGGACTTCCTTTTATGTCTCCTCCCTCAAACTTAAAAATTCCAAAATTGTTACATTAGGATACATCATGCAGAAATGCTCCAGATGTTCACTACTCTGTGAAGGCCGAATTGTGTGGGCTCCCACCACACTTTTCCTTTATCAGGGAACTTGTCTATCAATAATTACCACTACATTCTTGCCTTTTCTTTTTCTACTCCTTCGTTTCTTTAAAAAATAATTCTAACATTAATATTTGGTTTATTGTAACTTCTAAACCCTCAGCAATCCCCTCAAAAATTCAAATGACATTTTCAAAAAGCATTTGGCATCTTTTGTTTTGCTCAGCAATGCGCATTTCTTTCATGTGTTGGTTTGTGAAGATACAGCAATGAAGTGAAAAGTATGGAAGCTTTACCAGCAGACAGATCTAGTTCGAATCTAGCTTGGTTCACATCTGTGACCTTGAGCAAGTTCTTTAGTTCCTTTTCTAAGGCTTATTTTAGTCAATTATGAGTGGAGGGAGGAGAGACATAATCACCAACTCATAATAAGAGAGTTGTGAAAGTGAAATAAATTAATGTATATGTATAAGATGTAATGCATACAATATATAGTATGTTTAGCCCATACGGGGCATCAATTCATCTCAGGATCCCTTCCCCTGTTTGAGAAGGAAACCACTGGCTCCAGATTCCTGGGTATATGCCTAGAAAATATGTTTCAAGCTGTTTTTTTCCCTCTTGTCAGTAGCTACATTGTTTTCAATGCATATGTTACAACACAAAATATATCATCATAGAAGAATGTGGAGCTACCTTGGACTTGGTGTGTTGGAGCTCTGACACGTCAGCCCCTTGGAAGCCGCTTGTTACCAGCCCGAGAAGCAGTCTCCATCCCTGAGCAACTCGTCTTCCTGAGCAACCACCAGGGAACTCAGTTGAAATGCAGATGAAAAGAGAATTGTGTTGTTTTACAGCTAGAAGCCACGTAAGATGTCACATAGACCAGTGACTTTCAAATTTCTTTGTGATATGCACTAAGAAATATAGCGTGACCCAGTATTCACACACTTATGTGTGTGTGTGTATATACGTAACTGAAGTAAAGCTTTACCACAACAATACTTACTTTTACTATAGGCAACATGCTGTACTATTTTCTATTCTTCTAATTAAAAAAATGTTTGTTAGTGCCACTAAATTGACTTCATGACTAATGATTTTTAAAAGCAATCTATCTACAACCAACAGGCACACATTAAAGACAAAGAATTTGAAATCTAGAACTTTTTCTTCTGTCTGTAATTCTATCTGGTCATCCTAAATAAAATTGCTGTGGTTTATTTTTACTGTGTATATAGAAATATTACTCCTGAAGGGTTTCAGGGTTTAAAGCAACACGTTCTTTATCATTGGCTGATTCGTAACAGAATTCGTGGTGCCAAACAGAACACACTTTTGGTGTCTATGTGAAAGCTTTCGAAGTGGTCAGTCTAGGACCTCAGACTTAGTGCTTGATTTCTGACACACACCAGGGGCCATGAGCGTACCCTGACCTTGGGAATAACACAATGATATAACAAGTCTGAATCATGTTTTCTTGGGTGAAAAATTTGGTGAAATTTAAAAAATAATCTTATACTTTAATTCTTCTTCTAGTCTGCCTGGTTTGGCGGCTGAAATAAAATAAATTGAATAAAATGAATCCTGATGAAGCTGTTCCCAACAGCATGGCGACTTTGATAGTTACAAACCTTCTGCCTCTGCCCAGTGACTCGTCTGTTTCTCCCCAGCTTGGTGCTCTTCTCAACTTTCCTTTGAATGTTGCCTCTAGGCAATAGCAAAATTTTTACCCCTGGGAAATTGGGAAGAGCAGCTTGAAATAGCTGTCTCATGGAAGAAATATTATTAAACACTTGTTTGTTTTTTAAGAAATCCATGTGGCTGCTGAATTATACTCTATATATACCTTGAAATAAATTATTAATTGGTTTAATTTTGTTTTTGTTCTGTTCTGTTTTGTTGAATTATGCTGTGGGTGTCCTTGTCCCTGATACTCTGGTGAGTTTTCCTAGTGGAACAGAAGCCTCATGTGGAGAAGCAGGGGAAGAGCCTGGGGTACTGACTGACTCAGAGTGACTTGGGTTTGAACCCCACCTCTGCCACTGACTAGTTCTGTGAACCGGGAAAGGGACTTTATTTCTAAAATATTCAGTTTCCTTATGACCATAGGCTAATGATAAAGTTGTTGTGAGAAATAAGGGAAATAAAATAATGTGATGACTTTTTAAATGTAGCCAGTAAATAAATAATCTTTTTCCTTTTTCTCAGTGAAGTTGTTACTGAACAAGGGTCCGAGGAGGGGGGCAATACTTGGCCCACGGAGGGATGCCAAAAACTGCTTCAGAAAACAGAGGCCCCTCCCAAGGACGGTATACTAATATCTATTGGGCTCTTCTGTCCACCGCCAATTGGAAAGACATCTCTCAATGCCAGAGACTTGTGAAAAGGAAACAAGATGTTTATTTAATAATATTCAGGCCTAATGCCTTCATTAAAATATCAAAGTCTTTAAGGGTATACACCTACACACACCCACACACACACACACACACCCCCACACACACAGCACTCCCTTCTCCCACTGTCCCAACTCCAGGTACCATAAATCAGGAAAAGAGCACAAGTCCGTTTTTCAGGTCGCTGGTACTGTGGGCTGTCACCTGTCCAGGCAGGATCTCCAAGTAATCCAAAGTCATGCGGCACCCTCCACTGGCAAGGGTTCTTTGTACTAAGTTACAGTCAAAGTCTCTCCTGCTTTCCAGGACACTCCGCCAAAGAGAGCGCCCCAAAGCTGCGTAGGCCTCTTCTACCAATACTGCAGGGGTCCGCGCTCCACCAAAAGCACGTGTCTTTCTTCTTCACCTGGCCACAGGGATCTCCATTCTGGCAAAGCTGCGTGGTTTTCCCTTTCACCTGGCCAAGAGAGGGTCTGCACTCTGCTGAAACCGTGTGGCTCTCTCTCCTAATGGCTACAGGGGTCTACATCTTTCCAAGACAGCGTGGCTCTCCCCTTCACCTGGCCAAGAGGGGGTCTTCACTCTGCTAAAGCCACATGGCTCTCTCGCAGACCCTCTCTCAGAGCATCAGCCCCAGTTATATCCTGGGTAGCAGCCACTCACTTCTCCCTGGCCCAAAACTTGGCCACAGCTATTTAACATATCTATGAAACCAGTTAAAGGTTATACATAGGTTAAATGACCATTCCAGAGGTTAGCTGCAAAACTGTTGCTATGCAAAACAACTCTCAATGGCCCTGCTCCATTTGTTCCCTCCCCCAACCGACACCTGGGGGTGGGTGAGGACATCTTATATGTCTCTCCAATATTCCTATACACTTTGAGCTCTGGACACCATTCCAAATCTTTTCTGGGCCCCCCTGGCTGCACTCTGTATCAAAGTTGCTAGAATGAGAAGCATGAAACATCTGATTGGGCTATATTTGTTTTGAAATAAATCAGGTTGTTAGATGTTCTATATATTAGTAAATTATTTTGATACTTTATAATCCTCAGACCCTGTAAGTATGTAGTGTTATAAATTGTGACTTTCCTTATATTTAATATTCCTTATATTGGACACCATTGAGCTGTAAGAAAAACTGGCTAATGAGATGGAATTGACAAACTCATCATTGGTGATAAAATGTGGATTTTAAATGCATGCTTAACTTTTCTGGGTAACAATTATTGGGTCAAATAATCCCTAAGAATAGATATCCTTAATTATTCAGATTTAATAATTATTACCCATCAAAATTCCAACTGTGTTTTTGGCACTTCCATCTCTACAAGGTAATAGCACGTCAATTCCATCCTGTTCATAGCAAGTCATCCCTTTGTTTCACAACAACGGTGTCTCACTTACAGAGCCATTCTGTTACCGAACAAAGGTCGGTGGGGGGGCAATACTTGGCCCACGGAGGGATGCCAAAAACTGCTTCAGAAAACAGAGGCCCCTCCCAAGGACGGTATACTAATATCTATTGGGCTCTTCTGTCCACCACCAATTGGAAAGACATCTCTCAATGCCAGAGACTTGTGAAAAGGAAACAAAATGTTTATTTAATGCTATGCAGGCCTAGTGCCTTCATTAAAATATCATAGTCTTTAAGGGTATACACCTACACACACCCACACACACACACCGCCCCCCCACACACACAGCACTCCCTTCTCCCACTGTCCCAACTCCAGGTACCATAAATCAGGAAAAGAGCACAAGTCCGTTTTTCAGGTCGCTGGCACTGTGGGCTGTGTCACCTGTCCAGGCAGGATCTCCAAGTAATCCAAAGTCATGCGGCACCTTCCACTGGCAAGGGTTCTTTGTACTAAGTTACAGTCAAAGTCTCTCCTGCTTTCCAGGCCACTCGGCCAAAGGGAGCACCCCAAAGCCGCATGGGCCTCTTCTACCAAAGCTGCACTCCACCAAAAGCGCATCTTTCTTCTTCACCTGGCCACAGGGATCTCTATTCTGGCAAAGCTGCGTGGTCTTCCCTTTCACCTGGCCAAGAGGAGGTCTGCACTCTGCTGAAGCCCTGTGGCTCTCTCTCCTAATGGCTACAGGGGTCTATATCTTTCCAAGACAGCATGGCTCTCCCCTTCACCTGGCCAAGAGGGGGTCTTCACTCTGCTAAAGCCACATGCCTCTCCCATAAGCACTCTCTCTGAGAAGCAGCCCCAGTTCCATCCAGGTAGCAGCCACTCACTTCTCCCTGGTCCAAGACTTGCCCACAGCTATTTAACATATCTATGAAACCAGTTAAAGGTTATACATAGGTTAAATGACCATTCCAGAGGTTAGCTGCAAAACTGTTGCTATGCAAAACAACTCTCAATGGCCCTGCTCCATTCGTCCCTTCCCCCAACTGACACCTGGGTGGGGTGAGGACATCTTNAACCCCTTCCAAATCTTTTTCTCCCCCCCCCCCCCCCCCCGCCCCCTTGGCTGCACCCTGTATCAGTTCTGCTGCCTGCCTAGTCAGGAAGGATGCTGCAGAGAAGATGAGTCATGCCTGTGTCTCCAGTTGGGTCAGCTCATCTAGGGTGACTCTTTGAAAAGTTCCCATATAAGTAACATCCATGGTTCTTATGATGTTGATCATATGAAATCTGTATTGTTTTTCTGAGAATAACTAACAATTCAGGATCACAGACAGAATGAAAGGAAGAAGGCTTATTTTGGTTTCAGTTATACACATATTGTCTCATTGCATTCCGTGTCATAGAGCCTGTGAACATGACCATGGCCTGTACTCATACGTGTGTCATTGCAGATGCTGTTTGGAAATTCCACCTTTGTTATTCTTTCTGCCCTATCTTCCGGGAAAAAAAAGTAATGCTTGAAAGAAGCAGAAATTATTCAAACACTCCAAGCTTCTCTTTTTTCTTTTTAGGTGTTTCTAGAGTTCTCTTATATGCTGTGCAATTGACCATGTACTAACTTGTAGGAAAAAATCAAATAATGTTAGCGTGAGGACCGTTAATTAGTCAGTATCGAACATTCCTGTTAGAAAAGAATAATGAAGAAAAGACACTTCTCTTTGGAACCCAAAGGCAGGAATGACCTTTGTGGCCATAAAGCGTATCCCAAACTGTGAGCACTGCAAATCCAAACATCTTGAGAAGGCTAGTGGTAGGCTAAGACCATGGAGCCTTTGAGAAAAGAATGAGCTGGGAAGCTTTTTTCAAGAACACAATTAATGTAGGCAAGTGAAATGAAGGAGTAATTTATGTATATAGTGCTTATGTATAGTCCTCAGATTATGTTCAAGTCCTGCCCTTTGCCCTGCAGATTTACTCCAGAACTTTAAATAGAAAAGGCTCTGGGAAATAGAAAGAAAAACAGAGAAAATAAAAAGAGAAATGAAGAACTCCACAAATCTTCTTTAGGGTATTAGAAACTCTAGAAGTCCCAGAGAAGTGAAGGTAAAGGGTTTTATGCTCCTTAGGGAGAGAACTGCTTGAGCACACCAGAGGATGGAGAAACCGGAACGTGTGGTGCCTCACACAAGGGAGGTGACAACCAGATCAGAGCACAGCAGGCTACGCTTTAACCAACAATGGATGTGGCCAGAGCCACGTCTTAATGTCGGAAGCAAGAAATAAGGGTGTGGGAAGTAGAGAACTTTTGTCTTCATGCTGGTGCTCATGGAACCAGAATCAAGGCCCCATGGTTATGTCAAATTAAAAAGTGTTGATAAGACCTAGAGATGGAGGAGATGGTGGCAGCAGTGTGATATGGAGGAAAAAGTATAATTTATATTACTGGTGGTAGTGTGAATTTCTCCATGCTTACGGCAAATTATTCAGAATTATTAATTTTAAATACATATACCTACTGATCTAGCTATCTCCTCTGAAGCTTCATCCCCTCCCTAGAAAAAAAGCACCTAAGTATAAGGATATTAGACGTTTTAAAGAGATTCACTGTTTAGTATTTTACTTATTTTATTTTTAGAGTAAGGAAAAGGGAGGGAGAAAGAGAGGGAGAGAAACATTGATCAGTTGCCCTTTGCACGTGCCCCAGTCTGGAATCAAGGTCACACCCTGGGCATGTGCCTAAACCAGCAATGGAACCTATAAATGTTCAGTTTGCAGGATGATGCCCAACCATAACCAATCCATGCTAGTCAGGGCTATTTAGAGATTTAGATTAGAATTAGAGCTAAGGCCCTGGCTGGTGTAGCTCAGTGGATTCAGCGCGGGCCTGCGAACCACACGATCGCGGTTCGATTCCCAGTCAGGGCACATGCCCGGGTTGCAGGCCAGTTCCCGGTTCCTGGTTCCCAGCTCCCGGCAGGGGACGAATGAGAGGCAACCATACATTGATATTTCTCTCTCTCTCTCTCTCTCCTTCCATTCCCCTCTAAGATAAATAAATAAAATCTTTTTAAAAAAAAGAATTAGAGCTAAGAAGTTTACAAAGATAGTTAAAGGATGTTTATTATAGAATTGTTTATAGAGACAAGAAATTGATAGAAACCCAAACAGTCATGATTAGAGGAACAGTTAAATAACCATGGTACATTCATATAATAAAATATTAGGGAGCTCTTAGAATGAATACACTATATTTATATTTATTGACTTGGAATTATTGCTTCAGTGTAAGGTTAGGTTACCAAAAAGAAATATATATACACTATTATTCCTTAAACTAAGGTTTCAGGAAAAAATAAATCAGTGTTTATGTGATAAATCAGTGGATTATGAATGTGATTCTAAGAGCTTAGAGGAACGTATGGAACACATACATATTAGGCTGTTTATTTTGATTGGTTGGAACAAGATGACTGGTAAAAATAAAAAAATTACATTAAAAACAATTTATTTTACAAAATAAAATCCATGAGAAAGTGTCAACAGAAAATACAGTCTATCATTTTTTATGACATTTCTCTGTATATCTGCTGGCAACTGATATGTAGCAAATCCCTGAAAACTTAATGGCTTAAAAACAACCATGAATGGGAGATATAGTTGGTGGTTCTGTTTAACTGGACTGTGCTTAGTGCATCTGAGGTGGGCTCAAATGAATGAACAAGATTAGTTATCTTAGGAAAGTGACTTAGTTTTGTGTGTTTCCCAGGTCTCCTATAAGGGTTCCTGAGCATGTCATATTTCAAAACCTGATACGAGGTGTCTACTTCTACCTACCACAGCAACTGCTATTAACATTACTGCTACTACCACTAATTATAACTACTATTTATTTAGTTTCTTTATTTTTGTAGTTTCTTGCATTCTACTATATGCAAGAAACTACAAAAGGAATTTCACAGACATTTTCTCTTTATTTTTATAAATAGCACTGAGACAGTTCACAGATAATCAGATTCAGACAAGTCAAGTAACTTATGTGGCTCTAATGATGAAAGACCAGCTCTTAGTGTTCAGGAAAAAAGGCTAAATATTGAAATCAGATCTAATTAAGATAATAAAACACAGGCAGACATAATTTTTTCCATTAGGATCCTCAACAGGTGAGAAACCAAACAGAAATCTCAGTAAAAAATACAGCAACAGTAAAAAATTTGATTACTTTTCTTTGTAAATCATGTGTGTGCTATTATCTGTACTATAATTTGTTCAGTAGTAGATATATTGTCTTTAGGAGTGTGGACCATACCAGAGAGTTATACATTTATCTTTTTTTGATATAATTTTTACTGAAATTTGGGGGTGACATTGGTTGATAAGATTATATAGGTTTTAAGTGTATTATTCTATAGCACATCATCCATATATTGTATTGTGTGTTTACCACACTAAGTCAAATTTCCTTGTGTCACCGTATATTTGTCTCCCTTAAACCTTTTCTATCTCCTGCATGCCCTTTTCCCTCTGTTAATCACCATACTGTTGTCTGTGTCTATGAGACTTTCCCCCCTTAAACCCTTCACAACTGGCCTGCATATGGACTGCTTTCAAATTCCTAATTTGATAAAGAGTACCCACTTCTTTGTGTGAGTGAGGCATAGTCCTTGTTAATAGTGAGTTTTCTTTTCTGATTGGTCATTCCATGTTTATAATCTTTAGTGATTTTTTTCCCCAGTTTTTCTATCCCATTTCCTCTCAATTGACTCTTGTCGATTGGCTTAAGCGCCATTTATTTTTTTCAAAAGCAGCAAATAACATCATAGTTCTCACTATAGTAATCAGTATTTCTGGGCTTGTATTTCCACCTTAGGAAAATCCTATCTGCTTATCATGTGCTCAGTCAGTTTTGAACAAAGCTCTGGTTCTCATGCTTTCCCTGTGGCTAAGGGTTCCCTTTCTCTGTAACCTTTTTGAAAAAGAGAAAGTTGTATTTATAAATTTCCAAAATGCCAAACAAAGGACCTTGTACTCGATATTACTTTCCACAGGGAAAAGGAAAGACTGTTTGGAAACTAAATGTTTTAAATCCTTCTCAATGGCAGGTGTGCAGCCTTGTGCCGGCTTGTTGTTAGTAAAATTTCCTTCCTTCCCTCTGACCTGTGGCCGGAGATCCTGCTAATCACTTCCTCTGTCACCAGCAACTTTGCCTTTCTGGGTTCTTCTCTACCCAGGCTACTGAAAAACAGAACATGGTTTTTAATTTCCCCTCTGTCTTTGAAACTGGGATGCAATTATTTTTTTTATTTTTAAGAATTTCTACTATAAGTAAAAACAACAAAATCAAGCAGCAATAAACAAAAACAACAGGCACTGAGACCGTTACAAAGGTTACAGAAATCTCAATGCAAACACTGTGAATTAGTCTTTGATCTTTATTAAAATATCAATAGCTCTAAGCTTGCCCATCTCACGTAATAGTCTCTGACTCCCTTTTCCATAAAATTTTTATGTCATTTTTGGGTTCTCTGGGGAAGAAAAACACTAAGAATTAAACATTTAAGGGACTTATTGAGAGAAAAGACTGTGAAGTATAAAGGGCAGAAGGAACAGGAATGAAGGTGAGTTTTTAGCCCATGATCAGGTATGGCATCTGTGAACGGATTGGGGAGAGGAAGGAAGATTGCAAAGAAGGAGCTTCAGACTGTAGTCAACTCTATAAATATCTCAAGCAGGCCCGGTGGTGACCCCTGCAGCAAAGAGTCCTTCTGCAGTTGTTCTGGGCAGAAATGGTTACCTCTGGGATTCCTTCTTCCACCCCTAGTCATTGGCTAGAGGCTGCTTGAGGAGAGCTCTGCCTCAGTGTGAACACTAAGAAAGATCCTGAAGGTGCTGCAGCTGAAGATTGTCCCCTGAAAATACTCCTCAACACAGTGAGTCAACATAGGTTTTCTCACAGAGGGAGATCAGATCAGCTCACCTCTATACCTCGAACAGCCCATCTGGACACCACTCAGATCTACCTCCTGCACACACATTTGGGGAGCAGCTCTTCTACAGCTCTTATGAGCCTCTATATTTCCCACTTCTATTAACATGCCAAGCTCTGTGGTACTTCAATCCTGACCTGGGGAGAAGAGTTACCACTGAACTTCTTAGTGATACTGAGGCCACTCACTGTTGCATCCCTGATGGCTTTGCAAGATGGTGTGTCTCCTGGGCCTTCCCAGCAAACTTGTGATTCTCACGCATCTTCTGGTTTTACATGATATGTCCATTCCAGAATGACTACATCTTCGGCCTTCTTATTCCTTTCTATGCTGCCACTATGCTAACTCATACATTTCATCTTTGCTCAATGTGGGCAAATACTACTTTTTCCTGACTTCTAAGAGGCATCAATAACTAGGATCCTTGCCAGAGTATTGTATCCTGTGTCCCAAAAAAGTTTTCCCAAGTCAGTAAATTCTTGTTTTCCCAGTCTTATAAAATGGTTTCTTTGATCAGGTATCTGAGAAATTCAACAATGGTTTCTGCTAATCTTTTGGCTTCTTTAAGATATAATCTCTTTCTTCCTCAATCAATCTACGCTATCCCCAGCAGGGTAATAAACTGTAGTGGGATTCAATCAATTTAATGATTGGTGTGGCAACCAGAAGAGGAGGTGACAGGTCTCAGGGGCACCTGTTGCTTCACAGGGGAGAGACATTTGCAGTGTCTTCCTTCACCCTGAAAGTCTTAACATTTAATGGGGAAGGGTGGGATACCTTTGCAGAGACTGAAAGTATAGGTAAGTCTGCAGAGCCATAATCATCAAGGCATCTACTTTGTCCCATCCCATGTCTCAGGGGTGCTAGTTTCCCAGCCAGGACTCTGACCTCAGCATAACAGAGTTGCTCAAGTTTCTAACTATAAAGTACTGTGGTCACAACTCAGCTGTGTCTGTTTTCCTACTCCAGGATATAAGCGCCTCTTTGCAGGCTCACTATGTTGTCCCTTAGCTCTCATACTTAGTCTTTAACTATTAGTTATTGCTCCTCACATTCTCATTATTTTTTTGCACTGCAACGCAATACAACTTAGTAATGGACAGCCCATTCCACTGTTCTTATATGAACTATTCATTCTACAGTTTTCAAATGCCTGAATCCTTCCTCTGATAATAGTACGTCCCTTTACTGGGCCATTTTTCCAG
Organism: Sturnira hondurensis; assembly: GCF_014824575.4. Lineage (NCBI taxonomy): Eukaryota > Metazoa > Chordata > Mammalia > Chiroptera > Phyllostomidae > Sturnira > Sturnira hondurensis. The sequence continues at coordinate 7,955,470 of NW_028096448.1, read as the reverse complement.
GCTACCATTGGCTGTAGTCTTCATGAACTGGGACACCACCTTGGGCTTGTGATACTATCTGTGCCCCACCTACCATGTGAAATGAGGTCTTTCTTACCAGATAAAAGTAAGTGATTTACACTCCAAGTTCCATTTTATTATCAGCTCTTTCTAGCCACACTCAGTGCTGACTGAGTCATTTTGGGCACTCTGAGAAGAAGCATCCAAGGGTGAATTAAAAGTGCAAGAGATTTTTAGGGAGGACCCCTGTAAACTGTAAAGGTAATGGCGGAGTAAACAGAAGAAAGCATGGAGAGCCTTACAACATTATGTTCAGGGCTCACACCTATAAAAAGAGCAAGAGAATGATGAAAGGTTGAGCAAGAAGAGCCTCAGACTGCAGTGCAGCTCTGAGAAGTTCCTGGACAAGCTGAGGAGGAGCTGGAGAGCAATGACTGCCTATTAGAGGAGTTCTGAGTTGGCAGAAATAGCCTGACTCTGAAACTCACGCCTTGCTCAGACATTGGCTCCAATATTCCTGGAAGAATGTGGCCTCTGTGAGAACACTGCAGCAGATCCTGAAGGTATGGCACTGGAGGCCATCATCTAATTCCACTCACAGACCGTTCTCTCGTCAATGGACTTCTGTCCCTCTAATCTTCTCTTAAGTCCAGCTCCCCAGTGTGTCTGCAGTAGATTTTAGCTGACACTACTACAAGCTGTGGAGAATTGCCAGGGCTGTTAAGGATCTGCTTCCTAATCTCTTTTACTATTATCAACCCAAAGATTCCACTAGGTCATCTTCCACCAACCTGGTACGGGTGTTTACTACTCCTGAAGATCTCTTGCCTTCTAGTTTTTAGAAGTCAGACATAGCTTGGCGTGAGTACTAGTTGTGTGATATGATCCTCAGAAAAACATTTAACCTACATCATCCCAGATTTTCCATTGGTAAAATGTGAACTATTGTTTTTACCTCATGGAGTTGTTATGTGGTTTAAATAATACAGTTGTGAGGTGCCCCGCATAGTGCCTGGCAAAAAAATCAACCATTTGAATATTAGTTCCTGGTATCCTCCCTCACTCAGATTGCCTGAAGTATATTCTTCTGCTCCACTGATAAATTTAATCTGTTTTTTTTTTTGTGAGGAGTTCATCTCCTTATCCTCATTACCTCATCAAGATACTATCAGGAATGATCTACTTTATATCAGCTCTCTTCAAGATTATTTATTAAAAGTTATCTTTTCTTGTTTAAAAGTTGCTTTTCAAGTTTAATCTATTTCTACACTTGTGTTATACCCATGAGGGATATTTATTGAGATCAACTCATTTTTATATCAGAGAAAGTTGATATCACACTCCAGGGAAAGAATAAATCCCCATGACTTTGCCCACATCCCCATGTTCCCTCAGATTTCCCACCTCACACCCATATCACGCTGCCAATCTCCCACCCCCCCGAATGGATACTGAATGTAGTAATATTGAAATACTTTAAACTTACTGAAATTATAGCATGCATTTTTTAAGGGAAGAGCATTTTTTTTTACTTATTACTTTTCATGCTTACCACTCAAAATACACATGTTCTGGGCATATGTTGGCACAAATACACAGACATACTGACTTTAAAAGAGGCATATTTTTGCACTCCTTGACATCTGCTTATGTTGGTTAAACACACAACTCTTCTGTTTGCATTTTAATATGGTCAGAGAACACACTTGAATGTGTCAAAGCCTGTCTGTGTGCTCCTTAATAACAGGCACAATCCAGCATCAACTACTCAGTTCAGCTAGGGAATCTGGCTGGAGTGAACTGGAAGCTGATTTTTAAATGAGGTTGTTATTTGTGGGGTTGGTGGGTGGCATATACTCAGCATTATCCTTTCTCAAGTGCTTCCCTTTCTATTTCTCTTTCTATCCTTTTTTTTCCCTAGAAAAACCAGGTCAGCTTTCCTCTTAAGACTGAGTGAATTAAGAAAAATCAGGACTGCTTTCTCACTGTGGAAAAAATCAAATCATGAAAGTAAGGAGTCTCTTTCCTACCTTGTTCTGCCATTTTTCTTCATATATATATATATATATATATATATATATATATATATATGGTTGCTCTGATATATGTACATTTGAGGACAATGCATATTATCATGGAGACTTAGAATATGTAAGCTTTAATGTTATGTAGCTTAATCTGGGAGCACCAAAATTTACAACAGTAATATGTTATCAGCCCTGGCATTTACACACAGAGAGTGGCACAATTTTATCCTATTTTCTTCACTTGCATGTTGAAATTCTATTTACAACCGTCATTCATTTACATATATACTCAAATATTTGTTGCATTTTTTTCAGTGTTTTATTTTATGAGTAGGCTACCTTCATTCATATTTCATTACAAAGAGACTACCCTTACTATTAGGTATTTTAAAATATGAACCATGTTTTCTATTAAAACAAAATAATTTAAATAACCTAAAGCACACAAAACAAGCCATCAAATTCAGGTGACTGGACGCATGGCTGGAAGGTTACAGCTTCTGTCCAAACTAAACCCTTTGGCAATGATTGCATCGCCTTTAGTTCTGTAAGTGACAGCCTCCCAGCAGGCTGCACTATTCTGATCACCTTCACATCCTCTCTATAATTGGCTGCTCATGAAACCCTCCTCACAGACAGCCTTGTTAGCTCATGGGGAAAGAATGGTACAGGCAATACATCAAAAGATTGACTATAGAAAGAGAATGAAAGACTCTAGTAGGCTGCTGCATCCTGGTAATTGAAAAGCAGGAGAATCTTTGTGTGTGTGTATGTGTACACGCACATAGCGGCCTGTATGTTGAGGACTGCCAAACGAGGCAGGGGGATCAGATGGGAGAATAGAGATACTGTGGGACAAAAGCAGTTGAATGAATGCACAGTGGCAAAGAGCAAATACTTCACAGATTGACTTCCCAATCTTTTGATGAAATCTGCCTCTGCTGCTACCAAATACCTGTGCAGTTATCTCCTGATCATTGTTATCAATGAATTTGATCATTATAGTCCAGGGCCTCTGAGGCTTTAACTTTGGCCTTTTCTTTAAAGTGAAGAATATGTGAGGAACAAAAGCATTTGCAATTGGAACTTTGATTTCCAAGCATATTTGAAAGCACAGGAGAATGTAAAGAAGATTGCTCTTGGAGCCAGGGTGAACAGAGTTTGATCCCAGGTTTGTAAGTTCTTGGATGTGTAACATTGGGGGAAACTATCAACCTTCCATTTAGCAGTTGGCTCAACCACAAAAGTAGATAATAGTACCCATTTTATAGGCTTTTCTAAGGATTAAACAATGTAATATGGCAAGTACCCTATAAATTATGCCTGTTTCTTAGTAAACGCTCAGTCGTAGTTGTAGTTATTTTTCTATTTGTTGTGAGAAAACACTTCATAGGCACTAAGGAAAGTACAAACTTTCTTTAGCTTGACCTTGTGGCTGACTTTAGCATGGCTGTATACTTGACATTATCTTTCCTGTTCTCTTTATAAGAAGAGGAAAAGATATCTTCTCAATGCTGGAGCAGAAGCATAGATAATCAAGAAGATATCAAACCCACACAAAGTACACTTTATCAACACGTGGGGTATCACTTGCTCACAGTTCCTCTTCTTAAGGGATTCTTTTCCCCCACCCCTACCCTAACCCCAGAAATCTGCTGTTCTCATCAAGAGTTTTACAAAATGTGATGCTCTCCCTTCATAAAGAGGGCAGAAATTATTAGCATTGTCCTTTAATCACAACAGACTTCTGTTTCCTCATTGAAGTAGAAGTTAAGCGCTCCCCAGATTATCCCTTTGGGGACCAAGACACCTATTCCCTCAACTGCCAGAAGGGTCCACTGCTAATGGCTCACAGCCAAGTTGGTCCCTAGGAATTTCTCTCTGCCAGTGGAAACTGACTCACCCAAGACTGCGTCCCTCTGTTGTAACAGTCTTTATCCAGTGACTCATGGGTACAGGGTATAACCATATGGCCCTCTTGCCTAAGTTTGAGATGACTCTGAAAGACCATCCCAGGCTCAGAATTCCCTGTGGCATCAGACAATTCATCTGCTACGATTTCTTCTGACCTCCTTTCTTGAATCCTCGACAGGAGTTGTTCCTGACAGCATCCCAGTATCAGTTTGAGTCCTCCACGAAGGAGAGACCAAACTAGAATTAGACATACTAGTAGGTATTGGAGAAATGCTTGGAAAAATAAAGGGCACAGGAAGCAGGAGTAAAGGAGAGCCTTCAGACTGTGCTGCACATCTGATACGTACAAAGCGGGAGAGAAAAGGAAGTAAGCTTGAATAGGAAAAGCCTCAGACTGCACTGTAACTGAAAAAGTTTTAGTCAGGCTAATGAGGAATCCCAGAGCCATGATTGCTCATTGAAGTCCTGAGCTGGGCAGAAAAGTTGTGGCTCTATTATATTTTCTGTTGCAGTCACTGGCCTGAGAAGCCAAGATTACAGTGTAAGTGCTGCAAAAAGCCCTGAAGGTTTGGCAGCTGGAGGCCCACAGCAACCACTTTTACTGTAGTGAGTTTCGTGGGTGGATTTGAGTGGCATATTTTCATTGTCACCAAATTCCCTTGATTATTTTTCTACAATAAAAAACTTCATCCCAATGTCATTTTTCAGGAAATCTGATCTAAGACGATTGGTATTAGGAGTATTCTGAGAGAGAAGATTCTAAAGTGGAATTTTGGAGTTGGGGTATGTGTGGGCTGGCTGGTAATGAGGACCCCATCATTGGTGCTAGGTGCAGTGCTTACAGACCAGAGCAATTGTTAAAATTATCCTGATGGTAAATTGGGAAGGGATATTAATGGAAGGGAATGCACTGGCAGGTGCAATATCTCAGGCAGTTGACAGGCTGAAGTAGTAGTATTACAAAGACAAAGAAATCAAATGGCTGCTGCTGAATGCAATTTTTGCATCAGAGAAAGACAATGAAAGGTTGAGGGTGATTAATCACCAATTAAAGGTGAAGTGTGAAAGTCAGAGGGTCTTTTGGTAGCACAGAAAGAGACTCTTATCTCCTATAGCCAGAGGGCAGAACAGGCCGAAGATCAGTCCCAAGAGTTAATTGTAAGGCTAACAAAGCTCCAGAAAAGGTCTGCTTCCCTAGGTTAAGGGCCCTGAAGTATGTAAACCAAACACTCAAAATGGTAAAATCCTGGACACTTACAAAATATTGGGGCCTGCAGAAATAGCCATTCCTCCCTATGAGACACCAACACTCCCTTCTTTCTTGAAGACAATGAGGATACTTCTGTCTTGCAGGACAGCTTTCCATCATGTTAGAATCTACCCACCCCTCTTTTCCTGGCCTCTAGACAAGAAATTAGGGCCCAGACACTATATAGCATGCTTGGTAGTGTCGGGCTTGGTAAGAAAGGAAAGACCCATACTCTGAAAAAAGTCATAGAATCTAGTAAACACACAATGGCAAGAACTGGAAGAGTATTTAGAAGGAATTCTAATGGTTCTAGATCACAGAGTTAGAATATAAAGTTAACCAAGGGAGGGTTTATTAATATGGAAGCACCCTTCTGTGACACCAGACTTAAGGCTCTTGTAAAGACCCTTTACAAGAGTTTTTACACTCTGTTACACTCTCGTAGGCTATTTAACACTCTTTTGCAGACTATTTTACTGTATAATTTAGAAAATCCCATTCTCCATCATTTATTCTCCACTTTCTTTTCAGTCATATCCTTTCTTGTGTTTTTTAATTTTCATTTTTAAAAGAAAAAGTCAAAAGAATTTATTTGCTTCTGTCCTATGTACAATGATGCTAATAATTTAAACCTGGGATGGGGGCAATGAAGAGGGCTATAGAGTAGCTAAAGAGTGGGAAGTTTGAGTTGGGGAAATATTTTAGAGAACTATAGCACTTAAAAGACATTTCTAAGGCAAACATGAAACTCTGGAAGCCTTTGAACATACTCAGAATAGCCCCTTAGTATTCATCTGTACTTCACATTCCTCGTTGTGCCCACCTGCCTGCACACGCTAGATAGAAAGATGACCGACAGTTTGCATCGGTTACATACAAGGATTAGTGAGGTTAACGAAGCAGAGGCTTCAGAAATATTTATTGTTTTATTGTTTCTCTTCTGCTGCAGCATTTTTATTATTAAAATTTTTATTCGATATTATTTTTTTATACTAGAGTAGAGGAAAAACAAATCTTAAGGTCAAAAGACTTGGTTCTGGTCTGAGTTCTACTATTTTTGATTTGTGGGTTTCATCAGCTTCAATTTCCACATCTATGAAACAGTGTGCTTCTAACACTGGTTCTTTGGAAACTGTTAAAAGCTGTGTACCCACTCTCTCTCCCCAGAGAAATGTATGGGCACTATTTTATACATATTTATCTTCTCTAAAGTCATCTTATCTATGATATTATCTAAACTGACCTCTTGTTCCGATGACTATAAAAACCAAACCTTAAAGTTTTGTTAGTTCCAGTTTATAGCTTTCCCTACTTTTACCACCAGAGAGGCTAGTGCTGATTGTCAGTGAGGGCGAGAATATGTTTGAATGAGCCCCTGCTGAGGACTAAGTATTGAAACAAGGGTATAATGTTGTGTAAGGTAGGACTTGAGCAATCAGATAAAGACACAGTCATATGGTGCAAAAAATTTATTCTAGGGATGATATCTTACCCAACTGTAGGTGCTATGGAAAGCTGTGGCCTCTGCATCTGGTGATGAACCTGAAATCAGTAGCAGGTCATCAGGACCAGATGTTGGGAAGAAAAACTGGATATGAGTCAGGGGAAAATGAGGACAAACTGGAACTTGCAAAGACAATCTGGACCCATGAAACAATCACATGCATGACCAGCAGAGGAACCTGGTGTCCTTTGCCATGGAACAGCAAAAGCACCTGGCCCCGGATTTGGAGAAGTGAAGGAGGAAATCTAGCAGAGCCTGGAGTTACTGTGGGCTCAGCTGTTCTCCCACTATAACATGAGTCAAAAGTCAGTGATGATGACTGTGAGCTGCTATGGCCATTGGTGCCCTAAACTGGCCTTTGGAGATTAATGGTTATCTACACACTAAATCTCACACTATCTTCTCCAAAGGCCCGCCCTAAATGGAAGCTCTACGTGGGATATGGTAATGTAGTTCTAACTAATCTAACATGACACAGTGCAAACCTACCACAAGTATGAATAGCACAAGGTCCCTCTCTCAAACCTGGAAGGTTCAAGGACATAAGCATAAAACAAATAAATACCACTAATGGTAAAATAAAAATTTTCTTCTTTAGAGTAGGGGGTGACTAAGTTTCCTTAAAAGAAAAACAAATTTCATGGAGGGCAACACTCTAAAGACACCATAAGCAAAAAAGAGGGTGAAAAAAATGGGAAGCCAAGGATTGAATAATTGTGAAAATTTTAAAGTACCAGTTTGTTGGGATAGAGCTTAGTGATAAAGATGGGGCGATATTAAACTGGACAAAAATAAAAAACAAGGTTATTGAGGGCTTGGTAAAGTGCTAAGGATGTTAGACTTGACTTGGCTTCATGGTTGTTGATTTCAATGCAATATTACTACATATACTCACTTTATTGATTTATTAGTGTGATATTAATAAAATTATACAGGTTTCAGATGTACAATTCTATATAACATGTCATCTGTACATTGTATTGTGTGTTCAGCACCCCAAGTCAAGTATCCTTCCATCAAAATTTATCACTCCTCCAAACTCTTCCACCTCCCTCCATTCCCCTAGTAATCACCGTACTGTTGTCTATGTTAATGAGGATTGTTTTTTTTTTGCTTATTCTTTTCACTCAGCCTCCCAGTCCTCACCCCTGACAGCTATCAGTCTATGCTTTGTATCTATGATTCTGTTTCTATTTTGTTTTTTTTTTTTAGTTTATTTTGTTCATTAGATTCCACATATAAGTGAAATCATATGGTACTTGTCTTTCTATGACTGGCTATGCTACTTAGCATAATACTCTCAAGGTCCATACATACTGTTACAAAAGGTAAAATTTCCTTCTTTTATTACAACTGGGTAGTATTACATTGTATAAATGTACCACTGAATTTTTATCCACTCATCTACTGATAGGCAGTTGGGCTGTTTCTAAATCTTGTCTATTGTAAATGTCACCACAATGAATATATATATCTACGTATATATCTGCTCATGTTCATTGCAGTGTTTTATATATGTCATATATACACATAACACTGCAATGTGTGTATAGGTATACACTGCAATGTTATGTATATATGAATGTATATAACATAACATATATACATACACACATATGTATATATGTTATAGTATATAATATATATACAAGGTTTCAGGTTTCTTTGATGTTCTCATTAATTGACCTTATAATCAAATAGTTGGGACTCCTAAAATAAATTATTGTAATATAATACTAACTGGTTTAGACTCTTTAATACTTTGTGGTATTTGTTTACAAACAGTATTCTACTTGCACAAAATAGGATTCAAAAATTGCTAGTATAGGTAATACAAAGAAATTAAAGAGTTTAAGAGCAATATGATGAAATTTTATGTTTTAAAAATTTGGTGATATTTAAAGTTGAAAACTGAAGAGAGATAAGTCTAAAGTACATTTATTGTTAATGCAGGGAAGAGCTGGTCCTATGACTTCAAAAAGTAACAGTGGGAAAGGGAAGGAAAGAGGAAAGAATGGTGTAGCAGTTATTGAGGTGGAATCTATAGATCCTGTTCAAATGCAGAGGATAATGAAGGGATTAGGGGAGGTGATTTTGGTGACTGGGTAAATATTGATGGCTTCTTCATCTTTGACTTTCTCTAGAACTCTAGCTCACATAAAAATTGTTCAGTAAATATTTTTAAAGTATTAAAATACATGCGAAATTACAGTGCTTTAGTTGGCTCATAATACTTTAAGTCCCTTCCAATAGGCTTTTATGAACCTACAGAGTATCCTTTTCTCTCTTACAGGGTTTCATCAAAAATTAGAACTCAGCTCTAATGCCTGCTATTTTTCTCCCATGGTGTCTTCTAAGTCAAAGAATGCCTTCTACTAAGAAAGCTCACTTCAAGAAATCCTTTTGGTATTATTATAATTTGAATAGCATCTAAAGAGAAAATCCTATTTTATCCTGGATCTAGTAGGTAGTATTTCTAGTGCCACATTTGGAAAGCAATAGAAATGCTTTAACCAGAACACCAAAAACTTACTTGTGCTCTTCTATGTATTAGAAATATTTAGAGAAAGATATTTATGGTTTTGAAGCAATTAAATATTCATAGGTACATTGCAAAGGAATGTACAGAAAATTTATGTGCACCCTTTAGAGAGAAAAATATTTTAAAAGTAGCTAGAAATTAATGTCCTAATGCTAGCGCAGCCATTGTTAGTATAATAAGAACAGTTTGTGCCACATTGACATTGATGTAACCCGGCAGCCAAGGAGAGTGGACTGGAATGCACATGTGTGAACAATGGTGACTTCACTGTACTAGTCAGTGGGGAAGGTAGATGCCATTGAGTGAGCATGTGTACTGTGTGGATGTCACCTTCAAAATGATTGAGCAAGTTGAGTAATGAATCTACACTAAGGTTTGCATTAAACTTGAACATTCCTCCTTGGAAAACTATTCAGATGATTCAAAAGTCTTTCAGGGATGATGCAATAAGTGCAGCACAAATAAAAGTGTGGACAAATGCTTCAAAGATGGTCAAGAATCTGTTGAAAGTGATCCATGTTCTGGAAGGCATGCAACAAAGAGAACACCTGAGAATGTTGAATGTGTATGGGCTGTAATCAACAAAGATTGGTGACTGATAGTGCAAGAACTAGAAGCTGATGTGGGGACTCCAAAAACTACTGTACCTGAGATTTTGATGCAGGATCTTGGCATAAAACATGTCATGGCAAAATTCACTCCACAGCCTCCGCTAACAGAGCAGAAGGAACATTGTGCTGCAGTTGATAATTACTTGATTCAAACCACTACCAATGATCCAGATTTCCTCAAGAAGGTCATCACCAGAGATGAATCATGGGTCCATGGCTACAATCCAGAAATGAAGGCTCAGCCATCAATGGAAGTTGCCTGGTTCTCCACACCTAAAGAAGGCATGGCAAAGTCACAGCAAGATCAAGACCTTGTTAACTGTGCTTTTTGATTAGGAATGTATTTTCCATCACAAGTACACCCCTCCAGGCCAAAAAATTAATAAGGAGTACTATCTCAATGTTCTTTATTGGTTGAGAGATGCAATACAATGAAAACAGCCACGGCTATGGGTAACTGGTGATTGGCAGCTTCATCACAACAACACACTCACTCATGCATCACAGCTAATGCAGAGTTTTTTGGCAAAACATCAAATCACCCAGGTGACTCAGCCCCCACATGGCATAGATTTGGTGTCCTGCCACTTCTAGCTTTTTGTAAAACTAAATCACCTTTGAAATAGAAGAGAGTTCAGAACATAGATAAGATTCAAGAAAATACAATGGGGTAGCTGATGGCAATTCCAACAAAGGATTTTGCAGTGTTTTGAACACTGAAAGGGATGCTGGGAGAACTGTGTGAGGTCCCAAGAAATGTTGCTTTGAAGGGGACTGAAGCATAATTGTCCTATGTGTAACATTTCTTGTATCATATCTTCTTCAATAAATGTCTCTTTTTCATAGTGCATGGCCGGATACTTTCTGGATATAATATATGTTTATATGCATATATATATAGAGAGAGAGGGGGGGAGGGGGGAACTGGATGACATAAGGATATGAGCTACTAAGATAGAAAGTAGTAATACTGGCATATTAATGACTCATTAGCTTCTCCTAGCACCAAAGTGTTGCTATGCTTCTAAAGGTGTGCTGTTTGGAATAAAGTCTGACAAAACTCTTACAAGTATGTGGAACTTCAGACAGTAAACATATTTCTCTGGTATTTAACTAACTCTATAGAATGTAAGGCAAATGAAATTCACTTCTAAAGGAAAAGCAGCAATCACAGCTATTAGAACCATTTCAATGCACACATGCATGCTACTGAGCATGCACACACACACAGAAAAATTAGTAGCTGACTAAATTTGAAATCTGAAATGCCCTCAGATTCTCTTGTGCATTGCATCACTAAAGATCTTCATTTTTTATAAGACAAAAATAAAATCATAGAAGAGATTGATCAAATTTTTGACAAAATTCTTTTGGTACATGTGACTTACTTTGATATCTGATTTTCTGTACCAAACCTTCTCCTAACCTTCCAAATAGCTCTGTTGCCACGTATTTTAACTCTCACAGTATTCAGTTCTTGCTCTGCTACCCCACCATTGATCAAAATGACCATATATCTCAGAAATTGTGAAGTGGTCATATTCAGTGCATTTCCTAGGCCGGTGATGCAATGTTAATCTCCATTTATATAGCATTTTATAGATTCAAATGTTTTTCACATGCATTATTTTATTTAATTGATCAACAACATTTTGGAATGTATATTATATCCCTGTTCAACTTCATAGAAAACTTAGGCTTTGGATGGTGATGAGATTGGCCATGAATCAAATAGCTTTTTAGTAGAAAGATAGGGATTAAAATCCTTGGATTTCTGCTTCTAAGTCCAATGCTCTTTTTTTTTTCTATACCACTGCTATGTCATTTGTAACCAGACTACCTTCAAATTTTCGAGGTTTCTGAGACTACCCTCAGTGAATACTTTACTAAAATGGTTGGATGCCCCAATGCCATAATCTGGGCACCTAGGCCTGCCCAAATATCTCCAAGACTGACTGGGCTTTCCCTTTTGGCTCCAGCTCCCATTTCTTGTTTGTACCGCCTTTTGAATCTCTGCTCTGCATTGTACCTCTTCAACTATGGTCTTCTTTCTGGTAGTATGGAGAGATCACTGAGCTCCTGCCAGTGGAATATGAGTGAAATTGACAGGTGTCTCTTGCAAGTAGAATGATATAAACTGTTGGAAAAAGCATAGGCTCTGAGGTCAGGCCAACTTGGGTGCCATTATGTATTTTTTAGTTGTGATACATTAGATAAGTAGACCAATTTCTGAGCTGGAATTTTATTGTCACAAAAATAAAGTAGTTTGGGAGAAATAGATATGATGTGTGTGAAATATTATGTCACAGGATTCCCGAATATATCTGGCACATGTTATACAACCAATAAATATTAGTAACACATGGAGCACATGTTACTATTCATGGAGCACATGTTTCAGGTTTTTCCATGTTTAAAACGATATGTACTTTGTGAATTATTCTCCAAGAGAGACAGCTGATCCTCGGACACCTCATCTCTGATGTAAGAAATGTGAACACTATATTCATGCTGCTTAATTTTCTCCCAAATTACAGTCTTTTTAAATCTCGTTTTTAGCACCTAATGCTTTTTCTAATCATTTTTTGCATAATGGCATGCCCAGTCCTTTACTATTACAGGAATTTTGTTTCTAGCTCTGATACCTGTCCATAATAGGATTTCATAAGTTTCCATTTATCTTAATTTTGATACACTTATGTGGTAATTGACAGATCACTTGACTTATTTGTGGCTTTATTTTCCAGACCACAAAGAGCTACATTTCTGTGAGTGAGGGAAATAATTCACAAGATGACACAAATGTAGAAAGTACAGTGTCAACATGTTAAACTACTGAAGGCTACAACTCAATTCCCTAAAACCTCTTTTCCTGACAATGTGGTTGAAATGCAGGGCTGGACAAAAGTAGGTTAATAATAAAATAATAATAGTAATAGCCCTGGCTGGGTATTTCAGTTGCTTGGAGCATTGTCCTGGTACCCCAGGTTTGCAAATTCAGTCCCTAGTCAAGGCACATACAAGAAACAACCAGTGAATGTACGAATATGTGAAACAACAAGCTGATGTTTTTCTCTCCCTTTCTCACTCTCTCTCTCTCAAATCAATAAATAAAACAATGTAATAATAATAAATAATACAATAGCAAAGAAATAGTAATACGAGAATAAAGTCGTGTTTCACATACAATTGTAAACCTTTTGCCCACCCTTGTTTATATTTTTTCTTTTAAAAAAATGTTTCCTTTTTTTATTGATGTTCAAATACAGTTGTCTCCATTTTCCCACCACCACTTTCCCCTGCCCTACCCACGCCCACCTCCATGGGTTCATCCATGGGTCCTTCATACTTGTTCATTTATATGTTCCTTTCCCTTCTTTCCCACGTTATTTTCCTCTTCCCTTCCCTCTGGTTACTGTTAGTTTGTTGTCGATTTCAGTGTCTCTGGCTATATTATGTTTGCCAGGTTTTTTTTGTTAATTAGGTTCCACTTACAGGTGAGGTCATACTGTATTTGTGTTTCAGCACTTGGCTTACTTCACTTAGCATTAATCCATTTACATGTAAGGTTATTATTGATAGGTACTTATTGTTGGCCATTTTACACCCTTTGTATATGTTTTCTATAGTATAGGAAATATAAAAAAATTAAGTTTTAATATTAAAATTTAACCATAGATCATCTAACCACCCATTGCCAATATTTCGGTTTAATTACTTCCATTCCCTTTTCAAACACACACACACACACACACACACACACATGCACACACGCTACTTTTTTGTCCTTACTTCTGTTGTTTTCCAATTTAGGTTCATACGATTCAGTTTTTTTATTTTTATTTTTCACTGAATATTATGTACTAAACATTTTTCTACCCAAGAAATATTTCCAGGGCCCAATTTACATTTCTACTACTATTCCACAGTAGCCTTTTAAATTTGCTATGAGCACCAGAGAAAGTTTTGAATTCCTAAATTTTCTTTTGTGGCAGTCCTCCTGCAGCTGCTGTGAAAACTGCTGCTTTTGTCAAAAGTCTCTTGGTTCTTCCCACCTGACCTTCACTTCATCTGCAGAAGTAGCAGTTATATGAGAAGGGTGGGGAATCCAAGCCATTCCCCAAAGCTGAGCCCCAGGTGTGTTCTCTGCAATGAATATAGGACATGTTACAGTTTATCAGTTGCGGACTGATCTTTACCCACCCCTTCAAAGGTCACATGTAACATACAACTTTTACGCACATGCTTTGAACCACCTTTTACTTTTCTTTCAGGTATCATAATTTAAAAACATGTCTCAAGACCCTAAATACTAACAAATACTGAAGGTGACATTGTCAAGAAAATGCAGTAATGACTTCTCAAAATAGGGTGGCTTAAGTATTCTGTGGAGAGATGGGACAAGAATGAGTCCTTTGAAATGTCCTAAACCACAAATTGCAAGTCTTGGAATATTGATGATTTCAAGGTAAATGTGAACTTGTATGTCTTGTGGAAGATGCGAGAGTCAGTTATTGCACTTAGTGGATGCAGGGCAATGGTAAAAAGAAAAGGGTTTTTATATTTTTAGCCTATGGTTTATACCTTTTCCTCCCCATTAGACATGCCAGGAACACTTACTAGATTCATAATGCTGAATTGGCCACAGAGTTTGAAGGCGGGGGTTGGAAGGGAAAAGATGAAAACCAAGGGAATCCATTAGAAATTGCCTCTGCTACCTCATTAATCTCTTACAGAAAATAATGCATGCAGAACTCAGGCTACTGAGGTCTCCAAAGAATATCATTTTTTGTGTGTGAGGTTATAGCAAATTAAAGAAATAAATTAAGTCACTAGCCCAGCAGGGAAGTACTGGAAATTCTGGGCTCTGTAGTCTTACTGCGGCTGTTCTGAAATTACAATAACAGAGAGACTTTTTCTTGAAATATGTATGTTTCAAATATATTTATATAAAATATATACATGTAAATTGCTAATGTCATTTTCCATTTGGTTTTGTTATTAGACTTGGCATACTCCAAAAGTGTCTTCTGTGACCCTAATCCCAAAACTTGTACCTGCTGCTCATTTATTCCAAATAAAGGAAAACAAGGTGTAGAATGGAGTGGAATTGGAAGCTTGGTGTTCTTATATACAGAGAAAATGAGATGCATACTCCATTTTTGGCTTTGTGGATTTGCATGCATAAGGTACATACCTTTTTAAAAAAAAAAAAAAAACAACAAAGACTGCCTTGGTTCCAACATGAAGAGAGGTGAGTGTAACAGAGCTGAGGTCTGGGAGTCCGTGGCGTTCAGTGAGGGCAGGTGAGCTGTTCTGCCACTGGGGGCGCTGTATCTGCTCATGCAAGTACAGCAACATGGTGCCTTGTTTAACCAGCTGTGTGGTGTGTACAGCCTTCCTGCCACACGCCTGTGAAGTGTCCCTCTCTTATTGGTGAAGATTGAGGATATACATAGCGTACTCCCTTAAAATAAGAAAGAAAGAATGTTATAGGTTGTTTCATCTTCTAGCATTATTAAGCATTTGATCATCTAGGCCTTTACAAAACTGGTTACTTATCTATTTTAATAGGGACAAATAATCATGTAATGAGCATATCAAATTTTAAAGGTAGCAGTTTTCTAATCCCACTCCAGAGGGATGTAAAATGGGCATGGACAATGGCCACAATTCAAACTACGCCTATTTTGTATCTCGCTGTAGGATGTGGAGCCAGGAACACGACCAAACTTAGAGATCAAGTCCAACTCAGTTGTTTGTCATAGAGGACGGCAGAAGCTGAGAGCTGTATACACAGGGGCTGAAACTTCGCTTTCTGGTTGCTGTGCAGTCACCTGTCCTTTCCTCTACAGCAGGACAAATTCCTTTGTTACACATGCAGACGCACACACAGATGCCTCGCCTTTCCTACTCACGTCCCAAAACATTGTTTCTAAAATCCCCGTCTGCTCTCTTTAGAGAACATGGCATAGAAGACATGAGTTTAAATTCTGGTAAGAGGCATCTTAGTCCTAAGAGGGAATTTTTAGACAGCAAGTGCCATAAAACATAGAAGGCATTTATGAAGGAAAGGTATGTGCTCTCCTTCTTGTGTATGCCTCCACTGGTATGTCGGTCTGGCTAACTTCCTGCTGTGCACAGAGACGAACCAGTGGGATCCTTTTGGATTTTAAATGCTTGTGCATTCAGAGCTACTCCTGTGTGCATTCAAACCACATAATGGTATTGTACAAATTTCAAACAAAAAAACCCAGTCTTCTTATTCACATTATAGAATGGATATAGTCTGTGAACCTTACTACCTAAAGTGACTGAATGTTTCATTTTTACGAGTTAAATAATACAAACAACTGTCACAGATTGTGCAGCAGCTGGGGAGACATTGGAAAAAGGGTCTGGGAGAGAGGGGGCTGTTCCTTGATTTTTCTCTTAGAAAAATTCCTGTCACTTATTAACCTTGTCATTTTCCTTCTGTAAAATGAAAGAAAATATTGAAGTACATGAAGTATAACATTAAAATTACAGGATTTGGACATTGTCTATGTACATGCAATCTGTCCTGTTTTGATATAAGGCACTTGGCCACATTTGTTTGTTACATCTTGCTATATCTTAGTGACACAGGAAAGGCATTATTAGCAGCTGTGATGTGATTTTATTTTCTCTATGTCCAGTGGGAGACATTGGGATTTTGTATTATCTTTGCCCTAAATGGGAGAAAGTGATGAGTGGAATTTGCTGAACATTTACTCTTGAGCAATATAAGTAAATAAAGAAAATATAGACTAGCAAGTGTGTAAGTTTTGGAATAGATAAAAGCCTAGTTTGAAAATTACATTCCTTATTAGTTATTGATATTTGGTTAAATCACTTAAACTCCTGCCTCCGTTTCCTCATCTGTAAAATGGGGTTAATGATCACTCTGAGCATTAAATTATATAATACATAGAAGGTGCCTAACATAAAATAGCTCTCAGTAAACTGTCAGAGCCTGAGAATTTTCAGCATGACAGTTGCCTGAGTGCCGGGCAACTGGAGAAGTTGGTGCAGATAAAATTATTCCAGTGTCTTTAGTTCCTTTGGCATTTAAAAAAAGAGGTCAATGACTTGTCTGTAATAATCTCCATTTCAGTTCTTTTTGTCTCCTATAAACTGTTTTCTGAATCAGATAATGTGAGAAGCTAGAAGCCGTGTTGTCTGGGATAGAGCTCCAAATAGTTACTTGGTATCGCCAGACCAGGCAGACAATTGTGTGAAAGTAATTTGTAATCCCTAATTTTTATTCATGCACATATAAATGAAATAAGTTAAATTTTCACTGAGCTTTGAATAAAAGTAATGTGGACAACTTTCTTATCACATTAAGAGCTTTCTTCCTCAATGTGGTTTCTTATGTGATAAACTCCCCGCAGAAGAAGCTGCACCTTATGCTTTTTGCACAATGGTAGCATTTAATAAGGATACAACACACACCTGTAATCAGATAGTCCCACACTCTCAGAATTAAAGACAACCTGCCTCCCACTTAGGTGATAAAAAGTCCATTCTATGGCTTTTCTTGTTGATTGATTTGTTAGAAAAATGCAAGTGTCACTTGGGTCAGATTGAGTAGCCCCTGTGTTAGAAAGTACTTTCCCATGTCCAGCCTAATGTTTATCTTCATATCATTGTTATCCATCTACTTATCTCTCTGAAGAAACACTTGCTCAACAACAGGAACCAAAACCAACAGAGAATACGAAGCCTGTGTGAATAACCCTACCAGCAGCACTAGAGTTTGGTGCCCTGGGTCACTGGTACCAAATTCAGGAAAACACAATTTTTCTGACCATGTTGTCTTCCTAATGTTTAAATTCAGCTTGTTTTTAGCTGTGGCCAGTGCAGTGGCTGTTTTCCTTTGAGCCACTTGTCTAGAGAAACCATTAATCTCTCATGTCTTCTCTTACATCACTGGAAGTATGTGTCTGTAATGAAAGAAACCCTACTTCACTACAGCATAGATGGAAATAAAGAGCATTATGCCAAGTGAAATAAGCCAGGTGGTGAAAGACAAATACCATGTGATCTCATTTGTAAGGGGCACCTAGTGAACAAAACAAATGAGCAAAGTAGAACTGGAAACATGGAAATAAGGAACAGACTGAGAGTGACCAGAGAGGAGAGGGAAAGGGGATACGGGGCAAGAATGGGAAGATTCCAGTCAAGGAACAAGTATAAAGGACCCATGGACATGGACAGCAGGGTGTGGATTGACTATGGGAGCAGGGGTGGGGGTGTGGGCAGGGCAGGGGAGAGCAATAGGGGAAAAATTGGGACAACTGTAATAGAACAACAATTTTAAAAAGTTCCATGAGTTTTCACATGGAACAAGAGGTCTGTAGGTCGATATTCCACTGCGTCATCTTCAGTGCACTAGATGTTCATGGCCCTGTGACATAATGGCTCTGATGTCAAGGAAGAAGCAGTGGGAGAGAAGTTTTGTCTTATCTTTTGTCATATCAGTTAAGATAGCAACAGTTTTCCTAGGACTCCTTGGAGGTTTTCTCTTAAATCGCATTGACTGAGAAATGTGTTGCCTGCCATGTCTGAGGTAAACAGGCATGGACGCTTAATGCTTAAAATTTTCAACAGCCATAATGGAGCTAGGTTATGAAAAAGGGTCTTAGAGTGGGTGTCGAATTTGTGAATTAGCAGGGTGGGCCACACATCTCAAAATCTTTTCCAATCACATCATTTAAGTACACTCTTCTTCATCTAAACTTGCAATCCACTTACAGTTTTGGATAGACAAGCCTTGGCTTCCTGGCAATATTTGTACGTGCACTTTTTGTGTTCCCAACTGATTATATACATGGACCATCATTTTAGGAGTTGCCAATAGATTTAATAATATCTTACAATTGTGTAAAATTAAAAAGTTTCCCAAGAGTTTCTGGACATAATCTGTTATTTGGTTTTCTACAGGGCAAAGATCTTTATTGCTATGTTACAGAGAGTTTGAGATTCAGAAAAATTATATGATTTACTCAGTTGGGCATGATTTATATACAAGAATAGAACTTATGCATTCTGACTGCTAAGCTAATGCTTTCTAAAAAATTTTATTATACATATATATTCATATGTCTATATATACACAGAGACCTAGTATAGCTAAAAATACTTAAATGCTATTGTATACATTAGATGTTATACATGTATACATATAACAATATATGTGTGTGTATATATATATACACNAGTTGGGCATGATTTATATACAAGAATAGAACTTATGCATTCTGACTGCTAAGCTAATGCTTTCTAAAAAATTTTATTATACATATATATTCATAT
The DNA here is from genome assembly GCF_014824575.4 of Sturnira hondurensis. Taxonomy (NCBI): domain Eukaryota; kingdom Metazoa; phylum Chordata; class Mammalia; order Chiroptera; family Phyllostomidae; genus Sturnira; species Sturnira hondurensis. The sequence goes on along the minus strand of NW_028096448.1, from coordinate 7,936,284 downwards.
GTCTATATATACACAGAGACCTAGTATAGCTAAAAATACTTAAATGCTATTGTATACATTAGATATTATACATGTATACATATAACAATATATGTGTGTATATATATACACACATACACACACACACACACACACATATATATATATATATATACACACATACACACACAAGTGTGAGGGTCTACTTGGAGTTGTCTTATCTAAAAATTATTGTAATGTATTCATGGGTAAGGTATAACATGATTATATACATCGTTATCCAAATAGAATCACTTTTAAGAATGAGCTATCAATACTTTCTTCTGAACAGTGTAAACTGGAATTTTCTTTGGCAAAAAATAATTGATAGTCAACCAGGAATGGATGAAAATGATATGATAGAGCTTGAAACTTATTAGGAGATAAGAGACGGAAGAAAGAACATTGGGATACACCCAGAAACACCAGATTAATTTTCTTTGAGTGTGAGAAGCTTAAGTAAAATGGTAAGAAATGAGAATATTAAAATAAGGTATTAAAATGATATACTTAATAGTTGAACAAAAATCAACATTCATATAAATTGCCTATTTGGCAACAAAGAAAATATGAACTTTATTTTCATTAGAGTATTTTTTCTATTTTCTTTGCATAAGACATTAAGTCGTCCAAGCTGAGGGGAATCATAGAGATTGAGGAAACAAATAAGGAGAGCACACTCTTGGGAAAGATTTTCCTTGGGAGCATGTTTCCCCCTCTCTTTCCCCTCCTTGGACCCTATTACACTATCTGTCACCTATTTTCAGCAAACAGTTGCAGCGTGTGCCGCGTGCCTAATAGCAGAAAGGCACTGGAGCTTTAAAGAGCACTCAGGCAGCGCCCATTTAATCAGGGACACAAGAAATGGACAATAAGGATCACAATGCCAAAGTCATAGTTCACTGTGACATGCTTAGGAAATGTATGATATAAGGAATTAGTTAAGACTTTCTAGGGAAAAGGACTCTTATCAACCACCCTAATAGAGAGTCTGACTCCATTTTTTGATGTTTGACTACTGACAGCTTTTAAGCCACATCCCTCTCTCATTTCCTTCTGCCTCCCATCTGTGAAAGCTGATAAGAAATCCCATATGCTCTCCTTTCTGGTACCTGTGAGGTTTTCTTTCATTTCTTTCTCTCTCTTTCTTTTTTAATCTGAAAAGTAAATAGAACTGGTTTTTATTTGGGTGGGAGTTTGCTTATCCTGATATTCAAAATTTATTAATTTTTTTTTACTTTCAAGATTTTTTTTTTACTATTCAATTATTCTGTATTAGTTTCAGGTGTAGAGAACAGTGGTTGGACAGTCATATACTTTACAAAGTTTTCCCTCAATATTTCCAGTACCCACCTGGCACTGAGCATAGTTATTACAACATTATTGACTATATTCCCTATGCTGTCCTTTGCTTCCTTGTGACTATTTTGTAACTACCAGTTTGTACTTCTTAATCCCCTTCCCCTTTTCCACCCAGTCCCCAGCCCCCTCCCCTCTAAAACCTCTGAGATCTTTAAACCACGCAAGCCCCTGCCTGTGAAAGAGCACCCTTGCCCTAGTCCCACCACCTAACCACAGTACAATCCCAGGTGAATCTTTGTCTCCGCTTTCTAAGCAATCTTCACACCATCCAGAAAGCCTCCTTATTTGAGTCATCTGTCTTTTCATACCCTTGGGGTGTGTGTGGCATCGTCAGTCTCAAAATCTAAGCTCGGTTTTGCAAAGGTTCATCTATGTCTGCAGAGTGGGCACGACAGCATATTTGTGGAGCCATACGTTGCATGCTTTAAAGTTCACTCATGCTATGGTATAATTAATTGACATGTACTAAATTTACAGAGTTGTGAAACCATCCCCTAAATGAATTTTAGAACATTTTCATCACCTAAAATGATTCATTATACCTGTTTGCCTCTAATCCCCTCTCCCACTCCAGCCCCAGGCAACTACTCATCTGCTTTCTGTCTCTATAGTTTTGCTTTTTCTGGACATTTCATGGGAGTGGATTTGTATAAATACAGTCTGTTATGTCTAGCTTTTTTCACTTAGCATAATGTTTGGAGATTATCCTATGTTATTATACACATTAGTAATTCATTACTTTTATTGCTGAATATTCCATCATGGGGATACATAATATTTTGTTTCTCCATTCAGTAGTTGTTGGACATTTATTATCATTCCTACTTATTGGCTATTATGAGTAGTGCTGCTCTGAACAGTCACCTACAAATCTTTGGTAAATTTATGTTTAACTTTCTAAGAAACCGCCAAGCTGTTTCCAAAGTGGCTACACCATTGTACATTTCCCATTAACTATGTATGAGCTTTCCCTTTCCTCCACAGTTTGGCCAACATTTTTCGGTCTGTATTTTGGATTATGGCTATCCAGTAGGTATAAAGTGGTATCTGATTGTAGTTTTAATTAGCATCTTTGCAGTGATTAATAATGTTAAACATACATCATGTGCTTATGAGAACTCATATGTCTTCTTTGGTGAAAGGTCTATTCAAATCTCACACCTGTTTTTAACTGAGGTTTTTTTGATATTATTGTTGCATTGTAAGTGTTCTTTATACATACTAGATACAGGTTCTTTGTCAGATATATAACAAGCAAGTACTCTCTTTTGAACTCGTTAGTCATCGCATTTTTAGCTGTAGGTTTTCTATTTAATTTTTTTGATCATTTCTATTTTTTGTTAAAGTTCTCATTTTGTTCATGAATTGTTTTCCTATTTTCACTTAGTCATCTATCTGTGTATTCTCGTAGTTTGCTGAACTTCTTTAAGAGGATTATTCTAAATTGTCCATAGATCTGAACTTCTTTAGGGTTAGTTACAGGAGTTTTATTAGTTTCCTTTGGTGATTTTACGTTACCTGATTCTTCATGAGCTTTGCGTCCTCCTTGGGATCTGTATATTTGAGTAAGTCATCTCCTTTCCCAGAATTTACAAATTCACTTCAGCAGAGAAAGGTCATCACCATTCAGCTCAGGTCGACTGGTTGGGTCAGCTGGTAACACCTCTGGCCGGCCAAAGCTTGTTATAATGGTTAAACCACTTCCTGTGCTCTGAGGTCAAGGGTAAGGGTAGGATCTGCTGGCTGGGCCCTGAAGGTTGGTGGCCTGTTGGTTTGGCTGCATTCAAAAGGGTCCACTGCGTGGCCTCTCTAGTTAACTGAAGGTGCTGGCTGTGTTCCATGGTCAGGTGGGCCACTAGCTGGGCTTTGCAATCACCCCTGTCAGGCAGGTTATAGTCCGTGTTCTCTAGAAAGTCATAGTTTCTAGAGAAAGCCATGGCTGGACTTTGCTATTGGTCAAGGCTGCAGGTACTACTCTATAATCATTCCTAGTTGGGTGGGGTCTAAGGCTATGCTCCCTCTCTGATGGTGGCACTGGCTAAACACTGGGCCACAAGCCTGGCTTCCCATCATATGGGGCCTCAGGCCATATTTTGTGACCCAATGAATAGTTGCTCCTTTGAGAGAAGGACTGAAGTCAGGAATAACCTTAATGCTGTAACTACATTTTCACTTTTCAATGATGATGTTTTCTGAAATAAATGTGTGACTTTATTTTTATTTGTGCATTTCCAAAATTTGTTTTTCCTTTCTAATTCTATTGCAGTTAGGAAATACATGTTGTATGATTTCAACATTTTTAAGTTATTGAGACTTTTTTAGTGCCTAGTATGTGATCTCTTCCAGAGGCATATACTATATATGCCTTTATATCAGGTGAAAAAAAGTTTTTACTATTTTGTTACCCTTATTGGTACTTGTTATTTCTTCATGTAGATTTGAGCTGGTCTCATTTCTTTTCATCCTGAAGAATTCCTTTTAGTAAATTTTCTGTCCCTATTTCTCTTTTCTTTCCTTATGGGACGTGCATTTCATGTGTGTTGATATGCTTTATTGTTTCTCCTATGTATCTGAAGTTCCTTGTATTTTATTTATCCTTTTTTTCTTTCTGTTATTTAAACTAGATCATTTCTACTGATCTATGTTTAAGTTTGCTGGTTATTTTGTTTACTACCTTGAGTCTATTGAGGAACCCCTTTAGTGAATTTTCTATTTTATTTATTCAATTTTTAATTTCAGAATTTTCATTTTGTTTCTTTTAAATAATTTTTATGTTTAGTCTGTATTTGATGAGTAATTGTTATTACACTTTTCTTTAATTCTTTAAGAATAAGGTTCTTTAATTCTATAAATATGTTTGTAATAGCTTTTTTTTCAGCCAAAGTCCAACTTTCAGCCTTCTCAAAGATGATTTTTATTCACTGTCTTCTCCTAAGTAAGTCACACTTTCCAGCTCCTTTGCCTGTATTGTAATCTTGTGTTGAAAACTGAACACTTTGATATCATAGAAATTCTAAGTTTTTATTCCTACCAGTGGATTTTCTGTTGTTGCTTTTTTTTTTTGTTCATTTGTTTCCTTGTTTAATAACTTGTTTGGAATACTTCTATAGAATCTGTCTCTTCATGGGCTATAGCCACTGATGTCTCTGCTCAAATTTTTTTTTAATCATTGTTTTTATTTTTAAGCCTAGCTTTCTTATCATCACTCTTGGGACTATATGATAGAGTGGTCAGTTAATGATTGGTTAGAGGTTGCGCTTAAATACTTTTAGTCAGTGATGCTTCCACCTTTACAAATGGGTCTATGTGTAGGTTCGGTACCACATTTAAGGTAAGAAATTTTACTCTTCTTCCCCAGCTATTACGTTCTGTGTAACTTCCTCATGTCTCTTCCACATGTATGTGAAGTCTTATATTCAGGACATGTAGAGAGGCAGGGCCCCTTCAGTCTTTCTGATTGTCCATAGACACTTTAGGAAACTCGTCCTGGCAATCTCATGGAGTATGGTTTGGGAGAAGGATGTCTGGATTCAAGTTAATGAGACTACTAAAGAGATTTATTTTAGAAATGAAAAAAAAAGCTTCCTGAAGAGCCAGAGGCCCACAACTATGCATAACATTAAGGGTCACATTCTACATATTTGTCCATAAAGTCTGTCTAAGAATAGGAGCTATGCGAATGGAAATCCCTAAAGTTGTCCAGTTGGCAGCATGTGTGGTCATGTATGGTGGCTCTGAAGGAACATATCAGTGAGCAGTAATAGAAATAAAAAGGAGCATACAGTGTCATGTCTTAACACCAAAACACAGTTTAGAGGGCAAAGTGTGTAAAGGACTTAAAATCAATTGTTTTAAAGCAAAGATGCCAGAGAGCTGGCCAAAAAAAGTTTTCATGTGTTTGAAATATTGTTCTACCTCTATTACTCAGTGGAAGAAAGAAAACACCTCTTACCTTTTTCAAAGACAGTAGAAAATTTAGAAATGGCTACAGCAATAGTGTTTATATTGAATTTGACATGTTTTCTAATTCTTCATAAATAATAAATCCAAATCTAACAGGTGAATTTTCTTTTCTAGACATCTTTAAGAAAAATACATTTTAGTAAATGACTAGAGCCTTAATATGCCCCAGAAGTCACAATTTTTTCTTATATCTTATTCTGTGATATATAATATAATAATATGATGTATATGTGTATATTTTTTCTTGATTTTGGAGAAAGGGACAAGTAGTGTGTCCCATTTATTTTTTTTCTTTCCAGTTATTTATTATTATTTTTACATAAAGGCAGAAAATTACTGGACTGGTAATTAGATACTTCAGCTAACTTTGACCGACCTAGCCAGTTATCTTATCTTGGTCACCTATAAAACCAGAGTTAAATTAAATGATAATTTCTAAATCTTTTTTTAGCTGCAAATCTAAAGTTCCCATGTATCATAGATACATCATTGCATTGGTTTGTTTATCTCTTAGAACAATACAAAGTTCCTCTTCCAATAATGATAGATTAGAAAATTATGACCGGGTCTGTTAACGAAACTTGGATAAAGTACATCTTACTGATGTGTTAGAATGCTAACAGAAAAATGAAGAACTACATACCCCAAACCAGCAAGAAGGATGAAAGCCAGAGAAAAGAGCCTTGCTTTAGAGTTCCTTTTATCCTAAATGTACCTACTTATTCCAACATTAGTGGTGAAGAGTCTAAGCAGCTTAACTGAATTTTTGAAAGACTTACAGAACACTGTAAATAAATATTCCTCTCTGTCTGCCAAAAGCAAATATAAATTCCCTGTAAATGAAGATATAATTTTAGGTTTCAAATTAACTTGTACTTTTTATAAGAATACAATGTCATGCCCTCAGTTTAAAATAACCAAAATACAAAGACACCAGGAAACTACATTAAGGCCAAAAATCAAGAGAAACAACAAGAAGTAGAAAAATACCTGGATACCATCTAGATAACAAAGTTTTTAGTTAAGAATTTTAAGATACTATGCTTAATATGTTCAAAGTTTAGAATAAGGATTTTAGCAGAACACTAGAAAGCATTCGAAAAGAGAAAGCAATTGAATAGAATACTGGTACTTCAAAAGCAATGGCACATTTAATTTAATGTAAATAGATTGAAAGAAGAGAGAAATAGTATCCTGGAAAATACAAAAGAAAAACTTCAGATTGAAGTAAGAGGAGAGTAAAGTTGCAGTATAAGAAAAGGAGAGGGAACAGTAAAACGCCTAGGCACATGTAACTGCAGTAATAAAGTGAGGGAGAAAGAAGATGTGGTAGAAACAATATTACAAGAGATAATGGGTGGGAATTTACCAAAGCCAGTCAAATAAATCAAATCCAAAATTTTCAATAATCTATGAACTCCAACAATAGTACTATAAAAAACATCATAGAGAAACTACTGAAACCAAAATCATAGAGAAATCCTAAAGGCAGACAGAGGGAAAAAGTTACCACCATTAAAGCAACAATTATTCTGACAGTTTCTTCTCTAAAGAAATAAAAGCTAGTTTATAAAGGAATTATAGCATCAAATTAATGAGAACAGCTACCACCCTACAATTCCATATCCATGAAAATATCTTTCAAATGGAAAATGATAATAAAGACATTACCAGAATCTCTTCAAGACAATAAGAACTTTTCACTAAAAGATACTCAATGGAAATTATAAAGGGCACATTTTAGGAAGAAGTAAAATGATCCTAGAGGAAATTTTTGGCTGCATAGGAAATGTAGATCCCACTATAGAGAGTATTATAGAGGTTCCTCAAAAAATTAAACTTAGAACTATCATGTGATCCAGCAATAGCACTGCTGGGCATTTATCCAAGACAACTAAAATTAGGATCTCAAAGAGATATCTGCACTCGCACGTTCATGGCAGCATCACTCACAATAGCCAAGATGTGGCAACAAACTAAATGTCCATTGGCAGGTAAATGGATACAGCAAATGACAGGTGTGCATTTGGTGGAATACTATTCCTCCTGAAAAAACCTGCAATATTCATCAGCATGAATGGATCTTGTGGATATTATCTAAGTGAAATAATGCAAACACGGAAAGGCAAGCACTGCATTATTTCACTTCTTTGAGGTATCTAAAAGAGTCAAATTCATAAAATCAAAGACTGGGACAGTGGCTATCAGGGCTGGCAAAAGAGGGAGAAATGGGTAGTTACTAATCAATAGGCATAAGGTTTCCATTGGATGAGTAAGCTGTATAGGTCTGCTGTACAAAATTTATCTATAATTGATAGCAATGTATTTATTGTACACTTAAATTCAGTGAAGAGGACAGGTCACATGGTATGTGTCTTATCACAATAAACTTTTAAAAAAATCATAAACATATGCTAATTTATATATATACATAGATAAGAAGGAATGGGAGGAGCAGGAAAGTACTACACAACAAACTTTAAATTGGTATTGCCCATGTAGACTAATAATGTCTTGTGAGATTTTAAAATATGTTGAATTAAAATACATAATAACAATAGCATATATGATGGGAGGGGGCGTAAATAGGATTAAAATGTTCTTAGGAATTTCTATTGTCTGGAAAAAGGTAAAAGTACAGATTTACATCAGGCTTTCCTAACCCCAAAGAACACTGCGTAATCTCCAGGAAATAATGTTTTAACTCAGAAATTTGTTAAGTAAATTGAAGCAAAATGTTTCTGTAAGTGTAGTCGCCTTGTGCCAATTTTAAATTTTAATTTGTTTCTTTATTGTGGATATGTTACATGTGAAAAAAGACAAAATTGACCTATCAAGGAAAACAGTAAAGCTCAAATTTGACTTTATATTTATTTTTATGTTTCGAGAAATTGACTTACAGGTGACTTTGAAGCAAGAGAATACTTGTTGTTTTAAGCTTCGAAGCTTTGGAAAGGACATAGACATTTTTAATCTGTTGTTGGCTGAGGAGGATAAAGGCATAAACCCAATTACTCTGCTTCGAAAGTAGTGCATATGAACTAACTCTTTTAACAGGCCAATTTGCTTGAGGAGTTGTGAATCATTTCCTGAATTTAGCTGTTGTTATTCACCTTAAAATGAAGACAGGTGCAGAAGAGAGAGCTGAAAGGGAAAGGGGTCAGGCGACTTGGTCTAGATTGAACAGTTCTGTGACTAGGTTGGGATACAAGATCCCTAAAGACAGGACTTAGTATCTCTGTACATTTGCAGCACCCGCAAGGAGCTGGCTCTTGCAGAGGAAAGGAAGCTACTTGGGCTGAGGGTTGTCATCTTGGTTGGCTGTTTACCTACTGGCTTTGTGACCTTTGCCAAGTTACTTTGTAATTCTGTTAAAATTATTTGCTGTAATATGGACAAAGCAATTTAACGTAAAGCAATTTAACTCATAGGTGTAAGAACTAAAAAAAATGTTTGTGAAAGTATTTTATGAAGAGAAAAGAATATAGGAGTATAGGACATTATTCTTATTTCAAAATATATGTCATGCAATTCAAGTCACTAGCATTTATCAATGGTTACAGTGTGATAGAATTTATAGTAAGCATGAAAACAAAACGAAGGCCATGTACCTATGGGTTGAATGGTTACAAGAAAAAAATTAGATTTTCACAGTGAGAGGCCGTAGTGATCACTTTAATTTCGTCGTGTATTATATACTGACCATACAGAAACTACTTGTCATACTCTAAATTTATTTTTCTTTCATTAAGTATAAAATACGTCACCTGCTTTACTCTGGTTCTTGCTCTCGTTATACAGAATATGCAAAAACAGAATGCTAGTATGACCAGATTTAACATAATTTGCTAAATATGTTAACCTTGGAATTTCTTTTTAAACAAAGCATGTATTATTACATAAAAATTAAATTAATGTGTTTGAGTAAGTTTGAATTTTGTGTTTGAAGTTGTGGATTTGTTATTCTGAGACATGGACAACAAAAATTTCCTACCCAATTCTAAGTAAGTGTAGGGAAAATTGTGCTTGAGAATGTTAATTGTGGATACTTTAAGAAAAATAAAGGTGTAAAGCTTTGAGCTAGTGATGATGTTGGAATTTCCAGAACATCCTTTATTTCAGTCTCTGAAGTTTCATCTATGGAATTGTGAAAATATCTAATGTTCATATCTGATGAGATTTTATTAAAAAAATCAGGTTTTGTTAGCCGGTGAGAAGGCTGAAGACCAGGATGATAGTAACCCCAGGTGCCTGTCAGGGTGACTCTTATTACCATTCAGCAAGACTTTAAAGAAATCATTTAGGTGCCAATGTTCATGAAAAATAATCTTAGAATTATTATTATGAAAATTGTAAAATCGATTAGGTAATATCCTCACTAATGTTATAGAGAAATATATATCACATCATATATTTTATAGTATATGGTATTATATTTATGGTTCATATATTTGGAGAGAGATTTTAAGAGATAGATGAGACTGACTGCAGTGTTGGAGTGTTTATGAAGTCTTGCATCAACAGTAATCAATAACCACTGTACCACTTATCAGATTCAATCATTGCTAAGCTTACAACAAATTATTCTCTTAACTTCAACACTTTTTATTCTCCTTGTAGCTTTCTTCCTACTCAGCCCCTGCTTTTCCCCATGCTTTCTCTCTCTCTACCTCCCTCCTCATCAGTCGTTTGCATCTTACCTCCTCTCAGCTATACCCACACCCAACTCTCACCCTTCTTTTTAAGCCAAACTGCTTTTTAAGCCAAAACATTTAAATCCTGAATCAGACTAATGTGGTGGCCAGTAGGCAGCACAGAATTCTCTGGATCTGGATTCAATTAATTTCATCTTTTTACTCTGTTTTGTTTGTGTAGATCTTCCTACAAAAAAAACCTAACAAAACAGTTTTTTTTTTTTCATTTTGGTTCTTCCTTTTCCTCTCCTGCCTTCCCTCCCTCTGCTCCTTCCTTTCTTACTTCCTCCCCCTACTCTCCCTCCCTTCCTTCCTTTTCTTCCTTCCATCTGTCCCTTCTCCTTTCCTTTCTGCCTGAAATTAGACTGATAATTTAAGTATGTGTCAGTTTTTATTTTCAGTTCTTTACAAGGTCATCTCCTTTGAGTTTATTCCTTCCTGGAGGCTCTGGGTGAATATTAGAAGTCCCTAAAGTATGGACAAAGAGAAAGCAGAGTTCTAATAGCCAAATGATATGTACAGTGACAAAGCTGTTTATCTTCTTGGAAGTGGAAGGACTGACTTCTATCATATACAAGAGTCATCCCAAGCTTTTGTTGTTATATTATTACTAGTAAAATTTGAATAAAATACACAAAACTCTTCATTTTTATATATTCCATTTCTGTAAAAGATATTTGGAGATACTCCACTGATAAAAAAGCTAGAACATTTTAATATCGGGAAGAGAAATTCTCAGAGGAGGTGATAGTTAATTGCAACTGATTCTATAGAAAAGAGAATGATCAAACTGATGGTGGAGAAAGCCCTTCACCCCCAACGAACTGATTTATAATGGAACTTTTACTTCAGAACCATCCTTCAATAATGCTGTGTAATTTCTGTGCTTCGGCACAGTAGGTATATAATATCTGTGGCACGGCTTCTTGGTGGAGGAAAAATTAATTCTCTTTTCCCATTTCAGGTATCTTACTTTTTAAGCGTAATACCTAACAGCTTTTTTATGACAAGACTAAAACAAAGCTAATTATAGCTGAACAAGGATAACCATTTATGGTTTGGCATCATGCTTGGTCAGAGAAAGGAAATTAAAAATGACTTCGAGAAGATTGAATGTAACCCCAAACATTTTTTTCCTACACGAGGAGCAAAGCTACTCTCTATGTGACAGTTAGCAAAGCAAAAAAGAACCCCTTTTTCTACATTTCTAAATTAAGGAATTTACTTAATGATACCATTTGATGAATAGATGAAGTTGTCAAAATAATAATAGCTTCCTCATAAGACTGTGCCAGTGTTTAAATGATCGAAAGCACATGAAATGTTAGAATAATACATGTGGCATAATAGTCACACAATCATACTATATATAGCACTTCTATTTTGTTTCCTAATACTCAAAACATAGTTTTAGGGTTCTTATTAACTCTTACTGGTTTTAATACCCTCATATAGATAGCCGTGTATACTCTCTGTGCAGAGGTGTGTTGATAATCTGATGAACCCTGTGAAAACACTTCATCTTAATCTCTAACTAAATCTTTCTAATGACAGATTTTGTTCTTGGTAAAAACTATTATATTAAAGTTCCAGTTTTCATTTTGTAGCTTACAAAAGAAGAAACCAAGCCACACAAAAGTTACCTAAATTCTTTCCTCCTGGATCCCTAGATACTAGGGTAGATAGAACTAAGATAAATGTCTGCTGTTATTCAGTCTCTCTCTCTGAGGTCTACAACTTGTGGATTGGAGGTCAAAGTAAGCCCAAGGATGCAACAGTCAGTGGTTCAGCCACAAGAGGTCTGAGCCAACTTCAGAACCAAACATGAAGTCGGTAAAGGGCAGCATTGGAGGGGTCCCCCTCCTCGTCTGCTGCCAGCTTTCTCCATCCTGGCCTTACCCTCTTCTTATACTCTAGCTTTTATGGTAACCATCTCTTGTCCCAGCCTTATCATCACAGCGGAGAGTGAAGTGAGGCAGGTTCTAGTTCCATGTCTGTTATTAACTATTAATATTAATCCAGGGACATCTTAGGGTTTCTCTAGTCAGAGAGGTAAATTAATTTCTTTTTTTATAGTTTTATTTCATTTTGACATGCTATAATACATTACTCTGTTAAGTGTTTATGTTGTTTTCTTAGGTGTATTTGCATTTCGGTCTGAACTTCTAAGCCTATTGAGCTAACTGTTTCTGGTGGCGAAAGAATGTAACAATCTCCAGGCCTCCTATATCCCCATTCCTATTTTTCTTCATTTTTCAGAGGACTGAGTAGTATTGGTACTTTACACTGAAGATAAATTTATGATCGCATCAGAATTCCTGGAGGAGATTTAAAAATCTGTGAGTACGCCATCATTGGAACCTTAGGTCTTAGTTTGGCTCAAGTAGGGGAGTGATGAGAGGGCCTGTATTGTTAAAAAATGAATCATTCGTAGGTTCACCCACAACTGATATTCTTAATGCCTATATTAAGCCAGTTGAGCTGCCTTCCTCCTACCATCTACAGAAAACATCCACCTTAGTCTAAGTCCTCTACAGGGCAGATCTTGAGGCAAAGATTGGGCGCTTACACTTGCCTTGGAGGTACAAGTTCAGGGCAGTAAAGTATGATAGCCAAAATATAAAGAAAATAAGGTAAGATGAAGTACAGTATATTACCACTTGGGATTGTTAATTTTGTATGTGGGGATTCTTCTGAAGATTTATAAGAAACATCACCCAGAGTAACCTATAGGGTAGGAAAAGAAGGGGAAACTATTTGTCCATCTCTCACCGATCTCCCATGTCCAACTGGCTAAGTTTCACCCCTCGAGGAGCTGACTGTGTGTCTTCTGGGCTGTGTGCTCTGGCACCTCCACAGTGTGTTATGTTATTAAAATCCAGTCTAGAAAGGTGATCTGGCATGGCCCAAGGAGCACTGATAAAAAGATGAGAGAGAGAGAGAAATTAAGATGCCTGAAAATAGTTGTGTCCCAGTTGTACTAATGAAGTGGAAAAGCTGATTCATTTACAATACATGTGTTAGAATCTATGAGAGATTTTCGGAAAACCCAACTCAAAAGAAAATGGCAATTTCTTGGAAATTTGAACATATACACTAGGTGTTGGGTGTTATTAAGAGAGTTTGAATTGGAACTTAACCAAGAACAATTCCAAGGTCTAAAGTATCTGCCACAGAAGCAAAAGTTTTAGTAAAATGCTGCATCCAAAATGGGGTTGTTAGGGTTCATTTAACTTGTTCATGTACAGCTTGAAATCTGTGTTTAAAATTTGTGCCCACACGTGAACGGACACATGGCTCTGGGTCATGATTACAACAGAGTCACTATAAAATGGACTTGTAAACTCTGTATTTCCTTTTTCTTGTTTAACTTTAAGTGAAATATTTGACCTTCTCTATTTTCTTGTATGCAAAACATGTTTATTCCACTTGTGCATCATTTTAATCCCTGTGCTCTTATGATGAGTTTCAGTCATCACACAAGTGAGGACCCATGAATGTTCTGTGCTTCTCTTCCATTACCTGGTCCCTATTTTAAAAAAATGAATGAGTTGGAACACGTGGCTTTACACCATGAAAACTTTTGCCTTGGTAGTAGAATGATAATAGCTTATGAATGATAGACATCGACCACATGCTCTGTGGAAGTAAGGCAATATGCTTCACAAATTTTGCGTGTTTCTCTTTTTCTCATTTAACTATGTAGCTCATTGCTAGTGTCTCTTAAAAATGTATAGGGAGAAAAAAGATAGCTAAATCTTTGTGACCATCATAAATATTATTTGAAATTTTTATCCAAAAAAACTCAATGTGTTATAATAGCATAAATATTAGGTAGAACTTTGGCAATTAGCAATGAGCCTGGGCATCTTTCTAAAATTTTGCCCCACGACTTCAGAAGGTAATCCCACACTGGACTCATTTTGTGCACATTATATGGCGTATACTCCATTTAGCTGTAAGAATGAGTGTCTTGAATGGATGACACAGATCTTAGTGATCATGCCATCTCAACTCTCGAGTGACTTCCCATCATTTTTGGAGTAAAATCCAAAGTTGAAGGCTCACAAGGTCTGACACGACCCTGTCCTTGGCTGTCTCTCAGATAGGAACCTCTAGCTCCCTCCCACCCATCCCACTCCAGCCACACTGGCCTCCAGGATGAGGAATAAAGGACTTTAGTAGATATGAAAGGAAATCAATGGTTTTGAGGCTTATTTTGGATGCAGAACAGACAGGTCTTGCTGATAGACTAAATGTGAGAGTTAAAAAAAGAGAAACAGAATTATTTTAGGTTGGAAAGAATGTAAAATAGGTATTAGCACTTACTATGAGAACTGTAACACTAATAATAACTAGATACATTGTAACACATGGATAGGTGGCAGTGATGTTCCTTAGATTACACGGTAAGCACCTCTATTAGGGTCAGAATTTCGTGTTCTCATCTTGCCCCGTGAGTCAGTGGTTCTCGAGGTTTTGTGGATAACTGTACTGCTCATCTTTGGAAGAGCTACCACTATTCAAGCACATGGTTTACTTTAGCAACTTCAGTGTTTCTTGAGGTTGGTTCCAAAGCCATGGACAAATGAATCTCAGAGTATTTATTTTAAAAAATGCACATTAAATCCCTCTCCTGGAGGGAAGACCTGGGAATCTTCATTTTAACAAGCTCCCCTAATCCTTATAGACTCAAAGCTTAAAAATCACTGCTTCAATGGATTTCTTTGGAACTAAGTACTTTGTTGGGTTTATTAAAAGTTGAACTTCAGTTACCTTCAGTCTTCCTTTACAGAGAAACTGAGCATTTCTCAGATGCTTAAGATAACAAACATTTAAATGAAAGACATGTGGATGTTGAACAAGACTGAGCTCCCTGTAGGAAATGGGTCATTTTTCCAACCTCTCAAAAAAATGTGCACTTCAGCATCCAGAAGTCTTTTGATTCATTGGGAGAAGGCAACAGCTGGTGTGTTCATATGCTGCTCCTTCGGGGAGGTATACTAGGCTCCCAGAAATAGTGTGGCAGGCGGTTCTCCATCTCCCCTCTGAAACACGAATACTGTCTTACCAACTTATTTGTTCTATGTTTCTGTCAGGCTTTCACAGAGATGCAGTGGAACACCAGGTACTGAAAAGGGTAAGAAAAAATAAAAAAGCAAGCATCCCTACCACCTGTAGTCTTCTTTCTTTTCTAAATTTCATAAAGGCCAGAAAACATTTCCAGAGACTCTTTTTCATCATTTTCAAAACAAAAAATTATGGAAACCCCCAATTTTAAATACAAAACAAAGCTCCAGCTGCTTTAAAGTCCCAGACAGGAGAGAGAGCACTGGCCATCTGCAGCTCTGTCCCCACCTAGGGAATTTGTCACACTCACAGAGTTAAATTCAATTTACTACACTCACATGAAATAGGACTGGATTTCTAAGCCCAATGATGGGGGTGATATTGAATACAAGATTGTGTAGCACTTTAAAGAACTTCCCTTTTATTAGCTGCTCCATAATCACATTAACCTAGACTGAAAATCTGAACTAATTCTTTCCCTAGAGACTAGAGTGGCAATAATTGTAGAAATCTGTAAAAAGGGATAAATACAATTCAATAATTATATTGATAAATAAAATGAAAATCAACTAATTGTGTCATTCACTCAGATGCTCCCCTTGGCTGTTGTTGGCTTTATGCTTCACTGCCTGCTAAACTTTTCTGTCACACTTCAATAAATTTAATTGTGCAGAATAAATGAGCTAATTTTTGAAGTCACAAGCTCTGTTTGCAAGATAAGGGTGGTGATTTATTGACCTCTTCCAGCTCTGTAAGAGTGTCACCTCCTTTTCTACTGACAACTTGGCATCAGCCATTTCCCCTTTGTTCGGTTCCCCTCGCGGCTCCTCCTAACTCCTATCCCGGCCCTCCCTCTTCTCTCTCATCTTCTTTCTTGAAATCACTGAGTGCCTATCTTAACAGTCTGGCAGGCCCCGCTTCCTGATGGTTGAAGAAGAAAATTCTGTAGTTTCTGTAGTAGTTCTTTATACGGTAATCATTTTCCACTTCTGCTGTTCTTTGAACCCATCACTCCGTGTGTTCATCTGAAGCCCCAGGTTGTGAACTTCTACCTGTCAATGCCCCAGGGCAAAATTCAAGGCATCTGTAAGCATGACATTGATAATGGAGACAACAGTTTTCATTCTTGGACTTAAAAGAGTTTCTTGTGACAGGCACACTGATGTGACAGCAGATCAAAACTCCAGATAAAACACAATTTTAGGAAACAAGGACACTTTCTGCATGTTGGGTTGAGATACGACAACATGAAATGTAACTATTTATAATTCCAAGAATTATTAGAATAAGCAAAATAGAATCTATAATGCAGAGAATATGCCTTAAATCAAGCGCCTTAGGGTCTAAAGTAGCATTGTGTTTCTCCTGCATTGTGTCCAGTTTACTTTAATGATTATTCCCCATATAAGCCACATATTTTTAATACACACCAAAGAACTTATATTATTTATGCTTTCTCACAATGTCTAGCTTTTGGTGCAATGCCTGGAATTACTAAGTGATCAATAAAATAATTGTTGAATTAAAATATTAATTGGTTAATGAATGCATCACACTGGCATAAAGCTATTATATCATGTCATATCATCTACAATTATTCATATATATTCTAGCCTGTTGTGGGACTATTTGGAAAACATACCATTTTATGCCAAATTATGGCATATGAATCTCTAGTTGGGCCAAATTATAGTTTATAAGAATTTCCTAAATGGAGAGTAGAAAAATCACTCTTTCTTAATAGAGCATGTTTCGTCAATGATCATAAGCCATCTAAATGTCACGCACACAGAAAGACATGGCTCACACCATAGTGCAGACACTTATTTGCTGGAAGAGTTCCATGGGCAGGTCTCCCAGAGGGGTCAGTCAACAATCAGCTCAGGCTGGACTTAGCTGTCCGCCTCTCCCGGCATCAGGAAAAGTAATGGGACTATCAATAAGGAGATTTGGGGTTTCTAGTACTATGGCTTGAATCCTATGATTAGGAAAGCTCAAAGTTACTCATTTACTGCTGGGCAAAAAGGCTAGTAAAATATAAGTGTGTGTGTGTGAAATAGCTTGCTTTCTTAAACATGAAGAAGACAAATACATTCATTTAAACTTTCTTTTGACTACCTTTTTATTTTCCAACCTTGTCTCCTCCAAACCAGTGTGATCTCTTAGTCTGAGCACTTGGCTGGGGAAAGGACGAGCTGGCCATAGTGCTCTTAATGAAGACATACAGTGACGGCACTGTCCCGACACCCTGCAGTACCTCAGTACCTCGAGGAAGAGTCTCCAGGTGTTTGCCTGCAGGAAGCCATAAAGCCAATGCAAATCAGGACACATTCCCCACAGGCAGAAAAAAACTTCATACACGGTGCTTTTTCTGTCATTGTCACTGTCTTTCTTGCAATAACATTGATTAATAATGGCATTTTAAAACTAACCATTGAGGAGGTATTAGACTTTAGTTGTCTGGTGTATCAGCAAAGGCAAAGGTCGTCCCTCGCAGTGCTGACTGTGCTCGATTGTCCTCACATGAAAATACCCATCTTAAATTCCACCTGGAAGAGCCACTGGGTCTTTTCTCATTCCTGCCAAAGTGTCTATTGAATCCCTAACTAAAACCACTTATGCTCTTGAACTTTTTCTCTTGAAAAATAAAATAAGGATTATTGTTTCTTTCTCAAAGGGACACAAAGGGGGATTACCACGGGAAACCCAGAGAGGATTTAGAAGATGAGCTTGTGTTGAGTTAGAAGCAGGAAGCCCGCTTAGCCAATTGCTTCCCAGGGACCTGGCACCAAGGCGGGCATAAGACAGTGCTATGGGGCCCCCAACGTGAAGAGCAGAATGTGGCATTTGTTCCAAACCCTCCAGCCCCCAGCTTGGGAATTCTGTGAATTGTTGCCTGTGGCAGTGATACTGATTTGTATCTGGTTATGAACTTAAATGAAAACATGAATTGAACTCATTAGTTGAGGAAGGAAACACGGCCAAATTTAACAGGATGGAATTCCAGCAGGGTGTCAGGTTTTATGGGCCTGTAGTGAAATACCTCATAGAAAGGTTTCCAGTTCATAGAACACTTTCAAAACATGCTCAGCCCTTTTAAGTTGAGGGACATTATCATTTCTATCTATAGCATTTCTGCAAATTGAACTCAAATGTCCTTTGGGCTGACTATGCAGAGGACAGAAGAAAGAAGTAGAAGAAACTTGAATTAGAAACTGCTGTCCCAAAAAAGATTTCTTTTAGGCAGAATTATTTGTATTTTGACATGTATGATGTGTACTTTTTGTCCAAGTTTTTGAGGGAAAAATAAGGATGCACATTATACCTAGGTATAATGAATACATACCACAGGTATAATAATCCAGTGTGCGGTACACACAAAATACATAGCAAAATACTGTATCTCAGAGAAAAATGATCTTGGAAAACAATATGTCAGGATACTTCTTCCAGCTCCCTATGGTTTGACCTGTTTTCATAGATATTTAGTTGATTCACTAAATATGTACTGAGATCCTATCATGCATAGGGTACTGTTCTAGGCAGTGGGGATACAGTGGTCAACTAAACAAAACTACCCTCATTGTTCATACATTCCTGGAGGGAAATAAAACAACAAATAAATGACCAGAACATATATTGTAAAATGCCAGGGAGTGATCACTATTATTCAGAAAGTAATGCAGGAGAAAATGGGATATAGGGTATGGGGAGAGATTTTAGATAGTATTAGACTATCTACTTTTACAAAAGTCTGAGGTGTTGACATTTGAGCACAAGGTTAAATAAGTAACCTTGTTGAATCCAAATAAAGATCCATATGTTTAATCCAAAAATGAATTTTATATATTTTTGAAAAGGGGTGGGTGAGAATAAGCTAGGAAAACTGTTAAGAAGTTATTTTGATCCCAAGATGCCCTGTTTAAAGAAACCTAAGACATGGCCCCCTTGTCCCCCCAGTGTGACACTTTCCGTGACAATTAGGGTAGACTTCTGAATGTCCCTTTTCTTGGATTTTCTGGTGTGTGTGGCACAATAACCTGTATGTATACTAGCCTGACCTTTTTGTTTGCTAGTGAGGATCAGAAGCTGTGGGAATTGCATATACAAATGTAAAACAATTTTATAACTATCATCCTGGGTAGAAAATTATAGAGAAAAGGAGGTAGGAGTCAGGAGAACAAGATGTGAGAAAGAAAGGTACAACTCAAGGGAGTTCTCTTTTTTGTTTTCCACCTTTCTATGGCGTTCTCCCCTGTTTGGTTAAAAAGTATCTCTGCAAACTTCATTTTACTTTTTTTCAGCAGATGCAATAAGGTTTATTAAAATGTCTTTCTTTTCTGCAAGGTTCAAATTCCACATCAGCAGATTTGAAACTTTCATATAACAATAGGGGTTTTAATGCAGACAACACCAACATACAAACCAAGAAACCTTCACATGTCAAACACTTGCAGGGAATGAAAGTGAGCGTGAGAACGTCTGTCAAACCTACATTACAGGTAGTTTACATAGGACTATAGAATGTGAAAAATGCTGACTTATTTAAAAAGATAAGTACCATGATGATTATTGATTTGTACTTTAAAGCCATTAATTAGTTTAAATAACAAGATGATGTGATGTGTTTAGAAGAGTTTTGTATTCTGGAAGTATTTATTGTATAAATTAATTCTCAGTCCTAAGAAGAAAATTAGTAAGAGCTCGAGCTTGCTTGAGCATTCTTGTGTGTTAATTTGGTTTTAGTGATACACTACTTTATGAGCATAATTCTTGGGTAAGGGCATTTAGAAAACATCTAATCTGAACATCAAGCTTACGAATATAACTTTTAAGTAGCCGGTTTCTATTCAGGTGCTCTTCTGCTGTTGTAAGCCCTGCAGAGGAGCTCACTCATCTGTCTCGTCAGTTCTAAGCAAGGAAAGTCAGCAGAAGTATAGAGCCAGTGCTAAATGGCGATTTGGGAGGCATAGTAATAATACTCTGGGTAGGAGAGCCACTGTTGCTGTCTGACATAATTGGGTTTTAGTCGATTCTTCCAAGTTCAGGCAATCCTGCAAACTGGAGCTACTTTATTCTTTTGGGTTATATGCCAAAGTGCTTAGTCAAATAAATAGCCACCGGTCAGCAAGTGTTTTAACACATCCTTTCCAACCAAATATTTTATAATAAATATTAAAATAACATTTTACTATTTCTAGAATTTACTTCTTAAACAGTCACCATGATCTATAGTTATGATCAAATCCACTCTCAGAAGCACTGAATAAGAGCTCTTGGATAAGAACTATCACTATGACTAGCAAACGCCTAACCTGCCCTTTTGCCTGAGACTATTATTAGTGCTGTCCATGAAACTGGAGTCATCTTCAATATCTGAGAGAAATTTTGTTTTCTGCTATTCACCAAAATAGTGATTACTTAACGTGCATCTTTCAGTCAGAAAGAAAGAAAGTAGGGAATTAAATATAATGATAGTGTTTCCTCTAGAACATACTAAATTTATTTCAATTGATTTAAATTTGCCTTTTAAATTTAAAAAGTATACAATCTAACTTCTGGGTTATTTAATAGGACACTGGTTAAAACAAACAATGAATGTTTGTTTTCTGAGGCAGGAATGATCTGCTCTGGACAGAAAAGAGTTTAAAATGAAACCCTAGATTCTTAACTGGTTGAGTTCTAGGAAGAGACACAGTAATAATTTTGAGGGACTGGTGGTGGGGAGTGAACAACATTCGATTTTGAAAACTGATCAATCGTGTGTGGCTGGGCACATACTCACAGTGTGGAAACAGAGTTCCTGAAATCTGAATGGAAGTTCAAGTCCTTGGATGTGTACAGAATTTAAGTACTATTTAAAGGGAAAGCCCTAGCATCAATTGTAGTGATGTCAGCTTGTGTTGAACAGGAAAAAAAGGAGAAGTAAAAATAAGTATAATTATAATCTTTATATTTGAGAAACAGTAATAATTTAAACTTTAATATATTAATAATAACTATTTTTTCAATGAATCAATTCAGTGTAATTCTATTTCTCTCTCTAAGTGAAAGTAATTACATCAAACCAACACAAAGATTTACTGAGTGCCTACTAGGTGGCACAGACTCTGAGATGCACTTTAATCTCCCTTATGTAATTTAATCCTTTCAACAGTCTAGGCACTTAGTATTATTATTTCTGTTTTATAAATATAAGAAAAATGAAGGAGGCCCAAAAGCTCAGACAAGGTCAAATAAGTAGTAAGACAAAAACCCTCCATATGAACGAGATTTTCTGATTCTGAGTTTGACATATTGCCTTCTACATAAGAATTGTTAGGAATAATTTAGGATCATGTATAGAACTTTCTCCGTTGCTCCTTTTAAATAATGTTGTTAGGGAGCTTAAATGTGACTGATGGCTTAAATCTTTAAGTTTTATTTTTCCATCTTTAAGACTTTTGCTCAGTAAATTTTTGTTGAATAAGTATTAGAAAAGTAATTCTTCAGTGAATTATTTCTTGAACATCTATGACTGGCTATCCAGTGTAGTAATCTGTTAAACTTGAGTCTCCATTAAACCTATGTGTGGGGCGAGTGCTTACAATGATCACCCCAGCAGACTTTCTCCACCCTCCACATCCACAAATTTTTCCATCAGCTGCCCAGTAATTCTAAAAACAGGACTGGCTACATGATTTGCAAATCCTAGTGGAAAATGACAAGGTAGGGCTTCTTGACCAAAAAATATTAAGAATTGCAAAATAGCAAGGGTTGAGAAATAAACCAAGCCAGGGAGCCCTCTAGGATTGGGACCCTGTGTGATTGAACAGGTTGTATACCCATGAAGCCACTTAGGTCTAAAGAGATGGGCATTCCCTTTCCTACACTCAATGTGTACCTCAAAGAAGTAGACCCTGATGAAAATTATTGATTCAGCAGCAACAAGATAAAAAAGCTAGAAGACAGTATACAAAGTAGCTTAGGAATAAATATAAGCCAACCTTGAGTTTTTAGTCAAATTCATCCACATTCATATTGCCTCCTCTTAGGGAAGAACAAGAAGAGTCTGGAGGAAGAGAAGCAAATACTTCCTCTTCCATTCACAACCTTTGAAAGCAATACACAGTTGACCTGGAAGGATGCAGGGATAATGGGCACCAACCCATGCCAGTTGAAAATAAATGTGTAACTTTTGATTCCCTAAAAACTTCATTACTAAGAGCTTGCTATTGATTAAAAGTCTTATGAATAACATGAATGGTTGATTATAATATACATTGTAGGTTATATTTATTATATACTGTATTCTTAAAATCAAGTAAGCTAGAGAAAATGTTATTAAGAAAATCAAAAGAAACAGAAAATATATTTATAGTATTGTACATATTGTTAGGGGAAAATTCACATGTAATTGTAGAGTTCAAACTTGTGTTATTCATGGGCCAATTGTAAATAGTACTTCTATAAACATCTTGCTGAATAGATTACTTTATTTGGATATTTGCACCCTTACCTCCTCTCCTATTCTCAGAGATACAGCATTGTTCCCTGGTTATAGTGTCTACAACTTAGCTTGAGGTATGGTATGATAACAATACTTGTATCATTTCCACTAGGTTGAGAAGGGAAGGAACCATGCCTGTTTTATTCACTGTCATATCTCTATCACATGCCTACCACATAATAGGTGCTCAATAAATTCTCATCGAATGATTGAAATGGTGAATGATTGAAAGAAGGATGGAAAAGAAATCTAAGAGTGACATTTAAAATGTCGATAAATAGAATGGTAAAAGAATTATTTTTATTTCCAACACTCTGCAAGAGATGAAGTCAAAATGTTAAGTTTTTTATTGTAAATCTAGTGACAGCGATGCTATCTCTATTTCTCCATTTCTTATTTGTTTACTGATTTTTGCTTTTATTTTTCCTCGTGGAATTGCTTTAGTAGTAACTAAAGTCAATGAAGAAAGTAAGAGGATAGCAATGGCTTCCCAGCTGATTCTGTCAACTGAAATGCTTTTTGTTTTGTTGTTTTTGTTTTGTATTTGTACAGAACTGAGTTTTGAAGCTAAGATCAATAAAAGTTTTGTGTGCACACAGGTATTCTCTCTCTCTCTCTCTCACACACACACACACACACACACAAACTAGGGGTCAAATTTGACCCCTAGTCAAATAGCAGATAGCACACTTTTTGAGCTCTAGAATTTACCACAGTCTATCCAAAGAGCCAGCAGACAAGTCCAGAAAACCTTAAAGACCTCAAAAAGCTACCAATATGCACAGAAGAGTAAAGTTGACTTTTTTCTTCTCTTCCCTGCACATTAAATCCAATAGCAACTAATCCTGGGGAACTAAAAATATACAAGGTGTACAGTAACTCCCTTCTTTGGCTCTTTCTATAATGTATACAAATCTTGACTGATAAAAGGCTCAATTCACTCAGCAGAGAGCAGGCTTCTGTCTGGTGGAATTTCACCATGGAATTTTCGCAAGGAGAGCAGTTGGAGCCTTTCTATCTTGCATCCTTCTCTGTGGGAGAGAGAGCCTTATGAATCTGAGTGATAGCAATACGCAGTCTGGGACATGTTGGTCACTGTGTCTGCAGGCATCTGACAAGAGGAGGATATGATTGTGGAAATGTGTTTGGGAAGTCTGGCTTTCTTCCTCAAAGCCCTCTTTATTCTAAGGTTACCTGGCATTGCATAAGAGCCAAGCAGGCAAATTAAATTCCTTCTGTTCAGCCTTGCAGAGAGGTGAAAAAACCCATCTCTTAGCTGGCGGTATGTGCCACTGGCTCCGTCCTTCCTGGCAGCAGACTGTTAGGTATCCAATAGGTAGGCTGGTCAGGAGTGTTTTTATTTTTATTTGCATCTTGACTTTCTTTAATTCTTTCAGGATTGTCCAAATTAATTTGAGCCCCTGTGTTTGTGTAGACTATTTTCCATGGCTACTGTTCCATCTGTGAGTTTGCCTTTCTCTGGCTCCAAAAGGCCTTGGGTATAGGATGGCCAAAGCACTGAATATTGCTCAGATTTTTGTACACCACGTTTCTCACTTTTACATTTAAATTTAAAATTATTCAAATACTAGTATCTTTGAAACTATTAACCTTGTAATCACTGTGCATATTGTGTGTAAGTCATGTTTGTTAGTATCATTGTGTTTTATTTTGATCTGTTTTTACAACGGTTATGTTGAAGTACAAATTTGTCAAAGTGAAATTATGTTCACTCAAAGAAGGAAGATGTTCAAAATTAGTTTTGGTCATTGGTTGGTCTATCAAACCTTTGTTGACTTGCAGATTATAAAATTTAATTGTTATAATTATAAAAGGCTGTCGATTTTGCTAATAGCTACAATTTCTCTGGTGAGAAAGCTTTAGATCATCTAACATCTGTAAATAATTTTAAATCTCTGTCCAAGGAAATTAGAGCCTTAGTTTAGGAGAGGACTTCCAGGGCAAATGTGATCTTTAAGAAATCATGGATCGGGGAGAGTAGAGTAGAGTCAGGTAAGTAGAGTTCTCCTTTAAGAAGCAGGGGGAAGGAGTAGGAGAGGGGGAATATGATAGAGAGCAGGAGGGAAGAAAAGGGAAGGGAATGGTAAGGGAAAGAGAGGAGATGGAGAGGAGAGGGAGAGGAGAGGGAGAGGAGAGGGAAGAGGAGAGGAGGGGAGGGAGAGAGGGAGCCAAGGTGGAAGGGAAGGAGGAAAGGAAAAAGAAAGGAAGGAAGGAAGGAATGGAGGGAAGGAGGGTGGACAGAGAAAAGGAGAGAAAAAGAAAGATTCTACAGGACAAAAAGTAAGAGTCTGAGACTGGTCTGAGAGAAAAATAACAGATTGAATTAATAAAATAATGCTTAGCAAGCATTAAAACACATTGGAAGAGTGATCTGGGATTTGGCAAGTCACATGATGCTTTAAAAAATATGATTGTTGTCATACAATTAGGCAGAGTGGGAGCTGATGAAACAGAATATGCATGTTGAGAGCTTGTTGTGCAGTCATGCTCTGGTGGGATGTAATGATCCTCCCCTTTGTTCTGTTCTGTTCCGAGTGCTCACAGTCAATGAGCCTGATGAGAAGAGAGAGGTGGTAAAGAGCACAGTTTCTCACAGAGACTTGGACGAGATTGTTTAGTTTTGAATCCTGGCTCTGCCACAGGTTCACGGTGTAACTTTGAGATAATGACATCACAAGATAATGAGTGTATCTCATTATTTTATTGTAAATATTAAGTGTGTTAAAAATGCCTAAAAGGCTTAGGACAAAGACTGGCATATATGAAGCACTAAGTAATATTTAATGTCAACATCAACAATAATAATAATACAAAAGTGGTCTACCATTAAATTTATTGAACAACACAACTTTGGAGAAACAATGATATGGGGTACAAATTAATATAATGGAGTGAAGGTAACAAGATGAAATTTAATGCAGAGAAATGGGTCCTACATCTCAAGGAATCCTCACAAGCAAATTGGGTGTTTGACTTCTAGCTCAAAATGAACCATATTGCAGGGACAATATAAAGTGCTGAGTCAGAGAGAGTGCCACAGCTGGAGGGAGCCTCAGTTAGGGGTTCCATCAGTGCCATCAGTGGGAACACATTCTTTAGACCTAGCAATCTACTGCCCTAGTTGTCATATCTTGAGTACCGGATTCAGTCATAGCTGCCACGTTCTAAGAGAGACATTGACTAATTGCCAAGCGTCCAAGAATACCAATCAGGGTGGCAAGATGATCAGTAACCATGACATGAAAACGTGTGAAGGAATCAGGAATACGTGAACTGGAAAGAATGGGGATAGGAAGGCTAACAAAAAGTTTGCTGGAACAGTCCAAGATTATGGCTATTGTCTTAAAATAATTGGAAATTGTGTTCTATTGAACTCCCCACCGCACCTCAGTTGGGACAATAAAAATGGAATCTCACTAATCGTGGTTTTCAAACCTTTAAAGAGCTATTTTGAAGAAGATTCATTAGACTTATTTTTCAACCAAGTCTCACATTTGTATGTGAGAGCAACTAAACTTGAAATATGTTAAGCAAACAAGAGGCTGACATAAGGAAATTGTGGGAAAGGCAAAATTGGCCATAGAGCAAACTAGAACTGATGAGTCTCCTCCCTCCCCCTCCCTTCCCTCCCTTCTTTTCTTCTCTCTTATCCTGGTCCCTACTTTAGAACAAACCTCATATTTACTTAGTGCCGCAGGAGGCTACTCTGAACTGCCTCCATCCAAATTAGCAACCAGAGAGAGAGGACGCTTTACTGTCAATTCAGCCAGAACAATACTCGGAAAACACTTTGTCTTAGTAGGTGCGGGTCACAGACAAGGTGTGGGGTGGGGCAGGCCAGGAAGACTAAAATAGTAACCACGGTAAACTGCTGTCAGCCAGTGAAAGGCACAAAGAGACGGACTCTGACTCAATGCAACTATTGGAGGAAGTTCCTAAGGGTGAATTTCTTATGACCAGAGGTACTTAACTGGTGGGTGAGTGGCATATTTGCTAGAAATGTTCATGTTTTGGGTTTAAAATTTGACTAGAAAAACTTTACATTTTCATATATTTTAACATGACTTACTTCTATAAATATTTCTTATGGGTTTTTTTCCATAGTTAATAACAATAACAAAGTACTTGAGTTGTGAGTATAAGAAATAAAATACTCAGAACTCTTAAACACTGTACTGAATCCCAAGGGGACCCAAGGATTATTGCAAAATAATCAGAATTGACTCAATAAAGCTACTTAATAAACTTAAACAGTATCCTCTTGGGCCCCTTTGTGTTCTGCAATTCTTCGATTCCATAAAACCAGTCATGGCAATGGCAGACCGCTTGCTTCTGTGGTGCTGAGCGTGACTCATATTATTCAAAAGTTACACTGAGTACCAGAGGCAAAGAAAACTTTATAAAGTGGAAATGGTGAGAGCTGTAATGAGGAGATAAAAATGGTAATTGAAGGTTTGACAAGATCTCTCTCCAAACTTGGTTCTGTCTGTTCTCAAAGGTCACAAAGCAGGGAAATACTGTGGCAATATATGTTTTATTATATAGTAATTATATGCTGACATATATATTTTCAATGGGCTTATGTTCTCCAAACAAAGTAATCTACTGCCCCAGTCAACCACATCTTGAATACTGGTTTTAATTATATCAATTATACACACACACACACACACACACACATATACATACATACATACATACATACACACGGGAACAAAAGTATGTTAACAGTTGTGAGCATGTGAAACAGTGCACTAATTTTATTAGTAGTAGTTAATTATTATATTATTTTCCATATAAGAAACAGTAAATGCAGTTTTACTCCACCTTATATTAATTTGGAATGTTGTAGCCAAGATATTAGAGAAAACCAAAGTCCTTCAGGATCCAGTCCAGCGTGCAAGTACGTAAACACCCTTACAGACAATGAACAGGACTGTAGCATATAATCTACAAGAATATGCCATAGTTCACAAATGAATATAATTTTTCTGTCTACAGTCATTTTCATTTCTATCAAAGATAGTCAAAGTAAGACTAATTACTTCACAGAGTCAGTCTAGTGTGTCAAGAACAGTGATTGAATATGTAGACATTTTTTTAAAGTATTTTATTTATTTATTTTCAGAGAGAGGGGAAGGGAAAGAGAGGAGAGAAGTATCCATGTGTGGTTGCCTCTCATGTGTCCCCCACTGGGAACTGGTCTGCAAACCAGGCATGTGGCCTGACTGGGAATCGAATCACAATCCTTTGCTTCACAGGCCTGCGCTCAATCCACTGAGCTACACCAGCCAAGGTGGCATTTTTTATTATGTATTGATTTTGGGTGCACAATGTAGTGTTTAGACAATCATGTAGTTTACACAGTGTTCCCCTTGATATTTCCAGTACTCCAAATAGCATTACACATAACTATCACTATATTATAACTATATTTCCTGTGATTTATTTCCTTACTTCCTGTGATTATTTTGCATCTAGCAATTTGTGTTTCTTAGTCTCTTCACTTCCTTTACCCAGTGTCCCAACCCCTCTTCCCCTCTGGAGACCACTAGTTCTTTCTCTGTAGCCGAGGGGGCGCTCTGCCCTCAGGGCCCTCCTGGCTGTCAAGGGTGAGAATAAGTCTACCAAGACATGATCTGCTTGGGGAGGAAAGGTGGCTGGTTGATCTCTCAAAGGAGGAGGACCAAGAGCCTTTTCCTCAATGGGCTTTTATTAGGTTCATTTTGCACAGGAATACAGGTAAAGCACATTAATCATTGTCAGGCAGTAAGGATCAAACAATAGATACCGTACAAAGAACTCTGAAGGCTTATTCTGAGTCAGGATCAGATAGCTAAAGAGCCATAAAACTTTGAGGAACAAACTCATTTCTTGCTTGGACCCTTATCATTTTAACTGAGAGCATTCTAAACAAAGCAGGTTTCGCAGGATTTTACATATTTTTCTTAGGTCAGATCACCCCAGGGAACCCCCCCTTCCCAGCGCAGAGCTGCACTGCCCTCTGTCATTGTTTCAGGCTTAAGTCAGGCAGAGTAGTATTGCATTGTGTAGACGTGCAGCCTTTTTGTCTGTTTATTTACTGATGGGCACTTCGGTGGCTTCCATAGTATGGCTACTTTAAATAATGAGGAAATAAACATAGGGGTGCGTGTATTCTTTCAAATTAGTGTTTTGAGTTTCTTTGAATAAATACCCAGAAGAGGAATCACTGGATCATAAAGCAGGTTCATTTTTAATCTTTTGAAGAAATTCCACACTGTTTTCCATAGTGGCTGCGCCAGTCTTCATTCCCACCAACAGTGCACAAAGGTTCCCTTTTTTTCACATCTTCACCAGCATTTATCACTTGGGAATTTACTGATTATCACAATTCTGATGAGGCATGCTATGATGCCTCATTGTGCATTTAACTCCATTTCTCTGACAATTAGTGATGTTGAGCATGTTTTCACATGTCTATTGGCCTTTTGTATTTCCTGTTTGGAGGAGTGTCTTATGTGGTGTATTACATTAATTGATTTGTGACTATTGTACCAACCTTGTATCACAGGAACAAATACCACTTAATCATGGTGTAAGATATTTTTAATGTTCTGGTAGGTCTATTTTGCTCACATTTTGCTAAGCATTTTTACATCTGTTCATCAGAAGTACTGGCCTACAATTTTCTTTCTTTGTACTGTCTTTATTCGGTTTTGCTATTAGGTTAATTCTGACCTCATAAAATGAGCTGAGGAATTGTTTCTCCTCTTGCTTTTTTTTTTTTTTTGGTGGGGGATGGTTTGAGGATACCTGTTAGTTCTTTTTTGAGTGATCAGTAAATTTCACCTGTGAAGCCAGGGTCTTTTTTTTTTATTACCACTTTGATTTCATAAATTGTAATCAATCTCAGATTTTCTGATTATTCCTGATCAATTTTGGAAAAATTGTATGTTTGTAGGAATTTATCCATTTCATCCAGATTGTTGGCATATAGTTGTTCATAATATTTCTTACAAACTTTTGTATTTCTTTGGTGTCACTTATTATTTTTTCTCTCTCATTTCTGATCTTATTTACTTGTGTCCTCTGTTTTATTTCTCTATCAGTTTGGTTAGAGATTTGCAATTTTGTTTATCTTTTCAAAGAACCGGCTTTTAGTTTCATTTAACTTTTACATTTATTTATTCATTTTAGTCTCTATGTCATTTATTTCTGCTCTAATTTTTTAATTTTTTTCCTTCTATTCACTTTGACTTTGCTTGTACTTTTCTAGTTCCTTTAGGTGCATGGTTAGATTGTTTGAGTTTTTTACTTTTTGAGGTAGGCCTATACTGCTATGAGTTTCTCTCTTAGGACTATTTTTGCTGTGTCCCATAGTTTTAGATTGTTCTGTGTAAATTTTTTTTTTCTCCAGATAAACTTCTGATTTCTTCCTTGATCTCATTGTTGGCCCTTTCACTGTTTAGTAACACATTATTCAATCTCTATGTATTTATGTGTTTTTAAGTTTTTTTCTTGAAATTGATTTTTAGTTCTATTCTGTTATAGTTAGAGAAGATACTTGATATGATTGCAATATTCTTAGTTATTCAGATCTGTTTTCTGTCCTAGCATGTGATCTTAGAAAATATTCCCTGTGCATTTGAAAAAAGACATATTCTGCTACTTTGGGGTGAAATGCTCTGAATATGTCAATTAAGTCCATCTGATTTAGTGTCATTTAAGGCTGCTTTAAAAAAAAAAGTTCTGTCTGGAAGATCTATTCTTTGACATCAATGGTATGTTAAAATCCCTTATTAACGGCTCTCCCTTGACAGGGCTAGTAGGCCTGCCATGGGGGAGTTAGGGCACCACTGCTCTGCTATGGTGGGGAAGGTAGAGGGTGGCTCCTGTTACAGCTGCGGTGGGCAGAGCACTCAGGCTGGCAGGGGCTCTGCTGCTATAGTTGGACAGGGTGGCAGTTTGGGCAGCCTGCTGTCACTGTGGCATGAATGGTGGGGGGGAGGCTCTGAGTATATAGGGAATTTTTGAATTCAGCAAAGTGTTCTTTGCTGTAACGTTTATAAAGAAATCTCAGATGAAAATTCTAGAATCCTTTGGAAGCCAAGCAAAGAACTCTCTATCAGACTTTGCCTGATGTACCTAGGGGTTAGGGTAAATCTTCTCTTCTGGAGATCCCCCAGATATCCTGAGGTTCCTGGGCTGTAATTACTTGACAAGACTTGAAACCCTAAAAGCAAGGTCTCAGTGATTTTTTTCCCCAACTTGTTTCATTGGCTCCGTAAAGTCAACTTTAGTTTCTAGATATTCAAATCCTCAAATATTGTACATTTCAGTCAAAGCCTTTGTAAGATAACCATTGTTTTCTCTCTCTGTCAACAAAACCAACTTTTCTAGTTTTGCACCAATGTACTTTTGATATTTAGATTCACCTTTAAAAACCTTATAAATAAATCTATTCAGTCTTAACAGCATAACAACACATAAAAATTTTTATGGCCATGTACAATTTTTAAAAAATATATCTTATTGATTATACCATTACAGTTGTCCTATTCCCCCCTTCATTCCCCTCCACCCTGCACACCCCTCCCCCACCACTCCCCCCTTTAGTTTATGTCCATGTGTTACAAGTTCTTTAGATTCTGTATTTCCCATACTATTCTTGCCCTCCCCCCTATTTTCTACCTACCGTCTGTGCTACTTATTCTCTGTACCTTCTCCTACCTTCTCCTCCTCCCACTCCCCTGTTGCTAACCCTCCATGTGATCTCCATTTCTATGGTTCTGCTGCTGATCGAGTTGTCTACTTAGTTTGCTTTTGTTTTAGGTGTGGCTGTTAATAACTGTGAGTTTGCTGTCCTTTCACTGTTCATATTTTTTATCTTCTTTTTCTTAGGTAAATCCCTTTAACATTTCATATAATTAGGGTTTGGTGGTAATGAACTCCTTCAATTTGACCTTATCTGAGAAGCACTTTATCTGTCCTTCCATTCTAAATGAAAGCTTTGCTTGCCCTGGCTGGTGTAGCTCAGTGGATTGAGCGTGGCCCTGTGAACCACACGATTGTGGTTCGATTCCCAGTCAGGGCACATGCCTGGGTTGCAGGCCAGTTCCCAGCAGGGGACGCATGAGAGGCAACCATACATTGATATTTCTCTCCTTCTCTCCTTCCCTTCCCCTCTAAAGATAAATAAATTTTTAAAAAATGTTAAAAAAAAAAAAAAAAAAAGAAAGCTTTGCTGGATAGAGCAATCTTGGATGTAGGTCCTTGGCTTTCATGACTGGAATACTTCTTTCCAGCCCCTTCTTGCCTGTAAGGTCTCTTTTGAGAAAACAGCTGACAGTCTCATGTGAAGTTCTTTGTAGGTGACTATCCCCTTATCTCTTGCTCCTTCTAGGATTCGCTCCTTCATTTGAATCTTGGCTAATGTAATTATGATGTGCCTTGGTGTGTTCCTTCTTGGGTCCAACTTCTTTGGGACTCTCTGAGCTTCCTGGATTTCCTGGAAGTCTATTTCCTTTGCCAGATTGGGGAAGTTCTCCTTTATTATTTGTTCAAATACATTTTCCACTTGCTCTTCCTTTTCCACTTCTGGTACCCCTATAATTTGTATGTTGGAATATTTAAAGAGTCCTGGAAGTTCCTAAGCCTCTCCTCATTTTTTTGAATTTTTGTTTCTTATTTTTTTCTGTTTGGTTGTTTCTTTTTCCTTCTGGTTCATTCCATTGATTTGAGTCTCAGTTTCCTTTCCGTCACTATTGGTTTCCTGTGCATTTCTCTTCATTTCACGTAGTTTAGCCTTCACATGTTCCTCTAATTTGTGACTAAAATCAACCAGTTCTGTGAGCATCCTGATCACCAGTATTTTGAACTTTGCACCTGATAGGTTGGCTATCTCTTGGCTGCTTAAAAGTATTGGTTCTGGGGCTTTGAGGTGTTCTTCTTGAGCCATAATGTTTTGGTCTGTTCATGCCTGTTTCATATGAGGGGTGGAGCCTTAGGTGATCACCAGGGCAGGGTGACCCAGGTTGCTGGGTTGTGATGCTGTATGTGGGGCTGGGGTCAGAGAGAGACAATGGCATTTGTTCTGCTCTCTCTCAGATTTTGGTCCCCTCTACTGCTTCCCACAAGCAAATTGGGCCCTTCTGGTGCTGGTTCCTGGGTGTGTGGGTCTGTGTACCCTCCAGGACCCTGTGGGTCTCTCCAATGAACTCTCTGTGAGCCTGGACGCTTCTCCCAGCATCTCAACGCCAAAAGTTTTTCCAATTGGTGCTTTTAGGCTTTAATCCCCATCACTGGGGCCCTGGTTTACACAGTCTGCCTCACTGCTCGCTCCTCTGCCTGGTTTATATGCAAGCGAAAGTGTGACCCTGGTCAGCCAGCCGCCTTGGGCCCTCACTAGGTTTGCCCATTGCCACCCTACACCTGGGATCCGCCAACCACCGCCTGTGGGCCTGGGTCAGTCTGGCCACCTTTCCTGCACAACCCCGCTCTGCCAGCCACTGATTCTGCCCCTCTTACTAGTCTGGATGAATGGTTCATTGTTGTTGGACTTCTGTACAGTTCAATTTTCTGTATTTTGGCTGCACTTTTGTTACTAAAACTTTGTTGTCTCTAAACATGGTTGTGCGAGAAGGCACAGTGCTTCCACCTGCACCTCCATCTTGGCCAGAAGTCTACAATTTTTTTTAATCCAGTGTTTATCCCACATTTTCCCCCCTCATCCTAGAACGACCAGTCATTCTACTTTAGGACAAAATGATATCCTTTCTCCCCTTAAACATGCCCTCTATACCTTTCCTTAGCAAAACCACATCTTATGATTTTTGGATACCCAGAAGAGTTTTTTTAATCCTTTTTATTTTTAGTAGTTTCATTTATATAAATTGATTAGAATTTTTAACCATTAGTAATATTTTTCTAGTGAAAAGTAGGAAGTAAGCAATTTTGAACTGTCTGCAAGATACTATTATTATGTAGTTAATTTATGAATATATTTTATAACTTATACAGCCACATCTTTTCCATATATAATGGTTCATGTCTTTTAACTGACTCAAATATATTTAGCTTCTCTCTATCGTATCAATATAATAGAAACCAATAACCTTACACTCATGTTGAGCCATTAATATTTCAATATATTATCTTATTTGGAAATAATCTATGCATTTTTCATTTACCTTAACTTTGTATAACTCTAAGATTTCCAGTTATCAAAAAGATTATTAAACTTTTGAAAATTTTATTTTAAATTACAGTTTACATTCAATATTATTTTATATTAGTTTTAGGTGTACAGCAGAGTGGCTAGACAATCACATGCTTTACAAAGTATTCCCCTGATATTTCAAGTACTGTAACCACCTGGTATTGTACATAGTTGTCACAATAATATTGACTACATTTCCTGTGTGGTACTTTATGTCCCTAGGACTGTTTTGTGACTGCCAATTTGTCGTTCTTACTTCCTTTAGGTTTTCCACTAAGCTCCCTCTTTCCTCACCCCTCTGGCAACTGTCAGTCTGTTCTCTGTATTTATGCGTCTGTTTCTATTGTTTGTTTGTTTGTTTTGCTCTTTAGATTCCACATATTGAAACTATTTTTAAGTAAACATATTATAAGATACAATTATTGTTAAAAAGGTCATTCATTAACTTTCACTTAACATGCATCTGTTTAATTCACTTGCTCTTAACTACACTTGAATTGCTAATGAAAATTTCATGACAAAGTAAATTATCAAAATATCACAAAAACAAAAAACCTAAAAAGTTAAATACTTTTTTTACTGACATGCTTTACATGTGTCAAGCAGTACATTTTCACTGTATACTTTTATTCTTAGGTTGGATTTATAGTTTATAGTTATAACCTGATATATCTAGTAGATGTAATAAGTTTATTTGACTAGTAAACCTGGGTAGAGAAAAATTGTATGTCTGTACTATATTTAATGCTTTCAACTCTGAAGACATGCCAATTTTTATTTTACCAACAATTCTAAGAGTTTTATTTACCAAACAGTTTTCTAGATCACGTGAACTTAAAAATAAATTTGGGTTAGTTTCAATGTTTTTGAGAATTTTAAAACTTAATTTCTATGAATTCTCATTTGTATCTAAGCCAATTTGAATAGAACTCCTATAAGGAATTTTATAAATTAATTTGGTAATACCATTTGATATATATATATACATATATATATAATCTATTTTTATCTATCTACCTATCATCTATATACCTACACACATACACATAGAGGTAAATAGAAACTTTATAACTTTTTTTTCAGGTACATTATGTCAGAAATCTAGTGTAATTACTATTTAAATTCTTCTTTCTTTTTCTTAAGTGCAGAATAGTTCTGTTTCCTGATCTTTTATAGTATCTACAATGATTTTGACATAAATAAAGAAGTTTTGGGGATTGGTAAAGATAGTTGGGCTTTGAATTGTTTTTAGAGCAGCCTTTCTAGTTTTATAAAAACTTAATTTGTAAAAAAGGACAGTTGTATACAATTATTAAAAGAAATGGGTCGCAGCCTGAATGATATCAAGGATTTGACCCCCCATCCAACTTCATTAACTTCAATTTGCTTCTTTATGTCAGGGAGATCTCCAACTAGGATGAAAATCAAAAGATTCTTGTGTTCTAGATTTAGAGCTATGTATCTTTGTAGTGTTTTAATAAATTGTTCCACATAGGCTTCAGGATGCTTTTCCCTTCTGAGTTTATAGTTTTATTTTAGCCTAGGAGAGAAAGCCTTACAATGTTCCTGTAAGGCTCTGAGTGTTAGTCTTCAATCTGACCAACTTCTGGCCATAGAACTCCTTAAAAAAAATCCCTTAAAAACTTTCTCAAGTATTTAAACCAGAGTTACAACCATCAGGTAACTTGAAACCCAAACTAATACTTAACCACGGATGAAAGGGTATCCCCAAAGGGCACAGATGATGCCAACCATCTGTGGTTGGTAGGAGAAAATAATTCACTTTCTCTTATGTAAGTTTTACATGATGTGAGAGCCTTCACCAGAAAATACATGTAAAGACCCAAAGAAATAGTTAAAACTATTTATTTTACTAGGCGTGATGAAAAAGTGGACAATTGTGTAGTAGATACGATAGGACAAAGGATATTAGTTAAGTGTAGTAAGCTGGGGAAAATCTAGCAAGGCCTCTGTGTTAGGATCCTTCTGTGTCCCTTTGTCTTTGAAGATAAGGATGGTTCTTCCCCCCATATAGAAATATAGGGAGGGCACCTCTGACCTGAGGGCTTTAGGAACTATTTCAGGGAACAAGTGGAGGGTAGGGGGAGATCAGAGTGACCTCCCTGCATCTGCCATTTTCTCAAAATTACTTTGGCTTAAAATATTCAGTATGACAGGGTGCCATATTTTATGGTAGCTTGTCCTGAACCCTGTCAGTTGTCAATCGAAAGTACCACACAGAAACTTATTTCTTCACAATTCTGAAGTCTAGGAGTCTAAGGTCAATGTATCACAGCAGTTCTGGTTTCTGTCAAAGTCTCTCTTCTTGTCTTGTCCATGGGGTTCATATATACCTTCATATATGAGGGTATTCATCATATACCTTCTTGCTCTGTCCTCACATGGACTTTTCTCCATGTATGTGTATCTCTGATGTGTCTTTGTGCATCCTGGTCTTCCCTTTCCATAAGTACACCAGTCTAATTGGATCATTTAATTTAATCACCTCTTTAAAGACCCTATCTCCAAATGTAGCCTCATTCTGTGGTACTGGGGAATTAGGGCTTCAACATGTGAATTCTGTGGGTGGGGGGATGCACACAATTTGGCCTGTAACAGATGTTTAACAACCTTGTTGTCAAAATTTCTTCCTCAGATATAATTTGTATATTTTCTACTTTACTGGAGTGTATTCTTTTTTAAAAAAATTGATTTTAGAGAGAGAGATGAAGGGAAAAAGAGAGAGAAGAAAAAAAAACATTGATATTTGTTCCACTTATTTATGCATTCATTGGTTGATTCTTGTATGTGTCCTGACTGGGAATTGAACCCACAAACTTGTCATATTATGACAGTTTCTAACTAACCCAGCTACCCAGCCAGGGCCTCCATTTCTCCCTTGCCCCTTATTCTCTGTGGAGATAGATAATATGATATTATTTCCCAAATGATAACTTTTTAATTGGTGTGTGTGAGATCAGTCAATCTCCTCTTTAGTCAACTGTTTTATCCTTTTCATTTTTTTAGAGTGTCCTATCTTTTAGAACTATTTCAGTGTTCTCAAGCACTGAACTCTTATTGAATGTGCCTAAGCTTAGGTCTCTTCTCTTGTCAGTTAAAGCTACACGTCAGCTTCTGTGTTTATCTCATAGTTTGGCTACTTTTTGTACTATTTATTTTATCCTCTTGTTTAGAAGAATCACACTGATATTTGAATGACATATTTTTCTTAAGCTTCTGTGATCTACCAGAATGATTTTGAAATCTACCTCATAGTCAAATTAGGTGATACCCTTTCAACCATAAAACATAAACCGCCCAGTGAAGTTGGTTCTATCACCTCAATTTTATTCAAGATAAAATTAAGACTCAGGAAGATTAAGTAAATTGCTAAATCACATCTCTAAAAGGTGACACAGTTTAGGTTTTTAGCATAGTATGTCTGACTGCAGGGCTTATAACCTCCCTACTATCTTGTGGTATCAATATCTTCTACATGCCCATTTCATATTTCAACCATTTCCCCAGTCTCTTAAAATTAATAACCTGAAGTCAGGTTCTTCTCACTTGCTTGCCATAGCTAATGTAGTCATGTCCTACAGTTTTTCTTTAATGTTTTTATTTTGCATTCAGTTCCTTTTACTGTCATGATCAGACTCAGCCCCTTTTCATTTTACCTGCTGCCTATTGTAATAGCCTCCTGATTTATTCCTTAGTTGGCTCCTCCTTCTACCTACACAACAAAAGCATCTTTTCATCCTGTGGCTGCCTTCTTCCATTATTCCCTTGCCTTCCCATTGCCTAAGAAAGTGTTGTAGACTGAACTATGTCCCTCCAAAAACGGAAATGTTGAACTAACCCCCAATGTGACTGTATTTGGAGATAAGTCTTGTCGGAAGGTAAATAAGGCTAAAACAGGTCATAAGGGTGGGGTGTTCTTACAAGAAGAGAAAAAGACATCCGAGATGTACAGACACAGAATAAAGACCAGGTGAGGAAAAATTGAGAAGGTAGTCATCTGTAGGCTAAGGAGAGAGGCCTCGGTAGAAACCAAACCTGCCAATACCTTGATCTTAGACTTCTAGTCTCTAGGACTGAAATAATGTCTATTGTTTAAGCTACGTAGTCTGTGACATTTTGTTATGACAGCCCTAGTCAACTAATGTGAAAAGGAAGTATAAATTCTTCATCCAAACCATCTAGCACAACAATAATTTGATTCTTTTTTTTTCAATGTTATTTGTAAAAGTACTTCCCATAGGTCTTTCTCCTCCAGGCTTTCTGGAATTTCACTTAGGTAAGTTATATGTCCTCAGGAATGAGGTCTAGTTTCACTCTTGGTTCCTTATCCAGACTATAAATTCCCGTGGGTATATTGTAGGGGTTCAGAATAAGTCATCCCAAGATGTGCCTTTGTAGTACATGAATGGTTCTGAGATAAAGGCAGGCTCAAGAGAAACTTCTATAACTTCACCCCTTAACTACCTAGAAGACTTTGGATAAGGGCCTTACCCAAAGTAGAGATTATCAAATATACCCCCCCACACGCACACCTTTTTAAACCTATCTATAGGGCAGGAAAAACTTCTAATTACTGAACATCTATTCTCCTTATCCTCCTGGTCCTACGATGGCCTTCTTCCCATTTGAAGCCCCAAGGTCTTTAACTCAGAATGTCAAATATCTCTCTCCTCCCCTCCCCTCCTTTTGTCCTTTGAACCTCTCATGTATGTGGGGTCTCTGACTCTCTTATGTATGTGGTGTTCTCACACATATAGGGTGGGGCATAAGTAGGTTTACAGGTTTTTATATGAAAAATAATACTATAATTTATACATGGTAATATAAGAATAAACTCTGTGTTTTGCATACTGAGAACTGTAAACCTATTTTTGGCCCATGCTCTATATATATAATTAACTTTGGTTATTTTTCTCTTGTTCAATCTCATGTCTTGACCAGCCAAGAGAACCACGAGGGTGAAGTTTCTTCTTTCTTCAGGGGACTATGTCTCCAGATCAGTGTCCCTTAAAGGACCGAATGTAATGTCTGATGGCTGACAAATGTCTGTTGATTGAGTTATTAATTTATCTTGGTTGTTACAGTTTCTCTAATACCTGCTCTTTTATTGCAATCCTCTGGCTGCTTTGTTAAACCCACAGATTTAGAGTATTACAGCATGGATGATAACAATGGCAAGTGTGCTGTTTTTAGAAGGGTAGGCTCTCATCTCAGGGAAATATACTCTGATTCTTAATATTCAGAATCTACTATTAACATTGTGAAACAAAATCCTTTCTAATAATGAGCCTTTCTGCTATAATTTTCCATTTTTCAGCAAGAGCTGGGATACTGTCCATACAGCAAATGACATTGTAACCGAGCAAAATGGAGCTCATCCACGTGGTACCTTGATGCATGACCCAACAATTAGTGTTGAGGGAAACAGGTTTTTCTTAACCGGATTCCAGCCTTGGGGCACTGGAAGCACTCCTGCTCAGAGCCCTGTTCTCCCTAGGGACCCAGCACTTCCCTTGCTCCCCAGCAGGCTATAAGCCAAAAGCAGGCTCAGAAGTTCCCCATAGCCTTATCTGTTCTTAAGCCACCTGCACAAACAGTTCTCCATCTCCTCAGGAAGGCATGCTCATGGGTTTCAGAATCACCATCGTTTTGCAGCAGCTCTCTCCTTTAGGATCTGGGGTACGCTGTCCTCAGGAAACATGTACTAGTCCAGGAAGCACGTGCCGTGTTACCTTGGATCATGGTGGTGTCCAGGAGGGCACAGGCCCCAGGAGAGTGGCTTCTCTGTATGTCCTTCAGAGAAGCAGAAGTCTACATTCCTGGT
The DNA here is from genome assembly GCF_014824575.4 of Sturnira hondurensis. NCBI lineage: Eukaryota > Metazoa > Chordata > Mammalia > Chiroptera > Phyllostomidae > Sturnira > Sturnira hondurensis. The sequence continues at coordinate 7,896,622 of NW_028096448.1, read as the reverse complement.
CACATTTCAGTTCCAAAACATCTCCCACGAATCCATGCTTGGTTATGCAGGTTCCCACAGAGCTCCATCAGCTTTGCCCGACCCCTGCACAGCTCTGTCAGCTCTCTCCTTACACCCTTTCCTCAGCCCGAATGGCTGCTTTTCTCACTACCCCAGGCCACATGACAGAATACTGACTCCTGGCCAGCGTGGCTTCTACCTTACACACCAGCTCTCATGGCAGACTGCTTCGCTACCAACTGCTTACTCTTTCCGACCTTGCGGTCAAAACTGCCCTTCTACTTCATCACAGACTGCATGGCTGGTGCCCTCACGGCAGAATCCCCCTACTTCCTGGATCCTTCCTCGTGGCTGCCTCTCTCTCTCTTCACCGTCTTATTTTTAAATGCTGACCGAGAGCTTCCTACATGACCTCATATCTGGCCCTTCCTGCATTGTGCTACTTTGCCAGTTCCCCCATATCTTTTACCTTCTTTTGGCTGCCACCTTTAGTCAGGTAAGAGTACCTCGTGACACAGGAGCCTCCGGCTCCCCGCTCTCGGGCAGGTGCTGTATAAACCCCCGGGCTACACCACCAGTCACTAGGTCGGAAAGTCATGTAGACCTTTTACCCAGGGCGGCAGCATAGCTATAAACTAGCTTTCGACTTGCCATTATTATGAAAAGTATCTTAACCACTGTATAGTAACCTTCCTCGATCCCCCAGCCATGTGCTGTGGGGAATATTTTCAGGGATCCCCGCTTTGCACCCTGTTTCAACATGAGAGCACACATACACACGTCACCTTTGCATCATATCAGGAGGCAATCGGCACAAACCTCAGATCAGGAGTGGCACATGGTACCCGCACCTCATTTTTTGCTCTGGGGACATATACATTTAATTTGGGGGAAGTGGGGATTGTGCTGGGAGAATGGAGGACTCTATCTTCTTTTTATTTTTAGATTTTAAATGGTCTGAGGCTCTTTTCACTTACCCCTCCAGGTTCTTTGGTTTTCTGCCATTGACTTTGAAGTGAAGCCTCACCACCATCTCTCCTTTCCAGCGAAAACCTGAAGGCTTCGGAATAACCACCAGCTGGTTTGAGGTATGGGTAGTCAAAGAAGTTGTTTAGAAGCCTGTTAAGTCTTTTCTCAAAAGCAGTGAATAAAATGCACTTCCCACTCCTAGGCTTTAACAAAGAAATCCAGACATTAACATAGGAAAGCCTCCTGTTTGCATTTTTTAACAGCTGACATTTGTACCTTTTGGAGGAAAGTGAAGGGCATCTCATTGCTTTCTTGTTTAAATCAGCCTGGAAGTAATGGGGATGATAGGAAAGCAGGGCTAATTTTCTTTGTCTCCTATTCAGCAAATAATGGTGGTCTGTGTGGGGTGTTAAAGGCCAGGCAGCAGCAGTGACCTGGAGATGACTTCATTCTTCCGAGGTTTATCAAAGGCTCCTGTCAGTCAAACTCATGCTGGGAGACTGGGGGATGGCCATCTGGTACTCCTCTCATCAGAGGAGAAAGGAGAGTGAGGAGGTGAAAAACCTCACTGTCAGTTCTGAGCCAGGTGAGGTGGAAGGGCGGTGGTTTTGTAGGTAGGTTTTGCAACTTTTATGCACACATGCATAAGAGAAATAAATGAAGATATCTGTGTGTGTGTGTGTGTGTGTGAGAGAGAGAGAGAGAGAGAGAGAGAGAGAGAGAAAGGGAGGGAGAGAAATATGCAAAAAGGAGGTAAGAGAGACATGGAGGCTGGGATGGAGACTTTTATTTAAGCCAGTGTGATCATCTTGAATCAATTTTAAGTGGAAAGACTGAAGGTCACTCATGCTGGTAACCATGCAGAGAAACCTCTGAATTGTTTCCCTGGCTGTGGGGAAGAAAGGGAGTAAGTGGTTCACAGCAGGGAGCTGATTTAATTTAAAGCACGATGTTTCTGTTCTGAAACCAGAATTCTTTCATCCAAGCCATGTTGATTACAAGCACCAACAAAGTATTACAAGAAGCCCTACCAGGATATCTTCCCCTCTACTCTTACCCCAAGCCACCTTCTGGTGAACTAGGATTTCCTGGGGTGACACAGCAGGGTGTCCCTGTAGAGCAGCCTCCCAGAAAGCCTTCTGTGAACTCAAGACACCTAGGTTTGGGTCTGTGTTAATGTGAGAATTCCTACCAGTAGCTACAATTCACACAACCATGGGAAACAACATTTTTACTCCTGCACATGGCAAACATGAAAGCAAGGATGCTTCCACAGCTTTCCTTCCTCCTTCCCTTCCTGCCTCCCTCCCTCCTCTCCCCGCCCCCCAGCTCTCTGTGAAGTACATTTCTTTTTTTTTTTTTTTTACCACTTTAACCATTTTACGTGTAAAGTTCTTTGGCATTAAGGACATTTACATTACTGTGCAACCACCAGCACCATCTGTCTCCAAGTCTCTTCATCTTCCCAATCTGAAAATTTATACCCATTAGACAATAACTTTCCATTCCTTCTTCTTTTCTCCAGACTCTGGCAGCCACCATTCTGCTTGCTTTCTTGATGAACTTGACTACTGGAAGGACCCTCATATACAGGATTTGTCCTTTTATGATTGGCTTATTTCACTCACTGTAATGTTTTCAAGGTTCATCCATGTTGTAACATGTGTCAGGATTTACTCCTTTTGAAGGCTGAATATTATTTCACTGTATGGGTATAGCAATTTACTTAGCCATTCATCCATTGACAGACTCATAGGTTGCTTCTGTTACAGAACAGAGGTCCAAGGGAGGGGGGCAATATTTGGCCCACCCAGGGATGCCAAAAACTGTTACAGAACAACAAGGGCCCCTCCCGAGGACAGTATACTAATACCGACTGGGCTCGTCTGTCCACCGCCAGAGGAAAGACATCTCAATGCCAGAGATTTGTGAAAAGGAAAGGTTTATTTAAAGCTATACAGACTTAAAGTAATGACCCAATGTCCCCATTAAATTATCAAAGTACTTTAGGATAACCACAGACGCCTACAGTGCTTCCTTCCCCCCTGCCCTAATTTAGGGTACCGTATCTCAGGAAAAGAAGCACACGTCCATGTTTCAGGTTGCTGGCACCATCAGCTGTGTCGCCGTCCAGGCAGGATCTCCAATTAATCCAAAACCATGTGGCACCTTCTCATGGTCTACTAGCAAAGAGTTCTTTCACCCTTCTTCCAGGTAAAGTCTCTCCTGCTTCCCAGGCTACACGGCCAAAGGGAGCACCCCAAAGCTTCGTGGGCCTCTTCTACCATAGCTGTAGAGGTTTGCGCTCTGGCCAAAACTGCGTGGTTCTTCTTTTCTTCTTACATGGCTACGGGAGTCCCCACTCTGGCCAAAAGCGTGTGGTTCTCCCTCTCACATGCCCAAGAGGAGGTCCTCACTCTGCCAAAACAACGTGGCTCTCACCTCAATGGCTGCCCGTTTGTGTTTAAAGCCCCACACCAGTCCTCCTTTGCAGGCCCATTTACGACTCCTCCTACAATCAGTTACACCTGCCAGGACTCCCATAGCCTCCCAGCTTTACTGGGCTGCCACAGTGAGTCTGGGCAGGTGTGGCCCCATGGCGTGGAGCCAATCAACTCCAAGCTCTCAAGCAGGCGCTGAAACCAGGGGGTGTTGCCTCCCAATTACATCCTGGGTGGAAGTCACTCCCTTCTCCCTGGCTCAATGCATGGCCACAGCTATTTAGCATATCTATGACCGGTTAAAGGTTATAGATATGTTAAATGACCATTCTAGAGGTTATCTGCAAAACTATTGCTTTGCAAAACAACTCTTAATAGCCTTGCTCCATTTGTCCCTTCCCCCAACTGACACCTGTGGGAGGGGTAAGGGGTGAGGACATCTTATATGTCTTTCTAATATTTCTGGGCCCCTCTCTTGGCTGCACCCTGTTACACTTCCACAGAGATTTTCTTTTAAATTGTGTGGTTCTCACATCTGTCCTCTCTCCTACTGCCTTGCATCAAATAAAGTAAATGATCTGTAAATTTGGGGGGGGGAGGTTGGTAGACATTAATAAGAGGAGCAAGAAAAGGACCACCAGGACAATAATTTAGCTCCTGTTAACACATTTCCTCTCACTCTAGGATCCACTGGCCTGCCATAAAAATAAGGCTGTAATTGTGGTTGGGTTTTTGTGGGGTTTTTTTTTTTTGGTCTATTTAGAGTAGACAGGGAGCTTCTCTATTAAACTACAACCCTTTTTAATAGAAATTTCTAAAATACACAAAAATAGAAAGACTAGTTTGGTAAACTTCCCATGAACTGTCCAGCCAGCATAACCAATCGTCAACGTATGACCAGTATTTTTACACCTATACCTCAGTTTTCAGTTGTTTTCATTTCCCCCCTAATTTTTTATTTTGAAAGTGTGAATCTGCAGAGGAATTTCTTTGAAAAGTTTGAAGAGCAATAATATATCGTTGCTTTCATGTAGAATCACCAATTGTTTTTTTGAACTCTGCTTTTTACCTACTGGTCTGCTGGCTGTCCACCTGTCTCTCTGTCTTTATCTTGCCTTTTTTTCCTTGAACCACTGGGAACTCATGGCACACACGACGACACTTCATCCGTTAACACTTCAGCACCTGCCTGAGAACAAGGACGGGCTCCTTCATAACCATAGAAAAATGATCACACTCAGCATTTAAAATTGATGCTATGAATACTCTGTTTTCTCTTCAGTATGTATAAATCTATCGCCTTTTAAAAATTGATACTTTGTGATTATTTAATAAACAATCTGCATTCAGTGTTTTCCAATCGTCTTAATACCTGTCATAGCCCCTTCCCCCCATTAGAAGACCCGGTGAGGGATTAAACCAGACATTTCATTGTTGTTTCTCTTCAGGCTCCCTTAGACTCCCAGCCCGTCCTTCGTGTCTTTGATCCCCCGGCAGCTATTCTGAAGAGAAGGTCTTACAGATACGCAGTTTAATCTCTGAGGTGGTGAGAAAGAAAATTATTATCGTTTCTCAATCTGGTGTCATCATGGACTCATTAATGTTTACGTTGTTATTAGCAGAAATAAAGAACTGGAGAGTCGAAAATGTCTAGAAGTTTATAACTGTTTCAACACCCAAATATCTCCTGAGCTATGTGCAAAGAGCAAGAATGATAAGACACTAACTAGTTCCAATAAATTAGTCCCACATTAGAACAGCCATTCTGCCTTTTGTACTAATCTTGAAAGAAGGGCAGGATTGCCTTATGTCCCTCCAGGGACATAGAGCTGCTCATTCTAATGTGAGTCTAAATACATTTTTGAACATTCACTAATTAAATATTAGGATATCTCTCATTTCTCTGTGAAGGAACTGAACATGGGGACATCTAGGATGTAAGACACCCAGACAGAGAAGATTGTCTCTGTCTCAGCTAAGCATTTCCCAGGAAAACATAGTCTTCATGCAGGCTCTTAACAAGCATTGCCATTCTGCTAAGGAGTCCAAACTCAAACCAATGAGAATGCAGGATGGTTCCTAGTTATTTATGAGGGACTGTTGCAGCTATTAAGGTATCTAGGTAGAGCAGAATACTGTTAAAATATAAAGAAACATTTTTTGGTATATAATAGTATTCATACTTTTTAAGAGTACAAAATATCAATCTATTAAAATGATCAGTTAGGCCAGGTAAACATTTTTTAAAAGTATCTAAAAAGAGATTTAAAAAATTAAGTTTGGCCTTTACAAAAGTTACTTTTGTAAAGAAAAACATGGATCAGCCAGCACACCAACTTGCTTATTATAAGGTAATATGCAACATTACTATGATCTACGCCCTGTAGTTTAATTAATAATAGAGGAGTCTATTTGTTAGGTTTAAATTGGTTGACTTTTTGGGAATTAAAAAGAAAAACGTTTTGTTTCTATTTGTTTTGCTTAGCTGATGAGAGAGGTATTGCTGTGCCCTATCAGCTGGAAAATTTTAAAAACCAAAAATGTTTTGTTTTTGTTGTTAAAATCCCCCACTGTGTTCCTAAAGCATTACCTTTTAAAGGGCCCCCTGCCCGTCGCAGTCAACCTTTTAGACAAGGGCCAGTGGCCTCTTGCTCCCATATGGCTTTCGAACAGATGAGATAGTGAGTCTGTGGGAAGCTGGGTCATGAAGTAACACTTGTCAGGGACACCCATGTGGTGGGGAACACGCCAGCAGAAACTGTCCTCTGAGCTAACAGGACGTCCTTGCTTGTCAAAGGGCATATCCAGGGGAGAGTACTGGAGAAGTCGTAGGACAAGATGAGGGAGAGTATGAGCTGAGTTATTTAGATCATACACCTGGATGTCTTTCTGTTATTTTTGTCTTTAACATCTATTTGCTTTTACAAGTTTTGCTTAACTCAGCCACAGATTACCTAGAATGGTTTTATTTTACACGTGCTTTTGTGGATGAAAAAGGGGCCAGACACTAAACCTGGTAAGCTCAGGAGAGGCCTGCAGGGTGACTTTACAAACACAAAACCACATAGGATGGCCTGGTATTAAAACTTCTTAAAAAGCAAGTCGTGGTAGGTAGTCTTGTCCTAGGCCCAAATCTTTCTTGATGAGGGTCTCTCTTTACCTTAACTGAGCCTGTCTATTGTCTTTTTGCATTTACAATAACATACCTTGGAAATGTCAGAGTGCTCTTCTTTGTCAGACCCTCAGGGCACAACTTCCACCAGAGCAGGAGACCCAAGAACCCCTTACTGTTACATTGTTCCCCTCACACCATCTCCATGTGCTATAGATGTTAATTGCTCACAATTAACAGGTCAGTATCCTAATGTAAAAAAAATATGTATCTATTCATTTCACTTTTTATCCAATCTCAGAGATTTCCCACTTTGCTTTCTCCTGCCTTCCTAATCTCCCACCAGTGAGTTTTCTGCAACCCTTTTTACACCTCCTCCTTTGATTCCAGTGTATAGAATAAAGTGGTTAAACTGCCATTTTCCAGGGCATTTTCTCAATCCATTGAGATTTTGCAATCTGGCGATTGTCATCAGTCTGGCTAAAATAAACATAAAAATTCTTTCAGATTAGGATGTTTCTTACGTAGACATTTAGAATTTACATTGTTAATCTGTCTCTTAGTCTTTCAGTCTCTATGGCTTCTGGGGTTAATTTCAAGATTATGTAGCAAGTAGCAAGTGACTTCATCTTTATGTTGGTTTGGTTAACAGATTTCCTGGTAGAAGCAATAAGGTAGAGCCTGTTGCCCCCAGGCTACAAACCTGCACAATGTGTCACTGTATAAAACAACATGAGATTAAATCAAGTGCAAGAGAAAATGATGCCAATAAGGGTCTTTGTGAACACAGGATGCATGAGACCGCTGGTGACATCACACAGCGCACTGTTTCACAGAAATTTTCTATAAGTGGAAAGAATACACTCTAAAGTAATAACAAATGTGCTATAGTCAATATGTAAACCGGTAATGCAGTCATTTATTATCATTATCAAGTAGTGTGTACTGTATGTAATTGCATGTGCTATACTTTTACACAACCGGTAATGGTAGGTTTGTTTCCACCAGTGGTAGGTTTGTTTCTCATCGCCACAGACATGTGAGAAATTCATTGCACTGTGACCTTACAATGGCTATGACATCAGCAGGATTTTTTCAGCTTCATTGTAATCTTATGGGACTACTTTCGATTGTGTATGTGATGAGCAGTTGGCCAAAACATCATTATGTACAGCATGACTGAATTACACTGGAAAATAATAGCAGTAAATAACTAATGAATGAATGATTTCCAATAATGTAGTGAAGGACAGGCAATGGATTGGCAATTTTGATCTCCAGAATTTTTAAATTTAGTAAGACTGTAGGAGGTACAATTGTTTTATTCTGAAGACATAAGTATGGTGTAGCAAAATATGTGTATTTTATTACCTTTATATATATATGTATATATACATACTTCATATATTTATATATATTTTTATATACTTTATATATAAAGTACAGAACATGCAATTATGTACAGTACATACTACTTGACAATGATAATAAATGGCTATGTTACTGGTTTACATATTAACTATAGTACGTGATATATATATATATATATATATATATATATATTTATAGTGTAAGGCAGTCACCCAGACACTGAGGAACTCAAAATAACACTAAGTAGCTGTCATGGGTGTCCCATCACCATGCTTTTCTATTACCAGATTGTATCTCAGCCTCCAAGGCCAAGTTCATCATATAAGGTGATGAGTGTCCAGCTTTGAAGGTTGAAGCCATCAGAGTGGAATGTGATGCTGGTCATTATCACACTCCTCCCAGGCATTAGAGATCTCCCAGCTTTATTCCTGAGCATCCTCTCCTTATACTACATTGGATACCTGGGCTCTTTATCCTAATGGCGGGGATTAGCAGGATAATCAGCATAATTGACCCATTCTGATCCTGGGCATCATGTCCCGAGGGGGATCTAGGGCTCAATACTCTATTGTGACTGGTGTTTATCTGTCATCAGACAGATAATACAGGGCTAGACCAAAGGTGAGTGTCTACACATGGCAGCACGTGGGAGTTTGCCAAGGACAGATGAATCTTAGGGTGAGCTTAAAATTAGGTCTAAAATTCCAAAGTATAGAGGGAAGGCAGATATCACCGTACAAAGTCCATTTCAAGGATGGGATCCAGAGAAGCCAGTAAGTAATCAGACAAAAGGCGAGCGAGCCATAGAAGGTTCGTAGGTAGGATGTAGGAGGGCAGACGCCTAACAGAAGTATAACAAATGCAGTAATTAGGACACCTGGGTGAAAGGATATAATTACTGTGGCACCTGGAGAGTTGATGGACCTCAATCTTGGAGAGGCCTCATTACCAGATTTCAACTAGGACAAAGAAGATAGATTTGACACTGGCTAGCAACTGCCCCAGGTGACCTCCTCCTCTCTGTAAGGTTGGTCCTAAAATCTGAAGAGTGTGTGTGTGTGTGTGTGTGTGTGTGTGTGTGTGTGTGTGTTCATTCAGATAAGTTTAGTTGCTAGGTTAGAAGCAAAGGAGGGTATGATAGGGCCCTGGGCATCTTTTACAGAATCTAAAAGCATAGATTTGGGGATTAGGATGTTGTGCCCTATGTCCAGCTTCTGAGAGTCTGGTTTTGTGGTATCACTGAAGTCCTACCTTTTGGATGAGAAATAAATTTTGTGCTAAGGGCCTTTTCTAATAAGCAAGGTCCCTGATCTTAAGTCCCCTGGGTTGCTTTTCTGGACTGGAAGTCTACCTAACTTTTTTGGAGCCAGGAGGTATGGCCTTATCAAGTAAATCTGCCCTCTTTAATTTAGGGAGGCAGTTTGTCAGGCTGAGCTTTCTGTGAGTCCCCTGCCGGCCTCACCAGAAGTTGGTCCTGTAAGTCTGGAAGGGGATGGGGAAATCAGCAGTTGCCTTGGTTTCCAAGAAACATCCCCACCCTTCAGTTGGTTCTGAAAATAACGGTCTGTTTCACTTGAAAGGGGAATGCATGCTGAGTTCTCTTCTCAGCTTATAAATTATGCTGTATTAACACTGGCAACAGTTTCATTTTCACTGTGTAAACATGAGGCAGCACAGAATGGAAAGGGGGTTGGAAGGGCCCCAGCGGAGATGCATGAGAAGCCCTTTCAAGATTGGGCGGTATACACACTCGGTTAAGGGTGGGTCCTCAAACACCTGTTTCTAACAGTCAGGTTTATTATTATTGTTGTTGCTATTATTACTAATGCTTTTGCCATCTAGGTTGGTTTTGGGCTAGTTGAAGTACATGGTTAAAGAAATGCTGTGATTTAAATAGCCCCGAGAAAGGTGCCTCTTCTCAAAAATGTCCAGTGGCTGGCCACCATGCCCAAGATATTATTATAGATTCATTTGTAAGGGTTGTGGTATAATATTTTAAGAGTTCTCTTATCAATCATCAATACTCTACAAATGGGATCATATATTAAATTCACTAACCCTTTTATTGAGCCAGCAAATATTTATAGATCTTCTGTTGTACACAAAGCACATTGGTCCCAAATTAAGGTTTCCATGGCCATTACTGGCCATGAAGAACTCAGCATAAAGTAATTCATCAATGACTCTAGAGAGCGCCTTGAAGTGTGCAATCTAGGGCAACTAAATTTTGAGTGAAGATGGAGGTACAGGAAAGACCTGGTAGTAAGATACATATATCTAAAGAGAGCAAACAAAGGTAAGGCCTAGACTAAGATCCCGGGCAACCTGGAGACAGAGTTAAGACAATGATGGGCTGAAAAGAAAGGCTGTGAGTGTTACTAGGGAAGAAAGGGAAATAGAGGCTATGAAAGAAAAATCAATAACAAAATCATTTTGGGGGTACACAGATTTGTTTCAGAGCCCATTTGTATAGCACTATACTTATGAAGCCAGAAGGCCCTTTGTACAAGAGGACTTCTGAGCCTGAAAAATAATCACTACATTAAAATCCACTTAAAAGTTAATGTATAAAAGTGAAAAATTTTGATTAAAAGTTCTATCTGAAATGTGAGACTTTTTAGAAGTTTCTCTAGGGTAGAATTTTTTAATCTTTTAAAAGGTGACACACTATCATTTGTAATGTTCCTGCAGCAGGTAACTGAAAATCCAACTCAACAAACAGACTTGAATGATAGGCAAATTATTATCCAATATAAAAAGACTTCCAAATGTAGACTGAGCTTTAGGGTGGGTATAGTCAGTTGTTTAATAATTTCATTAAAAAGCCCAGTTTGTTTCTTTTCTGTACCCCAACCATGCCACTGGTATTTTATCCTGAAGGTGATTTTCCTCAATAGTCATATGATGTGTACAAATATATTCAGGCAACAATTCTTCCTGGTTCACACCTGGTGGGAGAAATAATTTCTCCCCTAACATGGGATTGATTTGTTTCCCTTCAGCCTCAATGAGCCAACCAGGCTCCCATGCCTACAAGGGAGTGGCATTCACTGGTTGGCTTCTGCCGTGAACCAGTCAGTAAAAGGGAATTTGAGATTATGTGATTGGTTGAGGACTGATCAAGACCTGAAATCAGTTTCTCATAGTGGAGGATAAGACATTAGTAGAAAATGGAACGAATGGTTTAGGAAGTCAACTACTGTGTCCACACCCTAATCAGTGGAGGAACTATGGTTGAGATAAGAGTCAAAGGCACAGAGCCCTGGTCCTTGCTCACTGTGCTTTTTCTTCCTCTTTACCCTGACTTCCTTCCTAGAAAGATCCCTTCTGAGTCTCATCCTTGGTTCCAGCTCCACCAGTCATTTCTTCCCTTCAAGTCCTCAGTTCCCAATATGTGGACATGTTGCAATTCCAGCTTCTACCAGCTGAACTGTTTGGATACAAAGTCTGACATACTGGATTGAATGATCAGTTTGATTTCCTTGCAATCATGTTTTGTAAGTGCACTCACAGATGCCAGCTATAACACGGTGAGCATGCGCTGGGAGAGGCAATGGGCACCGGGGCCCCAGAGACACCGTCTCCTTTCATCGTCCCTCCCACCCTTTGGGTGGGAGTAACATTCTGTAGTAGTTACTGCCCTTCCTTCCCTGGTTGCTCCATGTGATAACATTGAAAATAGTTCTCACTATTTCTTTCCCACTGTTGACTTAGCTGACATAGGTTTTGGTTTTTTCATTGAAACCCAGCTAACACTCTAGGGAAATACTCGTTTTGGGAGTTTTTTTTTTTTTAATAGAAAGTACTTCTGGTATCCCACCATGCCAACACACAGAACATTAAATGATGATAACATTCTTTGAAAGTGCAATAATGTCATACTAAACTGCTTCTGTTTTTTGTTTTGTTGCTTTTATGGGAAATTTAAATTTTCTCTACAGATTCTATTTTTTACATAGATGCTTGTTCACATGTTTGGGTGGTGAGCAAGTTCTTAAGGAAGTAAAGCCCTCGGTGTATCAAATAATCAAATATGCCAATAGGGAAAAACAGGGCAATGAGTTTCTCATGTCACCTCATTTCAATCTTTCTGCCAGTGTCTTTCAAATTTCATGTTGAATGGTTTGTGTTTTTCAATCTCAATAACACCAACAGAATCTTTTTAGTGAAATTTAAAGTTGATGAAACTGAATAAAGAAACCATGCAGAAAATTGACAGACATCTCCTATGTTTTCGATTTAAAATACCAGTACACATTACAGGTACACATAACGTGCAGTTTTGGACTAAAGATAAGTTGAACTAAAGGGGAACTGGGAGTTAGTTAGTGCTGGTTTTAAGTTGGAAGCTTTGGTTGAAAAGCCTCAGAGGATTCTCCAGTCAAATCGTGGGAGCAGAAGCAGACTTTCCTGGCAGAACTCGAACTACACTGGGGTCAGCCATCTTCAACACGCAGGTGGGAGGGCTGAGTGCTAGTCTGTGTTAATCACCACTCAAATCACTGGGTGCTATTAGCGGAATATGCATAACTCAGGTGGCTCTTCATTTGCACATAATGACTTTGGTCTTTTCCATAGCAAATGCTGAAGTGCACTATAAGGGGAAAGAAAAACATCCATAATTACTGTTTTTTTTAAAACAGCAGGCAGAATTACTAGCTTCATTTTTCTAGAGAAAGAGTTCAAGTTTTTCATTTTGCTTTTAGGAAGGACTTAGAGAAAGCTTGCATTAGACAATTTTGTGTAGTGGTGCCAAGAAAAAACAAAAAAGCCAGCACTGATCAGGTGTGGAGAGGAGTCCCCACTCCTTGATTTAAAAAGGAAAAAGAAACAAAATATAAACCCCACAAAAAGCAAATTACCCAGAAACACAAACAATAGCTATGTCCTACCCCTCCTCCATAAAATAACAGAAAAACTGTATTTTGTTTTTCAAGGTATAGTAGAGAGAATTTTTTAATATGCTTTCAAATCCTCTGGGACTTTATAATTTATCAAGAAAGACACATTCTTCCTAATGAAAGGTTACTGACCTTCACGAATGTGACGGTTCAATTATAGCCCATTCATATGCAGAGGAGCATTGACAAAGGATTTGGAAAATGTGACTGGAAGAGCAAAAAAAGAGAACTGTCTAGGAAATTATTAGTTTTTAAAAAATTTTTTAGGTTGTGAAGCAAGAATAATAAATAAGACGGGCTCAGGTAGTAGAACCTCTTCCTCTGCGCCCTAGCAGCCCATTAGATTTGCTTCAGTGGATGTGCTGCCTCTTTCTTTTTTCTTTTTACTTCCTAATATTTCTGCCTTTTTAATCCTCTGAACCGATAAACCTAACAAATCAGCAAGCCCTTGGGGTTCTGAAATGCAGGGTTTCAATTTTTTTCCCCTTTCTCTTTGACTGGCAGGGCAAGCTGGAACGTGTCTTAATGTTATTTTAAGTGCTTGACTACTATTTAGATGCTGAAATGGATGGAGAGTTACAAGGAGGAGTGTTATATATGCTCAGCCACCCACATACAGGCACTCAAGCTCAAGTTTACTGAGGCAGGCCCCTTCAGGACAGCAAATAGCTAAGCCAGATCTTGGCTAGACTCACTGGAGCCAGCCTTAGCCAGACTTGGGTGACACCTGTGAGCTGCTGTTTGTTGAGCTCCTCCAGGTGTGGGTAAGAAAATTAGATTGCCACTTTGTAAATCAGCAGAGACTGTCCCTGAGCCAGAGATCTCTGGAATATCCCAGAACCACCTTCTTTTTCAGCAACTGTGAGTAGAGATTCTTCTTGAACAATATATTTTTCAGTAAAAATAGGTCTAAATATAAAATCCTTCTTGGGATAGAACCAATATAAATATTTAAAATGTATTGAAATATAATCATTACTTTTATTATTAATACTTTAATGTGGAAATTAACAACAGCCAAATATGTGTATGGAATGAGTTTCTGAACAGTAAATGTGACTGACAGTTCTGAGAGAACATACGTGTCCCCCACACTCGCATACCTCCTAGCACATAGTGATCATTCAGTATTGTTGACAAAATCCCTAGTCCTACTCATGTCTTTTCCACTCCTTGATTTTTGTATAAGACATAGGATCTAATTATCGATTGATCCTAAGGTGTTTACCCACTCCAATTTGTGTTATAGATTGCCCCTGCCCTCCACCATTGTTAAGGCTAAGGCTAAGTACTTGGCTTCAAATCACATTGTATCTTTGAACTTAAGCCTACTGAAGAATTTTTTTAAATGAAGTGAAGAAATAAAAATAAGAAGCCAGAGTATAAGTGTCGGTTCTGTATATTCCTAAACCTGAAAACACTGGATCCTGCTCCCTCAGGCACTAATGTGCGAAGTCCCCCTTCACTGGTAGGAAACTTTCAGACAATGGACGGCCCCAAAGATGGCTCCGTCGAGTGTGGCCTAACTTCCTTCCTTCTCCTCTGCTTCTCTTGAGCAAGACTCTGGAAAGCTTTATCGGATTCCTTTGTAAATCAATATGTTAGAAGTTTGCATAGAATGGTAATCAGATAAAATCATCTCAAAGTGCTATTTTTTCCAGCCTATTTCATTTCAAAAAGGTTTATTTTTTAAATATAGTACTCTGAAAAATTGAGGACACTTTGAGAATATAATAATTTAAAGACTGCTGGGATAAAAACTATCAAGTTTCAATAGCTATGGTATGTATTTGAATGTTTCTTTTTTCTTCCAGTTTTTATTTTATTCCATGTATAATTTGATTTACTTTATTTTTATTACAAAAGGGATGAGACAAGGAATGCTGCATCACACGTACACACATATACTTTTATGTACTAATAATTCCTTAAGTGAAAGAGAATTAAGAGAATTAGCAATTTGATAGAAAGGTTCTTTGAATTCTAAAACAACTTTTTGTGACTTAATAAATATGATTTATATATACTTTTAATTAAAGTCCTATATCAGTTTTATTTTCTCAAACTATACTTTTGTTTGGATCTATTATTTATTTTTGCATAACCCAAGAGACATAGTAATATGTTAGAAAGATGCTCAAAAAATTTCTTTCAGTTACTATATTTCTGTTTCAAACCTGCATGCTTTCAAAATTCTAGCATAGTTTGTGGGACTTTCTCAATTCTGACTCAATGGTCTGAAAAAGTAACTATTTTAATATAAACAAAGAAATCTAAGTCTGAGTTTCATGATTTATAATTCTTAATAATGTTCTGGATTTCCCTTCTAAATATCTGTTTTTACATTGTTAATCTTTGATATCACCTAAAACCACTATTTCATTTCTAGCAAACTTTCTTTGAGCAAATACATTGCATTGGGTCCAACATTATGCGTTTTACACATTACGGATAAAAAACAGAGAGTCACATAGATAGTGGTAGAACCAGTCCTTCAACACAAGTTTGTCTGACTCCAAAATCTTTTAACTTAACCAATTTACTACTGTAGCACTACATGCACTTAGGAAATCTAATTTGAAGTGGCTTCAATAATAAGAAAATTTTATTATCTCATATTCTAGGTAGGGTGGCTCTAGTGTCAGATAACTCGGTAGTTCAGAAATAACAGAGGATACAGGTTCTCTCTGTTCTGCTGTCCCCTAGAAAGCAGAATTAGGAGAATTAGGAAGTGCTAATTCTCCTCATGGTCTCAAGATGGCTGCAATAGCTTCAGGCTTCACGTTCTTGTATTTCAGTGTCAAAGGTCAAAATATAATTAAAATACCTATATTTTTCTTTGGACACTTTTTAAGAGCTAAGAAACATTTACCTGAAGCTCTCCCATCAATCTTACCCTCATATTTTATTGGTCAGATTGGGTCATATGGCCCTTTGTAAATAGATCATTAGTAAATAAAATGAAATTACCATCACTGATTTAAATAAGTCTAACGTTCTCAGGGTTAAAGCTGTCTTTTCCTCAAGGACATTGCTGTATTTAAAAAAATGTGTGTTTCTGAACAAAATTTGGTTTCTTTAGCAAAGGTAGGGAATAGCATTGTTAGGTTACCATTAAAGTCAGTTTTAACAGCACTATCTCATAATCACCAGGGACAAGGAGACAGGGGAAAGTTGGAGATCAGTAGAAAAACAAAGAAAAAATAGTGACCTCGTGAATAGCAGGCGTTTGATAATTGCTGATGACAGGACATGAATGAAATACAATTTCAAACAATGTTAATCTGACACATATTTAATGATATGTGTTTTTGCATGGCATTTCAGGCCAATAGTTTAGTAGTCCACATAAATAACTGTAATTAGTACTACTTTTTTGACAGATCTTTATAGGTTTTAATCTTCTGTTGTTAATTAACTAGTTTAAGAACAAGCATCAATGTCCAGAGCCTTTGTTTTTCACTCATCTTACAAACAGTGGAACTGCAATCAGACGCTCACTGGGAAGTCTTGGAATGAGCCTCAAACAGTCAGAGTAGCCCATGGTACCTCTGCTCTTCCCCACTTGCCTGACAATGTCCAGGAATGAACCTCCCTTTATTTCCTCAGAGAGGTTTGCATTGGCAGATAAAACACATCAAAGTGTCAGGACCCATTGTCCGACTCTGAATTTGGGGCAAGACCTTCAGAAAACACAGCAATGAATAACTGATATCAAATCTTTCCCAGTTTTGGTAAGAGGGAAAGAAACTCTGCTTCTCTTGAGCAAGACTCTGGAAAGCATAGTGAAAGTCTCAAAGAGGCTTCCACCAAGGGTGACTGAAATAGTACCAGATAATAACTGGGAAACTTGGTTCTCACAATTTTTAAACGTTCATTTCTTAGATGTAAAATAGTGCCTAGAAATAAGTGATCTCTAAGTCTCCTTCCAGTTCTACTTTTAATGCTTCTACTTCACAATTTTGCTTTAGACCAGAAAACTGTAATTCACTTATGAGTAGATATATAGAAATTGAATCTGAGGTAATTTCACATATTACGAGGGCCATTGATTTTTAATTAGTTATATAGCATCCTAGAAATTCAGGTTACTTTCTGTGCTTTGATGTTGGCAATAGAAGCCTTTACTACAGTATTAAGTTCTACCAACTCTTTATGTAATCAAAATGTGTGCTTGTTTCTTGAGAAAAGTTAAAGCATTTATGCGATGTATTAGTGGGGTTTTTTTTTTTGAAATTTCAGCCCAAACTTGAAGTACTTTAAGGCAGTCCAGGAAAAAACTGAGACCAAATTTCTTCTTCTCTTCTTCCTCCTTCTCTTCCTCCTTCTTCCTCCAGTTGGTGACATAACAAGTCTCTCTGCTGCATATCAGTAGAGTGACTGAAAAGACGGCAGTTTTTGAGAGACGTCAGGCCTTTGCTTCTAAGGATGTATCTTCCAGAAAATCTTCAACTTCATAAGATTAGTTTTCTCTTGTTGCTTAACATTTAATTCCTTGCTAGCCCCCTTTTCAGGCCACCTGGGATGGGCCTCTGTTTATCCAAGAGAGTGCTACAGTGCTCCCTCCCAAACAGCTCTCTCCACACACCCTTGTCCACGTGTTGTCATCCTGTCACGCTTCTCTTTCGCTCAGTGTGCCACTCATCTTTTGCTCTTCTGGCTGCTGACCTCAAAGCCTTGGTGGCCCGGCATGCTTGCCCAGAACAAGTCCTCGGTACAATCCGTGGACAGCATGCCGCCTCACTTTGCTGTGTGATTCCACCGCTGCTGCCACACATATTGTGGCACCAGGGAGGACCTCGGCCCCCCTCGCCACCTGCACCTTCACCAAGGCCATTGTCACCACCACATTCTTTCCTGGAGAGTTAGGAGCAGTTTTACTCCCTGGAAAGAAATGTGGCACCCAAACACAACCTGATTCTAACAGCTCTTCCCACCTTGAATCCTGTCATATTTTGGGGGCAGCTGAGGAAAGTAGGAATCTAGGAGTCACAAGTTTACTCTCTGATGCTTTGTTCTCACTTTGGCAGGGAGAGTCTAGAGTGAAAACTTGAAATTTCTTCAAGGAACAGCTCAGGAAGGCTCATCTGTCTTCTTGAATCCCATGAGCCCATTAGAGCTGTCACTGAGCAGACTTGGAACAATTACTCCAGAGTCACAGATTCAACACCTGAACACATGTGCTTATATTATACACCACCTAAATGCCCAGCTTTCCAGAAGGCGGGGCATCTCCTTGTAGTTTATGCTCAGCCCCAACCTTCTGAAACCTGTGGAAATTATGAAGCCCATTCAAGGATCTCCAAAGATCTCCTTTGTCCTGAGATGTCCTCGAATACCATATTTTACATTTACCTAGTTTACTGATGGGATTTAAACAAGGGAACTATTATGCACATAAATTTCACAGGGAAAGTCGAGCCCAAGACCATACTTTCTCCTTTCCTTATGCTTACCTGCTTTTAATAATGTGATATTACCAAACATAGTACATTTCAAGGGCAGAAAATCTAAAAGGATGAAATGAGCATAAGATCTTGGTCTAAAAATGTGTGCAAGAAAAACAGAGTAAATATGTTAGTAAATATTTGTTTATTTTGATACAGTTACTAATTGTTATTTGAAATGTTCTATTTAATCTTACTTGATATTAATAAAATATTCAGTTTAATTGGAGAAAATATGCTTCCTGTACCCAACCTCAGTGTCTGTTTTGCAAAATTAATTAGAAACTGGCTAGTGCGACCTGGTGAGACTAGGCTGTATTTGATGAACTTGAGATGGGAAATTTTCTTTTGTTTCTTTTAAGCAAGATTCAGGTGGTTCAATAAATGCCACTTAACTGGGGCAGACTTGATCAGGGAAGTTGCTGAATTGGGAAGCCAATTAAGTCTAATGATAATTAGCATGCACTGCTGCTTAATTGGGATAGGTGGTCCATTGAGTTGGTATCACTGAAGGTAATTAAATGATGCTCTTGAAGGATAAGAAATAAAGTCTTTCTGATACTTTACAGACTGAAGGCAATTTATTTCCTCTCTTGATCATGCTACTGCTGGTTGAGGAAAATTCAATTTATAAATAATGTCTTCAAAATTGCTTCTTAGAAATGACTTCTTTATTTGTGTGCAATCTTCTTCTTCTTTGTCGTCTTAATCTTTCTCTCTCTTTCTTTCTCTCTCTAACTGATTGAGAAGAAATGAAGGAGTATGCATTTTCTCAAATGCAAAGAATGACACAGAAAGTCTGAGTGATTTCCTCAAGGTAGCCACCAGTAGTGACTGGATAAGAACATAGGACTTCAATATTCCCCCCTAGTTATTAAGCACAGGGGTGTTCATCACTTGGCAGCCAGGTTTGGAGAGGCCAGTAGGGCAGAGGGCAGAGCCTGCCTGGGAGTCTGGGAACTTGCTTGCAGTTCTGCTGTTGCCACATAGAGGTAAAGCACTTTGTAGCTCTGGGCTTCAGATGCCTCTTTTATTAAATGGAATGGGACTAAGTAGTCACTAAGGCCCCTTCCAGATGTAAATGCAAAAGGAACTCAATTTAGTTGTTTTACTTACAAGTTGATTTCAGCTATATTATAAAGCTATCTTCATCAACATAGTATGTTACATAGAGGCATAAAAATGGTTGAGTAGACCAATGGAAAAAACTGAAATGAAAGGAAACAAAAACACTAATTTTAAAATATGCCTGTACCCCCATATTCATAGCCCCATTATTTACAATAGTCAAGACATGGAAACAGCCTAAGTGCCCATAGATAATACATGAATAAGAAGTTGTGGTATATATGTCTATGCAATGAAATAAAAACAAAGAAATCCTATCATTTGTGACAACATGGGTATCTTCAAGGCATTATGCTAAGTGAAATAAGTCAGACAGAGAAAAACAAATAACTCCATGATCTCACTTATATGTGAAAAAGAAAAAAAGCAACAAAAAACAAACACAAAAAAGATTGGGCTTGTGGTTACCAGGCAAGAAGGATGGGGGTAGGGAAAATTGGAGGGAGGTTGTCAATAGGTATGAATTTTAATTATAAGATAAATATTACAGATGTGATGTATACCACTACTATATGATATATAAGAAAGTTGTTGAGAGTAAATCCAAGGAGTTCTCATCATCATAAGAAAAAAAGTTTTATATATATAATATATGAGAAGATGGACATTAGCTGAACCTATTGTGGTAATCATATCACATATATGCAAATCAAATATTCATGCTGCATACCTTATACAGTGATGCATATCAATTATTTCTCAATAAAACTAAAAAAATTGTTACTTGAGGAAAAATATCTTCATTGTTTACTTGGCAGTGTAATAATCTCTGGCCCCACACTTGAAAAAATATTATTGTGTAAGGTGTAACTGGATGCTTTGTGTAAGGTTGGATGAAAAGTGGGGAGGGTATTCATGAAGCAATTTCTGTTTGTGCTATGAAAATAGCACAAATCCATGGAGATGTAAAGAAAATGAAAATGATACTCCTGAGTCTGGACACCCTGAAAGATACAAGTGTAGGCAAAAGTAGATTTACAGTTGTGAGTACATGAAACACAGAGTTCATACTTCTATTATTATTTATTAATTATTATGTTATGTATTATTATTAACCTACTTTTGACCACCCCTGTATATGGAAATGAGATTTCCAAAGTAAAATAAAATGAGATGCATTATGCTCTATGAAAGTAAAAGCCTGGGCTGAGGCAATGATGTAGGACACTGGCTCCCAGGAACCATGCAGAACGTGACAGTGGAAGTTGAAAACCTTGGACAGGGCATTTGGAAAAAATGGAAATAGAGGAATCAGGCTCTGTTGACAAATGTGTCCTAATGGCCAAGACAAGGAGGAATAGCCCTTATTAGTGGGACCTACTTTAATTTGTTTTGACTTAGATATTAATTTAAGATACTAGATCAAAAACTAGTTTTAGCTATATTTTCCCTATAAGCATCAGTATAATTCCAAGCACTTGGACCATGATACTCAGTCATAACACAAATGTGATGATTAAGTAATGTTTAGTAGCCAGCTTGTCCTAGCTCTTTCTTTTCTTTCTTTCTTAATTTGTCCCTTTAGGCTCATCATTTACACATTCCTTCAAAGTAGCATTACCTTCCGTTTTCTCTATCAGTGATGACTCATGATTATGCTGGAAATACTATCCAAATCTGCAGAGTCCTTTACTGTTTTTTAAACTTGCAGACTACTTTAAATTCATTGTTGATTACTAACTCTAGATTCTTCCTAAATACTTATTTTAAAATCACAGTGTAGACATAAATATCATAGAAATACACACACACATACATGTGTGTGTATGTATGTGTGTATGTATATATATATATATATATATATATATATGTATATAGTCTATACAGAAAAAGTCCAACCGTTGTTAATATAACAATATAATGAGAACAATTTGCACAACATCCATGTAACCTGGTAGCCAAGGAGAGAGGACTGGAATGTGCATGTGTGAACAATGACGACTTCACTGTACCAGTCAGTAGAGGTGGTAGACGCCATTGAGTGAGCATGTGTACTGTGTGGCCATTGCATTAAAAATAGGTGAGTAGAGAAAAAAATCTGCATCAAATTTTGCATTAAGCTTGAACATTCCTCCACAGAAACTATTTGGATGATTCAGAAGGCCACAGCTATAGGCAACTGGTGACTGGCAGCTTCATCAAGACTATATGCCTGCTCACGCATCACATCTTGTGCAGGGTTTTTTTGTGAAACATCAAATCACCCAGGTGACTCAGCTCCCCTACAGCCCAGATTTGGCACCCTGTGACTTCTGGGTTTTCCCAAAACTGAAATCACCTTTGAAAAGGAAGAGATTTCAGTCCATTGATGAGATTCAGGAAAATATGATGGGGCAGTTGATGGTGACTGGGAGAAATGTGTGAGGTCCCAAGGTGCCTACTTTGAAGGGGACTGATCTTCTTCAATACATGTCTCTATTTTTGGTATTACATAGCTGGATTCTTTCTGGACAGTCTCTCTCTCTATGTGTGTGTGTATGTATGTATGTGTGTATATATATATATATGTATATATATATATGTATATATGAGCAGACCAATGTATCTCTCTGTATATATATATATATATATATATATATATATATATATATACAGAGAGATATAGACATAGTGGTAGGGATATCTCATATATTGGAAATTAATATGAATTTTTAAAAAGTGTTTACTTTAAAAAACAGTTAATTTGCTTCACTTATTAGTCACTTCCCAGTTTAAAGCCAGTGACAGAGCAAGTTTAGTTTATTTTTTAACTTTTTTGTGTGTGTTATTCGTGTAAGTAAAAAGTTGTCAACTCTAGTTTTAGAGAATACATATGATTTACTTAGGAACACATCAACAAACAACTGGGCATACGGTTGCCAGTGGACTGCTTTAAGTTCAGAAGCCTCTGCTTTTGCAGGATTGTTGATGATCATACCTCCAAGAAACACCTGATGACAGTGGCCTGGAGCTGCAATAATAGCATGTGTTCCAAGCTCTGCTGAAGAATTTGTCTACTTCTTCCTCGTTTTGCATTTTGTAAATATAAAATCTACTTCTTAACTGTGCTTTAGCTTATTACTTACGGTCCTTGAAGAAAGATATCTTTGGTGGGTAGACTTTGTGAACATTTCCTTCATTAAAACAAAAACCTCACCCTCTGAAATTAAGGGCCCTAATATAAGCAAGTCAGCATTATCTCCTTGAAGTTTGTTCTTCACTGTCACTGGGGAAGTGCAGTCAGGTGCTCAGGGTACAGAACCTTGGGGCAACTGCAGTCAACTCTCCAGCCCAGCTCCTCCACCAAGGGGACAAAGCCATTCACGACAGCTCCAGCTTTGATGACCTTTATCCTCTGAATGCTTTACGGCTTGATCAAAAATGTGCTCATGCTTAGAGGAAGGTTGCCGATGGGGTTTATAATAAGGCACAATCACATAGGGAGATTTATTGGACGTACTTCAGGTAACCATTTTTCAGGAATATGATTTTATGTGAGAAGTTACTAGAGGCTAGAATGACAACTGATCTGTGACTCTCTGGTGAGTTTTCTGAATCAGTTCATGTGGAAATCAAATTGCACCTGAGCAAATATTGAAGGGTGTAGCAAAAGGAAGAAATAGCTTTCATTTTGCAACCACAAATATTACAATAGCCTGTGCACATATTTTAGGAAAACATTTTTTTAATGTGAAATCACTTTGCATGAAATTGCAGGATAAATTTTGGTGGTGTGGATAACCTGAGTTGTTCTTTCATAGCTATAGCCTCCAGGAGAATTAGGATGTTACTGCTCACAGAAAAATTAATGAGAAAAAAAGACCATCTTATGTTTTGCCAATTACTAGCATTTTGGTATCATATTACAACATGAAGATGGAAAAACACAATCTAGAAATTGATAAAAGTACTATAAAATAGATAATCATAAAACAGGGACAATATTTAAAATTGATAATAATTATAATAGCTACATGTATTGCATGTTTAATGTTCCAGGCATCATTTGGAGAGCTGAACATGGTTGTTGTCACTTAATCTTTACAACATTTCTATGCGTTAGGTATCATTATTACCCCGTTCCACCAAGGAAACTGAAATCAACTATCTTGTTCAATGTTATACAGACCTTACGGCAGTATTAGGATTCAAACTGAGGCAGTCTGACTCTGAAGACCTGTCTCTTAGGCTGTACATGACACAGCCTCCTTCAATGTACTTAATTATAAACAAAGGTGGCCTTAGTGACCAGAGTGGCCTAAATGTATGTTTCTAGGTGTGCTGCAACTGTTGAAGACTGTACATGTTCATATGGGATTTGAACACATGCAAGAAAATTCATGGAGCCATTGGGATGTCTGACATGCCTTTATTCAAGGGCAGGGCAATCCATGCATGCTGCAAGCTGTGTGTTGCACCAGCAGGGAGTCCCAACTCCCTTCTGTACTAAATGCACACAAGGCCAGCAGGGCGCAAAGGTATATAATAGAGCTTCATTCTGCACATGTGAGCCCACTCAAGGTTATGGGAATACTACTTCTTTTAGTTGCCCAGACATCTGGGTAAGGAGCCTGACTGACTTAAATTACCCTACACTAGGAATTTGGCCATTTCATCTAGGTTATCCAATTTGTGTACATGCAATTGTCCATAGTACTCCTTTATAATACTTTTTATTTCTGAGTTCATTTGAGTTTTGTTTGGGTGTCAATATTTTCTAAAATCTTCTTAGGTGATTTTAATATGAAACCATGTTTGAGAATCACTGGTACAAGAAATTATTGACTCCAGAAATACTTAATGGCATTTTCCTAATTCAATATTTGGGCTTCAGGTGGGAAAATTCTTGTACAAGATAATGCAAAAATAGTGCTATTATATTAAATGGAATTGATCAGTTAAAATGGCAAGTTAGAATTTTAGTGACGCATTTCTTGTTTCTTTTTCAATTATTATGTGCCTTCATAATAAATGACTACTTGTTATTTGTGTTATGACAATGTAGTTAACAAATATTCATAACACATTAATTTGTATTGAATAAGTAAAGGATACACAGTTAATTCCTGCACTCAAAAAACTGACAAGAAGCAAGAAAACCAAACAGATGTCATTATAGTTAATTTGTAAAACTCTCATCTATAACACACTTTAGTTTACTCTCTAAGCTTACTTCTTAATGCCTCTTCATTCCTGGAACTACCAAGACAAGCCTTTTCAAAAAGTCTAAGTTCTATATTTTATCTAACCTAAGACAGCATTAATTTTAAGATGTAATGATTTTTAATATTTTTTAAAAATCTTCCCAAATGACACTGCCAATAAGGATTATGACATAGCATCAATTGTATTGTAATTTGAGATATATTAAAATATAAAAATAATGACCTTAGGGTCGATAAAATATGCAACTTTTTCTTTAAGCAGAAGTATAAATTGGTGGAGACAAAATAACCCATGCGCCTATATATTTAATTCATGGATTATTTGTTGGTGTGGGTAATGTATACTACAGGATGCTTACATTTGTTTGGCTAATCAAAGGTTGACTGTGTACCAATTTGTCTGAGGTAGTGGAATTTTGCTGTCAGAGTCAAGGGAACACAAGAGATGGGTTCTTGATGTCTCTTTAAGTGCTTCAAGTATGAATTCAATATAGCTTTAAGGCGGAAGAGTTTACCAGCTAAATAAAGACATGTGCTTTCAATAGAAATGAGTCAAACCATGTCTGTTTCTCTAGATGTTTGCTCTTTCCAGGTGGTACTTTTTTTGTCTAAAATGAGATGAAGCCAGTTCATCTCAGTCCAAGACTCTGTGTCCCTTATGTTGAGAAAGCAGACAAAATGTAGCATAAAAAGAAGATAAAATAGTAAGAACATGACTCTGAATCCACTCTAATCTTGGTGGTCCTGCATAAGTAAATACAGTGTGAAGGCCTCTCCCATGTTATTTGGGAATTTGTGGAGATCACAGAAGCGAATTCAGAGTAAAAGACGTGTGCATTTAAAAACCCTAGGAAGAATTCCAAAAGATCATGAATACCTGAAATTGAAACAAATCAAATGGCTTGCCAAGTTTATGGCATTGGTTCAACATTAGAATTCAGGTCAAGAGAGTATGTAGAAAATAAGAAAACCTTGACTCATTTGCTTCTCCCCCTCACAATTTTTTTCTTGAAACATATGTATTTTGTGAAGTTTTTTTAAAAGTTTCCTGTTATAACGTTCAACTCACATTCCATTTTTTCCCCTTTGAAAACGTCAAAAGCTCCTTTAAATGGAACATGCATTGTCAACTCCAAGATAGACAAAGGATTAAATTAAAAAAAAAAAAACAGCTAGCTGCTTTTCAATAGTTTGGAGTGGGGAAGCAACAAGCTAGTAAATTCCTTCTTCAGGCACGTGTAGCTGCTCTTAAGCTCCTCCGTCATTATTTTATAGTCTTCTTCTTTGGGGCTGGGGCACCTTCCACCCATGATCTTCAAATCTTATGAGAAGTCAGCAGTGACTGAAGTATACTCTGAGTCCCTCAAAATTATCCACACCCCGCTGTTTTCCCAACACAGACACACAAACTCAGAGGGTAACATGAAGCCCTTTAGTTTTGCTTTTCAATTTTAGGATATGAGTCTTTCCAACTTACCATCGATGAAATCATAAAAATGCATGAAAAGGGGTTGAAGGAGTTGAAAGTGAAAGTAACCAATCAATCCTCTTCCGATATTTTTCTGGAATGAAAAATGATTCTCCATTACAGAGCAGATGGATCAGAATTTAAAAAATCAGTTTCTTATTGTGCAGACTTTCTTATGTGCAGACTTCTGGAAAAGGGAACCTTGAATAGCCAAAATAATCGTAAGAAAGAACAAAGCTTAACAACAACAAAAAACAAATAATCAAACAAAAAACCAGACACATAAATCAGTCAGTGTAACAGACTAGAGAGCTCAGAAATAGATCCCTACATATATGGTCAATTAATTTGTGGCAAAGTGACCAAGAATGGGGAAGGACAGTCTTTTCAATAAATAGTGTTGGGCAACTGGACAGCCACATGAAAAAAATGAAACTGGACAACTACCTTATACCACACAAAAAATTAACTCAAAATAGATTAAAGACTTGAATGTAAAAGCTAAAATCATACAACTTATAGAACAAAGCATAGGTGGTGAATTTCTTGACATCAGTCATAGCAATGTGACTTCGTTTAGATTTGACTCCAAAAGCAAAATGAGCGGGACTACATGAAATTAAAAAGCTTCTGCACAGAAAAAGAAATGATCAGCACTTGAAAATACAACTTAATAGATATGAGAAAATTTTTGTAAAGTATAAAGGACTAATATTCAAAATGTATAAAGAACTTATATAACTCCATAAGAAAAACAAAAACAAAACAAAATTTAAAAATGAACAAAAAATCTAAATAGATTTTTTTCAAAGAGGATGTGCAGATGGTCAACAGGTACATGAAAAATGCTCAACATTACTACTCATCGGGGAAATGCAAATCAAAACCGCAGTATCACCTCACACCTGCTAGGATGGTTATAATCAAAAAGACAAGAAAGAACAAATATTGGCAAGGATAAGGGAAAAGGGAACATGTGTACACTCTTAGTAGAAAGGAAAACTTACAGCCACTCTGAAAAACAGTATAGAGGATCCTCAAAAAATTAAAAATACAACTACCATATGATCCAGCAATTTTACTTCTGGATATTTATCTAAAGAAAGCAAAACACCAACCTGAAAAGATAAATGCACCCCCATGTTCACTGAAGCATTTTTAATAACGAGATAAGGTTGTTATCACACCTAAGTGTAATAACAACACTTAGGTTGTTACTTAAGTGTCCATCAGTGAATGAGTACATAAAGAAATTGATATATATATATATATATATATTCATACATATATATTTAGAAATATTATTTAGCCATAAAAATGAAATGCCACTTACGACATGAATAAACTATTTTTAAAATATATTTTATTGATTATGCCATTACAGTTGTCCTATTCTCCCCTTCATTCCCCTCCTCCCTCCACACCCCTCCCCCACCATTCCCCCCCTTTAATTTATGTCCACATGTCTCAAGTTCTTTAGATTCTATATTTCCCATACTATTCTTGCCCTCCCCCCATCTATTTTCTACCTACCGTCTATGCTATTTATTCTCTGTACCTTCTCCCCTCTTCTCCTCCTCCCACTCCCCTGTCGCTAAACCTCCATGCGATTTTCATTTCTATGGTTCCACTCCTCATCTAGCTGTCCACTGATTTTGCTTTTGTTTTAGGTGTGGTTGTTAATAACTGTGAGTTTGCTGTCCTTTCACTGTTCATATTTTTTATCTTCTTTTTCTCAGATTAGTCCCTTTAACATTTCATATAATAAGGGCTTGGTGATGATGAACTCCTTGAATTTGATCTTATCTGAGAAGCACTTTATCTGCCCTTCCATTCTAAATGAAAGCTTTGCAGGATAGAGCAATCTTGGATGTAGGTCTTTGGATTTCATGACTTGGAATACTTCTTTCCAGCCCCTTCTTGCCTGTAAGGTCTCTTTTGAGAAATCCGCTGACAGTCTGATGGGAGCTCCTTTGTAGGTGATTGTCCCCTTACCTCTTGCTGCTTCTAGGTTTCTCTCCTTCATTTTAATCTTGGCTAATGTAATTATGATGTGCCTTGGTGTGTTCCTTCTTGGGTCCAACTTCTATGGGGCTCTCTGAGCTTCCTGGATTTCCTGGAAGTCCATTTCCTTTGCCAGACTGGGGAAGTTCTCTTTTATTATTTGTTCAAATAAGTTTTCCACTTGTCATTCTTCCTCTTCCCCTTCTGGTACCCCTATAATTCGGATGTTGGAATGTTTAAAGATGTCCTGGAGGTTCCTACGCCTCTTCTCTCTCTCCTTTTTTTTTTGAATTCTTGTTTCTTCATTCTTTTCTGTTTGGTCATTTTTTTCTTCCTTCTGGTCCACTCCCTTGATTTGAGTCTCAGTTTCCTTTCCATCACTATTGGTTTCCTGTGCATTTCCCTACATTTCAATTAGTTTAACCTTCATTTGTTCCTCTAATTTGTGACTAAAATCAACCAGTTCTGTGAGCATCCTGATCAGCAGTATTTTGAACTGTGCATCTGATACGTTGGCTATTTCATGGTTGCTTAGAGTTATTGGCTCTGGGGCTTTGAGTTCTTCTTCAGCCATGATGTTTTGGTCTGTTTGCACCTGTTATGTATGAGGGGCAGAGCCCTAGGTGTTCACCAGGGCAGGGCACCTGAGTTGCTCGGTTGTGATGCTGTATGTGGGGGTGGGGTCAAAGAGGGGCAATGGTGGGTCTCTCTGCTGCTTCCCAATGCTGGGACCTGTGTGGTCTATCTCACTGCTCGCTCCTTCACCTGGTTTATCTGCTCTCGAATGTATGACCGCAGTCAGCCAGCTGCCTTACACCCTGACTGGGTCTGCCCGTCGCAACCCCACACCTGGGATCTGCCAACCACTGCCCACATGCCTGGATCAGTCTGGCCAAGTTTTTCTGTGCAACCTCGCTCCGCCAGCAGCTGGCTGCGCCCCTCTTACCAGACTAGCTGAACGGTTCGTTGTTGTCGGACTTCTGTACAGTTCAATTTTCTTTGTTTTGGTTGCGTTTTTGTTACTAAAACTTTGTTGTCTTTAAACTCGGTTGTGTGAGGAGGCACAGTGTTTCCACCTATGCCTCCATCTTGGCCAGAAGTATGAATAAACTTTGAGGACAGTATGCTAAGTGAAATAAGTCAAACAGAAAAAGATAAACATTTTGTGATCTTATATGTGGACTCTAGTGGATAAATAAATAAGCAACAGGTTGTTGGCTGCCAGAGGCAGGAGGTGGGAGGTTGGAAAAAATGGAAAAAGGAAATTAAAAGGTATAGACTTCTAGGTATAAAATAAATAAGTCATGGAATTGTAATGAACAGGATGGTGATTATAATAATACTCTATTGCATATTTGAAAGTTGTTAAGAGAGTAGATATTAAAAGTTCTCATCACAAGAAAAAATTCTATAACTATGCATGGTGGTGGATGTTAACTAGACTTACTGTGATCATTTCACAATATATACAAATATTAATCAATAAGTTGTACACCTGAAACTCATTTAATGTT
This sequence comes from Sturnira hondurensis, assembly GCF_014824575.4. Classification (NCBI taxonomy): domain Eukaryota; kingdom Metazoa; phylum Chordata; class Mammalia; order Chiroptera; family Phyllostomidae; genus Sturnira; species Sturnira hondurensis. Next base: position 7,867,123 of record NW_028096448.1, on the reverse strand, counting down.
GTGTGTCAATTACACCTCAAAAAAAAGACAAAAAAAACCCCTCCCACCAAAAACCAAGAACAAATACTTCCTGAGAAGACTTCCAAGCAGGAAACTTAGACTCTCCTCACTTCTCATACCCCACCAATCCTTTGAATCCCCTCCTGAGTTCTTCCTCAAACTCCAACATCAGAATTTCTTTTTCTGTGCACATGTCATAGATTAAAACTTCAAGTCCTTCAAGGTGGAACCAACTGGAAAAAGATGAATAATAAAGATGCTCTCTATCCAGAGATATGGGCAGTATGCAGAATGGGGGAAGAGACATTCAAATCCTGAGGGCTATTGTGCCCTTTGGAATAGAGACACCGCCTCACCACAAGAAAACAGGTGAAGAGACCAAGAGAAGTTCTTCCGTCAGCCTGGGAGAACAATACGCAGTAAGGATAAATTAAGACTATGCATTTCATTTGGAGTTATGAAGATCAGCTTGCCCTTGAGCTTGAGGTTTGAGAGGGAAACTTTATAAGTTTCAAAGCAGAGCAGCATCTGTTTGTTGGCAATCTGTTCATCTTAATGAATCTCATTTTGTTAAAAGAGGAATGAACTTAGAAATGACAGTACAAACCCTGCATATCAATTCAGCACAATAAAAAAAGAAATCTATAATTCTAATAATTAGACAAAGGGTGCACTTCCAAAGGTTTTATTACAGGAAACAGAAGACTAATTTAGAATGCATCTCTTTTATGTTATAAATAAAATATGATAAACTAGAATTATATGGAAAAAGCAATAAAATGAGACAAAAATGTGAGAAAAATGCCTTGCAGAAAACAAAGATAACTGTAGTCAAACTAAAATGATATAATCCTTAAAATTTATGTTAGAAAAATTCAGAGTCAAATCACTATGGCAGAAAATGAAGATAAGAATCATAATGGGCAAAGAGTGAAGATTTCTATTATTTATACATATCTGAAATATTTAAAAATAGGAGCGTAATGGTCAACAACATGTTTTTTTAAACCCAAACATATACTAAAGTGGGGAAAAAGGGTTACAGAAAATAATTAATAATGAGAAAATAATTATTGATAAGAAAATCCAGGTAATATATGCTGCACAGTTTATTTTTTTAACTTAAAAAATTTAAGATCTTACAATACCTGCACAAAAAAATGTAATTTTTTAAATTAAAAAAACATCAGGATAGTTTCATTTTCTTACAACACAGAATGACAGAAGAAAGGGACAAAATTTCAGCAAGATTTTAAGGAAAAGGACATTATGACCCTCAACCTGAATGTTTTAGTTTGATCTCTTTTAGAATCAGGCCCTGAGCCAAGACCCGAGAGCCAGCAGTTTAAGAGGTATGGGGAAAACGGGGGAGGGGTGGGTGGGATTGGTGGGAAGTGGTACTCACAGGCAAGGGAGGCAGCCAGGAAGCTGTGCATTACTAAGGCAGCTGTCCCAGAAGTTAACTGAATTTGGAAACATTGGTAAGCAATACAGGAACATTTTGGCTCTAAATTTTTGACCTTAGATCTGGCAATAAATTCTTAGGTATGACAAAAGCACAAGCAACAACAACAACAACAAAACCAAGTAAATTGAACTTAATCAAAATTAAAAATTTTGTGCATCAAAAGACAGTATCAAGAAAGTGAAAATGCAACCTAGTAGCAGAAAATATTTTCAAGTCATATGTCTGGTAAGGGTGTAGTATCCAGAATATACAAAGAACTCTTGCAACTGGACAACAAAGAGACAAACAGTAAAAAATGGGCAGAGGACTTGACTGGACATTTCTCCAAAAAAGGTACATAAAGAGCCAATAAGTTCAGGAATAATTCTCAACATAGTTAATCATTAGGGAAATGTAATTAAAACCATAAGATACCACTTCACACTTATTAGTATGGCTAGAATTTTTTAAAGTTTGTAAAATAACAACTGTTGGCAAAGATGTAGAGAGGGGAGGGAATTTCAGGGGAAAAGGGGAAGGGTTTACAGGAACAAGTATAAAGGACACATGGACAACAACTAAGGGGGGTAGAAATGGGAGGCAGGTGGGGAGCACTGGGAGGTGGTCTGGGATAGGAGTAAAAGACAGAAAACTGTACTGAACAACAATTAAAATAAACACATTTAAATTTTTTTTTCAAAAACATGTGGAACCTTTTACATTGCTGGTAGGAATGTGAAATGGAACATTTTGCAGTTCCTCAAAAAATTAAAACACACTGCTACATGACTTAATAATTCCACAACTGGGCATATACTCAAAATACTTGAAAATATGTATGCAGAGAAAAACTTGTCTGTGAATGTCTATAGAAGCATTATTCACAATATCCAAAAGGTAGAAATAAACCAAACTCCCATCAACCAATAAATGGACAAGTGTTGTATATCTATACCATAGAAAACTTTTTATTCATAGGAATAAAGTACTGATACATGCTACAATGTGATGAACCTCAGAAGCATTACTGTAAATGAAAGAAGCCACACATAAGGTCATATATTATATGATTCCATTTACATGAAGTACACAGAATAGGTAAATCTATAGAGATGTACAGCAGATTACTGGTTTTTAGGAGCTATAGGGAGGAAGAAATGAGACCCTGACTGCCTAATGGGTGTGGGTTTCTTTTGAAGTTATGAAGACATTTTGGACACAGAGGTATTGGTTGCACAATATTGTGAGTGTATTAATACCAATGAATTCTAACTTTAAATAGTTAATTCTATGTTATATAAAATTTTCCTCAATAAAAATTAAAAATACATGCTTCAGAATTATTCCATTTGTAGGGTGAAGAAGCTGAGACATTTCCATCCTGCCTCATGTCAGTCATTAATCGTTGATTGAGAGCTTCTCTGTGGCATTGTTGATTCCCTGGTACTTCTACGCTACCGCATAGGTGAAAAAAGAATGCTTTCTGTGGATTGTGAGAAATCCCTTGGGCACAGAGAGGCAGACCCTGGCAGTTGGAAAGTGTCTGCAACATACTGAAAATACATGGTCTGAGGGAGATGGGCAAGCGCTGTTAGCAAATGCTGTACTCACTGTGGTATCATTCACGTGTCATTTCAAGCTATTTAAGGATTCAGATAACATACCACCATGTACAGTTCCTGAAACAATTACTCAAAGTACATTCCAGCTATGAATGCAATGAACTGTAAATTAAAATGCAAGAAAAAAGACATATCGGTAAGCACATAAAATGTATCTAAATACCAGTAAATGTAGTGACAAATTTAAATTCAAAATAAAAATAAATTTTATAAAACAAAATTATGTTAATATTAAAAGCTAAATTGATTTAGTAGTGTCAGCATTCTTGGTTGTTATCTACAGATTATATTTACTATGACCATAAAGGGGAGAGTAGAGATAAATCAAAGTAAAATTATATTAAATTCCTTTTTAAAAATATTTATTTATTTTTAGACAGAGGGGAAAGGAGGGAGAGAGGGAGAGAAACATCTTTGTGTGGTTGCTTCTCATTTTCCCCCCACTGGGGACCTGGCCCAAAACCCAGGCATGTGTCCTGACTGGGAATCGAACCAGTGACCCTGTGAGGCTGGGGCTCAATCTACTGAGTTATACCAGCAAGGGCTAAATTCCTTTCTTTCTATAAAGTGGAATTTAAAACTTACAATATATTCCAGACTTGAATTCAAAGGAACCTATAAACATAGGACCAAAACCAAAAATTATCCTAGGTTATATTTATATAAAGTTTGAATAAAACTCTCCTGTTCACAAGTAATAGAAATTACTTCTATATAGCTCACATACAGAAATGATAGTGGAGAGTTTCACAGAAACCAAGGGCATCAGTGCAGTGGGGCCTCAAACACATGTCAGACGTGGAGTGTCAAATATCTTCAGTAATACACGTGATTCTACCTCTGCTCCCCTCTCCATGATCAATTCTTCTCTATCTCTGCTAATAATCTCTCTTTCCTCGGCCCCACTCCAGAAAATATGTCCCTCTAAGTCTCCTGATTTCAATGTTACATGTACAAACTTTTGATGCAAAATTTATCTTCTTCACTAGCCTTTTTCTCCCCCCCCGCCCAAATTTCCAGAAAACAAATTGTGTGGATGAACTTATGTTGGTCACCTATCCCCAAACCAGTCAGCAGTGTGAAATACACCTCTTGGGGTACACGGATGACCATTTCCTATAGCACACACACCTAACTGATAGCTCTTTCCTCCTGAACAGGAAGCAAACAACCTTCGGAAATTGCCACTACTATAAGACATTTAAACATTTGTACTGTACCTTAATGTTGTAGATTGTTGTAGGCATGGCTTTTATTGCTCAGAGCTTATCAAACTTTATTCATGAACTAATTCAGCCTCCTTTTCGCCTGATGTTAAAACAAAACAGCATTCAAGGTAGCCTGCATCTCATCCAATGACCCTTGCTAAGTGACTTGCTCCTAGGCATGTCAGCTCATCAGCAGTTCGCCTGTGATACTGTCAATAACTTTGCAACAACCAATCAGGTAATTCCTATGATTTCACTTTGGTTAGCAGGAAGACCTGAGTGATGGCACTAGTAACTTTGAAATAAAGCTACATTTTATAGGGATTATAAATTGCATTCTACGTAAAGACCTCCTTGAAATAATATAGCCCAGAGCAGTGGTTTATTTGCTACTTGGAAACTAAGATCTGATAAAAATTTAATGAATTGCATTTTCACAGACAGATAATGAATGACCAGCTATGAAACATGATCACTGAAGAACCTAAACCACTATCTCATTAATATTGGGCAAACAATGAAAATTCAATCTATGTATAACAGTTGTCTCCACAAAAGAAGCCAAAACAAAGGGAGAGAAAGGGATGGTCAATAACCAGGTAAAGGATGAACCAATCCTATTCCTTGTATAGACGAGGGCTTGCTCAAGAGATAAACAGAAGCTGGAATCTGACCACATACAAAGGGGCTCTATCTCCCTCCATCCCGAAAATGTGACCTGAGCAAGACATCTTATGATTTGGCAGAAACTGCTAGCAAATGGTTAGTAAAGTGGGGTAACTCTCTCAGTCTTTGCAAAGGCTAATAATAATGTCAAGTGTGCTAATAACAATGGCAACACAGACTTCAGAAAGAAACCTCTAAGCTCACTTGAAGGATCACAAGAATTAAGCCAGATGAAAAGAAAGGGAAAGTTTGTCCTTGGCAAAGTGCATTTAGTGTGGGGAAAGCCCTAGTATATTGAACATATATAGAACTGTGGTATGGCTGAATGAGAAAGTAATTAGAAAAGAGGATGCTCTTCCTGGCCTGTAGAAAGCTGCCGTCTTGCATGTCAGGGGTGGAGGGGGAAATGAGTACGAATTGCATCCTGAGGGCCCCACAGGCATGATCTTATCTAACCCTGATTAAATCCCCAAGGCTCCACCTCCAAATATCATTACATTGATGGTTAGTGCTTCAACCTATGTATTTTGGGGATATGAGCATTCAATCCATAATGCACCTAAATTTACACACACAGACACACAAGGTACTAAAATGCTAACAGTGGTTATCATCTAAGATAACAACTGAAAGTCCACAATAGGTTCTAACAGTCCCTTTCCTATCTCTTCTTTCTTGTCATCAAAAGTCCTCTGAGCGTGTTTCTGTATTGCTGCTATTGCATTACCACCCACACATTTTACTCCCTCCCTCCTTCCTTTCTTCCCTTCCTTCCTTCCTGTCTTCTTCCAATTGTTTCATGACTCGCCACTTTGTATGTAAAGCTTTTACCATTGTTATGATTTCAATGCTACATGAAAGAGTTTATCAACTTCCTAAAGGCAATTTTTTAAACTTTATTATTTACGTACTAGGGTAAGGTCATATGGCATAGAAGTGAGGACTGTGAATTCTGCAGTCAGATTGCCTGGGTTCAGTTTCCAGTTATATTGTTAGTAGTGCTGTAGGCTTAGACAAGCCATTTAATTTATCTATGCCGCGGTCTAACACTCATAAAGTGAGGAAAATAACCATAAGGACTTCACTGAGGTTTTGTAGGAGGTCGATGAGTTCATGTGTGTAAAGCACTTAGAAGTGTCTGCGCGTACGAAGTACCCAATAAACGTCAGTTACTATTATTACCATATTCATCATGATTTCTATTTCTAAGAAAAGATTTAACCACCTTTTAGACTATTTACTTTAAAGCTATTTGTTATTGTTATATTTCAATTAGAGTTTTAACTGTGTCTCTCTATAGAGGAGTCGGAGTGACAAATATTCTGTGGAAAATACGTTTCCTAATCTACACAGCTGTATTGCATCCGTGCCTGTTTATTTCCATAACCCATCATATTTAATCCCAATCTTTGATAAATATGTAGAGTCAGCCACTATCTTCTGAAAGTTTCTTTTAAAAGTCATCAAAAATTTTTTTAAAAGATTGCTTTTTAGAGAGAGGGAGAGAGTCATCAATTGGTTGCCTCTTGTATGGCCCCAACCAGGGACCTGGCCCACAACCCCCGCATGTTCTCTGACTGGTAACTGAACCTTCAACGGTTCAGTCTATAGGCTGGCACTTAATCTACTGAGCCACACCAGCCAGGGCAGTCATTATACTTTACCTGGAAAAATTTTCTTTCTTTTCTCCCTCCCTCCCTTTCTCTGTTCTTCTCTCCTTTTCTTCCCTCCTGAGGCTTTCAACCTACTATCCACTCTTGATTCTAACTTTTAAAAATTCATGAGTTGCAATGTTCTATGGCCTTGTCTTACTCTATATGTATTCATAGAACACAACTGTGGTCATCAGGTCTGGTGAGTCTTGGCAAATGCTTTGTCATATACACTTGCAGCTATGAGGCAGTGGAGAGAACATTACACAGGAAGTCAGGGCATCTATGATCAAGTCTGAGGTTTTCCAGGGTGTAGCTTGTGCAAGTCAGGTAACTTCACAAAGTAGCAATTCTTTTTTCTCTAAGAGATGAAAGGTTGCAACTGGGGAACTGCGAGGCTTCTTTCAGTTTGGAAACACTTCAGCTCTAGGAAGACAGCATATGTCTGTGATTAAGTCACATCAGCTTGACCTGCACTGAGTTCTGAACCCCAGGGCAGGAAAGTATCAATGCTATTTATCTCTTTCTATAGTGTCAGTAGCAAGATTGCTGAAATTTTTGTTATGCCTGGCAGTTGTACTTTGTTGGAATATGGGAGGGGTTGCTACTATAGCTTATACATGAAATGGTGGGTATGAAAGAGGTAAATGAGAATATTTTAAAACTTTATGGTTCCACAACTAGCAAATCATCTTGCAAACGGTTCTCTTCAGCCCAAGAATGTTGAATACTGAGAAAGAAGGTTCGGTGATAATTAGAGGACATTATGTTTCATTTGCAACTACCTTAATGATTACCAAGACTAATCTCAGTGTTCATTTCTACTCACTGAACTTTTAATTTGTGTAACTAGAATGAAGGGCGATTTCAAAAGATTGTTCATATTTGCTCTTGTTGCTCAGTAATGAATCACACTTAGAAAGGTTTTCTTTCCTTTTCTCTGTTTAGACTATGCTTTAATGAAGAAGCTGTATAGATAAGTTTTGTGAAGTGTATCTCTTTTTGTAACAGACACAATTTGATCAATGTTCAAAAAAGTTTTTTTTTTATATTTCAGAATTGTGTGGGTTGAAAAATTCTCCATGCTGTGAAGCTCTCCAAGACTAATAAATGTTACCTGTCTGAAGTCTTCTAATTATCTTAAGCTTTTGGATTTTAGAGCCAGCAATTTCATTATTTTACCATCTGCTAAAGAGAGTTTTTGGCAGGGTTCAGAAGAAAGATAGTCAATGTGGATGAAAACCTCACTAATTAAATACTAAGCCTGAGCATAAAACTAATACAACAGAGTTTTGCTTGAGCCAGCCTAGGCCCTCATTTGGTACTCCAAGCTCCACGGTGAATTTAGGTGCTCTCCATGCCCCGCCACTGACCATGTCATTCACACCCAGGAAAAGTAAAGAGAAGTAAGGAAAACTTCCTATGGTGGTTAATGTTCATTCCTTCAGAGAGCAGTATATATTGAAATAACTCATCATGTCTAGTTACTAAAACTAAAAAGGTAAACTAAAAAAATTAAAACATATATTTTTATCTTCTCCCAGAAAGAATGTCTTCATTGAGACCCATGGTGATTTTATAAATTCTTCTCTGTCCTTCATCATACAAGAAAATGTAAGCATATGACTTTTAGATTTCCCAAATCATTTAGATACCTCATGACCTGGGTAAGCTGCTTTCTGACCAGAAACACTGCATGTACGCTCTTTTACCTAAAGTGGACACTTAAATATTCCATCGTCTCCACGCTGTGAAGGTTGCATGGTCTAGCCTGCCTGTGCATTATTCTGAGAAGACTGGCACTGATACTCAATGCTGCTATAACTGTTCGCAGGTGCTTCTGCAATTCTCTGTCTTTGGAATCTGGATTTGAACTTGAATTCTTCCACTTATTGTGTAACCATAAGAAAATTATTTACTCTTTCCATGTGCCTTGGATTCTGCTTCTATAATGTAGGAATAATAATAGTAGCTACTTCAGCAGATAGATGTAAAAAATCAAATTAGTTAATAGATATAAATCACTTAAAACAATTTCTGGCACATGGTAAATTATCAAAAATGTTAATTATATATAAAACATTATTTATATCATTGATTTAAAAATTCCAGTAACAAAAACTTCTTAAAATATATATGTATGCAGAAATATATACATTGTAACCTTTATAACAGCATAGGTGTGGAAATAATGTACTAACCAAATGTAAGAGAATAGAAAAAATAAGCAAATTGTGCCATAGCTATGTAATGCCATATTAAATGAAGTGCATAAAGATTTAAGTCATATAGTAAATAAAAAATCCAGTTTTATATTAAACAGTAAAAATAATACAAAATTTATTTAACTATAATTTTGTTTACATAAGTCATTAAGCAAAGAGGGAATGAAATATAAATCAATGTTAAGAGACACAGATGATCAGATTTATAGGTAGTTTATTTCATCTAGGTCTCTGTTCCTTTCTTCTATAGTAAATACAACTATGAAAATAAGAACTCATGTGTACCAATTTTAAAGTAAGTTATTAAAATGAATAAATTAGGACAAAATAGACATGGAAAGTCAACATAAAATATGAAAACTGGAAAGGAGCTTAAAGCACCTACTCTAACCTCTCATGTATGAGGAAATAGCTAAAGCTCCGCAAAGTGAAGAGACTTGTTCAGTCACACGATTAGAGTGAGTACAGGTTGTAAGCTTCTATTGCAGTCTGACTTGTTAAAGTGGATGTGTTGAATAGTTTCTGTTGTGATACTGTCTTACTCATGTAACGTGAAGAAAATATGAAATGCTCCTCCGGAAACTAGAAATCTCTTCTTCAGCACTATGTAGTAATACACAACTATGTATTTGAAGGAAATGCCATTATGACATGGGCTGTAGAACAGCACTGATATTTCAGAGAGATAGATTTTAATTTGTTTAATAAGGACCAGAGGGAAAATGCCTTTAAATTAGGTGACTACCCTGGCAGAGGAGCATTTTGCTGTTCGCATTTGGAGTTAACACTCTACCACCCTTGCTGGCTGACAAGAGAGTGACAATTGAAGTTGGTGTCACGTACCAATTAGACAGGATTATGAGAGGTGATACCTCAGTATAAAATAGTAATATAATGTATTTGAGCACACAAACTTAATCTAATAGGTGTGCATTATCACTCTTTTTGTATTGTTCTAGTCAAGGGCAGCACCGAGTATGCATACGTCACCTGTGACTTGATCTTACTATCAAAACCTTAATTTCCTTTTATTTTAAGTTTAGCTCACCTTAATGTACACTACATTTCTTTAAAAATTGCCAAAATTCATGTCTATACTATAATGAAGTATAAATGAAGTGTAAACTGTTTCATTACTGATATTATCATTACACTGAGGTTTATTTTTATGCTTTCTTCTTTTACCTCTCTATTTTCCATTGGGTAGATGGAAATTTTTCTACTTGTCTTCAAGTTAAGCATTTCTATTTTGATCCTCCTTGTGGTTACTCTCATTTGTTGAGAACCAAATGCATGCTTATTTATTCATCAGCAATACTAAAGCTAAGCCATACCTGTGTATCACCCTGGATAAAAGCAAGACACTACGCATGCTCTCACTTTGTGCTGATGTCCCGAATAGTCTCTAGTCCCCAAATGAGGTAGCATATTCTAGTTTTAATATACGATTATATGGATCTAATGTTTACATATTTGTGTTTATTTGGGTAAACATAAACTTTGTTAAATTTTTCCTCTGCCTTTTCTTCATATCTTATTGTGTTCTCTTGCATTTATTTATTTTTCTTCCTGAAGTACACCTTTCAAGAATTATTTCAAAAAGGGTCTTACTATAGTACTACTTGAGATCTTGTATGCCTGAGAATAATTGCAATCCCTATTTATGTTAAGTGAAAACTCATCTATATATAAAATTATTTGTTCAAATTTCATTTTCAAACTTTCAACATAATAATTATCCTTTCCAGCTGGTTGCTGTTGTCAATCTTCTTAATTAATAAGATTAATCAACAATTTTACTAATGTCAATCCAATTTTTATTCCTTTGAAAGAGATCTAATTTTTCTCTTTAGAAACTTTAATTCTTCTTTATCTATCATGTTCTTGAATTTTACTAAAATGCATCTAGAAATGTTATCTACTTTATTGGGCATTCTCTGAGCCTTATTAATCTGAAACATTGCATTATTTGCTATTTGTAAAATCCCCATTATATTCTTAAATCCTTCTTCGTTTCTGTTTCTGTTTTCCTCCATGTTTATGACCTTTACCTTTACCATTTGTTACTGATGCTCTGGGAAGATTCTTTGACCTAAATTCCTGCTCATTTCATAGCCTACCCATTGAGATTATTTCAATAATATTTCTTAACCAGGTGTCTGTAATTATTCTTTTCTTCACAGCTGCTTTTTCCATTTCCAATGCCCTCTTCTTTCTATAAGTATTTTAAATTCTTGTTCTTTCTCTTCCATGAGGTGTACCTTCTTTTGTATAGTTTCCTAAAATTATTATCTCCCTTCTATATTCCCTTAAGTCCTCAAAAGTCTTCATTTCCCCAAGAAACCCATATTTTATCCTCTGTCCATTATCAGCTACATTGACTAGTAATGTCCACTTTAAGGAAACTGAAGAAAACCTAGGCTTGAGCTTCGTGAAAGTGATGAAAGCCCCAGTGTGGTTGCATGAAGGAGCTCTTCGAGACAGAGAGCTTATTATGCACGTATCCATGCTTCTTTATGTCCCTAGCCACCTCTTGCCTCGGACCCAAGATATATTTTCATCCAAGAGTAGCTACCTTCTGAGAACATTGCCTGATTTTGTGAGTTGAGAAAATGGTCCGGACCATGCTGACATTTATTACTTTTGGCTTCCCAGTGGTGTCAAGGTGCAAGCAATGAGAGAAAAGGACCCTTCTAGAAAAGTGTCCTGTGGCCAGGCCAGAAATGTGCACCCCAGAACTCGCCCACTGCAAGCTGTTTCCACATACTGGGACTCATTCACTTTTTTCCTCCTCAGGTATTTATGCAAACTTTTCATTAGTTATCGAGGAATCTCCAAGTCTGAATTAAGGGTAAAATCCTGGAGCCTGAAAATTGTAACTATGTTGACTTATTTCTTACCCAGACTAAAAATCTAAAACTTGATTTCAGAGATCCACAGAAATTTTAACTAAATAAAATTATGATAAACACTATTAGAAAATAAACACAGTGATAAAATTTTTAAACACTTCTTAGTTTTGAAACACTAACTAGATACAAAATATAGATATAAAATATACTTACACAATAATAGTAGTATATGAATATAGAATATATATTAAAGTTGTATCCTACAAAGAAAATATTTCATCATTTTAAGCACATGGGTCATATTTTCCCCCTAAATATTCAGAGGAGACTTCAATAAATTTTGATGGGTACAATTTTAACCTACCATATTCTCATAATGAACTGTTGGAAAAAAATCTTGAAGCAACAACAATAAAAATTTAAACAACTAACAGCAACAATAGAAAAAAATCTAGGTTCTTAAAAATTAAAGTTTATCTTCTAAATATTACTGAGGTCAAATTATAGATAAAAATGCTGGTTATATATCAAGGTTGAACTGAGTATAGGGAAAGGGGTGTGAATATGCACTATTGTTACATAGCCTGATAGTGCCTTTTGTAGAGTACAATGTGAGTTTATCATAATTAAACATGTACATACCACTTGGCCTAGGAACCCCACTCCCTGGAATCTACCACAGAGAAATATTTGTACATGCAGGCAATGATATAAGAACAAGAATGGATATGTACACCCTTTTTCTGTAATGTATGTTTATACGAGTAAAACAGTATTTGAAAGAATAAAAAGACTGTTGGTGGGTATCTCGAAAAGTTGCTTTGAGGTAAGGTAAAAAGGAGAATTTATTTATTTTTAGTTATATATTTCTATGCTGCTTAAAATTTTATAATTAATAAAACAAAAAATTAATTTTAGAATATTTAGAAAGTAGTTATACTGTAATTTTAAAATGTTATTATTTGTGTCCAAAGATCTAGTCACATACCAATTTAGAACCTTGAATGTCAAAATTATATGAAAAAGAGGGAAATATGTAAAAAAATACTCAATGCGAGAAACTAAATATATACAACAATGCAACTCTAAGAAAACTAATAAGAAAAATATTAAAAGTGAACGTTGACAGTTGATGATTTAGCCAATACACTCAGGCACTTGTTTTATGGAATAAAATGAAAAACTTTGGAAAGCCTAGAGAAAATGTAGATAGTCAAAATTAGGAATAAAAAGAAACACAACTACAGAGAGAATAATAAAATATAATACCTTTTATACCTTTAAGTTAGTTCATTACACATTTTGATGAAATCCATGGCTTTCTAGAGAAAAAATAAATTAAAAATGCATCCTTTTTCTTAAACTATGGAAAACCAAAATTAACCATAAACCAAGATCTGTTAAATGTACTAGGACCCAATGGCATTAGAGAAAAGATTTTTCAAAAATTAAGGAATGGATAACATGTAGAACAAATGGAACATAAAACAAATGAAAAGCTTTAAAATTATTTTATGATTATTTTAACAACCATTACACAAAAATCTATTTTGCAAATGCGTATTCAAAATTTGAAAAAAACCTTTCAGTTTAAATACAGGTACTTCTGTGCCCAAGTAAGATATACTCTGAGATTATAAAGATAATTTAATATTTAATAAAATAAAGCATGTCAGTAAGTTAAAAGATACATTCTAGATAAATGGCAAACATTTCCCTGCCTGATAAAAAAACCCAAAATGAAACAAATCTTTTCACGCCATTCCCAATGAAAATGCTCAGTGTATGAGAAATACTGTGTATATCGACCAACAGCTGCATCGCTCCTCAGAGGAACGCTAGATTCCTTGCAAAGAATACATTAAAGTGTAATCAAATCATGCCTTCTCTGGCAGGTGGTGAATTCTTACTCAAGAATTACTTCCTTCTGCTAATAAAACCTCAATATGATTCAGGCGCCAAGTAGACATGTCCCTTGGATGCTGGGCTCTCTTCTAGTACCAAAGGGTGATGACGAGTCTGAGCCAGTCCTGGTAATATTCTGTTCAGTTTGGCAAGGAGTGCCCCCAAAAAGAGCATGCAAAAAATGAACATGAGGACACTCCGGTTGTGGAGCTTCTAAGGAAATGGGCAAAATTAATGCATGAGAGCCCTTCTGTTCTGGTTTTAGCATGTTTTGGTTGAGAATGTGAAATGTTGTATCTAAGAAGGCTTTGTCTAACCCAAGGCTAAAAATATTATTTCTCTCTTTTATTCTAAAAGTTTCATAGTTTTTTGTTCTTGCATTTAGATTCACTTTGAGTTAATTCTATAATTCACTTTGAGTTAATTTTTGTGTATCACAAAAGCGAGGCAACCAACTTCATTCTTTGACACATGGATATCCAGTTGTCCTAATTCTTTTTATTAAACAGATAATTCTTTCTTCCCATTAATAATAGTTTTGGCAACCCCGTTGAAAATCAACTAACCATAAATGTAAGGATTTGTTTCTGGACTTTCAATTCTGTTCAGTTGGTTTATATGTTTATCATTATGAAACTACCATACTGCCTTGATTAGTACAGTTTTTTAGTAAGACTTTAAATTGGATGATTGAGTATTCTAACTATCTTCTTTTTCATTTTTTAAAATATTTTCATTTATTTATTTGAGAGGGGAATGGAGACAGAAAGAGAAGAAGAAAAACATCAATGTGTGGTTGCCTCTCATGCATCTCCTACGAAGGGCCTAGCTTGTAACCCAGGCAAGTGCCCTGACTGGGAATCGAACCAGAGACATTTTGGTTCACAGGCTGGTGCTCAATCCACTGAGCCACACCAGCTAGTGCCTTCTTTTTTCATTTTTAAAACATACATCTATTTTGCCTGGCTGGTGTATCTCAGTGGATTGAACGTGGGCCTGTGAACCAAAGGATTGTGGTTCAATTCTACTTATTTCAGGGTGAGGGGTGCTAATGTAAATGATGTAGTATTTTTCATTTAAAATTTCAATTTTTCATTATTGCTATATAGGAGTGATTGGCTTTTATATATTAACCTTGTATTATGCAGGCTTTCTCTAATGACTTATTTGTTCCAGTTTTCTGGTTGATTCTTTTGGATTTTCTACACAGACAATCATGTCATCTGTGAATAAGACAGTTTTAATTTTTCCTTCCCAATCTGTGCACTTTTTCCTTTTTCTTCTCTTATTGCATTAGCTAGAAATTCCAGTACAATATGGGAAAGGAGTGATAAGAAAGCTTTAGTGAGTTTTTCATTTCAGTTTTATACTATTCATTCTAAAATTTTATTTGATTTACTTTTGTAACTTTTATCTTTTACTGATATTCTCTATGTTGAGACATTGTTATCAAATCTTGTTTTATTTCTTTGAAGCTTGGTTTCCATGTGTTCTTTGAGCATATTCATCGTAGTTATTTTCAAGGCTTTTTGTGCTTACTGTGACATCTGGGGCTTCTCAAAGGAGGTTTTCTTTTTTTCTTTTTATTCTTTCTGCTTTTTTCCCCCTCCTCGCCATTGATCACAGATTCCTATGTGTTTGCATATCTTGTAAATGTTGGACATGTGAATGATACATTGTTGCAACCCTGGATAATAATTCCGTTTACCCCTTCCTTCTGTTTATAGTTTTTGTCATTGTTTGCTTGCTTATTTATTTAGTGACTTGGATAGATACTTCAGTGAAATTCATTTCCTCTATAGTGTGCATCTTCAGAAGTTTCATCTCTGGGGACACAGATTTGTGCAAGTACACAAGTCACCCAGACCACCCCATCCCCAACTCCCAAGGCTGACTGATTTTAGCTAATCTCTCTTTGTCTCTGTCTTGCTCTGCTCTCAACCGCTCCTAGCTGGTCTGCCTAGACTGATACCACAACTAACAGCCTCCACTAATTGCTCCATTGTTTTTAACAATGCCCTGGGCTACAATTGCTCCACAGTCTGATCTGTGGAGTTAAAATCAGGACCAGTTGCAAGACTAGCCTTTGAAACAGATCATGGAGATCATTCTGATCCAAGAGGGTGATTTCTAGCTTTCACTCTTTCTTTCTATTAGACTTCTAACTACTTGAGTATTGTTCTTATTGCAGTCCTGGAGGTATAAATTTTCTCTTAATTGCTCATCAACAAAATTTTATGTTTTGACAGTCACTCATAGGCTTGAAGTTTTCCACACTGTATCCCAAATAAAGTCAGTTCTGTGGAGAGAGCTATAGAACTCTCTGTTCTTTTGGGTCCAAATTACTGGACACTCTGTGCTTCCTTGGGTCCAAATTATTTGGGACTCTCTGAGCTTTCTGGGCTTGTTATAAGTCTATTTCCTTTGCTAGATTAGAGAAGTTCTCCTTCATTGTTCTTTCAAATAAGTTTTCAATTTTTTGATCTTCCTCTTCTCCTTCTGGCATCCCTATGATTTGGATGTTGGAACGTTTGAATTTGTCCCTGAGGTTCCTAAGCCTCTCCTCATTTTTAAAAAAAATTCTTGTTTCTTGCCCTGGCTGATGAAGCTCAGTGGATTGAGCGTGAGCCTGTGAACCACACGATCATGGTTCAATTCCCAGTCAGGACACATGCCTAGTCTGCAGGCCAGTTCCCAGCAGGGGACTCGTGAGAGGCAACCATACATTGATATTCCTCTCCTTCTCTCCTTTCCTTCCCCTCTAAAGATAAATAAATTTAAAAAAATTCTTGTTTCTTTATTCTGTTATGATGGAATATTTATTTCTTCCTTCTGGTCCAGATCATTGATTTGAATCCTGGCTTTCTTCTCTTCTCTGTTGGTTCCCTGTCTATTTTTCTTTATTTCAGTTTGCATAGCCTCAGTTTTTCCTCTATTTTTGTGACCATACTCAACTATTCTGTGAGCATTCTGATTACCAGTGTTTTGAACTCTCCATCTGACAGGTTGGCTATCTCTTCATCACTTAAATCTATTTTTGGAGATTTGATCTGTTCTTTTATTTGGGCCATATTTCTTTGCCTCAGTGTACCTGTTACATTGTAAGGGGCAGAGCCTTAGGTTTTTGCCAGGGTGGGCAACCCACTTGGCTGCATTGTGGTGCTATATGTGGGGAAGGGGTTTCAGAGGGAACAATGCCACTTGCTAGGCTCCCACCCTGCTTTCAGTCACTTCTCCAGTTACCCACAAGGAAACTGGGCTCTTCTTGTGCTGATTCCCAGGTGGGTGGATTTGTATGTGTTCTAGGAATCTATGGGTCTTTCCAACAAACTCTTTTGTGAAGCTCGAGTTTCCCCTGCTATTGCAACCTTCACCAGTTGTTTTCAGCCAGTGATTTTGAGGCTTTTTTTCCCCCAGCTGGAACCCTGGGTTGCATGGTCTGTCTTGTTCACAAATATGGAACCACCCAGTACTCCAGCCACTGCCTTGCTGAGTTTCCTCTCCATCCCAGCTGTCAGTCTCCTCCACTTCTACCAGTCTGAACGAATGTTTTTTTTCTTTAACTCCTTGATTATAGAAATTCCGTACAGTTTGATTTTCTAGCAGTTCTGGTTATTTTTGTTTTTAAATCTGTTGTTCTTCTTTAGGTTATGTGAGGAGGCAAACTATATCTACCTATATGTCCATCTTGGCTGGAAGTCTTTTTTTTTCTTTTCTCTTTATTTTTTAATTGTTCAATCACAATTATCGCCACTTCCCCCATTACTCTCCCCCTGCCCTACCCACACCTACCTCCTATATTAAATCCTCTACCCCTGTTGTTCTTGTCCATAGGTCCTTTATGCATGTTCCTTGGTGACTTTTCCCCTTCTTTTCTCACTTATCTCTCTCCCTTCACCCCCCGCCCCTGATTACTGTCAGTTTGTTCTTTATTTCCATGTGTCTGGTTTTATTCTGCTTACTTGTTTGTTTTGTTGATTAGGTTACACTTATAGGTGAGATCACATGGTATTTGTCTTTTACCACCTGGCTTATTTCACTGAGCATATTGCTCTCCATTTCCATCCATGCTATTGTGAACAGTAGGATTTCCTTTTTTCTTTCTGCTGCATAGTATTCCATTGTGTAAATGTACAACCATTTTTGGTCCATTCATTTTCTCACAGGCACTTAGACTATTTCCTGCACTTAGCTAGTGTAAATTGCATTGCTATGAACATTGGGGTGCATAGGTTCCTTTGAATTAATATTTCAGGATTCTTAGGATATCTACCCAGAAGTAGAATTGCCAGGTCAAATGGCAGTTCCATTTTCAGTTTTTTATTTAGGAAAAAAAAGCAGTATTCCATAGTATTTGCCGCAGCTGGCTGCACCAGTCTGCATTCCCAACAACAGTGCACAAGGGTGCCCTTTTCTTTACAACCTCTCCATCACTTGTTGTTTGTTGATTTGCTTTTAATGGTCATTCCGAATGGTGTGAAGTAGTGTCTCACTGTGGTTTTAATTTGCACCTTTCTGATGGCTAGTGATGCTGAGCATCTTTTATATGTCTCTGGGTCCTCTCTATGTTCTTCTTGGAAAAGTGTCTGGTGGATAAAGGTTTAAATATAAGTCATGACACCATAAAAGTCCCAGAGGAGAACATAGGCAGTAAAATTTCAGATATTCTACACAGCAATATTTTTACTGATATGTCCCCTATAGTAAGAGACAAAACGGAAAGAATAAACTAATGGGACTTCATTAAACTAGAAAGCTTCTGCATGGCTAAAGAAAACATCAGCAAAATGAAAAGGGAACCAATCATATGGAAAATACATTTGCAAAGGATACCTTGGACAAAGGCTTGATGTTGAAAGTATATAAAGAACTCACAAAACTCCACACCGGGAAACCAAAAAATCCAATTAAAAAAATGGGTAAAGGACCTGGATAGATACTTTTTTCATTGCTTTTAGTGATAGAGGAAGGGATGGATGGGGCGTAGAGAGAGAGAGAGTGACAGAGAGAAACATCAGTTGGTTGCCTTCCAGTACTTGCCCCAACAGGGATCAAAATTATAACCTGAGTGCTCTGAACAGGAATCAAACCCGCAAACTTTTGACCTATGGGACCACACTCCAACCAACTGAGCCACACCTGCCAGGGCTCATCCTTATACTTTTAGCATATGTACAACTGTACTTACGGTGGATTTCTTGTAAACAATATAGAGGTAGGTCTTTCTCTTTTATCCAGATTGACAATTTCTGTTTCTTCAATGTTATGTTTGCACCATTCTTATTTAAGGTGTTGCTGATTAAATATATTAACTTTTTATTATTTTCTGTATAATTTATTTATTTATTTTTCTGACTTTCTTGTAAATTTTTTATGATTTTACTTTATGCCCTCTATTGATAAAGAATGTTTAGTTGTGGCCCTAGGGTTTATAATATACATGTTTGAAAACATACACCTTTAGTTAATAACTGTATACATTTATATGAGGTTATATCTCTTCATGTATACTGTAATAAACTTATAACATTGTATACTCAATTACTCTTTTCCATTCACTGTGCTTTTTGTCATATATTTTACTTCCTTACATGCTCTAAACACAGTATATATTTCTATCTTTGCTTTAAAAAGTCACTTTTTTAAAGTAATTAAAAATAAAAGGAGGAAAGGGGGTAGAATAGGGAAAACTAATTATTGATAGAATAAGACAACTCTGATAATGAAAACACAATAATGTCTGATAAAATAATGTAGACCAATAATGTCTGATAAAATTGTACACTTGAAAATAAATAAATAAAAGAAAAAACATTTTCATGTTACTTTCATTTTTAGCACTCTTCTTATTTTCCTTTTCCTTTTCCTTTTTGTACAACTAAATTTCTTTCTGTTATCATTTTCTTACTACCCAAACAACTTTATCCAGTATTTCTTGTTGACTAGGTAGTCTATCAAATTCACACAGTTTACATTTTTAAAATTAAAACTATGTCAAAAATTTTATATTTGAGAATTTTGTATAAAATTCTCAAGTTAACCAGGAATTTATTTCCTTTCAGAAGTTTAAAGATGTCACACTATTATTTTCTAGTTTTCATGGCTAGAAAAGTTGGCTTTAACTATTATTTTCATGATTATGTAAGTAATGTATTTTTCTGTGATTTTCTTCAAGACTTCTTTTGCCTTTCATTTTTATCAGTTTGAATATGATAAACTCAAGTGTGGTGTGCAGTGGGTGTTTTTCTGCTTTCTGTTCCCTCAGCTTCTTGTACCTAAAGTTTTTGTGTCATTACTTTTGAAAATTTTCTTTGCTTTATTTCTTTAATTTTTTCCCTCTGCCCATCCTTCTTCAGGAATTTTAATTACAGGTATGTGAGACCATTCAATATTGCCTCACAGCTCTTGGATATTCTGCTGTTTAAGCCACTCAGTCTGTGGTAGTAATGGCAACCCTAGCAAACTAATACAACTTGGCCCTGTCAAGTCTACTAATAAACCTGTCCAACATGTTCTTTATCTCCATTACTGTGTTTTTCATTTCTAATACTCTCATTTGCTACTTTTTATAGTTTGCTTCTCTCCACTGAAATTACCCAATTGATATTGCATGCTATCTGTCTTTTCAATTAGAGCCTTTACATATTAATCATAATTACTTGAAATTCTTTCCAGATAATTCTAACATCTGTGTCGTATCTGAGTTTGCTTTTAAAGATTGCTTTGTTTCTTGGGAATTTTTCTCTTTTTTTCGAATGCTTTGTGATTTTTGTACAGACATGCCATCTTGTGTGCTATAATAAAGACTGAGGTACACAGTGTCTATGCCAAAAAGTAGGTACATCTTTCTGCTAGAACTTTTCTGTTAAAGTTAGAGTTATCTAATCAGCAATGAGGTGGGCTTGAGATTTATTATTGCTATGGTTACCTTAGCACACTACCTGTTTTCTAGGGAGTGGGGGCTGTTTTATCAGAAGATTTTTTTTCCCTTTCCTCCAGTGTCTTTTCAACCCTCAGCTTTTGGTCTTTCCTTTGTGCAGTGTCTCAGAGAGGGTTTCCCTTGCATGTTATTTCTTACTACTGGATGGGTAGCCTGACATGGTGCTTTGGGGTATCCTCTGTGGTTCTGACTAAGCTTCAGTCTTAGGCCATCATCAACTACCTAGGATTTGTGTTTGTGGTTTTATCGGTGCTTCTTACCCTCCCATTACATAATCGTGAGACCAGTATGTAACCTTCCTCCTCCAGGGATAGAGGCTATTTTCCTATCTCCTTCCTGTTTATAATAGACAATGGTGTTTGCTGCCCTTCTCTGAAGATCAAGGGTTCTGTTCTATAGGGAAGATAACTCTTTCAGAATATTTTTCCTATCTCATAGGAAAGCACTGGTGTTACTACCTTTCATATAAAACATGACCTATGAAGTCTTTACTTTTTTCATTGGGAGGTCAAATTAAATAGTAAAAATGAAATGAGAAGTCCTTTTCACTTCCCTATTTCTACCCTCAACATAGAATAGAAATACAATAAAAGGTTATTAAATGTTTTCATATCTGGTAGTCATTAGGGCTGTTTAGTAACAACATAGTTTTCTCCATTCCAGTCACACAGCGGGGCTGCATTTCACTATCTCCCATGCCCAAAGGAAGTCGGGCATGTTACTTGAAATATGGCCAATGGAGATTCAGTAGAAGTGCTTGGGAACAGTTTGAAATTTTGCATGCTCTCTTCTCAATGACAGCAGTTTTATTCCAGAAAGTGACCACCGGGCTCTCAGTCTGGCACCTAGAGTGAGGACATGTGAAATGGAGGCCATAGTCAGTTCAGAAATCAACGTGAAGTGCAAGCAAAAATCAACTTTTATTGTTATAAGCCACTAATATTTTAGGTACATTTGTTATCTCACTATTCTAATGCCATTGAATTTCTCACGGAAATACATTTCAGCAGTGTTATCTCATCTCAGTCAACATCTGGGCCACCCTGGAGTGTGGAAGATCCAGGCCACATAACATATATTATCAACAACCCATGATATTTTTAATGTGGGAAAGAGACTTTAAAATTTGCATGAAGTCCTTGAGCTTCATTCAGGGATACAGAAAACTAGAAATGAAACTGGCACCTATCTACTTTTCTATTTGCTGTTTTTTATTTTTTATTTTTCTATTGTTGTTCAAGTACATTTGTCCCCATTTTACCCTAACCATGCCCCTCTGCCCCACCCATTCCTGCCCCCCTCCCTTGTACCTATACCCTTTAGCTTTGTCCATGTGTCTTTTTTTTTAAATTTTTTTATTTAATTATTTTTCAAGTACAGTTTTCTGTCTATTACTCCCATCCCATCCCACCCCCCATCCTCCCCCCTCCGTCCCATTTCCACCCTTCTCAGTTGTTGTCCATGTATGCTTTATATAGGTTCCTCTAAATCCCTCCCTTATTTCCCCTGAAATTCCCTACCCTCTCCCCTCTGGTCACTGTCAGCCTGTTCTCTATTTCAGTGTCTTTGGTTATATTTTGCTTGCTTGTTTGCTTTGTTGTTTAGCTTCCTGTTAGAGGTGAGATCATATGGTATATGTCCTTCAACACCTGGCTTATTTCACTCAGCATAATGCTTTCCAGTTCCATCCATGTTGTTGCAAAAGGTAGGAGCTCCTTCTTTCTTTCTGCAGCATAAAATTCCATTGTGTATATGTACCATAGTTTTTTGATCCATTCATTTACTGACGGGCACCTAGGTTGCTTCCAACTCTTGGCTATTGTAAATTGTGCTGCTATGAACATTGGGGTGCATAGGTTCTTTGGGATTGGTGTTTTAGGGTTCTTAGGATACAATCCCAGCAGTGGAATTGCTGGGTCAAAAGGCAAGTCCAATTTTAGTTTTCTGAGAAAATTCCATACTGTTTTCCATAATGGTTGTACCAGTCTGCAATCCCACCAACAGTGGACCAGAGTCCCCTTTTCCCCACACCCTCTCCAACATTTGTTGTTTATTGCTTTGTTTATGATAGCCATTCTCACCGGTGTAAAGTGGTATCTCATTGTAGTTTTAATTTGCATCTCTCTGATAGCTAGTGATATTGAGCATCTTTTCATGTGTCTCTGGATCCTCTGTATGTCCTCCTTGCAGAAGTGTCTGTTCAAGTCCTTTCCCCATTTTTTAATTGGGTTAGTTGTCTTCTTAGAGTGAAGTCGTGTGAGTTCTTTGTATATTTTGGAGATTAAACCTTTGTCTGAGGTATCATTGGCAAATATGTTTTCCCATACAGTTGGTTGTCTTTTTATTTTAATGCTGTTTTCTTTAGCTGCGCAGAAGCTTTTTATTTTGATGAGATCCCATTTGTTTATTCTTTCCTTTATAGTCCTTGCTCTAGGGGACATATCAGTAAAAATGTTGCTGCGTGAAATATCTGAGATTTTCCTGCCAATGTTCTCCTCTAGGACTTTAATGGTGTCATGGCTTATATTTAAGTCTTTTATCCACCTTGAATTTATTTTGGTGTATGATGTAAGTTGGTGCTCGAGTTTCATTTTTTTGCATGTAGCTGTCCAGTTCTCCCAACACCATTTGTTGAAGAGGCTATCTTTACCCCATTTTATGATACTGCCCCCTTTGTCGAATATTAATTGACTGTAGAGATTTGGGTTTATTTCTGGGCTCTCTATTCTGTTCCATTGGTCTATGTGCCTGTTTTTATGCCAGTACCAGGCTGTTTTGATTACAGTGGCCTTGTAATACAGTTTGATATCAGGTATTGTGATCCCTCCTACTTTGTTCTTCTTTCTTAACATTGCAGCTGCTATTCGGGGTCTTTTATGGTTCCATATAAATTTTTGAAGTGTTTGTTCTATGTCTGTGAAATATGCCATTGGTACTTTAATAGGTATTGCATTGAATCTGTAAATTGCTTTGGGTAGTATGGACATTTTGATGATGTTAATTCTTCCAATCCATGAACACGGTATACGTCTCCATTTGTTTGTGTCTTCCTTGATTTCTGTCTTCAGTGTTGTGTAATTTTCTGCATACAGGTCTTTAACCTCCTTGGTTAGATTTATTCCCAGATATTTTATTTTTCTTTTTGCTATATCGAATGGGATTTTTTTCTTGATTTCTGCTTCTGCTGATTCATTGTTAGTATACAGAAATGCCTTTGATTTCTGGATATTGACTTTGTATCCCGCTGTTTTGCCAAATTCATTTATTAGTTCCAGCAGTTTTTTGGTAGAGTCTATAGGATTTTCCATGTACACTATCATGTCATCTGCAAACAGTGACAGT
The DNA here is from genome assembly GCF_014824575.4 of Sturnira hondurensis. Taxonomy (NCBI): domain Eukaryota; kingdom Metazoa; phylum Chordata; class Mammalia; order Chiroptera; family Phyllostomidae; genus Sturnira; species Sturnira hondurensis. The sequence continues at coordinate 7,843,264 of NW_028096448.1, read as the reverse complement.
TTTGTTTCCTCCTTTCCGATTTGGATGCCTTTTATTTCCTTTTCTTGTCTGATTGCTGTGGCTAGAACTTCCAATACTATATTAAATAGAAGTGGTGAAAGTGGACAACCTTGTCTTGTTCCTGATCTTAGTGGAAAAGCTTTCAGTTTTTGCCCATTCAGTATGATGTTGGCTGTAGGTCTTTCATATATGGCCTTTATTATATTGAGGAATGCTCCCTCTATTCCCACTTTGCTGAGTACCTTTATCATAAATGGGTGTTGTACCTTATCAAAAGCTTTTTCCGCGTCTATTGATATGACCATGTGGTTTTTGTCCTTGCTTTTGTTTATGTGGTGTATTACATTTACTGATTTGCGGATATTGAACCATCCTTGCATCCCTGGGATGAATCCCACTTGGTCATGGTGTATGATCTTTTTGATGTATTGTTGGATGCGATTTGCCAATATTTTGTTGAGGATTTTAGCATCTATGTTCATCAGTGATATTGGCCTGTAATTTTCTTTCTTTGTTGTGTCTCTCTCTGGTTTTGGAATTAGGATAATGCTCGCTTCATAAAAAGAGTTTGGGAGTTTCCCATCATTTTGGATTTTTTGGAATAGTCTGTGAAGAATAGGGGTTAGCTCTTCCTTAAACGCTTTGTAGAATTCTCCTGTGAAACCATCTGGTCCGGGGCTTTTGTGTGATGGGAGTTTTTTGATTACTGCTTCAATTTCATTTGCTGTTATTGGTCTGTTCAGGCTTTCTACTTCTTCTTCATTGAGTTTTGGAAGATTATATTTTTCTAGAAATTTGTCCATTTCACCTAGGTTTTCAAATTTCTTGGCATACAGTTCTTCATAGTAATTCCTTACAATCCCTTCTATTTCTGTGGTATCAGTTGTAATCTCTCCTCTTTCATTTCTGATTGTGTTTATTTGTGTCCTCTCTCTTCTTTTCTTAATGAGCCTACTTAAAGGCTTGTCTATTTTGTTTATCTTTTCAAAAAACCAACTCTTGGATTCATTGATCCTTATAATTGTGCTTTTGGTCTCTATGTCATTTAATTCTGCTCTGATCTTGGTTATTTCCTTCCTTGTACTTGCTCTGGGCTGTCTTTGTTGTTGTTCTTCGAGTTCTTGCAGGCGTCGGGTTAGGTTGTTTGTTTGAAATGTTTCTATTTTCTTTAGGTAAGCCTGTATTGCTATGAACTTCCCTCTCAGGACTGCCTTGGCCGTGTCCCATAAGTTTTGGGTTGTTGTGAGTTCATTTTCATTTGTTTCCAGAAACTTTTTGATTTCTTCCCTAATTTCAATCTTGACCCATTCGTTGTTTAATAGCATACCATTCAGTCTCCATGATTTTGGGTGTTTTGGGTTTTTTCCTTTGGGGTTGGTTTCTAATTTCAGTCCCTTGTGGTCAGAGAAAATGCTTGGTATGATTTCAATTTTCTTGAATTTGTTGAGGCTCATTTTGTGTCCTATCATGTGGTCTATCTTTGAAAATGTTCCATGTGCATTTGAAAAGAATGTGTATTTAGCTTCTTTGGGATGAAGCGCTCTATATATATCAGTCAAGTCCATTTCTTCTAGAGTTTCATTTAATGCTGCTATATCTTTGTTGATATTTTGTTTGGAAGATCTGTCCATTTTTGACAGTGGGGTGTTAAAATCCCCTACTATAATTGTGTTGCTGTCAATATCTTTCTTGAAGTCTTCTAGGATTTTTCTTATATATTTGGGTGCTCCTATGTTGGGTGCATATATATTTATGATGTTAATGTCTTCGTGCTGGATTCTTCCCTTGAGCAATATGAAGTGACCTTCTGGGTCTCTCTTTATGGCCCTTTTTTTGAAGTCTATTTTGTCTGATATTAGAATTGCTACCCCGGCTTTTTTTTCTTGTCCATTTGCTTGGAAAATTTGTTTCCAGCCTTTCACTTTTAGTCTGTGATGGTCTTTTGTCCTGAGGTGGGTCTCCTGTAGGCAGCATATGTGTGGGTCATGCTTTCTTATCCATTCAGCTATTCTATGTCTTTTGATTGGAGCATTTAATCCATTTACATTCAAGGTTATTATTGATAGGGACTTATTCATTGCCATTTTTGTACCACAGTTCCTCTCTGTCTCTCTCTTTTCCTTCCTTTCCTTAAAGCAGCCCTTTTAGTATTTCTTGTAGAGCTGGTTTGGTGGAGGCATATTCTTTTAGACTTCTTTTGTCTTGGAAGCTCTTTATTTGGCCTTCTATCTTGATTGAGAGCCTTGCTGGGTAAAGTAGCCTTGGTTGTAGGCCTCTGGTTCTCATTACTTGAAATATTTCTTGCCATTCTCTTCTTGCTTGGAGTGTTTCCATTGAGAAGTCAGTAGCTAACCTTATTGGGGCTCCCTTGTATGTTACTTCCTTTTTCTCCCTTGCTGCCTTTAGGATTCTCTCTTTGTCTTGAAATTTTGCCATTTTAATGATGATGTGTCTTGAAGTGGGCCTCTTTGGGTTCCTCTTGAATGGGACTCTCTGTGATTCCTGGATTCGTGTAACTTTTTCTCTCATCAAATTAGGAAAATTTTCCATCATTACTCTTTCAAATAGGTTTTCTATCCCTTGTTCTTCTTCTTCTCCTTCTGGTATTCCTATTATTCGGATATTATTACGTTTCATATTATCTTGCATTTCTCTTAGCCCATCTTCATTCTTTTTGAGCCTCTTTTCCCTTTCTTGCTCTTTCTGGGAGATTCTTTCTACTGTGTCCTCCAACTCACTGATCCGATCTTCTGCCTCATCGATCCTGCTTTTCATTCCTTCTACTGTGTTCTTCAGTTCCGAAATTGTATTCTTCATTTCCTCTTGTCCTTTGGTGATAGTTTCTATTTCCTTTTTCATGTTGATATAGTTTGCGGAGAGCTCATGGTAGCTCCCCTCTAGTTTCTGGTAGCTCATTGTGAGCTCTTTGAATTTCCTGATAACTAGTGCTTTGAATTCAATATCTGATAGCTGACTTGCCTCTCTTTCATCTAACATTATTTCTGAGACTTCCACCTTTTCTTTCATTTGGGCATTGTTTCTTTGTCTTCCCATTGCTTATGAGACTCTTCTTGTTAGCTTCAGCTTCTTAAATTGATCTGTTCTGACTCCCTAGGTTTATGGTGTGAACTTCTGTGGTAGAATTCCTGTGAAATTCAGTGGTACAGTCTCCTGCAGGTATCTTGATGTTCTCTGCTTCCACCTACTCCTTTCTTTGTGTGTGTGTGATCAGCTGGAGGGGGAGGCAAAATGGTTTATGACAGCAGGAGAGTACTTTATGATATTTACAGTCAAAGCCAGTAGAGAAGAGATAGAAGATCTTTAGGCTCTATATAGTGTTAACTGTAATCTTCAACCCAATTTGCCACCTCTAGGAAAGGATAGACCAAAGATAAGCCTCTTGTTGGGGAGGGAAGGCTTGTGAGTTGTATCTAGAAAGCAGTGAGGTTGCGGGTGGTTGGATTTTGAGTTAAGGTGAGAGTAAAGAATAGTAAATAGACGTAGCGTGTGAGCAAGTAGAGTTAATCACTACAGTAATAGAATTCAGGAACCTGTAAAGTGGGCTAGGACTGGAGAGATGTGTTGTGAAGTATTTACAGTGCTATAGAAAGCAACAAACAAACAAACAAACAAACACACAAAAAAAGGGCAAGAGAAGTGAGGAAAAAGCAATAAGTTTGGGGTGAAATGAAGAGGGATTAAAACAGGAAAAAAGAAAGGAGAAGAACAGAGTACTGAAAGATACAGCAACAATAAAATTAAAAAATATATACGATTACTGAAAAAAGTTTAAAAATAAAAGTAAAAAAAACAACAAAAAAACAAAAAAAAAACCAACAACAAAAACTCCTTCCTTGTTGGTTTCAAATTGTCCAATGCAGTTTTTCTCGTTTCGGTGGGACCCCTCTGTGGACTGGGTTGTAGGCCCAGGTGCACACCCGCCCACCAGCCAGGCTACCAGACTGGGGTGTGGGTGCCCACACACCTGACAGGCTGCCTTGGTCCCACGGGATCTGGTACTGTCCTGTGGCTGGGTAAGAAGCAAGTCAAGCTGCCTTCACAAACACCTCAGTCCACTTTCCAGTAAAAACTTCTCCAGAAAGCGTGCCTCTCAGCCCAGCCCAATCCCCAACCTGACTGGTTAGGACAATGCTCCTCTCAAATTTCCTGGGCTGGCAGGCTGGTGGGCTGGCGACCACAGAGATCGCAACTGAACACGGCCCCCTGTCCTTGCCACCCTCCCTGCACACCTAGGCAGACAGGTCTCTGCCACCCAGCCCCGCCTAGATGGTGAGGGAGGGAGCCAGCTCTTCCAGGGACCCCACAGCCGGCCCAATGCTCCACTGGGTTCTGGGCTCCCTATGAGTCCTCTGTGGCACTGGCCACAGACGGAAGCCTCTACACCCCTAACACAGCGGCAATGGCGGCTCTGAGGCGTTTTGGGCTGGCCCAGGGCAGCCGGTCCTGCCACTGCCGCTTTTTTCCTTACTCACAGTTGTTGGGCTCCCGCTGAGTCCCCTGTGGCAGACGCCCCGACGCTGGCCGTAAACAGAAGCCTCTGGGCCCTGGAAGCTGCGGAAGCAGCAGCTCCGAGGTCTTTACGCGCCGGCCAATGGCTGCTGGTCCGCCGCTGCTGCTTTTGACTTTACTCTGGGGTGCCTGGCTCCTGAGGGCAGCCGGCCCTGCCGCTGCCGCTTTTGTCTTTTCTCACAGGTGCTGGGGTCCCGATGAGTCCTCTGTGTCAGAGGACCCTGTCGCTGGGCGCAGGGGGAAGCCTCTGGGCCCCGACCGCTGAGGCAGCCAAGGCTCCAAGGTCTTTATGCGCCAGCCAATGGCTGCCGTCCTGCTGCTGCCGCCACCACTGCCGCTGCCCTTGACTTTTCTCAGGGTTGCCGGGCTCCCGATGAGTTCTCCGTGGCAGACGCCCTTGTCGCTGGGCACAGACGGAAGGAAGCCTCTGGGCTCCAACCGCTGCAGCAGCCTCGGCTCCGAGGTCTTTACGCGCCGGCTAATGGCTGCTGCCGGTCTGGCCACCTCCGTCCTTACTCGCGTCCCTGAGACCCCAAGGACCTCTAGCTGTCTGGTTCGTCACTATCTCTGGTCTCTTATTTTCATAAATGCTGGGGAATTGTTGGTTGGGGAATTGATTGCGCTGTTCTTCTGTAAATCTGCCAGGATTTTCCCCCAAGTGTAGGAGAACTGCAGTCGCTCCGTCCTACTCCGCCGCCATTTTCCTTCCTATGTGTCTTTTATTTATGTTCTTTGATGGCCCTTCCTGTATCATCCCTTATGATCCCTCTTTTCCTTCCCCTCTGGTAACTGTCAGTTTGTTCTTCATTTCAATGTCTCTGGTTATATTTTGCTTGCTCGTTTGCTTTGTTGATTAGGTTCTGTGTCTACTTTGGACAAATACCTTGTCAAGGGTTCTTAAGTTTCCTTACATGTAAGATCCCTCAGTTTGTCTGTATTTGTACTTCTACAAATATCTCCAAATTTTGCTCTTCTTTCTCCATTTAAGAAATAATATTTATCCTTTTCTTACATACTTTTGGCATAAGCTTTTAAGGCTATTGTATTTGTTCTTATCAGTTATAATCTTCCTCTGTATTAAATTGCTACACTACTACAGAAAGATTATGGAAATATATGTCATTGAACCATTTACCTTTGATAGAAGACATAAGTTTGTTTGGAGATGATATGTATGCGTCTACACACATATATATACCCACAGATATATTGATATACACATATGTGTGTATACACATATATCTATCTTTATGGCAACAGATATATATATATACAAATCTATATGTAAACACACTAACATAAACATATATACGTTTATGGCACACCCACCCACACATCTGCTCAGTATCCATTCTCACAGGATTGCTGTGAAAGATCATGCAAACATGTTTTTCACTATCCTTTTATGTACTGTTAGTTTTATATATGGCTGATGTAATTTTCCTTTTAACATGTATCTTTTATGGTAAGGTACATGATTACACCTAAGAGAGAAATTATTTTACGTTCTTTTTTAATTACCACCAATTGCTGATTTAGTAGTAAGAATAAAAAATGCACTCTAACTAGATAGAAGATCTCGCACTCTCGTTTCTTTAAAGCAACAGCAAAGACATTTGAACCCCCTGCTCTGAAAAGTTTATGGCAGTACAGACAAGAAACCTGGGAGGGCAGGGCCTCAGACTTGCAGTGTAGGCTGCCCGTGAATATAGCCTCTCTCCACTTGTGATTGATTTTGAGATGATCTTATCATTAGCCAGAGCAGGAAGAGATTCTGAGGGTGCCTTGCATGTAACAAAGATCAGCCTTTGAGTTCTGGGCACCCGGATGTTTGACTCTTTCAGGTACTTTGCTCATTTGGTGATACCGTTTTGTGAGGGATTTTGTTTAGTTTTCCTATCAGCATTTCCCCTCACACTTCAGTAAAATGTAAAATAAACTTACTGGCTGCCAAAACCAAGCTTATAAGTAAACAGTGGAGAGAGAAAAGGCAGAGCGCTATGCAGAGGCCATAGAGAGGAGTGAGGGTCCTGCCTTCCCTAGGTCTTTGCATCCTCCTCCTTGAAATGACTAATAAAAGCAGACTGAAATATTCAGAAGGAAAAAGTAAAATTTAAAAAACTTACAGCAAAGAGGACAGCAACAAATATGTCACACAAAATGTTCTGAAGCTGCTTCACCCTGCTCACTCCCCAGGCTGTTTTGGCTTGGTTTCAGGTTCCAGGGTATGTCTCAAAGGCAGCTCTGTCTTCTGGAAATCTTGTCTGTGCCAAGAACCCTTGGTCCAGAGTGACTCCGGGAGCCTGGCTTGGTTCTGGGGAACTGGCATAAACTCTGGAGACTACAGAGAAAAAATATTTTTTTATTCCACAATCTTCTCTGTTTCCTTCAACTGGTACTATCTCTTTTCATTTTCTTCACAGTTTGAGATATCCCTAGGTAGATGGAAAACAACCAGTAACAGAGAATAAATGGTAAATGACAAAGAATTTTTCAGACTTCTTGAACCAAAAGTTATAGGGAAGAACACAAACTAGCTTTGCTCAAGCCTCCACTGAACCCTTCTAATCTCTGTTCCGTATAACCCCTTAGGCCATTGCTCCTGTCAACACTTAATTTTCTCTTTATCTGAATTCCTATGGTTTACTCAGTCTTCATTAGGCTGATTCTTTAGATGTATATATTTTTTACATCAGGATTATTCTGGGAAATTTCAAATTTCCATGGTCTCATCATAGGCTTGGATTTGCTTCTCAGAAGTCCATCTGTTGCAAACTAGTGATAGGTGTTCATTCTGTGCTCAACTACTTAAAAGCACACCATAACATAAATATGACTGAGAAAGTCATCATTGTTCCTCTTTCCCTCTTGAAAATCATACAATAGCAACAGAAGAAAAAAACAAAATTTTTAGAAACTCTTATCAAACTGAGAAGACAGATATAATAATAATAATTTAGAAAAGCAAGGGACTTTGGAATTACAAAAAACATTGGTGGAAAACTCTTGATAGGCAATGAAAATGAAACAACAAATGAGAAGGAGCCCACCAGCAGCAAAGCTCAGAGTATAATAGTAAAATTATAGTTCTTGGAGGTGAGAAACATGTGAGTTTAAATTTATAATCTTGTTTGCAAAAAACAAGTACATTGGAACTGAAGTCACAATCTGCTGAGCCTCACTCTTCACTATGTTTGGCCCAGAGAATCAAGGGATTCTGGGGTACAAAACATTCACATAAATAAGGCATGTTTGTATAGAGTTATTTATGTTTGTGGCAGCAAATAAAGATTCTTTTAAAAAAAGATTTTATTTATTTATGTGTAGAAAGAGGGGAAGGGAGGGAGGAAGAGAGGGGGAGAAACATCAACATGTGGTTGTCTCTCACATGGCCTGCACTTGGGGACCTGGCCCACAACCCAAGCAGGTGTCCTGACTGGGAATCAAACCAGCAACCCACTGGATCACAGCCTGTGCTCAATCCACTGAGCTGTACCAGCCAGGGAAAAAGGTTCTTTACATAATGAAAACAAAGGTTACTCTGGCTATAGCTTCCCCTCTCATCCATCAAGTCTTTAAAATACTGATTCAAGAAAATCTAACTCATTCAACAACAAATATAATGAAAAGAACCAACCAAGAAACTATACAAAATTCCTACATAGAAACAGATGTGGAAAACAGCATCAACACTTACCCTCCCCCAAAATGCTCGCAACAAAAATTGTGCCACAGAGACAGTATTTGACCTCAAAATTTACCAGGAAGTAAAAAAAAGTTAAGCAGAATCGTATCTAAATTTAGACCACCCTCTGAGTGCAGAAATATTGGAACTCAGAAAAGAGGGAAATTATAATAGAAGAAGATGAAAGCTGAACTGGTAGAACTCAGGAAAAAGTAGAAGGAAAACCAAAATTAGCATGTAAATAAAGCTAAAAATTCGAGGAGCTATAGTCAGTATACACACTGTGAAAAACATAGGAAAGGGAATAGATGATAGAAATGAGAAAACAAAATAACAAAATACAGCCATTTTAAAAGGTCAAAGTAATAGACACAGAAAACAAGCAAAAACAAAATTCCAACATACATAAAATTGAAATCTCTGAAAGGAAAAAAAATCAGCAAAATGAACAGAATCTTATCTTGAAAGAAATAATTAAGAAAACAGCTCCCAAATTAACATCTTGAATGTTTACACTGGGAGGACAATGTGCTGGGGAACACTGAAATAGAAGGAGCAGACCATCACTATGTTACCAATGTCATTGAAATTTCAAGATTTAAAGGAAAGAATTATGTGAGTGGTCAAACAAAAAAGATTAAGGTACATGAGAGTAAGATGAAACAATCAGGCTGCTCACATGTCTTTACCGCAACATTCAGAGTCAAGAGTCACATAAGAGACACACATAAATGGTATTCAGTAAAAGAAAATGAGACCCATGTTTCATATAGATAAGCATATCTTCACATTTTTAAATATATAAAACCTGAACTCCTTTTAAGAAAACTACCAGAGGATAATCCTCAGCCAACTAAGAGACAAAAGGAAAATATATGTCAACAAATCAGGTAGTCAGCCTTAAATTTACCCATAGAATTGAGCATAAAATGTAGAATGTGGCAAAACAATATGACTGCATCTTCTGACAATGGAGAGGTGAAAGAAGGTGGGTACATTTCTGAGTTGACCCATCTATGATAGCTCAGGGTCAAAGTTTATCAATAAATGTTCATAACTCACACAATGGAAATATAGGCTTATTTAATAGTATGAAGTAAAACAATAAGCAAGAAAATATTCATAATGTAAATAATGTGGAGGGAGGAAGGAGACAGGAAAATTGTTATTATTGTTCATATTAGGGAACCAATATTGGATTGATGCTGTGTAAAAATTTATATACCTTAAGACATATCGAATGAAGTAGGGACAAGCAAACCAGGGCTTATGGGGCCAAATTTGATTTAATGTGTGTCTTTGTGTGGCCTATAATATAAAAATGGTAATTATATTTAATTAATAATTGAAAAAATAAAAATAAAGATAATAGTTTATCATGCAAAAATTTATGAAGTTTACAGTATCCATAAAAATGTTTTATCGCAACCCAGACATACTCATTCATCTACATTTTGTCTATGGCTGCTTTTGTGTTATAATGACTCAATCAATTAATTGTAAAAAAGACCCTATGGCCTGTGTTTTATAATTCGAGTGAATTAGACAAATGATAGTTTTAAAGTATAAAGACAAAATCTGATTGTTTAAAAGATAGCAAATCATTAGCTAACTTCATTAGGAAAAAAGAAAAAACAGCAAATAAAAACAATGAAACACAAGTAAACAGTAAAGGGGGACTCAACTATAAGGAATAAAGAAAATTAGAGATGTAGAAGAAGACTGATTTGAAAAAGTTAAATAAAATAGGTATTTTAACTGAAAATATAATTAACACAAAATAATATCAAGAAATATAGAAAAATCTAAACAAAACTACTTTAATAGAAGCAACGGGAAAAATTGTTTAAAAGGTATACCCAGCCAAGTAGCAGGTTTAGACACTTTAGAAGTATTTAAAAGTCAATAACATAAGGCTACTTAAAAGGTTCTAAAAAATAGTAGACAAAGGAAAACCTTCAAATCTTTTTGACAAGGAGATATAAATTGATAATGAAACCTGATGGTACATTTGACAAAACAAGAGAATCAAGTGAAACACCACAAAGAATGAGATAATTTGGGGAAGTAGTAATATATAAACATTACAAATAAAAAGTAATGCATTTATGATATACAAAAAGCAAGCAATTAGAACACAATAGGAAAAACATTTAAAAGAGCAAAAATAAGCAAAACAACATTTCTAGAAATAAACCTAATAAAAGTATACAAACCATATGAACAGAAATTAAAAGACTTCTCAAATGTGAAGGCAAAATAGATTTTTTATTGAGTAATATTGGTTTATAGCATTATGTCAGTTATTATACAATGGTGTTAGTGTAACTCACCTGGGGAAAAAGTAGGGAATCCATATTTCACAATTAATATCAACAACAATTTCAAATGAAAAATAATTAACATTAAAAAATAAAGTCTTAAAATAGTAGAATAAAATAGGAGAACTCATTTGTGGGGAATTTCTTTTTGGAATTGTTGGGGACCACCAACAATTCAAAATCCAAATTATAAAAGACAACATAAGAAAATGGAAAAGGGACTTCTTTAAGCAAAAGCAAAAATTAACATAAACACCACGAATAAAGTCAAGAAACAGATATGAATTGGTGGGGAGGAAGGGGAGTGTAACGTTTATATCACAGGCACAAATTATTTTTTAATAGATAAGTAGTTTTTTCAACTCAATAATAAAAGACAGGTAGTTGAACAGAACAAATAAGTAGATTGAAAAGACAGTTTATAGGCAAAAAGCTTTTAAAAACTCCTAGACATGTGAAAAATGATCAACCTTACTTATAATCAAGTAAAAGTGCATAGATGAATAATTTTTTAAATCTATGGGGTTACCTCAAATTCCAAGGTTTATAACTCTTCATTGGAGAAGCTGAGGGAAGCAGGCATCTCCATACGCCACGGACCCAAACATTTACAGAGCTGTCTAGCCGCAGTGCTGGGAGACACTGATGTCCTCAGATCTCTGGCCGCTGGGTGGATCCTGGTCATTTAGAACTTGTAGGCTTATTCCCTTTGGCCGTGTTCCCTTTGGCCACAAGTCATCACTTTTCAATAGGGCCCCATGTCCTTTCCAGTTTATCCCAAGTGTCAATCATTGTATTTTCTTCGAGTGGTATAATGTCGAGAAAAGCTTGTGAAGCCCTGAAACGGTGCAACTGCCACAAAGGGCAATTTGATAATACCTATCAAAATAATAAATATAATAACTTTTGACCCACTTTCGCTATGGGAATTAATCTTGCAGATATATATATATATATATGCAGATGTGCTCAATGAAAAATATTCGAAGTTGTCCAGTATAAGTAATAAAAATATCCAGTGATTCAGCAGGGAGTAGATAAATTACAATCACCCAAATGATGGGACACAAGGCAGTGACACTATAAAAGTGGGAGGAGGAGGACAGAGTGAATAAAGGGCATCAACCGTGTAGGGATGAATAGTGAGCACAGTGTAGTTACGCACAGAAGTCAAATTCCATTGTTGCACATCTGAAACTTAAGAGAGAGGAAGAGGGACACCATATGCTGCTATGGAAATATCTCTACGTAAATTAATCATCAGAAAAGGAGGGTACAGAACAATGTATACAATATAACTTTTGTCTGAAAATAGAAATGACATATATTCATATTCATTAAGAAACTCGGGAAGGATACAGAGCAGACACTGCTTTTCTGTGGGTGCGGGTTTTTCAGGCAGTGTGGGCTAAGACTGATAAATGGGGATCAGAGGTAAAAGCAAGATGTTTCACTCTAGCTATTTCTTTTAAAATTATTTTTGACCTTTGAACAATATAAATGTATTACCATATCAAAACTACTAACATGAAAATAATCAACCAGTAACTATTTCCAAATCAAGGGACTAAGACAAGTGATAGACTTCTAAAACAAGGGACTAGGATAAGTGAAAAAAAAATGCAACATCAAATTTCTGCTGTAATAGAATATATATTGAATCCCTCAGGGTGTGTCCTGGTCGGAGTTGGAAAATGTCCTCCCAGACGATTTTTCTCCTACCTCTGGTAACATCACACCCTGCTCTGATTTTTGGTCACACTTTGCTCTGCTGTTTCAAGGAAATAAGGGAATGGGTCCCTAGCTGAACAAACACTTGCTTTCCCTTCAATCAGCTTCAGAGTAGCCACATATGATACCATTCTTTACTTTTAAAGAAAGCTAGAACCAATCGAGTGAAATCATTATTCTAAGGCAGTGGAGACCCCAGAATCTGGGGGAGCCTGCTGGACATGAGTCCAGATGCCAATTTTAGACATTTTCTTACAATATATTGCTATAAGATTAAGATCACTTCATCAGCTCTGGCTGGCGTAGCTCAGTGGATTGAGCGCGGGCCTGTGAACCACATGATCGCGGTTCGATTCCCAGTCAGGGCACATGCCTGGGTTGCAGGCCAGTTCCCAGCAGGGGACTCACAGGAGGCAACCACACATTGATATTTCTCTCCTCTCCTTCCCTTCCCCTCTAAAGATAAATAAATAAAAAATATTAAAAGAAAAAAAGATCACTTATCAGGTAAAGAGAAATCATAATATTATTTACCTCCACATGTTCATAAAAGTTAGCACATAACACAATATTTAGGAGACTGTATGCCACTTAGAAGTCCTAGTTATAACAAACATTTTTCCACTTACTGTTTTTTATGCAACCCTTGTAATCATCAGTGATGACTTATCCTAGCAGTCCATAAACACCTTAAAGCTTTTATATATTTCTTCCTTATTCTCAAGTGTATCTGGAGAAGCATTGTGTATGACCTGCTGCTTTTTACGTTAACTTGCAGAGCAGCCACCAAATTAAAGTTTAAGACATTTAATTCTTTTTAAGAGGACGACTAATAAGTCCTAAGGTGACAGATTGTTTCCAGGTTTTGAATTAGTACAGTGCAGTGATTAAACGTGAGCCTTGGAATCGGATAACGAGAGATCACATTCCTGCTCCACAAACGACTTACCCGTCTATGTCTCAGTACCCTCACCCCAATCAGCTTAATGCCAGGTTCCTAGTGGTGCTGAGAGAACACCGAGATGCTGCTTGCACAGTGCCAGGCAAATAAATAGCAGGTGATGATTAAGTAGGTGTTATTAATTTTTTCTTTTAATATGTCATCATGACCCACCTTAGAGGCATCTAGTACACAGTAAAGAAGGGGAGAAAACATCCAAAGACACATCCTCAGAATTAATGCATAATATTTATATGGAAGGAAAAGCTCAGGTTAGTTTTTTTGGAAAATTTCCACCTCATGCAAAGTCAGATTACATTCCAGGGCTTAAACGTTAGAATTGGTATCATTTTCTGGATTCAGAGGTTCATTATACTTTCCCCAAACCCTATGAAACATCAGTTGTGTTTTTTTTTCATCAGTTGTATTTTATGTCTTAGATCTTGGCCCTTAGAGGAGTACTCTATTTTTTATAAACAGCACAAGGTCACATGTTACAAAAGTCTGACAATGCACAGGAGATCTTCCTGTGAGGGGCAGCAGCTGTCCCAGATTTTACTGATGAAAGCTTTGCTTTATTTCTTCCCCTTATCCCAATATCATTATATGTTCACTTGGTAAATTTTATTTTACTACAACAATAATTCAAATGAAGTTCAGAAATATAAGCATCTTGCTTGCTGTTGCCCTTGTACCCACAAATCTTCTGGTAAAAGCTCTTCATATAATTTGCCAAAAGGCAGATAACCTTAAGCTGCCTCCCTGCTGTTTGAGTTCAGTTCCTAGGAAGAAAGGCACAGTCCGTTGTGATTGCTTCTCTGAGTGCCATTAAGTGAACTTCTGCTGCCCTGGCTGCACCTCTGGAGTCCTGGCTCTCCCGTTACGGAATTCCAGGGTGTACGGTGCTACTTTGTTTCAGTCTCAGTCTGTTCTACGTCCATGGAGAGAACACAGTAATGAACTGTTATCTCTCATAAACATAAAAGTAATGAATCTGTGCAATGCAAGTCTCAGGTTATTAAATGTATCATACTGGATAGACCACCTGTCATGATATAAATTATTTTGATCAAAAACATGTAGTTCGAAAGTTTGTAACAAATTTTATGACACAGTAATAGAAACTTCATCCCAATGATGGAGATGCATAGTACACAGGTATATTTTATTAGAAATACACATATGCACCTTTGTCACTAGAAATATGTGTATATTTCTATGTGGGTTTCAATTTCACCAGTTCTGTAAGAGGGATAGTGACAACACATAGAATAAATATTACATAATGTCTTTATAAGTACAGTTATAAAGATGGAGTAAAAAGGTGAGTTAAAAGCTTCATTTTATGTATTTCAGACAGAAGGTAAAAAAAGAAAATAACTGTTCTCAGAGCCTGGGTACACCCTTTTGCAGGCATTTATCATAGCCTTTTTTAGAGCGGTACTTTGTGCCTTAAGGCAACAACAATGGTCTACACAGGCTTGCAGAACTAATTCGATAAGTTGAACAATGTTAACGGTAGTGACATCAGGAACCTTGGAGTGAACGGCAGCTTAAATGTCGTCTTTCCAGCCAAATGCTCTTTGTGTTAATAAGTACAACTTGGGTTCCTTAACTTTACCCCGGCCTTTGTTGTTTTACTTACCAGGGCCTCTGTGAGGGGGATGCAGGTCAGGTAGGAAGGGTTATCATGGTGACACGACATGAAAAGCTACCTCTTCTTAGTATAACGATTTGCCTCTTATTTACAACATGACATCACAACATTGAGTAGACCTGGTTCTGGTAGCACATATAAACACTCAAAGTGGATTATTTTTATTTTGCCTTATGCTCAAATTTGCTCAAATTTGATTCTAATAAAACAAAGGTTGTGGGGGCAACTTTGCCCTCAAGTCCCCCTGTCCGCCATGGATGAAAGTAAACACTACCAAGACAAGATCTGCTTGGGGAAGGGAGGTGGCCAGTTTCTCAGAGGAAAAAGGCCTCGAGCCCCCTCCTCAAGGAGCTTTTATTGGGTTGTAATACACAGGAATACAGGGCAGCAAGGATCAAACAGTAGATAACATTTCAAAGAAACCTGAGGGCTTAGTCTGAGTCAGAGTCTGTCAGGAAAGGGGGTTGCAGAAACTTTGGGAGACATACTCATTTCCTGCTCAGACCCTTAACATATGAATGAAAACACTCTTAGCAAAGCAGGTTTCACAAGATTTTTAGGAATTATTTCTTATGCCAGATTTACCCCAGATCCCGCTCTAGCAAGGCAAGGAGCTGCACTGCCTCCCCACACAGGTTTTCAGGCTTAAGTGGATTAGAGCCAAGAAGTGCTTCTCCCAGAGGACATGGGGACTCCAGCTATGTCAGAATAGCCGGGGGGGCAAGGGTCCATTGCTCCCTCTTTGTCACAGCCCCTTGAGTCCTTCCATGATGGCCTCCCAAGTGATCATGTCTGGCTTAGGTTGCCCCTCACTGTGAGGAGTCTTACCTGTCGGATATTGACCATGCTTTGGGGTCAGGAGAGTAAGCCGAGGCAGTGCTTGCTACCAGAGACAAGCTTTGTCTCCTGTGACTCGTATTACGGAGGTTGCTCACTCATCCTTGGCCGTGGGGGCTAGTTACAATTCCTGAAACCAGGCAGAGCGGTCCCCAATAAAAAGCTGTCACTGGTATTCTACAGCTCCCCAGTTTATGGCAGATGTTGTATATTCCCTGAAAGCAAAGACTGTAACTTGTTCATCTTTGAATTTCTATCTGTGCCTATGCAATGCTTTCTATACACAAGGTTTCTAATAAATGCTCAATGGATATGTTTCTGGTTTCTTTAGAAAATCCTTCTAGACAATTAAAGGAATACAGGGCAGGGCAATACAGTTGTTCACCTGGAAAATAATACAATGAACTCTGTGTTTGCACACTCACACCTACTTTTGTCCCACCCTGTATTCTACTCGATGTTGTAGCTTGCTTTGAGATTTATGTGGTGTAATGAAGTATGAGACTCTGGAATAATTGGAGTTTGCTGTTTTTCTCATATCACTTTGATGTGTATAATTCCCACAAGAAACAGATGGAAAGATGAATTTAATTAAAAAATTTTAGGTCAGCTTTTTTGAATGACTTTGTCAATGGTTAAGCATCAAAAACAAATGTTAAATGGCTCTTTCTTTCCAACATTTTCCTATAGATTTATTTTCTAAGTGATAAATGCTCATTAGGATATTGCATTATAAATTTCTGCTTTTGTTTTCTGGCATGACTGCAGTTTGTGGGGAACAATTAACACTTCATTTTTCTCAGTGCTTTAAGAAATATTTTGAGGCTATTTAATGACCTTATTTTGAAATCCAATAAGAAGCAATATAGATAGACACAGATGCTATAGATAGAGGTAGATTATATAGATGATATAGGTATATAGGGAGAGATAGAGATAGAGATATTGAGATAGGTATATTCACTTGATTAGAACTTAGGATCTCTAAGGCTAAACCCATGGATTAATACAAACTGTTTTAATCCTATGACCAGGAGTGACTCTACTTATCATGAAAAGCATGCTGCACTCCTGTTCAACGGTTAGGTGATGAGGCAGTGCTCGTCATCACTGTTAGAAAAACACTTAAATTTTGAGCCCCACATTTGGTGAATCCATACTCTATTATTAATTTCTCAGTGCCTATACCCGATACATCAGATTGATACAGATGCACAGGTAACACACTCACTCTCCTTTGCTCTTTCTGTTCTGCTTCTTTGTTTGTTTATTTGTCCTTATCTAGGGCTCATTTCCACATCATGGCCTCCCCTCATGTTTTTTCTTCCATTTCAAATTCTCCTCCTTCCACTCCCTTCTCTCCCTTCCCTCTTCACCTGGCCAATTTTGAATTAACCCTGTGTCTTCTCAACTAGAATGTAAGCTCACTGAGGGCAAGGAGAGAGTTTTATTGTTCTTCCATGTGATCCTACCATATACTTGGGCTTAATTAGTACTTGTTGAATACATGACTATAATTACGTTGATCTTACACCTATATGTTAATGCAAAATTGTATAATACTTAATATCCAATAATTAGGATTTCAGTAAAAGAACATGTAATGTAAATTCATGGAAAAAAGTTTTGAAATATAAGGAAAATACATAGATTGCAAAGTTAAGAGAAAGCAGAATACAGTATTATAAGTACAAAATCACCTAATATGTGTATGGAGAGAAAAACCCAGGAAGAAAATTTATAAAAATGCTCAAAGTACTTTTTCCTAAAATGCTTAAAGATAAGAGTTAATCCTGATACAGTTATGTGGTTTTCACATTTTTATAGGCAGTATGAATTGAGATAATAAAGTTATTAGAGAAAAATATTTTAATTAATTCCTCAACATGGATTGGGTATCTTTTTTTCCAGACCCTGGGCAAAAAAAATAAGCAGTGACAATAAAAACAGAGTTCTTGCCTGCTTGGATTTACATTCTTATGGGAAGATATGTCAATAAAGTAGTAATCAAATAAATAAGAGAATTTGACCTATCAATAAGTGCTTTGAAGAAATAACAAAGGAGATTGGGGAAGAAAGTGACTGATGGTAGAATTTTAGATTTGGGGCTGGTAGTGAACTGTTCATACTGGAATACTAGCTAACAGCGTGTAAGTAATGGCTCTGGACCAGGCACCCTTATTTGCTTTTAACAGTAATCCCAGAGATAAGTGCTGTCCTTACCTCCAATAGAACACAAAAGGAAGTGAATGCTTAGAAAGATCAAACAATCAAGATTTAATAGCCAATTTTTGGCGTACCTCTTTCACTGTGTTTATCACATTGTAATTTTTTATTTTTTTAATTTTAATTAAAATTATCATTTTTTATCTTTACTATGCTACTCTGTGCTTCATGACTCCTGGGTCAAAGTATTAACAACTTGAACACATATTTCAGAGACTACATGTATTTTAATTTCAGTACATGTTTGTTAAAACATCAAATTTTTATAGAAAGACCAAGGAGAAAATTTATCCCAAGAGAGAAGTAGTATTATTTTGACAATTCATGGAAAGGTGTACTTAATAAAATGAATAGAAAATTATTCTGTATCACATCATTTCCTATTCTCTGTATGAACGGGGACAACAATCTCTATGAAACTGGAGAAAAAGTCATTAAAAAACATCAAGGTGAATCATCGGTTAAATTTAAAAAAAGAGCTACCTGGTTTAATGAAAAACTTACAAGGAAGTTTAAAATACAGTGACAAATTTAGACTTCAAATTGGAGTATTTTAAAACTCTGACAGGGAAACTTAGCACACTACACTCAAACTTATCAACCTAAGTGCTTGAAAATTAGAAAAAGAATAGAGAATTTGAATATGTAATACAATGAATAAATTCACCATGATAGCATCAAAGAACCACATAAAAAACATAAAATTTCTGGAAGATACTAGAAAGGGTTGATCAATGATGACTTGTGATCTTGTAAGAGTAACAGAATGATTTAAAGCCTTCCTGAAGAATAAAGTTTACAACATATTTTTCAATATATGACCAGAGAAGACATAAGTAGAGGGTATTGGGTATTGATACACATTTTAAAACTTTAACAATTTAATCAACACAGTGCACAGTCCATATGAGGGGACAGAGAAGAGGACAGCATAACAGTGAAGAGCACAAGCGTCGGTTTCTAAGAAACTTAGGTTTACAGATGTCTGCTTCCAGTTTCATCACGTAAAAAGCTTGGACGTCATCGCTTCCATCCTCACTCTAAAAAAGAAGCTGACCAAACAGAAAATCGTTGGCTGTCTTAGATCCATCACAAAATTGAAGTAACAGGGATAAATCGCCACCTTGAAAAACGAAGCTTCTAGCAACTACAGCTGCAGCAAACATTAAATATAGCCAGCTCCAAGGCCAACTTTCCTTTACATTTACCATTTTCATCATTCAGTATATCACATCACAACTTTACCAAAAATTTATGAAGTATGCTAAGAGGCAAGAAGTACTAGTCCAAAGAGACAAAACACTTATATGCTTCAAATCCATACTCAAATATGACACAATATGTGAAATTATGAATTAGGGAAATTTATGAATTATTTAATATAATTATTACTGATATGTTAACAGTTTTAATGCAAAAAGTAGAGAACATGTAAATACAAGCAGATAATGTTAACAGAGAGATACAATTCTAGGAAATAAATGAAAATTCTACAAATTATAAACACTATTAAAGAAAAAAATTATTTGTATGGGCTCATCAAAAGAAAAACTGGATATGGCCAATAAAAGAATCAGTGAGCTTGTCTGTCAGCAGAAACTTCCCAAATTGAAATGCAAAGGAAAAAAAGATGAAAAATGACGAATATTGATACGATTACAAATGGTATGTTGCACATGTAACTGGGATAATATAAGAGGTAGAAGAGAAAATGTAACATAGGAAATGTTTAAATCAATAAGAGCTGGAAATTTTCCAAAGTTAACAACAGACATGACACTGTAGACCCAGGAAGCTCAGAAAGTATCAAGCATGATAAATGCTAAAAAATACACTCCTATGTATATTATATTCAAACTGGAGAAAGTCTTGAAAAAAGTCATAGGGATAAAATGCTTTACCTTTAGGAAAATGAGGATAAAAAGAAAATACACGTTACTAAAATCATAAATGAAAGAAGAATCATTACTACTAATTCAACAGATAGTAAAAGGATAATAGATAAATATTATGGATGATCCAATACTCGCAAAATTGATACCTTAGATGAAAGGGACCAATTTCTTGAGAGACACAAACTATCAAAACTCATACAACAAAAATAGGTAATCTTAATAGGCCTATATCTATTAAATGAATGGAATCCATAATTAATAACCTTCTTTCTAAAAACAAATACCAGGTTCACATAGGTTCACTGGTTATTCTACCAAGCATTTAAAGAAGGAATTATACCAGTTATCTACAATCTCCTCTAGAATATAGAAGCAGAGTGCACCTTTCCTGACTTATTCTATTAAGCTAGTGTTACCCTTATATTGCAATCACATAAAATGGTACAAGAAAGGAAATATATAGACCAATATCTCTCATGAACATAGAGGTAAACATACTCAACAAAACATTAGCAAATAAAAATCCAACAATCTGTAAAAAGAATTATATAAACAACTGAGATTTATTCCAAGTATGCAAGGCTGATTCAACATCAAAAAATAATAATGTAGTCTTTTACTTCAACAGGTTAAAAAATTGTCTAATATACTAATTGATACAGAAAAAATTGACAAAAATGTGACACCCATGCATGATAAAAATTCTTGACAATTTAGGAACAGTGAAATTTATTTAATTTGATTTAAAAATGTACCAAGATCCTACAGCTAATATTATACTTAAAATGAGAAATGGAATGATGCCCTCTAAGACAGGGAAGAAGGCAAGTGTGTTTCCTTTTATTACTCCTATTCAACATTGTACTAGAAATGCTAGCTAGTACATTAAGCCAAGAAAGGACATGGGCAGAACCGCATATAACAGTACTGAACTCTAATTGACAAAGTTGTTTTCCACAGGGATACAGGTTAACAGCTCTCATGATGCTATAATATATAACAAAATTGAATAATTATATAAAAGCATGGCAAATGGTGGAAACCTGGTTTTTTACTGTTGGAATGGGAAGTTACAGATAAGGAAGAGAAAGAAGCCACAATAATCTATGTGGTAAAGGATTGGAGTTCAAGACATAGGTAAATAAAGAACATTTCATTTAATAAACATGTAAATAATTGCATATAGAAATATATATATACAGGTTAGTGTAAACATAAACATAGCATTTTATTGCTTCTTTGTTTGAGAGGGCCTAAAGAAATGACACCCCATTAGCAGGAAGCACCCATGGCACCCATATTGTAGTTTCTAATACCACTCTCCAATACAAAGACCCAGCACTCTGTGGAGAAATCACTGAGTCTAGGAGTTGGGCAGGGACTATACAAGGTATTCTAGAGCATCTTGTAGTACCAGAGAATAAGAAAGTGTCAAAAATAAATAAATAATATCCAACACATGCATATCAATGGGGTATGGCCAAAGGACATAGGACTCAATGAAGAAGCCCCTAATAGCCAAAGTTGGAACACTTCGAGCAATAAAATAAATTACAACCCATCATATAGTATAAGTGTCTATAAGTCTATACTGATATAAATAAATGACTAGAATAATAAATGGGGAAGAAGAGGCAAATCCTCCATGCAGAAGAATGTCAAATGAATTTTGTAGGCACTCCATTCTAAATGAAAGGCTGAGCTACAGGCCAGTCGTTAAGTATGGACTATGAAAGGTGACTTCTTTCCAAAGTGTACAGCATAGAAAATAATGTGTGTGTTGGGGGAGGCTAACTTTATGGTGAAGAAATCTGACAAACATTTTTTCAACCAGGTGATCAAGTTCAACATCAATAGTCATAAACCATGTTGTTAGTATGTATATTTGACATGATGTGATAAAATAGTATCTTAATCTCTGTGATTTTCCTCCCTGAATCTCATCACTTCAGGCTAATCACAAGAAAACATCAGACAAATCCCAAATAAAATGTCTCCTACAATATTAAAATTTCAAGGTCATTAAAAGCAAGGAGAGTCTGAGAAACAGTTGAGAGAAACTTAGGTAAAATGACACCTAAATGTAATGTAGGATCCTAGATGGGATCCTGGAACAAGAAGAGGACATTAAGTAAAAAGTAAGAAAATATGAATAAAGTATGGAGTTTCATTAATAAAAGTGTATCAACTTGGTCCATTAATTATAACAATGTTATTAATGTAAGCTCTTAATAATAGGGAAAACTAGGTTCAGGGTATACAAAAATTCTCTACTAATTTTATTTTTTTCTGTAAATGTAAAATTGATCTAAAATCAAATATTATTGAAAAACAATTTTTGGACTCTAGGTTTGGATCTGGACTCTACTTCTCTTTAAAAATACTATTTGTGCAAGTTATTTTAATCTCATCTAACCTCAGTTTCCTTTCTACAAAAACAAAGATAACATTAATGTTTGTTTCCTGTCATTATTGTAAACATTAAAATAAACCATGCATGCGAAAAGTTTATTGAAGTATCTGATAGTCATTATCATACTTATAGTTACAGTTATACAACTCTATATTGTTATATTATTATAGTTAATAAACATTAACTATAATTATGTATATCATAATCACCCCAAAACAAATCCTACTACTCTTATAGGATTAAGCATAAGTTGATGATGATATCAGAATACAAAAGACAGGATCACAATTACTGGTTAGTTATTTCAGGGAAAACTAAAGAAAGTTTTAGAATTAGAGTTTAATTCTAATTAAGTTTAATTCTCAGAATTAAAATTCTGAGAATTCTCTCAGATTTTATCAATTCCCTCAGGGTTAATAAGTTAAATGCTAAAATCTCAAATAACTGAACTATATAAGAATATAGTATATATCAAAAAATACATTTTAAGTTGAAATGCATTGCACAGAAAAGGTAATAGATTTGACTTCCTATTTATTTCCAAAGTTTATTTTTTGTATATAAACCAGTTTTTATTCCTTTTTAAAAATTATCTAATTATTTTTCAAGTACAGTTTTCTGTCTATTACTCCCATCCCATCCCACCCCCCGTGCCCCCCCCTCTGATTTCCACCCTTCTTAGTTGTTGTCCATGTATCCTTTATATTTGTTCCTCTAAATCCCTCCCCTATTTCCCCTGAAATTCCCTCCCCTCTCCCTTCTGGTCACTGTCCCCCTGTTCTCTATTTCAGTGTCTTTGGTTATACTTTGCTTGCTTGTTTTTTTTGTTGTTTAGCTTCCTATTAAAGGTGAGATCATATCCTAAGAACCCTAAAACACCAATCCCAAAGAACATATGCACCCCAATGTTCATAGCAGCACAATTTACAATAGCCAAGAGTTGGAAGCAACCTAGGTGCCCCTCAGTAAATGAATGGATAAAAAAACTATGGTACATATACGCAATGGATTTCTATGCAGCAGAAAGAAAGAAGGAGCTCCTACCTTTTGCAACAGCATGGATGGAACTGGAAAGCATTATGCTGAGTGAAATAAGCCAGGTGTTGAAGGCCAAAGTTTAAAATGGAACAAATAGACTGAAGTGGTAGATGTCAATCTGAGGAAAATACTTACACAAAAGTTCATCTAACTAAAATGTTGATATGTATAACTTACTGTTGATATGTGTAACTTAGCAAATTAACAGAATTTTAAAATAAGAATATTCAATACAAATAAAGATGTGAGGAAACAGGCAGTTTTAAATATAGCTGTCTGAAACATAAATTGGTATAACATTTAGCTAAATAATTTATAAAAATGTTTCAAAAGTATAAATTTACTCATTTACCTAGCACAGTAATTATGTAGCTAAGATTATGCTTTGAAAACATAATTTTGAAATAAAGATTAATATATAAATGAACACTGTTTTTCTTAGTAAAAACCTGAAAACAATCTAAATATTCCCAAATAAGGAGACGATTAAGTGTTTTTAATATCATCATCTATAATACATAATTATTAAAATAGCTTTCAAGTTTTCCAAACTCATTTTGTTTTTAGTAAATAATGTGTACTCATCATAAAGAATTTAAGCAATTCAGAAACACAAGACTATAAATTTCCAAACTATCCCAGACCCAATCACCATCAAATAATCATCATTAACCAAAGAAAAATGGCAATTTAGGCATTGTACTATGTATATAAATAGGTAGACAGACCAAAAAAATGGTAAGAACTAAATATTTATTGAAATGACTTAAAAAACAGACAATACTAAATGTTGGCAAGGATGAAAAATAATTACAATTCTCATATGTTACTCATTGTGATAGAACAGAGTGAAGCCATTCGGGGAAACAGCTTTTCATAAAGTTAAGTAAACACACTTACACTATGACTGTGAAAAAAATGTTCGGTATTTATCCAACAGAAAAGAAAACAAGTGTCACACAAAAGCTTTGTGTGAATGTTAATAGTCATAAATGATAGAAACAATTCAAATGTTTCTCAAATGGTGATATATGCATAATATTCATCAATACAAAGAAATAAACACACACAACAACAACTGGGACAACTCTCAAAAGCACTGTGCTAAATAAAAGAAATCAGACTCAAATGTACTATGATTCCATGTACGTGACAGCCTGAAAAAGATAAAATTATTGGAGCAGGTAATATATAAGTGGCTAGCCAGCGGCATTTGCTGAGGAAGGTTGAGAAGATGAGAATGAGGATGACTACAAAGAAGCCCAAAGGCAATTTCTGTAATGATAGAAATACTCTATATGTTTCTTGATTATGCTAGTGGTTATATGACATTTGTCACACCCACAGAGTGTTTATCCAAAAAAAGGTGAATTATATTGTGTATAAATTATACCTGACAAAAACAAAGATAACAAGATACCAATGTACTGTTGCTGTTTAAAATATTGTTACATTTAATTTTACTTGCATTTAATTGTAGACAAAAAATAAATAGAAGAAAAACAAAAGGAAAGCTGAAATTCTGCTTTATTATTCTATATGACATAGAATCATTATCATTATCATAGAATCATAATCATTTATTATCATTTTCTAAAACATTATTTTAAGATTAAGAAAATAATCTAGGAAAAATTGTAAGAAACTAGAAACAGAATTGTTTTTAACCATGTTTTCATGAGACACAGAACAGATTGACTCCCTGTTATAAAGATGAGAAAATTAACACTTCGTCACTCTCTACATCCCCCCTTTCTCCTCCTGACTTTATTCATTATTTGTTTTGTATTGTCAAAGTTTCTTCTATTTATTTTCTATTTTATAGCAACAAACTTCAAATTATTCAGTGTTGATTCTATATTTAAGATGATTTCATGCACAGCCCTCTAAATTGTATCTGTCTTTTCCAATTCAATTAATTTGACAATTTGTTTAATTTTTGTCATCAGGGTTTTCTCTCTTTAAATTTGCAGTAAGTATGTGAAGAATAGTTTCTGTAGTTATAATGTTGACTCTTTTTAATGTTTTTGAATATCTGTTGCCATTAGATAGGCTTTTCATTCTACATCATCATGGAACTTTACTTACTTTGTGACAGTTGTCTTCCTTCAGAACTTCCTTGATGAACATTGACACCTGTCATTGAACATGACAGAGGAGTAGTTTACTCTGTTCTTCTTCTTGGAGGCAACTCACTTTCTACCATCAGGACTTGTGAATAATAATTTTTTTCTTGAAGTCTAAGACACCAAGATATGTTTTGATTGGTAGAGTGCCCCTTTAAATTTAGTGGGGATTTTTAGTTCAAAGGAAATTTTTTCTTAATATCTTTGAATGCTCTTTCTTTTCAATTTGCTAAGTTTTAAAATTTATAGGTGTCCAATGTTTGTGTATATAGGATCATTCTTAGCTATTTTCTATGTCTATTGGCTTTTCTCTGTTGTTTTAATCTCTATTTTTTATAAGCATTAACTTTAGCTCAAACCTTCTCTCTTTCGAATTAATTCTGGTTTTTATGTTTCTTTGTTTTCAACCTATTTGTTAGTTCTCTAACAGTGAAATTTTCATCCTTAATTTTTCTTTACATTTGTAATTTCTTTTCCTTTTCACTCTGAATATATTACATTACATACTAGAGCTTCTTTTACAGCACAAAATATATGGAATTATATAATGTGAATAAATCCTCTGAGGTAACTTACAGTCCATTTTAGAATAACTGGTCTCTGAAATTTATGAGGTTCCATTAAATGTCTAATACCAGGGTTCCCCCCACCTAACTAGGAGGTGTGCCCCATTCCTGTGGAGGTCTACATATCTCTTGGACTGATAGAAGGCCCTGGAGCCTTGATACCCTTCTGGAATTGCCAGTCCCATTGGAGCATTCCTGTTTCACTTGTTTCTTCCCAGCAGGTGTTGCCACTACTCCCCAGGAGGAGGAAGGAAATCATAGATAAGGGTATTCTCAGGATGGATCTCTCTGCCTTGGAGGAGTTGGTGAGCATGCTGAGGTTTGGGCTCACCCATCAGTGAAGTGTTTATGGATAAGAATAGTGATCATGGGAGCCAAATTCCTTTGTCTTGTGCTTCTCTGAAAAGTTTCTTAATTTTTTCCTTGGTTTTCACTCTTTGACATGTGTGAGATTATTCATATTTTCATAACAGGTCAATGTAAGGGACTCCTGGGACTTCCAGGACAGGATCCTACTCTCCAGTCTCAGAGTACCCCACCTCTTTGAAACACAAAGACACAATACAAGTTGTACAGTTATTTCAGCTGCAAACCACACTCCAATTAGAAAGTACCCTTCTTTCAACAAGTCTTTGAACTCAACATTGGAAATTCCCCTAAGAAATCTATTCACTCACTCTAGCGCATAAAGTGTGTGTGTGTGGCAGGGAGGTGGGATAATCTGTTGAAATTTCGAATGGCACTCTGAGTAATAAATTTCATTGTGCTGGTCCTTTCAATCATTCAGGAATAATGTGCCCATCATGAGTAGCTCTTCACTTCAGGAGGCTGTCCTCACCTCATGTCCAGTTCATTACATCCGCTTGTTAGCCAGTGCTTATGCAGATGCATTCTACAGTTTTGTTTGACGTGACCATTGACAAAATTCTCTCAGCTTCTAGTAAGGGGTCAAACCTAACATAGCCAAACCCTTTCTTGCAGCTGCATTTTCCCATTAATGTGAGACAATATACTTTGACAAGGCGGCATAAGGAGAGTTTTGTCACAAACCTAGAGGTCACTGGTTAATCTGCATGAAGATCTGAAGGAGGTGATGTGCCATAAAGACTGACCTTGTAGAAAATTTGAGAGGCCTGAACATTATATTGGGATCTCCTGATCCAATATTGCACAGGGTAGGTATTCAGCCTATACTTCAGCCTATACCTATAGCTGATTGATTTTTCCTTCTGGAAACTTATAAAGGCTTATAACAAAAACAAAAAAAATAACAGACTCATTTCCCTTAACCTAGCCTTGCTGTGTTTTTTTATTAGGTTTGGAGAAATGAAAACAAACCAACTTATTGTTCTTAGAGTGAAAAATTCACATTTTGGGTTGATTTTGAAACCTGAAAGGAATTTACAGAGAGATTTCCCCTACCATCACTCTCACCCCCACTGCCCCAAATAGACTAATATAATACAAAATTTAATAATTGGTTAAGGTTTCTAGTTTTTAAAGATGGAAGCACAATTTGTTATCTTTTAGAAAATATTCTTAAAATTTGATCTAACTTTGTGTAACTTTGTTCTTCAGTAATGGATTTCCAGACCTGTGGAAAGGATGGCTTTCTACATTGTAAGCAGCAGGCTGTGGAGATGCTAGTGTTAGTGAAGGGGGCTTGTAGCAACACTCTTTCCTGTCTTTCAGCCTTCTGGCCCCTCCATCACCATCTGACACTCTTCTGCTGGGATTAACATTGGTTGCTGTGGTAAGCAAGAGAAGAGAATTCGATTCTTTTGGTCACCTCTATACTGTTAACCAAGTTGAAGAGGGATGAAAATGAAGTTAGAGGAGATAAAAGAGTTGCTTTTTTCAAGGTCATGCTATTCAGGCCTGTATCTAATTTATAACTTTAAAAAGAAATTCTATTGTTGTTCAGTTATTCTTGTCCCATTTTTACCCATTACTCTCCCTTGCCCTGCCCACCTGCCTCTCCCACATTTAGTTCTCCATTGTCCTTGTCCATGGGTCCTTTATACGTGTTCCTTGACTAAGTTTTATCTATCCGCTTCCTTGCTGTACCCATCTGTTCCTAATCTCTTTGCATTTATCTTAGGTCTGTAAACTTTAAGGGAATAAAGATGCAGCTTGTGATCAGAAAATATTTTAAAGAATGACTCTTCTTTCCAGACAGGAAAGGTCCTTGTAAGCCTGATCTTTTCCTAGTCTATGCTATAGTCACAGGTACTATGAAACATTAGTAGCATCCTACCTGAGGTAACACAGCAGCAGGGTTATGGCCTGGGCCTGCATATAGACCTCGTTGAGGAGTAGCAGGATGAGCTGTTGTTATTTTTTAAAAGGATGCTATCCCGTTAACTTCAAAACCATATGAAACAAAAACATACTTCACAAAGACAACAGGTTGAATACAAAAACTGCAACTACCTTCTATTCATTCATACTTTTATTGGTAAAAGAAAAAGTATGCGCTGTTGGGGTTGGTACCCTTTAAAACAGAGGTGTCCAATTCATGGTCCATGGGCCAAAATGCAGCCCAGGATGGCAATGAATGTGGCCCAACACAAAATCATGAATTTAGTTAAAACATTATGAGATATTTTTGTGATTATGTGTTGTAATGTCACATAAAAATAAACACGCAGATAATGGCATGTTACTACTTAGATATGTACATTTTCTATATTAGTCATCACAAACATGGGACCTACTCAGTGATTTTAAAAGATAATTCAAGGGGCTGCTGCATAATTAGGATTATTATGTGAGGACATTTTTGCTTAACTGTAGTGGAAGATATAATGAAAATGATACATTGACCTTTTTTTGCTCATAAGTTTTCATTGTTTTTTGTGAATTTAAAGTATGGCCCAAGACAACTCTTCCTCTTACAGTATGACCCAGGGACACCAAAAGGTTGGACACCCCTGTTTGAAAACATTGAAAAATCAATCAATCAAACAAACAAATTAGGTACTTTGGAATTTTATGGCTGATTCCAAGGATGTGCTGTAGGGATTGCTTAAGAATTCAGAACTTTTTTTTTTTATGTATGTTGCATTAAGTGCTCACTTCAGCATCACATATACTAAAACTGGAATGATACAGAGATATTTAGCATGGCCCCTGCTCAAGGATGACACTCAAATTCATGAAATACTCCATATTTTTGACCCACATATATGCTGTCTATAAGAGACCCACCTCAGAACAAAGGTGGGTCCCACACAGACTGCAAGTGAAGGGATGGAAAAAAAAATCCCAAGTAAATGGATATTTAGAAAAAGCTGGAGTAGCAATTCTTATAGCAGACAAAATAAACTTCAAAACAAGGGCCATAAAAGAGACAAAAAGGACACTGCAGAACACTTAAGGGAGTAGTTCACCAAATAGATATAACCCAGATATACATATATGCACCTATATATATGCATATATACATATAAGAGCACCTAAATATATAAGGAAAATCTTGGAGGACTTTAAGAGAGCTATCAATAACAACACACTCATCATAGGGATTGTAACACCCCATCGTCAACAATGGACAGAGCTTCCAAACAAAGAATGAATCAACAGAATATTATGGCATTGAACAACACTCTAGACCAAATTGACTTAGTTGATGTACATAGAACCTTCCATTCTAAAGAAGCAAAATGCACATTCTTTTCAAATGCATGTGGGAAATTTTCAAATATAGACCACATGGCAGGACACAAAACAAGCCTCAACAAATTCAAGAAAACTGAAATCATATCAAGCATCTTCTTGGATCATATTGGCTTGAAAAGAGAAACCACCCTTAGGGAAAAAACTAAAAAACATTGAAGTTCATGGAGACTCAGTAACATGTTATTAAATAATGGATGGATTAGCAATGAGATTAAGGAAAAAATCAAAAAGTATCTGGAAACAAATGAAAATGAATGTCTAACAGTCCAAAACTTATGCAACACAGAGAAGGCAGTCCTGAAAGGGAAGTTTATAGACATACAGTCCTATCTAAAGAAGATAGAAAAATCTCAAACAACCTAAACCTACCTCTATAGAAACTAGAGGAACAACAACGAATAAAGCCTAGAGTGAGTAGAAGGACAGAAATAATCAAGATCAGAGCAGAATTAAATGACATAGAGACAAAAAAAAAAAAAAAAAAACAATTCAAAGGATCAGTAAATCCAGGAGCTGGTTCTTCAAAAAGATAAACAAAATTGACAAGGCTTTAACCAGAATCATCAAGAAAAATAGATATAACCAAAAACATTGAAATTAAGAACAAACTGACAGTAACCAGAGGGGATGTGGGAGGGGTTAATGGGGGGAAAGGAGGGAGAGTTGTCAGTAACATGTATAAAGGACACATGGACAAAGAAAAAGTGGGGTAGGAGAGGGTGGGAAGTGGGGATGGCCGGGGTCGGGGGAGTGATGGAGGGAATATGGAGACAACTGTACCTGAACAACAACAGCAACAACAACAACAAAAAGGAAAACAGAGAGGGCCCTAGCTGAGCAGTTCATTTGATTAAAACATTGGCCCGATATGTGTTGAGAGTTCAGTCTCCAGTTAGGGTACATACAAGAAGCAAACAATGAGTACATAAATAAATTGACCAACAAATCAATATTCTCTCTCTCTCTCTCTCTCTCTCTTTCTCTGTCTCTGTCTCTCTGTCTCTTTCTCTCTCTCAACCAGAAGCAGAGAGAGAGAGAAGAGAGCAGGAACTCCTAGGTGAATATCATGGCAGGATGCTGACTCCAATAAGATGAAGACAACAGAAAATGTTCTAGAGGCTAGAATGTGGGATTGGCAAAGGATTATAAAGGACAAATAGCTGTCTTGATTGTTCTACAATGTTGTAGAACAACATTATTGTTCAGGGCATTATGCTGCCCTGAACCTTCAGCAATATCTGCTGAATGTTTATCTTTAAGTCAGTGGTACTCTGGGAGTCAACTGAAGCTATCATGAATTTTTCCAGTGATAAGATAGAATGTTGAACAGAAGAATATATTTAAGAAGGCAAGAGTGGGGAGTGAGGACAGAGCAGGATAAAAAGCCAGGTAATTAGGAGAACTGCTGTACTCCAAAGAATCCTTAGCACCAGTGGCTGAGATGCTGGGATTCCCATTCCACATGGGATAAGGGTATAAATCAATTACTTACATTTAAAAATATTTAAAAGCTTGTAAAGAATAAAAAATGTATGGGTTACTTTAAGTTATCTCAAAACCCTTACTAAAATTCTGTTCAGGGGAAATAGAAAAATGTATCAATGCAGAAAGAGATTTATTGTGACTAAAGTAAAACCTCAGTGTCCTGAGCATACTAATCTAAATACAAGGCAAGGTGGGCCAGAAAGCACTGAATCCAGGAATTATGAAAAAGAAGACTGAAGCTGAAATAAAAGGGACGAGTTGTTGGTGAGGTTTCTGGAACCAACGTGTTCCTGTAAATGTTATTATGTGTTCATTTTAAGTGGAAGATGTGGGGGAATTCAACCTTCCCACTGTTACACTTCTGCCAAAGCTTAA
Source organism: Sturnira hondurensis (assembly GCF_014824575.4). Taxonomy (NCBI): domain Eukaryota; kingdom Metazoa; phylum Chordata; class Mammalia; order Chiroptera; family Phyllostomidae; genus Sturnira; species Sturnira hondurensis. Next base: position 7,811,758 of record NW_028096448.1, on the reverse strand, counting down.
AGCACTAGTAACTCGGTGTATGAAATAGCTGTTTTCTGCTTAAATTATATTTATATTGGCAAACTGCGATGAATCGACTTTTGTGAGGTCAGCTCACCTGGAACTATTAGCTGGGTGACAGAGGACAAGTTACTAACTCCTCCGAGTCTTAATTTCTTCACAGGCCAAATAGCATACAAGCAACCCAAAGAAGTATTGATTGTATTAAATGTAAAAAGTACCTAATTTTGACCCTGATTTACCAGTGATATATTTTAATCCCCTTTCTCTTTTCATTAGGAGTCCTCACCGAAAGTTCCCAAGGAGGAAGGGAAGTTTAGATTCCAAAGGCCACACAGGCAATGGTTGACTGCACCATTTACCATAACTCACAGTGTGTAACCGCTACAGCTAGGATAAAGATGTGAGGACCGGCAGAGAGATGGTAGATATGAAAAGAGTAACAGGAAGTAATCAACCTGCCCTAGAATATGGCTTGACATAAGGGTTCACAGTCAAGAAAGATCCTCGAGACTTTCTGGCCAAAAAATCATAGTCTATGGATCTGATGGCCAGAAATCTGAGCAAGGTGGGGTCTGTGCAAGAAGAGGGGGGGGGGGAATTTATTTAGGATACAGAGATTCTTACCAAAGAAAAATTAACACTTCAGGCCTTGGCCGATCTGAAAAGCCTAACTCATTAGAGCTGCTTCTCTAGGAAGCAGCTCTCAACTGCTTGTTCAATGGAGGAAATGCCCGCGAACATTTCCTGAGTCATTATCAGGACCAAATTTTGTTACTTTTCATGGACACCTTAGGTAACCATTAGACTCCCAATGGGTTTCATTAAATCTTTAGAATTACTTTCCAGAATCAAGAGCATCTATTCCCTCAGATTTGCCTCTTGCAATAAATAGCTTGGGATGAAACTGGGATACTGCATCTCCACAAAAAGAGCATTACAAGAAGAGCAAGGCAACTCTGATCTTCTGTTCCAAACTTTCTAATCTTCTCCCTGCCTTGTTCTGCAAGCTTTGGCTTGATTATTGAGACCTGGATGCCTTTGACAAGCCTCAGTTTTTTGGCCAACACTATATGATTTCTAGAATACCAGATGGCAATAATATGCTGGCAAGCGCCTTGTAAAGTAAAAGTGTTATGCAAATAGAAGCCACTCGATATGGAATAGGTTTGAAGGCAAGTGGTAGATAAGTGTTCTTCCCACTGTCAAAAGAAAGGCTTGTGTTTCTTATTCAGCATCATCCTCTTTCTTTAGTTTCTGATTCTCCTGTCTGCTCTTGTCTCTACACATAAATTTGTCCACAATTAGCCTCAGATTTGTCCAGAAGTCTCTGCTAGGAGTGCAGAGAAACTCCTCACTTCATTATGTCCATAGGAAGGAATGGCAACATACTGAAAATATTACTTTTTTCTGTAATGACCAGCACATTGCAGTCAGGCGCCATCTTTCTTTTAATGCTCTTGGTAAGCAAGAGGTGACTAAAAAGCATGACACATAGGACTGGATTACAAACAATTTCAAATCTGGAAGTATAAAAGAATTTGACCACTTCAGAAGAAAGACTTTGGAAGCCAATGCCAAGTCTTCAAAAATTTACTATCAGAATATCAACTAGGCAGTGTCCTGGCTGCATCAGATCACCAAGATGCTGAATCAATATTGTTCTCCAAGAGCATAGTAGAACATTATGATGTGCTCATAAAAATAAATGTATTATGTTAAATTTATAAGCAATTCCTAAAATAACCAATTTTGTTATCTAAGTCTATCTGTCTTGGGAAAAGTCCACCACTGCTCCTTAAAAAACTCATAGGACCCATATAGACACCACTTTCTGATATATAATAGGTTCTTAACAAATTTTTATAAATAAGTAAGTAAAAAAATAAGAATATTTATGTAACTTGGGTCAGTGGTTTCTCATTTACAAGATTTAATTTAAAATGATAGTATGCTTGTTGTGGCGAGATTTCAATTTCTTTATCTTTAAATTAAAACACTGGGCCTAGAACACTGTCTTATTTTGCCTTACATATTATCTTATGCAAATACCAGGGGGCACTTGAAAAAACACCCAGAATTATATACTGGAGGTTAGGCCCCTTGTAGTATAGGCTTTCTCCACTAGGTGAGTGTTCTAGGAACTCATCTGTATCAGTGTACCAGCTGGTGTTATTGTGAAAGGCTGTGTTTGGCTTCAGTGAATTTTCTTTGAAGACTACTTCAGTGCATTTGCCCATTTCATGGTGGGTGATTTATGAGTGCATCTGCCCACCCCATGCTGAGTGTTCAGCAGTTATGATGTGTATTAATGTATTAAATGTAATGTATTAACGTAACAAAATAAATGTATTAAACTTTTTGACCAAAAACAGCACGACCTCCATGCCCCACCCTCCCATTCACCCAATCTTGCCCCAAGCGATGTTTTTTGTGTGTTCTCAGATGAAAAAAGTCATCAAAGAAAAATGTTCTGTCAATGTGGAAGAGGTAAAAAGAAAAACAGCAGGAATGCTAAAAGGCATCAAAATTGACAAATCCAAAAACTGTTTAAGTGTACTACATTAAATGAAGAGTATTTTGAAAGTGACTGAAGTTTAAACATGTAAGAATAAATGCACAGGTTTTTATAAAAAATCCTGTTGCGGGGGGCGGGGTGGGTTCCCCCTTGTACATACAAACAAATCCTAGCTAAAAATTAACGAAAAATCTTGGAGTCTGCTGGTGGTCAGGACAGGAGTGGGTGCCAGGGTGAAAGGTGTGATTCAACTTCATGACAGTCTCTTTAAGGCAGACATATCTTGGAGCTACTTCTATATAAAGTGTAATGAGGCTGTCTTGTTTAAATTGGGGTAGTGGCATTGTATTCAACCTTCAAACACCCTCAGTCAATTTTCTATGTTCCATTACTTGGAACTTGAGGAAAACCTAATACCTCCCATTTCTCTTAGAATTCCTAAGTTACAGAGAAGTGGGGTGTGGTTTGTAGAGATAAGGAAATAAAGGGGAGCTGAAGTTCTTCAGGGAGAAGCAATGGCTGATCTGGTGAAGGAAAAAGAAATCAAAGAGATGCAGCCATTGCTGGAAGCCTAATTACAGGATTAGAGAGTGCCTAAATCCGTGACTCAAACTCTTTAAGAAATCCTGTAACCCTTTCTCATCTTCTTCTCCTCTCTTTCCAACCGGATACGATCCCAAAGAACTTGGAAAGATCTCTTTTGGCAAACTGGTTTGAGATCTTTGTGTTGCGGTGGGCAGAATTTAAACCTTATGCCTTATACTTTTCTTTCTTGAAAATGTCTTTCTTCCTTTGGGTAGAATTCTTACTGATATTTATTCTTGTTTAGTTTTTACATCAAGGGCTTCTGGATGGTAAATTCTCCCAATTTTTTTTCCTAAAATTATTATCTAACTTTTACATTTTGAAATCATTTGGCTGGTGTTGAAATTTCAAGTTCACAGTTATTTCCCCTTAGACCTTTGAAAAAACTCCCTTCTTTCTTCTTTTTTTTTGTTGCTAATTTTGTGTAGTGTAAATAATCTGCCTCATCTCTGCAATTTGAAATCAGCGTGTTGGTAGCAGTGGAGGTGTGGGATGGAGTGTGAATAAGATGTCAGAGAAATGTGCTAAATCCCTGTGTCATATCCTGTGTGAGAGGCTCTTATATATCTTGTCACTTTCCTCTTTCCTCAAAATTTGTTTTCTTAAGTACTCGATGTTTTTAAACATAAAGAAAATAATGTGACTTCCCTGTATCCATTATCTAAATTCAATACATTAATATTAATGCTAATATTTTATGACATTGATAAAGCTTTTTTTAATATATAGAAGTAAAATCTTATAGACTCAATTAAGTCAATCCTTCTTCACTCATTTGATTACATTTTCTCTCCCTTCTCACTATTTACCAGAGAACAGAGTAGCTGTCCACCTGTCAACAACTCAGGGTCTGAGGCAGTCAAAAGTGACCAAATGGTGGCCAGCAGGAAAGACACCACAACCATGCCAAGGCAAGCAGAGCTGAGAGAGGGGGAGTTTCTGAAGAATCCGTTAGCATGCCCTGGGAGAGAGAGGGCAGCGATTGTGCATTTGCCAGATCCAGGTGGCACCAATGTGCGTGATGGCCACACCAGAAAAGCACACCATTTTTGCCATTACTCTCTCTCCCTTTCTCCAAGAGTGCACAGGTCTTTTAAATTAAATCTGTGTCACTGATTCAGTCATGCTCCCAACAGGAAACAGATGGCACTCTCAAAACAGTATAATTTGAGCAGGGTTTATTTACAACAGGACTGTTTACAAAGATGTGGGTATACAAAAACCTCAAGTTACAGAAAGGCAGCCCAGGGCTAAGAGCAGCTGGGTAGTTAACCTCCAAATCCAAATCACTGGTGGAGGGAAAGCTTACTGCAACCCAGAGGAGAGAGAGTTAGGCAGCATCGCTCCTTTGAGGCCAGCAGTAAACCATTATGGGACAGAGCCAGCTTACCTCTTGGGCTGAATGCCAAGAGAATAAATCCCCTAGTATCAATTTCCTAACTCAGTCTGATCCCTGCTGTGGCTCTATCATGAAGCCAGAGGGCAATGGAAACCATCTACAGAAATCAATATAGGTCAGTCATAAGTTTACATGCCAATAATGTTTTAGTAGCATTACGAAGTTTACTGTGATATTTCATTGTTTAGCTCTAAATACTTTGCAAGTTCTATTATCATTTTTTTGACCCAATGACTGTGTACAGATGAATTTCTAAATTTTCAAATTTGTAACTTTATGGCTATCTTTCATTATCGAATGCAAATTTTCTTGTTTCAAATCAGAAAGCATAGTTTCTATTATACAACTTTGTTTTTTTCTTGGGTCTTTTGTGATTTAGTACCTGGTCAGTTTTAAAATGTTCAGTATGGGCCTGGCCAGTGTGTCTCAAAGTCTGTTGGAGCTTTGTCCCATAAACCCAGAGGTTGTAGGTCAGGGCTGGTGTGGCAGGCAACTGATCAATGTTTCTCTTTCACATCAGTGCTGCTCTCTTTCTCTCTTCCTTCCTTCCTCTCTCTGTAAAAAATTAGTAAGCGTGTCCTCGGATGAAAATAAAAATAAAAATTTTAGTATGTGTTCGGTAAGTTTGTATAGTCACTAATTGTTGATTACAGAATTCAATATGCATCCATTAAATCTAGCTTATTAATTCTTGTATATTCTTTTTCTTTTCTTAAGAATTTTAGAGTTTTATTTGTTGAAATTTGTTTTTTGCGAGTTTCATCAACATTTATAACTTCACATTCTTTAGTTTCTTGAGATCCTGTCAATCTATATTTTTAATAATATATATTATGTAAAAGTAGACTATATGTCAAAAGCACTTTGCATGGTTATGTTAACCTTACAAACATTTTCTTTCATCATTATAATAATTTCCTTTGTACTTAACACTTCTTTCCTGGGAGTGTATTTTATCTGCTATTAACATGACTAAACAAGCTTTATTTATGACAATTTTTTCTCATACATAATTTTCCTCCTTTAACTTTCAAAGCACATGTATACTTTTGTTTTAGGTATCTCATAAAAATATGTAGCTGAATTTTATTCTATATTTTGGTTACTGACAAAAAATAACAAGTGATTTATATCTACTTACTTTTTACTTTTACTATATCTATTTACTCTAAATAATGGACCTTACTAGTATTTGTGGAATCTTTTTATTCTTCAGCTATGCTTTCTTTGCTTTACTCTTCTCCTTTCCTGCCTTTCATTAAATTGACAAGACTTAATTCTTTCCTATCTCCTTCCTTCCCTCCCTCCCTCCTTTTCTTCCTTCCTTTTTTCTCTTTTTATACTAGGTTGGAGTTTATATGTTTATTGATATTACTTCTATTTTCTTATGACATTTTAAATTCAACAATGTCTAAATTTAAGTTATTTACTCCCACGAAAAGTACACCAATATGCTTCAAACTTTACATTTTCCACTTCGTTATTACTATTTTGTGTTTTATTTCCACCTTGTTTACAAACCCCACCAAAATTATTTATTTGAATTGTTATGGCTATTTAGAAGTGATGCTTCTTTAGTTTTATACATGTTTCTTTGCTAATTTTTGCTTTGTGAGTACTTTTTTTCTTGAACTTTTGCTTCTTTCTTTGGGCTGAATTTTCTTGCTACTGATGATATTCATTCTTCTGTAGTCTTACAGGACTTGTGCATGGTAAATTCTTTCAATGTTTTTCTAGAACTATTATCTCAATAATAATATTATTATTATCTCAATAATAATATTTTGAGATATTATTATTTTGATTATTAGAAAGATAATAACTATTATTATTTTCTGTTATTATTTTCATCAATATTTTTCCTAAAATTATTATTTCACTTTTCTTTTTGAAAACTTTGGCCAATGTTGAAATTCTAAGTTCACAGTTATTTTTCATCAATCCTTTGAAAAATCTCATTTAATTGTCTTTTGGCCTCCTTGTTGTTAAATTTTGTTTATTGTAAGTAATCTAATCGACTTCATTTCTCTATTTGCTTTCATGAGTTTAGAAGACTGGTTTCTTCAATTTCTTCACATATGTTTAGACGCAGGGTCATTTTTGAACATTTCTTGTTATACTTTTTCCATCTGGGAATTTATGATTTTTCTCTGTGCCAGAAAACCCTCATCCATTATTGTTTCAAATAATCTTCTTGTCCCATTCTTTCCTACTTCTTTTTCTGGAAAACCTATCATCTGTACTTTGGTCATTCTGTCATCTATATATTGACCTCTTTTTGCTGCTTAGTATTACTCATTATTATTATCCTCATCTCAGTCATCCAATTCATTAATTTTCTCTGCAGTTGTGTTTTTCTGCTGTTTAACTTGACCATTGAGTTTTATTTCAGTGATTATTGTTTATACTGAGATATTTTACAAATATGTTTCCCTCTCTCCCATAGAATCATATTTTTTAATTTTGGTGTTTATATTCTTTTTTGTCTCTTTAATCATTATGCTCATTGTATGTGTATTATTTCTTTTAGATGCTCTTCTATGGAAAGTTCTGACTCTTCCTCATGGCTGACCATTTTGTTGGGTGACTGGTAATTTTTGAAAAATTTTGACCTCATCTTCCAAGGAGCTATTTTATCTATTAAAAACTTAACTCACAATGGATTTTGTTTTCATAAAACAGCTTTATTTTTATCTGTTTTTAGTTTATTTATTTGTGGATATTATTTATTTTTAAGTATATTATATTGATTATGCAATTACAGTTGTATCATTTTTTTCTCCCCTTTATCCTCCTTTGCCCTGTGCCTCCCCCATGCTCCAGCATTCCCCTCCTCCACAGTTCATATTCATGGGTCATTCATGTTTTTTGCTTTCTCCATTTTCTATTTTTAATTTCCCCTTGTCAATTTTGTGCTGACTAACAATGCTTCTTATTCCCTGTACTTTTTCCCTCCATTCTCCTCCCCAACTCCATTGATAACCCTCCACATGATCTTGTTTCTGTGATTCTGTTCCTGTTCTAGTTGTTTGCTTAGTTTTTTTCCTTCAGTTGTTAATAATTGTGAGTTTGTTGTAATTTTACTGTTAATCGTTCTAATCTTCTTCTATTTCTTAGATAAGTCTCCTTACCTAAGGAGACTTATATAATATAGTATAATATAATATAATATAATATTTCATATAATAAGGGGTTGGTGATGATGAACTCCTTAAACTGGACCTTATCCGGAAAGCAGTTTATCTGCCCTCCCATTCTAAATGAAAGCTTTGCTGGATAAAGTCATCTAGGATATAGGTCCTTGCCTTTTGTGACTTGGAATATTTCTTTCTAGCTTTTTACCTATCAGGTTTCTTTTGAGAAATCAGCTGATAGTCTTATGAGAACACCTTTGTAGGTAACTATCTCCTTTTCTCTTGCTGCTTTTACTTTTCTCTTCTTATCTTTAATCTTGGGTAATTTTATTATGATGTGCCTTGGTGTGTTTCTTCTTGGATCCAATTTCTCTGGGATTCTCTGAGCTTCCTGGAATTCCTGGAGGTCTATTTCCTTCACCAGATAGGGGAAGTTCTCCTTCATTATTTGTTCAAATAAGTTTTCAATTTCGTGCTCTTCCTCTTCTCCTGGCACCCCTATGATTTAGATGTTGGCGTGGTTAAAGCTGTCACAGAGGTTTCTCAGTCTCTCTTCATTTTTCTGAATTCTTGTTCCATCATTCTGTTCCAGTTGGGTGTTTATTTCTTCCTTTTGTTCCAAATCATTGATTTAGTCCTAATTTCCTTTCCTACACTCTTGGTTCCCTGTATATTTTCCTTTATGTCACTTTGTATAACCTTTATTTCTTCCTTCATTTTGCAACCAAACTCAAAAATTTCTGTCAGCATCCTGATTACCAGTGTTTTGAACTCTGCATCTGATAGGTTTTCTATCTCCTCATCTCTTAGTTCTTTTTCTGGAATTTTCATGTGTTCTCTCATTTGAGCCATATTTCTTTGTCTTGGTGCAACTGTTATGTTGTAAGGGGCACAGCCTTAGGTATTCCTCAGGACAGGGTAACCCTTTTCTATGCATTGTGGCACTTTATGTGGGGGAGGGGTCATAGAGGGAACAATGCCAGTTGTTCAGCTCTTGTCCTATTTTCCATCACTTGCCATGCTTTCCACATGTAGATTGTGCCCTTCCAGGTGCTGATCCCAGGTGAGTGAATTTGTGTACATTCTAGGACCCTGCAGGCCTCTCCAATGGACTCTCCTGTGAGACTGGAAAAAACTCCCAGATACTGGGAGTTTCTCCTACCACCTCAGCCTCCACAGGTTCTTACAGCCAGAGGTTTTGAGTCTTTAGTTTCCCATGCTAAATCATGGGTTTCATGGTCTGTCTCACTCTTCAGTTGTTCCTCTGGGCTTATCTGTGTGCAAATGTGGGACTGCCTGGTCAGCCACCCCCTGCTTGTTCCACAGCCTTACCTCATCCCCTCTGCCTGGGCTGCCCATCTCCGCCCCTCCTGCTAGTCTGGATGAATGTTTCTTTAACTATTTGGTTGTCAGACTTCCATGCAGCTTGATTTTCTGGCAGTTCTGGTTGTTATTTTTCTAAATTGGTTGTTATCCTTCTTTTAGTTGTGTGAAGAAGCAAAACATTTCTACCTATGCCTCCGTGTTGGCCAGAAACGACTTTATTAATAATCAGGTACATTTTATTTTCTTATGGGTGTGAGATAAATTCAATTTAAGATAAATTTTTATGCATTAATTTATTATTTGTGATTCTTGAATTTGTTGGTAGCAGGAATTCAGATATTTTTTACTTTTCTCCCCACAAGAGTTTTAGGTTGAACTTGTTCTCGTCTAGTTTTCATATAGAGAGCAACTCTTAGGAGAACATGTCTTTGCACAGAGGTTTAAGTTATAGGCCTTCTCCTTTTGTGAGCTCAAGGCCACATCTCCTTATTTCATTCTTAGCTAGCTCTGTTGTGTATATGCTTATCTAATGTCCCTCAGACCTCCATAGCATTATCTGAATTTGAAACTTTGGTTTTCCCTTTCTTGTTTAACAACATGAGCATTTTCCTCCTTTTTTATTTTGAGCTTTGTTAAACTAAAATTATCATTTTGTTGTTATATTGTATTACTCTGTGTTTGCAGGAAAAGTCAGGTACACATTCCAGCTCGGGCAACTGTAATGTTTACTGTTAATGTATTTGACAATTTTGTGAGGCAGTGATATTTTTAATGTCTTATAAAATGTCACAAAACATATATAGTGTACAATGTTCTAATCTGGGAATATGGAAGTATACAGAGGTAACTAAATTACAGTTCATAATCTCAGTGAGATGTATGATCATTATAATTGAAGGTGAGAATTTTTTAAATAAAGGCATAAGTAAAGCAATAAAACAATACTGGAGCACAGAAAGAAAACTTTGCTCTCCATTTATTTTAGACAGGGTGTGGAAATGAATTTTGAAGTACTGATAATAACTTGCCCAAATTCAAAAAACTGTGAAAGGTAGAACCAGAATACATGTTCCACTTTTCTACTGCTTTTAAGGTATCAATAATGGCTATAGCTTCAATAAAAGAATTAAATAGTAAGCAGTGGACAGTTGAATTAGTGTGCTGATTACATGTCAGGCTTATAAATAAACTTTTAAAAAATATTCTTCAGAGAGCCTTGCACACCTCACTCCCAACTACATTTGAGAAGACGTCTTTTTGCTCTAAGCCTGAGCTTTCTTCTGCCACTNGAAATGAATTTTGAAGTACTGATAATAACTTGCCCAAAATCAAAAAACTGTGAAAGGTAGAACCAGAATAAATGTTCCACTTTTCTACTGCTTTTAAGGTATCAATAATGGCTATAGCTTCAATAAAAGAATTAAATAGTGAGCAGTGGACAGTTGAATTAGTGTGCTGATTACATGTCAGGCTTATAAATAAACTTTTAAAAAATATTCTTCAGAGAGCCTTGCACACCTCACTCCCAACTACATTTGAGAAGACGTCTTTTTGCTCTAAGCCTGAGCTTTCTTCTGCCACTACTTACCCAGCACTGAGGACAGAGAAATCAGGGGCTAAATAAAGGTGGGTTGTGAACTAGAAATTGGGGTTTTGGGAAGTCTGAGGTTATAGACAATAGGAGAAAGAAGGCCTAGTAGGAAGAGAATTTAATTCCAAAGTAGAGACTTGGTAGAGTTTTATACTCAGTGGGAGGAAGGAAGGTAATATCTGGGACAGCTTATAGCCTTGCTGAACAAAGACTTTATATGGAAAAAATTTAGGGAGCTGTAGCCAAGCCTCCTGCTGTTCCCCCCTATTGATGAGCAGAGGGGCTTTTCAGAGAACTCACCTTAATTTCCTGCCCAGTTGGCAGCCTTTAAATTTTTCAATAAGTTTTATGTTAAATAAAGTTGCTTTTCTCCTTTAAGTGCCAATTTTGTCATGTGATTATATGCATGTTTTTGATCTGAAAAGTGCTCTGAAAGGCATTAATTATTTCATCTGATATTAATGCGAAATGAAAAACAAAAAATGGGGCAGGCAGATTCGCTACACTGACAATGTTTTGTAGCTAATTGGATTTATTGGGCAGGAAGATGTGTCAGAAAAAATCTTAAGTTTTCGCTTCAGCAAATATGTCTGAGGCCTCCTATTAACCCACTATTGTTTTCTTTTCAGGAAACAACATAAGCATAGAAAAAGTTCTGCTTTGTGTGGCTTGGCCAAGCTTAACAATTTAACCTGAGCTGATCATGAGACTTCATAAACCTGCCCACTGGTGCTCTGTTTCTTAGCATCCTAAAAGAATTTCAGTTTTCTGAACATTCACAATCCTTCCACTATTAAAATACAATTCATTATCAGCTAATAATTTAGGAGTTGACAGCTATGGATGAAAAATACGTAGATCAAATAAAAGAGGTTTTCAAAGAACAACATGGGGCAATGAAAAGAGAATTGCGGGACATTATTTATGTATTATATGTATATTAAGTTGAAACTGTATCTTCAGCCCAGATCTCTCCCCCTCCTCCACCTACTGGATGCTTTGTCTGCTGGTTGCATATATGCCCTCAACTCAGTATGTCCAGAATTGAGTTGAGAATCTTGCTACCCTCCCATCCATATCTGACTTTTCTCCCCATATTCCATAAGTGAGGAATGACATCACCATTTAACCAAACCCCCAACCTAGAAACTTGGGAAAAAAGTCAAAATTTTGACTCCTGTGTTATTCAAGTCCTGCACTGTAATAACACAATTTGCTATCATGTATGGAGTACCTCCTGTATGGCAGGCTCTGTAGTAGGTGAACACATGCTATCTCATTTAATATTAAGGTGTATACCTGCCCTCTGTGAAACCTGCCACGATTCTGCTTTTGAGACAAGGAAACTGAAGCTTGGAGAGGGTGACGCACTCACGATCATACAGGCAGTGAGTGGCAGAGTCGTGGCACAGCTTCCAGTTTCCTGGATGTGCCTGCAACTTTCCTTCTCCACCTCTTTGTCTGTCGAACCCTTTCTCACATTTCTGACGGGACTCAGCTTAAGAGACGTTTCCTCCATGATCTCTGGTCTTCCAAACCTGGACTGGATGCCTCTCCTGTTTCCATCTCTCTTCCCTTGTGATTGTCCTTATTGACTGCATGATATCTCTGTTTAATTGCTTAAATCCTTTCTGTTGTAAGCTTTGTGGGGGTGAAGACTGAGCTATTTCCTTTGCCATCAAATTTCTAGACATAGCCTGTAGCAGATATGAGTATTAGTTTAAAGAATGGAAGAATGATGGGGAAATAGAAACACAAATTTTGTTGATATCTGAATTACTGCCTAGAGCTGGCCCTTTAATATTTTCCCTTTTCTAGAACCCTTTCTTGTCCTTAGAGCTGTTCCATCTTAGGTCTCCTGCGTAAAACTCATTGCCAGACTCTACAAGTTTCTCACTTGTAGAGAGCAAATATTTACCTTGTTTATTTCGCAAAGCAAAATGTTTTGCTGCTCGATGTTTTATCATGTAAGTTCAGAAGGAACATGGCTGTCTTGTTTATCCTTCCTTTGTGGTGCCATTTCACAGGATTATAGAGTGTCCGTTGTTCAAATGGAACTTGGAAACCATTTAATTAAATCCCTCAGAGGAAACAGAGTCCCAGAAGGATAAAGCAATTTTCCCAAGATCCTTCTGTGGGCCAGGAGTAGTGTATCTCTCTTTTATTCACTCTGTCTCTCCATAGTTTTGTCTTTCTGGGGGTCAGTTTGACCTCCACTTGGGAAGGTAGCACAACTACTAGTTCGAGTTTTACCAACCTGCCTCCTGGACAATCAAGAGGGCTTCAGCGCTGTGCTTCACCTCAGCCAAAATGCTGACTGCCAGAATAAAAGGCCTTCCATTATCTGGTGTTATAACCTTAGAGCAGCCAGCAGAATGACACGCTAAAAAGCAAAACACTGAACAGAACAACAGCCAATTCTGTCACCCATCCAAGGATTTGTAGCTCAGCCATGACATCTGGCAAAAGTATTTGTGGAGTCCAGCGTCGCACCCACTGAAACCGTGGACTCACATCTGGAGTCTAGACGGGGAGGCTCTCTGAGCCTCTTCACACCTCTCGTACCTCTCCCTGGCGCTCTCGCTTTACCCCTGTAGACTTTGCCAAAGATATTTTTTTCTTTCTCTATCTGCCTCTCTCTTCTGATTTTATTCTCTTCTTTCATTTATTTTTTTCTCAAGTCATTTTTTGCTTAAGTTTTTCCAGATACTTGTAACCTTTGTTAGGGAAAGGGTGGGCTGGGATGGGAGTAAAAGACAGAAAACTGTACTTGAACAATAATTAAATTAAAAATATTAAAAAAAAGATTCCCCTAACAATGACAGGCATAATGTCTAAGCGGATGGTGTCCTAACAAGACTCCTGTACAAGATCTTTTACTAACAAGCTGCATGACGTTAAAGACCGTGTCACCGTACTTGATCTTTCTATTCTTTAAAACGAAAAGGCTGAACCAAATTTGCCACAGTCTAACTTTTCCTAAAGCTACAGAATTATTTCTTCAAAGAAAATCTAATGGGGACCTCCATAGTGAGAAAATATTGGAGAAAAATTTTCCTGGTTAATGTTGGAGGGGGACGGAATAATGGCTCTACCTTTAGAGTTCCTAAAGGATGTTGGGAGCAGTAGAGTTCCTTCAGTCCACAGCAGGAAAACCCCTGGTCTGGATAACCTTGAGGTATCTCCTATTTGGTAGGTATGTCAAAAACAGTCATTACCATCACATGGTCTCTTTGCCCTCTTACATCCTTCAGCCTCTTGCAGTTAGCATTACAATGTGAGTGGTTCTGGCCAATGTGTGCAGAAATGATTTGTCCCCTATAAGATGAGGGGGGAAAACCCTCACATATGATTTGATTCTTCATACTCTTCATACTCTTGCTCCTGTGACCAAACAAGCTGCCTATTGCACAGAGCGTAGCTATCACATTACGGACCCCTGGTCATCCCAGGTTCTTGAATGACTGTGTGGACCAGTGATTCTTGTGCTGATGCAAGGGACATGGTGTGATTAAAATATAACACTTAAGTGTGCTAAATCAATGAGATATTGGGGTCAGTTTTGTGCTGGAATGAAGCTAGTTTATGTTGATTAAGGTAGCAGGCAAGGAGAACAAAATTAGGAAAACAAGAACACTGAGATGTTAGGTCTTATCCAATTGTTTGCATATGTACAGCCATTTCTTTTTATGGGGTTATACCATTAGACAAAACCAACAGTCCCCATACTGGTTTATTTAAATGAAATTTAGTACAAAGGGGTCTCTTAAATACTATAAATAGGAACAAATTGAATGTTATTCATCTAGAGCTGCTTAAATCCAAATTATTTTTAAACAAAACTTTTTTATCAGAATAGAAATCCATATATTTTGACAGAATCCTATACCCTGTAGATAAATTGTTAGGGCTAGCCTGTCTTCTTTGGATAGGAGGGAGTCAGAAGTTGGAGCAAAGACTGCCTTTCTACTGATACTCTTGAGATCTTCTCTGTCTCCCAGTTCCTTGTCTGCCCCCCTCTGCTACCACCAAGGGTCCTGCTAGCCAAGGATTGTTATCAGCAGGTATAAATACTCTAGCTCTTTTCTGAGTGCAAAGGGGAAGCGGGGATAGTTGAGAATCACATGTTCTACACCAAATTTCTGAATTCCCCAGTAGGATCAAGCTCCAATTACTCAATGGGGTAAATGGTATAACAACACACCCTTTATAATCTCCCTGTCTCTGTCTCACCCCTTTTCTCCTATTGTTATTTCTTGGTATCACACCTGAATAAACCAATTGAACTTTATCCCTTATCTGAAGGCTTTTGGGGAAACTCATAAGTTCCCCCAAACTCATAAGTTTGGGGCTTTCGTAAGTTCAGATTTTATGTCTCTCTGGGAGATTTTGAAACGTCATGGACTCTTTGGCTAAATGACAATTTCAGACAAGCAGGTAGGCTCTTTTAAATGGCCATCACAAGAGAATTGAATTTTTAATGAAAGTTCCATTACACCTTCTACTGTGGAACCATCAGTGTGGCTCCTAAAACGATTAAAGAGATTGCTTGAACTCATCCCTCACTTGTTAAAAAAAAAAAGCTTGTAAGAATACACATTTTTTTTCAATTTTTTTATTTAATTATTTTTCAAGTATAGTTTTCTGTCTATTACTCCCATCCCATCCCACCCCCCCATCCTCCCCCCTCCCTCCCATTTCCACCCTTCTCAGTTGTTGTCCATGTATCCTTTATATAGGTTCCTCTAAATCCCTCCCTTATTTCCCCTGAAATTCCCTCCCCTCTCCCCTCTGGTCACTGTCAGCCTGTTCTCTATTTCAGTGTCTTTGGTTATATTTTGCTTGCTTGTTTGCTTTGTTGTTTAGCTTCCTGTTAGAGGTGAGATCATATGGTATTTGTCCTTCAACACCTGGCTTTTTAAAAATATATTTTATTGATTATGCTACTACAATTGTCCCATTCCCCCCCTTCACTCCCCTCCACCCTGCACACCCCCTTCCACCCTCATTCCCCCTCTTTAGTTCATGTCCATGTGTCATAAGTTCTTTAACTTCTATGTTTCCTATACTATTCTTACCCTCCCCCGTGTCTATTTTCTACCTACCATCTATGCTACTCATTCTCTGTACCTTCTCCCCCTCTCTCCTCCTTCCACACCCCTGTTGCTAACCCTCCATGTGATCTCCATTTCTGTGGTTCTGTTTCTGTTCTAGTTGTTTGCTTAGTTTCCTTTTGTCTTTGCTTTAGGTGTGGTTGTTAATAACTGTGAGTTTGCAGTCATTTTACTGTGCATACTCTTTATCTTCTTTTTCTTAGATAAGTCCCTTTAACATTTCATATAATAAGGGCTTGGTGATGATGAACTCCTTGAATTTGATCTTATCTGAGAAGCACTTTATCTGCCCTTCCATTCTAAATGAAAGCTTTGCTGGATAGAGTAATCTTGGATGTGGGTCCTTGCCTTTTATGAGTTGGAATACTTCTTTCCAGCCCCTTCTTGCCTGCAAGGTCTCTTTTGGGAAATCAGCTGAGTCTTATGGGAACTCCTTTGTAGGTGACTGTCCCCTTATCTCTTGCTGCTTCTAGAATTCTCTCCTTCATTTTAATGTTGGCTAATGTAATTATGATGTGCCTTGGTGTGTTTCTCCTTGGGTCCACCTTCTTTGGGACTCTCTGAGCTTCCTGGACTCCCTAAAAGTCTATTTTCTTTGCCAGATTGGGGGAAGTTTTTCTTTGTTATTTGTTCAAATAAGTTTTCCACTTGTTGCTCTTCCTCTTTCCCTTCTGGTACCCCTATAAATTGGAAGTTGGAACATTGAAAGATGTCCTGAATGTTCCTAAGCCTCTCCTCATTTTTTTGAATTCTTGTTTCTTCCTTCTTTTCTGATTGGTTATTTCTTTCTTCCTTCTGATCCACTCCACTGATTTGAGTCCCAGTTTTCTTCCCATCACTACTGGTTCCCTGTACATTTTTCTTTATTTCGCTTAACATAGCCTTTATTTTTTCATCTAACTTGTGACCAAATCCAAACAATTCTGTGAGCATCCTGTTTACCAGTGTTTTGAACTGTGCATCTGATAGGTTGGCTATCTCTTCATTGCTTAGTTGTATTTTGATCTGTTCTTTCTGGAGCTTTGATCTTTCATTTGGGCCATTTTTTTGTGTCTTGGAAGGCCTGTTACATAGGGGGGAGCAGAGCCTTAGGTGTTTACCCGGGCAGGTCACCCCACATCACTCTGTTGTGATGCTGTATGTGGGGTAGAGGTCTGAGATGGAACAATGGCATTTGCTCTGCTCTCTGCCAAATTTCAGTCACTTTCAAATTGGGCCCTTCTGGTGCTGATTCCTGGGTGGGTGATTTTGTGCATGTTCTAGGACTCTGTGGGTCTCTCCAATGAATTCTCTTGCAAGGCTAGGAGTTTCCTCCTGCACCCCAACCCTCACAGGTGTTTGCAATCGGCGGTTTGATGCTTTATTTCCCAGTGCTGGGATCCTGGGTTGCGTGGTCTGTCTCACTCCCCAGTTTTGCCTGGTTTATCTGAGCACAAATGTGGGACCACTCAGTCTACCAGCCACCTTGTACACCTCACCCCTCCACAATCTGCCACCTTGCTGGGTCTACCTACTGCCACCTGACCCACTCAAGGTCTGCCAGCCACCACTTTGCTACCTCCCTCTCCACTTGAGGGATGAGAAAATAAACATTTCTCCCTGTTTGTTTTTTATTATTCTGTGATTTTTATTGAAAATATTTCCTTTTGATTTCTAATATTGAAAAGAAATGTTTATTTTGCTTTAGTGTTATTAATAGTTTGTTTTATCTCCTGTGTCTCATTGTTTTTAGAACACTAATATACAACAAAGTATGGTACTTAAAAAAAATTATGTAACTGTTTACAAAAGACCTAGGCACTAGATGCTCTGTAAGAAATATAGAGCCAGGCAATAGACCAACCTTGATTTTTATATTAATAAAGATGCAGATAAAATATCATAATTATGCATTTTAATGGCCGTTTATGAACTTTAAGATTCTTTAGCAAGTCTGTCTATCTGTTGCAAAGTAGTAGTGCCCACCACAATTTCTATTTCTTCACAGATAATTGAAATATAGTTAAATGTGCAGTTTTAAAGAAAGATGGTATACACATGAAATGTGCTATGAAAAAGGACTTCTTAAGAGAGAAATGAAAAATACAATTATAGAAAATTTTAAAAGATTTACAATCTATGTCTACAAAATATAAGAGTGTGCATCATACCTTTAAATGTAAATCCACGTTATTTATCTAATTCATGATGTACACATAGGAAAAGAGTTAACTTGATTTCCAATATCTTAAATTTCGGAGAAAAATAGCACCTGGTAACCAAAAGGCTATCTTTTGATTCATCTGGGTTAATACTGAGAAAGATGGAACAGACTACTCCTTTACTCTCTTCCCAAACCTACAAATTTTGCCATGTATCTCAAACAAACAGAGTTTTACATAAGCCTCTTCACTGTTTCCATCAAGCTCTCCAGCACACATTCAATCACTCTCCTTTCCTATTTAGGAATAAGCACTTGTGGAATTTTGCTGAAAATTTCTTATTGTGCCTTTGAGATTAATCCTCTCTGTTAAGTGAGGATGGATGGAAATAATTAACCTTTCACTTGGTATTAAAAGAAAAATAGTAGAATATCGGTAGCGCTTACTTTCTTTATAGACTATTATTTCTATTGTCTCCATCTCATTTCTGTTCCCACATGTGACCATCTGGTTTGCTGAATGCAGCTGTTCACTTATGTCATTTGCATGACTACAAGTCCAAAGAGCATAATGGGAGATGAAGGAAACCATGCACATGTTAGAAGGGGAGAGCTGAGTTATGTACCTCAAGAGTTCTCATTTTGGTTAATTTTAGAAAATGTATAGCATATCTCTGCTGGGCAATGTGATTGTTACATCATTGTTCTGACCTTAGAAAGGAAGTATGGGTACAGTGATTGGTATTTGGGAAAAGAAACATGTTTGTGGTATTACATGTTCAAATGACATGGAATTTAATATGTACAAATAAATAGCCTTTGACTTTATGACACCTCCAATCTAATCTTGGGAAATGAAGTCTTTATAATGTAGTGCCTGCCATTAACTGTTAGATACATAATTCTACCTTCTGTGGAATCTTGAGGACTTCTTAGCCCCTGTGAATCTGTATCATAAGGAGAAAGGGCTTTGGATGAAGATCCAGAAATCTGTGTTTTAACAAGCCCCAGAGAAAATTCTGATGACTGCTAGAGTTTGAGAACCACATCATAACACTTCACCTATTAGCTTCAAGTGATGTTTCTTTACATGCCCTTAGACCCAGCTGTGCTGTGTGGTGGTGTTGTTTTAACTGCCTCCATTCCTTTTGCTTTTCTAGATGTTCAATGCCTCCTCCTGGAAAACTGAAATAATCCACAACAAATATTTCTGCCTTTAACACCTACTCCCTCTTGATCTTTTAGTCTTTCTTAAACATCCCTTTTATCATAGTATCTTGCTTCAAGTCCCCAGACTTCCCCATGCCACCTGGAAAACATCCAGCGGCCCTGCTCTGTTCTTTATTCCATCTTGTACAAGCTTCTGACATACCTTAATTTACTTCTTCTTCCCTCCCAACTTGATTCTTACTCTGGTGAGGTTTATTTTCTTAATTTTGATACCATTCCTTGCACATATTTCTCCTCTGTATTTTTGTATATACTCATCTTTCAGGTCTACCTCATTCTCCATTCTGCTTCTGTTCCCAGCTGTCCAATCCTAATCACCTTTCAAAGCCCTCTTCCTCCAGGAAGATATTCCATAGCCTTTTCACCCTGATCTCTTCCTTTCTCTCCTCTGACAACTGCTCATACACTATCTTATATTATTCTATGCATATTGTCCCCATGAACAACAATTTTGATTTCTACTTCTTTGTATCTTTTCACTTAATCACTATATGACACAGACTTGTGTTTGAAAAATGTTCTGACCTTTAAATAACTCCCAAGTTTTGAAAAATAGATGAAAGACATCTTCAGCTAAAGACATCTTCATGCGGTTCACATGATTGAAACATTATTTAATATTTTAATCATAATTTATTGTAACAAATGAAAAGTATAATACTGCTTTTGGGTGAAGACAATTGTGTGATAAGAGCTTCCCTATAGGAGCAGGGAGTCCCTGATGTCTTGCAGCAGTGATCAGGATAAGAAAAAGGGGCACAGTTTTCAGGTGTATCAGAGAGTTACAAACAGTCTGGAGACATAAAGATAATGTCCCGAGGTTGTTGTCAATAATGTAAAGACCAAAGAAGAAGACAAAAAGATAAAAAAGGAAGGAAGGAAGGAAGATGGAAGGAAAGAAGGAAGGATCTTATCTCTTTCTGCTTGCCTTTGCTGCTGCAAAGGAAAAATATTTTAGAAAAGAGAAAATAACAAACATCAACTATATGATACAAAAAATAATTTCTGATTGTAAATTTTAGATAAAGCCCTGACCAATGTGATATTGGTTAAGTCACTTTGCTCTTTGGTTCTTGGAGCTTTTACCTCTCAAATGAAGATAATAATACCTGTTCTTCAGGGTTGCTGTAAAAATTCAAGAACATAACGACTGTCCCTAGATCAGAGCTTGGAAAATTAAATCCTTGTCATTCCGGGGCTGGTTTCAGGACCAGGTGTGCAATGTGGAGCTCTCATCACATCAAGGAGTATGACAGCCTTTGTTCCTGTGTTATACATTTCCCCCTTACTAATAGAGCTTTCTGGCCCCCTGGAGCTGTGAAGAGACAAAAGTTAAATACTTGCACAGGTATGAGAAAAATAGCATGACTATACCTGCATTAGAAACAACAGATGCTCTCCCTGGGAATCACTGGAGACAGAAAAACCAAGGCCCATTTATTTTTGGAAGATATCATTGCAACATCTATGGGTTTACTGAGTGCCTGCCATGTGCCAGACAACAAGCAAGGTGCATTATTATATGTTATCTAATTTTTTTCTTATCACAATTTTATGATGTAGGTAGTAGCCACCCATGGTTACAATTTCATCTGTGCAGAAAGCCATCACAAGTCTGTGAAGTAGGTAGAGGGAAAAAGGAAGAGAATAAGTAGATTCCCCAACAGCCAAACAGATATGTTTTATGACAAAATCATGCTCTTTCTAATGTATCAGGGTGCCATTCTGAAGTCAGCCTGACCTAGTAGAAGAAACCATCCACAATAAAAAGTGAACTCAAGCCTATCATATAGAGTATTTATTACAAGGAGGAACTGCATTATTGGAGCTCTTGGTTCCTTAACTTTGGAATAAGCTATGCAGAAATGTGCAGGCTAAGAATATTGAAGAGCAGAAATTAATAAAGATGTAACACGTCTATTCATAGAATACAGACTCACAAAATTGTCAAGCAATGGAATATCTCCTGTCTTCAAATCTAGCTTCAAGGATTACTGGCATAGATCACTCCGTCTTAAAAAATACTGGGTCTTTTTCTCCACCATTGACCCATTAGGTATGTAGTGGTATTGGTACATCAGAGGGGGTCTTTGCATATTGGTTAATCAACTATTAGACAAGTATGGAATATTCTATCTGTCCATCTTAAGCACTAACATGGAGTCCCTCTTGCAACTTCATTTGGTCCCTTGACTCAACATGCCTCTGGCCTTAGAATATCATCAAGTATCCTAAACCTATATCTTTTTCCCTAAGCTGTCCCCAGATACTGAAAACCCTTGAATTTTGTGAAGGTCCTCATAAAAGGAGCTCCTTTTGTCATTCCTCCTGCAAAAAAAAACAAGTTATTTCTTCTAGAAGAGATTGACGATCCACTTAGAAAGGCCCGATGACCATAAACATGCAACATGACTTTTGTCCAGCTTGGAGAGACTAAAGAAAATGTTTCTTGTTATACTTATGAAACACAAAATACAAGATAAATTCTCAAGGCATAACTGAGACAAGCCCTTGACAACATGCCCTGCTTAATTAATATTTCAACAGAGCCTACTTTTCCATGTTAATATGAATATAGTGAAATTAGAAGAAGGAAAAGGAGAGAAAAAATAAAGTAGTAAAAGGAATAAAAAAAATTTAGATCTTCCAATATACTTCCATGAATAGTGTACTTCAAATATATATATATTTCAAAATTCTATGCTGAAAAAGTAATTTTACCTTCTTTCGTACTTTACTATGAATCCATTTTTGAATGTAGATAAAGAGGTTTTTATATACTGGTTCAAGTCTTACAAAGTTGATGGTACTATGAAAATATTTAGAAGGTGTTTACATTTGTGCTGGCTTAGAAATTTAGGATATTTTCCTAGGAAATTATACTTTGGAAAGCATATGAAATAGATATTTTTACTAGATGATTTAATAGCCTTGAATATTATTTAAAATACAAACTAACCCTCCCCCAAATATCTGGTGTTGTTTTCTTCCAAAAGACTTTCTTTAAGTCAAAATAGAACTATGAGGAGGGACCCCCCCAAAAAATCTTGGACTTATCTTCTGGAGGGCAGACTCCTTGTAGAATAGGCTTTCCCTCTAGGTGAGAGTCCTAGGAACCCATCCATATCAGTGTACCAGCTGGTGGTGTTGCAAGAGACTGCGTTCAGCTTCAGCGTATTTTTTAAGGCTCTTTTATGCCCTGGCTGGTGTAGGTCAGTGGATTGAGCACAGGCCTGCAAACCAAACAACCACGGTTTGATTCCCAGTCAGGACACATGCCTGGGTTGCAGGCCAGTTCCCAGCAGGGGATGCACGAGAGCCAACCATACACTGATATTTCTCTCCCTCTCTCCTTCCCTTCCCCTCTAAAGATAAATAAATAAAATATTTTTTAAAAAAGACTCTTTCAACATGTTTGCCCATTTAATGATGGGTAATTTATAAATTCACCTGCTCATGCTACATTGAGTGCTCAGCACTTTTTTACCAAAAATGGAATGACCCTCATATCCCACCTTCCCTATTCACCTCATCTAGCCCTAAGTGACTTTTTTTGTTCCCCAGATGAAAAAAGTCCTTAAAGTTAAATATTTTGCTAATGTGGAAGAGGTGAAACAAAAATGGTAGAAGCACTAAAAGCAATCAAAATCAATGAATTCAAAAACCATTTTGAACTGTAGGAAAAAATGCCTCAATGGGTGTATTGCATCAAATGGAGAGTACTTTGAAGGTGACTGAAGTTTAAACATGTATGAATAAATACACAATTTTTATAAATGAATTCTGGTTTGGGAGTCCCCCCTTTTATTGTATAATTACTATGGCAATTACAAAAACCCTGAATTCCAGACAACATGGAGGCATAGTAGATGTACTTTGCTTCCTTGCACAACCAAAAGAAGGACAATAAATTTAAAAACAAAAACAACTAGAACTTTCAGATGAACTGTATGGAAGTCTGACAATAAAGGAGTTAAAAAAGAAATATTCACCCAGACGGGTAGGAGGGGTGGAGACAGGCAGTAGGGGCAGAGAGGATGAATGGCAAAGCAACAGACCTGGCCTGGTGAGGTGACAGCTGATGGATCACTCAGTCCCACATTCACGTGTAGATAAGCAGGGAGTAAGACAGACAGTGAAACCCAGGCCTCCAGCCCAGGAAACTAAAGCCTTAAAACTTCTGGCTGTAAAAA
This sequence comes from Sturnira hondurensis, assembly GCF_014824575.4. Classification (NCBI taxonomy): domain Eukaryota; kingdom Metazoa; phylum Chordata; class Mammalia; order Chiroptera; family Phyllostomidae; genus Sturnira; species Sturnira hondurensis. The sequence goes on along the minus strand of NW_028096448.1, from coordinate 7,788,528 downwards.
TCTGTGGGGGTTGCAGTGGTGGGAGAAACTCCCAGCCTCATAGGAGAGTTTCTTGGAGAGACCCATGGGGTCCTAGAATGTATCCAAACCCACCCACCCAGGAATCAGTACCTAAAAGACCCAATTTGCTTGTGTGTAGCAGGGAAAGTGGCCAAAAGCCAGCTGAGAGCCAAGCAAGTGGCATTGTTCCTTCTCTGGGCCCTCCCCCACATATAGCATCACAACACAGCAAAGTGGGTTGCCCACCCTGACAAATATAAAAGGTTCCACCTCTTACAATGTAACAAATATGCTGAGACAAAGAAATATGGTCCAAATGAAAGAATTTATCAAAACTCTAGAAAAAGAACTAAGCAATGACGAGGTAGCCAACCTATCAGATGTAGAGTTCAAAATACTGGTAATCAGGGTGCTTACAAAAATGATTGAGTATGAATGCAAAATAGAGGAAGAAGTGAAGACTATGCAAAGTGAAGACTGTGCAAAGTAAAATAAAGAAAAATATACAGGGAACCAACAATGAAGGGAAGAAAATTGGTACTCAGATCAATCATTTGGAACAGAAGGAAGAAATAAACATTCAACCAGAGCAGAATAAAGAAACAAGAATTCAGAAAAATGAGGAGAGGCTTAGGCACCTCTAGAACAATTTTAAACATTCCAACATTCAAATCATAGGGGTATCAGAAGGAGAAAAGGAGGCCCTGGCTGGTGTAGCTCAGTGGATTGAGCGCGGGCCTGCAAACCAGAAGATTGCGGTTCAATTCCCACTCAGGGCACATGCCCGGGTTGCAGGCCAGTTCCCGGCAGGGGCCAGTTCCCAGCAGGGGATGCACCAGAAGCAACCATACATTGATGTTTCTCTTCCTCTCTCCTTCCCTTCCCCTCTAAAGATAAACAAATAAATAACTATTTTAAAAAAAGAAGGAGAAAAGGAAAAACAAGAAATTGAAAACTTTTCTGAACAAATAATGAAGGAAAACTTCCCCCTTCTACTGAAGGAAATAGACTTCCAGGAAGTCCAGGAATCCCAGTGAGTCCCAAAGAAACTGGACCCAAGGAGGAACATACTAATACACATCATAATTACATTGCTCAAGATTAAAGATGAGAGAATCCGAAAAGCAGCAAAAGAAAAGGAGACAGTTACCTTCTCCTTTTGAGAAGTTAGATGACTTCTCAAAAAAGAAATTTTACAGGCAAGAAGAGGCTGAAAAGAAGTATTCCAAGTCATGAAAGGCAAAGACCTACACCCAAGATTACTTTATGCAGCAAAGCTATCATTTAGAATGGAACAGCAGATAAACTGTTTCCCAGTTAAGGTAAAGTTAAAACAGTTCATCATCATGAAGCCCTTATTATGTGAAATGTTAAAGGGACTTATCTAAGAAATAGAAGATCAAAACTATCAACAGTAAAATGACAACAAACTCACAACTATCAATACCTGGGCATAAAAAAATAAAAATAAAAAACCAAAAAACAAACTAAGCAAACAACTAGAACAGGAACAGAATCACAAAAATGGAGATCATGTGGAAGATTATCAGAAGGGGAGGGAGAGAATGGGGGGAAAGTTTCAGGGAATAAGAAGCATAAATGGTAGGTACAAAATAGATAGGGTGGGGGTTAGAATAGCATGAGAAATGGAGAAGTCAAAGAACTTATATATATGACCCATGGACATGAACTAAGGGGATGAGGCTCATGGGAGGGAGGGTACAGGGTGGAAGGAAATAAAGGGGAGAAAAAATGGGACAACTGTAATTGCATAATCAGTTAATTGCAAATATACTTAAAAGAAAACCTTTCAGCAAAATATATTATCTTCTACTCAGTCAAAAATACATAAGAGCAAATACTCAACAATTAATTAATAGCTCAACATTATGGCGATGGTTAGATCTGTTGTAACTTTCTCACACTCCTGTAAATTGTTATGAAAAAAAAAGCTCTAAAATAATCCTAAACATGTTTTTAACTCTTTGAAGAGTACTATGTTCATATCAGTGTATAGATCAGGATTTAAACAGAGAAGCAAAAACCAGTTCAGGTATCTACACTCATAAAATTGAGTGTAGATACACAGGTAATGGAGAAAGTGAAAAACCATACAAGAGGCAATAAGGTAAACAAAGTGATTCCCAGAGCGGGAAGCAACTCCCACTTCCCGGCAGGAGAGATAAAGGGAGGAGATGGCGTTTTCTGAGCCCACGGACCAGGATCACTTGATAGAAGTTGGAAAGAGAGCAGGAGCTGGTGATGTGAATACATGAAGTCAATGCCTGAAAACCAGCTCAAGGCAAAGAAGAAAGGAAGTAAACAATAGGCTCGTACCTCTCCTCACTTTCCATAACATTCTGCTTGTGTCTCCTATTGGCCAACCACTGCTGAAGGGTGGCTGACAGGCAGGTGGGAAAATGTTCAACACACACTTTTCCACTGATGTTACAAAACACAGGTTAGTGAGGACCATATCTGAGAGCAGGCAGGCCGGGAATCAACACATGTAAAGAAGGGACCAAGGGAGAGCATCATTTAGGATGTATAGTCCCCACTGATTTACCTTAATCAGCACAAAGTGATGGCTTCTCTTCAAGTAGCTTTGTAAAGAAAATTCGCCACTTAGTAAGGATTCACAATCCTTTGGGACATGTGTTTGAGTAAAGATAACATTGAATTCAAACAATTTGCTGCCTAAGTTTCCAAAACATGCCTTAGAAGTTTGATATTTTTTAAATGTGTGTCCTTGCTGGAGAAAAACAAAATGAAACAATGAAACTAAAGTAGCTGGACTAACACATTTAGATTTAATATATAGAAGGTCTTCTCCAAAACCGTCTGAGAGATGAATATGGGGGGAGATTTTGTCCCTCAGGAATCAGTGTCAAACACTTTGAATTGAAGGTCAAGCTGACAGAACAAGTTCATAAATCCTGGGAATTTATCCACCAGCCAATAAGTGAGAATTACACAAAACATCCCACACTTTCTACATATCTCTAAAAATCTATAACTTTTCTTTGGAGTCAGTTCATGATAATCCAAATAACAAGAAATAAATTTCAGACAGGCAGCTCTTTGAAAGCTGATAGAAAAGAAACCGAGGTAGCAGGAAAAAAAGGGTCAGGGAGAGTCTCAGGGCAGTGACAAAAATGACACATTTTCAACCCAGCAGTGCTAAACCTCATTAAAGGAATGTCCAGAAACATGTAAAATGACTTAATCGTTCATAAAAATAATTGGGGTCCTCAAAAACTTTAGCCAAATGGATGTCACAGGAACTCTCTAAGGATTGTGTCTAGTGTGCACTTTGTCTGGGAAGGGCTGTTTTTTTCCGGGAAAGAAATATGATGTAATGGAAAAAGACTGAGCTATATGATGAAAACAATATAAAATTAAAATTCTAATGTAGGCATCTGCTTAATGCATGGTCTTGGAACAAGGCATTTCATCACTTCAATCCTCAGTTTTTTTTCATTGAAAAGGTGATACTACTTCTCCTATGGTCTGTAATAAGAATTAGCAACATGCTTACAATGAACTTGACACATAGTAAATCAGTCTTCCATAATTCTTGCTTATAATTATTTTGCTTATTATTTGAGCATTTGCATATCACACCTTGACAAGCTGACATCTTTTAATATCACAATTTCCTTCTCATCAAGAAAGAGATTTACCTTCTTGTAAACCACTTCAAAAATGCAGCCCTTTGGGGAACAGTACTCCTTTAAACAGTATCTGCGAACATCATGGTTATTTTTCAACACCTCTGCAAACATCTATTGGCAGCCACCTAAGAGCAAACTCGGGAGGGATGTTAGGTGGAAGAAGGAGGACTGAGAGAGAGTCCTACTTAGTATATTAATTGAAGTGCTTATCGGAAGTGTTGGTCAGCTAAGTGCCGTGCCCAGTATGTCAGAACATAGTAATCTGCATATTTAATAAGCATGCCAGTTGAATCTGAATATATGGTGCAAAATCCCATTTTATACACCACTGCTTTAAAGATAGTAGGAGGAATTGTCAGGTAGAGAGATTGATGGAGGTCAGGGGTCATCCGACACAGACTGTAGCTCCTTTAGGCAATACTACCGGATGTAAGTTTCGCTAAACTTCTTAGTTCTGCCCTATTTCACTTCTAGGTAAACAAGAAGTGAGTTCAAGAAATGTCTTTAATGCTAGGCCCTGAGTGTGAGGGTTAAGTATAATTACATATTTAGAATTGCATTTTGTGAAATGAACAAAAAGTTCTCCCTGCAAAGTATATGGAATTTAACAGTGCAGGGGGCCTGCATCTCCATGGAATGGGCAGTGCTCCTTTCGGGCAGAGATGGAGGATGGGCCAGCCCTTACAGTTCATCCCCAAGTACACCTGAGAATAGCTGATTGTTCTTTTCTCTTTCCACTGAAACTTAACCTTTCTTTTCTTGCTTTCTCTATTTCTGTCTGACTCCCCTCGTCTACATTTTTCACTCCCCACACCCACCACCCTTTCTCCTTCTGTATAATGACTTGAGGTGGCCTATGTGTACAATAGGTGTTGATTGACCTCTTCCATACATCCCAGTCTCAATGAGGAACAAATTCAACTCCAGGTTTTATAATTTTTGTTATTAATGGTAATAACATTTAATAATAAAAATCATGATAGCTTCCTTTATTCATACTTGTGCCACTACTAAGGATATAAAAAAAGAAATAAAAAACTTTCTAGGAAAATTAAAATTAAAAGCAATTCTTAAACATAAATGATTTTTATTCTCATCATTGTGTGTTATCACCCTTAAAAATTTGAAAAATATATAAAAGCATTCTTCAGTGCCAAAATGATGAACCTTTTATAAAGTGATACCAGGTTCAAAAACCATACTCATTTGTGGGTTGCCCATTGTCTTCTAATATCTTTCTGATTGCTACAGAGCCATGTGACATATAGAAGTGAGAGCTGACTGAATCGGAAAGAGACCAGTGCCTAAATTCTTAGTTAATCTGATTTCTCGGAAAGCCTTATTTTCCTTTCAGTTTAGAGGTTCTGTGAACTATAAAACCTAAGCTGTGTGTTGATTCCAGTTGGCACAGTTTAATAATTTTACATCCCACGATCAGTTTCACAGCTGATTTCCTTTCTTGTCCCAAATCTGGAGAAGTGGTAAATTTACTAACTCTGGTTTATAGTAAGTAAGAAGCAAATATAGAAAATGTACACTGAAATACGACTTACTGTGTTAACTATTTGATAATGTTTGTTAAAAGTCCTTAAACTCAAATATAGCCACTAATTTTCCTCCATCATAAAACATGAAGGTTTCACTATGGGTTAAATTATAGTAATGAAACCAGCGCTTATTGTTTATCAAATGGTAAGACATGTATGTATTAATTTATTTCTTTCAAAAACACTGTCAGGTGGCATAATCAATAACTTGATTTAACAAGCCAGACAATAGTGGCGTAGGAAACATAAGTAACTTGGCCATGTCACCCAGCTGTGTATGGCTGAGCTAGAATTGAAGTCTGCCAAGCAATTGCAGAAACAGAGATCTTAACCAGCTTGCGACACTGTATTGATGTCCCACCCTATGAATGATGACTCTTCACCTCACTGGGGTTCTCCTCCAGGCTGGTGGTAAAATAAGAATGATAGTTTGGAACCTCACATATATTTCAGTAGTTTTTTTAATCAATAAATCTTTTTCTCAGATGACATTTTAAACTTCCTCCTGCCATCTCTTTGGCCCAAATGAGTCATACGTCCACTGAAGAGGGTCATATACCATTTTTAAAAATCCCAATGGGCAGACAATTATGAGTATTAATTGAGTTCCTGAACCAGTGACTGACAGGGTCTTCGATATTATCCTTAGAAACATAGGGCACCTTGAGCTGGGGATAGTCAGATTCCCCTGTGTGGGAGGTGATGTTCAGAAAGAAGCTGGGCTTTCAGGAGACAGGCAACAATTTCCACTGCATCTGTTTGTATACTTCTCTTATCATGTTCCACCTTCTGGCCTCATCTGTGGGCTCTCCCTTACCTTTAACTAGATTGAACTATCACTGTTCCTAAGCACACTCTTGATAAGTCAGGTCTGTGCCTTCGCTACTTTGTAGAGACATTAAATTTGGTCTTTTGAGTTAGAAATACCTGGCTTCAGAATCTGGCTCCACTTCATACAGAATGAGTAACATAATTTTGCTGGGACTCAATTTCCCCCATTGTAAAAACAGGAAATTAATCTCGTAGAGTTAAGTATCATTCTTAGCACAATGCCTGTGATAAGAAGTAATAAGTGATTCCTATTTCCTTGAAATTCTCTTGAAATATGCCATTGCTAATACTGCAGAAACATGGCCTGGCTTTTCATTCCCATCTTTTTTCTTCTCTTAAGGAAAAGTGAAAAAATAACCAAACTATGGGAAGGGAAGGATCTAGCACCAAAAGTTTTTCCTAAAAGTTTGATTTTAGACATTGGCAACATGGACTACCAACGTATGTCCTGAATCCTGGCAATGAACTTTAGACAAGGGAAAAAGGTGCCTTCTTAACTCACCTTGCATCCCTTGTAAAGGCAGCTCGTGATGTTTGGAAAGCTTAACAATCCCCAGTTATTTCCCATCTGGCCATTTTTTTTTTCTTAGCAAAAACTTTACTTCCTCAGGGAAGATGCTTCTGATCCTCCAACCCTCCAGACTAAGGTAAGTCCTCTGTTACTAGTTCGGGAAACACTCCATTATTCTCCTTTTTAATGCTCATCACGCTGACTTCAGACACTCTCTGCGTTGCTCTCTCCCTGTGATCTACAGGGGACCTGGAAGGCTTTCTTTATTTCACTGCTGCAGCCCCAATGCCTACGTGGTACTTGGTACACAAAGAAGGTACTCAAAAATAACTCAGTGAAATGAATGAACAATTGCAGCATGGACTGAAAGGTGGCAATATTCAGAATCCAAAAGCCAAGACTTATTTATTTATGTTACATGCCTGAAAGGGGGTAGAAAATGAGCAGATAGAAAATATTTCCAAAACAGCACATGGACCTCTTTCCTGCCTTATGGGAGTATTCAAGATTCAAGATGTTCTGTGAAGAATAAAAAGAAAACTACATTGGGCAGCATTGCTTCCAGTTCACATACACATTCTTATATAAGCTCCATATTATTCTTGTTAAATCAAACCATATTTTACAAATGCAAAAAAAGAAATGGTGCAAAAGAAAATGGAGTATAATAGAAAATGGAGGTAGACATGACAAAAAGTTATTTAAATTAAAGTAAATAACTTTACTAAATAAATGAGAGGCAAAATTTCTTCAAATATACTTAAAAGTTCCATAATATATGTATATATATATTTAAAATGCCTAGAGTTATTTGTCTGATATTAATGTCTGGTAACATTAATATTACATTAATATTATATCATCAATATTTCAACCATACTAGGCAATTGGCATTTGTGTTGTTAAAAATAATGCATATAAGTCCTGCTATAAAACTTGATTTATTTTTGCCTGTTGCTAAATTATAGTACTATATTTGAACACTTCAAATGACTAAAAATCCCAAATTCAGCTCACTGCAAAACCAATAAAATCAAATGCAACACTGTACAGCTCCATGAATTTTAACATTTTCAATTCTCCACGAAAGAGGAAGGAATATAAATACTATAGTATAACTCTCATCAAAAGATCTGCAAAATGTGTTTAGTATAAACTTTCTATTCTGAAAAGTTGAAGCATGGATGAAATCTACTCTAACAATATCTATGGTGAAAGGGAAATGTGATAGAATACAAGTTTTTAATACAGATTATTCTGAGCTTAAATTCTAATTTTGTATTCTAAATTCTGTATGATTTTCACTCACATATTTAATTTTTCTGACATTGGCTTAGAGGCTTAACAATAATATTAATTAATAATAATTTCATGTTTGACTCAGAAAAATTATACACCAAACACCCGACACATAAATAGTGGGCAAAGTAAATAGGTTTAATTGCATTGGGTAGGATAATAAGTAGCCACCTCTGGTCAACAAGATAATACACTGCTTCCTTAACATGGAACCTGGTTCAGCGTTACAGTTGGAACCATGAATAGTTACAAGTGCTCAAGTAAAGAGCAATATATTTGGCAGGTGTAGAATAAAGAAACAGCCCTTGTCTGCTGTAAGTTGTATTTGTCATAAATCTTGCTGACAGCTTTGGTAAGAAGTCTTCAAAAGAAAAATATTTGTAAAACTAAGGTCTCAAATAGAAAAGGACACTATTGCCAGCAAAAATGCCTGCAAGAAAGCTTTGTTTTCACTGAACTTTCCCTGCCAACCTCAAAACCACCAGCTTCTTCCATCAACTGCAAAAACAAATAGAGGAAAACAAAACTGATGGATGAGTTCAAAGCCAGATTTCTCTGAGTGTGTGATGGCAGGCTGGTTTCGAGGATAAGGATTGCACCTCAAGTGATCTGATTTCCTGAATTTAATTTCACAGTCTATCAGTTACTTGAGAGACATAATTTTCTTCAGCCTGGTCAAGTCAAAGGCAAGTTCATACAGATATAAAGAGAAAGAATAATGTCTTCTCTCAAGAGAATATTAACCCCTAGAGACATAAGCCAACTTCTTATAGCTTCTTGCAACTCTGCTGTTTTCTGACACTTGGTTAAATCATGGAATATCTTTCATAGCTTTAGTTTCTCCATGTAGAAAAAGAGGACCAACATGCCCTGGCTCATGTGGCTCAGTTGGTTGGAGCATCATCCCATAGATTGAAAAGTCGGGGGTTTGATTCTCAGTCAGGGTACAGACCCAGGTTTCATGTTCTGCACCAAGTCAGGGGTTTGCGAGAAGGCAACTGATTGATGTTTCTCTCTCTCTCTCTCTATCTCTCTCTATCTCAATCTCTCTCTATCTCTCTCTTCTCTCTAAAAGCAATAAAAAATGTCCTCAAGTGAGAATAAATAAAGTGTTGCTCCTTTAAAAAAAGTCCTAACAATATCTTGAGGGTGCATTTCTACCAGTGGATAAATAATAATATTGGTGGGGTTATTCTTAGGTATATCAGCATGACTTTGAAAAAAAGACCCCTTCGGTTAATACACACTGTACCAAAACAATTAAACAATTTGCAAAAGACATTAACCTTCCCTGGTTGATTTGTGAAATGTAAGGCTGGTGGTGGAAATTTTGATGTTCTTACATATATTAATTCATACTTATGTACTTACATCTTACTTTGTTCCACAAAGGATTTAAGATGCCTGAAAACAACATACTATGAATTAAAAAATCAAAACTTAGTGAGGATATCAGGGCACATAAGAATAAGAGAGATAAGATACATTTGAGGTTACAGCTGCTGGCCGTTTGGTTTTCTGTGTGTGTATGTGTGTTTTTCTGTGACTCAGAACAAATTTCCAGTGGGTAACCAGTAGACTAAAAAATTATGAGACAGCAGATATTCTACTTTTCAAAGACCCAGAATGGAGAAATCAGCCTCTGGAAACCCCTGCTTGGGCCCCATCATAATGATTGGTGGTCTGGTCTGTCTTTTTGAGGTTAGTGCATTTGACAGTCCGTATGTGTCAGCTTAATAACTGGTGAGACTTCACCAAAGGAAAAGGATATTCTATAGATAATGAAAGCTAAATGTCTTTGTTTGTTATGCTCTCTACCTCTCATGTGGTCACCACAGATGTGTCTGCCAGGAAAGCATCAAAGCTTCTTGAGTCAAAGTCAAATTGAAAGAAAATCCCCTTAGAAATAATGTAAATGGCGACTTCTATCGCAAATATGACCACTTGAACCTACAGAGATTTCCAAGGTCATGATTGTCTGGAACTTCTCTTTCCCTTTGATTCTTACCCATCTCACCAAGGAATCTCCTATGCCAGGAATGACAAATAGAATTTTTAAAAAATTTAAAAATATGTTTATTTGTTTTAGAGAAAGAGGAAGGGGGAGAGAGAGAGAAAGAAAGAGACATCAGTGTGAGAGAGAAACATCAATCAGTTGCCTCTCATATATACTACAACTGGGGATTGAACCTGCATCCTAGGTATGTGTGCTGACAGGAATCAAACCCATAAACTTGTGGTGCGCAGGATAATACTACAACCAACTGAGCCACATCAACAAGTATGACAAAGAGATTTTCGATGTGGAGTTACAGTTTAGATCAATTGTTGATTGGTAGTAGATGCCTAAATCTTTATGTCGAGGAAAACGCTTCACTCATACCTGGGACCAATAGGAAAGGTTACTGTGATCAGTAATGATGTTGGCTGAGAGGGTGGGAAGAAGAGTAGTGACAGTGGTACTGAGCCTGATTGCAAGTGCTTTCTGGTCTGTCGATTCTGATTATATCCCATAGTTGTAAAAAATGAGCTCTGGCTCCTTGATTCCTTTCCTAAGATCTTTTTGGGAAGGAAAATCAAGAGTCAAGCATTTTTTCCTGTCTATATAACAAGAAAAGACTGATAATCTTCCCTTATCCTGTGATAGAATCTATGTAAATTTATCATCAAGAAAGCAGCAAAATGCACAATGGTATATTTTATATATTAAAAAATTCCCTAATTCAAATAGAACTTATCTGGAATGCAGATGAAGAGTGAGAAAAGAAATCCCAAAGGTCCATGTACCCAGGGCTATGTCTTTTCTTTCATTAGTTTGCAGATCCTTCCATTATATTAATTTGCCCTTGAGCCAGAAATCTGCAATTCTGACAATCTTCTGCTTCTAGTATGTAAGTGATTTCCAATTTTAAACTCTTCCTATTGTGGATGCTAGAATGATTGCAGGTCCAATATAAGTCATGTTTGCCTTTTAAGATTCTGAAGGTATTACTCAGTCCTTTAGGAATAGGAAAAGTATTGTGGGCATTGTCATGATTAAAAGGGTAAACACAGATGTGTGTTGCCAGTGGATTTTTGAACATGCAGAGTGTGAGAACATCATCAGTGGAATTCCAAGAACTTGAAATGCTGTGGGAAACTGGCTTCCGAGGGGTTATACGACATCTGACATGCAACTCTCCTTCCACTAATCATTTCATTAAATCAAAGTGTTTATAAGGCTAGTTGGTTGTTGACAAGCATTTATGGGTGAACATTTAAGCTATAGTGAAATTGTAACTATAGATTTTAATTGAATCCAGGATAATAATGGAATCCTGACAGTTATTGATAATTTTCATGTGTAAATGTATAGTATATTGCTCTATTACTCAGGTCATCTGTAATGTTGTAAGGAATCAAACTCGCTCAGAAAGTTAAGGTATCCCCAAATTGGTGAGTTTCTTTTACTGATGCTAGATGTATTTACATTTTAATTATTGGAATAGAAATCTGTTTGGTAGGATGTAAACAGGTGTCTCTGAAGAGATATCACAGTGGGAAATGTTCATGGAATTTCCACACTTGGTTTCAACCCAATAGTACATACTTCATAACATTTCAGCTAAATTAGCACATCCATTTTTGTGTTATATGGGGGTGGGAAAAAACTAACCTTTCCTAGCTCTTGAAAATTAATCAGACTTTTTTAGCTTGCATTTTTTTCCTTTTTGAAATGAAAAAAACAAGTTGCAAATATGAACTTCCACCTTGGTAGAATTAAAAAGCTCATTCAAGCATGAAGAAAATCCATGCCAAGGCAGAAGAAAAAGGAAATGAGAAGACTCAATTCTGAGGGTTTGAAATATAACTCCTGTGCACAATGAATCCTGTCTTTTAAATGTCATCCCGGGTAGCTAGTGATCCCTACAGGGTCATAAGCGTATGTATCAGGAAGCATAACAGAGTATGGTCATAGGAGATGACCTTCTTTGGGGGAGGGCCTCTTTATGGCTGCTGGGCTTTTGGGGAGCCTCATACCATCATTGATGCCTCTAAATTGAGTACTTAAAAATGGAAGTTTAACACTAATGTTTGTACCTCACCTTCTTTTCAATACAATTGTCAAGGAAAAACTTGGAGGCTGAAGTTGAAGTTTGTACCTGAGATTGCTCAATGATTGGCAAACCCACTTTTTATTTTTCTTGGACACACAGCTAGACTACATTTCCCAGCCTCTCTTGTACTTAAATGTGGCCATGAGGATGAATTCTAGCCAAGGGGATATGCTACTTTTATCCCTGATCCATTAAAAAGGAAATCCCTCCTTCCTCTTCCCCTTTCAGCTTGATGTTGAAAGCCTATTGTCCTTAGAAGTCATTTGTTGAAGAAGTCAAAGCCCCAGGATGAATGGAGCCTGGGCCAGGAATTAGTACTCAGAAAAAAGCCACTTGACCAGGAATATACATTAGACTGTTATATGAATACGTAGCAAATTTTGACTGTGTTAAACCATGAAGATTTCACAATTTGTTCACTTTAGCTGCTAGTATCACTCTAAATATCATAGACAATTCTCTTTATAATCTCCAGAAATTCCTCCAAAGTTTCTCAAAATAACACTCACTTAAGTACAACGATGTATGTACTTGCTAGGTAAAGATAACTCTCAGAGGAGTATCCTTAACTCCCAAATCCCTCCTGTACAGAAGAAGTTCTGGAAGAGCCTCCAACCTCCCCCACCCCCCGTATGCTTCCACTAAGGGGCCCTCAGTGAAGACAATTTCAAGTATAAAGGCATCAGATCTCTGAATTACCTCGTGAGTAGAACTTCTAACTCAATTCTAGGCACTGCTTTTATTTATATACTTTTCTTTTTATAAAACAAATAAAATACCTCAGCAATCAGCACTACCTTAGGACACTTTAACTGATTTGAGGTTGAGAAAATCAAAAAGCTTTGTCTAAGACAAGAGGTTACATATTAAAATTAAAATTCCTGGATATTTGATTTACTTGGTTCCTTGATTCTTTTCTTTTGCGTGGAATATTAAAGCAATGAAAAATCTTCATGTGAAGCAAATGTGGTTGACACATGAAATTCACATAAGTAGCAAAAGCAATGATTTTTGCTCCAAATTTAGAGGATAAACCCACAAGCCCAGACTGGCAGATTTAAAAGTCAAAATCATTGTCAGTCATCTGGAAGTTTCCAAATAATCAGATGTTTGGCACTAACTAATATTTTTGGATGAGTTACTGAATTTATTTTAATTTTGGGGAGATTTCTTTACATGCAAACATTAATTGAAATAATGTATTTCACATACACATTATGATTGTATAGCAATGTGGCAGCTACCAATATATAAAAACCTTCAGAAATAGCTTTGCCAGGAGGGTTATCCAAAATATACTTTACATCTTTATTATTATTTGAGAGATTCTGACCATACATTTATAAAATATACCCCTAGAGATAAGACAATTTTACTGAAAGATTTTCTATTAAGGTTTTAGTGTTTCCAAGTATGTTCTGAACAAGCAAATGGGAATGTGAGGATTGGCATGAATGGATGATATTACTCCCAAAGAGCTGAGTTTTTCAGGTTGATCTTACAGCTTATGATGAGCATAAATCAGTGAAGGGTAGGAAGACAGAGTTCTGATGGCAGTGGGATGAGGACAAAGAGGAATCACTACTGGAGGTTTACATTTACGGAATCTTCCATTTAGGTGAGAGTTTACCTTGAGAATGCAGCATTCACGTATTGTTTTGTGCGTGTGTCAGTTTCAGCAGATTTTTTTAGTTCATAATTTCCCTCTGGCCCTGGTTGTAAGATATTTATGCTCGACTGTGTTGATTGTTTTTTGTGAACTTATAAAAATTGCTTTTTTATTAGCCTATAAAAGCCATGTTTGGAGACAGCTTAAAATAAAAATTAATGCAACTTAGCACCCTGCAGCATGGAAAAAGGGCCTGTTTTGGTCTCTTATTTAAGCACCTCAGATGCGTTGAAACCTAATAAAAATTGTTCCCTGGCCCATCAGCCCTGACCAGAGAGCAAGAAGCTGAAATCTGTCAATTGCCCACAACCAAATAGGAAATCTTTCGAGAACTGCATCATTAAAATTTGGAGAACTGGTGTGTCATGACTGGAGGCATAAAGTCTGGGCTTTGAGAAGAAGCATATAATTATCATTTAATAAGCATTCTTCTTCCTTCATCACCTTAACTTTGTCTTTTTAATTCATCCTTTTGATTGTGATATGCCTCACTCTGGCTTTGAAATCCATCTTATTGAAATAAAAGAGGAGGCTTCAGTCTCTGTGGTCCTTAAAAAATTGCAAGCATGGAGACATAAGATTTGCCAAGTTTAAGGCATGTTCAACAGCTATGTCCCATGTCCATGAGGGCATTCCAAGTGTACTAGGAAATACATCAAACAGGCCAGTTTAACAAAATCATAGCAACAACACAAACAACAACTATTATTATTATATTATTATTATTATTATCATTATTATTTTACAAAACTAAAAACAGAGCTCCCAGCCCTACAGATGGGATGTTTTCCAGGAGATAGCTTGGGCCACCCTATCCACCTCTGAATAGTGTCCAGCAATGCAGTGCAGCCTCTCAACCTTCACAGTGTGAACCAGATCACTGACACACAAAAAACTGAAGGCTGACAGGGAGAGAACAAAGCACAATCTATTTCTCTAGGCTTTCCCATCCAGTCTGCTGATGAGATGGGCCAACAACATCCAACAGGCTGATGTTCCCTTCAGCATTCCCTCCTCCCTTGGTCTCCTGCCCCTGATCTGGGTCAGGAATTTTAATGGGAAGACTGTGCCCTTGTTTTCATCAAATACATCCCTGATACATTCATACACAGAAGGAACGGATAGAAACATACCTCCCCAAAAGTTTTCGTTCAGGGGCTTTTCAGATATTCTCAAGAATGTACCATCTTTAAATGAGCACTTTTACTCCTAGACCCCATTCTTTTTTCTGCTGGTTCTCCAATCCCATATTTGAACTGTGAAAATTGAAAGCTGTATCTGATTAATCTTTAGGAAAAGTATGCTGGCCCTCCCAAATGTGATAAGAAGCCAGTTAAAATGATCTCGGCATTAACACAACCACAGTGGGAGAATTCTAGCTAAATAGATACCATCTGTACCCCCAGAGTGAGCACGACATGTCCAGCTTTCAACTCCATCATCTCTGAACTATTGCTCTGTGGCTTGGTCCCTAAATACATGCCTGGGGTTCCCAGGATGCAGACTGATTGGTTGTGCAATGAAGACTTTATGAGAAACTCTTTTCCCCCCTCTTTTCCTAAGGGCCTGAAATCAGCAAGCCAGAAAGCATTTTGTCCTAATATAGAAGAGAATGAGGCAGCAGATGCTTCTTCACGGAAGCCTGCGTGCTGGGGAAAGGGGGAAAAATGGCGCAGCCCTCCCTCTGGCACGGCTCAGGGCTGAGTCATCGTGGTAGTATTTGTCGTAAAATCATTTTTCTTTTAGATAGTGGGCTATTATCACCACTGGGCTATGGACAGCTAGTCCGGAGTGGCTTTGGTGAGATGTCCTCATTTTCACTACATAAAGAGTGTGTCTTAGGCTCCAAGGGAACAAAACATCCAGGAATATTATCGTGGGAGGAGAGCAGATAGGAGACCCTGGAAAAAGTTGGCTGGGATCAAGAAGTGAGGCGAGCCAACAAAGTAATAGGGAGATTTGTTTTCTTTTTGAACTAAGGGTAGAGATTGGGTCATATCTCCACAATCATGCGAAAACAAAAGGTCACACCAAGAGTGATTTTCCCAGCGACCTCCATGAGACAGGCTACAAAATGAATTCGACTTCGTCCAACCAAAGACACCCCCAGGGGCTGGAATAAGTTCTTAGGCTTGAGGCGTGAAAGAACAGTTTTATCTATATCACCTCATTACCCAGAGGCTTATTCAGAACAAGAGGGGAAAGGAAGAAAGAAGAGTTAGTAGGGAACCTCCTTCAGTATTGAATGTTTTCATATCTGATGCTTTGGGTCTTCATCTGTACCTGAGAATTGTACTAGCTCTCTCAGTTGACTCTTGCTACTGGTCTCTTCTCTCATGTAATCAGTTTTTCCAGTTGGTCTTTAATCTTTCCGAAAGATTAAAATAGTCTCCTGTAATCCGTTCCAATGGCTAACTCCCCATTAAGTATCTGGAAAAGTTCATCTTCTTCACCTGCCTCTGAAGTGTGAAGCGGCAAAATGCACAATGGTATATTTTATATATTAGGAAATATAATATGTAATATTATATATATGCTCCCTGACTCCTCCAGTTCTATCCCCCACTAATACTGTAAACATTCCCCTCCAATTCAACATGACTTTCTTTTCATTATTTCTGGAAGATACCATCCTCATTTTTTATGTATTCAATGCCTTGATTATTGTTTTCCCATCAAAAGCATGCGCCACCTTCTACCCATCTCTCTATCCAGAGGTCCATTCTCTAAGCCTCTTTCAAGCACATCTTCTGTGCTCCTCCAGTTGTAGCTATGTATCTCTGAATTCCTATTAAAGCCAATGTTTATATTTCATTCAGGTTTATCTGAGTTTTTACATTATTCCATATTTGTACAGATGTCTTTCCCATGGAGAGTGAAAGCTCCTCTGTGACATGGACTATGTCACAGACATTCTTATATTCCACATAATATTTCCCAGTTTATATAAATATTCAAAATATTTTCCTCCCAAATCCCTTCAGCATGTGGCCTTCAAACCTCATTGCCAGCCATTGGGAAGGGGAAAATAAGTCCAAATGAGGCAAACGCCCAAATGCCCTTCTAGAGTCATCATCAAATACCATTTATGCCTTCATATCTCTCTCTCTGCTACATCGAGAGATGATAGAAACCATTGGACTAGCCAGGACGCTAGATGACATCAAGCCAAGTACTCTCATTTTAAAAATGAGCACTAATGTTTAGAGTACGGACTGAGAAATCACATTTCTAGACTCATAGCTTAACACTTTCTTCCCTATTAGTTATATTGCCTCTTCGCCTAGACTTTGCATGGCTCTGATCCCATAAATATTGTTAATTTGATTTCAGAAAAAAAGCTAAAGAAACTAGAGCTGTTGGGAGGGAAATTCAAATTTAGAGATTGCCTGAACAAGTCCTCAGTTCTTCATTACATTGTCAATGCTTCAGGAGTCTTGTATAGGCTTATCAATTATGATAGTGTTTGTTTTCACTTTAATTCTATTTTTATCTTTTTTGACATTTTAGAAGATGGCTTCAATATAATTATGTAGCCATATTATTATTTCATTTGCTTATATTTGCTTATATTACTAGTTAGCTCCATGGTGAAAAAATGGGCCAAATCCCGTCTTCCCTGTTGTTGGGTGGCTATTTCATTGTTCTGCGCTCAATTTGAAATAGAGCAAAAGTCACAATGCTAGACTTGGTCATTCATTTCCTTGAGTCACAGTTTCCCTAGCAAATGAAAATTACACATGCTCTGCACAACACATGTATTTGCTTTATTCTTACAAGTGTATATTAAAGTGTATTAAAATTTGTTTACATGTTGAATTTACTTTTTGTGCAGTTACAGAAGAATTGTTGCCGAAGCTGAAGTTTATTCTATTGGGTGCATTACACAGATTTTCCATGTGCATAAGCCAAGATGAAAATAATAGTAAAATGTCTGTTGCTTAAACATAGACCTTACCAATCAAGCTACAAGACAGAGGGAATCAACTATGTGATGCAAACACTTTTTTTTAATGGTTCAATCTTGTCCTCCCTCCATGTCTCTCCACTCCCTTCATTCAATCACCCCATTCTGATCACCACCAAAAAGGATGCCTCTTTTTTCTTTGTTCCGATGCCCAAACCAGACACTTTTACCATTGACAGGAACTATTCCAGAGAGATACAGCCACTCATAACACAAACTTTAAACAAACCTGACAGTCTCTAGTAGAGGTGGATGCACACGAGAAAATGATAGGGCAGTGGAGGTGTGAGTAGCAGTTTGACCTATTTTCAACGTGCAAAAGGAGTTTTGCACAGTGGGGTAGTTTCTTTTCCATGTATTGCACCTTCATTGTAACCAAGATAAATTTGAATTGGCCCACTTACCTCTGTAGTTTGAGTTTTGCCCAGGCATAATCTCATAGTAAGGAAAATTCTCAAAACTGGGAAAAATTCCTCACTTTCCCATAATCACTTTAAAAATAACTACTGCACAAATATTAGTTTTTCTACAGGGCAACATTTCTTTTTTTCATATGTACAAAGTTAATCCTGTAATACAATAGTTACTTATCAGTTAAGTGGAATCTAATAGTTATAATTTCAATTCCCACTTTTAGTTAAGAAAGAATAGTTTATAGTAGACAAAACTTTTCAATGATAAGACATAAGAAGGTGGATCAAATGAAACTTATCATTATAAAATTTATATTTACAAATATTATATACTATTTAAAACAGCTAAAAAATTATCAGATACCTAAAAAATATGTATACGAATTCTTTACTGAAAATTAGAAGCATTATCGAGAGAACTTTACATCTAAATAAATAAAGCATATTACATGTTCAAATGTTAAAGACAATATTTTCAAAATCTTAAATTTTCCACAATTGATCTATATAGTTACCACAATTTCTATGAAAATCCCAGAAGGTTTTATTGTTGGTGTTGCATGAATGCAGTGAGGGGGAGGGGAAGTTTCCAAGCTTATCTAAGAACATATGTGCAGAAAAGGCTCTCTTGAGAGAAAACAAAGTCAGAGGGCTCACATTACCAGATACCAAGATTTATTCTAGTGCTTTATACTTAAGACAGTGTAGTATTAGCTTAATGATAGATAAAAAGTAAAAAAAAAAAAAAAAAACAGAAGAGAGAACCCAGAAATAACCCCACAAATACACAGTCTGCTAACACATAACAAAGTGTCACTGCAAGGCACTGAGAGAAAGAATTATATTTTTAATAAATGTTGGGTAAAATGCATATTTATAAAGAAAAATTAGTATAATTCATAATTCAAGGTGGCTTATAGTACACACAAGAAAGTAAAAGCCCTAGGGCCCCTAGAAGATGACAAAGAATACTTTTGTGAAATTTGCATAAGAAATTATTTCTTTAACAGGATCCAAAAAGCACTAATCACAAGGAAATCTGGTAAATTGGACAAAATTTAAATGCATGTTCATTGAAGGTACTCTTAGGAAAGTGATAAGGCAAGGCATGAGAGGGCTTGTTGCATGCTGGATAATGGTGAGGGACGTGTGTTCACTTCATGCAAATTCAGCAAACTGAGCAGTTCAGAGTTTTGTGTTTTCCATGTGTATATTATACTTCAATAAATGTTTTCCTAAAAAATGACCCACTTCTTCTATTCTCTTTGCCCATACTATTTACTCCAAATAATTTACTTCAATTACTATAGTTCTCTAAAATTGCCATGCAGGATCTGTGCAGTACACAGAACAATGCCTGAAATCAAGAAATTTCAACTTCAAAGGTTTCATGTTGTTGTCTTTTAAAAATCAACACACATAAAAGCAAGCTGTCAAGGACCTGGCTTGTCTACCAGAGATAGGGAGATTCAGACCAAGCAGAGAATTTTAATATGGCCATGCATTATCTATAACCTGTAGAATGAATAAAGATAAGATTTAGAGTGGACTTAACTGAAAATAGCCTTGTGATAAAAACAAGTGACTTTATTTTAATGACACTCACTTCCACTGTGATTTCTATCTCGTGCATATTTAGTTTCTAGGTACAAACCAAAAAGGCTTGTCTTTTTTTATTTCTTTTCTTTTTATTCCTTTTTTTAAATTCTTCTCTTCTTTAAGGTCATTGTAACCTATGGAAATGGAATTGCTCTCTTAGTTTTTTTGCACAATGTCACTGAGGACATAATTGAGAGGGAAAGCAGGTGGGAGTAATGGTTATGCCAAGGCTCAAACCACAAACAGAAATGAGTGGTGCATCTTTCTTAATGAAACATGGAAAAGCTAATATGCCGAAGTTATGAATAATGCCTCCTTGTAGATAATCAGGTAGCACTGAAAAATTATTAGAAGGCAGATTTTTCTAGTGCTAGTACTTTGGGATGTTTACATGTGCATGAGTACCTTTGCCTCAGTATTCACCAACACAAGTGGGCATTTATTGTGTCCTGTTCCATGAAAAAAGACTTAGAAAATAATGTACCTTGCTGCATCTTATAACCATCATGTAAAATTTTAACCAACTATATGACTTTATATTTAGGAATCTATATTTGCAAGTAATTGATATTATTAGCAAACCAGAAAACTTAAAAGCAGCTTCCATCTTTATGTTTTTTGTAAACTAGTTATTGCTGACTCTAGATTTTGCTGATGTGTTAGACAAAAGGAGTTATTCCTTTGAGGGCAAAATGAAGATCATCTGGCCACTGATTTCTCATGCTGCACTTGGCATAGCATGCATGGGAGCTGAATTATATACACTTTAATACTCAAATTTGCATCCCACAATCTGCACATTAGTAAATAGTGCCCAAAGAAAATAAAATTCATTTAAATTTTTCATAACCTATGTTTGCAAAAAGCAAAGCTACAAGTGTGTGAAGTGGTTCATTAGAGTAAGAAAGCAATGGATTGTATGGATTTAGAAAACCAGAGAATTCAAAGATGGAGGGGGGAGTTATGGTTTCTGTCAGAGGTAAGAGACTGAAACTGAAAAAAGTTCAATTACTTGTCCAAGTCCATACAACTATTTAGAGGTAAAACCAAGACTAAAAGAGAGGTCTCAATTTCCAGTCCAGGTCTCGTACCTCTAAATCATTCTACCTTTAGAATATTTGATTTGATTTTCAATTCAGTATTTTAATACATCTTGATCATATATTGTGAATTTTTTTCTTAGTGATTTTTAGGAAAATACATTTATGCAAGAAAGTAATATTATTTCATTGTAGTTGTTCTAGACTCCAAAAGTAAGTCTCCAGACTCCTCTGCAGCTCAAATTTAGGACGTATTACATTTCCCCAGAGACCACTTTGCTGTGAGGTCTTAAAAAAATGTAGGCAGTCAGTAATGAGTCCAGAAGTAAACTGATAACCAAAAGAGGGTACATTGAATCCTTACATAAAGGTGAGGATATAGGCCCTCTGCCAAGCCCAGGTCTGTGATGTTTAGCTCTATAGATTTTAGCAAGGTGAAATCCAGGACAGGGAGGATGTCTGAAGCCCTTTTGAATTTTAACTATATCTAAGTTATAAAGAATCATTTTAAGGTTTCTAGCAATTTTTTTAATCCTCACCCGAGGATTTTTTAAAAAGTCCTCACTGAGAACATTTTTCATTGCTTTTAGGGAGAGAAGAAGGGTAGGGAGTGGGGAGAAAGAGAGAGAGAGAGAAACATCAATGAGAAAGAGAAACATTGATTGGTTGCCTTCCCCTACCCTCCCTGACTCGGGATTGAACCCACAGTCTGGGTATGTGCCCTGAGCAGGAAACAAATCCACAACATTTTAGTTTACTGGATGACACTCCAACCAACTGAGCCACACTGACCAGGGCTCTAACAGTTTCTAAAAATACATTATTCACATTGTTATATCATATGGGTAGAGCTCCTTTCATCTATGTCTTACATTGAAAACCAGAAAGCTAAAAGAGGCTACAAATCTCCCTTCCAGTTACAAATATCTACCCCAATGGAATGTAGCCATATTTTCACTCACTCTATGGACTATCTATATCTCATGATTTTCATGTACACCAGATAAAAAAGGAAATTCTCAAACACGATGCTTGGTTCAAATGAGTATTGTTAGTGATGGTGTGGAACAGTTGGGGTTAACCAAACAAGAAGAGAAGCAGTCGGCGTGGCAGATGGTGGAGCTTTCTAGCAAACAGGTTGAAAATGCTGAGCTTGGAGGTGATGTAAGAATTTACAGATTTGTATGTATGGGAAAGTGAAAACAAAGGCTATGACAATTATTACAAATGGCACACAATCCTTTTTAAAGTGGTGATATGTTTGTTGGAAAATATAACTTAAGTGCTGGGGGAGAAGATGGGACCTATACTATTGGCTGCTTCCAGCATCTCGGAGAACAGAGCTAGGTTGTTCTGTCAAATACAAAGTGGTGTATGTGTGATGTGATGGAGGGGGGTATAGGATGGGAGAGCCTGAGAGATTCTGGAGCACTCTAATAAAAGTGTGGTACATAGAATTCAAGGGGTCCCAGATACCCCTGCACAAGGTCTGAAAAGTCTAAACAGTTTGCAAAGTAATATTTAGGTGTTGCCCATTTTTAGACAATGCATTGGCATTTACACAATTGGTATAGAAGTGGTGGTGGGTAACACTGCTGGTGCTTAGCACAAACCCAGGCAGTGGAACCAAGCATTTAAAAAAAAAACTGATGTCATTTAAGAATGTCTGCAATGAGGCTTTAAATATTGTTAACTGATTAAATCTTGATCTTGAGTGTATATGTCTGGGAATGGCAGGGTTTTCTCAATCAAAACTGTTACAGTAGATACAATACAGGAGCAGATGTGAGAAGCAGTCATTTCTATTATAACAGGTATTACAGAGGTTTGCAAAAATGTAAAATGATGCCACACTTTATATGCTGTAGGGCTGCTGTGCTACCCCAAACAGAGGCCATGGCCACATGTGTTTTCATTTAAATTGACTTAAATGAAAATAAATTAAATACCTGTCCTCTAGTCTCACTACATTTACTTCAAGCATTTGAGGGCCACGATGAGGTGAGAAACGACCATACTGAACAGCACAGAAAACACTGCCACCATCACAGAAAGTTCCGTTGAACAGCATTCTTATAGAGCACATATGTAAAGACGACTGTTCTGTGGTCTTAAACTAAAAGCAAGTTTTTAAGAAAAAAATTTATTTCCATTGGAATGTATGAAAATCAGTATTATTTCCATAAAGCTGCTCTCTGTTCTCTTTAACCTCACTTCTTTTTGCCACCTGGAATCTTGGATTCCAATTGTCAGGGTCACTTCAGAGCAAAGATCAGAGGAAGCAGGTGCCTTGTTTTACTCTACAGCCCAGAGGGTGTCAAGCTCAGTGTGTCCATAAACAATAAAATCCCCTTAGGTCAGGAGTCCCTGGACTCAGGTAGCCTTTGCTGATAGTAGAGCTCTTATGCAGATGGCAGGAGGCGGGAAAAGCTATAAAACATTTCTTTCCAGCATGAGTTCAAGTTAGCCCCTCAGTTGAAACTTCTTGCCGGCACACCTACCCTCCAATACAGTTACCTCTTCTATGGGCAAACTCAGTGATGTGTTTAACACCCATTTCCAATAATACAGCCCTGGGAGTTAGCAAGCTTGTTAGAAACTGGGATGAGAGACTGCCTGTTAGCAGATGCCAATGCTTTGCTTTCCCAATATTTTCTCTTCCTGTGATAACAACTGTCATCATTCTCTTTTTAGGAGACAGAAACCCATGCACAGAAATTTGTGTGCTGTTATTTGTAAGGTAACGATGTTTGAGTGTTTACTCTCACGCTGGTGTTAATTAGTTCACAGCATATTTAAGTTGGGAACAACACAAGGCAGCGAACATCTCCGAAGGACATCTTTTACATGGCTACATTATGTTCTGACAAAACCCAGGCAGCATTGCCAAGACACCAATGGTGCCTGGTAAACACGGTTTTGGCAAAGAGTGCAGAGGGATTTTTCTCAACTGGCAACCCAACTGGCAACCCGGCAAATCCAGGTTTACAAATATGCCACCCTTGGTTAATTAGTGACAGTGCTGGCTTTTAATTTAATTTGAAGCAACGTGAGAGAAAAATCAAGGAAAAAGTGGATAAACAAGCCCACTAGTCTCACTGCTGGAGAAATGGAGTTATACAAGCATGAATGATCCAGTCCTGCAAAAAGCGTGATGGATGTGGTTGCTTCTGAAACATGAGAACATCTGGCTACACTGCACAGCTGAGGAGAGAAAATAAAAACACAGGTCCAAATTCACGGACACATTGGTGTCAGAGACACCCGGCAAACAGATGGCACTGGTTCCAAATAAAGTCCCAGAGACATGCTGAAAGGTTTTTGAAAACTCATGTGTTCATAAATGAATTCTTTTTCTTCCTTTATTTCCAGCTCAGTAACTTGTCTTCAGCTCTTCTCTACTCACTATCTTCAGAGCAATGATATTTATGAAGACAGAGGCCTGAAGAGGGTCTGTGCTATTCCCTTCACCAAGTCTGGCCTGATTGGATGTGGGAGAACAGTACATCGTGATGTGGAATCGCCGTCTAAGCTATGCCCTATTGTTATGAGAGCATTTTGCTTTGCTTAAATGATAGGCTAACATATTGTAATGGCCAGTGTTCATTGAACATGTATGTGCCAGACACTGGACTACATTCTTGTCTGGGCTCACGGAATCTTCATTGCAATGGTTCGTTATCACCTTCCTACACCACTTATGAATATTTTGCGGAAATGATGCACTTTTTATTTGAAGTGGGCAAATCTTGGGCAATCAGAATATGAGCTGTATCATCAGAGCAGTAAGTTGCTATAGTCTCTTGAACAAAAAATAATATATTGTTTAGCAAATACATCTAGAATTGGAATGCTAAGAGGGGTGTTTTATTTATTGTTGTGATCTGCTTCTTGTCGAGAAGATCCCTTAGGCATGAAGAGGGGAAGGTCGAGAGCAGTAGCTTAGACTTGGAAGGGCTACGGCAATCTGCATGAGCTGAGGAACTTGCATGCTACCATGGCTGTGACCAGAACTGAGGACTCATGCATCACCCCCTTTTCACATGCTTCCCCTTCACCCTCCCACTGGCTGAAACCAAACAGGAACAGATTTAATACTCAAAGAAAGGAAACATCCCTAGCTTTACTTTTTCTCCTTCTTACAGGTAATCATGAATGTCCATGAACATCAATGTCATCCATGTAATCAAGATACAAGACAAATTAAAAGCAAAAATATAGAAGGCATGAAAATACCTCGAACTCACTCGTGTGTAAGGATATCACACAATCTTGCAGTTCTTAAAATCACATGAGATGCTGACAACCGGTGATCATTCCATTAAGTGTGACTCTAATGATGTAATTTTTTCAACAACCAAAGAGAATCTGGTAATAAGACCTTCTTCAGGAACAAGGCTTAAAAAGGCAATGGTATGGATAGTATTATGTATGACAGACAGTTTTCGAGACATAGACTTGTGGCCTAAACTGAGAGTGGAATCTATATAAGGTGAACAAATATTTTGCATGTTTTTTGACTTCTGAGGCAGTGCAAAAATCCACAGAGCAATTTGTTTCAGTTTTCAAGGTATTAGAAGACTGGGATTCCAAGTCATAGAATGTAATTTCAGAACACTATGAAAAATGCTTGATCTTCTGAATCTTGAGAGGATATATATGAAGACGAGAAAATGCCTTTTCAATGGGTATGGCAGGACCCCAGAATACAGGGTATGTGGTTTGATGACCCTATTTGTAATTGTTACTTTTGCTTCTGTCCTCACTTCAGAATGGGTCCAGGAGCCATGGTTGACTATCATGGAGCCCACAGTGATATTGATGTCGGGATAAACCCTTGTGGGTGCAAGATTATGAAGGGCACTTCTTACTGCACCCAACAAGGACAAATGTCATCTTCAGTGAGACTTGGCATCAGGAATGGGGCATTCCCAATGGAACGTGAAGAAGACATTAATGGTAAACAGCAACAACAACAAAAAACACAGCTTCAAATAAATCCCAAATTCCAGTCTCGAAATGGGAGATGACAACTGTGCTAATGATGATAATTAATGGTAGAATTTATCAAGTGTGTCTGTATCCAGTAAAGTGCATAGCCCTTTATGAACAAGCTTCATTAAAATAACCTTATTCAGTAAGTTCTTTAGTTATTTTTTTTATCATTTGGGAAAACTGAGGCTCAAGAAGTTAAATTTTTTCTAAGAGCAAATTTTGCCAAAAGTAAGCCATCAAGTGGTGGAATCTAAATTCAGGTCCCAGTTGATCAGAGTGTCAGGACCCTCAAACTTCACTATTACTTTATGCTGAGTGTATGACAGACCTAGGGGTAGAGGGAACATGTAATTTAACATCCACTCTGGGACGTATTGAAAATGAGAGGAGATGCTGTTGATAATTACACCAGCACAGAAGGGCAAACTGGGATATAGGCCCTTGCTACTTAAGAGGGAAGCTGACCTGAGGTGTACACCTGCCTGAAAAGGAAATGCCAAATCTGGATCCACTTGGGTATTAGTAGGTATCAACTCCCCCCAGATTTTAGTAGGAAAATGTCCATAATGCAAACCACTCCTCCCAGACCAGAGCTTCCTCTTACCTGCTTGAGATGGATACGTGCTTTCAAAAGATACCACCCGTTTACCTAGTTTTTAATACCTTTCTTTTAGTTCCATTTTGTGCTGTAACTAGTTCTTTTTTTTAATTAAGAAAACTTTTTTTTAAAAGTGTTTATTGCCCTTCTAGCTTAGGTTGCCATTAAAATGAACTGTTTTATGTAAGACACCATCAAGACAGAATTACAAAATCTTTGTACCCAAATGACCATTTTCTTTTTTTAAAATATATTTTATTGATTATGCCATTACAGTTGTTCTATTCCCCCCTTCACTCCCCTCCACCCTGCACACCGCTCCCCTACCCTCCCCCCTTTTGTTCATGTTCATGTCACAATTTCTTTAGATTCTATATTTTCCATAGTATTCCTGCCCTCCCCCCTGTCTGTTTTCTACCTACTGTCTATGCTACTTATTCTCTGCACCTTCTCCCCCCTTCTCCTCCTCCCACTCCTCTGTTGCTAACCCTCCATGTGATCTCCATTTCTATGGTTCCTCTCCCCATCTAGCTATCCTCTTAGTTTGCTTTTGTTTTAAGTGTGGTTGTTAATAACTGTGAGTTTGCTGTCCTTTCACTGTTCCTATTTTTATTTTCTTTTTCTTAGATAAGTCCCTTTAACATTTCATAGAATAAGGGCTTGGTGATGATGAACTCCTTGAATTTGACCTTATCTGAGAAGCACTTTATCTGTCCTTCCATTCTAAATGAAAGCTTTGCTGGATAGAGCAATCTTGGATGTAGGTCTTTGGATTTCATGACTTGGAATACTTCTTTCCAGCCCCTTCTTGCCTGTCCCATTTTCAAATGGTTTGATTTGGTTTTTAAAGTCTTAGCTCTAAAATAAGTAAGTAAATTAAAAGTGCTCATTGCATTTGGCTTACAGCGTTAGATAGCCCAGAACACAGGACTTTGGGGGAAATATCAAACAGAGCTATATCCGTTCTAGTGGTTCTCTTTCACACACTGCCTGTCCCACAGGAGCATGTGTTTTGGGCAGGGATCTTAGAGCATGAACCTCTTATCACAGCTGACACTGTGGACCACTCCCCTGTCTTCCTGAAACTTCATTGTAATGCCTTTCTGGCACTTTTTCCCTCCCTCTCTTTACCTGCTTCTCCTTTTCTATTTTCTCTCCATCCCCTCTCAATGTTGTCCCTTCCTCCTGGGTCTCACTATTGGCTGTTTTTTATTTCTCATTTTCCTTTATACATTGTGTCATGACAATCTCACCCAGTTTCATGAATGCAGTATTTCCACGTAGCACAAGACTTCCAAAACTACATTTCCAGTGGCATTCTCTCTAAAACTCTATACATCTAAAGCTCCCTGTCAAAGTGTCCTTCTGGCCTCTGAGATTCGATGTAACCAAAGCTGGCCTCACAAATTTCTCTCCAAAGTACACAGGCTCCCATGCCACTCCCTGTCTCCCAAGCATGCCTCCTCTTTCAAGTTTCCTCTCTGCAAATTACACAGGTTATCTAGGCTCACAGTTTTTGCGTCCTTCTTTTTTTCTCAACTGAAAAAAAAAACCTCAGTTGACAAATTCTTTCAGGTCTATTACTTCAGTGCATCTCAGATCTGTCCATTTCTCAAAATTTTCCTGGCCTAACTTGTTTAGGCATTTACTATCTTTTACCCAAAATATGCTAACTGGTCTCTCCTACCCATAATTTCTCTCTTACTCACATTCATCCTGTGTACCGGCAAGATTAAACTTTCTAAGAAATAGCTGGATCATGTTACTTCTTTGTTCAAGTTTCAATGCAGGCAGCTTAACTTACTCCATACTGTTCAGATTTCTCAGCCTGGCATTAAGAGCCAATATTGATGTGACCCTACATGATTATTTAGATCTTACTTGGCATGACACTTCTTCTGTACCCACAACTCTGTTGTGTAGCCCTGCTCAGAGTTTTTACAGCATCTTTCCCCCATCACACCCTGTATCACACTTCATTAAAGATTCATTTACTTATTTATCTTCCCTTAGGCTTTACAACATCCCCAGTGCAGAGAGAATGCAAAACTTATTTACAATTATATTCCAAGTACTGGTCCATGGGAGAAATCTAATAAATGTTTATCGAATTAACTGACAAATAAGTGAATCTCACATTAAAAAATAAATAGATCTACTCATTCTAAAGTTCAGTGGCTGTGGTCAAAATGACTCATTGTCCCCAGCTTCTAAGCTGATGTGGTCCTTAGCTGGTCCTAACAGCAGTCTGCATGTAACTAAATTCAGGCTACTTCGACAGAAGTATAAATCAAAGTGCCCCTCCACTGTGAAACCTTTCTTGAGTCTCTTAGTTATCAGTGACTTCTTCTACTTCTAAACTCCTGCGGTGTTTTCCTTATTCCTCTTTTATGATACTGAATGTTATTATATTTTTAAAATAAAAAGTATATGTATTTAAGGCATAGAGCATAATGATTTGATATACATACATGTGGTGAAATGATTAGTACAGTCTAGCTAATCAGTATATCATCTCATATAGTTATCGTGTGTGTATATGTGTGTGTGTGATGAGAACACCTGAAATCTACCTTGTAGTATGCATTTCTTAGCTCTCCATTAGTTCTGTAAGCTCTGGGAAGACAGGATCTTTGCTTGTTTTATTTTCGACTAAGCACCTAGTACCTAGTATAATCCTTACAGAAAGGAAAAACTTAATAAATCAGTATTTATTAGTTGCAATGATTTAATGGATGTTGTATCAACCAATACTAACACTCTCTTATCTCAAACCACCCAATCTATATTTCTCAGAACTCTTTTGTAAATTTTTCTTCAGACAGATGTTCAATTTGATGGATAATGGTATTCCCTCCCTCAATGATTTTAAAACTTGCACTAACTCTTCAGTAAAGACCTTCTACTTGTGGGATTAACTTCCCTGTGTGTGTGCGTAAATTGTATTTTTATAAACTACAAGCATGCATTCAAAAATCGTATGTATTATTTGATGATTTTTAAATAATTTTATTCATTTATTTATTTATTTATTAAAAGATTTTATTTATTTATCTTTAGAGGGGGAGGGAAAGAGCGAGGGAGAGAAATATCAATGTATGGTTGCCTTTTGTGCATCCCCTGCTGGGAACTGGCCTGCAACCCAGGCATGTGCCTTGATTGGGAATCAAACCGTGATCCTCTGGTTCACAGGCCCGCGCTCAATCCACTGAGCTACACCAGCCAGGGCTACTTGATGATTTTTTATAAAGTGAGTATATACATGTAACCAGCACCAAAATGAAGACACAGAAACTTTCCAGTAACAGAAGTCCCCTCATGCACCTTTCAGACTCTATCACTACAAGTGTAACCATTATCCTGACTTCTGATATTACAGATTATTTTTTCTTGTTTTAAAACTTTAGATAGATGGAATATTCTTTTATGTCTGCCCAACCTTTCATTTATGCGATTCATCCACATCATCATATGTAGTTGTAATTGGTTCATTCTCATTGATGTATAGGATTCTATTGTATTAAGATTTCATAATGTGTTTATCCATTCCATAGTAGGTTACATGGCATAGTGGCTTCATGTACAGTATTCCTAACATCTCTTACCCACAACTTCAGCTCACCTATTCCTTTAGTGACCACTTCCATGCTGGCTTTGTCTAGGTTTGCACAAGTACATCAGGCAAAGCCCCACCTTGGGCCTGGACTGTGTCTCTCACACTGCCTGTCCTGAGACTTCTTGGATGCCAACTAGGGAACACCTCATGTAAATCCACTTACCACTCAGACATGTGCAAGCCAGCAGTACAGGGGAGTTCACATGTATGGATATTAGCTTCTAGTGGTTAAAGGCTTTCCTCTTCTGTAATTCAGTGAATAATTTGAGACACATTTCATAATGTTTATGTGGAGGTCTAGTGGGATAAAATTCTAATCACCTTCTCTGGTAGCCAACTTGATAATGCTGCCTAATATTAGCTTTTCCTTCTTTCCTATTTTATTCCCTCTACCTTGTGTACTTGTTCCTTAGCATCACATTCTCCAATAGATCACTCAATGACCTCATGTAAGACATAACCTCAGTTTTATTTTCAGGGAATCTAGACTAAGACTTCTAGCTATTAAGCTATGACCATACCCAAATCTTTAGACTTTAGCTCCATAGGTTGTAAATGTATCTTTGATCTTCTCTGCCCAGGAGAATGAGAGCATTGCAAAGAATCATCATATTCTTGTTTTATCATTTCTTTAAGACACATCGCACCTAGAAGGAGAATTAGAAAGACAAAAAAATTTTACTGGTTAGTATTACTTATTTCCATTATGAAAAGATTAAGTAATTATTGTCCAGAAAACTTGTAAGCATGACTGAGATAAATAAATATTACTCTTCAAATGCTTTTTTAGCAGAGATGATTTTACAGGCAGGTTATAGCATTAAGTACAGACTGGGACTGCTACATGGTGAGTTTAGAAGTTAAAACTTCGATCAATGGTTAACTATGATGATTAGTGCTAAACTTCCATATTAATGCAGAGAAAAAAAGGGAGAATGAACTAGGAGGAAATGAGGAACTCTCTATGGACATGCAAATAGCATGTAGATAATCAAGAGCAAACATCAATGACAATTAACTGACTGAAAGCCCAATCTGGCGCACCACATGGCCAAGCCAACATCATTTTAGGAAGAGGCATCTAAAAACAAACACTTACCTTGTTCCTAGTTTGTGCCAGAGACTGTTTTAGATGCTTCTCTCATATACTGTGGGCCCCTGCAGGCATCCCTTAAAATGATGTGAGTAATAACATAATTGTAATAATTGAGGCTGTCCTTTATTAAATAGGAGTTGAGCACTATTCTAAACATTTAAAATATGTATTACTGAATACATCAACTTATCAGGTAAAAAGTCTTATTAGTCCCATTCATCAGATGGTGAAATTAAGCTTCGGGAGAATCACATAACTAGTGAGAGATAGAAACACATAATGCACTCAGGTCTGTAAGGCAAGTCTCTGAGTTCTTAAATTCATATTACTTCTGGAACTCCAAACTTTCCCTCCTCTGATGAACCCTCAGATACCAATATTCCCTATCTCAGATTTTCTATTCCAACACATTTCAGTGGTGTTCCGTGCTGCAACACCGTTCCAGATCTGTCTGACCACTTAATTCTGGGTTAATTTCGCCACTTATCACTCTACATTTCCCAGGAATGGAAATTGTTCTCTGATCTGCCCCATCCTCTGAGATATCACACTCATCATGAGGGCTTGGCAAAAACCTGCTCAGTAATGTGGGGAAATAGATTTTCATTCATCCTGCATAGATAGACTTTAAACCTAGTTCTTTTTCCAAAGAGGTTTCTTTACCATGGGGGAAGGGCCTAAAGTTTCTACTTGGACTGTTCTGTCATTCATTTGTGTTCAGGTGTCCTGAGATTCCTAAGTAATCTCCAACACATCAGTTTCTTTATTTGCCAAGTAGCCATTCTCAACCATTTTCTTGTGGGCCCACCGGGATTTAATTTAAGAGAAGCCTATTTTGTGTCACTTTCAAGTTCCAATGTATGCTTACCTTTATGCAAGCGTATTACATTGATACATTAGAACACACCTCCTGTATATACCATATTCCTAGCACAGCAAAATGTATTTTTAATGAACTTTTAAAATTTTAAACAGCTTTATATGTACAGAAAATTGTAATGGATAATGCATATACACAGAGTCCCCATATGTCTAGTACCCAGTTTTAGTTCTTATTAACATCTAACACTAGTGTGGTTTATTTGTTACATTAATAAAATAAAATTGATACATTATTATTAACTAAACACCATTCTTCATTCAGATTTTCTTAGTTTTTGCCTAATATCCTTTTTCTCTTCCAGGATGCCATCCACGACAGCACATTACATTTAATTGTCTTGTCTCCTTAGGCTCCTCAGTTTCTCAAGCTCACTTGGTTTCTTATGACCAGAGTAGATTAGGAGAGTATTGGTCAGGGATGTTGTAGGACCTTTCACAACTGAGACTCGCCTGATGTTTTTCTCCTGCTTAGCCACAAGTTTGGGGAGGAAGACCACAGGTAAAGAGCCATTCCCAACACATCATACCAAGTGCACATACTGTTAGCATGACTTATCGCTGTTGATCTTGACCTTGATCACCTGGTTTACATAGTGTTTATTTGTCAGGTCTCTCTATTGCAAAGTAACTCTTTTCTCCCCAGTTCCATTCTGTGCTCTTTGGAAGAAAGTCACTATGCACACACAGCTCACACTTAAAACCTGGGAATTATGTCCCCCCTCATTTAGGGTGAAGTATTTAGATAATTTATTTGGAATTCTTCTGCGTGGGAAATGTGTCTCTTCTCTTTCATTTATTTATTTATCAAATCATTTATTTATATCAGTGTGAACTCATGGGTACTTAGTTTATACTTCGGTTTATACTTTGATACTATTTATTTATTTTTTTTGCTCAAGTGCCCAGCGGTGGCCACACCGAGAGCTCTTACACTTGGCTCCTCTGTCCCTTTGACACCCTCATCACTGCAAGGATTTGTTTGTTTTACTTTTAGTACTTCTTTACTTCCTTGTCAGGAAGTAAAGAAGCACTAAAAGTAAAACAAACACTACAAGGTGCTCCAGGTCCATCTTTTCATCTTGTGTACTTCTATNATGGGAAATGTGTCTCTTCTCTTTCATTTATTTATATATCAAATCATTTATTTATATCAGTGTGAACTCATGGGTACTTAGTTTATACTTTGGTTTATACTTTGATACTATTTATTTATTTTTTTGCTCAAGTGCCCAGCGGTGGCCACACCGAGAGCTCTTACACTTGGCTCCTCTGTCCCTTTGACACCCTCATCACTGCAAGGATTTGTTTGTTTTACTTTTAGTGCTTCTTTACTTCCTGACACTACAAGGTGCTCCAGGTCCATCTTTTCATCTTGTGTACTTCTATCCCCAGTCCTAGAAATAGCCATTTCTCCAAGATTCTCTGATTCCTCTCATTGGACATAGTGTTAGAACCCAGTTCTCGTTGCTAGTCACGCTGATTGTTCCTGATTGCTTTTAGGACCCCTCAGCTGACTGAGCAAAAAAAATATGTGTTCACACTAATACCTGTATAGACACAAAACTAGAAATATTTCTAGATGTAATCATATATGTCTATATTAGGCTAAACATGTGCTTATAATTATATCTCCCACTCTAATCCATTACCACATGGATCATTCTAGACTCCTCTTCTTACTCATCCATAAACACTCACTCCATGAATAGGAAACCTAGCTTCTACCACCTGCCATCTGTTCCTTTATTGTTCAACTTCAGTATTCATGTATTCCAATATCAGAATTTTTGAGCCACAACCCCCCATGGAAAACAATTTTACCACCTACAATATGACACAATGCCATGTTTCTGAAGTGTGTACATGAAAAAATAACTCTAAGGAACACTATCCATATTTTTGTTTGTTCATTTGTTTCTTCCTATTGATTTCTAACTTAGGTCCACTTTATAAAAGGAATAAAAGCTATAGACCAGAATAAACCAGAAGCTGTCTAGAAAAAGACTTAGAAAAAATGAAATGAAACCCAGAAATACAAATGGAGAGTGAGTAGGCGGGATAATGAAAGAAGGAAAGATGTAACTTCAGATACAATTTACCAAGTTGTGTTGCTGCATTGCAGACTTTGAGTAAAGGAAAAGCTGACTTTGATTGACTGGCTCTCTGAAAGCTGGTGGTGGGCAATAATAGCTTGTTGCTTCCTTTATTCCATACCCAGGCCTCAGAAAGAACTCCTTCTTAAGTGCTAGGTAAAGCTAAATGTTAGAGGTTTTTTTAAAATAGACTTTATTTTTGTAAGCTTGAGGTTCACAGTAAAATGGTGTACAGAGTACACAGAGGTTCCCATGTGCTCCCTGCCCCACAACCCCAGAATTGTCTCACTTGCACATCTTGTACCACAGTGCTGAATTTCTTAAATTTGATGAGCCAGCATTGACACATAATAATCACTCAAAGTCCACAGTCTACATTAGGGTTCAGTTGTCCTGTTGAACGTTCTATGGGCTTAGACAAATACATAATGACATATATCCACCATTACAGTACCATAGAGAGTAGTTTTATTGCCTTAAAAACCCTCTATATTTGTCTATTCATCCCTCACACCCCACTTATGTCTGGCAACCACTGATCTTTTTAATGTCTTCTTAATTTGTTTTTTTTTTCGAGAATATTATATAGTTGGAATTAGACACTATGTAGCCTTATTAGGTTGGCTTCTTTCACTTAGGAATATACCTTTATATCTTTAAGTTTCTTCCATGTATTTTCATGGTTTGACAGCTCATTTCTTTTTACTGTTGAACAATATTCCACTGCTTGGATGTACCATAGTTTATAAACCTATTCACTTACTTAAGGGCATCTTGGTTGCTTATAGGTTTTATCAATTATTTAAAAACCCACTGTAATTATCCATGTTCAAGTTTTTGTATAGACATAATTTTTTAACTATCTGAATAAATACCAAGGAGCACAATTGCTAGACTGTCTGGTGAAAGGTGTTTTGTATTTTAACAAACTGCTAAACTATCTTCCAAAGTGGCTGTACCATTTTTTATTCCCATCAGCAATGACTGAGAGTTTCTGTTGCTCCACATCTTCCAAAGTGGCTGTACCATTTTTTATTCCCATCAGCAATGACTGAGAGTTTCTGTTGCTCCACATCCTCCCCAGCATTTGGTGTTACCAGTGTTTTGGATTTTCATCATGGTAATAGGTGTAGTAATCTTTGTTTTAATTTGCAATGTACTAATGACGTGATGTGGAACATCTTTTTATATGCTTATTTCCATTTACATATCTTTTTTGGTACAGTTTCTGTCCATATTTTTTAGTTGTTTGTTTTTTTTGTTTGTTTTTTTAAGAGTTTTATGTATATTTTGGATAAGGGCTCTTTATCCAATATGTCTTTTACAAATATTTCCTCTCAGTCTTTAGTTTGTCTTCTCATTTTCTTGGCAGTGTCTTTTGTAGAACAGATTTTTTTATTTTAATTAAACACAATTTATGAATGATTTCTTTCATGGGTCATGCTTTTGAGGTTGTATCTAAAAAGACATGGTCAAACTCAAAGACATCTAGATTTTCCCCTATGTTACCTTTAGAAGTTTCATAGTTTTGTGCTTTAAATTTAGATCTATGATTCATTTTAAGTTAATATTTGTGAGGGGTGTAAGGTCTGTGTCTAGTTTCATTATTTTGCATGAGGATGGCCAGTTATTTTAGCTGCACTTGTTGATATGACTGTCTTTTCTCTATTGGGCTGTCTTTGCTCCTTTGTCAAAGGTCAGTTGACAATATTTATGTGGTAGTATTTCTGGGTGCTCTGTTCGGTTCCATCAAAGTATCGTCTCTTCTTTCAGCAGTACCACACTGTTTTGACTACTGTCACTTTAGAGTAAGTCTTGAAGCCAGGTAGTGTCAATTCTTCAGCTTCGTTCTTCTCCTTAAGTATAGGGTCCTTTTAGACTAATTCCTTGGTAATGTAATACAAAGGCATTTAATTCTATTCTCTTGTTCTCCTGCTTAGCCTTTCACTTTTCCTGTAGTGATCACCTTGGGAATAGTTCACAAAATGGCATCTGTTTTTTTTCTTTTTTTCTCGCTTAAAGGAATTGGATAGAAGACAGAAGCATTTCTCAGTTAATTCTCTACCTCCTGAGAAGAAACTGGTCTTTCTATCTAGTTGGGGGATGGGAAAGAATGGAAGGGAACCCTCCTGGGTAGTTCCAGGAATTTTTCCTAGAGGATAATTCCAGACATTTTTCCTAGAGGATTCCCAGCAAACAAACCATCACAGAGCAATGTGAGTCAGTGCTTTCCTGGGCCACACCTTTCCTATGGCCACAGGAATATGACAAATAGTTTGAAACACTGGTGAAAAATACTCTTTGCAATATGGACTCAAAAATAAAAAGATGCTACAAAAAAAAGATTCCACAAATATTTGAAGACCCTGGATATTCTGATTATATTTTTTAATGTTGGTCACATCAGAAAAAGTGAAAATGTAATTTTTTTAAAATGTGAGTACTATGTATATAGTACTATGTATATATACATTTTCCAATTAGAAAATGTTTCTTCACATATTTAGCAGTGTTCAACATAGGCTGAAAAAAAAGAAAGATCTAGTTTGCTTGAGGCTAAAGAAGGTACTTCAGATTGTCTTTTGTTACATTGATATAATCAGTTCAATAATTCATATTTTAGCATACATTAATATAAAGGATAATGTTAGATTGACATCAAATTTTTAAATGTACAACATAAGAAATTTCCATTTTTGTTAATTTTCTCAGATAAAATTTGACACTTCAAACATATGATTAGTTTAACTTATGGAAGAATATATAAGTTGTTTGTTTTGATAATATAGAATTTCATTGAAAATAAATACTGGATATCTAGATATGAAAAGCTATGAAATAGGAAAGGTGAGGAAGGATGTATTTATTTTCTGGAATACCTGAAAAAACACCAATGTGTTTTTTCACAAATAATCTTGTAAATAATGTATATTCATATAGAGAAAAACTGCTTACAGTGCCTAATTACAAGTAATAGAAGAGGAACAGACAGAATGATTCTTAAAAATTTCAGTCAACATACACCAAACCACTTGGGATTATTTTTAAACATACAAAGCTCATTTTCTCCTTTTGAAAAGGAGATAGATATTATTTGGAAAATTTTACCTCTCATACTTTCTGAATCATGATCATCACATACATAGTTATGTATGTAACTTTCAGTTGAAGAGAGTTCATCCAATAATTTGTTGTTAGACTTATGTGTTATTATTCTTTTTGGTGGTTTTGGCTCAATCCCTGGTCATGTCAAGTTTGCTTGAAATGACTTGCTGTCAAATGCATCCTGGAAAAATGTCTGATCCAAAATTTTTCTGTAGCACCACTTTTCTCCCTCAGGTAAATCAAACATATTTTATACACTGCTCCATGTTCTACACAGGGGTAGGATGATTTTGTGATTTTTAAAAAAAAATTAAAATGAAGCCAATTTAATCATAAAAGGATGCATCACATTGTTATATTCGGACAATAGGCACCAACTGGACATTTCAAATGAATGGAATCAGGCAATATGTGTTCTTGTGTGTCTGGTTTCTTTCACTTAGTACAATGTGTTCAAGGTTTGTGTCGTAGCATGTGTCAGCACTCCAATCCTCCTAAGGCTGAGTAATGTTTCATCACGTGGTTATACATTTTGTTTCTCCATCAGTTGATGGACATTTGGGTGGTTTGCACTTCGGGCTATTATGAATAATTCTGCTGTGAAGATAGTACACAAGTTTTTGTATGAAGAGCTGTTTACAATTTTATGGGTACATAGCTAGGACTAGAATTTGGGGATCATATGATGCAACCCTTTCCACAGTGGCTGCAACATTTTACATGCCCATTGGCAATGCATGAGGAATAACATTTCCCCATCCTCACCCACATTGGTTTTTTGTTTGTTTTTAATTATAACCATCTCAGTGATTATAAACTGGTATTGCATTTTGTTTTGATTTGCGTTTATTTAATGACTGATGATATTGAGCATCTTTTCTTGTTCAGATGTATATATTATTTGTAGAAATGTCTATTTATACCCTTTGCTTATAATAAAAATAGTGTCTTTTATTATTCTTCACTTATAAGAGATTTTTTGTATGTTCCAGATACTAGACTGTTATAAAACATGTGATTTGCTAATATTTTTTCCAGTTTTGTCCTTTTGGTTTATAAATAGTAAAATTATTTCATTCTTTTTCCATTTTAAAAATATATAATATTTAAGTTATTTTCTTAGTTGTTCTCTAAGGATTACCATCTTAATTTATAATAATATACTTTAGGTTAATACTAACTTAATTTCAATAATATACAAAACTTTGCTTCTATATAATTCCATTTCCCTGTCACTTTCATGCTGCTATTTTCACAAATTATATCTTTATACATGATGGGCTTATAAAATTAGACTTATAATTATTGGTTAAAAAGTATCTGGAAACAGATAAAAATGAACACACAATAGCCCAAAATCTATGGGATGTAGAGAAGGCAGTCCTGAGAAGGAAGTTTGTAACAATACACGCCTTCCTAATGAAGATGGAAAAATCTCAAATAAACAACCTATTACAACATGTACAAGAACTAGAGAACAATGACAAACAAAGCTCAGAGTGAGTAGAAGGAAGGAAATAATTAAGATAAGACCAGGATTAAATGACATAAAGATTAAAAAAAAAACTATTCAAATGAACAATAACTCCAGGAGCTGGTTCTTTGAAAAGATAAACAAAATAGATAAACCTTTAACAAGACTCATCAAGAAAAAAGAGAGAGAGGATCCCAAAAATTAGAAATGAAAGGAGAAGTTACAACCAATAGCAAAGAAATGCAAAGGATTGTAAGAAATTACTATGAACAACTATATTCAAAGAAATTGGAAAACCTAGGCAAAATCAATGAATTTCTAGGAACATACAGTCTTCCAGAACTGAATCAAGAAGGAGAGAGCCTGAATAGACCAATAACAACTAGTAACTTGAAGCAGTAATCAAAAAACTCCTGGCACACAAAAGCCCTGAACCAGATGACTTCACAGGTGAATTTTGGCAAACATTCAAAGAAAAAGTAACTCCTATCATTCTCAAAATATTCCAGAAAACTCAAGAAGAGGGAATACTCCAAAACTCTTTTTATGAGCCCAGTATTATCTTAATTCCGAAACTAGGTAAAGACACAACAAAAAAAAAGGAAATTATAGACCAATATCTCTGATGGACATAGATGCTAAAACCTTCAAAAATATTGGTAATATGGATCAAGCAATGCTTAAAGTTATCATACACTATGAGCAAATGGAATTTATCCCAGAGATGCAAAGATGGCACAATATTCACAAATAAATAAATATAATATACCATATAAACAAAATGAAAAACAAAATCATGTGATCATATCAATAAATGCAGAAAAGCATTTGATAAAACCTAGTACCCATTTATGATAAGAACACTCAGCAAAGTGAGAACAGAGAAAGCTTACTTCAACATAATAAAGGCCATATATGAAAAACCTACTTCCAACATCACACTCAAGGTGCAAAAACTCTAACTTTTCCTTTAAGATCAGGACCAAGACAAGAAGGTTCACTTGTATCACTCTTATTCAGTATAGTACTTGAACTTCTAGCCATAGTGATCAGACAATAAAAAGAAATAAAAGGTATCCAAATTGGAAAGGAGGGAGTAAAACTGTCATTATTCATAGACAACATGATAGTGTACATAGAAAACCCTATAATCTCCACCAAAAAGTATTTGATCTATGAGTGAATTTGGCAATACAGCAGGGCACAAAATCAATATTCAGAAATAGATGGCATTTTTTGTACACTAACAATAAACTATCAGAAAGAGAAACTAGGGGAAAAAATTCCATTTGCCATGACAAGAAGAAAAATTAAGTACCTACATATAAACTTAATCAAGGAGGTAAAATACCTATATTCAGAAAACTGAGGAACACTGAAGAAAGAAATTGAGGAAAATACAAATAAATGGAAGCACATACAATATTCATGGATTGGAAAAATTAGCATCACTGAAATGTCCATACTACTACCCAAAGCAATTTACAGATACAATGCAATGCCTATTCACAGATCTAGAATAAATATTTCAAAAATTTATACAGAACCAAAAATGGCCCTAAATAGCCTCAGTAATCTTGAGAAAGGAGAACAAAGTAGGAGGGATCACAATATCTGATATCAAACTATACTACAAGGCTACTGTAATCAAAATATTCTGGTATCAGTATGAGAAGAGATGTATAGATCAATATAACAGAACAGAGAGCCCAGAAATACCCATGGCTCTATGGTCAATTAATATTTGACAAAGAGAACATGAGCATACAATGGAGTCAAAATACCCTCTTCAAAATGGTGGAAGATCTGAACAGGTACATGCAAAAAAAATTAAACTAAACTAGACCACCGACATCCATACTCCAAAATAAACTCAAAGTGGATAAAATACTTAAATATAAGTTGTAATACTGTAACAGTCCTAGGGGATAACATAGGCATTAAAATTTCAGATATCCCTTGTAACAATATTTTTGCTAATCTATCTCCTAGGGCATGGGAAACAAAGGAAAAAATAAGTAAATGGGACGACATCAAATTAAAAAGATTCTGCACAGCTACAGAACCATCATCAAAAGGTAAAGAGAACTGACCATATGGGGAAACATATTTGCCAGTGATACATCAGACCAGGGTTTAATCTACAAAATATGTAAATAACTCATACAACTCAACAGAAGGAAGACAAACAATCCAATTAAAAATGGACAGAGGACCTGAATAGACACTTCTCCCAGGAAAACATAAACATATGAAAAGATATTCAACATTACTAGCCATCAGAGAGGTGCAAATTAAAACTATAATAAGACATCACCTCATACCTCTTAGAATGGCCATCATTAATAAATCAACAAACAGTAAGTGCAGGCAAGGATGTGGAGTAAAGGGAACCCTAGTGCTCTGTTGGTAGGGATGAAGTCTTGTGCAGCCACTGTGAAAAACAGTATGGAATTTCCTCAAAAATTAAAAATTGAACTGCCTTTTGACCTAGCAATTCCACTGCTGGAGATATAACCTACGAATTCTGACACACCAATTCAAAAGAACCTCTGCACCCCAATCTTCATAACAGCATTATTTACAATAGCTAAATTCTGGAAAGAGCCTAACTGCCCATTAGTAGATGTGTGGATCAAAAAACTGTGATACACTTACACAATGGAATACTATGCAGTAGAAAGAAAGAAGGAACTCCTACCTTCTGAACAGCATGGATTGAACTGGAGAATATCATGCCAAGTGAAATAAGCCAGTTGCTGTAAGACAAATATCATATGATCTCACTTATAAGAAGAATCTAATGAACAAAATTAATTAACAAGTGAAATAGAACCAGAGGCATGGAAGCAAGGAACAGACTGACAGTGATGAGAGGGGAGGGAGGTTAATAAGGCTGGAAATAAGGGGAAGGGACTAGTCAAGGAACATGGATGAATGGCCCATGGACACAAACAGGGTGGGGATTGACTCTGGGAGCAGGGAGTGGGCTGGGTGGAGGAGGACAAGGGGGAAAATTTGGGACAACTGTCATAGAATAATAATAAAAAAAATTTAACTTGACTTTTAAATCAGATTCAAGAAAGAAAATGAGTTACAATCAGGAAAAAGATTACACTTTCTTTTATGTTTACCT
This sequence comes from Sturnira hondurensis, assembly GCF_014824575.4. Classification (NCBI taxonomy): domain Eukaryota; kingdom Metazoa; phylum Chordata; class Mammalia; order Chiroptera; family Phyllostomidae; genus Sturnira; species Sturnira hondurensis. The sequence continues at coordinate 7,746,886 of NW_028096448.1, read as the reverse complement.
ACTTTGATACATTTATTGTTGCTCTTTATATTTTCATGTGCTTTCCAGTAACTGTCTAGTTCTTTTCATTTCAGGTTGAAGAACTTTTGTGATAAAAGTATTTCTTAGAGGACAGCTTTGCTAGCAATGAACTTTCTCCATTTTTTATTTCTCTGGGAGTATCTTAATTCTCCTTCATTCTGGAGATCCTGCCTGGACAGCGACACAGCTGACGGTACCTGTGGCCTGGACAAACAAACATGTGCTCTTTTCCTGATTTATGATGCCTGGAGTTAGGACAGGGGGAGAAGGGAGTGCTGTGTGCATAGGTAGATATCCTAGAGGACTTTGATATTTTTATGGGGACATCAGGTCACTGCTTTCAGTCTGTGTAGCTTTGAATAAACCTTTCCTTTTCACAAATCTCTGGCATTGAGAGATGTCTTTCCAATTGGCAGTGGACAGATGAGCCCAGTAGGTATTAGTATACCATCCTTGGGAAGGGCCCCTGTTGTTCTGTAGCAGTTTTTGGCATCCCTGGGTGGCCCAAATATTGCACCCACCTTGGACCTCTGTTCGGTAACAATATGACTGGTGTTCATTTAAAGGGGGAAATTAGTACACAGAGATAGACAAACACACAGGGAAGACATAAAAAGGCACAGGGAGAATGCTATATGAAGATATAAAATTGGAGTGATACATATATAACCCCCAATATGCCAACGATTGACAGTGAGCAGTCAGAAGCTAGGAAGAGTTAGGAAGGATTCATCTACAAGTTTCAGAAGACACATAGCTCTGTATACTTCTTTCAGACTCCTTACCATGAGAACTGTGAGACAGTAAGTTTCTGTTTAAGTCCAATTGTGGTACTTTGTTACGGTAGCCCTAGCAAACTAATATAACAGCCTTCTGACTTCTGTCATTTCTGTTCTATTCTAAAGTCTATTAGTACTTTGAAGGTCTTGTGTCATTATTCTCTGTTTTAGGAATTTATTTATTTTTGGTTTTTAGCAGTTTGACTCTAATGTACTTATATATGGTTTTCTTTGTACATATTCTTTTTTGGGTCCCTTGTTTCTCTGACTTGATGTATTTCATAGGTTTGGAAACATTCTTTGAAATACCTTTTCCAGAGGGGAGGGGGGAGGACAGAGGGGAAAAGGGTTTTCAGGAACTACTACAAAGGACACACAGGAACAAAACCAAGGGGGAGGGTGGAAGCAAGGGAGGGAGGTGGGTTTGGAGGGGGTGGCAAAGGGAGGGGAGGGGTGGAGGAGGGAGAAATGCAGATGACTGTAACTGAACAACAATAAAATAATTTTTAAAAAAAGAAAGGAATACCTTTTCCATGTTTCTCACTTCCACATGGAATTCCAAATACACGTTATGTTAGTCCCATTTACCAGCAACCAAATGTCTCATGTCATTTTCTGTTCTCAACATCATTTCAGTACAGGTCAGGCTATTTCTTACTGCTCAGTCTTCCAATTCACTAATCCTCTCTCACCTGTTATACCCATGTTAGCAGTGTTAGGTTACTGTAATTTTTTTTAGTTTTGGAATCCCTATTTGATTATTTATTATATATTCCAATCCTCTTGTGATATTTACTGTATTTCAAAAAACTTGTCATTTAATATATTCATCATAAGCATTTGAAAGTCTTGTTTGGATGACTGCAACATCTGTATCATCTATCAATCTGGTTTATTGTGTAAATTTTCTTGTGCCTTTCTGTCATTGGATCTCGTTTTTTGGAAAGCTTGGTAATTTCAGATTGTCTCCCAGACACTGTATGAAAAATTATAGACACTCTAGTTGAAGTCATTTTTCTCTAGAAAGAAGTTAATCACCTTTTGGCAACAAATAGATACGAGAAAACCACTTTAATACAATCAAGCATTGGGATTATTTAAGGCTATGTTTCAGCTTTGTGATGCTCTGCTATTTCTAATTTTCCTTTACTTCTACAATGTAGCTCTGCTTAACAAAGGTCTGGTCAGAAAGCCTGAGGTATTACTATGGTCTCTCCTTTATGAAGAGACTTTAATTCCAAGTTTTATCTCCTCAGAGCTGTAAGCAGGTAAAGCCTTCAATCTGTTGTTTAGCTTCATCAGTTGCTTTTTGATCAATCACTTTTGTCTTTCCCTAGACATTACAGAGGTTAGGAACTGAAAACATATTAGAGAGAAAATGAAACACAGTATATAGAGCGAATTCCTCTGTGGTTTTTCTTTCTCTGGGAAATTCAGTTTCTTAAATATAAGGTGCCTGTTTTCATCCCTCGAGGCTAGTGTGTGTGTCTGCAACAAGCACTGGGCTTTCTTTTTAGCTTCCACACCTCTTTACACAAATTTACAAATGAACCAAGTGGGAAATACGTTGTTGAATGTAGGACTCACCTCAATAACTTTTCTTTCTTTCTGAGCTCTTAGTAGTCTTTAGCTGATCTTTGCTGTGTTCAAATAACTGTCTTGGTAAACGTATATTATTTTATCTCATTTTCATCTGTTGCTCTCAAGACATTTTGTTGTCCCTGATACTAGCAAGCACCTAGTTGCTAAAAAAAATAAATCTGGCCGTCATCTTAGGCTTCTACCCTTCGTGATAACCTAAGAAATATATTGAAGCCTTTTACTTCTTTCTATTCCCACAGCTCCCCCTGCACCTCAGTGTACCACAGTATCATTCCTGAATTCCTGAAGTAAGAGTTTCTTAATATCACTCACTCCATTCCCTACATGGCTTCTACATTAACATTTTCTAAATGTAAAATTGTGAATGAGAGCTAAGAATAAGGGACCGCCCTGGCTGGGGTGGCTCAGTGAATTGAGCACCGGACTGTGGAGCAAAGGGTTGCCAATTCAATTCCCAGCCAGCGCACATGCCTGGGTTGCAGGCCAGGTCCCCAGTAGGGGGTGTGCGAGACACAACCACACAGTGATGTTTCTCTCTCTCCCTTTCCCTATCTCTATAAAAATAAGTAAATAAAATCTTTTTAAAAAAGAATAAGGGACATAGCTTGAAAACAATAAGTAAACAAACACTACACTTTCTTCATGAGCAGAGGATCTGATGGTTAATGGTCTGCAGTAAGAAGTGGTCTTGTAGTCTGATGGTACCACTGCCCTGCCCAAGGGCTTTGTATCTCAGCTTCAGTAATTTATATTTTGCTCGCAGAATAAAATACTCATCATGGTCTACAGAGTCCTGATTCATCTGCTTATTATTCCAAACCATTTTCCCCCACACTCAGCACCAGCCACACTGGCTGCCTTTCACTTCTTGGTATTTCCATTGTTATTCCTTCTCTTTATGATTCGTATTGTTTATGTCTTTCCTTTCATCTTTCAAGCATCATCTGCTCAACAACCTCTGCTATGTCCCTGGTAAGTGACCCCTGTCTTAAGTGACCAGTTATTTTCTATCATACCATACAGCTCGTGGATTCTGCAACATATATGACAATGCACATTTTTTTTTTGTTTTCAGTGTTGTTTACTTGCATATTGTTTATTCCTGACATTGTAATAAAGTTTTAGGAACCTTATGAATTTTGTTTACTTTCATGATACCTAGAGCAATATCTGGCTTAGACTAGATGCTCCCTGAATAATTACCAAATAAATACCTTTTTGAAATGGCTCTAAAAATTTCTGCACAGCTCCAAAAAGTTCTAGTTACTCTACTATTTTTGCTGAAATAAAATCTAATTCTTCAAGTCCTAGCATTTAAAATAAAAAATAATCTATTCTTAAGCTTTATGTTTGGATTTCATATATAATATGAACAACATTAAATTGTATTGCAAGTCTAAAGCAGTTGTATCTTAGATCAAATTGGCTTTATAAGTCTTCCAAGGACAGTACTGTTTATTACATTGCTTCTGTATGAAAATGTGTTCTGTGATGCAAGCAACAAAAAAATTTACTTCCCAACAAACTTTGAGTTCAAATGTAACTTTTACATTGATGACAGCCTGTATTGAGTTCTGAGCAATTAAATTTTTGGGTCAGGAACCAAGTTGCATTAAGAACATCCTAAAATCCATACAGCCACAATATTAATTTTCATTTAAGCAAGTAGGCAAGATGTAAATGGCAAATAGGTAAATGTTGTTGTTTATATGGAACAAGAAAGGCATATAGGATGATAACTTCAGCCTTGTGTTAGGTACATTCTGCTCTTGACATTGGGTTTAAGTGCAGATGCCAAGTGTTTGCACAATAAGAAAGATACCCCTTGAATAAATCTCTTTACAACACACTATCTAAACATACCTTTTAAATAGAAGATATTTATTGATATACATTTGCCAATTGTTTACAAAAATTAGGGTTCAATCCCATCCAGTTTCTTAAATTCATCTGAAAGCAGACATAGAGAAGGTATTTTCTTCTACACTAAAATAGGGTTTTTTATATTCATATTTTCTTTAATATTTATTTGGTTTGTGAAATTAACAGTGGGCTATATTCTCTACTACTTAGCCCAAATATTTTTATTTTCTTAAGTGCTTTTTATTTAAATAAGAGTTTTAAAAAATAAAACAAAAGGGAATTCAAATATAATTTATTCAGACACAAATAACTTATGAATTTCTATATTAATGACCTCAAAGTCAAAGTGTTATTCCAATAAAAAATTATATAAATGCAGTGACTCTCAGGAAAGAATTAAAAACACCTCTATTTCCAATATACCAACAGATCTCTATTTATTGTCTTTTAATATTTTATTTATTTTTTGAGAGAGGGAATAGGAGGGAGAGAGGGACACATTGATGTGTGGTTGCCTCTCGCGTGCCCCCATCTGGGGACCTGGCATGCAACCCAGGCATGTGCCCTGACTGGGAATCGAACCAGTGACCTTTGGGTCTATAGGCTGGCACTCAATCCGCAGAGCCACACCAGTTAGGGCTATTTTTAAATGAATTTTATTTTCCCTAAAGTTCAGCAAAGCAATGTGATTTTAAAAATACAGGAGAAGAAAAAAATTAGTTGAACTGCCTTATAATAAGTGAATATTGCAAATTAAGATTTTGTGTGGGTGTATGTTCCTTATATATTAAAATACATTTTTTTCATTGCAAGCCCAACATTAGGCATAAAACTTTCCATAACAGGCTGCACTGGTCAATGTGTCCCTGGAAGAAGGTGTTTTGAATCACAGAAGTAGCATAAGGACCATCTGATGTGATGTTGTTACGGTAATTCTTCTCTCTCTCTCCATCTTCTCTCTCTTAGCATAGTAAGTAGTCTTTTTTTTAAGAGTTTTTTAAAAGATTTTATTTATTTATCTTTAGAGAGGAAGGGAAGGAGAGAAGGAGAGAAGTATCAATGTGTGGTTGTCTCTGGTGAGTCCCCTGCTGGGAACTGGCCTGCAACACAGGCATGTGCCCTGACTGGGAATCGAACCACGATGGTGTGGTTCGAAGGCCCACACTCAATCCACTGAGCTATGCCAGCCAGGGCATAAGTAGTCTTATAAATCCCACCAACCCATAACTTTCCAGAGTCTAAAGGCAGCTTTAACTGAAACATCTTTTCTTTATCTTTATTTTTTTTCAATCTAAGGAATTCAGGTGTTTGACTATACCTGTTTTATAGTCTGATGTGTCTTGGCACTTAAATCCTTAGATTACTGACCACAGATAATTTCTAAACAAGAACTCAACATAGTTATAAAATCAAGAAAAGAATACAAAGTTTCAATGGTAAGAAGAATAAAAGCAAACTTCTACAGGAGGCCATGTCTATAAAACTCGAAATTGAATAAGACCCCAGTATTTGAGCATCTGATTTCACCAGAACTAATCTACACCTGGTGCAGTGCAAAGAAATCATTCTAGAAACACCAGAGCCACAGAGAGTGTCGTGCTAAAATACATCTTGGACAACAGGCTCACATGTTTTAGTTAAAACAGAAATTTTGAGATCCAAGAATCTTAATTTCCTTTCTAACTCAAACACACGCCCTGTAAGATATCTATCTATGCTTTAATCAAATGCCTTGCATGAGGCAAATAAAACCTATTACAACTCCCTCCTCATTCCTGTGCTTCTCAGAGACAATAATTCTTCCTGACTATTTGGCTACTTATACATGTTTAATATGTTAGCAAATCTCTTTAAAACTAAAATTGAATATACAAGAATTGCTAGTGCATTGTGGGAGAACAGGGCCTGTACAACTTGCTCTGCTTGTCGAAAGGGGGGCAATATGATGTGATAAAGAGATCATTCCGATACTATTACCCTACTGGCAACAAATGCTAACTACTGAGTAACAGTATGATTCTTTGAAAACTGGTTGGATAAGGACAACTAGAGATAACTCTGTAAGTTTATACTTGGTGCTTACCATTCATGATATCAAAAAAACTCAAAACTCAAAGTGTAGAATTCACCTTGACCACCATCCCTTGTAATGAGACATATTCTTTACAATATTTCTTAAAGTTGCTCTACAGATTTGATCTGTCTGATATCTCAGTGCTCCTAAATGTTGATTAAACTCAAATACAATTGATCACTTATTTTTCCACACAGCATCTTTTTATAAGGTGAATAGTTTAGTTTTATTTAGGCAATGAATAAATACCACAGAAAGTAGGTAATTAGGACAGTTTACTCCTAACAGAGGGAAAGCCCAGGGGAAATAAAAGAATTGAAACAAGGAATTAAGTATAAGAATGAAATGTACCTTTGGTACATTTCCTATTTAGAATAAGACATCCCATTGAATGGAGGGAATGGAGACCTCCAGGTGAGAGATAGAGGGAGGCATTCTACCTTAAGTCTCTGTTACTTTCTACTGTCTTGCTAAGTATGCAATGAATTCAAAGCTGTTATTACTCTTTACCTGGCTATTTTTTAGTGTTGTGTTTACAGTGAGCAACCTTGAGGGATGAGACAATGTCCCCTGCTGAGACAAAGAGCAGGCTTGCTTATTGTTTGCTATAAAACAGCAGGTACCCAGAAGCAGGTATTGCTACTTGGCTATCAAGCAAAGCTGTTACAGGTGTAGCATCAATCTGGGCTGTCTGCATCACCCCTGTGGGACATGGGGGCCTAGGGAAAAAGGATGCAAACATGCCAGTGCTTATGCTGCTTGCTCTGCTGTAATAAAGACTTGGGAACTTGTGTCTTTCTGCAGCATTTATGAAGCAATAGCAGGCTTATTTATTCATTCATAAGTAGGGTAAAATCCTGACCACATAGCAGGAAGTTACATTAACTCACCTCTGCATCCTTTTAAGGGTGGCTTTAATGGGCCACCAAAACTATAACCTGATTCTTCCCATAAAAGAGGGTTATAATTCAATAATTTTGCATTGAAAGCCATTACCTTGGTAGATGTTCTTTCTGAAAACAAGCAAAAAATTTTTAAAGCACATAAAAAGGGAAAGAATTGCCGCACTGCTCAAGGGTATGTAGTAGACTAATATTATTCTTCCATAGTATTTGGAATAGAATTGTGGACCCCTGATACCTATGCATTTATATGATATAAAATAATTTAATCCATTATAAGCAGAATCTTAGCATGGTTTACTGACTCAGTTACCTGTATTATCTGGCAGTTTCTGTGTACCCAGACCCAGTCATTACAGTTCATGGATGATATTTCCCATGTTGGGAACTCATACTCTGAAATCTATCCTTGCGCTCATCTGTATACTTCTCAATCTATACTGTTATATTGTCTCTCAAACTTTTTTTTATTGCCTTGTGCTTTGAAGTGATGTTTATATTCAATGATGCTATAAAAATAGCACCATGAAACCTCTATGAGGTTTGTAATAAGTTGGTTATTGGAGGCAGCATAGCACAGTGATGACAAGTTGCATCTGACTACCTGAGTTTACATCTTGACATTACCACTTACATGTATGTGAACTTGGCATGTTGGTTAGTATCTTAAGTCCCAGTTTGGCTATGTGTCATGAGGCTAATAACAGCACTGACACCATATGCTTATTATAAGAATTAAGAATAAAATGAATGTAAAATAAATGACCTAGAATAAAATGTTCACAGTATTCACTTTTATGTACCTAAAATTATGCAGAGTTGACGCCACAAAGATCCTAAGTAAAGTGTTCTCACTGGTCATACCACCAAGAATAGTTCAGTAGCATTGGCTGGCATGGCTCAGTTGGTTGAGCAATGGCCTGTGAAGGGAGGGGTCACTGGTTTGATTTTTGGTCAGGGCACATGCCTGGGCTGTAGGTTCAGTGTGCCCCAATGTGCTCAAGACAACTAATATATGTTTTTCTCTCACATCGATGTTTCTCTCCTTCCCTATCTTCCTTCCACTCTCTCTAACATAAATAAATAAATATATTTTTAAAAAGAATAGTTAAGTAATTGACTTTGTACTGGGAATACATATTGCGGATAGGGATTGATCAGATTTTTTCTTTTCACCATCTGGTAGAAAGTTTAAAGTCAAATTTGTGTTCTGTCCATACCAAGTACTTAGTAATACATAGTGTATATTTCACTCCTGATATCAAGCAATAGCCATAATCTTATTTTCCTTTTGTTTTTAGCATGGCTAATGGCAATATACAGACCTAGGTTTTAGTTCCGCACCCATTGCTCATCAATTGATTAACTTTAGGTGAGTTCTTTTGCCTCCTTAACATTCCTTGTTCTCATGTGCAAAATGAGGGTAACATTGGTACCTAAATAAGAGCACTATCTTGAGGAAATGACCATATTTCGCTGTGTATAATACTCTACTGTATAAACTGCTCACCCACATTTTGGCCCAAACGGTCAGGAAAGAAACAATCATTCTAATTATTTATTTATTTATATTTAGAAACAAAAGCAATGATCATAGTTCAGGGTACTATTTTTATACAGATATTGTTATTGCTTTATAAAGTGATACTTTTAATGCATAAGCACAAGTAAAAGAATTAAAAACATTTATATAAATACAGAGCTAATACCACTCACATATAATGTGCAGGCACATAGTGCCTAATGAGTGATAAGAATTCAGTGAGTGCTAGTTATTTTATTATTTGTGTCATCATATTTTTGTATCTGTATAAACTACTGTACATTTTTTTTCAAGTAAGGAGATCAATATATAAAAATATACCTGGAACATTGCTGTCACGGTCTGAATGTTTGTGCTCCCCCCTCCCCACAATTCATATTCTAATGCCAGTGAGAGAATAGGGGGTGGGACCTTTTGGAGGTGCTTGTACTATGAGGGTGGAGCTCTCTTGAGTGAAATTAGTGCTCTTATAAAGAGATTCCCCCAGAGCTCTCTAGCCCCTTTCTCTATGTGAATTATGAGAAATCTGTGACCCCAAACAAAGCTCTTACCTGACCATTATAGTTCTCTGATTTTTGACTTCCAGCCTCCCGAATTGTGAGAAATAAATTTCTGTTGTTTATAAGCCACTCAGTCTGTGGTATTTTGTTATATCAGTTTTTCTGGACTAAGGCGGTTGCCATGACAACAATGTCTCATCTCTCAGGGTTTAGAATCTCAGGTACTCTCTCACATTGTTACTCCAGCCTCCTTGACTAGGAAAGGAACAACAGAGTTGACCTGACACCACTTCAGTCATCACTGCAGATCCTTAGGTTCAAGACCCCAGCTGTGACATTGACCTAGGGTCTTTAGATGAATGAGAAGACAACTTGCCCTAGAGCACAATTTAGATATTTAGACACATTGCAACACAGTTTTGCAATGACACTAGCTGAAGCAGCCTGAGCATCTTCATGGCTGTCTCACATCTGCTAACAGAAAAAGTTGTGTTTTCATTTGCTTGCATCCCAGGGCCTATGCTAACATCTGTAGATGTCCTCAGCCTAGATTAAAGTCATAGTTTCTTCACTTTGTATGGCCTGAGAATTTTCCCTTGGTTTCTTGTTCATAAAATGAAGATAATAATATTCAGAGATCTGGAAGAATGATATAAGTGAACTTACATACATATATGTAAAGCATTGTACCTAGCTTACAGTACACATTTTATAAATGTGAATTTGACTCATTTCCCTCTTCTAAGTGGGAGAATCAGGGGTTTCTAACTAATCCTCAGATAAATAATAGAACAGAAAAAGGATTTATTGCATTCATTTAGTCTATAAAAATAGACCTCAATGTAAAGTCTAAAGGCAAAGTCTTCTGTCCATAATTCTTTCCTGCTTATCTCTTCTCAGAGAAGTTTGACTATGCATGGGTGAAATTAATGAGGATAGGTATGAGTGCAGAAAGAAGAGGAAGTAAAAGCAGGTGTTTATTTTTTCCCTTGTTACTAGAGGTACCATGAGGAAATGTAGTAGTTCCCAAGACCCCATGTATTAGGCAGAATCCTCAGATGATCTCCAAGAGTCCACATTCATATTTAATTTCCTCCTTTTAACTGTGAAAGTAGCCCTTGAATATGATAAGACACCTCTCCCATTAAGTTATGTGGCAAAAGCAATTTTGCAAATATAGTTCTCGTTGCTACTTAGTTGACTGCGAGTTAACCGGAAGTGAGATTATTTTAGTAGGTGTCACTTAATCACATGAGTTCTTTAAATTTGGGTCTAGAAGATGAAGAGGCATAAGATTACAGGATATGAAGCATGAGAGAAGTTGACTTGGTACTGCAAGCTTAACTATGGAGGTGGCTACCTGGCAAGGAATGTGAATGGCTGCTAGGAGCCGAGAGTGGCTCACAGCTCACAGCCAGCAAAGTAAGTGGGAGCACAGCCCTACAACTACAGCAAATTAAACTGTGCCAACTATAGAAGGATAAGCTTGGAAGGGATTTTTTTCCCCAGAGCCTCCAAACGAAATCTCTGTCTGACACCTTCATTTCAGCCTTATGAGAGACCCTGAGGTGAGAAACTAGCCATTCTGTGCCCAGACACTTGACATATGAGAACTGTGATGTAATAAATTTGTGTGGCTTTAAGATACTGGGTTTGCAGCAATTTATTGCACAGCAATAGAAAACTAATTCACCCTGGGTGATGTGTAATAGCTTACAGAGATGCACAAGGCAGCCCCTGGGAATAGTCAGAAGCTCCATCTCACCTATTTCAGCATCAGCTCCATCACTGTGGGACATTATCCTGATCTAGTAGCCCCTCATATTTAGCAAGTTCACCACAACCCACAGCTTAAAAATGAGGTCCCAGGAGTCCTTCATTGACATGGCCCCTAATTCATTGCTCAACATGCCAGTCCATTTTGCTGTAGTTAGTTCCTAGCTTTGATTCTGTATCATTCACACTCATTTATTTCTTTCTGCTGTTGACTATCCTTACTCCTCCAATATTGTTTAAATACTACTAGATTCTAAGGTATTGGGATGAAGAGTCTACTTTTTCTTCTTTTAACCTTCTTCAATACCTACTAAGGTTTGCAAGCTAGATATCTGAATATTAATTAATGGCAATTATATAATAAATCTTGCTTTGCTTCAAGTTTCATCCCCATGAAGAAAGCGTTTTGTGACCTAGCATCCACTTGAAAGATGGAAAGGGAAGGGATCATAATAATGGCTATACCAACAGAACAAAGCCAGATTGTGCACAGAAGGCTGCAGTGGGGCTGGGTAGGGGTGCTTCTTTCTGACAGAGAAGAGAAAGGCTCCATGCTCAAAGATGTCAAGAAGTGTGAGCAGAAGTGGACCAGTAATGTCTTGATGCCTATATCTCCAATCCTATCCATACAGCATGACTCACAGTTGGTCCATCCTATGATTATGAAATGAAATAGTCTGCCAGGAAAAAAATTAAAAATTAGTGTAGGTGCTGGTATATCAAGAAGAATTCAAGTAGAGACTGATGCAAACCTTCCAATAGACAAGACATTTTAAAAGAAAGACAGATCTTACCAAAAAGGGGAAATAATAATGTGTCCTTAGAGTAATTTGTATTGGCTGGCTCCTCAGCTAACTGCCTCTCCTCTTTTGATGTACAACTAAAGAAAGTCATGCCACAATGCACACCTTCCCCATGCACACAAAGCCTGCAGTCAGCCCACCCTTTCAAAGGAGACTAATGAGTAAATGTCTCATCTCTGAGACATCAGAGATGCTGAGGGAAATCATCCCAGTAACTTGCTAACATATATTCAACTAATATTAAACTGTGTGCTCTTGCCTTAAGAGATGGGAGGTGATTGTGAATGCCAGAACCAAGGAGACCTTACAGATGAAGGCACAGGAACAGAATGAGTCAATGTCAGGAGATAGAAAACAGCATGGCACATCACTGATAGACTCACAGGTATGGACCCTCTACTGTGTGATGATAGTAGAACATCAAAACTACTTAGTGGTTCACTAACAAATATGAATAGAAAACCAAAGGTCACCAGACATTTGAGTAAAATCTACAAGAGGATTTATAAAATCAACAGGAAAGACATTTAAAAAAAAGAGTAACAGATTCTGGAAAGAAGCAGGTAGGTAATTTGGGGAAAGAGAACTAACCATTTACAATTTCAGCATTCTTAGATTTGAGAGGCTATCTTATCCAGGATAAAGGAACTATAAACAGTTCTTGGTAATGATGCATATGGTTGTCAAATTAAAATATCTAATGGGATAAGTGAATAACTTGGACACAAGTTATTAAAATTGGTGCTTTGAAAAAATTATAGATGTATGTCCCTCCATGCATTTATGTCTAAGACCATAAGGTACAATGACAAAGAGATGAAAACATGAGATAACTGTATGACATAGATAAAATTTATTAAAAATACATTTTTAAAAAGTGTATAGATAGAAAGAAAAACACATTGTTAAAGATGTAACAGGAAAATTTCTCTAAGAAGAAGTCATATCTTCAAATTTAAAAGGTGTTACAAGGTAGTTTTATTAATTATTCATTTAACAAATATTTTGAGCTCAGTTTATGAAGAATTTTGAACATATAGAAATGAGTATGAAAAAGAATTTAAAATAATAATTTAAAAAATCTGTGATAGATAGAATTTTAAGGTGGCTCCCAAAATTCCCAGTTCTTCCTGTACACAATCTCCCCTTGAGTACAGGAAAGGACCTAAGGCTATGGTGGATGTTAGTCTCATTCCAAGCCTCTTTATATGGAATAAAATGAAGGAATTTTGCTGATATTATTAAGGTCCTTAATCAGTCTCACTTTGAGTTAATCGAAATGATGAGTTAATCATAAAGATGCTTGATCTAATCAAGGGAGCCCTTTAAGTGATGGCTTAGAACTTTTCTGAGCTCAGAACTGGAAGGAGAAACTCCTTTCTGTTACTGCTTTTGAAGAAGTAAGCTGCCATAAATTCTGCAGCTTCAAGAAAATGAATTTTGCCAACAACATGAGGAACCATGGAAGCAAATCCTTCCCCAGTCTAGTCTCCACATGAGAATGCAGCCCAGTGAACACCTTGGTTTTAGCCTTATGAAACCCAGAGCAGAGGATTAGTTCAGTCTCTTACAGACTTCTGACCTACAGAAACTATGATATCATTAACTGGTTTGAAACTTCTAAATATATTGTACTTGTTAAGCAGCAATAGAAATCTGATACAATAGTCACAGTTATGGTGAAATTTCAGAACTCCATAGGTAAAGGAAACCTCTCTAAAACTTTTAAAGGAAATTTTAAAAGTTATAAAAATCAGATTAACTTTAGCAATTATTAACAACATGATATCACTGAGGACAAAGGAACAATTCTTTCAGTGTTCTGAGAGCAAATGACTTAGAACCACACAAATGGGACAGTGAAATAATAATTTTCTGACATGCCAGGACTTTGAGAGTACACTGTCAATATGGCAGGCATGATTTGGAGAAAATTACAAAATATAAGATAAAAAGAGTCAATCTGACCTTTACTCTTGGAATAGTCTCTTTAGAAGAGTACACACGGATATGTGCCAAATGTGTCACTTGGGTCTGGAGTAAGATTGGCAGCAGCATAGTACCATGAATGCTGCTTGTTGTTTTTCTTTTACAGTTTATTGAAGAAGACTATAAATGGAATAATGAGCATGAAATTCACTAATATTTATAAGGTCTCATGAATATTTAAGGATGTATACACCTAAGTAAGCACTATCCAAAATAAAATATAAAACATTTCCAGTCCCCTAAAATTTGCATAAATACCTCTTACTGGTCATACCCCACCCCTACCTCTAAATGGTAACCACTTTCCCCACTTCCATTTCTATTCACTATTTTGTCATTTCCTGAAATTCATGTAAATGCATTTGTATGGTGTGTATTACTTTGTGCCTGGGTTATTTTGCTGTGAGAGTCATTCTTATCATTATAATTGAATGAGTATCTCACTCTCTTTTCAATGCTGTGTAATATTTAATATGTCACTTCATTTACATACCATAATCTAGCCATTCTCTTCTTGGACATTTGAGTTCTTTGTGGTTTTTGGCGATTATGAATTAAGCTACTGAGAAGCTTCTTCACAGTATATTGGGAGCTGTGTGTGCTCATTTGTGTATGGGCAAATACCTAAGAGTAGAGTTGTTGGGTAATAGTGTAGTAAATATTTTTAATGTTTTTAACATTAACATATCATTAACTCTATAGGGAAAATATTGAAAGATCCTCTACAGTGATAAAATAAAAGAAAATAATAAAAAATCTTGGAAATTTTAAAGGCAAACTGAAGACAGAAGTAAAAGCTTGGTGGAAAAATTAATAATAATCCATTAATTCATCTTCACCAGACTATACTCAGGGTAAAGGTTTTAAAACTATTCTGATCACAGTGGGCCTCTGCTTCAAAACTGTGAACTGGCTAATGGTATAGGGGGAGGAGCCAAGATGGAGGCATAGGCAGAAATGCTTCACTTCCTTGCACAACCAAAAGAAGGAAAACAACAAATTTAAAAACAAAGAACAACCAGAAACTTCTGGAGAAGTTTCTCCAGAACATCCAGAGAAACATTTGCATAGAAGTCCAACAACCAAAGAGCTGAAGAAACATTCAACCAGATGGTGTGCCGAGACAAAGAAATATGGTCCAAATAAAAGAATTCATCAAAACTTCAGAGAAAGAACTAAGTGATGAGGAGATAGCCAATCTATCAGATGCAGAGTTCAAACCAGTGGTAATCAGGATGCTCACAAAACTGATTGAGCTCACTTGCAAAATGAAGGAAGAAATGAAGACTATACAAAGTGAAATAAAGGAAAATATATAGGGAACCAAGAATAAAGGGAAGGAAACTGGGATTCAGATCAACAATTTGGAAGAACAAGAAAAAAATAAGTATCCAACTGGAACAGAATGAAGAAACAAGAATTCAAAAAAAATGAGGAGAGGTTTAGGAACCTCCAGGATGACTTTAAACATTCCAACATCTGAACAATGGGAGTGCTGGAAGGAGAAGAGGAAAAGCAAGAAATTGAACTTATTTGAATAAATAATGAAGAAAAACTTCTCCAAACTAGACTTCCAGGAAGTGCAGGAATCCCAGAGAGTACCAAAGAAATTTGACCCAAGGAGGAGCACACCAAGGCACATCATAATTAAGTTATACAAGATTAAAGATAAGGAGAGAATAAAAGCAGCAAGAGGAAAGGAGAGAGTTTCCTGTAAAGGGATTACCATAAATCTATCCACTGATTTCTCAAAAGAAACCTTATAGGCAGGAAGGGACTGGAAAAAAGTATTCCGAGTCACGAAAGTCAAGGACCTGCATCCAAGATGACTCTATCCAGCAAAGTTATCATTTAGACTGGAAGGGCAGATAATGTGCTTCCCAGATAAGGTCAAGTTCAAGGAATTCACCACCACCAAGTCCTTACTACACGAAATGTTAAAAGGACTTACCTAAGAAATAGATCAAAAACTATGCACAGTAAAATGACAACAAACCCACAACTACCAACAACTGAACCTAAAAATAAAAACTAAGCAAACAACCAGAACAGGAACAGAATCACAGAAATGAAGATCACATGGAGGGTTATCAGTAAGGAGAGAGAGAGGCACAATTGGGACAAAAAGGTACAGGGAATAAGAAGCTGAATAGGTAGGCACAAAATAGTCAGGGGGAGGTTAAGAATAGTATAGGAAATGGAGAAGCCAAAGAACTTATATGTAGGATCCATGGACATGAAGTGGGTGTGTGTGTGGTGGGAGAGGAATGCTAGAGGGTGAGGTGGGTGGTACAGGGAGGACAGGGAGAAAAGGAAGAAAAATGGGAAAACTGTAATAGCATAATCAATATAGTATACTTCTAAAAAAACCATGAAGTGCCTTGCTCTTGGGATAAAAATCAAAATCCCTTAATAAAGCCTAAAAAGCTCTGCCTGGCCAATGTATATTTATCTTTTCTGTCTTATCTCTCTTCTCTTAGCAGCTCTCTCCACTGGAGTCCCACTGGCTTCTTTCACGTTACGCTCATTGTGGCTTCTCTGCCACAGGGCATTTGCATGATCTGTTCCTCTGGAATGCTCTTGCTACCATTTTCCACATAATTAAATTCTATTTATTTTTTTTAGGTCTTTTATCAAGTTTACTTCTTTTGAGAAGCTGTCCCTGACCTCCTTAACATATATTCTCATAACTCTATGAAATGCTGTTCATGTGCCAATGCAATTCATTTGTTTGTGTTATTATTTATTAATTTTTGCCTTTTCATTAGGCAGTAATTTTCATGACGACCAGGTTTATGTCTGTTTTTACACATACTTTATTTCTAGAATTTATAGGAGAATTTTGTTAATGTGTGTACTCAGTAAATATTCATCAAGCAAAATAAAAATCTTTGCATTGTGGAGATAATTTTGAAGTTGAAGAGCCAATGTCATTTAAAATTATTAATTTAATCACCTGAAGAACTGAAAAATAATAATGTAAATTGAAATGAAGTGAGGAGATGACTCTATTAAGTAAGCTAAATTCCTCTTCTTTCTAGAATGAAGTTTATACGAGCAATCAAAAGCCTAATACTTGTAGTTGCAGTGTTAATAACTATAAGAACTAAAATTGAGAACATTTAAATGTAATTATCTGTGGAAAATGAGGCCAGGGCTGGGAAATTGAGATTGGGGGGGGTGGATTCTAACTTTCAAAGTTTGACCCTTGTTTTTAATTTATTTTACTATATTACATTTATTATAATATATGACTGAAAGATAAAACCCAATGTTACTATTGTACTATGCGTGTACGACCTTAGAGAACTTTGGAAGCCCAGGGACCTAGTTTGCATGGCTGCCTAGGTCAAGGTCTGGGTGTGGGGTAAGGTGCATGTGCATAGCCCTTCCAGATTGACAAATTTCTTAGACTGGTGATAAATTCAAGCCTTCTCATGAAGTAATAAGAACCAAAAATTGATTTAAAGACCAGCAAGGGTATCAAGTTTTAGAAATTCACATAGTAAGATGGCCAGGTCTCCTGCAGTTAGTTCAGTCAGGGATTAAAGCAAAACACCACTGTGCTGGCTGTTTCCCTCATTCGTGCTGTGCTGCCGGGGCCAGTGGTAGCGGTACAACACCAAACTGGTCATGTGTGCAAATGTAATAGTGGAAGAGAGAGAACAAAATATTAGTCTTGCTTTGTACTTCAAGTAGAAAACCTCAACAACCAAACAAGAGTGAAGATTTTTAACTTAACTGGTGAATTCAAGCTAAGTTTTAGGTTTGTCTGTGGGAAGTTTGGTAGAAGGGTGTGGGGACTTGGGGGTCAGAGTGGTCTATATTAATTCTGACTCAGCACTCCTGACTTACTGTCTCATTAACTCTTTTAAAGGGTTAGGATCTTGCTTTCTGGGCTGTCACAGAACGTTTCCAGAATAAGCCAACTTGCCCTTTGAATTCTAGCGCAAAGCAAACTTTTTTTGGAAGACTTTCTTTGGCCCAGAACCACAAATAATCCATTTCCTAAAATGCTTTTTCCAATTGCTTTAAGGCATTTAGCACTGCATGTTATTTACTCTTACTATGTATGTGCATGTTATTTACTTTCCTCATTAATCTGTAAACTCATGAAAGTTAGGACACATCCATTTATCACAGGGATTGGCCATGGACCTGGCCCATCACTAGTGGAAGAATCCTCAGTAGTAGTTTAAGCACCACCTGAGGACCTCAAGATGACAAATTTTGTGCTTTTCATTTGAGACTGTGTTGTCATATGCAATGTACCTTGTGACTATGGTTTGGTTAGCATGATAGAATTCAGAACTTATATTGCCTGTAACTGTATACTATTATTTCTACTCATAACATTTAAGGGATTAGGAATTTTTTTTATCAATGTTAAGTATTGTACATCTTTCTATATCAAGTATTTGCATCAAGAAACTAGACACTGGTTTTATTTTTCCTTAGCAAGAACTGAGAAGATATTTGAATATGTTTGTTATAGTGTACCAATGATTTGTAAGGCTATATAGTTTAAGCTACTTTCTATGATTATATCATTTAAACCCTTATAAAAATTATAATATTCTCCCATAAACACATACCAAAACTACAGATCCTTTGTCTACAAATCTAAAATAAAATAAAATATCTTAAAAAGAATATGATCAAAATTCATGCTATATTCAGTGCAAGTAATTTTCTGTGACTTAAGTATATACAAAGAAATTCTAAGTAACCTACATATTAAAGTTGTGCTTTCTAAGAAATAAAGATATAGGGTGTACTTGTGGTCCAAGGAATTTTTTTTTCTTCTTCTCCTAAGACTGTTATCTCTTTTCATGTTATTATAGATAAAATTGCTTTGGAACATAAAAACCAGAATTGATATGTCATACTTGAATAAGGCAGAAGATAATATATGCAGAAAAGTTTTTCCAAAGCATCTCTGAGTGTATACTTTTGAATTTTACTGGAAAACATGTCATTCCATTCAGAACTCTGAATTAAGATGCACTATTTTTGCTGAAGGCTATTTTAAATTAGGCTAATAAATTGCTACTCTCTGCCTTGCGTGATAATGCATTACATTATCTACTGATGTACATGTATTGTTTGACTCTAATGGTGTGGAAATTAAATGTTAGACATGGGCCAGATGTTCCTATAGATGAATATGACGTATGACTCTGGCATAGTTATGTCTCATTGGGATGGAGAGAGAGAATGTGATAATGAACAACAAATACCAACTACCTCAAAAATATCCTCTGATATTAGTCTCTGGTAAGAACTAGCATCATGCAAACCTAGATCCTCTCTTAGTCGTTGTCTGTGAGGAGTGTTATAAATGTCAGCAGTATTTGCACCTGCCCATGAGGAAAGAAATCTTGTTTCCTAAAATGTAGAATAAAATAAAATGGTGAATATAAAAGTACTTGGAAGTTTGTCCAGAGAGAGTAAATATTTGCCATCTTTGTCTGACAGACAGGAGCAGCTTGAAACATTTCCCTGAACTGTGCACCTCGACATGGCAGTGAGATTTCCACGGGTCATTCCTCTGCACTGTGAGAGTTCCCAGCAGGGTAGATGGGATAAGGGAGTTGGGGGGAAGGAAACAAATGGGCCTCATGGGGAATTTTAATGAAGGTTCCCTGCTGGCTTTAGCCCACTGGAAACAGGAGAAAATAGAAAAGAAGAAACCCATAACCACCTATCCGAGGCAAAGATACTCACGAATAGGATCATAACTCAAATAGCAGAAACAAGTCACAGGAATGAGGTGGGTGTGGAAGGGTATATAACATGTGGGTGCTGCTGCTTCTACTGATGCTAATCAGACCACTAATCATATGTAAATATATCTTTGAAAATCATCAGAAAGTGGCATAGGAGATGAATACATTACCACATCTTACCATTAATCAGCCACCCACTAACTGGGATATGCTTTGAAAGTGGGTGCTGATGGATGTTAAGGTTTGAGCTTCTGAAAGCGGGTATGGGTGTATTTCCTGTGTGGATAAAAAGGTGGTAAGAATGGAATCTATGGGTTTGTTCAATCATATCCAAGAAGAACTGTAAAGAGAGACACTGCAACTCAATGAAAGGCTGGGTCAGTGTTTGCAAGTACCTTTGTTTAAAAGAACTGTTGAATTTCAGAAGGAGTATCATAAGAAGATGTAACATGGAGAAAGAGAAGACTTTGTCCCTTCAAGAGTTATTTCAGTTGCAAGGGTTGCTACAATTTTTATCCGGGTCACTCTCTTGGAGTTCATTTAAAATAGGAGATAGTAGGCAATTCATTGCTTTTTGCAGTAGATGTTTTGTTTCCATACATCTCTTCATTAACAGTGATATTTCCTTTCTGAGTTGGCATTTATGTGAATTCATTTTTTAAAATATAGTCTGGTTTCTGACTTTTAATTTAATAAACTGCTTTCTCAAGAGTAGCCTCACTTCTCTCTTTTGTCTTGTTATTTCTTTCTCTGTTATTTCTTTCTTTGTTGTGTCACTTTTGGGAAAAATGTGGTGTTTTGAAAATATTTTCCTTATTAATCATAAAGGTAAAGTAGTCCATTTTTATCTCTCACAGGAATGTTCTGCACAAATGAATGCCAGGCCATTGAATGCCAGGCCATGAATGCCTGGGTCTCTTCCTCAAGCTATACATTCACAGAAACTTATTTTTCTAATTTTTAAGTATTATGAATTAATTACACACTCAATATGTTTATGTAGTCACCAGTTCCAGACAAGTTTAAAGTCTGTTCCACCCTTCCAGGACCATGGAGATGTACGGAATGTAGCTAACTGGAATCCTCACCTTTTGGATAAAGTTGCTTCCATTTCTTTTAGTTCTAGGAGATATCCTTCCTTATCACCTAATCAAAGGGATTTTCATGATCCCTGAGACAGTTTACAAAAGCTCATCAATCTTTTTATGTTGGTATTTGTGTGCTCGACATACTTCCTGATTATTTTGCCAAAATTAATAATTGGCCTTGACTGGTGTGGCTTAGTGGATTGAATGCCAGCCTGCTAATTAAAGAGTCACTGATTTAATTCCCAGTCAAGGCACATGCCTGGTCCCCAATATGGGGCACATAAGAGGCAACCACACATTGAAGTTTCTGTCTCTTTCTTCCTCCCTTCCCCTCTGTCTAAAAATAAATAAAATCTTTTTAAAAAGAAATTGAATTAAAAAATTAAAAATTGCAAACCTCCATCTTAAGTCAAACTCTGTCTTGCTCTCCATTTAATGTCATAGAAAATATCTTTAATAAGGAGACATATTAAATAAAGTCATTGAATATGCAGAGGAAAATGGAGAAATGAGAAGAACAGAAGAGAAAATATGTTTTTTTTTATATTCTTGCTCTTCAGTGGTCATTTCCTCTAGACTCCCACTTCTTCAATGTGTTCACATTAAGTGGATTGACTCAGGAAGAAGGGAAAGGAGGCTACTTTGACCAATAGCAACATCTGCAAGATGAGTCACCTGCAGAACAAGATAGCTCACCAGAAGTTTTATTAGGGTTGGAGAATAAAGCCCTAACTGCTTTGTCCTCTGGATAATGTGAATATATTCATATTGAGTGCCTAAAACAGTCAATTACTGTGAGAGGATTACATGAGAACTAGAATCCTTAGTAATATTCAAATACTCAATATTGTATAGTTAATGGTAGATTATATAAACTTGGTAAAGAACATACACTTGGGAGTTAGGCAGGCTTGACAGAATCACATCTTTACCACCAACTAGCTTTGTGAGCATAGATGTGATTATAGTACCTACTGCATTGGATTATTTTCACTAATCAATGAGATAATATACATAAAAATCTTTAGCCTAGTGTTTAGTGCATATGCCTTCAATATGTACTATCTGCTATTGCATTAATAATGATCATAGTCACATTAGTAAAGTTTGGAAAAGAATTATTTTTCATTCATAGTATTTAAACAATCTTTCTACATATGATGAAATAAATAATATATGGAGACAAAAGTATATAGGTGAGAGAGAAAAAGACAAAAATAAATTCAAAATAAAATTCTTAAAAAGTTTTATTTAAAAATATTGGCTAGTAATTTTAATATTACATTAATTCAGTGACATACAGAGCAACTGAGGTAAATGTAAGAGTTGTAAAACTTCAGACTTTTTTATTATATATGGTAATAAATACTAAACGATTCCTTTAAGTTTAATAAAAAATATTAAAGTCACCAATAAATTGTAGGTAGCATTAATTTATTTAATTTAGTTGTAATATTTAATTTACTTCTATGAAAAGAAGGTAATTAATAACCTCCATGACTTTGAGTTTGTTGTTTTTATAACATTTAACTTTAAATTATTTATAATATATCTTGGGTAATAGTAATTACCCAACTGTTTTATCTTGGAGTCATAACTAAATAAATCAAATGATCAACTCCTGCTTTTTTATCATGGTTTCTTCATTTCAGCATTTTTTATTTGTATTCATCTCTCCATAGGCTGCATTTAATCTGCAAGTAGGTTTTCAAAAGTTTCACTAAATCTGTTATTTCATGAATGAAAATACTTTTCTGTTGTTTTTATATCTGAATAGCAAATTGACTTGAGATAGTGGAAATTTTATTATACTGTTTCTAAAATTGTGTGTTTATTCTGAGGTCAGTCAGATTTTCCCACATGTATGTAGCTTGCTTTTTTTTCCTGGAAACTTGAAAAATACTCTACTCAATAACTAAATATGTTTTTATATTACTAGCTTTATATCAGCTCTTCTTGGTATATGAGGTGCTCTATTGAATGAAGAGTCAGTTATTAATTTCCTGTTGGTAATTTTCCTGTATTATATCTCTGGTTATTTCTATCCTATTTGTTGGTGTTTTTAACTTGAGAATATCAATTACCTTTATAGTAGATAGACTACAGTTTCATATCTATTGTCTTTCTAATTACTTTAAACTCATTTCTACTTTTGTTTCCTGTGATTATATATAGCCATGTCTTCATGATAATTTTCTCTTTTTTATTACTTGTAGTTTCTTTTATTTGTACTGCTCTTATTTTTATCTGAGGGTATTTTCTCCTGCCTTTGTTTCTTAGATTATATACTATTTTATATATTGGACTATTTGTGTTATCTTGTAAAATCAGTGCCTTTCTTTACTTGTATAGTTCGGTTTGGTGAGAGGGGAGGGGAGCTGTAATATATTTTCATAGCTCTCAAAGCATTTATTTTCCTCCCCATTTTGTTTAGATCTTATTTTTATCTGGAATAGTTTGTGTGATTTCACTTTGACATCATTCCCACCTTATGTGGAGTAATTTATCTTTCCTTCTGAATGAGAAGGCACAGAGAGCAGAACGTAAGGAAGAGGAAGAGACAGTCGGGGCTGACTTCGGTCTTTTCTGAAGTCCCAAGTTCTTCCTTTATTGCTAAGATCCCACCAGATGTCCTTTGTTAGACTCCATTCCATCCAGCTTGGCATGCATTCAACTCTTTTGAACTTTGGCTTATTTCCCCAGCTTAGCATTCTATGCTGGAGCAAGAGAACCAAGGGCCTTTCTTGCTTCTGCCAAAGTCCAGATGTGGTTTGTAAACCATTTAGGCAACGTTTGATCTTGATTTTCCCAGGCATATCTACTCATCCCCTTGGCCCACTCCTTGTCAAATCAGAGAGTATTCAGAAGTATTCTCAGGGTTTTTTCCTCTGTATCTCTATAGAGTATTCTCTATAGTTTCCTATATCTTCAGTGTTACTTTCTGATGTAAGAGTGGGGTGGTCAAACTGGCCATTACATCACAATCTACTGTTCTTTCATTGGTTATCACTATTTGAGGTCTATAAATTTTTCTTATCTCTCCTGCCGGAAAATTTTTGGTAGGGTTATTTTGTTCTTATTTCTATATATTGGAGGAGGGAGATTCTGAGCCCCAGTCCCAGGATACCACCACCTGTCAGACTCAACACTATGTTCTACTGTATTTTGAGATATGCATCTTAAGACTTTAGAGTAAAAATACTAATATATTAAAAAGTAACCAGGTATGTGAGACACTTGAGTTCCACAGCTTGGACTATTACAAAACTTAAAATTTATAAACGTTGACTGCATGTTCACTTTGTACAAAGTACTGGACCCGGTGGTAAGTAGAGACAGGAAAATGGAGAGGCGAGTAGGCTTATGATCATTCCACAAGGGAGCATTACTTTCAATCACAAATCATAGACAAAATGTGAAGGTGTGTTAAAAAAAGGGAGGTAGTACACCCAATTAAGAGAATAATAAAAAGTATGATGGAGAATGTGGCATTGATCATGTAATTCAGTGGCCAGGGAAAGGGGCCAAAGGCATACAGAGAGGTGGAAAATCATAGAATGTAGTTGGAAATGAACAAACTATATAATAGGCATAGAATTTTGTACACACAGGTGAGTTAGGGTGTAGTGGGAGAAGAAGGCTAAAAGTACAGTACGGGCTGCAGCAGAGGTAACTGGATGCCAGAGCAACTTACCTACTGGACAATAGAAAGCCATGAGTAGTTAACAAGCAAGAGCATCACATGAATAGGTCAGCGAGGATGAACACTAATCTGGCAGGAGGACAGAAGTTGAATCCTGTGATAGTGGCAACATTGCCACAGCAGGTGTCATGACACAGGCTCCCATTCCAGCTTTTCCATGTTACCCAGATGTGGGAGACTGAGTCTTTTGATCCCTCTTGATCTTATTGCTCTTTCTGTAAAATAAAGAGGTAAACTTGGCTTCTGATACTTATTCCAGCCCTCAAATAGCCTAGCTTTCTGGATATTGTAATCAGGAAAACATGCAAAATGTGAAGGCTTTTTAGTATGTAGTAATAACTTTGGCTAAATAAATGGAATAAATTATGATGATTGAATTACCTATAGAAAATATTTTGTAATGCAAGGGAATTTGTAGAAGCAGGATCAAGCAGTAGGATAAACTATATTTTAAGGTGACTCTGAGTTTCTGATTTTGTGTTACACGGGATACAGATGAGCTTCAGAAGTGTGGAAACAAGGCAAAGGAGCTGTTTGAAGGACGGGACCCTTTTATCAACGTGGGGTATTGAAAGGTTAAGGTAGTGATGCCTACATGTGGTAATGATAAATTGGCAGGTAAAAATGCATGTGTGACAATTCAAAAAAATGCCAAAGAATTTAGGACTCAACTTGATAAAAATGACTGTTTTAAATGTTTAAATACAGAAGTGGAGTGTAGTTGGCGAGATAGAGGAAGTGAGTAGAAAATTCAGCACAAAGTCAACTCTTAAAGGAGTAGTTATTAGTGGTTAAGATGAGCTAGGAGAAGTATAGCGGGTAGAGACATGAAAGATAGTAATGTGAATAATTTGTTCATTCAACAGATATTTGAGAGGTGTTTTTGAAAAATACTGAAATACTTTAGAAAGCAAACAAAGTCTACCCTCAAATATGACAAAGATATGACTTAAAAATGGTGGTTAATTATGTACATCTATTAAAAGAGCTATAGATAAATGCCTTGAGAATTCTAATAGAGAAGATATTACTTTCTACTGGGAGGTGATGGGTTTGGACCTTAAAGATGGATACAATTTTCCAACGGAGAGAATGCTGAAGAGGCAATTCCAGATGGAATAAGCGATGTTAGGTATGGAACTATATTAATGGGGATCTCTGGAGGAACCATAACTACAGTGTGGTGGAGCTATGGAAAGACCGTATTGACTATTTATACGGGCCCACGGACACGTAACAGTTAGAGGTCACACCTAGAAAAGAGTGTTCTAGGGCTTACGGACGGCTGGGGTCATGGAGAAAGGATACCCTGACAGAGCTGTAGTCCGAGAGGGATGCACGCACTACAAAACCCATGATATGGAAGCTCTGGCGGCGAACAGGAGGACAAGCCCCCAGCCCTTTTCATCCCACTCTCCCGTCTCCTGCTGTGACTGCCATCAGCTTACCATAATGAGAAGCAAGGGGGCAAGGGAACACGGGAACAGGGAACTAGGTGACACAGTGAGTCTGGGGACAAAGAGCTAGGTGACACAGTGAGTCCGAACAGATCCCTGGAGCACAGTGTGAGGTAGAAAATGGGGTAGCGGCCATAATAGAGGATAACCACCATATCAACAGAGACAGGAACGAACAAACTGTGTTCACTCACTTTAAGAAAAACAGAGACTTCAGTTTCACTGTAATAAATAATATATGAGGGGATAAACCAGAAATGTGCTTACAGAAGTAAATAGCTATTGAAATTCATAGTGATAAGGGGAAAGGAAGAGGAAATAATCATTGATCTGGTCACCAGAAATTGGTACCTTTTCTGGCAATCAGAAGATGAAAGCAATAAAGAGAGAGAGAAATAATATATTTTTAAAAAGAGGTACTAAAGAAGCTAAGTTTGCTTTTAGAAATATTCCTGTAACAGCAGCCAAGGAGGGGCAGTAGGGAGAAGGCAGTTTTCTGACTCATTCTCTTCACCTTATAAGGTGAACAGCACAAATGTCATTTATTTCTTTGGACAAAGGTACCATTGTCTTTAGACACATTACTTTCAGATTTAGGTAATCCTGAGGAAATTAGTGACCAAAAAATGAAGGACAGTCCACAGTGAAACAGGAGTTCCGGAGAAACATTTGTGGGGCTACCAGAAGGGAGGCAGCAGTGGAGTGGGGAGAGGCGGTCAGGCCTAAAGAGGAAGGAGAACATTGGCAGGGGTGGCAGCAGATGGGGTTGTACACTTAGGACGGTCATTTTCAATAGCAGGAGCAGAGAGCAGGTTGTTAGAAAGTTTAGCAAATACATATATTAACCCCTGTAGGGATTCCATACAGAGGAAACCAGCAGGGAGACCTACTCTGACTAGAGTCTTAAGAGAAATCTTAGTATTTGGAAGTGGTATCTGGAGCTGACTTGTACTGACTGGCAGGGAGAGTCAATTGTGCACACCTCTTTCCACCTCCAGGTTCAGTGGCCTCACACTGGCAACATGAAATAGGTCAGGGTGGGTGTATTTATGCCTTAGAAATTGACAAATGCTAGAAATCAGGGTTCCCCCCTCCACCTCTACCTTAGAGCCAGTTATTAAACATTTACCAGCACCAAACTCACCTTCTTCAGAATCTCAAGTTGAGAATACACTGTTGCACTAAGCAGTGCGGATGGTGTCTTGTAAGAGCATTTTCATGAGGAGGGGAGTCCTCCTTAACCAGGGGTGAGGATGCACTCAGTAGGTACAGCTGTGTTCTTCTTTAAAAGAAGGACTAAGTTCTGCTCATTGGCCAGGCTATATATTAACCAACAGGAGGGTATTCCAGGTGGTAGACTGGAAATAAGCTAAGCAAATAAAAGTAAATCATAACCAATGTATCAGACACACAGAGTTCAATGAACAGAAAATTAACCCATTCCTTTGAATGGAGCAGTAACTGATTTGCCTTCCATGAGCCTTACAAGACTAAGCCAGTGCCGCCTTCTTATTTGCACTCCCACTGCAAGGAGTAAAATTACACACCACCCACCTGAAGCTTGTCACATTCACCTGTGCTTCTTTATGAGTCTTTTATGCATCCTGAGTTACTGCTACAAATCTCCAGCACTTGTGCCTGTGTTTTCCCATTTGCAGAGAAAATAAATGCCCTTAACGTCCAACTGTTGTTGTTTCCCACTTTCTGATGCCTCAGACTGAGCATGCTGAGATTAAATAAATTCAGCTGCTGAACAAAGGATATTGTATTCTTGGAGTATAGTGGTGATGGTGAAACGCGAGTTATCATTTTTTCCTTCTTATAATTTTCTGGGTCCCTCTCCCACCATTTCCACTTAACTTTCATTTTTACTTTTCTTCTAGATGACATGTTTTTCATGTCCGTCTTATATATACGAGGTTTCTTAGGGACTAAAAAATGCTTAAGTTTAAGTAGAGATTTACCTATCAAACAATATTGCTCACATTGCAGTCATTCATCATTCATGCAGTGATATTCGTTAATCATGTACCCCGTGATAGACACTGTTAAAAGGCATCTTATATCGTACAGAGCTTGGCTCACAAGGAACATCCTGAGGGAAGGTACAGCCATCAGGCACACAGTTTTTAGTTTAATTTGGGTTTGAATTAAACATATTTGTAACTTTATTTACCTGAACACCCTTGAGTACTGACCATGTGAATGCCTGTTACTTTATTATTTTTATTTCTTTAAATTTATGTGTTATAAAGTATTTAGTTTTCAGAGCAGAAGTAATTCATGTTAGTCATACTGTAGGATATATACTGAGATTGCTACAAAGGATACTTGTGGGAGACAACTGTGGATTTCTTCACCCAAGGCCAGCCATACAAAAGAGTGAAGTGGTGGAGGCCGCACAGTCAGTGTTCATGAAGGAAGCCTATAGGTCTTAGTGCACAGATGTGCCGCCTCCACAGGCCGTCGCCATGCCTAACATCCCTTGGCCATTGTTTTCCCTGACATAACCTTTCTCTCTTACCTTTGTTAAAATGTAAATAATATTAACCACATTTCAGTTTCCGAAAGAAAACCCTAATAGAACCTGAATAAATTTATCAAATGACAAGTATGTTTTTACAGGAAAATGGAGTCAAGGGGTGTTTCAAAAATAACTGAGGCGCGGGCTTTGCAAAGGAGGATTCACAGAGAAGTCCAGTCAGTGGGGGCGGAGCGCGAGCTGAAAAAAAGTGATACCACTAGAATACGCAGTCCACTGCGCCTAGAGATACCCAAAATAACACTGCCAGGCCAAGATGGCTTTGTTTCTTTCTCACTGAATGACGTGGAGAGAGATGGCCGGGACCAGTCTTCCGAGGTGGCATCTTGAGGGCACCCAGGGACCCAGGCTCCGGCCATCCTGTTACTCCACAGATCCAAGTGTTACCCTCCCACGAAGTCTCACTATTAATGGCTGAAAACTGCCAAGTGTTAACACACGCGTGCTCTCAAACAAGTCTGCTCTGCCAAGTTCCACTGCCACTCTACCTGGTAACTACTACATCTTTCCTGTTCCTACAGAATACCCAATAGATTAGCACACTGACAGGCTCCACCACAGACAGGTTTGAATGATAAATCTGCAGGATTATCTGTGGCTAGGTGGGGAAGAGTGTGTCTTTCTCCCTTCAGTTACACTATGGTCTAGAGTTCCTGAAATAAGATTGTTTATGCTTTGTTCTATAAAATTTTTAGTAAAAAATAATTGGAGCTCTAATATATAGTTTCTGCTCTCCACTGCCCTTGATATATACCCTGCAGGGGAGATACAGGTAACAGGGCACATCTGGGAGATATTGATCATGCTCTTTTCAAAATCACTTCTCCTCTCATATGTTTATATATAAGCTCATTGACCCAGGATCCTCCGTCCCCAAACAAGAATGCTTATCCTCATCTACCCCTCTAAATATCTTTCTGTCAGACCCATCCTGCCAGTTCAGTAGATATGCTCGGATCACACACATTTAAAGTGCCATTTAAGTAGGCATAGCACTGGTAGGACATATAGGTTGGCATGTGACACTTAAAAATCATGACACATGAGATGCAGAGTGAATTTCTGCACTGGAAGCATGAGGCATATTATTCAATACACAAAAAAAGTCTGGAATTATGACACCCATATTGTTCAAATAACCAACTGTTTAGCACAGCATTATAATTGAGTGTAAAGTCTATCTGATTGATAGTTATGCTTTGATTCTAAAGTAGATTTAATCTATCATGTTGTAAATGGCAGTGACAATGAGTTTTGACACAACAAAAAAGGGAGTTTTTATGATACAGCAATTGTTGCTCGTTGGTAGTTACTCAAATGAGCAGAAAACTTATGTCCAAACAAAAACCTGCATGCAGAAATTTATAGCAGCTTTGTTCATAACTGCCAAAACATGGAAGCAACGATAACGTCCTTCAGTATGTGAATGGATAAATAAACCATAATATATCCAGAAACAGAATATTATAAAAGCTAAAAAGAAATGCGCTATCAAACCATGAAAAGACATGAAGGAATCTCAACTGCATCTCATGAAGTGAAAAAAGCCAATCTGAAAAGTTCACATCCTGTATGATTCCAACCATATGACATGCTGGAAAAGGCAAAACTACAGAGACAGTAAAACTTTCCATTGTTGCCAGGGTGTTTTGGAAGGGAGACATGAATATGTGGAGCCTGCAGGATTTGCGGGGTAGTAAAACCACTTTGTATAATACGATAATGGTGGGTACATGTCATTTTACATTCGTCAAAACCCGTAGAATGTACAACATAATGAAGGAACCCTCGTGATGTAAAGTGTGGACTTTGGATGATAGTATGTTAAGTGTAGTTTCATCAGTTATAACAAGTATATCTCTGTGATGCGAGATATAGATAGTGAGGGAGTCTTTGCATGTGTGGGGGCAGGGGCTACGTGGGAACTCTCTGTACTCGGCTCAATTTTGCTGTGAACCTGAAACTGCTTGAAAAATAAAAAGTCAGTGTGAAGGAGCAGAGCTTTCACAAGCTAAACATTGATATTCTCAAAGGAATTCAGATTCCATCAACATAAGTGCTGCCCTATAGTCTACTGTTAAAGTTTCAATTCCCAAATTCATGAACCCCAATATTTTGTTAATAATATATTATATGAATATAAATAAAAATATAAACTATTCATGAGTAATTTAAAGATATTAAGAAAGGCCTTATGCCTTCTTTCCAGGGACTTATAGGAATATATCTCATGTGTTTCAAATCTGAGATTTTAAACACTGCTAACAGTCTGGATGAGATTCATATCACAGTTCTATACTCTTAGGGAATAGTAGGGAGACAGATGTCAGAAGTCAGAATGTGACAATGTAGGCTAGTTGAAATGTATTATTTCATTGTAATCTCCAGGACAACTTTTAAGCAGACATTATTATTCCCATGTTATTAATACTTTACATGAGGCAGGGTCAGAATTTGATCTTCCTAATATGTTTTGTTTTAGAGTCCATATTCTCCAGGGACCTAAACTTGTATACAGGAGCACCCGTTTCCCCCAGGTAATTTGCTCAGAATTATATGAGAAAATTTATCAACTGGGCCAGAGGCCTTGAATAGGAGGAAACGCTGGAGAAATAGTCCTGTGAACTTGCAGTAGAAAAGGCTAATAAAGCAGAGAGAGCTGGGGTTGAAGGAGGATCCTCCAGCAGGACAGCAGCATTACAGATCCGAAGCAGGATAAGAAATATGGCCACTTTCTTAACCAGAATGAGCATTCTGAAGGAAGAGGATGAGAAAGAGGTGACAGTAGATGTTTATAAAGTGGACCGAAAGTGGAGACACCCACCAATTGTGGCCCAATGGTGGGCAATGAAGAATGGTGATGGCAAGCCATAAATGGGAGGAAAGAGGAAGTGGGAATAAAACAATATAGAGAGCATTCATTTTTTACTTCTGAATTTCAGCTTTAGAGAGTTTGAAATTGACTCCACTTTCATCTCATGTATTAATATGAAAAATAAAATAATATTAAAGCAACAAATCTAATGAGTGTGGTTCTAAAGCTTTGAGTCTTAAATATTAGGGTGACCATGCCGTCAGAAATCTAGTCCTTTAGTCAATGCCAATGTCAGGATCTTTCTGCTATGCTGCATCACAGCCATGGGGGAGAAAAAGAATGTAATAATAATTTCCAGTAATTGTTGCTGAGTTCACACCCAACTATTATTTCATGTCCTTGCCTCTCTTTTTCTCCTTCCTGCTGCTCTCATGTCTGTTGATGAGAATTGCCAGAAGTCGCAGTGGTACTCTAGCCTGGCTTCACAATAGACTGACCTGGGAAGCTTTTAGAATAAAAAGCATGGGCCCCAGTCCGGAAAAACTATACCAAAACCTTGTGTGGAGGGAGCACCTGGACAATGGTAGGTTTCAGACCCACCTCAAAGACATTCTCTTATGCAGTCAGGGTTCAGAGCTACTGAGGTAGATCGTCTTTCTGTCTGATCTGCACATGGAGAAACAAAGGAGGAAATCTTATTTATTTAATTCTTGAGACGGCTTTTGAGTCTTGTATGTGAGTTTGGACCTTTGTTATGAGATTCTTCAAAATATTTTGAAGATTGGGATTTCTTGTTCTTAGCACAAAGATCAGTGTATTCTAATATCAAAGCACCAACAGGAATTTGGATTTAACGAGATCTGGCATTTTTTCTTTATATCTTTTTGGAGGGGTTTTGGGGGGTCAATTTATTATTATCTTCTCCAAGAGAAACAAGTGAGCATTTCATTTGGGCAATGAAATTGAACATGAATGCCGATAATTCATTCTCCAAAACTTAGGTATACAACTAAAGTTTGCTAAGAGGGCAAATAAAGTACATTAAATTCACAAGAATGACTTCCAAATGTTGAATGTTTAAAATACTTCCAATGATAGAAGGTCACTAGTCTATCTGAGATGGGACAAGCAATGACCAGAAGCCACAGGATCTTGAAAAGTGTTCTAGACTTGAACATAACATGATGAAAAACCTGTAAAGAATTCCTTACCCCTGGGAACATGAAATCTTGTTAAGAATTAAAAATTGTTAGTTTTTGGAAGGGAGATATTTCTCAAGACTCCCTGTCTTACAACTAAAGTGTCTATTAATTGAATAAGAGTAAAAGAAAGATTAAATCTCGGTATTTGGTGGCATAAGCCAAACATATTCTTTAGGTAAGTCTAAGTTCATCTCCACCTGGGCACCCTGCCATAGAGATTGCTGATGTTCACATCTGGTAAAATGATTTGTATGTGACCTCCAGTATTTTCAACCCGTGTGCAGCCTGTGGAGTGCCTTTGGTGTTGACTTTCCTCTACCTAGCATTTACAAGAAATTTTCTAGGTCACTTGGAGTTTTACACAAAACTCTATTTGAAATTTTTATGCCTACATACAAGGGTGTGCATGTGGGAGAAATCCTGAAATCTCACCTCTTTCATGAAGATTTTAAAAATTTAGTTCTTAAACTGATTCAATATGTTCACGAGACTCCACCAGCAACTCGTTTATATACTTGTCTGTGTCCTTCATTCCTAAGAATTACATCCCCTTATGTGATGAAAAGAGCAAGGCAAATAGATGATTCTTTATTAGGGAAGGACTTTCGGATTCACGAATCAAAGGCTCCATTATGGTTGGCTTAGTGAAGAACCTGTGCCAGGTCTAAAAATATTTGCAGAACTTTGGTTCTCCTTGTGAAATGGCAGGCAAGGGAACATCAAACTCTGATAAACATAGTTGCTGAAGATTGTGTGATAGAAAATGAAAAAAACTATTAAATATTGAAAGAATTAATTTAAGAAACTGATCATGTACACAGAGTGAACGGTTTAAATGTGAAAAAAGGAAGAACCCATCACAAACCGCTGTATGGGTTTGGTAAACAAACAGACCTGGGTTTGAGTCATGTTTCTATATTTCCTGATTGTGCCATACTCTATAATGTCCAAAATCTACAGCTTGTCCACAACACTACCTACTTCACACATTGCGTAGAAATTGCTGAAGGATTTGCTGAGAAAACATTGATAGTATACCTTATGTACCTAATCTGGTATCTGAAATATATGATAGAAGTGACTTAATAAATATCAAATACCATTCCTTCCTCTTTGGGCTTAGAATTGTTAATGCAAAACTAGCATCACTACCCAGGACTTCAGAGAAGCTGAATTCTGAAGCTAGAACTTAATAGTTAATTACACTCTTCTTTTAGGTCCTGAACAAGTACAGGGCAAAGCCAGTTCTTTGAGTCTGAAAAGGAAAGCTTGGACAAATAATCTGGTGTTGTGGGGTTGCTTTTATCTGGGATCATGGTAACCCGTTATGAATGTGCTTCAGCAACCTTAAAAACAGGCAGCAGCAAAATGCAAATCACTGGACAAAAGCGGCACGAAACAACGCACCTTTCGAAAATGTTCTGAAATCCCAATCATGGCCATCTCACGGAGATTAATGGTAAATTATAAAATAAGTGCATGACAGCAATGCACTTCTAAATGAAAGTGGAGGACTGTGAAGACATAATAGGTATCTTCTTTTGAAATGTCTTATTACCATGTCCTCAGTGAAAGAAGAGACACAATCAAAAATAGATCAGAAACACAGCCCAGAAGTTGCTCAGGATAATGTGCCTTAAAGGGTGAAGGTCATGTCACCTTCTCCATTTTAGCCTCCATTATACTTGTGAGGACAAAGATAAGCATGCTTCCATTTAATAGAGTAGCCACAAAATCAATACAGAGAAATTGTTAGTACGTAGTGCAAATGTCACTTGAAGCAAATACCCTCAAGGAAAAGAGACTTTCAGAGTAACAAGAGACTTGAGAAACAAACTGTTCCAACTGTATTATTTTACAGGTGAGGAAAATGAAGCCCAGAGGTGGAAAGCAGATATCCTGGTTAGTTACAATGCCTAGAATTGAACCCAGGCCCTCTGAAATGGTAATGGTTCTATTGGATCTAAGGCTGTGAGTTGGAAGCATTTAAGTACAGCTACAATGGCCATTCCATAATACACTCCATTAAAAATGACAAAACAAATAAAAGGCAATATTCACCAATGAAAATGTTTTGATTTGTATTTGAACTATTTCATAAACTACATAATTCTGCACAAATTGAAGAGAAATAAAAGGTCAGAGAGTATTATGGATGGATTTTTCATGCAGGGTTGAAGTGGAAATGGTTTAATAGAAAAATATTTTATTTTCTGATTAAGTTTATAAAATTTGGAAACCATGTCCATTTCTCTGAAATAATTTTGGCTATGAAGTCTACAACCCAGAGGCCAGGAACAATAATGCTTCAGTCTCTCTTCTTCCTTGTCCAGTTCCCATTCAAATTTGTCATCTTGAAACAAAGGTCCTGACAAAGTTTCGCCCAAGCCTGAAAAAGCTTTATATCAGCTTGTTTGGATAAAAAAAAACAAGCCAAAATAATATAAACAGCAACTCTGACAGCAGAGATAAAAGCTCTTCTCTCCACTTGCTTGGATGCTCTGTCAAGGTCTTGAAGCCTAATGATGAATAGATTGCATGTGTGCAGCGGAAGATAAAAACGATCTTCGTTGGCCCTTTCCCAGCCACAGATGTCATGGCCTTGACCTTAAATATCTTATTCCAGCCCCAGTTTGTTGAAATGTTCTATGGCAGAGTCCCTGTGTCACTCCACCTCAGTGTGGTGAGAATCTCCCAGAGCCTGGGAATGTGCTCGTGTTTGATGATGCCTTCCTGCGTCACTAAAGCAATCAGATGGGTCCAGCTTGAAAAAGACAATAAGGGTTGGACAAAAGCCAAGAGGGCAAACAGATGGGTAATAACCCCCTCTTTCATCATTCGTTCCTATGGGGAATTATTCAGCAGAATTGGATACTCTGATGAACAGAGCCCAGGACGGCTTTATGCAGTAAAAATTGTGAGCTTCTTCCTTTTCATTTGCTTCTGTGTTCTGAGAGAGATGGTGAGATGATATTCTTATTCATAAGAGGAGAGAATGTTTGTAGAATAAAAGGGATCCACTGATGTTTGTGGCAACCGACATAGTATAATGCTACAGAGTAGGAGTTCCATTCATCCAGACCCCTTCATCACAGATCAGGATTTTATGGGACATCTGTCAGTGCCTTCCATAAGTTCCCAGGGCCTCTGATCTGCAATGGACAGGGCTAGGAAAAAAAGATGGTACATCTGCTATTCTAAATTGACTCTGGGAATCAGAATCTCCTAGAGGGCCAAGAAGATAATAACCCCCATTTTATTAGTTTTGAAATAATTCAGTGAACTGTGGTTTGGAAAGCTTTAGCTATGGACTTGGGAAAAGAAAGTTCCCCATAATCCAGGATTAATAGGCTGGAAAGGGAGGAGGCATTTGCTGAAATAAAAAGTGCATTGGAGACTTTCCTATTTTCCTTCTCCAACCACGACTTTAATCCCAACTGTGTGGCTCTGAAGGGGCCCTGCACACACTGTGTGATACCAGGGGACAGCCGAGTGAGGCGCGTCCTCTAGCGCCATTCACCTTTGCAGGTACCCCTACCAACTGCTACTCTAATCTTTCTGGGTATAGGTCTTGTAGTCATGTTTTCCTTTGAAATGCAGCAAAAAAGATCTAAGATTTTGAGGCCTGTCCAGAAAAAGTCCAGCCATTGTTAATATAAGGAGAACATTTGTGTGACATTGATGTAACCTGGCAGCCAAGAAGAGTGGACTGGAAAGCACAGGAATGAACAATGATGACTTCACTGTACTGGTCGGTGGGTGCAGTAGATACCATTGAGTTAGCATATGTACTGTGTGACCATCGCATTCAAAATGATGCAGCAGGTTGAGCAATGAATCTGCATTAAATTTTGCATTAAGCTTGAACATTCCTCCATGGGAATTATTCAGATGATTCAGAAGGCCACAGCTATGTGGCCATGAAGCTGCATAATTACCATGAAGATGGTAATTACCAGCTTCATCACAACAGTATGCCTGCTCATGCAACATATTTTGTGCAGTTTTTTTTTTGGCAAAAAAAAAAAAGTTACCTAGGTAACTCAGCCCAGATTTGTTACCCTGAGGCTCTTGGCTTTTCTCAAAACTAAAATGACCTTTGAAAGAGAAGAAATTTCAGACTGTTGATGAGATTAAGGAAAATACAATGGGGCAGCTGATGGCAATTGGGAGAACTGTATGAGGTCCCAAGGTGCCTGCTTTGAAGGGGACTGAGGCTCATTGTCTTATGTACATGTTTCTTGTATCTTATTCAGTGAATGTTTATTTTCATATTACATAGCTGGATACCTTCTGGACAGACCATGTAGGCTTAGAACCTGACCATGTCTAGAAGAAATTCTTTCAGAGATATGGGTAATACATTTATCTTTGCTTTGGGTCTGATTTTGAACAGGAGTTTAAAAAGAAATAATTGGGATAATATCACATGCCTAAAAATAATCTGTTTCATATTAAGAATGTTTTATTACAGAAAAAGAAAAATAGTAACAATAGCTACCACTTACTTAGTCATTAGGTGTGTGTGTAAAGTACGTGTATACATTAACAGTATGCATGTGCATATATACTGGTAGAGGTTAAGCGGCTTCCCTAAGAAAATGTAAATAATGGACTTTGGGGCACAGGGCTGTCTGGTTCAAATCCTAATCTGTTTATATAAAACCGAACTACTTTATCTCTAGCACTCAAACGCAATTGATTCAACACTGTCCTGACCTCTTAACTCTTTCTTCACCCGTCCTTAACTTTGTGTAACCTCCCTGAGAGGAGGAGCCCCACCCGGTATTCCTTTGTCTCCCCAACAGAGCCAGACAGGAGTCTAGAGACTCCTCAGTGCAACGACGAAAATTCCTCATGATGAGAGTCTGTTATATACACAGCAATTCCCACAGTGTTACAAGACCTCAAGTCCTCATTTAATTTGACAGATAAGGTGGGAATAGTTGCAATCGGATTTTGGGAGTCTTGAATGACATATGTGTAAATATCCATGTGTCCCCTTACATTTCCCAGCCTTCTCACGTCAGCTGCATTGGGGACATGTGACTAATTTTGGGTTGTAAACAGAAATGACATATGTCATATCTGAACCATGGCAATGAGGAGTCGATTTCCCTTCTCCATTCTTTTATTCTCCCATTATGGTGACATAAGATGGTATCATCACAAGATAAACAGCCTGAATTTCTCAGTGCTCAAATGGATGAGAACTCTCTCATCAGACTTTGCTAGAGAAAGAAATACACTTTTGTTTTCTAAACCTTTGAGATTTGGGGTTTACATATTATTGCTACAGATCTTATCTTTTTCTTATTAATATATAATGCCATAAGATTTGGACTTCATATCCATGGAATTGGAACGTTAAAATGTTTATACAGGAAAGCAGCAATTGAAAATACTGTAACTATCAAATTAGTTCTTTTCAAATAATTTATTCATTTCTCTCTTACTGGCATTCTCCAAGGTTACTGATTTTTCATTCACTCATTCAACCATTGATTGTTAATCATCTTGTTCACCCATTAGTGTTGGTCTGGTGTAGGACATTTAGAAATGATGATTTTGTCATTTATAAATATATTATATTTATGATACTCCAGACACTGTTCTAGTTATTGTCAAATATTTACTTATTTAGTCCTCATAGCAATGCTAGAAAGCACTATTATAATCCTTGTTTTCTATATTAAGGAAACTAGAACAGAGAGGTTAAGAAACATGACCAATGTCACAGAGCTGGTTGTAGGGAAAGCGCGACTTGTATTCAGGCAGCCTGCCTCCAGAAACTGGGCTTTTAACCACCAAACTATGCTGATGCCAGTGTTACAACCTAAACAATGCAGAAAGTGGATTCCTAACAGATCACAGTGGTCAACTTGGTCCTTACCCCATGGGCCTCCTTGAAGCTCATACTTTCTTCCTCCTAATTTATAACAAGTGTCGACTGGAGGTTAAGAACGGAAAGTTCTCAGGAAAATGCTGAGAGAACTAATAAGGAATTGATCCTATCTCTACACCCCCTTAATATTTTCCTTAGTAATTCTCATTAAGCCACTGCTTGTACCACATCTCTATTTATTTACTTAGTTATACACAAGTTTTATTCATCTTTTTATATCTGCAACACCTACCTCAGCTCAGGAATATGCAGAGTAAATGTTTGACAGATGAGGGTCAACTGCTTTAGTATCACTGCACTAAGAAGAAGGAAACAGGCGCAGAGATGATGTGTAACAAGCATGTGGTTATAATATCTACTACGTAATGGACCAGGTTTCAAACCCAAGCAGTCTGGCTTCAGATTATATGTTCGAAGTGCTGGAATATGATGCTCAACTACTTCCCCTGACAAGACGCCATAATTAGACAGGCTGCTTTTCTCTTTTATACTAAGTCGGGCTGTGCAACCATCATGTTGAGCTCTGAAACACACCTCTTCCCCTCCAGACTAAAGAGATTTTCTTGCATCTTTCAGACTCCCTAATGGATCAGGATTTGAAAAAGAGAAGAATACAGACATGACACCTTCTTTTAGAGCTGGAAGGTAATCCTCATGCTTGGACAGGACTGAACACCAGCACTCTCAGTCTGAGCAGAGTCAACTGCCTCTTGAAAATTTCCTCTCCTTGGCCATGCTGTATCCATTAACCAGTGAGAAAGCTTTCCCAATGCACTGTCCGTATTACTACATGGTCATAATCAAAACCATTACATTATATTCTTTCCATATGTCTGAATATGTCCAATGTGCTTTATTTGGTGACACTTCAGTTCACAGATTTTTAATGTGTTTTGGGTTGTGGACCATTGTTATAGTCTGAGGAAAGTTATGGATGCATTCCCTCAGGGAAAAAATGCACATGCAAAATGACACAGTAGCTTTTGCATAAATTCCAGAGACTTGGGGACCTTCTTCATTCTAAAAGCTCTTGCTGTATTGATAGCCAAACATGTCATTTATGCAGGAAGGACAGATGCTTCCAGCTCCGCCCTATCCAGTGGTAAAGACAGCAAATGGACAATCACGATTAGAAGGACTGGCAGGAAGGTGGAAATGGGTTTCTGGGCATTGCAAGGCTCTTGTTACATTTTATCAGGCTTATCTTTCTCATATTTCAATACCACAGCTCTATTCTCACAATCCTTTAGCTGTTTGCAAGCCTTTCTCAGTCGGAAACAGGGGCAAAGCACAACATGTACTTGTAAAGAAAGAAACACTCTGCTTCCCCATAGAGGGGCATTGGTTTCTGAACCTTGGGAAACGGGTGATGTTACCACACAGGCGGGCAGAGTTTCCAATGGCAACTGACAGCAGAAGAGCAGGAAACCAGCTCAACAGCTGACACCAAAATGCTTTTTCCATATGTAAAGCTGTCTTAAACCCACAAGAGACACTGAGAATAAACTTTATGCTTTCTTTT
Organism: Sturnira hondurensis; assembly: GCF_014824575.4. Lineage (NCBI taxonomy): Eukaryota > Metazoa > Chordata > Mammalia > Chiroptera > Phyllostomidae > Sturnira > Sturnira hondurensis. The sequence continues at coordinate 7,707,071 of NW_028096448.1, read as the reverse complement.
CTTTTTGCTCAATACCAAACAGGTCAGGGAGAACTGCTGGACGCTTTTAAAAATGCACTTATAATTTTGAATCCAAGCTGTGCGAATGCCCATTGGAGACAACTGTTCTCTCATGGCCTGCTTTGAATAAACAATCCCGGCTCTGTGTGATATTGCTGCTGAACCAGATTCTAGTATTGAACTGTGGGCTCGCCATGGTTACTTGCATTTTAAACCAGTGTCTCCTTTTCCTTCCCCTTGGCTAAGATTCCTGCTTACTTGGCAGTGGCTCCTTCTCATTTGAACTTTTGCCCTCTTTTAATCTCCACCAAATTTTAGTCTAAAAGAACCTTTCACAGGCACCTTTTGTTACTCTGAGTTTCTTTCTCGTGTGAGAACCAGCTCAGGGAGGTGGTTACTGGAAAACACTCAAGGGCCTGTCTTCCTTCTCTGTGGAGCCAGCAGTGACAAGCTGTTTTGTGTATGTACTTTTCTTTAAAAAAAAAAAAAGTTAAGGAAGCACAAAATGCAAGCTATTTGCTGAAAACAAAATGTTTGCTTTCAAAAGCAAGTGCACACGCACATATTTGCATACGTCCCTGCGGCTTCACTCTTGTCCGGCCCAGGGCTGCTCTTCATTCCCTCAACATCTTGCATGGTCGAAACTCATTTCAAATGAAAAATCAGGCCAATGAAGAGTTTTATGCTTTCCTGATTTCCCATACCAGTTACAATCCAGCAGGCCTTCCAGGCCTCAACATCCACAGAACCTGCTTCCCTTTCCGAAGAGTAGCCAGTATGTCAACCCCTCCTCTCATTTTACACTTAGATGACTTGCTTTCTACTTAAACAGAGCCCACCATTTACACAGAGTCTCATGCTTCAATCTGTCTGTTCTCTCATGTCAGGGCCCATAGACACTCAATTCTGTTCCGCTCTCCCCTCCTCGCTGTAGGCTAATCCCCAAGCTCTGTCCCTTCCTTTCTCCTGGATCACATGCACTGTCTTTCTCTACATTCTTTATCCTCATCCTCAGGAGGTATGGGTGTGTTCGGAACCACCAGCCCCACCAGCAGCCTCAACCTGATGTCCGACCAGATCCTACCTTACAGCCTGCAAATTCTCCCCTACCCTTTTCTGAAATTATAGACCTTCCCTCTTTTTCTTTTCACCCTACCACTATCAGCCATCTTTTTGCCTTCTACTTGACACAGAAGGTGGGAGTTTACTGGCTTAAGCTACCACTTCTGTTCACACTCACTCTTTTTTCATACCTTGGTAAATACTCAAATGCAATTTTCCAGTCTTGTAGGAGAGGTGAACTTTTTTCCCCAAAGCCAATCCCACCATCTGTGTGAGCTCTTCACAGAGTCCTCCCAGATGCAGATGGACTGTGCTCCACATTTTTTCTGTAGACATAGCCACTGACTCTACCAACTCCTATTCTTCTGACTTCAAACATGTTTAAGTTATTAAAAACAACAATGACCACCAGACATTTCTAAATAAGCTTTCCTCTTCTGTCTGTCCTTTTCACTACCACCCAACTTTTTTCTACCCTTATAACTTCACACTTGAGTTATCTGCACTAGTTATCTCCACTCCTTTGCCTTCTATGTCTCTGCTCTAGCTTTCAGCCTCACCACCCTCCCAATGTTTTTGGAGATCATCAATAAACATAAGGATGTTCACTTCATCTTCAGTCTCCTGTCTTCTCTACTATAAGTGGCCTACTTTTAAGATGACCCATGCATCCTGGTTATCACTACTTTATTTCCCTCTACTTTTATGTCTCAGCTTCTTTACTGGTTCTTCTTCCAAGGGTCCTTTCTTATCTGTTTTGTTAATTTTATTAAACATTTTTTTGGACACTGACTACTTCTTAGGTCAAATATAACAAAACATGGAATAGAACTTTTCTTATTATCTGGGGACTTAAGCTCAAGTTTAATAATCTAAAGGCAATAGGAGGGACTGATAATCACCTGGTTGCTAAGATACAGAAATTCAGGACAGTTGGTAATAGCTACTTCCCTGAGTTCTATCGCTCCACTACTCAGGCCTTTCTCCTGGACTCCCTTTTATTTCCCAATGATCAAGAAAATAAAGAATTAAATCTTGGATCATTAAGGCATTTCCAGAATACTGTTTTAATATCATGGCCTGAATATAGCCCAATGGTCTTCCATGATGGCTATTAAACATATATCACCCCTGTCAGTAACCACTTCTATGTTCTTAAGAGTAGCTGAATACAATAAACATGTGAAAAATACACAACATCACTAATCATCAGGGAGAAGCAAAGTAAAACCACAATGAGGTGCAAAGTAAAACCACAATGAAGATTCTCTCAAATCTTCCAGAATGACTACCATCAATAAATCAACAAACAGGTGTTGGCAAAAATGCAGAGAAAAGGAAACCCTCGTGCACTGTTAGTGGAATTATGGACTGGTGTAGCCACTGTGGAAAGCAGTATGGATCGCCTCAAAACATTAAAAATGGAACTGCCCTTTGACCTAGCAATGCCACTTCTGGGAATATATTCTAAGAATCCCTAAACACCAAATAGAAATAATATTTGTGCCCCTATTTTCATAGCAATGTTCTTTACAATAGCCAAGATCTAGAAACAGGCCAAGTGCCCATCAATAGATGAGTAGAGAAACAACTAGGCTACATTTACATAATGGAATATTATGCATCTTATGGCATATTGGCCTTAAAGAAAATCTTACCTTTTGTGACAAAACAGACGGACCTGGAGATTATTATGCCAAATGAAATAAGCCAGTCAGAAAAAGGCAAATACCATAGGATCTCACTTATATGTGGAATCCAATGAACAAACTAAACTGAAAAACAAAATAGAAACAGAAGCATAGACATAAAGAAGAGGCTGACAGCTGTCAGAAAGAAGAGAGAAGAGAGAACGAGATGAAAAGAAGGTAAAAGAATCAGCCAAAGAACATATATGTGTAACCCAACAGAGAACAGTGTGGTGATGGCCAGAGTGAGGCAGGGGAAGGGAGGCAGGCTGGGTAGAGGAAAGCAAAAGTGGGGGAAATGGAGGCATCTACAACAGTGTTAACAATAAAAATACAGAATTTTTTTAAAAGCAGCTGAAGAGATTTGCTAAGGCAGAGGTCCCCAACCTTTTTAGCACCAGGGACTGGTTTCACGGAAGACAATTTTTTCATGGACCGGGGGTGGGGGGATGATTTAAGCACATTACATTTATTGTGCACTTTATTTCTATTATTATTACATTGTAAATAATGTAATAATATTATTACATTTATTATCATTGTTATTTGTTATAATTGTTATATTATTATTATTACATTGTAATGTATAATGTAATAATAATAATAATAATAATTCTACAACTCACCACATGCTACGATTGGCATGTGGGCTTACCAAAAACTGTAACTGAGACAAGTGCACACAGTGCAGGAAAGAGATGCATACAGACGTGGTAAATAAAACAATAGGCAGGCCACTCAGGGACTAAAATAAGTGTTGAATCTGACTTAAAACCTGTCACTAGATGCAGCTGTACAACTGAAGTACATCAATTCACTTGCCACTATAAAGCCTGACACAGAACGTAGCTTGTCACTTGCCATTCATTCACTGATAGGGTTTTAATATGAATCTGCAAGCAATTGATGTATTATGGCCTCTGTGCAGTCAAACCTCTCTGCTAATCATAATCTGTATTTGCAGCCGCTTCCCAGTGCCAGCATCACCACCTCAGCTCTACCTCAGACCATCAGGCATTAGATTCTCAAAAGGAGCTCACCACCTAGATCCCTCACGTGCGTAGTTCACAGTAGAGTTCACACCCCTATGAGAATCTAATGCGGCCTCTGATCCGACAGGAAGCAGAGCTCAGGCGGTAATTCCAGCAATGGGCAGTGGCTGTAAATACCGATGAAGCTTCCCTTGCTGGCCCAAGGTTCACCTCCTACTGTGTGACCTGGTTCTTAACAGGCCACAGACTGATATCTATCCAGGGCCCAGGGGTTGGGGACCCCTGTGCTAAGAGGCGATTAGACTGAGATTTTTTTTTCTTCCATTCACTTTTCCCATCCATTCTATATAAGCAAAAACAGAAGTTCCTGAAGAGAAAGAAGTTGCAAAAGGAGAGAATTACCTGCCTATTAAAAAGTGCTGTCCCTTATACTTGAAGGAAGGGAAGGAGGACTCGCCCCACTTAACTAAGAGAGGCTCCAACAGGATCTTCTGTAGAGACTTTTGAATGTCTGCAAAGGAAGAGAAACCAGATCATCCTTGCCAACTGGACACTTTCACAATGCAGAAATTTTTAGCCTTACTCAGTGCATCAAAGTTTGATGGTGGAGGCCTTGGGAGCACTTGACATTTAGAAGGAATTTATGTGTGTCCCCCGAAGTTTGACAGTATACATAAAAATAGATACTGGAGCCTGCTGTCAAACTGGAAAAATCAGGAGATAAATGGCTGGCTACAAATGCCTTCCATGAAAAGACGAGGAAGAGAGAGTGGCATGACTACCCACAGTCTGGCAGGGAAACAAGCACGAATTTTCTTTAGACCAAGTGAGCTTGAGTTGTCATGATCTGATCATACTTTTAAAAATGCCTGCTGGGATTGAGGAGATCCTAACAGAATGGATCCCTGGGGACAAAGGCTGAACGGATGTCACTCTAGGTCAGCTGGAAAGTATGTCACCCATGTCATGAAGCAATGATCTGGAACAACCTCAGCGAACAATGTTTGGAGATTCTGGCTGAAGAACTAAAAAAAAAAGGTTATACATGAAAGAGCAGTATTTAGAAGCTTGCTATAATGGAGAACACGTTGAGCATTTACTGTCAGCCAAGATAGAATTACAAAAAAACAGAAGCTAAATAAAGGCTAGAAACAGTAAAAACAAAATCCAATAGTTCAGATTATGGCCCATTCTTTACTGTAGGCCCCAGCCCTGGGCCTGATCTAAGATATGAAAGGAAAAACACTCATCAAATTAGTTGTGAGACTACAATTTTGATTTAAGCTTTTCTGGAATTTTGTTTTACTTCCTGAAAATGGGTGTATCTATTTAAATATTCTTATAATGTAAAATTACTGGGAAACTATGGAATCATCTAAAAAAAATCATAGGAAGAAAATGGAGATATGTCTAGCCATAATACAGGACAGAAAGTAGAGTAAAATAAAGATATCATCTCTGTGTATCCTTGTTCAATAACTAGTCATACATGTTTGCAACAATTTAAATTACTGATGTACTTTTATTATTGAGATATAAATATATTAAATTTATAATAACAAAAATTTGCTTTATTTTATCGATGGCTTCCATGAATAAATCTGGTCACAATAATATATCTCTGGGGAATTATAATAATTATTTTTGAACATATGAAAATCAAGTTAGCTTGTCAATGTTAGCTTTGATGGTCAAATAGAGGCTTTGCTTTGTTCATTTTCTTCCTTAACTCACTCTTTTCTGGAACACAGTAATATTTTCACTTATAATTTGGCAGCTATAATCTCTGGTTGTACTAAACAAAAAGCTATCTAAGTTCAAAAATAAATAAATAGAACCACATACATAACTTCTAAGCCTCGATTTACTTGTAAAATCTATTTAATTATTTAATGCAGTACATTAAATTTAAAAATAACAAAAAGAAATACATAGTTGGTTTTCTTCCACTATTCCTGGCACAGAGTTTTTAAAACTCTTGGAATTTTCTAAGTGATGGCAGGGGAAAAAAAAGTGTCTTTTGTTACGTTAATGAGGTGAATTTTGTTTTTTTCACATACTTTCAATATTTTTTGTAATTGATGTTCCAATATAGTTGTCTCCAACTATATATTTCCCATTACCACTTTCCCTCACCCTCCCAACCCCTACTTCTCACCTTCAACCCTTCCCCCTTTTGGCTTTGTCTGTGGGTCCTTTATACTTGTTCCTTGATGACCCTTTCCCTTCCCCTCCCAAGGGTGGGGGTTAATTGCCAGGAGAACCAACCTTGTGACTAAAGGATTTGAACTTCCAGTTCTACCCTCCAACCCTGAGAAGGGAAGAGGTGCTGGAAGCTGGCTGAATCAACTGCTAAGAGCCAATGATGCCTGCATAATGAAACCTTCATTGAAAAGCAAAAGGACAAAATGACAAGGTTTGGAGAGCTTCCCGGTTGGTAAACAAATGGATATGCAGGAAGAGGTGCTCCCAGAGAGAGTGGAGACTCCAAACCCTTCCCACATAACGTGCTCCGCGCATCTCTTCCATCTGGATGTTCTGAATTATATCCTTTAATAATGAACTGTAATCTAATAAGAATCATGTGAGTTCTGAGTTCTGTGAACCACTCTTAGCAATTAGTCAAATCCAAGGAGGGGCTTGTCGGAGCTTCTGATCTATAGCTCATCAGTCAGAAACAAAAGTGACAACCTGGACTTTTAAATGGCATCTGGTTTAGGATGTGATGAGAGGACTGTCTTTAGGACTGAGTCCCTAACCTGTGAGATTGGACACTATCTCCAGGTAGGCAATGCGAGGATTGGTTAAATGGTGGGACACCCAGATGGCACATATGAATTGCTTGGTGTGGGAAATGACCCCCACTGGAACTGGTGACCAGAATTATAATTGCTAACTCTGTTTTGCTGTTTTATCACTTGGAGTTGCAAATATCAGAATTCTGACTAAACTAGTCTTCAGTAAAAGAGAAATAAGGTGACTCATGTAATAAAAAAGTGTGCCAATATTTTAGATTCAGAAATAATCCAGAATCTTAAAATAAATAATACTATCAAGGCAAAAGCTTCCATTTTATTTGAAATCTATTTCTCTCTGTTTGGCTTAACCTGGTGTGCATGTTCTTTTATGGTTACAGATACAATGGATCATATCATTCTAGCTTCACAAATCTTGCAAAAAAATACATGAGGAGCACAGCAATAAATATTTGTAGAGTACTACAGCTGGCCCATCTTGGATTATATGTTAACTCTAGAGCATATGAGACACTGATTATTCCCATCCCAGTGGTCAGAAATGTTGCTTTATTCTCATAATAACCAATGTGAAGTGAGTTACCACCCAATAGGGGCTATATTAAGGAAAAAAAGGATATTAATACCAACAAAAATAAAAGATGTCTATTACAGCAGCCTCATTTATAGCTTTTTCCAAGGTATTTCTGTCTATTTTTTCTATGCTTGTCAGTTCTTTTATTTTTTTTAAATTTAATTCTTATTCAAGTAGAGTTTTCTGTCTTATATTCCCAGCCCCGCTCACCCTCACCCCCCCCCCAAGTGCTCCCCACCTCCCTCCCATTTTTTTTTATTTTAATACATTCTGGGATTCTATTCTTAGGTGCACATATTGGCCCTTTTATTATTTTTTAAAATAAGTCCTTCTTTATATCTTATTGTACAATGATATTCTTCTTTGCCTCTAAGAACAATTTTGTTTCAAAGTCCATTTTGTCTGATATTAGTGTACCTAAAGAATGCCGTGAAGAAGACAAAACTACAGAACTTGATGATGTGTTTGATTTTGGGAATGACGTTAAACATATTGGTATGATTTCAGGATTTGGTGCTTTGTTGACAGGGTAAGATTATTTACTAAGAATGGGGAAAAAAGAAACAGCAGATGTGGGGTATAAAAAGAATACATTTATTTTGCAATGTGGTGAGTTTAAAAATCTGTGAAATAATCAAGAAGACTTTGATAGCTATTTTAAAGGTATATTATGATCTAGTTGTTGAGTATATAACTCCATTTTAAAATTTATGTATTTGTAATTCTATCTAGCCTAGCACACAGTTTAACTCAGATTAGATGAAATACTTGTACATTGAGGGCTTGATTTTAAAAGTTTGACACTATTATGCATGTCCAGCCTTTCTAACAAATTTTAGTTCTTTGAATATACTGCAGGGTTATTTTTATTTGCTTTTTAAATCCTGGGTCTTTGAGTATACTACTTCCTTTCTTTGAAATGCTCTTCTCTCCTTTTTTATCATTCACCTGGCTAAGCCTACCATCTACAGAAAACTCTTTCTAATGACTCAAATTTTTCTGTGCATTTCCTTATATATACCTCAGGGCNTTTCTGTCTTATATTCCCAGGCCTAGCACACAGTTTAACTCAGATTAGCTGAAATACTTGTACATTGAGGGCTTGATTTTAAAAGTTTGACACTATTATGCATGTCCAGCCTTTCTAACAAATTTTAGTTCTTTGAATATACTGCAGGGTTATTTTTATTTGCTTTTTAAATCCTGGGTCTTTGAGTATACTACTTCCTTTCTTTGAAATGCTCTTCTCTCCTTTTTTATCATTCACCTGGCTAAGCCTACCATCTACAGAAAACTCTTTCTAATGACTCAAATTTTTCTGTGCATTTCCTTATATATACCTCAGGGCAGCCTTTGCCACATTACAGTTTAATAACCTGCTCCATGAGGATAGATATTGCTTTCTGTTTACTGTTTTATCACTAGCAGATAACATAATACATGAAAATTCAACAAGTTCTTTTCAATTAATTAACTTAAATAAACATATTTAGCCATAGGAATGAACTATTTGTCTAATTGCCTATTTTGCATTCCTACCCCAGAATATCCAGGAATTAAGTGGAATGACTTTTAGACAAACCTAAAGAACAAGATAGTTTGTTATAAAAAAGAATGAATTATTCCAAAATAGATGTCCAGAGAAAAAGAAAGGATTTCTTTTGGTTTGGGAATGACTGGCTCATGAATAATGACATTAGCTAAGTTTGGCTTGTTTGCGGTTCATACCTCAATCATACAGCATGTTCCAGCAAATCTAAGATGGCATTAACTATAATATGCACTATTGTTTTATGTACCTTCAAAAAAGGAAAAGAAAACTGTTAATTATGCTATGACACAATGACTAAGAATTATCTACCATGACACAGACAATAGTATGGTGATTACCAGAGGGAAAGGGGAGTCGGTGGAGGTAAAGAGGGTATAGAGTAGATAAATGGGGAATGGAGGAGACCTGATTTGGGGTGATGAACGCACAACACAATGTACAGGTGACAAATTTTAGAATTGTACACCTGAAATCCACATAATTTTATTAAGCAATATCACCCCAATAATTCCATTTTTAAAAAATCTGGCTATGAAATAAAGAAGACAAAATGATTAAAAATAAAATAAATGCTGAATGAATGAACAAATGATCCCTTAAATGAATGGATAATTGTCATTCCTCGTGATCACCTCTTGGTATCATTTCACACTCCTGATCACTCTTCATTTCACACTCTCTTATGTCACTCTTCTGTCTTAGCACCCTTCATGGCCTCTACAGCCTCCACCTCCTCACCAGCTGTTTCTTATCTTTTCTCCATGTTCACCTTTTACTGCCTGCCCTTTAAATGTTGGTTTCCTTCAAGGTCTCATCTTCACTACCTTCTCTTACTATTTTAGTGAATAATTCTCCCTGGGGCAATTTTATTTATATCTCAGGTTTAACTTCTACCTATACATTTGTAGGCCCAGCCTGGACCTCTCCACTTCACGCTAGACCAACAGGGTGCTAGACCAGCTTGTACCAGCTCATAAGAATTGATTGTTAAATTTTCAGAAATTCTGTTAGCTAGTTATTAAGGACACCACTATTAAAATTTTGTGAATTTACAATTAAAATTATTAAAAACAAAGCTAATAAATACTGAAAAATCATTACTTCCTAACAACTTTGCTACATTTTTCAAATTGTATTTGTATGTTGGAAATAGACTTGACCCTTGAAAAACACAGGTTTAAACTATGTGGGTTTACTTATATGCAGATTTTTTTCAATAAACACTGTAAATGTAAAAAAAAGATATATCTATTATAAGATACACTTCAATTTCATATATTAAAATGTACAAAAGATGTATGCCTTAAACTCAATTAAATATGTTAGGTACAGCTTAGAAATGACAGGACCAAAGTTTTGCCACCCGAAGCTACATTTTGAGATACTAATTTTAACCTGTTTATTAAGAAACAAGAGACTCAGAAAGAAACTTCAACTACTCCCTCTTTTCTGCCCAAGAGATTCAGGCAGAAAAACCTGTTGTGGAAAGGAAACCTTGAATTAATCACCTTAAAAATCTTCACCATACCATTAATAAGGAAGACTTCAAGCATGTTAGCTGGGTACTCCCTGTGTCCCTATTGTTTTTGAGTTGCTCAGCAAGAATTTTTCTGACAGTATATTCTGTTCTTATTTCAACTACCTGTGAATCACCCATTTGTGCTTCTGAAATTGAATACTCTGTCCTTTCTTCTTCATCTAAAAATGTCTCATATCTCCAGTGTTGCTTGCCTCACTGTCTTTGGAATTTTCATGCTTATATGAACTCCCTATGTACATATATTAAAACTTTGATTTCCTCCTGTTAATCTGTCTCTGTTAATTTATTATCCTAGCCTGAAGAACTTAGAAAGTGGAGGAAAAGTATTAATAAGATTTTAGTTCCCACAAAATCATAGATTGGGAAAGAACCCAAGACTTTACCTATTCTAATCTTCATCAGTTTACAAGTGAACTGAAAACCCAAAGAGTTTATCCACAGAGCCACAGAAATCAAGCAAGTACGTCAACCCCAGCAATGAGATGGGCTGGTTTGTTTCAGTGTTACCATTTCACAATTCTGTACACTAATATTAATATTTAAAAAGGGACCAAAGGGAAATGTATGTCACCATCAAATGACAGATGTCTCCTTTTTATATGAGAAATAGCTACATTTTCTCAACAAATACATTATTTTATAATTCCTATTTTCAAACACCTGAATCATGTTACCTACTCACAGTGAACCCAGGATTTTCCCAGAAAGAGAGGTCTGAATCCAGTTTTTGGTAGACTAGGTACTACCAAATGAGATGCATGTATATCTAAAGGTATATCAGATTTCTTTTTCTTCTGCTATTTGAAAAGCTTTCACTTAATCAAAAACCATTCTCATGGTGTTAGGATATGCAGTATTTCACATGAAGAGTAAATCAAATTTGCCATAATTATGGTAAAATTTTAATTCACTATTTTGATGACAATTTAAACATGGTTTCTTTCATTAAGTAAATTCTAGCCTCCTTGCCACATAGTGCTGTAAGTTTTGTTTTAAAAGCCACTTACTCCCTTTCTCTGTCCTTCATTTGCTCCTTTTTTTAGCAATTGAAAAACCCCACCTTAGCTCCACACCCTCTCAAATTCCCCGACCTACCTGGAACCTCAGGCCCTCCTTTCATTTCCCTGCTTATAACAAAAGTATCTTCATTTTTTCTGGAACTCACGCAGAAGAAACATTTTAAGTTCAACTACATAATTAGACACCTACTTCCTATTTCACTCTAAGGGAAAAAACCCCGATCGACTAAAAAGTCACCACATTGTTGTCAGCAGAATTGTAAATGTGAAAGCCTTGTTATAACCTTTTTCTTCAACTCTCTGTTTTTGATGTGGGGAATGACACAATTAAGGGAATTTGTGGCTTGTATTAGAAAATGCCACCAGATACATGAAGGTACATTTAATTGAATAAGTCATTGTGAATGCATTCAGTATCTGAGTGACATGCCGAAAGGAGCCACAAGCATGAAGGGGTGTGTGGTTCTATTACAAAGGATGTAGAAAATCTTTTATAAAACAACAAAATAACCTTCTTGATTAAGTAACATATAATGAACAATGCTTCTCTCCAGATCAGGAAACAGGATGTATGCCTTAAAACAAAGGCCCATGTTGTCATGTTTGCCATAAATTGCTAAGAGCTTTTTGTTTTCTTAGGTTATTACAGGAACTGGCTGTTCTAGATCCTGCCTGGGCCCAGGGCAGCCTGACCATAAGAACGTAGCCTACTGACATTACCAGTTCCCATATGCTGACATTAAAGATCCATATTGGGACCAGCAAGGACACTGCCTGTATGTCCACAGGCCCCTCCCCCTGATCTGTTTGTTCTCCTGTCCTGCTTCTTTCTGATTAGAAACCCCAGTCTGCATGGAGAGGTCAAGATGGTTTTTCAGGACAGGAGTCCACCATCTTCTCAGGTCTCTGGCACCGGAATACATCACATCCCTTCACACCAGCACCTGTCTTATGCATTTGGCTTTCATGGTAGTAGGTGACTGAGCCTGCCACTGCCTCTTACCACAGACCTGCGAGGTGCCTGGAGGAATGTGTTCACAGCCAGGCTCACAGTGTGGGCACCATTTGGGAGGATGGTCAGGGGCTGCCAACTGATGAATGACTCACCCAAGCAAGTAAAGACAAAGCCTCTCTTGGCAGATGCAATTCCCAGTTGCATCATCATATTCACTCTGCAGAAAACACTCTTTGCTGAGAAAGGATGAGAGGAAACTGTGTGGTGGTCGGAAGTGAGTGTCTCTGGAATGTGCTGCAAATTATTTGGAACTGAAATCAGTCAAAACCCAACAAACCCAAAAAGAGATTTTTACTTCCCCCTTTTCTGAGATTCAAATAGAAAACCTGCTTCAGGAAGGGAACCTTAGCATAATTACCTTAAGCATTTCCACACTAACATTAGGAAAACTCCAAACATGTTTACTAGGTACCTGCTGTGTCTCATTGTTTCTGGGTTGCCTAGTGAACACGGACCTGCCATATGTGTGTTCTGATCTTGCTCAACTACCTGCAAATTGGGCATCCTCACTTTTTTTTTAAAGAGAAGATTTTTTTAAAAGATTTTATTTATTTATCTTTAAAGGGGAAGGAGAGACGGAGAGAAACATCAATGTATGGTTGCCTTTCGTGGGTTCCCTGCTGGGAGTTGGCCTGCAGGGTACCGGCCTGCAACCCAGGCATGTGCCCTGACTGGATATCGAATCGCGATCCTCTGGTTCGCAGGCCCTTGCTCAATCCACTGAGCTACACCAGCCAGGGCTGGCATCCTCACTTTTGACATCTAAGACACTTGTGCTGTTCCACCCTTTTCTTCTTCACCCAAAATGACATATATACCCAGTTTCCCCTCTTTGTCTTCAGAATTTCCATGCTTATATGCATTCCCATGCAAATGCATTATAAAATTTTATTTTCTCCTGTTAATGTGCTATTTTTTTCAATTATTCAACTAACCAGAAGAACTAAAGGGAGAAGAGGAAAGTTTCCTTGATCCCTACAAAATCATGATTTTATTGAAGAATGTCTTTCTGACAAAACAACTTCAATATTCTCAACTAATTCTTGTTGTTTATAAAGATTGGCACCCCTACACAATGAACATGTATGCACATACATACAAAACTAATTTTAATTGATAAAGAGCTCTTTGTGAAGCCAAAGTTGACCCCTGAGCAAGACTGGGATTCAGCAGAATTTGAATTGCCATTCTCTGCTTCTGCTAATGCCACCTTTCTCCTCCTTGTCTCATCCCGAAGCATCTTGTTCATCTTTCTGACAGGTTTACACTTCTCCCTATGAGTGTGTTAACTAATAACTAAGTATTCTTAAAGTACTGCATATTTCAAGTAATTTTAATGGTAGGTAAAATATCTCCCAAGGCTGAAAGCAATTCAATGTGAAATGTGAACTTGGCAACTGGGAATTTGAGAAAAATCTTGTCATTTTGAAACCAAGGGTTTTTATTTCTTTGATTAAATTTATCTTTAAATCCTAACTCTAGAGATCATTTCTCTCTCTCTCTCTCTCTCTCTCTCTCTCTCTCTCTCTCTGCCTCTCCAGATCTCATGAACCTGTCTTCTACCCTGGATAATTAACAACCTCTGAGGCAGCAGAAGACAAAATAGCCCAGACCTGACTAATTGTAACAAGGTCTGGACCTCTGGCAGGCTAAAGAAACATTGCGACCTAAGTTATCCTTCAGTTCCTTCAGATTCTGTTCCAAAAGTGGACAGAATCCCTGGCTACTTGTCCATGAAACCAGGCAGAGGGATGCCAGAGCAGGCTTCAGAGCTGTCTTCAAGGTGTGAAGAAATGATGTATACTTCTTATCTCACTTCTGATCAATCAGTTCCTAGCAGGTTCTCGAACCCCTAAACCATGATGTCTTGTGATTTTGTCTTTTACAGTCTGTATTCCTACATGCAATCATGGAGTCAAGTCTTTGGAGCATGAGGTCCCCATGTCCAGATCGGCCAATTCCTTAATTAACCTTTCTATGCAGCAAACTCCTGCCAGTACATTTCTTTGGGCCAGTGTATGCAGGCAGACAGACTCAAGTTTTGGAGCTTGGTAACAGTCTCTTGGCCTTTTCAGGTGCTTGATGGCCAAAACATGCCTATTTTATATAACAATTTCTGCTACCAAAGGTATTATCCATAAATATATTTTTAAAAAATATGAGAGCTGAAAACGTTCTTAACAGTTATGTCAAATCATCTCCACACTTTCTAGATTTGGAAACTGAGGCCCAGTGAAGTAAGAGAGCTGTTGCCAGAGGTAACAGAAATCAGTTTTTCAGGGTAGTGGTTCCCAGAAATCCTGTCTTGGGAAAACTAAGAGTACTTAGTTAGAGGCCCTGAATTTTTGGCACTTAGCAGGTTATATAAGGTAACATATATCATTTGGGGAGGCTGAAAGAATATACCTAGCTTATAGAACGCTGTATTTGATGGCGTATCTAAACTCAACCAGTTTATTTCTATCAGCAGGTCAATTATTACTTTTAAAATGTCTTTCAATGTAATCTTTTGAACACACAAAGCCCCAAAAGTGTTGGACACTCCTGTAGCAGAAAAAAATTGTCTACACCAGCCTTCTAGATGAGACGGTTTTGGTAAAATCTTTTGGACTGTTTGCTTTTAGCACTATGGCTGACGAGGTGCTCTGAAGACCTCCTGCTACTATAGCTTATACAGACAGTCTTCAAAATGCTACTGTTTGCATTGGGGTTGAGTTGGTAGAGATTTTCAGATTCTCCTGATGTTGGTTGTTGGTTGGAGGCCTCAGTTCCTCTCCATGTGGGCCTCCTCACAGGCCAGATAAACATCCTCAGGATACGGCAGGTGATTTTCCCCAGAGCAAACAGTCCAAGAGACAGCAAGTCAGACAGAAGCTATTCTATTTATGTGCTAAACTCACATGAAAAAGTAGGCAAATTTATTTGTAATCTTAAGGCAAAGAAGGCTAACCAGGTAAAAGGGATTTACCACCCTGAAGCTGCCTTTTGGGATTCAGAAAGAATCAGAAAGAATTCAGAAAAGATTCAGAAAGAATCTTTTACCATCCTCCTTCTTGCCTAAGATATTCAGATGGTAAGGCCTAGAAAGGAATCTTAGCCTAATTCGAATCAAGTACGGGAAAGAGGAGGCAAGGCTTCAGGCAAGGGCTTCTTTCTTAACCGAATACTCCCTGTGCCCCGTTGTTTTTGACTTGCCTAGAAAGAATACATCTCTCTTGAGTGTTCTGTTCTTCAAGTACTGCAAATCACCCATTTGCACTCTTGGAATATAAAACTCCATTCCCCATTTTTTCTATGTCCAAAATGTCATATGTACTGGTAATTAATGTTGAGTCACTGTCTTTAGAATGTTTCGTGTTCATGTAAATTCCCCATGTGCATGTGTTAAAAATTTTATTTTCTCTTATTAATCTGTCTCATGTTAGCTTGATTATTAGCTCAGCTAGAAGAACTTAGAAGGTGGGAAAAAAGTATTCTTTTCTTAGCCCTCATACATTAAAAATATTTTTAGTTATATTAAAATTAAGAAATTATGTTTATAAAAAAGCATTATAGATAGAATGAAAAACACAAATGAAAAACTAGGAGAGGTATTTATAACTCACTTAATAATGAATAGATTACTATCCAGAACACATAAATAATTTCTCTAAATCAATAAGACAGACAACCCAATAGAAAACAAGGCAAAGACCAAAATATAAGCACTTAACAGAGGAAGAAACAAGTGTGGCTGATGCACATGTAAGAAGGTTCTCAACCTAGTTAATAATTAAGGAAATACAAATTACAACCATAATGAGACGCAATTTTACACCTATTTAGTTATCTCAAATTAAAAGATCTGACAACACCAAGCTTAGAGAGGAAATGAATCAATGAGAAAGCTAGGAACCCTCAATTGTTATAATTACTTTGGCAAACCATTTGACATTCTATTATAAATGTGAAGATTCATACACCTGATCTCTACCCAGCAGTTGTATTTCTAAGTCAGTGATTTTGACCGCTAGAGAACATTTGGCAATATCTAGAGACATTTTTGGTTGTCGCAACTGGGGAACCCTACTGTCATCTAGTGCGTAGAGATCAGAGATGCTGTTATGTTGCAATACACAAGGCACCCCCCCACAACAAAGAATTATTTAGCTCCAAATGTCAATAGTGCTGAAGTCAAGAAACCCTCCCCCAGATATAAACCCAAAATATATATATGTGCACCAGAAGATACAGGAGAATATATTTGTACAACACAAACTGGAGGCAATACGTCCCCTTCGACAAGCAAATAGGCAAGTCAATTGTGACAGTTATTCAGTGAAATATACATAATTGAACTACAGCTACAGACAACAACATGAGTGAACTTTATGATGTGATGGGAAGTGAAAAAGAGTAATTCTCATAAGAAGATATTCAATGTGATTTATTGAATTTAATGCTCAAAAACAAGCAAAACTGAAAAATGTTATTTAAGCATACCTATAAACATATAATTAAACTATAAAAACAAGCTAGGCAATGATAACAAATAATTCAAAGTACTGGTTACCTTTGCGCAAGACAAGGGAAAATTATGGGGTGGTGGGGAGAGAGAAACAGAGGGAAGTTATATGACCATGTTTGAACTCTTGGATTGGATAATGGGTTCACAGTTGTTCAATATATATATATACATATACATATACATATACATATACATATACATATACATACACACATATAAATATATGTTATAAATACTCTTTTGTACAAAATCCATTAAAATATAAACACATTTAAAAAATCATTGAAGACAGAAGTTTTTGGATGGTTTGTACAATATGACCACACAAATCATTTCTTGGAATTAGAGCAACCAGCTCACTCATCCTTTTTTAAAGAGGAGATGCTATTTTTGTGTTAGTGTCAGTCTTGAAGCAGAGTGTAATTTGTCCAATGTGTTCCTTCCTCGCAGCCTTCTAGAATGGCAGCCCCCACACAAATATTGTTGGCCTAAACCCAACACCTTTAAGCTCTGTTAGCAATAAACACAGGGCAAATAGAAGATAACATGGAAATCACAAAGACATTTTTTCCTCTGTACGCTATAGTCATACACTATAGAGGCACAATATCATTACGTAATGACACGAGAAAGTGGCTTTCGTTGCCCCTCAAGGAAAACCTGGATTCCTTTTAAAATTAAAAATTTCAAAATAGAGGCATACCTTGGAAATTTCATGGCTTTCGTTCTATGCCTCTACACTAAAGTGAATGTTGCAATAAAGCAAGTCACACAGATTTTTTGGTTTCCCAGTGCTTATAAAAGTTATGTTTGCACTATCCTGTAGTCTATTATAAAATTTATGTTTGCACTATCCTGTGCCTGTAGGCATTATATGTGGCTCTTCCTTTCACCTGAACTCTTAGAGGCCATTATAGGGTTATTGATTGCCCAATTCCAATATTGTGGTGTCTCAGGGAATAGGGGAGCCTGAGGAGAGGGAGAGAGATAGGGGAGTGGAACAGTCAAAACACACACATTTACAACATTTTTTAAATTTAATTATAGTTGGCATACAACATTTTATTAGCTTCAAGTGTACAATGTAGTGATTAAACATTTATATACCTTATATGTGATCACCACAATATGTCTAGTTACCCTCTGTCTCAGTGCAAAGTTATTACAATATCACAGACTATATTCCCTGTGCTGTACACCACATCCCTGTGGCTTATTTATTTCATGACTTGGAGTTAGTACTTCTTATCCCCCTACACCTTTTTACTTATTCCACCACATGCATACACTCTGGAAAATATCAGTTTGCTCTGTATATCTATGAGTCTGTTTCTGTTTTGTTTTATAGTTTGCTTTTTATTTTAGACTCTACATACATGTGAAATCATAGAGTATTTGTCTATCTCTGTCTGACTATTTTCCTTAACATAATACCCTCAAGGTCCATCCAAGTTGTCCCAAATGGCAAGATTTCACACATCATTATTGCTGATCACTGATCACAGATAACCATATTGATTAGGCCAATCAATAACCCTAGAGTAGCCTCTTAGAGTTCAAGTGAAAGGAAGAGTCACACATCTATTCCACACTTTACAGAATACAGGATAGTACCAACACAATACATATAATAACAATGAAAAAGTTTGAAGTATTAAGAGAATTACCAAAATGTGATACAGAGACACCAAACGAGCAAGTGCTGTTAGAAAAATGGCAGCAATAGATGCCCAGGATGGCCACAATGCTCCAATTTATAAAAAACACAGTATCTGTGAAGCACAAAAAAGCAAAGTGCATTAAAATGAGGTGTGCCTATAATGTGCCTTCAAAACTTAGGTGGAAAATTCAGTTAGCCCAGATGATTTCAAGGACCATGACCACCTACCAGTTTTAAGCAAAATTATAAAGATTTCCTTCCTTTTTTACTTTATTTTTCTTTTCTTTTATTATAACCAGGCTTTCCAAGTACCAAGCTGCCCCCTTGTTCCTGTTCTCAGCTGACTTTCAAATAATCTCTGCTAGAGTGTTAATTGAAAGTACGGTATTAACTGATTATAGCTTAGCATGATCCCTCCTGGGATGGTTTTTATTTTCGTAGGGGACTCATAAAGGTTGGTATTGCTAGCAGGGAGTGAAGGCTGAGGGGTGACCTTCTGGAGGCTGACGCCGACTCTAACACCTGAAGAAGCAAATAAAGAATATTTGTTATACAGCCTCGGAAAGGTTGGCAAAACCTTGCTTCAGGCCCTATTTAAACATCCAGCCTCGGTCTACTACTTTTAGAACAGAGCTGCAGTAAAACCTCTTACTTTCTTGACCCAGGAGGAAATATTTTATAAATTATACTGTAGAGAATCATTTGGTCAACATTTAGACATGAAATACCCTGAAGAGTGAGAAAGTTAAGGAAAAAATAGATTCGGGGAAAGCACAAAAGCCAAAATTAATCAATAAAGTGCTTAGCAGTATCAAGAGAAGGTTTTCAAGTGTCCAAGCAAAAATGTCAAGAGTATTTCAATAAAACCCCAAAGATTTAAAGTTGAAGCATGTGTGGGGGGGATGTGGGGGAGGGTACGGGGGGTGGGTGGGAAGGAGTAGAGAAGTTTCCTGAACACAATACAAGAGTATAGGATGTGTATATTTAAATATTCACAAAATTGTTCCACAACCGACCTGCTGCACAGCATACTTGATACTAGTAACTGCTCCACCTGATAAGTACCGGTATCAGCCCTTTATAAAAGGCATGTTTCTGAGCCAGAGGGTAAACGTGCAGTATTGGTTCTTAAGCTTCACTGTGCATAGTCACCTAACTGTTTTTATGTAAAATGAAGATTCCTGGACCCCCACTAAGGCAATTCTCATTCAGCAGTTCCACCTCATGGCCCAGGAGTCTGGCTTCAGAGCATTCCAGTTGAGTCTAATGCATTCAAAGGGTTGAAGCAAAACAGGCTTTAGAAAGCTGAACCTAAGGTTTGTAACTAATATTTGTTAGGCCCCCTCTTACTGGTTGGCCAAAAAGTCTGCACAGTTTTTTCCGTGAAATAAAAGATAGATTTTTTTTTAATTTTCACCAATAACTTTATTGATTTGGATATTTTGAGTATGTCAGCTATCTTCCACTATTGGCTTCTAGTGGGTAGAGGCCAGAGATGCTGCTCAACATCTCCTGATGCATAAGACAGCCTCACAGCAAAGAATTATTTGGCCAACCTGTCAATAGTACCAAGAAACTTTGCAAACCACTTTTGATACATTTGATCAGTCACAGTACCTTTTCCATATGCTGCACAAAGTTTTCTTGGCATTTCAGTTGTGTTTTTACCTTCCTTGAAATAATAAAGCATAATATACCAAAAATTTTGGCATATTTTCTTCCATTTTTAAAATTAAAATGGCTGCACAAAAATTTACCAATTTGAATAAAATTTTAAATGCATGCAGATATGACAGCTGTCACAATACAATCTAACAAAATTCTTTTGAATGGAGTTAAGGGCAACCAAGCACTACTAGAACCACCATATGGAAAAAACTAGACCAACTTTTTAGTCAACCCAATACATCCTCTCAGAGCAGCTTTTACTCCAGCATTGCTGCAGAAACCAGCTTTACTGGAGTAAAACCTGAGATACCCCCTCCCCCTCAGTGGTGACACCACACATTTCCAGTGGACTGTCCTAGGTCTCCTCTGATGTGGCAGCATAAGGCTTCTGCAGGAACCTAGCCTCTACTCACTCAGGCACAAAACTGGACATGTGAGGGAGGTCAATACCCCCAGCAGGTTCCTTGACCAATGGAGGCAGGTTCCAGTAAGTAAATGTTCCCAGTTTCCCACTCCTTGCGTGGAAAATTGGCTAAAGCTCATTTTGTCTAATTTCCCAGAGGTTTCCAGTAGGAATGAACCCCAATCACCTACAAGGATGACCAAGTATACATAATACATCTTTGTATTGGCTTTCCCTTGCTTCCCTTCCTTCCTTCCTTTCTTCCTTCCTTCCTTCCTTCCTTCCTTCCTTCCTTCCTTCCTTCCTTCCTTCCTTCCTTCCTTCCTTCCTTCCTTTCTTCCTTCCTTCCTTCCTTCCTTCCCAGACATCAATCCTATTCCCTGGGACTCTATCCAAAAGTCAGATTCCTACATGTGTGCCCTTGCTGCAGACTCTGGTTTTGGGAGAGCACTCAAGCTGAGGATGCGTTCTGTGAAGGGTAGCCTGAGGGACTGGGGTGGAAACAGAGGAGGAGAGGATGAAGGAGGCAGGAAGTGATGGAGCCCTGGCTGCTGCATTCAGAGTGAGCACACTTTGATTTCTTTGCATATTACACTTTCCTTGTTTTATTTCTCTCAAAAAAATAAGGTCTTAGAGCTAAAAGTATTTGGAAGAAAAACATTCTAAATAGAAAAAATTTAACTCTTGGAGCCACGGGTCTGAATGTCACTATTAGTACAACATGAAAGGAAGTGTGTAATACCCCAAACACGAGTGTTCTTGTCTCCGTGACAGAGTTGTTGAAAGAATAGAATACGTTAGAATTAGCTGATACTATAACACAAAACTGATAGCAGTGAGCCCTGTGGCCCAAACTAAGTTCCTTTATCCTTACAATAGTCATTAGGCTCTTGTTCTACTGCATGAGCTTACTCATATCAATGAGCAATTCAACAAAAACCCTAGAGTTAATAGTTAGAAATCTTAGGATGTTTATTGCAAAATTTGTCTTCATAAGTTGATGCTGCATCAACATGAGTCTTTAGTTTATAATCACTGGTGAAAGGAAAGGAGAAAGAAAAGGACAAGAATTTCTCAGTAAAAAAAGACATATGATTAGATGACTTCTATGACCTGCCTGTGATACAAGTACCCCTTTAACTCACTTTCATTCTGTCTTTTCCTTCATAGATTCTGTTTTTGGTTACCTGGTATGCAGCTGTTGTCTCTGCACTTTCCTCACTGGAACACTAGGTATCTTCCTAGATTTCTAAATGAGTTCTTGAAAGTGCAATATAGAAATAAACCAGGCGTTTATTTTACCATACACTCTAATGCCACATTGCTGGATCCACAAACATCTCCTTGCTCCAAATTTTGCTCTGCGGGAAAAACACAAACCAACAAAACAGAACCAAAACAATAAAAAACCTATTATGCTGCACACACCACATCCGTATTTTTAAATACTGAAGTATAACATACATATAAAAAGGTACAGAAATCTTAATTGTACAGCTTGAAACATTTTTACAAAGTACATTTTCCCAGCTAAGCAGCCACCAGGCCCAGGAATGGAAGGTTACCAGCCCCTGAATAGCCTCCTTATGTCACTGCCAGGCATCCCTTCAGGCCCAAAGACAACTCACATACTGACTTCTAATATCACCAGCTGATTTTACTGGTTTCTGAAGTTCATATAAATTGAACTCCATTTTGTACTCAGATGTGTCTGGTTTCTTTTGTGTGATATTGGCAGATTTATCCATGGCATTGCTTATAAGAGTAGTTCATGTCCATCGCTGTATATAGCATTCAGTTAAATAAATACAAAATAATTTATTCACTCTACTGTGGACAGAAATTTGGACTGCTTCCAGATTTTTCCTATTATGAAGAGTGCTTGCTATGAACATTTTTGTATGTGTCTTTAAGCTCACTGTTTGCATTTCTGTGGGAAATATACTTAAAGTGAAGTCCCTGAGTATATATGTACAGCTGTGTGGCAAAATGTTTTTCAAAGGAATTTGGAAATTAACAAGACAATTTAAAATTTATATGTTAATACACAGGGCCAAGAATAGCCAAGACATTCTGGTGGGAGGTGGGGGACCCACCAAAGGGGAATGGCTCACAGTACCAAGTCTGACACATTATAAAAATACAGTGATTAAGAGTGTGGTACCATCACAATAGTCAAATAAATGATGGAATATATTATAGAGTATATTCTATATACTCTATATACTCTATATGCTCTATAGAGTATATTCTATATACTCTATATACTCTATATTCTATATACTCTATATACTCTATACTCTATATCTTCTCAGAAGGAGATAGAAAGATAATTGATAGATAGATAGATAGATAGATATTTGACTTGGTATCAAGGTGACCCTCTTGAGCATTGTGGAAAGGATACAATTTGTTATATCTTTTCAACAAATTGTGGTAGGTCAGTATTACATGCATTTTGGAATGAATCTTATTTCCTATATTACACCATATGTAAAATCAATTCCACATTCTACCTGAGGCTTTCAGTCTTTACCAGGTATATGCTTCATTGAAAGGAAATAAAGTTCTAAAGCCTAATCAGTTGTATATGTCTTTTAATAACCTTTATTTTCTTTTGCATTAAAATTGATATTAGTATCTTAAATAATCTTCTTTAGTGAGATTTACATTTAATATTTGTATGTTTGGGGGAAATTTATTTTCCTCTCTCCCCTTCTTCCCCTGTTCCTCTCTGTTTCCTCCTTGACTTTCTGTTCTCCCACCACCAATCCTTTCATTTGCTCAACAACATGCAGAGTCAAAAAATCAGAAGCCAACACACCAAATCTGACCCAGAGAACTACTTATAAACAAATCATGTTGAAAAAAAAAAGCCCATTGTCAACATGACTGTAAGATCTTTACAAAAACCCAATTATGAGGCATCTCTTGAAAATTTGGCCCATATGACAATCCGAGGCCAGCAGTGACGACGCCTACTGAATTTTGTGAAGCACTTGCCTGCTTTACATGGGGCAGTTCTCTCATCACCTTCACCTCACTGTGCCTGCTTTACCTGTATGCATTATTACCTGCCTGACCCTGTTACCACTGGTGTTTGAATAGAATAGTGAGATTTAAAACACGTTTCTAAATAATTAGGGATGCACAAATGTCAATATTGTTTTCTATTTATATACAGTTTTCAGTGTTCTACATATGGTAACTAAAATGATTTTTTTCTTCTTTTTTAACTTTTTGACAAATCCCTTCTTGTTTTCACAGGAACATTAGCTCAAATTTGCAGATACTATGTGCTGCAGATAAAATCATCACATTTAAAACCATATGTCACAGTGAACTATTCAACAGGTGTCAAGCCTTTTCTACTCGCAGATCTTTAAAGATATAATTTTATGCTCAGTTAAGATGGAAAAGAACATTAGGCTTGAAGAGAAACCTGTTTACTGTGGATGCATTTTGCTAAATTATTTCACCAAATTACTAGGTAAAGAGACATTAGCATAGTACATTAAAAGACATTTTCAACTTATATATGTCTTCCTCCATATTAATTATCTGCTAGGAATTAAAATTTTGATAGCAGCAGGATCAGGAGGATACTTGAAAAAATCTGCCTCCTGCTTACTTACACATTCACATTGACTCTTTTACAGTTGTGGTAAGAATCTCAATTCATAAAATGGCTTGGAATCATTTAACAATTCATGGGTATTCTTGTTCTGTTTCAGGCCATCATTATGTTATAATTATAGGAAGACATAGAGTATATTAAGACATAGAGTATACTATTTCACCAAGGTAAAAAAATCAACTTGAGTTTTACAAAATAAGTAGTTCATAACTCCAAAAAGTCCTTCAGGAATGAAATGTATTTTACTATAACTATTCTTCACTCCCATACAAGGTATTTGTACATTCTTTTCAGATACAGAAGCGCATAATGGGAATTTGTGTTTTGTTTTAAGAAAATATGACTCCAAGGACCCTACTCTCATACACAAAACAACTGAATGACAACCAAACTGAATTCAGATCACAGCCTTGCACAATTGGCTTAATTCAGCTCTGTGTGTACATATAGGCATGTACATGGATGTGTAGAATGCACATATACACATGCACATAACTTTGTCCATTTTAAGTGAATATTAAAAGACAGATAGAAAATATACAAATGTAAAAGCAACCATAGATGCTTTCATGAAAAAATGTTCTGCTTCAGTGGTGACCAAAACCCCAGCACCACTTAACCAATCTAAGTCTTGAAAACAAGTGACACTAAAATTGCAATGTTCTACATAAAATATTTACAATGGTAGGGTGCAAAAAGAACTAATGGTCAGTTTGTCATCTATACATACAAATCTCATGTAAGGCAATTGCTAACTTAGGCATGCAGACTCACATATTGTTTCCATTGCCATTAAGATCGAATCACTTTCGGGACTGAGAGCTCGCCTCCAGCTTTGCACTTTGCCCATCCTTTCCACTCCACTCCCAGACCCCTTTCTCTCCTCCACCTTGCTCCAGTTGTTTATTTTGAGCTCTAATATCATAAAGTATGATGACCACTGTTCTTTTCCCCACACCCCATCTCTGCCTTTTCTATTGCCCAGTACGCTGACTGAGAAGGGGGGAAAAAGGTGTTAACCCTGATGCTGTGGAAGAGAGATAGGAAACAAAAGAGATAAGGAAGAAAACCTTTATAAGCTTCTGACAGTCCATTATCAGCCGCAAATTCCTTCCTTTCATAAAAACTTAGTTTTGAGTCTATTCCTTAAAATCCTCTAGCCCTTAAACACCTTTAAAGCCCTTCTAAATTTCCCTCTATCTGGCCACTGCATCTATCTTAAAAACTGCTCTTCGATGTTCAGTAGCCATATGTCTCTCCAGCTCCCAACTGGATCCCATCAGCTAATTCTCCATCTTTTTTGACCTAGAAATTCTTACCAAGTCTTCTGAATTTACAAACTTGCTTTGCAATTTTCATAAGTCTAATCAATAAATACTTAACATGTTTCAAATACAAAATATCGTGAAAATTTTCTCTTATCCTGGCACTATAATAAATCCAAAATAAAATTCCAGATGAATCAGTAGTCAGCTACTCTGCTCTTAGTTCTGGGTCACCGATGTTGCCGGGGAATTTGTGTAACGTTTTAGAGTGGGAGCCCTACAAATTTGTGAATTTCAGCCTCGTAGGATATCAAAAGCTGCACAGCAAACCTCCTTCTTGACTTCAGTCAGTTTTCCTGTTTTCTCAAGTCTTTCCAATTTTCTTGTCATTACACTTCAAGTGTGTAGATGATAGATAGATAGATAGATGATAGATAATCTGAATCCAGTCAGATCTCTTTCCCTCCTGTGTTCCCCAAATATACATCTCTCTTCCTTCTTTTTTTAAAAATCAACATTGCAACATAAATTATGCTGTGTATTGTATTTCTGTCTCCATGGAGACCATACAAATCTAATTTTCCTGTTCTGTCCTATACTTCATTCTCTTTGCTGGTTTCTATACTTTAGCTGACAGAAACTGTGGTTTAATAAAAACATATATTTGATCTTTGTCTTATTTTCCTGGCTAGAGCTTCTAAAACCTTTGAAATTTTCTGAGTGATAGGAGCGTCTTTTGTCATTCATAATGGTCTCTTGTGATCACACCTGAGTCTTTGCTAGTGAGGTGACTCAGGATGAGGCCTTTCCAGAGTCTCAGGATTGTGACAGATTATCAGAAAGATCAAACATGTGCTTACAATGTGGCAACTCTCATCCCCAATCCACAGCAGCCCACCTTGCTGGGTGGGGAGAAGGGTGGGCCAGAGATTGGTTATAAAAACTTAAATAATGAGATTCAAAGAGCTTCTGGATTGGTGAACAGGTAAAAGGGTTAGGAGGGTGTCCTGCCCAGAGACAGCATGGAAATTGTGCTCCCATCCTCACTATACCTTGCCCTATGCATCTCTTCTCATTTACTATTCCCGAGTTCAACCTTTTGTAACAATCCAGTAAACAAGGAAAGTGTTTTCCTGAGCTCTGAAAAGCTTTCTAATAAATGGTCAAATCTGAACAAGAGAGGGGTCATGAAGAGCCTTGATTTTATAGCCACATTGGACAGAAGTGCAGGTAGGTGAGGGCCATCCTGGAAACTTATGGAGTCTGATGTTAACACCAGGTAGTGTCAGAATAGGATTGAATTTTTGGATACCAGTTAATGTAAAGAGTCAGAGATACACTTCATCTCTAGCAATCTCTCAAGTTAGTTTTTTTCTTTTTTATTGTTCTCTTCTCTTCTCTTCTCTTCTCTCTCTTCTCTTCTCTTCTCTTCTCTTCCCTTTAACCGTGCAACTTCTTGAAAGTCACATCCACAATAAATATTAGCCATTTCTTTCCTCCCCTTTGAAAAAAATCTTTCCTTTCCTTCCCTCTCCTCTCCTCTTCTCCACTTCTCCCAATCTCTCAATGCACATTTGTGTCCCTAGGACCACTTATGACTTTCATTAAAGCTCCAAGTTTGTATTACTATCTGCCTACTAGACTTCTCCAGCTGGAGATTTTAAAGTCATCTCAAACTCAGCACATCTGAAACTAGATTTATTATCTCCCCTTTGCTAGTGATCTCCCCTTCTGCTATTGCCCAACCAAGTTAAAAGCATCACCTAGATTAATTACCCTCAATTTGCTTCTCTTTATTTTTCATGTTCAATATGGACTAAAAAAAACTTGTGAAGCACTGGGTTAATGTTCAGCTCTCTATTTAGCTAAGATAGCTAGATAACCACAATGCTTCATTCATCAAACATTCAGAAATAACAGAAGTATAGGCAGCCAATTTGTACTTAGGTGTTTTATTTATGTCCCTTATATTATCTTCATAATCAAGAGAAGGAAGTTGTAAAGGCTGTGCATTTCCCTTCTAGATGAAATTTATTTAGATATTAATTCCACAGAATGCTCTTTTTTAACGATTGTCATTTCCTAATTGACAGACTAGGTATATATTATACTCACGTAAATGAGGCTGGTGTTAGAAAGGGGGTAAGAAACTGACATCCCTTTTAAAAATAAATTCTATTGCAATATGATCTTTATGAAGTAAATCACACCTGTTTTAAGTATATGGTTCCATGAGGTTTGATGATTGAGTTACATCTGTGTAACCACCTCCCCTGTCAAGATATAGAACATTTCCCAAAACCCGAAAGTTTCCTTATGTTATTTTGNCTCTTTTTTAACGATTGTCATTTCCTAATTGACAGACTGGGTATATATTATACTCACGTAAATGAGGCTGGTGTTAGAAAGGGGGTAAGAAACTGACATCCCTTTTAAAAGTAAATTCTATTGCAATATGATCTTTATGAAGTAAATCACACCTGTTTTAAGTATATGGTTCCATGAGGTTTGATGATTGAGTTACATCTGTGTAACCACCTCCCCTGTCAAGATATAGAACATTTCCCAAAACCCGAAAGTTTCCTTATGTTATTTTGCATCAGGGCTCTTTATCCCTTCTTAATCCCATGAGAAATTTACATGCATTCTGTCATTTGAATTTTATGGAATTCCATATGAATGGAAAAATATTACAGGCACTTTTTTGGATCTGACTTAATGTGGTTCAAAACAGAATTTTTCGATGAACAATCCAGTTGCATGCATTTTGCTTTTCATTTCTGAGTAGTTTTCTGCTTTCTGTTGTATGAACTCACCATAAATATTTCATTCATTTAACCAGTGATAAACTTGCTTCCAGTTTGGGACAATAGTGAATAAAGCTTCTAAGAACATGCATGCACTTGTCTTTGAGTAGATATATGTGTCTCCACTTTCCTTGGGTAAATATTTAGCTATGGAATTCTAAAGTTATGTGTTAAGGGTATGTTTAATTTGCTGAAAAAATTTCAAATTGTTTTCCAAAGTAGTTAAAATGTTTTATATTCCTATCAATAATGCTAATTAGGTGAGGTGATTATTGTGTTTTACAAGTTTTCCATAGTTTACTGTTTTACAACCACTTGGTTTGTTATTGTTTTACTAAGCATTGTTATTGTATTTTTCCATTATCATTTATCTCCCTTATAGTCCCCTTCACCCAGAAATTACTGCACTATTGTCCCTGTCCATGAGTTCTTTTTCTTTTCTGCTCAATCCCTCCACCCCCTAACCCACCCTCCAGAGCTGTCTTTCTGATCTCTATCTATGAGTCTGTCTCTATTTTCTCATTAGTTCAATCTGTTCATTAAATTCTACATATGAGTGAAATCATATGGTATTTGTCTTTTACTGGTTTATGTCACTTAGCATAATGGTCTATAGGTCCATCCATACTGTTGCGAAGGGTAAAATTTTCTTCTTTTTATGACTAAGTACTATTCCATTGTGTTAATGTCCCATAGTTGTTTCATCCACTCATCTACTGATGGACACTTGGGCTGCTTCCATAACTCCGCAATTGTAAATTATGCTGCAATGAATATGGACGTGCTTATGTTCTTACAAATTAGTGTTTGGGGGGTTTTTTTGGATAAATTCCCAGAAGTAAAATAACTGGATCAAAAGACAGATTCATTTTTAATTTTTTGAGGAATCTCTATACTAATTTCTACAGTGGTTGTACCAATCAGCAGTCCTTTGGACAGTGCACTAGGGTTTCCCTTTATCCACATCCTCACCAGCACTTTGTTGTTTGTTGATTTACTGATGATAGCCATTCTGACAGGTGTGAGATGATATCTCATTGTTTCACTTTACATTTCTCTAATGACTAGTGGCATTGAGCATCGTCTTATGTGTCTATTGGCCATGTGTATCTCCTCTTTGGAGAAATGTCTATTCAGGTGCTTTGCCCATTTTTTAATTGGAGTGTTTGTTTTTTGGTGTTGAGTTATATAAGCTCTTCATAAATTTTGGATATTAACCCCTTATCAGATATATCATTGAGTATGTTCTCCCATTCTCTGGGTTGTCTTTTTTGTTGTTTATGATGGTTTCATTTGTTGTGCAAAAACTTTTTAGTTTGTTGTAGTTCCATTTGTTTATTTCTTCTTTTGTTTCCCTTGCCTGGGGAGATATATCAGAAAACAATGTTGCTAAAATTGAAAACAAGGCAGGGATTTCCACTTTCACCTCAGTTATTCAACGTAATAGCCATAACAATCAGACAAGAAGAATAAATAAAAGATATCCAAATTGGAAAAGAAGTTAACTGTCTTCATTTGCAGGTGACATGATACTGTACATAGCCATCCCTAAAGATTCCACCAAGTAACTCCGAGAAGTAATAAATGAGTTCTGTAAAGTAGCAGAATACAAAAAATAATATCCAAAAATCAGTTGCATTTTTATATTCAAAAAAATGAACTGTCATAAAGTTAAGAACACAATCAATAAAACAACCAAGCAAAATAAAACCAGAGACACTGAAATAAAGAACAAACTGACAGTAAGCAGAGAGGAGGGGGAAGAGAGATAATAGGGGATCAAAGGGGAAGGGCCATCAAGGAACATGTATAAAGGACACATGGACAAAGCCAAAGGGGGTAGGTTTAAGGTTGGGAGGTGGGGATGAGTGGGGCAGCAGGGCCTGGTGGGGTAAAAATGGAAACAACTGTACTTGAACAACAACAAAAAGAACACAATCCCATTCAGAATTTCTTCAAAAAAAAATATCTAGGAATAAACCAAACCAAAGATGTAAAGACCTATATTCAGAAAGTCATAAGATACTGAAGAAGGAAACTGATGAAGATGCAAATAAGTGGAAGTACATACTGTGTTCATGGACAAGAATAATTAACATAGTAAAAATGTCCATACTACCCAAAGCAATCTAGAGATTCGATGTAATTCCTACCCAGATATTAATGGTGTACTTCAGAGAACTAGAACAAATATTACAAAAATTTACATGGACCTACAGAAGGCATTGAATAACAATGAGAAAATAACAATAACAATAACATTGAGAAAGAAAAAGAAAACTGGAGAAATCATGCTACTTAATATCAAACTATCAAACTATACTGTGAGTCCATGGTAATCAAAATAGCCTGGTACTGGCATAAAAACATATACATCATTGGAACAGAATAGAGAGCCCAGGAATAAACCCACATGTTTTATAGTCAATTAATATTTGATAGAAGAAGTAAGCACATACAATGGGCTAAAGATAGCTTATTCAATAAATGGTGCTGAAAAATAGGACAGACGTGCAGAAAAATAAAACTAGACCATTTTCTTATGCCACACACAAGAATAAATTCAAAGTGGATTAAAGACTTAGATGTTAGACCTGAAACCATACAATTTCTAGAAAAAAATCATAGGCAGTAAAATGTAGGACAACTTGTTTTATTAACTATTGATAACAGAGTATTGAAATATCTAGCTATAATACTTTGTCTACTACTAAGTTTAGTTTGGTAAGATTTTTTTCTCTCATATTTTTGAAGCTCTGTTATTAGGTACATAAACTTTTAAAGTTGTCTTGATAAATTGACTCCTTGAGGAAATGATCTCTCTTATTCCTGCTAATATTCCTTTTTTTCTTGTATGTATAATTTTATTAATGTTAGTATAGCCATTCCAGTAATCTCGATTAGTGTTTGCATAATATATTGTTTTCCATCCTTTTACTTTGAAATTATATTTTTATTTTTAAAGTGTTCCTCTTTTAGATATGATATAGCTGTATCTTTCTTTTTAATTCATTCTGACAGTCCATGTTTTTTAGTTAGAATGCTTAGATTTTTTCTTCTGTTATAAGTTTTTATTCTTATCAAAGTTATACACATACATAAGTTAAAGAATCTGTTGGTTATACAATATTTAAAACAAAGAGTTTTTCCTTTTTAAAACATTTTTTAAACTTTTTTTAATTGTTCAAGTACAATTTTATGCCTTTTCCCCCCACCCACTCTCTACCACCTCAACCCTCCATACCTCCTTGATCTGTTTCCACCCCTCCTTGTTATTGTCCATGTGTCTCTCTAAACCCTTCACCCTTTTCCTCCATATCCCCTTCCCTCTCCCCTCTCGTCACTGTCAGCCTATTCTCAATTTCACTATCTTTGGTTATACTTTGCTTTCTTGTTCATTTTGTTGACTAGGTTCCAGTTAAAGGTGAGATCATATGGTATCTGTCTTTCACCACCTGACTTATTTCACTTAGCATAACACTCTCTAGTTCCATCCATGCTGTTGCAAAGGGTAGGAGCTCCTTCTTTCTTTCTGCCATGTAGAATTCCATTGTGTAAAAGTACCATAGTTTTTTGATCCATTCATTTACTGATGGGCACTTAGGTTGCTTGATCTGATTCTTGGCCTATTCATTGTTTAATAGCATGCTATTCAAACTCCATGAGTTTGAGTATTTGGGTTTTTTTCCCTTGAGGTTGTTTCTAGTGTCAGTCTCTTGTGGTCAGAGAAAATGCTTGATATAATTTCAATTTTCTTGAGTTTGTTGAGGCTTGTTTTGTGTCCTATCATATAATCTATTTTTGGAAATGTTCCATGTGCAGTTGAAAAGAATGGGTATTTTGCTTCTTTGGAATGAAAGGCTCTATATATACCAGTTAAGTTCATTTGATCTAGGACATTGTTTAATGCCACAAAATCTTTGTTGATATTTTCTTTGGAAGATATGTCCATTTTTGACAGTGGAGTGTTGAAATCCCCTACTACAATTGTGTTTCTGTCAATATCTTTCTTGAAGCCCTCTAAGATTTTCCTTATATATTTGGGTGCTCCTATGATGGGTGCATATATATTTACAATGTTTATGTCTTCTTGATGGATTCTTCTTTTGAATATTATGAAGTGACCTTCTGGGTCTCTTTTTATGGCCCCTTTTCTGAAGTCTATTTTGTCTGATATGAGTATTGCTACCCAGCTTTTGTTTCCTGTCCTTTTGCTTGGAATATTTGTTTCCTGACCTTCACTTTCAGTCTGTATAGTTCTTTTGTTCTGAGGTGGGTCTCTTGTAGGCAGCATATGTGTGAGTCATGCTTTCTTATTCATTCAGCTATTTTATGTCTTTTGATTGAAGCATCAAATCCTTTACATTTAAGGCTATTATTGATAGGTACTTATTCATTGCCATTTTTTCTTACTTGTGTTTCTTTCTCTCTCAGTATTTTCCTTCCTTTTTAAAAAGCAGTCCCTTTAGCATCTCTTGCAGAGCTGGTGTGGTGTAGGTGTATTCTTTCAGACTCCTTTTGTCTGGGAAGCTCCTTATTTGGCCTTCCATTTTAATTGCTAGCCTTGCTGGGTAAAGTAGTCTTGGTTGCAGGCCTCTGGTTTTCATTATTTGGAATATTTCTTGCCATGCTCTTCTGGCTTGGAGCATTTCCATTGAGAAGTCAGATGCTAGCCTTATCAAGGCTCCCTTGTATGTTGCTTCCTTTTTTTCCCTTGCTACCTTTAAGACTCTCTCTTTGTCTGGAATTTTGCCATTTTAATTATGTTGTGTCTTGAGTGGGCCTTTTTGGGTTCCTCTTGACTGGGGCTCTTTGTGTTTCCTGGATTTGTGTGACTTTTTCTCTCATCAAATTAGGGAAGTTTTCCATCATTACTTTTTCAAACATGTTTTCTATCCCTTGCTCTTCTTTTTCTTCTTCTGGTATCCCTATTATACAAATATTATTACATTTCATATTGTCTTGCAGCTCCCTTATCACCTGTTTATTTTTTTTTTGAGTCTCTTTTCCTTTTCTTGCTCTATTGAGGTGTTTTTTCTACTTTGTTTCTCAGCTCACTGATTCAATCCTCTGCTTCATCCAGCTTGCTTGTAATTCCTTCTAGTGTGTTTTTTTTATTTCTGAGATTTTATTGTTCATTTCTTCCTTGTTTTTGCTTATAGTTTCTATTTCCTTTTTCATGCTGATGTAGTTCTCGTTCATTTCCTTGTAATTGTCTGTGAGTTCCTTGAACATCTTTATAACCATTATTTTGAATTCTACATCTGATAGTTTGGTTACCTCAATTTTGTTTAGCTCTTTTAGTGGGGAGTCTTCCATTCCTTTTGATTGCATGTTCTTTTTTTGTCTTCCCATCTTAGGTGACTCTTTTTGTTTGTGTCTGTTCTTTCTGACGTTTCACTTTGCTAACTGTCTTTGTAGGGTGAACTTCTATGGTACAAATTCTATGGGGTTCAGTGGTGTGGTCTCTTTGATCTCCTTGTCTGGATGCTCTAGGTTTGCCCTTTCTTCTGTTTGTGTGGGCTCTCTTGTTGTACTTGGGTTTTTACTTTTTGGTGGTTCCTCTGTTGGTGTTTTTCCTCCTCCAGCAGGTATACGGATATTCACAGCTCCGACCTATTGTTGTATGTGATCAGTGGCAGGGGCAGGGGGGAGGGGGTAAGCAAAATGGATTAAGACAGCAGTAGAACATTTTATGGAATTTAAAGTACCAGCAAGTAGAGAAGAGATAGGAGATTTTTTGGATAAGTATAGTGTTAACTGTGATATTTCACCCAACTAGCCACTTTTTATAAAAGGTAAAAGAGATAAGACTCTTGTTACAAGAGAGTATGATTGTAAGCTAAATCCAGAAAACAGACTGCTTGTGCAAGGTTAGATGATGAGATATAGTGAGATTAAAGGATAGAAAGTAGGTGTAGTGTGAGAGAGATTAGAGTTAACCACAATGATAATAATGCTCAGGATTAAAGTACAGTGGGCTAAGATCATGGAGGATTGCTGTGTAGTATGTCCAATTGTATGGAACAGCAATGATTTGTAATAGTACTGGAACAACAATAATATGACAAGAAATATATGATTTGGATAACTAGAATAGAAAGTACCTGATCAAGAGTTGTGTGTTATTGGAACACAGGTGAAATGAAAGAAGGAAAATTAAAATACAATAAAGAGAGAATTTTGAAAGTCAGTCAAATAATGCAATTAAACAGATAAATAAAACAAGGAAAACTAAACATAAGGAAGAGAAATTTAAATAAAATAATATTAATTATTTTATTAATATTTTATTTTAATAAAATAATGAAAAATAGGGCCCTGGCTGGTGTAGCTCAGTGGATTGAGAGCGGGCCTGCGAACCAGAGGATCGTGGTCGATTCCCAGTCAGGGCACATGCCTGGGTTGCAGGCCGGTTCCCTGCAGGCCAACTCCCAGCAGGGGACACACAAAAGGCAACCATACATCGATGTTTTTCTCCCTCTCTCCTTCCCTTCTAAAGATAAATAAATAAATAAAATCTTAAAAAAATAATGAAAAATATAATAAACGATAAACAATAAGATGCCAGCTCAGTGGGATAACAAAGTGACATTTGTCTCAGTTTCTCAGTTTTTTTGGTTAAATTTGTGCTCCCCCTTTCAATCTGTCTCTGGACCCTTTGTAACTCCATGTCTTATTGTATCACTTGGAAGAAGAAAGAAAAAGAAAAAAAGAGAGAGAGGAACCAAAAAGATAATAATAATAAGAAGAAGAAGAAAAAAAGCCTCCTACTGACTTTAAACTTGTTCAGCGAGTTCTGCTTGTCTTTCTAGATGCCACAGGAAGAGGCAGGTGGGCTGGGCTTCATTTTTCTCCCTTCCTATGGTTTTGAGAGGATGGGGACCAGATCTAGGCTGCAATAGTCACAGTTTTCCAATCTCTGGCCCGGGTCCTCTGTGCACTGCCAGGCTCAAATCAGCCACTCAGTCTCTGGGCATGCAGCTCTGAACACCCTCAAGGCAAGCCAGTTACTGCTGGAGAGTTCCTTACAAAGCAGCTGCCCTCCGTTGTTAACAAACGCAGGGCTTTTCACATAGCCCAACTTTCCAACCAGTCTGGAGACTATCAGAGTCAGAGTTTGAGAGGGCCCAACTCCTCCCTTCTCCAGGTGTCACCTGGCAACCCAATGTCTCTGGTGCCGGTGTCTCCCACTTCATCTCTATTCCCTCCAGTGACTTCCAGCATCCAGGCCTCTTCTGGGGCCAGGCTGCCCTCCCTGCTTTGGTAGGGGAGGGAGCTGGGGATCTAACTCTCTTCCCTGTATCCTGGAGTAGGCGTGGGGATGGACCAGGGCTGCAGTAGGACTGGTCCCTGAGGATATCCCAGGGGCCTTACTGTCCCAGTGCAATCTCCTCACTGTCTTTCTGCTTAGATTGTTCGGAGTCAATGAAATTATTTATAATGCTGAGATTATATTAACCATCTTACTTTTTTCCTATTTGTTTCATTTGTTTTCTTCTTTTTACGTCCTCTCCTGTCTCATTTTGAATTAATTGAACATTTTTACTATGCCACTTTATTAACATTAAGACCTTTTTTATTTCAGCATTCATTTTTTTTTAGTCATTTGCATCTTTAACTTGTAACAGCCTTCCTTCAAGTAATATGCCACTGCAGGAGAAATGTATGACCCTTAAAACAGTATACTTGGATTACCCAATTATAGATCACTCAAGGCTCTTTTATTTTTATTATTATTATTATCATTATTACCGTGTATTCTTATGTCACTTTGGATAGTTTCTGATGCTAGATTTTCAAGTTCACTATTTCTTCTCCTGCAGTGTCTAATACTTTTAACACAATTGAGCAATATTAGTTAGAGAAAGACAAATACTATATGATTTCACTCATATGTGGAATAAAATAAACAAAACAAACAAAATAGAAACAGACTCACAGATACTGAGAATAGACTGACAACTGTCAGAGGGGGAGGGGTGTTGGTGGGCTAGGTAAAAAAGGTGAAGGGATTAAGCAAAAAACCACAACCTTCCCTTCAAACAGACACAGAAAACTGTATGGAAATTGCCAGAGTAAAAGTGGGTGAGGGGAGGTAAAAGAGGGCAAGGGGCGGGACTGATGGTGGCAGAAAGAGACTTGACTTTGGGTGGTGAGTACAGGATGCATTACACAGATGATGTGTTATAAAACTGTACACTTAAAACCTGCATAGTTATTAACCAATCGGAACCCAATAAATTCAATAAAAATGTATATGTTATACTTTTCATCTCTAGGGTTTAGTTCTTCTCTCTCACTCTTTATTTGCTCAGGTTCCTGTGTAAATACTTGAGCATATTCATAAAGACTGTTTATCTGCCTGCCAATCCCATAATCTCTGTGATATGTGTGTCTATATCTATGCATTGGTTTTTTTCTCTTTGTTGCTGTTTTCCCCCCTCACTCCTTATATGTGTAATAGTTTTTATTGTATGCTGGATGATGTGAATTTCACATGGTTGAATGGTAGGTGCTGGTGTTTCCCTTCTGTGAGTTTTAGGCTTCATCATGGAAAATGAAGTTAAGCAACTTGCACTTTGGCTTAGCACTTCCAGAACTTACTTTTAAATGTTGTTATCGCTGGATTAAAGCTACCTTTAGTGTAGGTCTAGGTTGCTCTTCCCCTATCATGGCCTACAAAATGAGTGAAGCAGAAGTCTAGGGCGATCATAGTACTCACCTTGCATGTTGCCTTCTCTCAGAGTTACCATCCTGCTTTATTTTATGTCTGAAGTCTGAGACATTTGGCTCATGTACTTTGTCCATTTTTCTAGCTTTCTTCTCTTTTTGTAGATTTTTTATGATATGAGGAAAAATTTGTGAATTCATCATGACTAGAAATGGAAGTCTGACATCTCTTTTCAAAGAGATACAGAGAGTAGTAATCTCTCCAAAATGTCTTTGCTTATAAGAGGTAAAAGATTGCCTTGACACAGCAGAAAACACTTCTTACCCCGAAAATTTACTCCATCTTTGTCAAATGTAAAGTATTTGCTGGACGGTGTGGTTTTAAAAGCTAACACCATTATTTTTGTGTTTAGAGAAGCAGGAGTTATCTTCTATCATTCATACCATCTGTTCAGAAAAAAAAAAACTTGAATACACCAGTTAGTTATTACTATGTAAGCAGTCATCTGAAAACTTTAGTGGCTTAAAATAACGATCATTTATTTTTTTCGTATGAAACTATGGGCTGGTGAGTAATTTCTGCTGATCTGAGTGGGCTCACTGGGGCTCGCTCATCGGGGCGAGCCCAGGCTCACTGGGGGCCTGTGCTCAGCTGCAGATCTGATACTCTTTGATGCTCTTAGATTCTCTCACATATCATGGGCTCAGTTGGGACAACTGGACAGATTCAGCTCAATCCTATGTGTTTTATGTTTGATCTCAAAGTGTTAGCAGTGAAAAAACTCACTTAAGGCTTCTTAGACTGGTACATGCTCTCAACCAGCACAGTGTTGGGAGAAATAGACCCCACCTACTAATGGGAAGAGATGCAGGTCATATTGCAAAGGGTTTGGGTATAAAAAGCAGTGGAAATTTGGAAATGTTTTTATAATCCATCTACAATATTACCTTTCAGCTCCTTCTTTCTCTTTCCTGTACAAAATTATTTTAGTTTAAGAAACTACCCAGGCTCAGAAAAACTACAATGATTAGGAGTTTTCTCTCTTGGGCTTCACTAATCATGATGACTAACTCCAGCATATGGGCAATGAGAACACAAAGAAATCTCATTAATCAGCCATCTATATCTGTCTCCTTTAGACTCTGAGTATGCCTATCTTTGTCTCCTTTATTGTTACTTTTGCCAAATCTTGCAAATATATAATAATCCATGATTTAGCAAATACTTTGAAATGAAATCCATCTGAAAGCTTTGCTGAAATGTTTTATAACCCTTTTATACCACCACCCTATGACATTTAACATGCTTTCCTTCCATTTTTGCTGTTTGTTTAAGTACATGATCATCTGCTGTATCCTCTAGTCCTTGAGGCCCAAAATTGTGCCCTTTTTACTTTGTGTCCCCTTTAAGGCTGATTTACAGCACTTTATGTAATAGTTACACCACTAATAAGCTGAATAAAAAATAGATTAAGGTATATATACTGTAGCTGTTTTTTCTAATGAGTACAAAAGGTGGCTTTAATTGTAAACTTAATCAATAATGTAAGTAATAACAGCTACCATTTATGGAGTATGTTCCCTGTTTACATATTGTCCTAAAAACTTTACAAAAACAATAGATTAAGAAAAATTAGTAACTATTCACTGTTGCCTACTTCATAACATCTATCTAGATTAAAAATTTTTAGGTAAAATCTGTTTTGCTATCTATTCAGGCAAAAGAAAGAGCAGGGCTTTGGAGACAAAGAAATTAAGTTCCAATTTCTCACAGTTGCTTTTCAAATATGCTACTCAACCCAGATTTTACTCCCCACAAAATAGAGGCTTACCAATATTTAACTCATAACAAAATGAGAAAATTAAAAGAAATAAAATATATGAAGAGTCGAGTACAAGTAGGGATTGACTGCATGTTCACTTAACTCTAGTCCTCTCTGTCAGAACGCAGGTGTTTTATTGGCAAACACTGCAGGCACAAGTGGATCCTTGGAATTTTACAGATGTGGTTTAAGAAGATTAACTTGAGGGAGAAAAGAGAGATTTGAGTTCTGTTTACTCTAGATATCTTCTCATTCCACTCTAGTTTTTGGATAGAAGTCTTGTCAAGCATCCGAAGAGTTGAGGGTAGAGGAGAGTGGACCACTGTCCTTGTATAGCCTCAGAATTAGGGCTGGAGTACTTTAGAGGATGGATCAGGGGAGGGTTTACGTGTGTGTGTCTCCCCTCCCCCTTTTAAGAGCATTAAGGCCCATGCCCACTGCCCAGAAGCACTTTGGCCATCTCCTTTTTCCTCTTGCAACCTTTTCTCCTCTCCACTTGACAGATCCAAGTTCTCATCTTTGGGATTTTCACTCTTCAAACACCCCACAACTCCCAAACTCCAGATCACTAAGTGATACTTAGGAGTCTCAGAATTTACTTTTACCAATAATGCCACTTTCAGCTGCCGCAACTGTCTAGTCTTCCCCATAGTGTTACAGCAAATCTGAAAAGATTTGAAAAGAGCACTGGACAGGGAGTAGGTGTGGCAGGCAGAATGACGCCTGAATTATTCAGGTGAGCCTGACCCAATCTCCTCCTCTCTTGGCTGTGGTCAGACAGATAAGTGAGGATGGAAGAAGGGTCAGGGAGGTATGATGTTTGTGACTGTGATGAAGGAAGAGGTCAATAGCCAAATCATTCAGACACTCTCTAAAGGCTGGAAAATGCAAGGAAATGGGTTTTGCTCTGGAGCTTCCAGAAAAGAACACAGCCCTGATAACACCCTGATTTTAGTCCAGTAAGACCCATGATGAACTTCTGATCTGCAGACTGTATGGTAATAAATTTGTGGTGTCTATGCCACTGTTTGCAGCAATTTGTTATGAGTAGTAGTTGCAATAACAACAATAGGAAACTAATATTGTGGGGATGGAAAGGGATGATAAAAGAGACATTTTATTTTTCAGAAATGGGCAGCTATTCTCAGATGATCACCTTTATCCCTTACTTAAACTTAGAAGGATTCCTTTCAAAGCTACTGAATATAGGCTGCCTCAGAACAATGGTGTTTTCTCTTCAATATTAACAGTCTTCAACAAGAATTTTTTCTCCCACTTCATCCTGTGTTGCATCTGTGTGCAGAGATCCAAGATTAAAATAAAACCAGAATGAGAGAATCAGAGGTGGTCCAGGCAGGTACTATAAATATTCAAATCTCCATCACAGTCATTGCTACAAACCTCGGCCAACTGGCGCTTACATAGAAGGCATGTTGCTAGGTCCTGAGGACTGAGAACAATAATTGCATGGCTTCTGCCTCAGTGTGACACTATCCACTCAGTTGATGTCATGATTAACTTAATTTTCTCTAAGTACTGATTTTAGGAGGAGCTAGGAAATGGCCCCCTGCAAAAGTTGACTTTTTTCTATTTTATGAAGTTTTAAAATGGTACCTGATCTTCCCAATGATGATGGGTCCTGGAAGGCATTAAATCACCAGTGCAGAAATCTGTCTTATTTCCTATCCAGAATCTGCTAAGATAAAGATTTTAAGTGACACATTTGTAGGAAGATCCAACAGAAAGTGGAAAACCGTTGAGTTCTGGCTGATAATCACCATATTGGACCAAGGTACAAAAGACCATTCCAGATGGTGGCCTTGTAAAGAGGGAAGGTATTATAGACTTTATTTCTGATGGAAGGAAAACTCTTCTAAAGGTACTAATGAAAACCGTCCCTTCACAAAGCTGATGACCTGAGACCAAACCAGTCTTGTAATTGTGATACATTGTGATTGTGTGATTTTGAGAACATTCCTTAATTTCTGTGAGCTTCTCTTTTGTCATTTACAAAATATGTAAATACATTCCTGAATCACAGAAATGCTACAAGTATTAGTGAAAGGTTTTCTTAGGCTCCCCCAAGGAAGAAATGCCAATCAGCCACAAAGTTAGGCAGTATAGAGCTTTACTGGGGTTTGTGCACCCCGGCGAGGTTCCCCAGCCCCCTTAAGTCATGCCCAAGCAGGGAGTGTGGCGGGGTTTTATTTTCGTGGCTCTCTTCATGGGAACTGGGGATCGGTTTGAACAAAGCGGCAATATATCATGGGTGGTTCTCCTCGGGCTCAGGTTTCTACGCAGACAAAGCTCACCCTTTCGGCTCCCTGGTTTGAGGTCAGCTGTCTTTTCTGGCTTGTAGTTCAGCCGCCATTTTGTCCTACCCCACCCATCCTAACAATTAGGTCATATGGGGAAAAGATTATAAAAGAACCCACCGATATGTTTGGTACACACAATAATAATATAAGGTTTTTATTTATTCTTTCATTTGTTCAAAATACACTTGGCATTTGCAAATACAGTGGCATAATTCTCGAACATAATGATTTCACACACCTAATAATCGCTGACTTTCAAATTTTGAGATTCGCAAATAGAATCACCAGTCTGCCAAGATTTTCATGAAATGCTTCAACAGAGCAATCATAAGTTAACTCTATCTTTTGTTTCATACTTCCTTTTAGATGTCTTATAACCAACTCCTTTGGAAAGGAAAAAGTATCTAGCACATCAGCGCTTTTCAGGCACATTAAGATTCGAACAGCTGAATGGCAGTGTCTCCTAAGAGAGAAATTTTTTTAAGCACAAAACTCGAGTTATCTCTTCCAGCTTTACAAATTAGGGAAAAATCTCCAGTGTCTTTTCTGCCAATTTTTCTGATACTAGGATTCTTATTAAAGTATTCACGTCCAATGCACCTTCTTGAAGGCAAGACTATGCCTTCTTCTTTTATATCCTCCATGTTCCAATCCACAGTAAAGATGTATACATATACATACATAAAATATACATCAGATATTAGATTCCTAAAAAGCAAGAAAATCTTTTCTTAGGTCACACTTTACTATATGACTTTTGAATTAGAAAACTACTAAACTACCATGTAACCCGCTTTGTGAGAAAGCTAACACTCTACCAGTTAATCTCAATCTTGCCTGCAAAATAGAATGATCTTAGGTAACCTTTAAAAAAAGATCTATATCCAGAAGTCCCCCCACCCCTTCTGATTTAATTATCCTGGGAAGGGGCCCAGGATAGGCTGGGACTTTTGAAAAGTTCTCCAGTTTATACTAATGAATAGCCAAAGTTGAGAAATAATGACCTACATCGATGCATCAGTGCTTCACAGCCTCAGTAGTATATTTGAATCGCCTGAAAAAGTATTTAAAACAACTGCAGTGTCCAAGGCACACTCCAGACCTATTAAATAAAACTGTGGGTGGGGCAGGGATTGGTATCTTTTAAAGCTCACCAGCATGTGCCACCAGAGTTGAGAGCCACTGCCCACATCATGCCAGTGATGTAATGATTATGAGGAACGTTAGGCATCAGATGATCCATTATGCAGCTTTACAGTCCAACTCACTGTGGCAGACACTCATGTTAGACTCTGCATCTTTGTTTCACATGTGTAATTAAGAAAATTAATTTCAAGTTCCATCACACCTTTCCTAAGATGAAGATTATGTCAGTGAGCAGAGAACTGCCTCTAGTTTCCCTGACGTATTTGCTTTCACAATATTTTGAGAAGTAAGAGTCTATCGTGAGGAAATATTAACACCATCACACGTGTGCAAGTTTAGTCCTGCAGCAGGCCTTGGGCAAGTCATGATCTCATGAGCATGCGTCCGGGGTGCTTACCTTCACTGATACGTTACATCTGAATCTGAACCATGCAGTCGGTTTTAGGTAAACTTATACCCCTCATATTCATCACTCTTCATGTCTGCCATTCCTAATGGAATCCTTTTAATATTACAAGGAAATATGGGATCCACATAACTGCCATTTTTCTAAAGCTTGTTTACATCCAGAACATCAGAAAACTTTAAGGGAAGCTACATCTTTTCCTGGCACCTTGATATTACCTGTCTCTAGTGGAGAACAATCATTGTTTTCCTCAGTATATTTCTTCAACTAGCAATGGAAGCATCACTCTAGTGTTATTGAGTAATTTGAGTAAATAACAAATTAGAGTAGTTGTTAGTGCTAGGATTTTTTATGCATTTCCTTACATGGTCTTTGCCTAGAAATATTTCATTGCATGGCCTTTGCTGGCTCTCTTATAAATCTGTTTTGGAACAGGATCCTTAGGCAGCTGGATTTGAAATGAGGCATTGTCAGTTGTGGAATAAAACTCACAGTCCTTCTGTGGTTTTGGTGTGAGAACTCCATCTGGAAATGGATCACCCCTCACTATCTCAGCATATGTCCTCAGGACTACACTCTCCAAGTAATTTAAACAATACGGTGGTTCCAAATTCAGCAGTTTTCTCCCTCCTTGCTGTTAGACATCCATCTATGAGTGTATAAACTTCAGGAAGCTTTAAAAAAGTGTGGAGAGATACTTATAATTAACAAGTAAAGCAGCATCCTCATGAAGATTAGGTGAGGCTGCAATACTCCTCTGGTTTCTGTATTCTCCTCGGGGGGGGGGGGGGTTAGGGAGGGGTTTTACGTTGTCCTGACTGTGTTTGCATGTCATTCAGATGAGTTCTCACCGTTTCCCTGCAGTTCAGCATTTTAGTGTCGCAGAATAAACTTCTCTGCCATTAACTCATTGGACCGGCCAGACAACAAGGGGCCTTTCTAATTACAAAGCCCCGAGGCACAACAGAATGGCTCACACTGTGGTGGAAAGAAGCCAAGAAATGGGCTTTCTCACTCTACATCTGAAAAAAAATACAGGGCAAAAGTTTCTATACCTCAGTATGTCAGGTAATCCAGATGGCCGTTGTGACCTGGATGGGGGGAGAAATTGACTCACTGCTTCCTCTGCCTCTTAGCCAGGACATGAATGGCCAGTCCCAATGCTCGGAGACTGCTCTCCAAGGTTTCTTGCAATGGAAATGTAACTGTCAATGACAATTTCTGGACTATGTCCAGTGCCTGCTGCAAGTGGAAACCTAGTAATTAAAGTAAGATGAACAAAAACCAGAGAGTGGGCTGACTCGGGTAGGCGTCCCATGTGGAAGAGTTCTACAATAAAAGTAGAGACATAGTTTCCTTCAGGCCCCCCTATATCCTGATCTCTAATAGAATCTTGTATATGCTGTTTTCAACTTCAAGTGCCTGCTACTAAACCCTGCAGACTGCTCTAATTCTGCAAGGCTAGTTTCGGAATACTCGATACCCTCTCAGAGGAAATGATGGTAAGGGGGATATCCTAATGCCATAATTCCCCAAACATAACTTGGCTTGAAGATCCAGGGCTGTCATTTGAAATAAAGTGACCAAAAGGCCATTTCTAGGTTACTGAACCCCAAAAGTTAAAGCTGATAAGTATCATTCCAGGCATTTTTCATAAATGCAGGCTCTCAGGCCCCCTCTTCCAACTCAGATGGTCTGGGTTCAGGCCAAGGATGAGGGGCCTGGTGTGTCATTGTACATGGT
This sequence comes from Sturnira hondurensis, assembly GCF_014824575.4. Taxonomy (NCBI): domain Eukaryota; kingdom Metazoa; phylum Chordata; class Mammalia; order Chiroptera; family Phyllostomidae; genus Sturnira; species Sturnira hondurensis. Next base: position 7,662,817 of record NW_028096448.1, on the reverse strand, counting down.
TCTGGTGTAGCTGGTCTGTGAAACACTCTCTGAGTGTTGCCAATCTAAAGTATGAAACGCTCAGAAATACAGCAATAGGAGTTTAGATTTTTTCTTTTTCTTTGTTTTTATCCTCACCCAAGGTTATGTTCATTTATGAGAGAGAGAGAGAGAGAGAGAGAAAGAGAGAGAGAGAGAGAGAGAGAAGGAAGGAGAAACATCAGTTAATTGCCTTCCGCACACGTCCCAACTAGGGATTGAACCCACAACCTAGGTATGTGCCCTGACCAAGAATCAAGCCCACAACCTTTTGGTGTACAGGATGATGCTCCATTTAACTGAGCCACCCGGTCAGGGCTAGATTTTTCTTGAAAGGTGAATTTTAGGTTATATTTGTTATATATTCTTTTAACTTATTTTGGTACCAGGTAACTCTGAGATTCTCTGACATCTGAAGGGCACGTGGAGTTCTGTCTGTTGTAGCGTGTCTAGGTATAGGAAATGACTAGGATTAGCCATCATACCATATCCATTCAGTAAGCAAATAATCAATGAAAGTTACCAGAAGAACCAGTGATATGAAAGTGTTATCAATGGATTTAGGGCAACTTACTTTGCAAGGGTATATTTAACAGAGATCATGATAGGCAAGCTCTGTTTCCAACGATTGCCAGAAAATTATAGTTCGTGGATGAGGAGGAAAAATCATGTGCAAAATGGAGTTAATAAATCACCTTTTTATTCTCTCTATATTAGGAAGTTCAAAGAATTTGGAAAAATGCATTAGTGGTGAGAAATGCCAACAAACAAAATGGGCAAAAAATCCTTGACATGATATTATACAGAGTATTCTAAGACAAAATAAGAATTTTGAACGTGATCATCTATGCCACAAAACATTATTAAGAGAAAATGAAGGATCCCAAATAAATGAAGAATATACCATATCCATAGCTTGGAAGGCTCAGTATTTTAAAACAACTATTTTTCCTAAATTGAAGTATAAATTCAAAGCAATTAAAATAAAATCCATGAAGTTTTGTGAAACTTTGTGAGCCTCGTCTAAAATTTGTATACCAATGCTAAAGTTCACAAATAGATAGTCAAAGTCATTTTGAAGAAACAGAACAAAGTTACAGGTCTTACTTTCCAGACTCGTTCATTGTAAAGCTATAATAAATCAGGCAGCACGGGGATTCTAAGAAAGGAGAGTTGAATATACCAACAGAATTTAATAGAGAATCTAGAAAATGAGCTCCACATACAGTATCACTTGATTTATGAAGACATATCACTATACTACAATGAGGGAAATGTGGTTCTTTTAATAAATGGTAGTAAGCCCACCAGATATCTGCATGGAAAATTTTAAATTTTTTATCTATAACTTACTCCTTGAAAAAAAATTTACTACAGATTGTTCAAAGAAAAAATTTTAAATGTACAATTATAACTATTTGAGAATATAACCTTTTCTATGAAGAAACTTTTTTTACAAAACACTAACCAAAATGAAAAATCTTAATAAATTGGACATTAATATAAAAAGCCTATGTTTATCAAAAGACCTTATTATAAGAGTGATAACATAAGCCACAAAAGTATAAAACACTTGCCACACATGTAGGTAACACAGGAAACATGTACTAAGTACATTAAAAACTCACACAAAAAACTAAGCCCAAGCAAACAAACAAGCTTTTAAAAATGTTCAAAAGGTTTAAACCATCACTTCACAAAAAAGAGGCATCCAAATTGTGAATAAGCTTATGAAAATGTGGACAATCACATTAGTCATCATAGAGAGAAAATGAAAACCATAATGAATAAATTATATGCTCACCAAATGGCTAAGGTTGAAGATACTAACAATACCAAGTGCTACCAAGATTTGAACTAAGGACACTCTCACACAGCTGCTGGAATAAAAATTGAGGTAACCATTTGGCAAAAGTACTTGGTAATATTTATAAAAACAAATGTACTACAACCAAATCATGGCACTCTTATTACTCAATACATTGAGTCCACATTTTAATATAGACATATAAAAAATATTCATAACAGTGATCTTTAGAATAGCTCCCAAAGTAAAAATTCAAATGTAAGTAAATTCCAGTATATCCATACAGTGGCATATCATGCAACAACGATAAGAATAAGGAAATTACTGTTACATAACAATAAGAATAAATAACAGCTTTGTAGTTGAGTAAAAGATGATGGATACAAAAGAATCATATCTTTGTTCCATTTATGTAAAGTTCAAAACAGACCAAAATAACTGATAGTATGGAAGTCCTGTAAATGGTTACCTTTGGGGAGGGAGCATGAGTCTTTGGGAGTTCTAGAATATTTCTTTTTTGATGTGTGATAGTTACTCATGCATGTTCACTTTTTGGAAGTATCCTGAGCTGTACCCTTATGATTTGTGCACACCTTGGTATTAATGCTGTAATTTAACACAGATATTACTTTAAACATTTTTACATGAATTTTAAGCAGAAAAAGAAAGTCTGCTATTTTCTCATATGAAATACCTTTTTCTTGCATTAAATTAAACAAAAACAATTTTCTTGCTGGACTTTCTTTTCTCAACAAATATATTTTGAATAATATTTTTAACAACAAATATAAAAGCAATTTTCCATAAAAAAGAGAAAGAGGGATTAATTGTGCAAATGCAAGAAATAGATAATGAGAGTCTAAATTGTGTGGAAATAGAGACAAGAGATAGAATAGAAGCAGTGTTTCACCAACACAAATCACAGGACCTGAAATTCAATTATCATTGGATGAGGGAAAAAGAAGATAAAAGTCATTCTAAAGTTTCCAGTCTGATAGATTTGAATGATCATGCAATTGAACATAATGAAGAGCTTTTCTGAGTATGTTTGGTTGGAGGTTTTGGAGAGATGTCTAGATGGATATGTTTTTGTGCAATTGAAAATATGGTTCTGAAAGTTAATAAAAATGTCAAGACTAAATATGTAAATTTGGATCTTTTCAAATGTATTTTTTGTGTTTCAAATTTGTATTTTATGAATAAAGCCCTGAGAATGGGTATAGTCCCCTCCTCACACTAAGGAAATGTGTAGTGTAAAGAGAGGAAAGGAGGCCTGACAGAAGCTGAAAGCATAAGTTAAGGGGAAAGTTTCAAGCAATGAGTTCACTTGCCATTTATCTTATCTGCTTTTAAGAGTCCAGAACATTTCTAAACACACAGTATACATAATTTTCATACTGCCTTGTTTTCCTTTAATATCTATTTTCCAAGTATAAGAATTCTTATTAGAAGCATCACAAATAGCACCTGGTGTCCCACAAAACTTAATTTATCACTCACTTCTGCACAATAGTATTACCGGAAAACAGTGTTAGATTGAATCTGTTATAATGGTAGTCATTTCAGAAATACCTTGCAACTTCAATAAGATTAATGTGAACTTATGTCTATAGCCTCACAAGTGAATTTCAGGGGTCTGAGTCAGATATTTATAAAAATCTACTGGAAAATAAATACTTTTGAGAAAAACGACAATTTAAACAAAAGTGGAACACAAAATATTCCCAGGTTGTATAAGATTACCAACAAATACTTATGAAGTTATTGAGTTTCTAAAAATATTATAGTTTTATTCTGAAGCATGCCCATGCACGATAGTTCTAGAGTTCATAACACTGTCTCTGAATCCATACCAACAATACCACTGTGGAGAGAAACACATTCCACTTCCTCGTCTGTTAATTCATTGTTCTGGCTATCTATTGTCATATAACAAATTGCCTTCAAAATGTAGTGGCTTTAAACAATCCCCATTTTATTAGATCTCCCAATATTGGGGGTCAGAAATGCTGGCAGGGCTCACCTGAGCATCTCTTCGGCTCCATGTGGCATGGATTGGGGTCCATTCATCAACTCAGCTGATAGATCGACTGGGTAGAAGATTGGATTGAAGGTGACATGTCCCACATGTTTAGTCTCACGGCAGGGAAGCCTAAAAGACTGGGCTCAGCTATGAGCAAGTGACTTATCTAGCATGATGGTTTCAGAGCAGTCAGACCAACACTGGTTCAGCATTCCTGGGGGCAGTACTCTAAGAAAGAGGAAGTAGGTACTGCTAGTTCTTAAGGCCTGAGATTGAACACGGGCACAACGTTACTCCTACTGTCATCATTTCGTCAAGTCACAGAAGCTACTCAAATAGACCCTCACTCTAGAGGGCAGAAATATAAAAAAATCTGAAGTTTTCTTCAAAGTGTGTAATGATAATAAATCATTTATAACTCTGAATATTAAATGTTTGTATATACCAACCTAGATTCCAAAATCAAAATGAAAGCAAATCTGAAAGTCGTCAAATTAATTATTTTTTTAAAAAATACATGACTATCTACATATGAACCTGTTGGGAACCACCCTGCCTAGTTTCAGAAGCTGTAACCCACCCCCACCATGGCTAAGGCTTAGTGAGCAAATTTGGGACCATAAGCTACTAAGGAGACAAAGCTTATCGTCCTGGCAGGGACCCCACCTCTGCCCACTTTACTTCACCCTGCCTGACCCCCAGTGTGTAATCAGTTAGACAAAGATCGGTAAGATTCCTCAAGGGAGGAACAACCCAAGACAGGCATGATCATGAGGGGGCCCTCAGGGAAGGTCTTGGGGGCTATAGAAAAAAGGGGTGACGGACCCTCGACCTTCAGCTTTGACATACTTGAGTCCTCACTCTGTCTTCAAGAAGCCTCCTAATCTCTTGGCTGCCTTATTTCCACTGCCTGACTTAAGCCTGAAACACTGACAGAGGGCAGTGCCGCCCTGTGCTGGAAAGGGCGGGTTCACCTGTGTGATCAGGCTTAAGAAAAAATATATAAAATCCTGTGGAATCTGCTTTGCTAAGAATGCTATCAATTTTCTGATAAGGGTCTGAGCAGGACATGAGTTTGTTTCCCAAAGTTTTGTAGCCCTTTAGTTAATTGACCTTGACTCAGAATAAGCCCTCGTAGTTCTTTGTGTATTATCTATTGTTTAATTCTTACTGCCTGACAATGATTGATGAGCTTTACCTGTGTTCCTGTGCAAATTGAACCCAGTAAAAGCCCATGGAGGAAAAGGCTCTCTTNATTTCTTCAAGTCACAGAAGCTACTCAAATAGACCCTAACTCTAGAGGGCAGAAATATCAAAAAATCTGAAGTTTTCTTCAAAGTGTGCAATGATAATAAATCATTTATAACTCTGAATATTAAATGTCTGTATATACCAACTTAGATTCCAAAATCAAAATGAAAGAAAATCTGAAAGTAGTCAAATTAATAATTTTTTTTAAAAAATACATGACTATCTACATATGAACCTGTTGGGAACCACCCTGCCTAGTTTCAGAAGCTGTAACCCACCCCCACCGTGGCTAAGGCTTAGTGAGCAAATTTGGGACCATAAGCTACTAAGGAGACAAAGCTTATCTTCCTGGCAGGGACCCCACCTCTGCCCACTTTACTTCACCCTGCCTGACCCCCAGTGCGTAATCAGTTAAACAAAGATTGGTAAGATTCCTCAAGGGAGGAACAACCCAAGACAAGCATGATCACAAGGGGGCCCTCAGGGAAGGACTTGGGGGCTATAGGAAAAAGGGGAGATGGACCCTCGACCTTCAGCTTTGACGTACTTGAGTCCTCACTCTGTCTTCAAGAAGCCTCCTAATCTCTTGGCTGCCTTATTTCCACTGCCTGACTTAAGCCTGAAACACTGACAGAGAGCAGTGCCGCCCTGTGCTGGAAAGGGCCGATTCACCTGGGTGATCAGGCTTAAGAAAAAATATATAAAATCCTGTGGAATCTGCTTTGCTAAGAATGCTATCAATTTTCTGATAAGGGTCTGAGCAGGACATGAGTTTGTTTCCCAAAGTTTTGTAGCCCTTTAGTTAATTGACCTTGACTCAGAATAAGCCCTCGTAGTTCTTTGTGTATTATCTATTGTTTAATTCTTACTGCCTGACAATGATTGATGAGCTTTACCTGTGTTCCTGTGCAAATTGAACCCAGTAAAAGCCCATGGAGGAAAAGGCTCTCTTTTGAGACATCAGCCACATTTCCTCCCCACGCAGATCACATCTTGGTAGACTTATTCTCATCTGTGGCGGCCAGGTCGGCGCTGCAAGCAGAGCCCCCCCTACATGGACCTAACAATATCTGAAATGAAAATTGAAAATAAAAAATGAAATAGATGATTCTGAATAATTAATAATCCAGAGTAATGAGTAATACTATAAGAACATAGAAAGACTAAAAATTAATTCAATTATTTTTATGCATTGATTAACTGGTAATAAACTTAGAACTTCCACTTAGAAAACAAATGATTCTTGTTTTCTTCTCTATTAATTATTGAAAGTAATACATATTCATAATTTTGTACATATCTAAATCTATTTGTGTTTGGTTTTGATGCCTAGCATTTTGGAACAGAGAGTCACTGCAATTGTATTCCTCCTATATGCTAGGTCTTGTTTAAGCACACTACTTATATAACTATAATCTTTAGAACCGGTATTTGAGTTGAGTATTATAATCCTCATCTGATACATGATGAGACTGAAATTGAGGTTCAAAAAATTTGTATATGTATATATACACATACATACATATATTAATGCATATATCCACATACAAATATAATCAGATGTTATATATAAATAACATTTCATGTTAGATTATAGGTATGTATATAATACATGCATATAATATATAATAGTAAATAATTATGTATGTTCATACTGCATATATGTATATATATTAGTTGTTATACAAATATTATGCATGTGTTATATATACCTATATTACCATGTGTGTATATGTGTGTGTGTATATATCTGTGTGTGTATGTATACATATTGGCATTCTCAAATTATTTACCCTCCTCTTAGAATAGAAATGATTACTGTGGTAGTCTTTCAGATGCATCATTCTACTGTCTTTAATGCAACATGCCAAATTAGCTTTTAAGTTACGACACGCTTTCATATACATGACTGATAAATATTCTGGCCATGTTTTCTCTTCAATCACAACTAAAATTGAATAAATATTAATTATTATCAGTGGTTTTTGCTGCAGATACAACAGACAGTGTAGTTACAATCTGGGGTTACAAAACTAAATCGATGCCGCACCAGGGAGGTCCAATACTGCTTTATTCCTTGTTCTTCAGATGATCAGCAATGTGGAGCTGACAGTGGAGAGAAGCAGAGATCATCATGATGCGATTGGGCAGGTCAGAATCAGTGAAGGCATGATGCGCCGGTCCGGTTTTCAATCATGCTAATAGCACCCTGCTGAGCCACAGTACAAAGAACCTGATTGGCATTTGTCAGATAGTGATTAGAGATATTTGTGTAAGACTATCATTTGCATTGTTCACAAGAGGAACTGACCTACCTAAAGGGAGTGGGTCAGGGATTCTGCATATTCAGACAGGCTTTTGTATATCGGGCAGGAATGTCGATCCATAGCCTACTTAAAGTATTTTATTGATCCCAAATGTCCTGAGGATTCAGTTCAAAAAAAAATTTTTGGCACCTAAGCACTTACTGTGGCACCTGCTACCTCTCCAGTTATATCTCTTACCTGCTTCATTCCCCTTCCTCTGTGGGACGCTAAAGTCTAGACGGACGGAAACTTCTTGATTATAGTAGTGTGCAATGCTTTCACTTGCTTTTCTCCACAGATGTCCTAATCTGTTGAGGAACTTGGGAAGTGCCTGGGAAGCCCAAAATAGCAAGTAGGTGGAAAGATGCCCTAAGCCAGTGCTGAATTGTAATATGCACATATGATCAGCCTCTTGACCCAAGGTGAGTGGATAAAATGAATGACAATCCACCGTGGAGCTGGTGAGATCGAATCCATCTCATATCAGAGCCCAGGCAGGAGAAGCAGAGCAAACAGAATCCAGAAGAGCCTACCGAAAACTTTGTGAGAGGAGAGCTGGGCCTCAAAGAGGCATCTGATTAGGCTGATGCCATAGTAACAGGGGGTTACTCTCCATTTCCCCTCAGCTCTGATTCTAAGACAATGTTGTTCAAGCCTACAGAACACCCGCTAGAGGTCTCAGATTAGGAGGAATATATGGGAGTAGAAGGTGTCTGTACTGCACTGGTAGGATATGTAGTGATAATTCACCTTAAAAAAAGGTGAGAAAGACACACTCAGTAACTTTTTTGCATATTGTCAGGCTGGTGTGTTTATAAAGCTAGATGCTGCCTGCCTCATATGTGGCTTTAACTAAATTAAATTAGTAAAGTGAAACCTCAAATCAAAATAATTTAATCAAAACTGGTACATCAGAGATGACAGCCACGCTCTGGAAAAGCCAAATGACTGTCAGCTTCATAGTTCAGGTGAGGCGGGGCAGGATGCTGCTAAGAGCAGAAACAATGCCCACCAACATTTGATTAGGTTATTATGTCCCAGAGAAAAATTATTCTTATACGCTATGATTATCTTATAAGTAAGTTAGAAAATCAAAGGCTCCCAGTCAGAAGAAGACTAAAAGCTAGACTGAAATTGATGGGCTCACCTTGATCTGCACTCATTAGGCCTTTGAGGGTCTGAGATGAACAACTAGAGCGAAACGCTGATACGTATTCAGCTTAAGCCTGAGGGTTGCTACACTCTAACCCCCAGGGTAGCTGCAAGAACCCTGGGGGCTAGACTTCTGGAATAGGAGACACAACTCCCAGGGGGAGGGTTAAGTTTATCAGATTAGAGACCTGATAGGGAAGTGGAGCATCAGAAGGAAAAATAAAGAGAGACAACTTACAGGGGAACAAAGCATCTATGAAAAAGGTCCTGTCTATAAAGGCTTTAATTGGTAAGAGCTTTCCTGTCTCTGGCCCAGGGGATCTCTAGTTAGTCTGCCCTTCAATCTTTACAGCTTCTGAAGAGAAGTGAACAGAAAGTCATTGGCTGCTTCAGGTGTACTATCATGTAGAACCATTTTGGGTTGTCAGCAAAGAGAAAAGCACCCACAGTTCAGAGAGCAACATGGTCTACTCTCCAGAGAGAGTAAGACCCCATGTATAAAAGATATTTAGACCATACTCCTTAATTCTATCATGTAGGTTAGAGAAAGTTCCCCTTGAGGACAAAGATTTCACTTTTTGATGGAGAAAGGGGGTTTATTTTTAGTATAATGGTTAGTTCTCTTTGGGGAAATTGCATGTGTTTTCTAAATTTATATCCATTTAAATGAACACAGCAAATTAAAACTTGAAATCGCCTAGGCTGTCCACAGCACTATGCAGATTGTCAGTCGATGGCTCTTTGTTCTTTTTTTTTCTGTGTGTGCTGTAGGCCTTCTTTCTTTTAAAGAAATGGGGACATTAAAAGTTATTGGAGGGTATCTGTAGCTGAGAACTCTAAAAATCTCTGAACCAGCTCTCTAACTGACGAAAACACCTTACATATATATAGGTGAGCTTTAATGCATATTTTGTGAAAATTAGATAGATGAACTGAGTGTGGAGACATAAACTGTTTTGACAAAGATCATGGTAGTCACCCATAGCAAAAGAAACAGCAGCATGTAAAAGAAAAGGAGAAAAAAGGGGAATGAAGAAAACAAGTTCTCTGGGGAATTATGAGGTTCATTTCTTTTATCACTGTAGAGATGTTTCAAGGGCTGTAAAAATTCACAGATAAGGATAAAATTTTGCTTCATTGCTCATTTGGGTAGAAGCCAACTTTGAAGTCAGATAAAGAAAATATTTCCACCTACACACAGCAGCCTTCTGAGAGCACCAGCAAAAGAAAGAATGGGCCTGGACCCCAATCTTAATTTTTAAATCCTAGCTACTCTGAAACAATCTCAATTGATTTTGCAGGACAGACAAGTCTAAATTTGGGTTTCCGCAGAATCATACCCTAAGACAGGGATGTCAAACTCATTTTCATCAGGGCCACATCAGCCTCGCGGTTGCCTTCAAAGGGCCAAATGTCATTGTAGGACTGTATAGATGAAACTACTCCCTAACTGTTAAGGAGTTGAAATTATATTCAACCCTTTGAAGGCAACCATGAGGCTGATGTGGTCCATGGTCAAAATGAGTTTGACACCCCTGCCCTAAAATAAGGATTTAGGTCTATAGTGGGTTGAATGATTGCCCCTCAAAAGATCTGCCACAGATCTTGAGAGTGATCTTATTTGGAGAGAAGGAAAAAGGGGCTTTGCAACTGTGATTAGGTTAAAAATCTTAAAATAAGATCATTTTGGGATCAGGTGGGCCCTAAATCCAATGACAAGTGTCCTTAGAAGCGAGAGGTCAAACATCTGACTACAGAAGAGGAGAAGGCAGCCTGATGGCACAGACCGAGATTGGAATGATCCTGCTGCCGTCAAGCGCTGTCTGGAGGCACCAGAAACCAATGAGGTAAGCAAGGCTCCCCTGAGCTATAGGCTCCCTAAAGTTTTCAGAAGAAGAACCGCCTTGCTGATACCTTTATTTCTAATTCCTGGCCTCCAGAACTGTAAGAAGGTAAATTGTTGCAGTTATTTGTTATGGCAGCTGCAGAAAACTAAAGCAGGATCCAAGTTGGTAAAAGAAAATATTGGTATGAGACTAGAAAAGTGAGACAGGGAGAAGTCAGTAAAAAAAATAAAAGTGAAGAGCCCTGGCTGGTGTAGCTCAGTGGATTGAGCGCGGGCCTGCGAACCAGACAATCGAGGTTCGATTCCCAGTCAGGGCACATGCCTGGGTTGCAGGCCAGTTCCAGCAGGGGCCAGTTCCCGGCAGGGGCCAGTTCCCAGCAAGGGATGCACGAGAAGCAACCATACATTGATGTTTCTCTTCCTCTCTCCTTCCCTTCCCCTCTATAAATAAATAAATAAATATTTAACAAAAAAATAAATAAAAGTAAAAAAATAAAAAGTTATCTAGCTATCAGAGTGAGGAACTGGAGAGTGAGGAAAAGTAAAAAAATGAAGAGTTATCTAGCTATCAGAGTGAGGAACTGGAGAGTGAGGAACTGGAGCTTAATAGTGCTGGAGAAAGCCTGAGGTCCAGCATACATGTTCCTCAGAGCTTATATAACTGGGGAGGAGGGAGCCTGGGTGTTCACAGATCTGCTCCAGTGAGCCATTGGGGTGTGAGTTACCAGCACTCCAGCTCCCCTTGGAATGGAAAAGTTGGCTCCAGCAGTGGGAAAATGACCCCATGCAGAGACATGCAGGTTCTATCACTTGGAGGTCTGGTCACTATGGGAATATTTTAACTCTATTATTTGGGGTGAGGTATGGTGAGCCCAGGCACAGATCAAGGGAGGAAAACCAAAAAGAATCTTGACAATTTTGTTAGGCTCACACTCCCTTGAAAAAAAAAAACAAAACTAACAAAGCAAGCCATGTAGGGCCATTCAGGGAAGCACTCAGGTGGGTCGTGAAGCAGAAGGAGAGAGCAAAATTGTGGACACATGCTGTTATTGTTGTTTCCAAAGGAAGAAATGGGCAGAGCAGGGTAACTGAGTTTAGAACTGGCTGGTTTGAATAACTTCAGTGGGCTCTGTGCATAGGGGTTGTGTCTGACTGTGTGGTGCCCAGTGCCGAGTGCCTGATAAAAGAAGTGGTTGGGAGTGTGGGCTTAACTGGCTGGCCAAGAAAGGAACTGACCAGCTTCCAACACAGTGCAGTGGAAATAAGATCCAAATTTCTATTTTTATTTACAAAGCCCTGGAAATCACTTACAGTCATTCATTAAAAGTCTCCTGAACAGAAGGGAGAAATTGATAAATATTCATCTTTGTCCTCTGTCCCCTTAATCAAAGTTTGAAAAAAAATCTGCATTCAGTCTACAAATGTTTATTGATTGCTTAGACTATGCTAGCAATCAAATTCTGAGGATGCAATAAACAAAACAGACAGACAGAATATGATTTTCTTATAGCATTTACATACTCCATAATTAAGGCTTTTGAGAGATGACAGTAAAGAAATAAGTACATTTTTACGGTGTGGCAGATGGAAATTCTTGGGTGTTTTAAAGATCATCCCATCTGGTATAACCATAACTATAAATTAAGTGACACGAAAAAGCTTCTTTCAATGTCAAACAGCAACGTCACAATTTCAGAGGCATCCTTTCAGTCGTCATCAGGTGTGGAAGCATCACTTGCTGCCCGTCTTTGGGACACTGCAGACTTCTGCTCGCCTCTACAGACACTGTTGACATGGAAAAGGGTATGTACCTTTAAGCCCAGAGAGCAAAGGTAACAGGTCCTGTTTGAAATGGTTGCTAAGGGACCATTCTATATAAATTAATTAGTAAACATCAACTCTGGTTTCAAAGGGCAAAGAAGGTCTCTCAGTCGAGAAGGGAAAATCACTCCCTAGTGATTGGGGAAAAAAAGCCATTATAGGGTTTGCTCATGCACACCAGCGGCATTATACTGCTGCATAATTTCTTTTTGTTTGGAGGCTTTCTCTTTCCCCATCCTTTATCGTTTCCCATTGTTTTAGTTATTCCTTCTAACATTTTTTTTGCTTCATGCAGCAGGGGGAATATTTGAGTAATGTGGAAGGGCAAGCTGGTCATTTTATCTTTTAAAGGTCAGCAGAAGATAGGCATGTCTTTCCTGCAGGGGACTAAAACACTGAAGAGACATCGGGTATAAGGGTTTTTGACACCGACTTAAAAAAGCCTGAGAGTGTTATTGGAGCTGTATATAAGCACAGGAAGTTTTTATCAGGGACAGAGAGATTAAGAATGATTTCTCTAAAATTGTTGTGGGAAATAAGATTTAGGTTAGGGAGCTAAGTATACCCATGTGTTTACATCCTTTAAGTATTGCTATAAATAGTTTTGATGATTATATAAACAGTTTAAAATGATGCTTGGATATCTTTATAGTTTTTTAAATATAAAACATAATTCAGAAGAAATTCAGGTAAAACTCTGACTTTGATAACTCATAGAAAGTCTAGCTGTTGGGGGCAAAAGGACCAGGATAACATAATTGTTCATCTAATGACAGGTTAATTCAGTTTCATGAATAATTATGAGAAAAAAACTTCTAGTATTCAAGCCTTGTAAACATTGCAGGCATTAAAATAAGAGCTAGAGAAAGGTATAGAAAATGTAAAGCTAATTTGCTTTCCCATTAGAATTTTTTTTGTTAATGCTGTCACACTTCCAAAGTACAACAACAATTTTATTTTTTCTAGATTTTATTTATTTTTAGAGAGACTGGAAAAGAGAGAGATAGAGAGGGAGAGATACATGTGTGAGAGATGCATGGCTCAGTTGCTTCTCACATGCCTCCAACTGAGGACCTGGCCTACAACCCAACCCAGGCATGTGCCCTGGCCAGGAATTGAACCAGCGACCTTTCCAGAGGCCGGTGTTCAGTCCACTGAACCACACCAGCCAGGGCAGAACAACTTTATTCTTAAAAGTATGTGCTGGCAAGGCATTTTTACTTTACGTATAGTTTTGACATAAATTAACTCAAAAATAAAATGTGACGAGCTAGAGCAGTACTTTACTAATTAAATATTGAGAAGAGGTGAATTTTCTCTTCCTTAAAGCCAGTTTTCAATGAGATGAACCAGAAAGGAGAGGCTTCCGGATATGGCAAATGGCATTCAAGTTATTGAGTTGTAAGAGAAGATTTGCAAACTTCAAATTTAAGTCAGCTTTACACTTCAGATAAGACCTCTGTTGTATTTTGTATCTTTAAATAAAGGATGGGAAAAGATTGTCTTCACACCCTCCTCTCCTGCTGTTTTACAGTATTTGCCTTCATTTTATTTATCTAGTCCTTGGTTGTTTGGCAAAGAGGTAATCCTGTGGGACCCTCATCGTAACACAGCGGAGGCAAATGGACTGCTTCATTTGCCCTATGCAGGTAATTACAGAAGGTGTGGAAGAAGCTAGCACTTAATAGAGATTTTTTTTAAAGACTGAATACCTGCTCACTGCTACTGAAATGTATCTCATTACAGATCAGGTTATATGTATTTATCATAGGTGGGAGGTTAGATTTCTGCTCCACTAAGATGCAAACTAGGACATCGGTATGCACAGTGAGACTTCTGAAACCAAGGGGTAATTAATATTGGATATTTTCCTGGAACAAACTGGCGTTGGATATTGGGAAAAATAAACATGTCTGGGCAGTGTTGTCAGACAAGAAACATTTATGTGATGTTCATACTACACCTAGCCCTTCCTGCTAGTTTTTGTGAAACTGAATGTTTAAAAAGATAAATATTGGACTCTTGGCTTATGTTTTCATGTTTGCTTACCTTAATTCAATTCAATGAGTGATATCTATGAAATCATTGACATTGTCTTGGCCTATACCAGAAGCTTCTCTGGAACTAAGGAAAAATAACTGAATACGTGAAAAATTAAAACAAAAAGGTAGGAGGAGACAAAAAGAATAAGATCCTTCCTATCACTGAACTTTGCTATGAGTTTGGCATCGTCACAGGTACATTTGTTAGTTTCTTCCTTTCTTTCCAAACTTTGTCATCAGTGGGGATGATTATAAATAGCTGGCAAGTCCTTGGAGGAGTTCATGTGTGGGCAGGTCAGGGGCTTTCCTATCCCCACCCACAGGCTTTCCCTCCTGCCTGTGAGGTGGGCTTGCTTCTGGGCTGATGTTAGTGGGTCAAAAGTGTAGTATTAGAAGCAGGGAAATATAGGACTAAGATACAGCACTTTAAGGGGAGACACATTTTCCTTTGTTGAATTGCCTTCATATGCACAGAAGGTCTTGTTCAGCATTTGCCTCTCAAAATAGAAACTTTTGGTTCCTGTCTGCCCACTTTTCAGTTTGTGCCTGTTGCTTCCACCAGGGAACTTTGGAGGCAGGGAAATATGTATGCAAAATATATATGTTTTACAATGTTAAAAATATCTAAAATCATTACACATCCATTTCAACTAACAAATAACTAGTTAAGAAAAAAACCAAACTGAGAATGAAACAAACATTTTTTGTTGCAAAATAGATTTTTGCAGACCTGTTACGGTTATAAATTAAGAGCTCTACTCGCCATGATCTAAAGAGAACCTTCTATTTAGCTTTAAACTGTAGAGTCAAAAGAAGGTCCCCAATTGTCCATCGGCAGTCAGCTATGCCCTGGCACAGGAGGCCCGCAACCTGCCTCAAAACAATCTTTTCCTGGCAGATATTCTAGTTATGTTCTGCAGAGAGAGCCAAACTGCCATCCCCAGAAGAGTCAGTTCCAACGCTGCCGTTCCTCTGAGGTTGACAGACGATGGGCTCCCCCTAGGGGCGGACGAGCGTCCGCAGAGGGAAAGCAGGTGGCAGGTTGCCAGGAGACCAACCAGCCCCTGGGTGCTGCAGACGCGAAACACAGGAGCAGAGTGTCTCCTTTTCTGTACCTTGTTTGGTCAGGCAGTTTCATATCGCTCTAGCACACCAGCTGAGTGTAGATCCTGCTTTATTTAAAGCTCTGAAGCCAAGTTCATCTCTGTGAATCCCAATGGAGAAACTGTCCTATGTTACTTTCTCCTCGGGGGTGGCTCCCTGATTTCCTTACACTCGTTCTATTTATTTTTCATTCTTGCCCTCGCGAACAGAAGACAAAGCTGGAGGAGTGTGTTGGGAAAAAATAGATGGCTGAGCTCCAGTCGTCCCTGGAGCAATGCAACTTAATGAGGGCATTTTCTTCTTACGGCTTCATACCTACAGAGCTCTTTCCCTTCTAAAAGCCCGAAGAACAATTCTGGCCTTGATTTCGCCTCAGCAAGATGCCGTAAGGTTTAAGAAAATACAGTTTCAAAAGAGTGCTCTAAAGAAAATCATAGTGTACCCCTTTGATTACTGCATTTATGCCACATTATAAGATATATAGTTGTAGGTGTTTCTGGGCCAAATCTTTTATTATTCTGATTATCCTTTGAATAGTTTTTAGGTGCTTTAGAAAGGATTTGACAATTATTTCCTTTATTACCTCAGGTCTGTACTCTAGAGCTTCCTTCTTGGTGACAATTTCCTTGATTGTATTATTGAAAATTGCAGCTCACCCCCCACCAGCACTCCCTCTGCCCCTGCCCTGCTGTATTTTTCCATACTGCTTCTATCAGTCAGGGTTCCATCAGGGAAACAGAACCACCAAGAGTAATACGACATATGGTGCATTATGGAAATAAGACCGTCCACAGTTGTGCGAGGAGCTGCACAAGTGAGGGTCTGCAAAAGAACTGGGAGATCAGAAAAAATCCTAGCCCAGCCCTTCTGAAAAACCCTTGCTTTACATGAGTAAGTAGGAGCTTGCAAGAGGATATGGGAATGTGAGGCACGGTCAGCTGGAGTGGGGTGGCATGGGAGAGTCAATGGAAGGAAGGCTCTTGCCTTCTCTTCATTGGTCAACCTGCAGTTGCTGTCAGTCCACAGAGCAGATGTCAGCTGTAAGAGCTGCACACAGATCAGGGTGAGAGAAAAGCGGAATCCTTTGCATCTATCTGTTATGGCATCTAATCCTGATGATCTTCAGGTAGTATGACTGCTGCTTCACTTCCAGCTTCCTACTCTTGTGTAAATTCCGGTTTCGGTCAACTTTAACCAGGAAGTATATGAGTAAAGGGATTCTGGAAAACATGGTTCCAGCTTAGCCAATTGGTCACAGCAGGAAACTACCACAGACTTTAACTTCCTCTTATATATTATATAATTTAATTATATAATTCTTCTTTATCTGTATGTGCATACACATGTACACACACATACAAATGATCCTACACTCTGGGAGCACAGGGATTTTTATCTGCCTTATCCACTTCAGTATCTAGAGCAGTGCTTGACATATGATCAGTACAGGGTGGAGAAAATAGGTTTATAATTATTTATGTGGAAAATAATGCAATAGTTAATAAATAATAATCTAAGAATAAACTTGGTCTTTCACATACTCACAACCATATTCAATGATTTGGTGGATAATCAAACCTTTGATGGGTAATCTTTGCCGGAATTTTGTATTGCTCCCTGAGAACAAAGCCTGTGTCAGGACCATAAATTTATGGTTCACAAAACCTAGGTTCAGGAAGTAAATAAGTGGTCGATTCCAAGAAACCAAGCAAGTCACTGAATCATCACTGGGGACTTGAGAGCCTGCCAGTACACAGATGTCGCCACTTAGTATGACACTCACCTATGAGAAGTCTGCTTAGTCTAACACCAGCAGTCACCTTATTTCCATTTGTAAGCCCAGGGAAGCTTACAGGAGTCCAGAGTATAAAAGAAAAAAGGCTAATGTACATGGACCTAGTCTGTCAGCTTTATCCATGAGAAACTGTGAATTAATCTGCGGAGATGTATATTTTCAGCATCAGGTATTAGGGTCTTAGGAATTCATCTTGTTAAATATCCTAAGAAGACCTCAATTCCTATTAGTTTAAGTGGGTCACTGTTCCTTATCCTGTATGTTTCCTGAGTCAGATTTTCTTCATGGCTGGCTGACCCGTAACAGACACTATGTCCTACCCCCAAATACATCTACTATCAGACTGTCTGGTAGCCCTATTGTTTAGCCTTAGAGTTCCCTAAGATCCTGCAGGTATATTTGTTTCTAAGAGTCTCCTTACCTGTGAAAAACATCATATGTTGATGCCCATTACTTAATTACTTAAAAAGGACTAAGACATTTAGCTAATTAAGAGGCCTAAAAGACCCACAAACAGGGGCACATACCCTGATATTGGAGGCAATGGGGTAGCATAGTGAAATGTGAACTGGGTTTATTACTCAGGAACTCAGAGACAACAAGTCAGGGCACACAAAATGTGGACCTAAAGCCTGTCCAGGAGCCCTTTGGTTGCCAGTGAAGCCTGATTCACCATGGCCTTTGGGTAACCTGTGTACAGTTGAGGTAGTTTTCATTGCTAGTGGAAGCAAATAACACAATTTGACTTAAGCAATCTAAGAGATTTATTAGCTCACAGAATTAAATGATTCAGCCTTAAGGCATGGATTGATCAGAGCTCCATACGAATTTCTTTTGTTTTCTTCTCTGCCTTTTCTATCTCTTGTCCTCTGACTTCCTGTGCAGGATGGCTGCCCACAGAGTAAAGGTATGGGTTTCCTCACTTACATACATCAGGATCAAAAGGGCATGTTTTCAACGCCATTAAATAAAGTTCCAGACATTATGATAATGGGAGCACTCTTGAACCAAACCCTGTGTCCAGAGAAATATCATGAAACTGACTAGCTTAGGCCTGGGGTCTCTGAAAAATTATTGGGGTGGGTAATGGTATTACTCTGATATTGTAGTACAGGGGCCAATGGGTGCTATATTAGTTTGTTCGGGCTGCCATCACAAAACACCAGGAAATAAGTGAAACATTTTCCCAGAGGCTAGAAGTTGAAGATCCAGGTGTCAAGAGGTTTGGTTTCTCCTGAAGCATCTCTCCCTAGCTTGCAGTTACCTGCCTCCTTGCTATGTCCCCACATGACTTTTCTGGTGTGCACGTGTGTATTTGAGTGTCCAAGTTTCTTCTTCTTATAAGAACACTAGTTAGTTGTATTAGGGCCCACCCCTATGATCTCATCTAACCTTAAGTACCTTAGTAATGGTCCTAACTACAAATACAGTCATATTGGGAGGTAGGGCTTCAACATATGGATTTGGGTGGGGAAGGACATAGTCCAGGCCATAGCAGGTGCTAAGAATGGGGACAATTCTTCTCAAAGAACAGGATTATGATAGTACGCGGAGAGAGAGACATTCGGGAGATAGCCAATAGGGCCATTAAAATCTCCAAAGCCCCCTAAAGTCAGTTCCTTTTACCCACGATTTCAAAACAGAAAACAAAACAAAACCCCATTAATTGTGTGTTGAGCTTCCCTAGGGCAGGCTGCTGCCAGATGTGGGTCTCTGGGGCTTTGCTGTTTTGTCAAAGCAAACATTTCCAGAACTATGTTCCAAGGAGTCCCTGCATCGTGACATATTCCACACACACACACACACACAAATCTTACCTAAATAAATAATGGGAAGTCCCACATAATGTATTTATAAAGATCTTGACTTAGAAAGTAGCCTATTTAAATGCCCCAAAGACATTTCAGACTTTAAAACAAAGTTTACTTTTATATCACACAGGAGTTCTCAAACTTCTTGTCAACACGGGATTTTCCCAAATAGGACTGGTTAAAATTCCCATGGAATCCACTTGAGGAAATGCTCTTCTGAGGAAACGTTACTTTTTATTTGAGTAGGAAGAGATAAAGTGCCGGAGGGCAAATGCAGCTTGTTAAATGAGGTAATAGACATTGACATTAGTCTAATTTTGTCTTGCTTTGCTTCTTTCATAGAGAGTTAATGTTTACTGGTCTGGGAAAGGAAGCTAACTTCCTTTCTTCTGGGCTAGTCATGGGTTGTCACAGAAGAGCAGCTCTGCCACTCGCTTCACAGGAACTGCTCCAGCAGAACACCTGAAGCATGTGGTCAGAGCCTGTTTGCACCTGTTGCTGCTACAGGTTGAGAGAGAGAGAAACAGGAACAAGGGACATTAAGGTTCAAGAAAAATGGAGTGTCTGTGCCAAAACCTGTACAATAAGAGCTCTGCAAAGCAGGAAGGTGAGGAGCCAGTGACCAGAGAACATAATCAGTGGCAGCAGCCTAGAGGCAAGAGAGGCCCAGAGCCTCAATCTGCAAGGGCTGCAGGGGCTCATGTGCCAAGAGCTCGACTCCACCCCCTTGCTCTCGGGACACTCTTGCCAGCTTTAAACACTTGGACACCATAAGAAGCAGATATTTCCAACACATAACCCAAGACATCTGTGCAAGCAAAATAAAACTGAAAAATCTGAAGGTAATTTGGAGCTTTCCAAACACCTGTGAGTCAGATACCACTCATTCCTCCTCTTCTTTAAGAGCAGAGATGAGCTTGAACCTTCTGGGCATTTTAGCAGTTTACCATCTGTACCAACAACCCTTTTCTGCAGTACAGAGAGTCTTCCAGGAGGATGTAAAATCCAGGAACCAAGATAAGGAAATATGTTTACACCTGCTACATCTGTTCAATTGCTTGCAGACTTGCTTCACACTGGACTCTCTGTGCAGCCTCACTTTTGAAATCATTCTTGTCTGGTTAAGTTTCACATATACTCAGTAATCGCAGAGATGAAGAATAGAAAAACCAACCTTAAAAGCTCAGCGATCTGGAGTTGTGTTTCCAGTCTCCATTTTCCTTTTATCTTAAGCAATCATGGAATCTAAGTCATCATTAATAAGGTTAAATACTTCTCTAGAGGTAGGTGATGTTCTCAGAAAGGACGGGAAAGCCATTAAATCAGTTCTGTTGGAAAGACAAGCTAATTGCAGCAAATCAGTTGATAAAATAGTAGGTTAAAAAGAACAATACCAAGACAAAGAAGGCAGTCATCTGTCTTTCTTCCAGGAAGAATATGACCCAATTGGCTACAGACTGTGTTGCCAGTAGATCCAGACACACGGGAATGTACTATAAAAAGACAGTCAAGCCTTAAGAAACAGTGCAACTTGGACAAACCACTTTGTAACAGTGATTCCTTTAATGTGTTAAATGGCTGAGACAAGAATAGCACAGGTGGAAGAGCCGAAAAGTACTCAGGAGGTTTTGTGTAAGACCTGCATTAAGAAAAGGGAGGCATATGGCACAGTCCAGTTTGAAAACCTTTGAAGCTGGGTTGGATGGCAAAGGCTGAGTAGGATAATGATTTTATAACAACACGGCTGTTCAGAGCATTTGGGCCATGACATTCAAGGAAATTTACTAATACTAATACATAGGAATCTATTTCATATTATAAATAAGAACAATAGCAGCATTCATATTGAAAAGTTTTGTGGGTTGAGTCAGCAGGTGATAATGTAAGGTGATAATAGACCACATTTTAAGACCAATTATAATTCTCTTAAAATTTCTCTATCAGGATCTATTTCTTTGCCCATCCAAACACAGAACTGACTCAAAAGCAGAAAGTCTTAAAGTTACATCATCTAGTGCAGTGTTTTCAACTCCCACCCAACCCCATCCCACGTCAATTTTAAAATGAAACAGCAAAGACAAAGTAGACTGGCCACGGCATTGGAGACAGTGCAGAGCCTGGGCAAGAATCTAGTTATTGCCTTTAAGCATAAGGCTTATTTAGAGTTTCCTTTTAATTACTGTCCTAAAAAACCTAGTTTTCTCCACCCACAAAACAAACAGGTCTTTTTCTAGAAGATTTTCAGTTCCTAAAGTTACCTTAAACAATTCCAAAATGAAAAGGGAACCAACCATATGGGAAAATATATTTGCCAATAATACCTCAGACAAGCATTTGATCTCAAAAATATATGAAGAACTCACATGACTCCACACCAGGAAGACAAACAATCCAACTAAAAAATGGGCAAAGGACCTGAACAAACACTTCTCCAAGGAGAAGAGACAGAGGACCCAGAGACACATGAAAAAATGCTCAGCATCACTAGCTATTAGAGAACTGCAAACTAAAACCACAATGAGATACTACTTCACACCAGTCAGAATGGCCATCATAAACAAATCAACAAACAGTAAGTGCTGGTGAGGTTATAGAGAAAAGGGAACCCTAGTGCACTGTTGGTGGGAATGCAGACTGGTGCAGCCAGTGTGAAAAACACATTGAATTTCCTCAAAAAAAGTAAAGATGGAACAGCCTTTTGATTCAGCAATTCCACTGCTGGGACTATACCCTAAGAATCTTGAATCACCAATTCAAAATAACCTATGCACCCCAATGTCCACAGCAGTGTTATTTACAATAGCCAAGTGCTATAAAAGCCTAAGTGACTATCAGTAAATTAATGTATCAAAAAACCGGGCTACACTTACATAATGGAATACTATGCAGCAGAAAGAAGGAACTCCTACTCTTTTCGACAGCATGGATGGATCTGGAGAGCATTATGCTGAGTGAAATAAGCCAGGCTGTGAAAAACAAATACCATATGATCTCACACATAAGTGAAACTCAATCAACAAAACAAACAAATGAGCAAAATATAACAGGAGACAATGAAATAAAGAACAAACAGACACTGACCAAAAGGGCAAGGGAAGGGAAATAATAGGGGAAAGAATGGGAAGGGGCAAGTGAAGCAACACGAATAGCAGACTCATGAGCACAGAGTGGGGTGAGGGGCTGACTGTGGCTGTGGGTGAGGAGTGACCAATGGGAAAAAAGGTGGGATGACTGTAAGTGAACAACAATAAATAAATAAAAATATTTTTTCTCATCTGCATGTAGCCTAATAATAACACCAAGTTCATATAGCTTCATGGATTAAATGAATTAATATATTTAAAGAATTTATGAAATTTTGGCCCATATTAAATATTGAAAAATATTTTTAAAAATAAAATAATTTTTTTTATCTCACTGAAAAAACAGTTTTAAAGGTTGATATTTTCTGTATATCCACTGAGAGACAAACACACAGCACAGAAGTGTATGTTATCATTTTGCCTACTAAAGTTTACAGCTTGTGCTTTCTTCCTTTTCTGAAAGGAAGGTCATCCAACGAAATATAAAACCAAGAGGCAGCTTATGCCAAGTCAACCATCACTACATTTGTAGGACATGAATATGCTGTCATATACTTTCTGGGACTGCAGAGAAGATTTATGGAGAACTGATGCCTGATGGCTATGCTCTGAATCTATGTTCTTCTAACATACTAGGATTCCAAATCTGTTATCAAAATTATCGTAGAAATGCATCACACCACCAAACATTGCCATCCGGGTAGTACTAATCCCCATCGTCAACACATGACGGGTCTCTGACAGAGTCAGGATTAAAACGAACTAGGTTTCCACCCTTCCAAGCTAGTGTTTATTTTACACCATCTGGCTTTAAATCAACATATTCTTCTAATAGGCCTACAGAACCACTTTATTTGATAAGGACTGCTGATCAGGGGCCATACTTGTTCATATTCATAGTCTTTTGAAACCAATTTATAAAATGAGAGCTATTTTAGTCTTAGATTAACTGGGAAGCAGGAAGGCAAAGACTAGGGTGCCTAGAATGAAAGTTTTGAAAAGACATCTTTTGAACAGACAGTTGTGACTTTTTAGCTGCTCCCATGACCCATGGTGGCAATACCAACGTTCCACTCCATGTCTGTACACATCCTAACCCTGATATAAGGGGCCAGTGCTTTATAATTCCATATGAGAAAATTTACAGAAGGTTGCACAACCTTGCAGGTAGACTTTCTTTTCTAAGGTGTGATTTCAAAGTCACCCAAAAGCTTGAACAAACACTCAAGAATATCTTCTTCACCCAAGATTATCAATTTAGCTTTGGGATGAGGCACTATGTCCTAAAAAGCCATTGTTAAAATACACATATTTAATCTAGGTGAAGTAACACAACGTTAAGTAAATCATGTTGGTTTTTTTTTTCTAGGAGAACTTTGTCTTAAATAGTAAAAATAAAAAGGATTGAGAGTGGGAGGTGGGGGTGGGTGGGGCAGGGAAATGTGGTGGTGGGAAAATCGAGACAACTGTACTTGAACAACAATAAAAAAGATTTAAAAAACAGCACATAGATTCAATTTGGAACAATAATTTTTAAAAAGTATAGTTTTCTTTTAATAGATGTCCAGAAATAGAATATTTATTTTTAGTTTTTGAGGAATCTCTATACTGTTTTTCACAGTGGGTGCACCACTTTGCAGTCCACCAACAATGCCTAGGATTCCCCTTCCACATCCTCACCACAACTTATTTGTTGACTTTTTGATAATAGTCATTCTAACTGGCATGAGATGGTATCTCGTTGTGGTTTTGATTTGCATTTCCTTGATGATTAGTGACTTTGTGTAGCTTTTCACATGTCTGTTGGCCATCTCTATGTCTCCTTTGAAGAAAGTTTTTTCATGTCCTCTGCCCATTTTTTGATTGGATTGTTTATTTGTTTATTGAATTGTAAGACTTTCTTATATATTTCAGGTATTAATCCTTATCAAATATATCATTGATGAACATCTCCTCCTAGTCAGTAAGTTGCCTTTTTGTTTTGTTGAAGGTTTTCTTTGCTGTAAAAAATATTTTTAGTTTCATGTAGCTCCATTTGTTTATTTTTCTTTCATTTCCCTTGCTTGAGGGGTCATGTCCAAAAAGATATTACTCAGAATGACATCAGAAAGTTTACTTTCTATGTTTTTTTCTAACGTAGAAAGATACATTTCTTCTTTTCTATGTGTTCTTCTAGTTGCAGGCCCTACATTTGTCTTTAAGCCACGCCGGTTTACTTTTGTATATTGTGTAAGAGTAAACCAATTTCACTTTTTTGCAGCTATCTGTCCGGTTTTTCCAACTCCACTTGTTGAAGAGACTATTGTTACTCCAGTGTACATTTTTACCTCCTTTGTGATAGATTAGTTGACCATATATGTGTGAGTTTGTTTCTGGGTTCTCTATTTTGTTACATTGATCTATGTGTCTATTTTTGTGCTAGTACCATACTATTTTGATTATTATAGCTTTGCAGTATAGTTTGAGATCAAGGACTGTGATATCTCCAACTTTGTTCTTCATTCTAAAGAAAGCTCTTGGTATTAGGATTCTTTTGTGGCTCCATATAAATTTTAAGAACTAATTTGAAAAAAATATATGCACCCCTATGTTCACTGCAGCATTATTTCCAATAGCTAATATATGAAATCAACCTAAGTATCCATGGATAGATGAATGGATACAGAAGATGCGTCTGGAAAAGGTCCAGCCATTGTCAATATAAGGAGAACAGTGTGTGCCACATTGATATTATCTGGCAGCAAAGGAGAGTGGAGTGGAATGCACATGCATAAACAATGACAACTTCACTGTGCTAGTCAGTGGGGATGGTAGATGAGACATCTACCATTGAGTGAGCATGTGTATTGTGTGGCTGTCACATTTTACTCACATTCAAAATGAGTGAGTAAAACAATGAATCTGCCTCAAGTTTTGTGTTAAGCTTGAACATTCCTCTGAGGAAACTATTTGGATGATTCAGAAGGCCACAGCCATGGGCAACTGGTGATTGGCAGCTTCATCACAACAATGTACCTGCTCATGCATCACCTCTTGTGCAGAGTGTTTTTAAGAAACATCAAATCACCCAGGTGACTCAGCCCCTCTACCATCCAGATTTGGCACTCTGCAACTTCTGGCTTTTCATAGTATATGCATATATATATATATATATATATATATATATGCATATATATATGCGCATATATATATATGGTCTGTCCAGAAAGAATCCACCCATATATATATATATATATATATATATATATATATATAATGGACTATTACACAGCAATAAAAAATAAAATCTTCCCATTTATGGCAACATAGATGGATCCAGAGTATATTATGCTAAGTAAAATAAGTGAGGCAGAGAATAGCAAATACTGTATAGTTCTATTTATATGTGTAATCTAAAAATGAAACACACAAACAAAGCTAAAACAGACTCATAGAAACAGAGACAAAAGAGCTGGTTACCAAATGAACAGATTGGTAAGATGGATGAAAAGGAGAAAGGGAACATAGTTAACAATATTGTGATGAGTTTACACGGTGACAGGTGCTTACCAGAATTAGTTGGGTGATCACCTTGTAAGGCATGAGAATGTTGAATCACTATATTGTACACCCAAAACTAATATAATCAACATAAGACTGTATACCAAATATACTTAAATTTTAAAAAAGATTTTTTAAACTGTCTTCAGTTCCTCCTGTGGTCCCCGCCCCAGCCCTACTCCAGTCCACTCATGATAGCTGAAGGTCAAATTTAAAGCCCCATGGCTTAAACTTCAGGTTCCAGCTTTTATCTTCCATACCTCTAATGAGAATTTTCTACTCCAGGTCAATAGATTTTCACTGTCCTCCTTTGAATCCTCATTCTTCCAAATTCCCCTCTCTACACTCATGATGTTCTCTCCTCCTGCACAATTTGTTCCCATCATCTCTAGTCTGAAGATTTAATTTGACGTCTTCTAGCAGCCTCAGCCCTTGGCAAATACCTCCCTTCTCTGAGTCCTTGCTATTTCCGGATCCTTCATTAGAGAATATA
Organism: Sturnira hondurensis; assembly: GCF_014824575.4. NCBI lineage: Eukaryota > Metazoa > Chordata > Mammalia > Chiroptera > Phyllostomidae > Sturnira > Sturnira hondurensis. The sequence goes on along the minus strand of NW_028096448.1, from coordinate 7,636,725 downwards.
ACGACAATTTGTTTTCTATTGCTCTTTAATATTTTGTTCCCTAAATAGGCTTTCTTTGTACTTCCTTTCTACTTTTTTAATAACACAGAATAAAAGGCCCTAGTGTCTAGAGGGCAGCAGTTTGATCATGAGTGTTGTGAGAGGTAGGAAAAAGACATGGTTATTTCTTCAACAGTATTCATGAAGCACGTACTATGAACAGAGTGCTTATTATATGAGAAGTGCTGAAGATAGATTATCCACTGGCCTTCCCCTAACGAAGTTTACTGAACACTGTAGGAGACAGGAAAAGCCAAGGTTCCAGTACTGGGGAAACTGAAACCACCAACTCTACCCATAGGCTTCATCTCCTTGTGCAGCGACAGTAGTTTTCATATTGTATTTGATTTTCGCAACTGAAACGGTTAACATCTATGGTTCTGTATGTTCACTGACATTACTATCCTCACATTTCTTGCTGATGAAAACCTCAGAACTGATTTGGTGCAGCTTGGTAATTACTACATGAATTGAGTGCCTACTACGTGCCAAGTATGGTACTGATTCTCTTGTTATAAATTTATTTGTTAAACCACAAAGAGTGATTTACTCTATAGTGACTGTTACATTTTAGAAAATCATACAAATTAAACAGACCAATCAAGAATAATTTTTCTTCCCCTCTACTCATAGCCAAATCTCAAGGTCAGATAATGTTCTGTCTAAAAGAGACAAGTCATGAGAAGACTTTCAATATTTTATTTACTTCATTATCCTAACTTGTGAGACTCACACCATCTAACCCTATTATTATAAGATGTGTGCCAGCTACTAGCAAATTATTCCTATTGCATCTTTCTAGTGAGAGAGGCTTCAAGACATAGTGGGAAGAACCTCATCTTTGCTCCAGACACACACAAATGCAAATTTTAATCCTGTAATTCAGTGAGGCTGGTGGCCTTTGGAAAAATTAGAGAAAGGCACCCGTCCTCTCTGATATCATAGCACTTCACTAGGGTGCATCAACAGGGAAGCAGAACACAAAGTGTGTGTCCTCAAGTCGCCCCTCCCTGCTACCTGGTGCTGTTGTTCAGTACACAAACTATACAACCAGACACGGCAGCCCTGGCCACCCTTTTTTGTCATTAGTTAAACTTGTTTATCTTCAGTTTTCTAATCTGTAAAACATAGGTAATAATAGTTTCTTCCAAGATTGTGAGGAGTAAGGTGATAATTTAATGCAATTGGCTGACACATATTTTCCCTTTTATTTAATTGTATCAAAAATTTCAATAGGTTAGCCTAAACCTGTATTCTTAGGTTGTTTACCTCATCTCTGATCCTTAGAATAAGTAATTTTCAAAACTATTTTTATACATGAAATGAACATTCTCATACATAATTTTTGCTTTTAAAATATTTCGAGACTCAATTTTGAATGTAATACGTAAATGTAGAACACACACAGGTACACATACTTCTATATACACACTTCTATATAATTATATGTGTATATATATGCTTTTGTGTATATGTATGTGTATATGTGTGTGTATGCTTTAAATCAGTCAGTCTGATATGAGCTAATATTACGTCATTAAGATTTCTGTTAGCCAGAGCTTAAGTCAGAGATTCTGGAGAAATCCAATGGAGTAAAGTTAATTGTAACTCTTCCTAGGTGTTTTACTATGATAATTTGTTAAGTTGATTTTATGTCCTATGTATTTCATAGTACTGAGGTTCTTAAAATCTATTATACCTAATGTTGTGAAAGTCTTGATAATAAAGACAAAGCCTATTGTATTATATTTGAATTGCTCTTTTCTGTGCTTCACTCCATTCTCAAAGTTTACTCCAAAAATTTGCTCACTTTACCTTTTCTTTTAGCTGTTTGTGCTTTGGTTTTATTGTTTTAGATGTATTTATTGTATTCTTTGTTAACCAGATCATTGTTGTATGATTTTTGTCCTCTTAAAGTTCAACAATTTGGTAAAAGGTAGGGTAGCCAAGCAGAATGAAAGTGTGTCTATATTAGAAGAACCTAAAAATAAAGACATAACTTGTATTAACCTCTATTCCCACAGCTGTAATGGTGCAATAACCCTGGTATAATAAACTCAACACAAAAATGGGAGTAATTAATATGACATGTAAAAGTGACCATTCAATATACAATTAGTTATTTTTGGATATACTTATTTATGTATAATGCAGTATGGATTTAGTAGACTTAGAAAATATCTACATGTAAGTAATGGTGATTTTTAAATTTAGTTTTAACAAAAATTTATCTGTCTTTTACTGACAGGATGGGCAGAAGAAAGCAATGGGGGGAAGACAGGATGGGGGGAAATTGGAACAACTGTAATAGAACAATAATAAAAATAATTTAATAAAAACTTATTTGTTTTATTTACTTTTAAAATGGTAAACATGAACTTGTAAGAGTGCTATTGAAGAAATATCATTTAAGCCCGTGTCTTCAATCTATTAGCAAAGTGATATTAAACAAATTATTTGACTTTCTGAATATGTTTCTTCACTTGTGAAATCAAAGAGTTGGAATTCTATAATTCTAATTTCCCTTTACTCAAATTAAATACTATTTGCTCCTAATAATAAGGTATTTGAATCAAGCTGTACAACAGCTTACTCATAAATTCAATTATATAACACATACTTAAAAAATTACTCAAATTACAACACTAAGAATTGTTCATTATTACTGACTTTTGTTTTTTGTCATTAGTAGCTATTATTTTGTATTGACACTGCCATATGTGTTTCATGTATATGAACTTTATAGTATATGTATCATTTAAAGAACTAGTAACTAAATAATGCCACATGCATGTGTAATATTCCACAGGCAAAGCCCATAGAAAATACTCACTTATTCCGCATAAAACTGTAAGCACTGTGCCTTACAGTGCTTTTCCAGTTTTCTGCCAGACTCTAAATCCTATCATCTCACTTCATGCTTTACTTGTCTGATTTAGAACCTAATAGACAGTAGCAGGGATACAGTAGAATTTGTAGCCACATTATTGCCTCACTTAGCAAAATTCACAAAATGGGCTTCGTTTCATCTATGTGCATCTTTCCAAACCTTCTCCAGAGCCCTAATATCTTAAATAATATTATATTTTACATTCCATTTAGATAACTGTTGGGTTTTAATTATACATCATACATGTAACATGTTTTTTAGATTGAAAGTCATTCAAATACCTGTATGTTAGGGCCAAAATTTCCAAAGGTGATCACACTCGTTTAGTTTGTTCCATTTCCCTTGTGTCTACTGCAGACACACAGAAGAGGTGCTGGCTTGTAAAACTGGTAATGAAGAACTTAAGTATCGTTTTACATGTGCCATTGCAATTTTTCTAACTGAAACTGCAGTGGCTATACAGATACATACTACACACATGCCGTGCATGGCCCGTAGGTTTTTGAGATTAAATGTTGGAAAAGACTATATTTCATAATGTTCTTGAAGATGCTGAGACCTCAAACAAATTGAGCAATTAATTGGGAAGTTAGATTGATCATCAACATGTTGAAAGACTGGCTTTCCCAAAGGTGACATGATGCAGTACAAAGGTTATTGCCTGAGCACACAAGCAGATGTCAGCCTGAGTCTCAATTTCTAATTTGGTAAAATCTGAAAAATTATTTAACCAGCGCAACTATTTGTTCACATTTAAAATGTGAAAGATAATGTCTCTAGGACTATTGCTAAATGTGATTAAGTGTAAATGCAGTTAGCAGAGTAAATTGTATATGGCAGGTGCTCAATATATTAAATGACATCTTTTTGTTCCATATAATTTATTTCCACTTTATATTTGCTGGTGTAGACTCTGCCTAACTTAGATAAATTAGCATGTCCAAATAGAGACATCATATAAAATCTTCCTATACTAATGTTATTGTCTTCAATATTTCATAACTGAAGAGAAAAATAAGAGTTTGTTAATAACCCTGCTATTAAAATGTTTTCTTCATCAAAAATGATGTCACAATGATTGGTGTGGCTTAAATTATAACCTGAAATATATTAATGCCTTTTGCCACCACTATTAAATCAGGTTTGAGAAAGCTAGCCATGACTTGTTTTTAATCATGGGAGAAGGGAAATAAAATGTTAAAATTATGAGAAAAATAAAGTAATCTCAAATAAGTTGCGTTAATTCAATATGATGTACACGTGACTTGTACATCACTTCCTTTTATATTTTATTAGCCCAAGCAAGTGATACATGAACATTTATTCCAAGTGGGCAAAGAAGTTCAATTCTATCGTGTGTGCAAAATAACAGAACTGAAATATTTGTAAACAGTTCTACTGAATAGAACAAAGTGGGTCTTGGATTTTAAAGTGCTTGAAATTATCAGGGAATCTTATTCAAAGGCAGGAACTTTTGTTCACTACTAAAGATTCCGATTCATTAAGTCTGGAGGTGGCATTAGAAATGGGGGAGGTGGGTATTTCAGAAGCCCTTCTGGTAATTCTGAGGCAGGTGGCCAAAGGACTTCACAATGAGGACCACTTTTATTCAAATTTGAGTTTCCAAAGAAGAGAATTCAAAATTATGTGTTAAGAACTAATGGAACTTGGAAAAAGAACTAATTAATTAACTCTAGTTAATTCATCAAATATTTTTTTTTCTGATAACTGTCTAACACTATAACAGGGATGTGTGGCATCATGAGTTGCTAGGCAACATAGGGAAGTAAATAAGGATTCAGTTTCACTCAGTTTGGGAAATAACTGCAAAGGCAGATCTTGAGGAAGTAATCTGTAAAGTGTTTTCAGTCTCACTTGACCTGTGTTATTGAACTATTATGGAGGGAAAACTGGCATTATTCTTATATGCCCCACCTCCACATTTTGCGGATGAAAAGACTAAAGCTCATGAAGGTTATGAAATGCCTGAAGACAGTAGTTCATGGTGGTGTGGAGACTTTCCAATTTCAAGGCAGTATTCCTTAATAACAAAGAGAAGACCAGAAGTAAATATATTCTACATGTTGAAATGTCTGTGAGTTCAATAAGCCATGTTTTATTTATTTTTTACACTTAGCATCACAGAATCTGGAACACATATGGTTCTCAATAAATATCTCTTGACTGCAGAAGTGTATCATTATAATACAAATTAAGGATAATAGACTCAGTTGGCTTTACATTTAAAAAATGGGTACAAATATAACTGAACAATAAATTTAAAAAATGGGCAGTGAATAGTGATAGGTTTCTTTATTTCTGTAGAACTGAAACAAACAAAAATTACTATTTTAGTAAACTGTTGGTCTCTTTCCAGCCTCTTTTGTCCTGGAAGTTCTCTGAAATCTCTCTGTCAGTGGAGCGTGTTTACTCCAAATCACATCTTTGTTGCCGTCAAGTATTGGCATGTTTGAATGTTTACCACTCAAATCCAGCATAAAAGTGTTTTCTTTCTTAGGTAAGATCAGGCAAAGAGGTACTAAATGAATAACACTTGATTGAGACTGGTAAATAACCATGTAATTAAACTGTAAACACTGTATGTGGTGATTTTAATGTAATTTGAAGACTTGTAAATTACATGGTCATAAAATGGCACTTGGGCTTATGCTTTACAAAAATACCCATGTTTGTATGAGATTAATTAGTGCAGTTTGCATAAAGACATTGAGTGAAGCATTTTCAGAACAGTCTCATTTTTAAGGTTTTTTATATTTAAAAGGCTTTCTTGAGTTTTTTTCTTTTTTTCTCTCTTTTCTTCCAGAAATTATAATCATTGTCAACAGATTTCTGTAAGTAAAAATTAACCTGAACATAATAAATAGTTGGCGGCTTATGTTATGCTTATAAATTTATTTTATTTTAACTGTTGAAGTGGGCTGGCAATTTTACAAACTGATTGTATGGTTACTTCTTTGGTAAAGTTCATAAATAATGTCCAAATGAGGCTTTTTTGCTGTTGGAAGAGTTTTTCTGTGTTGATTTATGAGTTGCAGACACCAAAGAGCCAGGAAAAGCCAGTAGCAGCATGGTCATTAATTAATTGGGTACCCTTATTACAGCCCTCCCTGCACGGGAGGTTCTGCCCAGCGAGTGTCTCCTCTCGTTGTGTGCGATGGCAGCTGTAGGAGAGCCAAGATGGCTATCCCATCTGAAGCAGCCCTTATATTTTTCCATCTGCAGGGAACTCTCACTTTGTAAGCTCAGACTCAAGCTACCAGGGTGCTGTTGGGAATTCTCATTGATTTATGTCACTGTGAAACAGTGATGGTGGTGATGATAATGGTGATAATGTATAATTTTTATTGACTATTTGCCATGAAAACCTGCTAAGTACTTTACAAGCATTACCTCCTGTAATCCTTACAACAATGCTATTAAATTGATACTATTATTATTTTTACATTACACATGAAGAAACTGAAATATAAACAAAGTTGAAGACCAACCCTGTTTTATCTGACTTCAAAATCCTTGCTCTTAGCCTCTTTGTTATGTTGCTTCAGTAGATAGGGACCGAGAGTCCCTTGAAACCTTGTGTCTACCCCAGTTTCAGGTCTTTTTTTGCATTAGGTGCCTCACATATTAGGTCAGTTAATTTTTTAGCCAGAAACTGAGTTAGCTGAGAGACAAGAAGGCATGGCTACTGAAGCCATGTATCTCAACATAAAGGAGCTAACATTTCCGATCGGAAGGGCAGATGTACAACTGGTCTATTTGTATCTTGCTTTGATGTCAGCTATATCAGAAATATCCCAAGCTGTTCTAAAAAGTCTAGCTGCTTAACTTTGGGAGAGCTGGGGCAAAGAGTGCATATTATCATCAGACAGCCAACCACCTCCAGAGATCCAGCATATATGAAAAGGCTTTTAACAGAAAAGGGAGGGGCATTCAATGGAGTAGTGGCTGGAATCCCTGCTTAGATTACGTAGGAACATGGTCCTAAATTATCACATTGGTCATAAAATAGAAAGCTAGAAAAAATGAGGCAGTATTAGCTTTGGTCTCTTCTTTAGCATCCTAGCTATACAGTCATTTCACCCAAATATTTTGTTTTTCTTTTATCATGATGACAACCTGTAGGCTTGATCTGAAGCAGATATTAATTTCTATTACAAATGTCTGATTATTAATGCATTACACAAAATATGACATAAAGTGCTCAATTTCAACAAACAAAAATAATCACTCAACTTATTAAAGCAAACAAATAATTGACCCTATAACCAGATGTGTTTTAAAGGAAAATCAGAGAACTTAAGCAGGCAACAGCTTTGCCATTTCATGTATTTATTCAGCATTTGGAACAGCGACTGAATGTCAAGTGTCATGCTAGTTACTGAGAGCAGAAACATGGATAAAATATAAGCCTAAGTTTTGTCAGTAGAGAACTGCGTATTGATTTTGGTTCAATAGTGACCATTACTGACATAACATATTGCATGTTTATAAATTTCAACCAGTTGGGAACAGCATTTGAGCATAAATTTTTAGCACAGGTGGAACTAATTTTAGAGAGTTATTTTGATTTGGACAGCAATACTACCCACCCTTTCTCTGATCATCAAACTTCTGTACAAGATTCAACATAGTTTCACCTCCCACATATTGTTGGTTATTAAGTCCAGCTGCTTCCTCCTCTGTAACACACTTGAAAATGTCCTTCCTTTTTTAGACTTTACCACCACATACTTTTCCTAGGCCCCATCAATCTTATTCTTTCAAGTCATAGCTGATAAATATATATCACAGTGTGCAAATTTCCAGAGTTTTTTTTATAATTTCTTAATTGTGAATGTGTCAAAATTTTCTTGTTTCCTTTGCCTTTTAGTAGTGAACCTGTCACCCTCTTTTACTTTAAATTCCAAAGAAAAGTATCACTTTTCAGTATGGTGCAAACACTTAGCTTTTGCTCACTGAAGCAAAATTTTCAAGTATTTGATTCTTTCTCAGATTATTGTACTCCTAGGTAAATTAAATGTCAGTGTGAGGGATAGCTTCACCCACTTCTATAGCTGGCTTTATTCAATCCAAAGAAGTCATCAGGGAACAGCCAGCACAGCAAAATGTGCACGATTAGGTAGGCTTTCTATCACAAGCCAAAGCCTTTTCATGAGCATGAAGGCTTGCAGGTTTGTTCCCTGGTTTGTGTGCCCTGTTCAAGCAGGAATTCCAAAGAGGAGCTAAAAATATTCAATGTATTTTAGAAACAGGATTGGGCACAATCCTATGTCCAGGTATTATATGAAAGGAACCACCTATTTTGAATGACACCAAATGAAGCAAGCAGTTTCTTTTTTTTTTTTTAAACTTCATTCATTACACAGTAAAGTTAGGTGCCACATTTTCTTGAAATCTTAAAAATTAGAGAGAAAAGCAAAAGGACTGGAAACCTGGGGGCCAGATGGGGTATAAGAGAAAAATATCAGAAAAGAGGAAAGCTCTTCTGCTGACTATTCTCCCACTGGGCTTCCTTTCAGAATTATCATCCCATTCCTATTGTTTTTCCCCCACCCTCACCACAAGATGAGCTTGGCAGCTGGTTCTCCATGAGAATCTGGGTAGTGTACCTACACATTCCAGCCAGACAAGTTGGAGCTCAGCTTGGACTCCTCAGCACTGCAGCCAACACCAGGATCCCCTTGCGTGTGTAGGAGGTCTGGTCATCTGCAGATGTGCGTGAAAGATTAGCCCATCTGTAGGACATGAATAGCACTCTCAACTGTTCTCTCCATGCCCTTTTCTTTAGCCTCATGCTCCTGGGGCATGTCTGTATTAGATAGAGGGAAGGGTACATCATCTGAGAAGATTTCTAGGTTCATTTTCCAGACAGTGAGGTTTCCAGTGGAACGTGGTCTGCTGGAGCAAGGTTCCCAGATTTGTCACAGCCACAGGCAGTTGCACAGAGGGACACATGCTGGGAACAAAGTCTCCTCTTTCGGAGAGGGCCCCAGGCTCCTGTGAGGCCATGAATCCTTCTGGGGTCATTCTCTAACTTGGTCTCCTTCATGGCTCATTACCCTCAGCCAGAAAGCTTGGAATAAGTGAATTAGAAGTAGGTAATGGGTCTTCAGTTAGAAATACTCTCAAGAAAAAAAATACTGTGAAGTAACAGATTCTCTCACATATTCCTACTTTCCAAAGAAATGTGAGGGAACGTGAAATAACAGAGGTTAACTCACTGAAGGCCAAAGCATAAAATGCAAACCTTGAATCATTTTGATAGTATCTTTAAATCCACAAGTTTTTAGATTTATCATACATATATCTTTGCATAAATTTTAGAATATTACAGCTTCCAAGGTGCCCCATAAAAATTTTAGAATGTTAAATCCTGAAAGGTCCTTAGGGTTTACCCATTCGGAAATGAAGCTGATGACTAGAACCGAAGTGACTTTTATTTGGAGGATATTTTCTTCCTACAAACATAAGCTCTCAGAGCCTTGGTAGGAAGAGGAATTCCAAGGTTTGGGAGGAAAGCAGTATATTTTGAAACTGACTTTGTTCAAAACACTTAGCGTAATTCAATGATCCATGAAGGAGAGCCATATCTGGGAACAGAACCAAGTTCTCCCATCAAACAAACTGGAGATGCAATCTGGTCTGTTGACACTAAAGGAATATACAACTTTTTCCACTGTGAGCAAAATTAGACCATTTTTGAAACAATATTAGACTCTCAGGCAGCATGATCTAGTCAGAACAGACCCAGATTCCTACCAGCTGCTGCTTGTGTTATTGCCATCCCTGGGCCAATAAGGGAGCATACTGCTGAATGTGAAATGCTCCTTGTCTGTCTCTGGACTGCTGTTTTGGCCACTCTGAGGATAGATAGCTGATTTGGAAAATGCTTTACATCAAAATGAATCTCAATTAGTATGCACTTCATGTTCATAACTATGTTACCCTAAGTAGATTTTTAATATTTTATTATAATTAGTATATGTAGCTTTGTGCCTCTCTCAAAACTAAACTTTTCTTTTATTAACCCCAGCTGTTCTCTGACTTGCAACAAAACTAACTCATCAGAGAAAGTAATAAACTAATCAACCAACCAATATTTATTGAGCCCTTATGGTGGTCCTGCCAGAGTTGCACAAGATCAGGCACTCTGGTATCATGAAGCAGCTTTCTTCCACCACTGCCCCAGAGGGAAAGGGTGGATGAATGAGCTCTATGTGACCAGAGACTGGTCTTCCCAAGTGCATGGCACATTGCAGCTAATCAATAAACCTTTGATTAATGAATGAAAAACTTGGGATTTGGCTCCAAATTCTCATCTATACTACCTAGCTGGAGTTATCTATGAGCTTCAAAGGCTACTTATTTCCCTCTTGCTCAAAACTTAAATTAGAAAGAAATTTGAACATCCAGCTGTGCAACACATTCTCCTATCCCCACTCTAGTCATCATTGCTTCCTCCATCTTATCATTCGATGGATAAAGGAAGATAAAGAGGATTTTGTTTATTTCTATAGGATTATACCTCTTCCCTCATTACAGAAATCCCACATTGGTCCTTGACTCCTCATTTTGGAATGTGACCTATATCAGAGAGTCCCCATCTTCCACTGACATGTTGTAAACATGAGTTAAGGGATAAAGACCTTGAACTGTCAGCAATTCTTAACCTAGGGTCTATAAATAGGTTTCAAGAAGTGTAAGAGCTTCTGAAATTTTCAGTGCATTGCTTTTCTGCAACAAGAACCCATAACTTCCACTAGATTCTCACACACACAGCATTAGCATCTATTGTCCAACAAGTCATAGTGTGTGTGACCAACTCTCTGTCTGGAAGACAGCTAGAACCTGAGAAAGAAAACTTACTATACTGTATCCTAACACCTTGTGCTTAGTCTGTAGCTGGAAAAATAAGACTAATTTACAAAAGTACTTCATATATATCACTTTTAAAAAGAAGTTTGCCCTCTATCAGAAAAAATCACCAAGCTTCTATTACTTTGTAATCATCTGTATCTGGTATATAACCCAAATTATACAAATAGTTTTTTCAGTACACTTCTTAGGCAGCTATCTGATAATGGCAAAGACTGTGTCAGTCTTGATCTCTGTTTGATATGTAAGAGACACTCAATAACTTTTTGTTGACTGAGTAAATCAGACAAAAAGGACAAGTGGTGCACCTATATTGCCTCTATAATTGCTTCCAACTGGAAGGTAAAGATGCCATGAAAATAGTGTTCTAGGACTCATTTTCACAATTTTTACAAAGATCTAATATTGAAATAGTGAGATAATCTATTCAGTTTTACATTATAGATGGAGGTTGCTCACATTTTACATGGTTGTCCAAGAGCAATGGTGCTGAGTTTCTTCAAGTAATTTATGGAGCAAGTATACATAAAAGCAGAAGACAAAAAAAGATGGGGAAAGATCAATGATTAAAAAATACCACTGCTGCAGAAAGGGACTTTGAAAGTCATTAGAATTATCTCTGTTCTAACACAGTTGTTTAAAAATGCCCACAGTACAATGTAACTAGATTTTACCATTCCACTAGACACTAATTTTGAAAGCCAGGACATAGAAAGACACAGGAAGTTTTGAGCATCAACACAAGACAGGTCATAAAGACAATTAAATATTTCAAACTCAATAATGAACAAAGGTTTTTGGATCAGAAAAAAACAAAGTAAATAGGAGATTAATAACAAACCTTCATGTATATTGTGATCATCTCTTAGAAACTGGTACAAACCTATTCTCTACCTCCAATAATCAGAAAAGATTAGAGGGGTTAAGCAGCAGAATGAGGAAATTAGATGAAGCATAAATAAGTGTTACCAGACTGTTAAGTACATCCTGATACATCCTATCATAAAGGAAACTGGGCAAGTTACCATTCTGAAGTGCTTTAAAAACCAGACCAGTTCTTAGCAAGACTGAATTGGTGATCTCTATTCTCCTCTTTCAAACCCTGATGAGTTTTTAATCTAACAGAAACAAACAAGGAATAAAACTCTCACCAGTAAGTGGACAATTTTCTTTTGGGGGGCTTCACTGCTATATTTCTTTAGAATTTATGGTAACAGTTGAAAGAATTTAGTACAAAAACTATCTGCTGCTCACTCAGAGAAATATCCCATGTGCACCAGCAGTGAAAACCTGATTTTGCATTTCTGAAATATGGTCCAAATAGTTTATCTGGTCTTCTGTGTGTACGATCATTGTGTTCCTGAGATTACAGGTTCACTGCTGCAGAAGGCAATTAATTGAATGATGAGTCTGGGCTAATGTGCCTGCATGTGTGGACAGCAGAGATAACTTAATATGCATCCGATGTCACTATCAATTTATTTATCACCTTCTCCGTTTAATTTTCAAAATGCACTGATTGCTGAATCAATCGCCCCACACTTGAGAAAATATTTTATAACAATTTTATGAAAGAGCAAGTTAATTGTAACTAAAACTGTTTAAACAGCTAAAGTACCTGTTCAATATACTATAAGCCTTGTAATATACTTTGTTCGCTTAAGGACTGAACTTACAATGGCCTATTTGTATAAAGTATTAGTCCATTTACCACTCAACTATGCCTTTTCTTTTTCATTTTGTGCCAGGTAAGAATGACACAGAATTTAGCATTTAGAGCCCTTGTTATGAAGACATTTAAACCAGCCTCACCATGCAAACAAAACTCTTGCCTTTAAATTTTCTAAAAGGAAGAGGCGCAGACAGTATTTGACAAGATTGAAGAGCATGCCTTGCTCTAAGGGACTCTAGAGTTTGGTAATCACATGACCCCAGTAGGCCTTTTTCCTTAGACTTATGGGAAATTATTATGACCCACATCTTTATCTCATAGATCATGGGAGACTGTGGGGAAGTTTTCAAAGTGCTGTTCCCCTCACCTAGTAAGACCAAGCTTTGGATATTTTTTCTTCTTCCAGGCTTACTGCCTCCCTTCTATTCCTGTCTCAAAATATTAAAATTGTATTATTTGTCCAATTTGGATACCAAGAAGTGTGTGGCTACCCTAACACAAAAATAAATTTAAAAAGTGTTTTGTTTACTTATTTATTTTCTACACTATGACATTATTTATTTTTTGGTCTAGAGAAAGTGACCCTGGATTTAACACACTGCACTTAACTACTATTTATCATCTAACAGAAGGCTACACTGTCTTATTTCTGCAATAGATGAAGAAAATGGTTTTAAAATATATAGTCTTATAGAGAATTAGGTCAAGTTCTACATTTTTAAAAATAGCCTTTTTAAAGGAGTTTTAGGTTTGCAGGAAAAAATTAAGCAAATATTACAGAGTGTTTTTCTTTATACCCCCACACACAGCCCATCCCACACCCCCACCAAGTTTCTTCATTAACATGTATTGTTTTGGTCATTTATTATAACTGGTGAAACACTATTGATGCATTACAATTAACCAAAACCCATCACTACATCACACAGAATAGTTTCACTGTCCTAAAAATTCCGTGTTCCTTCTGTTCAGCCCTGCTTTTCTGACTCCAAACCCTTAGAACCTCTGATTTTTTTTACTGTCTCCATAGTTCTGCCAGTCCTATTTTTATCACTTGATTCTCCTGTCCCATTCATCCTCTTCCCTTTGTATCTTCATTTTCTTTCTTATTCCACTTAAATTTCCTAGCCAAATATTATCATCACTTCCTTGCATTTGCCCTTGACTCCCTTGTCCTCAGTCATTTCATTATACTTACTTAGAAAAATTACATTTTCTGCCTAGTCTATGCCTACATTCATGTTCTTGACCACTTTGACTTGCCCTAATGTAAATTCATGATCATAAACTTCAGTAAACATCTGTGCTGCAAGGCAAGCACATTACTTGGCCTGGTCCATTCACTTTGTTACTCTCTAATTGGATTACTGCAGATTATTTCCTCTTTCCTCAGTTTCTCAGTGATTTCCTGGGAGGTCTAGTCTAAAGTATGAGTGACACCACAAAGTTGTCCCATCTTGGGCACATCAATACACCCATATCAACCAATGATTGCTGTAGGCCAACCCTCCTCACCCCCCAAAGTAAAAGAAGACAAAATGTGGTGGGCACATTAGCTCCCTCGGCTGCAAACAATGCTCCTGACAAGGTTGCAGCTTCCACTCGAAGCAGCTGAAAGATGGATGTACTGGCTCAGGAGAGAGGAGCAGAGCCATACATTCATCTATTCCACTTTATTTTGCTTTATTTTTCCTTTTGTTACCTAATACTTATCACCCTTACATTCTATGTTTGTTAATTGTTCATCATGTTGTAGTTTCTGTCACCTGTCTCTTGCCACTAGTGTATAATCTCCATGGGGTCAAAGATCTTTCACTTATTCTCTGATGGATCCCAAGCTTCTAGAAAAGAGCATAGGACATAATAGGTATTGAATAAATATTTGCCTAATTAAATTTACCTTGGCTCATTGGCAACTCGCTTTATAGCAATTTCCCATGTTTTAGATAATTCTGCTTATCTTAAAAGAACCAGCTGCAGCCATGTCTCACTTCCCTGGATTTACAGAGCATTTTGGGCTATATTATGTGCATTGTATCCACTTGTACCCAAATATGTCAGGAGACCAAGGTGTTTTTGAGGCTGGATATAGTACAATTGAGTAGGTGTCAACCAGGCTTAGCTTCATGAGGGGACCACCAGGGCATTCAGGCAGAGCTCCAAACTCAGAAGTGTCCACATATGCATTTAATGCTTTGCAGTCATCATCTTGAAATGCTTAAGAATGTTATCTTTTGAACTTGTGCTTTGCAAGTGAAGTTCTGTAGAACATGGGCTTGGAGCCTCAGCTCATTAACAGACCTTCCTCATGCTGCCTCCAGAGAACAGATTTCCTGCCACTTGTCCACTGTCCTGCCTCCTGGTGCCCAGAGTCCCAGCTGGCCTCTCCCTTACTGCTTCTGCCCAGTGACCACTGCCTCTCTCTATTTCCTGGCACTCAAAGCCCTGCTTAGCCTTTTCTCCCTGCCACTCACGCAGCAACAGCTGTTGCTCTGCAGTCTGCAGGGCTCTCTGTACAGCGGCTGCTTTAGAGCAGGACGTGGTAGCTGCCATGTGCATCAGGTGGTTGATCAAGTGGTGGAACCAGGACATCCAGCAACCTGTGGGCCATGTGCTCTCAGAGCTGAGTCATGGGCTAGGGTCCTGGGTACTCGTGAGGGGCTGCATTAACCCAGCAGATATCACTGTGCGCAAGGAACACGACACACCAGGGAAGAAAAAAGCAGATTTCTCATTTTAGCACCTTGGAGAGAATTTTTTCCTTGCTTTTTGAATGAGTCTTGCACTTTCATTTTACACTGGGCCAACAAAATTATGTAGCTGAGCCCTGGTTTCAAACTCCTTTATTACCTCACATTCCAATCAGGGTTTGTTTGGCTGATCCCCAAATCACCATGATGGGCACATTGTGTTATTGCATAAACTCTTCCAAACTTTTGCAGTCTTTTGGGTTACTTCTACAGCTGAGGAATGTAGACCATTTTATTACTCTCGTTTACATTCTAATAATAACTTCTCTGTCACAGCTGTTAGCCTATCTGGTGTTACAATTATTCATGCATGTGCCTTTGAATGTCCTTGGTCCCTAAGCAGGACCTTTACACAGAATAGGTCTGCAATACAGGTGGTTAAATATTTAATGTGTGAATGAGTAATCAAGAGAGGCTGAAGGTTGTTTTTTTGGCTCTATCCAGGCAGGACTTAGCTTCAGAACTGTCGTTTTTCAGTTCCCATGACAATGGCAGAAGTAGAAGGACACCTCCTGGAGAGTTTCAGCCTGTAGTCCCAAGGTTGCTGCTTTGTCATCAGCTGGGCACTGTGCCCTCACATCTCTCATCAGCTTCAAATCAATGGGTATTGCACGGGAACATGCACCAAGTCCAAAGAGACTGAGGGCAGGCTCTCCTTGATAAAGAGAACTGTTGTGTATTCACTCAAGCACTTTAGCGTTGCATTCAAAAGACAAAGCAGCAAGCAAGAGCTTATTGGGAGAAGAATAAGAGCTTCCAGAAGGAAGGGGTGGGAGCAATCATTCTGTTGTCACTTGCAGCCCATCCCTTGTCTGAAGTGTCTTTAGCCTCCTAATTATCTTCTCCTCTCACTGGGTCTGCCTCTCACACACTGGACAGTCTCCGGCAGCTTTACAAATTGGCTCTGGAATTGTTGACTAGTACAAATTTTATTAATTCTGAAAAAGACATACTTCTCCTGCCCATGTTTATAATCAGTTGCTATTTCATGCCTCACCCGCATCCACCTTATTAAGCTCCACGCTACACAAGGCAACACTGAGAATTAGGCAAAGTGAGCCTTTGTCCTTTGCCCTCTCCATGCCCAGGTCTGTAGTCTTTCCCTTATTTTGATAACCTCATCTGTTCTCCTTTCCAGGGGCCTCTGTTCTCCAGAGTTCCTATCAGATGCATATTTTCATTCACACTAGGTTATGACTGACAGAGTGTGTCCCTCTTCCTGTCAGTATTTGTTTTCTAAAATACCCTGCCTAGAGAGGGCAATGCTCAACCTAAGGAATAAAACCTCCATTTGTGTGATTTTAGATACTACAGAAGGTGGATGTGTGTGGTATTTTAGGGCAAAGGGAATTCTAGAATTTCTCAAATCATACCGAAGAAGCTACTCACTACAACTCCTAGAATTATTAGCCCCAGTGATTCTTCTGTTCTTCCCGCTGAACTAGGACAGCTGTTTTTCTCTCTGCTGCAAATAAACGCAGTGCAGTCACTGTCCACACAGTTGGCTCAGGGAGCTCAAATAGAAAGTGAACGGAAAGAATATTCAGGCTATTTTACATGATCTCTTGGTTTTATAGGTTCTGGCTCTGTGAATATTTGCTTATTTTTGAGAGTTTTTAAACAAAGGCAAAACCTTCAAGGACTGATGGAATTTTGTTTCCCATATTGCTCTCGGCAAGGTAGCAAGTAAATCTGACCATGACATTCCTGGAATGTAAATTGTTCAGTGGATCCCAGGTCCTACAAAATAAAATCTTAACACTGTCATGGAACACAAGATTTTCATACTTTCATACTTTCCCAGTCTCCTTTTCTTTTCACCAATCATCCCTCCCCTCCCTGCCGCCTCCTCACCAGAAGACCTGTGCATACACTGGTGCTTTAGTAACACCAAATACTCAAGAGCAGTGTATTTCCTTGGGCCTCTCATACATTTTCTTAGCTGTTTGATGTCCAAATGTCCTCTGCTTGATCAAGTTTTCTTAATACTTGAAGTTTTAGACAATCTGACATCTTCTTAACCTATGGTTTTATCTGCCCATTTGTCCATTATAGCATTAAATGTATCATATTGTAGTTGTTTGCCTATCTGTCCAACTACTCACAAGACTGAGAAACTTGAGTTTTCATGCTTTTATATAACCACGGCACATAGTAGCTAAAAAAAACTTAGCAGATATTGAAATTCAATGAGTCATTGAATGAATAAAGCTAAAAATGTTTGGAAATACTGCATGCTTATTTTCATTTTATAAGTTCAGTGGGAACTTTCCTTTTAGATCCCTAGAACAGATGTCAATGAACAGGTGCCTGTGGATTAAATCTGGCCCAGCAACTTTTTCATATATAAAGTTTTATTGGAACACAGTCATACCCATCCATTCATTTATAACATATGGTTGCTTTTTGCACTGTAACAGCAGAGTTGCAAGGGAGATCCTATGGACTGCAAAGCCTCCAATTTTACTATCTGTACTATCTGACCCTTTAAAGAATGTTTGCCAACCCTTGCCCTAGGGGAGAGAGAGAAAAAGAGAGCAATATAGTTGTACATGAAATAATGGAAGGGAAGAGGGATTCAGGGGAGAAGACAAGCAATAAAGTGTAATTATGTCCTTAAATTCACAGGGGTGTCCTATTTTCAAATGTTGTCTTGGACTGGAAGCACAGGACTCCAAAGGAAAGATGGGAACAGTGAGAACAAATTCTCTACAGGAGCCTGAGCCACACAAGGGTATAGTAGTCAACTGTTTGCCAAGGCAGGGAGAAGGGCAAAGCTGATCCCAAGAACTCAGTGAAAGCACGATTGCCTAACATTAATTGCAGCAAAGAGCTTTTCAGGTGCCCCATTTAAAAGAGTGTTTTGTTCTAATAAATATCAGAATAAGAATCTGTACTCAGAGACCCTTTCTGCACTTTATTCTTAATGAGCTTTCTAATGAGTGTACCGTATTTATTTCCTTGAGAGACTCACCATTCCCCATATGAGCCTGTTATTTATATATATGGCATGATGCAAAAAACCTGGAAAAGAGTCCAAAGAATCTTCTCTGCTTTTTCTAATAACCTACATCAACTCCTCAAAACAGGAAGCTGAACTGGATTCATAAAATAACAGGTCCCTCTACCATTAATAAGGCAAAAATTACAAAAGCTGAGAAGTACTGTCAAATTCAGGGTGGTGTTCATATTGGTTTGAAAAAAAATCCATGCTGATAATAATGGATTCCCTGCTCTGTAATTTAACTCTTACAAGGACAAGTACTCTTGGCCCCTCACAACAGAAGGATGCTGGAGCTGGTAGGTTTACCTTAGAAGTCAAACTTTGCTTACTTTATTTAATTTTTATAACATTTTATCTTTTTTAATATTTTTTTATTTAATTCTTGTTCAAGTACAGCTTTCTGTCTTATATTCCCAACCCTGCCCGCCCCCCGCCCCATGCTCAATAAAAATCACCACAGATGGAAGGGAGTTACACAGAACTTTTGAGTCATGAGTTATTCTGGATTATTAAATTTCCCAAATAGATAAGGATTTACTCTTCTTTTTTTTGTAGCAAAGTATTAAAAAATGTTCTTCTCATAACCCTAAAACTATTATCATCGTCTACAATTGTTGGTGAGAATCAATGTATGTCTTAGTCTCTTTTCATTCATAGGTTTTCCATAACCTAGTTTTATCCTTTGCAATTTATTTGTTAGAGAAACTGAGTTTTTACCCCAAAGAGTTTCCAACATTCTAATTATTTTATTATATCCTTGTGGCATCCTTTAATATTCTATCCTGTGTTTTCTGTAGTTAGAAGTAGAAAACTATAACATTAAAAGAAGTCCTTATTCCCTAGACATGCATAGTGATGAAAGGATATAATTTCTGGGTTTTGCATCAAACTAGTATTTAACACTAAATAGTGAAGAGCAGGGGCTTAGAGGGAAAGGCTCTGAATGAAACAAGATGGAACACATTGATAATTGTTGAAGCTGGGTGATGGGTACATGAAGTTATCTTTTTTCTACTTTGGCATATTTCCTATAATTAGAAAAGTTAAACATCTATTTTAGTAGTTCCAGATGAAAATTTCTGAAATACAACACACACTTTTTATCCCTTCTAAAATTTGATCATTCCTTGATAACCCTGGGTCCCTGTTTTAAGCAGAACAATATGTTGAAGTAAATATCTCAATAAACCAGAAGGACATTCTTATTATGTGTTTCAGTATATGGAGGAAATTATGCTAAAAGTTTGGGTTTTATTTGAAATCCAGTTTTCTACTTATTGAAGAGAATTTTATGTGTTTACTAATTAAGAATAAAAAAATAAAGCCACCAATCTAGAAAAATATTTTTCAAATAGAGATCACAACCCTTGCATGGTACATGAGACTTCCATGTTAATCCATTTCAAGCAAATCTATTTCCTCTAGCCTCAACCTTACACTTCAGATCACCTAGATCTCCTTATTTTTGTTTGGATTAGAAATGTAGTAAATGCAAGACCAGCAAAAGATAGTGGAAAAAGTCTGAGACTTGCTGATCAGTAGACACTGAGTTACATTTGAGCTTTCTGTCCATCTCAGTTCTTGGCTGAGACTAATGAGAGTCAGAATTGTCTGGGTGTAGTGCCTCCAGGTCCTACTCTGACTCAGAAAAGGGAAGCTATCAGCTTTGGAGCAAGAAATAGGGGTTATGTTGATTTAGGGAGATAAAAGCTCACAACTCTAGCCAAAATTTCTCTTTCTCCACACAGGAATCCATTAACAATGGTCCCAATAGAGTGGAATCTCTTTACAAGTCAGAGAGTTAGAAGATGCTTTCTTCAGCTCTAAGAAAGCCACAGAGTAGCCCATTTTCTCTGAGGCACATGAGTGATGCCTGCTGCCAGGACTAGGGCAATCCTATGCCTCAGAGACTGACTCTTACTCACTAGCTACTTCTCAAAATGATACTTGTCCTGATTCTCTCCTTGAATATCAATGCAAATGACTGTCCACCTGATATGAAAATAACTTTGACACTTCATTAAAAAAATATTCCAATATCCATTTTACAGTGAATCTCCAAATAGCATCACCAACTCTGCCATCAGCATCTAAATACGCTTGATGTATCACCTATCTATCAAAATTCACTTGTTCCTACATTTTCTATTGTCTTCAAATAATTTTCTGCATTATTCTTCTTGGGAGATTAATGAACTAAAGAGAGACTCAGTCAATGGGTTATAAATAAGCACATGCACTACTAAAAATAGTTAAGTGCAAAATGTTGCTTTTGCTTTTGCTTTTATTATTTATAAAAAAAAAACAAGAACATACACTTTTTGGAACAGAGAGAACCATTCCCAAGTACATTCTTTAAATTCTATTTTCTCATGAATAGATATTGCTTCAAAATCAAGATGAATTGTTCTACCCCAACTTTAAAAAATGCAACTAACAATACATTATGGGAACCTGATATGAAAATGTACAGTTAAGAGTTGTGCATTTCTTTAAATATACATTTTATATCAAAATTTAAAACATGAAATATTGAAATTTGTTAGTAATATGCATGTTGAGATATTGAGGTATCATTTTCCTTCAGTCTTAGAGAAATTCCTTTAGCATTTCTTATAAAACATGTCTGATTGTGATAAATGCTCTTAGGTTTCCTTGTAGCTAAAACTGACTTTGCTTTGCCTTCATTCTTAAAGGATATTTTTACTGGATAAAGAATTCTGGGTTTCAGAGTGGCCTTATATGGCACCCTAGATGAGATTAATTTAATTAATATCTTCAGAGCATTTCACACCAAAGCAGCAGAATATACATCTTTTCAAGTGCATATGAAACATTTTCTAGGATAGACCATGTGTTAAGACACAAAACAAGTCTCAATATATTTCAAGAGACTGAATTATACTAAGTATCATTTCTGGCCATATTCGTATGAAACTGAAAATAAATCACAAATTCTAAAAAGCTGAAAGACACACTAAGACATGGAGGCTAAATAACATGTTACTTAACAATGACTGGGTTAACAAGGAGATCAAGGAAGAAATCAAAAAATACCATGAAAAAATTAAAATAAAAACACAACAGCCCAGAATCTATGAGACAAAGCAAAAGCAATTCTCAGAGGAAAATTCATAGCATTACAGGCCTACCTCAAAAAACAAACAAAAATCTCAAATAAAAAATCTCACTTTACACTTAAAAGTACTAGAAGAAGAGCAACAAAGTCTAAAGTGAGTAGAAGAAAAGAAATAACAATGATCACAGCAGAGTAAACAAAATAGGGTCTAAACATATAATACAAATATCAATAAAACTAAGAGTTGGTTCCTTGAAAAGATAAACTAGATTGACAGAACTTTAACCAGACTCATCAGGGAAAAAAAGGGGGGCTAAATAAATAAAAATAAATAAGAAGTAAAAGAGAACATGCCACAGTTGGTACCACTGAAATACAAAGGATTGTTAGAAAATATTATGAACAACCATATGCCAAAAAATTGGACAACCTGAAGGAAATGGGTAAATTCCTGAAAATATACAATCTTTCAAACTGAATCAGAAAGAATTACAAAATTGTAATAGACAGATTAAAACTAATGAAATCGAAGAAGTAATTAACAACTCCCAGCAAACAAAAGTCCTAGACAGGAGAGCTTCACAGGTAAATTTTACCAAACATTTGGTAAGTAAAGAAGAACAAACACTTACCCTTCTTAAACTATACCAAAAAATCAAGAGAAAGGAAGACTCCCAAGTTCATTTTACAAGCCCAGAAATATCCTAATTTCAAAACCAGATAAAAACACTACAAAAAAATTATAGGCCAATATCCCTGATGAAAATAGAAGCTAAAGTCCCCAACAAAATATTAGCATAACAGATCCAGCAATACATTAAAAATGTTATATACCATTAGTAAGTGAGACTTATTCCAGGAATGCAAAGTTGGTACAATATCTGCAAATCAATAAACATAATACACCACATAAACAAAACGAAGGATAAGAATCACATGATCATATCAATAGATTTAGAAAAAATATTTGATAAAATCCATCACCCATTTATGATAAAAACTACCAGCAAAGTGGGACTAGAGGAAACATACCTCAAAATCATAAAGGCCATATATGACAGATCCACAGCCAACATCACACTCAAAGGCAAATATTAAAATTATTTTTCTTAAGATCAAGAACAAGACAGAAATGTCTGCTTTCACCTCTCTTATTCAACATAATACTGGAAGTCTTAGGTACAGCAAACAGACAAGAAGAAATAAAAGGCACCCAAATTGGAAGGAGGATCTTTAACTGTCATCATTCACAGATGACATAATATCATACATAGAAACCCTACAGACTGCACTAAAATCTCCTAGATTTAATGAATGAATTTGGCAAAGCAGCAGGTTACAAAATTAGTATTCAGAAATGGGTGGCATTCTTACTCATATACATAAGTAATGAACTATCAGAAAGAGAAACTAAGAAAGTAATCCCATTTACTATAGCAACAACAACAACAAAATAAGGTACTTAGGAATTATTTTAACCAAGAATATAAGAAAACTACACTCAGAAAATTACAAGATACTGAAGAAAGAAACTGAGGAAGATACAGATAAGTGGAGGCATATACTGTGGTCATGGACTAGAAGAATTAACATCATTAAAATGTCCATACTACCCAAAAACAATACATAAATTTAATGCAATTCTTATCAAGATACCAATGGTGTATTTCACAGAACAAAAATAAACATTCCAAAAATTTATATGAAACCGCAAGAGCACCCCAAATAGCCACAGTAATCTTGAAAAAGAAGATCACACGTGAAGGAATCATGCTACCTAATATCAAACGATACTACAAGGTCATAGTAACCAAAAAAGGATGGTGCTGGCCAAAAAACAGACATGCAGATCAATGGAAGAAAACAGAGATCCCAGGAATAAACCCACACCTTTATGGTCAATACAGTAGGCCAATACAAAAACATATAGTAGGATGATGACAGTCTATTCAATAAATGGTGTTGGGAAAATTGGACAGATATGTGCAAAAAATGAAACTAGACCACCTTCTCATACCATATACAAGAATAAACTCAAAATAGATTAAAATCTTTTTTTCTTTTTTTTTTAGATTTTATTTATTTATCTTTAGAGGGGAAGGGAAGGAGAGAAGGAGAGAAGTATCAATGTATGGTTGCCTCTTGTGAGTCCCCTGCTGGGAACTGGCCTGCAACCCAGGCATGTGCCCTGACTGGGAATCGAACTGCGATCATGTGATTTGCAGGCCTGCGCTCAATCCACTGAGCTACACCAGCCAGGGCAGATTAAAATCTTAAATGTAAGACATGAAACAATAAAAATCCTAGAAAAAACATAGCTGTAGAATATCAGACATTTTTGTAGCAATTTTTTTCTGGTACATCTCATCGGGCAAGGGAAACAAAAAGAAAAATAAACAAATGAGACTATATCAAAATAAAAAGCTTTTGCACAGCAACGGAAAGCATCAACAAAATTAAAAGACAACCCACTGAATGGGAGAACATATTCATCAACGACATATCTGATAAAGGGTTAAAATACCCCCAAATTATAAAGAAATTATATAACTCAATACCAAGCACACAAACTATCCATTAAAAATAGGCAAAGGACCTGAATACACCTTTCTCCAAAGAGAACATACAAATGGCCAGTAGACATATGAAAAGATGCTCAACATCACTAACCATAAAAAAATGCTAATCAAACCACAATGAAATATCACTTTGCATCGGTCACAATGGCCACCGTCATAAATCAACAAACAAGTTTTGGCAATGATATAGAAAAAAGAGAACCCTAGTGCACTTTTGGAGGGAATGCAAGTTGGTGCAGCCACTGTGGAAATATGTTCCCTCAAAAGTATACAGTTTCCTAAAAAAATTAAAACTGAAACTGCATTATAACTCAGCAATGCCACTTCTAGAAATACATTGCAATAAACCTGAAACACTGATTCAAAAGAATACATGCACCCCTATGTTCACTACAGTGCTATTTATTATCCTAGCTAAGATTTGGAAGCAGCCCCAGTGCCCATCAGTAAATGAATGGATAAAAAAGCTGTGGTACATTTACACAATGGAATACTACTAGGCCATTAAAAATAAGGAAGTGTTATCTTTTGTGACAGCCTGGATGGAACTGGAGAATATTATGCTAAGTGAAGTAAGCCAGTTGAAGAAAGAAAAATACTGTATGATTTCACTTATATGTGGAACCTAACGAACAAAATATACAAACAAAATAGAAACAGACTCATAGATAAGAGAACAGACTGAGAGCTGTCAGAGGGGAGGCAAGTTGTGGTTCTGGGTGAAAAAAATGAAGGGATGAAGAAAAAAGCTCATAGACTCAGAGAACAGTATGGTGATTACCAGAGGGGCAGAAGAGTGAAAGAGGCAGAAAAGGGTGAAGAGGGAGGGTAAATAGTGATGGAAAGAGACTTGACTTTGGATGGCAAACAGACAATACAATATGCAGATGATGTGTTATGGAATTGTACACTTAATACTTATGCAATTTTATTAATCCATGTCATCCCAATTAATTCAATAAAAATTAAAGAAAGAGGAATTCTAGGTTTCCATGTTTTCCAATACTTTAAAGATTTTGTTCCATTGTCCACTAGCCTACATGTATTCTAATAAGAAGTAATACTATCATAATACTGTTTTTCCCATGTGTCATTTACCTCTGGCTACTTTCAAGATTTTCTGTCCTTGGTAATTTACCAGTTCAACTATTATAGTGTGGAGCCATGTATCTCTTTTTATTTATCCTTTTTTTTTTCAATTTTCTGAGCTTCTTAAAATGGTTAACTTTTTACCTTCGTCAAATTTTGGAAATTTGAAATTACTCTCTAAATATCTTTTCTGCTCTAGTTTCTCTCTCTTCTTTTGAAATTAGTACTGTATATTAAATGATTTAATGTTGTTCTTCAAGTTGTTGAGTCTCTGTTCATGTTTATTTTCTTTTTTTTTCTGTGTTCTTTATGAAGAAAATGTCTATCTTTATTTTAATGGACTCTCTTCTGCTATCTCCATCTTGCTATTAAGCCCATCAAGTGAATTTTTAAATATATTTTATCCATTATGCTATTACAATTGTCCCAGTTTTCACTCCCCTTTATTCCCCCCCATCTTGCACCCACCTTTCACCAGCATTCCCTCACCTTAGTTGATGTCCATGGGTCATACACACAAGTTCTTGGCGTTTCCATTTCCCTTACTATTCTTAACCTCCTACTGTCTATTTTGTACCTACAATTTATGCTTCTTATTCCGGGTATCTTTCCCCCATTCTCCCCTCCCATCCCTGCTAATAACTCTCCAAGTGATCTCCATTTCTGTGATTCTGCTCCTCTTCTAGTTGTCCACTTAATTTGTTTGTTTTTTCAGGCTCAGTTGTTGATAGTTGTTTGTTGTCATTTTACTGTTCACAGTTTTTATCATCTTTTTCTAAGATAAGCCCTTTTTTCATATGATAAAAGCTCAGTGATAATAAACTTCTTTAACTTGACCTTATCTGACAAGCACTTTATCTGCCTTCCCATTCTAAATGATAGCTTTGCTGGATAGAGTAATCTTAGATGTAGGTCCTTGCCTTTCATGATTTTGAACACTCCTTTCCAGCCCCTTCTTGCCTGTAATATTTCTTTTGAGAAATAAGTTGATAGCTTTATGGGAACTCTTTTGTAGGTAACTCTCTCCTTCTCTTGCTGCTTTTAAGATTCTTTCTTTATCTTTAATCTTGTGTAATGTAATTATGGTGTGCCTTGGTGGGAGCTTCCTTGGATCCAGCTTCTTTGGAACTCTCTGGGCTTCCTGGAATTCCTGGAAGTTTATTTTCTTTGCCAAATCGAAGAAGTTCTCCTTCATTATTTGTTCCAATAAGTTTTCCACTTGTTGCACTTCCTCTTCCCCTTCTGGTACCCCTATAATTCAGATATTGGAACGTTTAAAGATGTCCTGGAGGTTCCCAAGCCTCTCCTCATTTTTTTAAATTCTTGTTTCTTCATTCCGTTATGGTCAAATGTTTATTTCTTCCTTCTGGTCCAAATCATTGACTTGAGTCCCAGGTTCCTTCATTTCACTGTTTGTTCACTGTGCGTTTCCCCTTCTTTCACTTTGGATAGCCTTCACTTCTTCCTCTATTTTGTGACCATACTCAGCTGTTTCTGTGAGGATCCTGATTACCAGTGTTTTGAACTGATAGGTTGATTATCTTTTCATCACTTAGTTCTATTTTTGGAGCTTTGATCTGTTCTTTTATCTAGGCCATATTTTTTCATCTTTGTGCATTTATTACATAGTAAGGGGTGGTGTCTTAGGTATTTGCCAGGGTGGCAAATTGCTGTATGTTGGGGAGAGGTCCCAGGGGGAACAATGCTGCTTGCTTGGCTCTCAGCTGACTTTCAGTCACTTTTCTGCTGCCCACAATCAAATTGGGCCTTTCTGGTGCTGATTCCCAGGTTTCTCAGCTTGTGTATGTTCTAGGATCCTGTGGGTCTCTCCAATGAACTTTCCTTTAAGGCTGGGAGTTTTCCCCACTGCTGCAACCTCCACAAATTTTTTTAGTCAGAGGTTCTGAGGCTTTACTTTTTCATGCTGGAACCCTGGGTTGCATGGTCTGTCTTACTCCTTGGTTGTTTCTTGCAGTTTCTCCACACACAATTGTGGGGCCACCCGGTTCACTAGCCACCAACTTGCTACAAGTGCTCTCCACCTTGGCTGCCCATCTCTGTCCCTCTACCAATCTCAATAAATATTTCTTCTTTAACTCCTTGGTTGTTGGACTTCCATACAGTTCCATTTTCTGGCAGTTCTGGTTGGTTTTTGTTTTTACATTTGTTGTCCTTCTTTTTGCTGTGTGAGGAGGCAAAGTGTATCTACTTACACCTCTATCTTGGCTGAAATCCTTCCCCATCAAGGGAATTTTTACTTTAAATATTTTATTTTTCAGTTTTGGTGGTTTTATTTTATTATTTTTCATAGTATTTTTTTATTTTGTTTTGTTTTAGCAGACGATTAACTGAGTTGTTGAACAAAAGCTTAACATTCCATTCAGTTCTTTTATCCTTAGCTCCTGTGAATCTCCCTTGTGCATTCATGTTTCAGGGGTTAGTCAGCAATTTGGACAAACTTTACACAAAGATACTGGTCGTCCTTTCTCTGACTCTGTTTGCATTTCAAACTGTCCTCAATCTAAAAGTCATAAAAATTGGAAATTCACTGTTTTCTTGTTTCAAGTGTGTACTGTTCTCCACAATCCGCTCACTCTTGTTCCCTTTTTTTTAGTTACTTCAGGTAGATGATTTTTTGTATGTCTCCCCATGTATACAATTATCATCTGTGAAAGGGTCGGTACAGTTGTACCTCATTCAGCCATACCGGAGAAGCTCTTACAGTTTATTTATGTACATTGACCACGTGTCCTGCAACCTCCATAAATTCACTTATTAGTTCGAGTAGTTTTTATAAACATCTTTGAATTTTCTAAATACAAAACTATGTAATTTGTGAATATAGAGAATTTTAATCCTTCTCTTCCAGTCTTACTTGTATTGATTTTCTAGTTACCAACTTTCACAGAAAGTTAATAACAATGGTGAGAGTAGATATCCCTACCTTGTTTTGGACATTAGGGGGAACACACTCAGTTTTTTACCATTAGGTATACTGTCCACTGCAGGTTTTCTCAGGTGCCCTTTATCAGGTTGAGAGAGTTCCTTTTTATTCCCAGTTTTGAAAGAATATTGTGAATGAGTGTTGATCTCTGTCAAATAATGTTAAATATTTCTTCATGAATAAGATATTAATGGGGTTTAGCTTTTATTCAATTAAATATGGTAAATGGCATGACTGATTCTAAAATGTTGAATCAATCTTGCATTCTTCTGTATTATCTGTTTTTTATTTAACGTGCAAAGTTGCTCAGTGAAAAGGATTATTAATCTGTAGTTTTTTCTTGAAATGTCTTTTGACTGACTTTGGTCTCAGCATAATGCTGGGCCTAAAATGAGTTCAGAGTCATTACTTCTTTCTCTATTATGCAAAACAATTTGTTTAGGATTGAGGTTATTTCTTTCTTAAAATCTTGATAAGAATTCACCAATAAAGCCAGATGATCCTGGAACTTTCTTTTTGGGAAGGTTTTAAAATGTGCCTTCAAATTACTTTAATAGACATATGGATATTCAAATTGTTCTCTTTATTCATGTGTCAGTTTGGTAATTTTTGAGTTTCAAGAAATTTCTCAATTTCTTTAAAGTTCTCAGAAAACTTGGCATAAATATTTTTAAAATATTATTATTATGCTAATGTCTGTAGGGAGTGTAATGTCTTCTTTTTAAGTTAGTAACATGGATGAAGTTTATTTTCTGTATTTTGTTCATGATCAGTCTAGCTAGAATTTTATCAATTTTAATAAACTCTTCTAGAAACCACCTTTGGATTATATTTCTCCTGTGATTTCTTCTTTGACCTATGGATTATTGAAAGGATATTATTTAATATAAAGCACTTAAATTTTTTCAGAATCTTTCTATTAGTGATTCAATTTTTTGTGATAAGAGAAGATGCTTTTATTATTTCAATTATTTAAAATGTATTGAACCACTATATGGTCCATCTTAATGAATGTCACATACACCCTTGAACAATATATATATTCTTTTTATTTCAATTGGACTGTTTTATGTATGTCAACTAGGTCCTGTTAGTTGACAGTGTTGTATGAGTCTTCTGCATACTTTTTGATAATCCATTTGCTGTTATATATTGTACAGCACTGAGAAATGAGTACTGATATTTCTAATTGTGATTTGTCTATTTCTTTTTTAAATTCTATCAACTTGCTTTATTTTCATTTAGACTCATTTATAAGATGCATAATCATTTAGGAATACTATGTGTTTCTAATTAACTGATCCCTTTATCATTATGAAATCCCCCTCTATTCCTGATAATATTCCTTTCAGATGTCTACCTGGTGTATTAATAGACACTCCAGCATTCTAATGTTTAGAGATTGCATAATATATTTTCCCATCATTCTACTTTGTACTTATCTGTATATTTATATTCAGTGTGAATTTTTGTAGATAGTATAGAGTTGAGTCTTATATTTTATCTGTTATGATAACTTCTGCCTTTATATTTTACCTACTTCTTCACACTTTAAGGTATATTTGCTGATTGCAGTGGAACTAAGAAAATGAAACTGAATTATGATGAACAGTTTCTCTCAAAACACTCTGTAATATAAAGTCATCAATAGGACCTAAGCTTCCAGAATAACCAATATGCTGAATCATTGAACCAGCATTCTAAATGGTGCACTGTGGACATTCCACACAACTCATGTCCATTTTCTAGACTGTGTATAAATATGGTTATTGGCAATGAAAACTATCACATTACAGAATTGTAAGGGAACATTAGAATCATCCTGGTCTGAGCCTCTTAGTTTTATAGATGTAAGAAGTAAAACCAGAGAGGTTAAGTAATCTTTCTGATCCAAGACGAGATTGCTGACTATACCACCATATCTATGTATTTTGGGTAAACATTTGTCATTTTCAAATTATCTATCACTCAATGCCCATCCTCACTGTGTGAAATTTGATGAAAAGCAAGACTTTATCTCCCAGTCTGGAACTGATGGAGCTACACTATCTTCCTTGTTTCCTTGGCAGCTTGTATGTGAGCATTTTATCACAAGTCTGCCAACTGGTTGTGTGTTCTGAGACTAGAACTATTGAGGGAAGGTCATTGCATCAATTTCTCTGATGTCTTATAGGAAACAACTGCAGCTCCAACAAGATTTCAGCAGAAGTGACTCTCTTTGGTATATCATTCTGTCTAATCTCCCT
The DNA here is from genome assembly GCF_014824575.4 of Sturnira hondurensis. Taxonomy (NCBI): domain Eukaryota; kingdom Metazoa; phylum Chordata; class Mammalia; order Chiroptera; family Phyllostomidae; genus Sturnira; species Sturnira hondurensis. The sequence continues at coordinate 7,606,537 of NW_028096448.1, read as the reverse complement.
TGGTCTTTGATTTCCCATGCCTTCTCTCCTCCAGGCTTCCCATAGATTCTCTATGTTTCTGGATATAGCTCCTAAAAGGAACTTAGATTTTGTTTCTGTTGCTGGTAACCAAAAGAGAAGGGTGAAAACTGGTTTCCCTTTCTTTGGAAATTTGCAGAGATTTCCTGATAGGTTGAATTTATCTATAGATATTATGGAGGTATTTCTGGTCTGTATGTTTTTTAAAAATTAAATTAGTCACTAACATTCAAAAATAGATAGAGATTATCTCAAAATGCTGTACTTGGAAAAGGAGAACCTATGGCATGTCACATGGCACGGCAACAACCCAGCCAAAAATGAGCAACAAGCCAATGCCCTCTATGGCATACGCATAGTTTACAGGGCACCAAAATCTCTATGTACCACTTTCTTTATTTATACTATGTGCCTGGCCTCATGGGCACTTGAGTTAGTTGCCCCTGCTCTAGCCATATAGGACTCCTTTCAGTTCTTTATACATCATGCACTTTCTTATCTTTAAGGCTTTATACATAATGCAGTTTCTATCTCATTCACTTCTATGCCTTGTAAATACCTTATTATCCTTCATAGTTGTGACCAAGTGTCTTGCGCACTTGGAAGCTTTTCCTGGTTTACCCATATAGGGGGAGATAATTGCCTCTCTTAAATCAGGACTGCATTCTGTATATATTTTCTATTTCATCACAATGATTTACTTACACACATGCTTCTTTCTATTTGGTGGCATTATAGAAGTTAGGACCAACTGTGTGTGTGTGTGTTTATACACATGCATGCTTTCTTCTCAAAATTTCAGGCACCAACAAACAAATGACTCTGTGAACTTGATAAATCCCTCATCTAATACTTTCTTTATGAAATACTAGTAGCAATATTCACCTGCCTCTCGGGGGTATCTTAAGATTTGATTTACATTTACAAAATACTCGGAAATTCTTGGATTTGAGATGTTTTAGAAGTGAATACATTATTATTATTATCAACTTGGGGCAGATAAATTGTAAAAAGAATGCACAGGAATGAGATCATTTGATATTTACAATAATATAAGTCTCTTTGCTTGGAATGCTACCTCACCAGAAATGCATATTATGAATTACATTTTCTTTCCATAGAAACTTGTTCTTAAAATCAAGCCAGACCTCTGTGCTGGTTACATTTTGCTCCATCTTTGGATTTATACAGCTCAGAGCAATATTATACAGCCTGCTATAAAACACTTTGGATAACCCCAAGGTATATATAAGCATAGACAAAAACAAGAGTTAATTTTCTATTTTTATGAACTAGCTCAATGAAATGTCATTCTTTTACTAAATCATATAAAGTGAGCCTTCTGGATGTTTAAAGTGAGAAATTGTAATTTGTTACATGGGTTTTATTTTTTATCACTGCCAAGTTTTAGTGGGAGATGTGTCTGTGTCTTCAGCACTTCATAAACTCTTTTTTGTGCTGCCTAATTTAAAGGGATATCAGCACCTTACTCCTACATAGCACTTTGTGGTAATGTCCTGGAATGTTTTCCTCTCACATCAGCAGTTTTCAGATGTATTACCACTGCTTCTTGTTCCATTTCACTGTTGGGGAGGATTGCATTCTGATAAACCCACTTGCAGGCAGGTTCCCCCCTCCAGTTGCCAATCAATCCCTTGCACTCTTTTTGTGTACAATTTTCTCGTCTCCCTCCTCTTGTGTCATTAAAATCTAATCAAGCCTCCATTCCCTCAACTCCACTAAAATTGCTCTGGCAAAAGTTGCCGGGGACCTCTAGATAAACCAGGTTTTCTGAGTGCCTCAGAATTCTGAGCCTTTGATCATTCTGCTTTTGCTATCTACAAAGCTGTTCCTTGGTAAATCCTGGCTCTCTCTAAATACTCATTGAAAGGAACACCTTCTTATAACAATGCTAGTCACAGCTTTTGCACCCACACCCTCCCCAGAGTTGGTCAAACACCCCTATATCTCTATTGTACTTTATATATGATTCCATCAGAATACATTATTGTTCTTGTATTTTGGTCTCCCCTTTTTTTTACCATAAACTCCTTTGGTGAAGTGTTATTAACTTCATCTTTATATCTATAGGTTCTAGTATAATATATACTGAATAAACTGCCTTCATATGGGAACAATAAATCAATAGTTGGGAAAGTCAGTGGCCAAAATGGAGGAATAGGCAGAAACATTTCACTTCCTCACACAACCAGAAGAAGAATAACAACCAATTTAGAAACAAAGAAAAACCAGAACTGCCAGAAAATCTTTTACATGGAAGTCCAACAACCAGGGAGTTAAAGAAACATTTATCTAGACTGGTAAACTGAGACAAAGAAATATAACCCAAATGAAAGGACAGACCAAAATAGAAAAAGAACTTTGCAGCGAGGAGATAGACAACCTATCTGATGCAGAGTTCAAACAATGGTAATCAGGATGCTCACAGAATTGATTGAGCTCCATCGCAAGATGAAGAAAGAAATGAAGGCTACACAAAGAGAAATAAAGAAAAACGTACAGGAAATTAACAGTGAAGGGAAGGAAACTGGGACTCAAATCAATTGGAACAAAAGGAAGAAATAAACATCTAATTGGGACAGAATGAAGAAACAAGGACTCAGAAAAATGAGGAGAGGCTTAGGAACCTCTGGGACAACTTCAAATGCTCCAACATTCTTTTTTTTTAAAATAACTTTTTTATTTAATCTTTGTTCAAGTACAGCTTTCTGTCTTATATTCCCAACCCTGCACACCCCCACCCCATGCTCCCCACCTCCCTCCCATTTCCACCCCCCACCCTTAGTTATTGTCCATGTGTCCTTTATACTTGTTCATATGAGTCCATCCCCTTTTCCCCTATGATTCTCTACCCTCTCCCTTCTGGACCCTGTCAGCCTGTTCCCTATTTCAGTGTCTTTGGTCATATTTTGCTTGCTTGTTTGTTTTGTTTAGATCCCTGTTAACGGTGATATCATGTGGTATTTATCTTTCACCTCCTGGCTTATTTCACTCAGCATAATGCTTTCCAGTTCCATCCATGATGTTGCAAAGGGTAGGAGTTCCTTCTTCCTTTCTGCAGCATAGAATTCCATTGTGTAAATGTACCATCGTTTTTTGATCCAGTCATTGAACAATGGGCATCTAGGTTGCTTCCAACTTTTGGCTATCGTGAATTGTGCTGCTATGAACATTGGTGTGCATAGGTTCTTTTGGATTGGTGTTTCAGGATTCTTAGGATATACTCCTAAGAGTGGAATTGCTGGGTCAAAAGGCACGTCCATTTTTAGTTTTCTTAGAAAATTCCATACTGTTTTCCATAGTGGTTGTACCAGTCTGCAATCCCACCAACAGTGAACTAGGGTCCCCTTTTCCCCACAGCCTCTCCAGCACTTGTTTGTTTCTTTGTTTATGATAGCCATTCTGACCTGTTAAGTGGTATCTCATTGTGGTTTTAATTTGCATCTCTCTGATAGCTAGCAATATCGAGCATCTTTTCATGTGTCTCTGGATCCTCTGTATGTCCTCCTTGGAGAAATGTCTGTTCAAGTCCTCTGCCCATTTTTAATCAGGTTGCTTGTCTTCTTTGAGTGGAGTCGATTGAGTTCTTTGTATATTTTGGAGATTGAACCTTTGTCTGAGGTATCATTGGCAAATATGTTTTGCCAAACAGTTGCTTCTCTTTGTATCTTGATACTGTTTTCCTTAGCCATGCAGAAGCTTTTAATTTTGATGAGATCCCATTTGTTTATTCTTTCCTTTATATCCCTTGCTCTAGGGGACGTATCAGTAAAAATATTGCTGCGTGGAATATCTGAGATTTTCTTGTCAATGCTCTCCTCTAGGGCTTTAATGGTTTCACGGCTTATATTTAAGTCTTTTATCCACCTTGAATTTATTTTGGTGTATGGTGTAAGTTGGTTGCCAAGTTTCATTTTTTTGCATATAGCTGTCCAGTTCTCCCAACACCATTTGTTGAAAAGGCTGTCTTTACTCCTTTTTATGTTACTGCCACCTTTGTCGAATATTAATTGACTGTAGAGATTTGGGTTTATTTCTGGGCTCTCTGTTCTATTCCATTGGTCTATGTGCCTGTTTTTGTGCCAGTACCAGGCTGTTTTGATTACAGTGGCTTTGTAATACAGTTTGATATTAGGTATTGTGATCCCTCCTACTTTGTTCTTCTTTCTCAAAATTGCAGCTGCTATTTGGGGTCTTTTGTGGTTCCATATAAATTGTTGAAGTGTTTGTTCTATGTCTGTGAAATATGCCATTGGTACTTTAATAGGTATTGCATTGAATCTGTAAATGGCTTTGGGTAGTATGGGCATTTTGATGATGTTAATTATTCCAATCCATGAACATGGTATATGTTTCCATTTATTTGTGTCTTCCTTGATTTCTTTCTTCAGTGTTGTGTAGTTTTCTGCACACAGGTCTTTT